>NW_024356506.1:304724-1504724 GCF_014805655.1 Passer montanus | reverse complement strand
CCAGGTCAAAAGAGAAAAATTAATCCCCATCCTTTAAAAACTTGATGCATAAATAAATCAAATTAAATTCTCTATCACAGAATCCCAACCATAAGTTGGCAGCCATTTGATAGAGGGAGGCCAAGGACAGTTTCATCTTTCTCCCACCACAGTTTAGAAGAAAAAGGGAACATTTTTAGGCTGGAAAAGAGGTCACTTGAGCTGCTGTCATAGTGTGAGATGTGGGAACAACATTAATTTCTATATCCATGTGTTTTCAGGTGCTGGTGCTTGATCCAAACACCTGCACAGCACAGGAAAGCTTCCATCAATCCCTTGATATGCAGTGGAAATTAATCTCATTTTTTGAATATTAAAAACATCCAGGAGCTGCCCTTAGCTACTGCAATAACTGTAATTTCACTTCCCTCTATTCCTCTACATCACAAAGAAAAAAAAAATCATAAAATTATACAAATCATAGAAGGGTTTGGGTTGGAAGGGACCTTAAAGATCACCCAGTTCCACCCCCTGCCATGGGCAGGTTCACCTTCCACTATCCAGGTTGCTCCAAGCCCCATCCAGCTTGACCTTGGACACTTTAAGGGATGGAGCAGCCACAGCTTCTCTGGGCAACTTGTGCCAGGGCCTCACCACCCTCACAGCGAAGAACTTCTTCCTAATCTCTAACCTAGATCTCTATTCTGTCAGTTTAAAGCCATTCCCTGTGTCCTGTCCCTCCATCCCTTGTCCCAAGTCCTTCTCCAGCTCTCTTGGAGACCCTTTAGGCTATGGAAGGGCCCTTGAGGTCTCCCTTGAGCCTTCTCTTCTCCAGGCAGAACAGCCCCAACTCTTCCATCCTATCTTCCTAGGAGAGGTGTTGCAGCCTTCTGATTAGAAATCCTTCCTTATCACCCAGGTTTTCCCCCTCTGAGGAGCACTCCCAAATCACAAGAAACCCTCTTCCCATGCGGTGCACGGCAGACACCTCCCACAGCCCGACAGCAGCGCTGGCATCCAACAATGGAAACCTTCCCTCTGTTTGCATGCTCGTCTCTGCCAAAACCACAGCACACTGCTCAAGTGGGAGAACACCTTCCTGCTTCTGCAGGGAAGGCCAGGGAATCTGTGCAGATCCCTGGTTACTTGGAGGCAGCATTTCTCAAGGACGACAACCGAGGGAGCTCAGAGCAGAAACTCTCAGTGCTGAGGAGATTAGGATGGCGGCCCAGGGAATCAGCAGTCCCAGCACACCACATCCACACAGCCTTGCCCACGGCTGTCACTTTGAGGAGAGTTTGCTACAAAAACAGCACTGAGATTATCTTGTTCCCTTGCAGGAATGCAAGGATTGAGATGCAGGGGAAAAGCGGCACGACGGGAGCCGCAGGCTTTGTGGAGGCGAAGCCAGCTCTGCTCACTGAGCAGGGACCACCACATGGAGGAATTCCGGCCAGAAACCACCCCAGCACTGGAAAGCTGGCCAAGAAAGTGGTTTGAGAAAACACAAAATGTGCCAGCAGCCTGATGGCACTGTCCATTGCTCTGGTGGGGGGTGCACTGAATGCCAGGACATCCCAATGAAGGCAGGCGTGGGTAGTTATCAGATTAACCCACCACCCAGGGAGAAGGGATTTTGGGTCTCCACAGTGCTCACATCACATGCTGGCAGCTGGGAGAGCCACATGAGGGTGTTGCACAATGGCTCTTTTTCCTTTCCACACACACTTGGTGGCATCCCACAGAGCAGTGTCACAACCAGGGATCACCTCTGTGGTGAGCAGCTCGCTGCGAGGGGAGCAATGGCAAGCCAAGTCCACCAGGAGTCCACAAAGAATCATGGAATTGTTTAGGTTGGAAAAGACCTTTAACATCATCAAGTTCCACCACTTACCAAGCATTGACTGGAAAGGCCACCACTATGACATGTCCCCAAGTGCCACATCCGCACACCTGTTAAATCCCTCCAACACTTCCTTGGGCAGCCTGTTCCAATGCTTGACAACTCTTTTGGCGAAGAAATTATTCCTAATTTCAAATCTAAACCTCCCCTGCCACCACTTCAGGTAATTTCCTTTTGTTCCATCACCAGCTTTGAGCCCTTGTATGTGCCCTTGGACAAACAAAACACCCAGGTCCTTCACATCCCTAAAGACAAAATCAGCACATGATGGAACAGTTCATGAAAAGCAGCATTTGTGAGGTTCACCACTGACACCTGAAGAGATCAGAAGTGTGGGGACAAGGAGAAAATGCCATGAGATCTAGCAAGGACCTGGGCACAATGAGGGCATCAACACATGGATGTTACATGTCCCATTTGTTTTAAAGGCTTATTTTATGGATAGTTGTGTGCACACAGATGTAAATTTATGACTGACAAAAACACAACTTGTCCAGTTACTGTGCCTACAACTGAAAGCACCAATGACCAGCCAGAGACAAAGACAGAAAACCATTTAGGGACACACGAAAAGTTTGAGCAGTGAAGCTGATGCTGGAGACAAATCCAGGCACAAACTTAGCCCCAGTCAACCTCTTACTTGCATCACCTGAATGGCTGAAGCACAGGTCAGGCCAGTTGAGCAAAGTCCCCAGGGGGAACCTGCTGGTCTCCTTAGCAAGGAGTGGCCTCCCCAGACCTCAGCAGCCTCTGGCAAACACTTGGTCATGTGGGTGAAGGGCTGGGGCCAGGGAGCACCTTGTCCTTGAGCCCTGTGCAGCCCTTCCAGCAAAAGTGCCTTCACCAGCGCTCACTCACTCAGCACAGAGCATGAAAAAGCTAAAAACTACTCCACTGCTTGGACTTCCAGGGTGTAAGGAGGTGAAAAAGAACAAATCTGAGCAGGGAGAGATTTGGACTCTCTGCTGCAATGAGAGCCTTCTATAGCTTTGCTCCCAAAGCACCACATGTGGCTAACAAACAGTGAGATTTTCAAGAGCATTCCACACCCAACTTAGAGTGTGTGACTCTTACCAAAGGCTTCCATCCACTTTTTTCATCATGAAGCAGATAGACAGGGAGAGCAGCAGACCCCTGGTACACATGGGGTGGGGAGAGGGCAATCAACAAGTGTGCAAGAGCACAAATACAACACAGGGACAGTGACAGGACTGGACTGGTCAACAAATTTACAGGGGCTAAAATGTTGTCAGTACAGCCAAGAACCACCATGACAACTGGGGAGAGAGATCCTGAGCCCAGCTTGGCTGACACCATGAGTGCAGCTCCCAAAGCACCACAGGACTTTCACATTCATCACACTTGGTGTTCTTTACAATTCACTCCACCACCACCAACGCCCTGCACCACGGGACTCCAGGTCCAGCAAGAGCAAGACTGGGCACAGACACAGAGATGCCACAACAGTTTTTAATCCCCTCACTACTGAAACAATCTGCTCCATCACCTGGCTGACCACAGCTTCCTAACCCATTGGTCCAGGTTGCTCCCAGAGGTCATATTCCCATGTACCTGCTCCTTTCTGCCACACAGAAAAAACTGCACATGAAAGTAAGAGATGGGAAGGGAACGCCGTAAAGCTGAGAAAAGATGCCTTTGGCAAAATTTGTTTTAAGGCATGACTAGCTGGTACTGAAAGCCAAAT
This sequence comes from Passer montanus, assembly GCF_014805655.1. Taxonomy (NCBI): domain Eukaryota; kingdom Metazoa; phylum Chordata; class Aves; order Passeriformes; family Passeridae; genus Passer; species Passer montanus. The sequence continues at coordinate 1,501,137 of NW_024356506.1, read as the reverse complement.
CCTCTGGTTTTCAGTCCAGAGGGAGGACAATTTGTGTTCTCTCTCTCCAGCCAGATGTGGTGCCTGGGGACTATTCAGGACAGCAGTAACACCACTAAAGCTCTGTGCTCAGTCCTGCTGCGAGCAGATCCAGGGGAATGAGCACTGGTATTTAGGGAAACATCACCTGTATCAAAGGGGACACCCATCACACTGATTCAGCACCAGTGCTGCCACAGGGGACAGGAAAATTACACAAAGCACAGCTCCCTCCCCAAACACGAACCTTGCAGGGGATGAATCTGTTTCAGTCTCCAGATTCACCAAGGAGAAATCCCATAAATCTCCCTATGCCTCCAAGGGGAAGTAAACAGGTGGGAGGGACACAATAATCACATAAAAAGCCAGTGGAACTTAACTGTGGCTGTGCTGCCCACAAATGGATCTGCCACAGCTGGATCTGCTGCTGGAGCAAGAAGCAATTTCCCTGGGAGGAGACCACAAGGGACACATGAACATCTCACCATTGTAATACAGACCAGCACTCCCCTGCTTGCTTTTCACACTGCCCAGGAGACCAGCAAGGCTTTACAACCCTGGCAGGAGTTTCCAAGATGAGGAACATGAAGTTAAACTTGAAGACCTAGAGAACAACAGAGTTCTTAGTGATTTCAGGGAATTTGGGGATGGACTGTTTAGTAGGGCCTGCTGTCAGAACCCCTCTGGGTGCCCTGGGTGACATGTGCTCCTGGCAGGAAGCCAAAGACACTTGGGATTTCGATCTTAACCCATGGAGCAAATTACCAACCTTGTATGAAGAATCACAAGCCACAGAAGTTTAAGTAGAGCAATAATGAATTAATCACCGTGTGAGAAATGGAGTTTTGGGGATTTTATTACAGGGGGTCTAGGAGGTGAGATGGAGGGACATGAGCACTGTCCTGTGCTTCTTCCTTCTTCTTCTTAGCCTCCATCTTCTTGGTGATGGTGGCACATTTAGATTGGCCTAAAGTAGAAGTAGACAGTCTAACACAGACAATAGGCATTGGAAAATAATGATAAATAAAGTATTTGTAACTCATAGTATAATATGTAGACACCAGCCCAGGGGCGGGCAGCGTGCCCTTGACAGACCTGCAGATCAGACCTCTGTGGGTCTGAGAGAAAACATTTTAGATAACAGATAATAAACAACCTTGTGACCAGAGCCAAAGAATTCCAACTCTTTCTTCAGCCAGCGGGCTGGGAAAAAGAGACTCTCAGGTCATCCCAAAAGCAGAAAACCTGAGAGCCTGTGGTTTCAAGGTAATGGTTTCAAACTGAAAGAGGGAAGGGGTTCAGGGGAGGTAAAAGATTGTGGTAAGACACAAAAATGTTGTCCACAGAGGTGGCAGGTGCCCCATCCCTGGAAAGATTCAAGGTCAGGTGGGATGAGGCTCTGAGCAACCAGATGAAGTTGGAGATTTCCCATCATTGGACATCTCATAGCTCACAGAAGAGGAGTTGGATTTGATGGCCCTCAAAAGTTGCTTCCAACCCAGACTATTCCATGGTTCAAATTGTGCCCAGCATCCTTAAGCACCCAGGTTTCACATTTATTCACATTGCATTGTCCAAATTTATTTTATTCCTGTGCATGGTTTGCTTTAGAGATCAAAGACATGGAACCAGCAAAGGATCAGCACAATGAGAACACAGGGAGAACATGAAAATACGGCCAAAGCTCTGAGACAACTCTTGCATAAGGTTGTTTTCTGTATAAGTGAAGATAAAGCACTCCCTCCCCAGGTCACCAGCAAAAACCTCCATAAACCAGCTCTTCCTTTTGGCAACTCAGTCCAAAAGGGAGTGAAACTCCTATAAAATGAAAGTCACGGGGAAAAAAGGGTTTTTAAGGGAAAAATTTTATTTGCGTCTGCCTGAGCCCCATAATTCCATGTTCAGGTGACCCTCTCCTGAAGAGATGCTCTTACCAGCTGCTTCCCAAGTCCTGTCTCCTGGGCACACAAGACTTTCTTCTAATCTGGAAGAGAAAGCAAGACAACTTATAAGTATTGGGGAAAAAAATCTATTTCACTGTCATGGTTAAGGACATGGCAACCATCAGCACACCAAGAGCTCTGATATCCAGGCTCATCCTGCAGCCTCTGAGCTAGGTTGTAGGAACAGGTACAAAAACAGCTGCTGATTCCTCAAAACTGATGAGCAGGGGGAAGAGCACCTCCTTTTCCAAAGAAAGTTGATATGAATCTTTAAAATTCCTAGAATGTTTCAATATTTCCAGATTAGCAACAGTACAAAAGTAGGGGGTTGTAATTGTTTGCAGAACACCTGCAAAAATAATAAATAGCAATTTAAAACCTTTAACGGAAAAGGAGAATCACTTGTTTAAGCGTCCAGTATTCTTTAAGATCCCAAACCTGCTGTGGGAGGAACACTCTGGCCAGAATCCAGTTAAGCATTTCAGTGTGTCAGATTTGAGAGAAGAGGGAGAACCCTGCTGAATCAAGGTCTTGGCATTTCTCAGCAGCTGCTTGTTTCTCTCTCCTGCTGGCCTTCAAACACGTACACACACTCCTACCTTCCAAGAATTTCCAATTTTAGCTTTTATTCTAGAAACAACACCTCCTGGTTACAAAAGCAGCCAATTTTGCTGCCAGGAGAAAGCACTGGTAGAACCCCAAGGGGCAGGTCCTGCATTAGACAAGCACCAGGCAGCTCTCAAAAGCTCACAAAAGGCCTTTTAATTAATACTCCTACTTGCTTTGCTCAATTAACACCAGTGAGGAAGCCCTTCACACACTGCCTTCAGCTCTGGTCACTGTGGGCTGAACACTTTAAAAATCCTTTTGCATTTATAAATACTTCCTATACAAATGCCATATACTTCCTACATGCATGCACTCTACAGAAAGCTCAGTTAAAAAAGAAATCCAAAAAAAAAAAAAAAAAGGATGCAATTTCCCCAGAGAGAAAAAATTGCAGCAATGATTTATATCTGCCCACAGGAGCAGAGCAGCAATCCCAGCCCTTGGTGACCTCTGTGCAAACACACCAAGCCAATTACACATTGTGAACGAGGATTTTCCCCTCCCAGAGCAGCAGCTTCTTGTTGCTCGGAGTGAGAAACATCAAAAGGCAGTGCAACTAGTGAGTTTGTGCCACTGAGCAGGCTGGGGACAACCAGCCTCGAGGTTTAATCAAGATTTGGATCCAGTTGTGTGAGGACTTCTGTAAACATTGATCTTATGGAGTTGTTACATTTGGAGGATGTAATTCCCACTGACCTGCCCGTTTAACCTATGGAAATCACCACGGGGCAACTCAGCCCAATCCTCCCACTCCTTCCCTTCTTCTTTGCTGTGGTCTCCACCAGCAGATGAGTGCTAATCCACCTCATCCTTCAGTGTGCCACTCTTGGGACATGCCCAGCAGCATTTCTATGTCCTTAGGCAAGATAAAAGGCAAAACACAAACTTTTTAAAGCCACCAGTCATAGCCAGCAGCTGACAGAAGAAATTCTCTCAGCTTCCCAGAGATACAGAATAATTTAGGTTAGAAAAGACCTTTCAGATCCATTAGTCCAACTACTAAGTACTGCCAAGGCCACACTAACCCATGTCCCCAAGTGTCACATCCACACATCTTTAAAAACTGCCAAGAATGGTGACTCAACCATGTCCCTGGGTAGCCTCTTCCAATGCTAGGAAAACATTTCAGTAAGGAAATTTTTCCTTATATCAAATCTAAACCTCCCTAGTGCAAACTGAGACCATTTCCTCTTGTTCTGTCACTTGCTGCTTGGGAAGAGTGGGCAGGACATGGTGATGTGCAGCCTGCCAGTCCCCTTGTCTGATCAGGACAGCCTGGTTCCAGCTTCTTGTTGAGCCACACCATCATACCTCTGGTAATAAGGATGCTTTTTCTCGTGGAGTTCCCAGAGCCCCTTTCCTTCACCCTGTTTCTTTAGAAAAAAACCAAAGCAAAAAAAACCAAAAAACAAAAAACCAAACAAAACCCCAAAAACACCAAAAAAACCCAAACAAACAAACAAACCAAAAACCCAAAAAACAACAACAACAACAAAAAGAAAAATAAAGAAAAATTTAAAAAAAAAAACAAAAACAACCCCCCCCAAAAAAAACACAAAAAAACCCCAAAAAAACCCCAAACCAACAAAAAAAACTCCCAAAAAAACCACAAAAACCCAAACAAACAAACAAACAAACAAACAAACCAAAACCCAAAAAACAACAACAAGAAAAATAAAGAAAAATTAAAAAACAAAAACAAAAACAACCCCCCCCAAAAAAAACACAAAAAAACCCCAAAAAAACCAAAACCAACAAAACTAAAAACAAACAAACAAACAAACAAACAAACAAACAAACAAACAAACAAACAAACAAACAAACAAACCAAAACCCAAAAAACAACAACAAGAAAAATAAAGAAAAATTTAAAAAAAAAACAAAGACAACCCCCCCCAAAAAAAAAACACAAAAAACCCATAAAAAAACCCCAAAAAAACCAAAACCAACAAAAAAACTCCCAAAAAAAAACAAAACCAAAACCAACAAAACTAAAAACAAACAAACAAAAAAAAAACCAAAAACAACCAGGGGCTGAGAGCTGGGAATTTGTGACTTTGACTTCACAGGCAATTCTTTTCTGCTCCAGAAAAAAAAAATATTAGGAAGGAAATGATGGGAAGCATGCAAGAGATGCATTTAGGTCTGGATTTTAACCATCACAGGCTCACTGTCCTTGTTTCCTGCAGGATATTGCTCAGAGTAGCCAAAATCCAGGTGATTCCAGCAGGAAAAAGAAATACAGCAGTGGGTACTTCAGAAGATCCAAAACTCAGCTCATCCTACCAGTGCCCACAAGGACACTGAAATTCCAGATCCCATCTGCTCCCCAAAGAGGAAGTTATCCTTTCTCCTGAGATGTTTACAAGGGGAAAACCACCTCAGCTTCCCAGGTGGTGCTTTGAGTTTTCCTCAATTTGCTCCACCTATGCTGTGCACTCCATCATCTGCTCGGAACTGGGATGGGAGCATCCTTTTCCAACACCCCAAATGCACCAGATTAATTATTACACTTTGGGCTTTTGGGGGGGATTTGCCTGTTTTCATATTTGTTTGAAGCATTCAACCATGGGACAAAATGATTTCTGCCTGTGCTGAGAGAGGAAACACTCCTGACTGTTTAGGTGAGATTAATTTCAGGATTGTGGCCAGACTGAGGAAATTGGTGGCAGAAATCCTTCATAGCTGGATAATGAGGTTGTGGCTTTATGAGTAATTCTCCTGAGTTATGTGCCTGGCACCTTGGGTGTGGGTGACACATTCCTTCCTCCCCTCCATTTTTGAATGGGAAATGTCATCCAAGTGCACAAACACGGTATTTATTAAAAAAAAAATAAAAATAGCAACAACACAACTCATGAGGTGGAGGCACAGATTGCATCTCACTTGTACAATGTACAATCAGCTGCTGTCTGGAGGAATTTCCCTGCTGGGTTCTCCTGGGTTCTCCAGGAATATCCACAAACTCCATCACAACTGTGATGTACCCAGTATTCCAAACATCTAAAGAGCCTCTGGGGTGGAAACCAGGACAGTACCAAACCAAATCAACAAAAACCCTGCCCTGAACACCTCTGTTGTACCAATATTTTTGATATGGAGAGATGAATCCAGGCTTTCTCACTCCCTGGTCCAGACTAACTCATGTCTGCATGGTTGGTTTTACCATTCCCCAAATTCCTGCTTTGCTTGCTTATTCCCCACCCAACCCACTGCACTATTACAGCAAAATAAGCACAATCCTGAAGAGTTTTGAAATCAGTAAGATGGGCTCACAAGCATCTTCCATCATGCAGAGCTAAAATTAAAATGTACACCCGCCCTCGCCTCACTCTTGAAATCCACCAGGCAAAAAACTTCCCTGTGTCACATCAAGAGACTCCAACAGCTGAAGGGATTAATGGAAAACTGAATTTCCAGCTGCTACCAGGCTTTGGAGCAGGTTCCAGCCCCACCACCCTGTCTGTTCCAGCAGACCTGCCCCTGCCTGAGACACAGCAAAGCTGTTTTGAGAGCAGCTTCTTCCATCCACAGGGCTGATAATCACCCTCCAATATAAATGGCTATGAGAGAACCAGGGAATGGTGGTTTCCAGATATTTTGGAGAAGGAAAAGGAAACCATGATGTTTTCTCAGGAAAGATTGTTGAAGAGCTCATGAGTGTTATGGCTGTGCCATCACACTGACATGAGAGAAGTAAAGAAAACAGAAACTACAAGAAAATTCATTCAACCTCTGCAAAAACCTCAGGGGACAGGTGGGAGCAAACACAAAGTTCAGGAATAACAACACAATGACACCTCAGGATGCTGGGCAACCCTAAGGAGAAAAAGCTTCTGAGAATCACAAAATCACAGAATAGTTTGGGTTGGAAGGGACCTTAAAGAACATCTTGGTCCAAGCCCCTGCCATGGGCAGGGACACCAGACCAGGCTGCTCAAGCCCTGTCCAATCTGGCCTTGAACACTTCCAGTGATGGAAATCCAGAGTGGTTTTGGGCAACATGTTCCAGTGTCCCCACCCTCACAGAGAAGACTTTTTTCTTAATATCTAATATAAACATGCCCTGTTTTAAGTCTGAAACCATTCCCTCTTGCTGCACCACTCCATGCCCTTGTCCAAACTCCCTCTCCAGCTCTCTTGGAATCCTTTTAGGCACTGGAAGGGGCTCTCAGCTATCTCTGGAGCCTTCTTGTCTTCAGGCTGAACTACCCCAACCCCCTCAGCCTGTCTCCATAGCTCCACCAGTCCCCTGATCAGATTAATGGCTCTCCATCTGAACCACCTGGGGAAACATCTCCACCCTCAATGCAGCATCAACAGAGAGATTTGGGGCAAAGACCTGACACTGAACTACCAGACCAGGGCAAAACCCTGATATCTGAGCTGCAGCTGGTCTTACACTGCAACTCCAGCTCAGATGAGCAGCTCCATCAGAGGGACAGACACTGACTCACAGCCCTGAAATCACTGTGAAAACCCTGTTCAGCAGCAAGGCACCAACATGGCAAGTCAAGACATTCCCAAGGTCTTGTTGTAAACCCAAAATGATTTTTCCTTTCCTCAAGTATGTGGCTGACATTTCTTTCATGGCTCATCACACCATCAGGACCACAGCAAGAAAACCAACACCCTCTCAGACACCTTTTGGGAGAGCAAACACAGCTGCCTGCCCTTGATGGCAATTTTGGGATTAAAGATGAGGTTGAGATGCAGATTGCTGCCAAAACAACCACCCTGGGGGAGCTGTTGCTTTTTCTCTTGAAATGCAGAGACACTTTCCATTTCTTCCCTCCCCTTACTTCTACTGATTTTACCAGATTTCTTAGAGAAGGGAACAGCAATTGCGTGACTCAGAGGGAGAATCATCTTCTACCCATCACAGAAATGCTCACGTGCACACAAGGAGCTGGGTGAGACACTGTCTTTTGTCCCAGGCCATGGGTATCAGACTGGCAAAGCTCTGTCACATGCCCAGAAGAAAACACAGGCAAGAGAAGAAGCAACAGCACCAAGAGTCAGAGGCTAAAATTGCAGGACTGTGATGAACAGAAAGAGGTTTCCTCCAAGAAAACCACCAAGCCAAACATGAAAGCCCTCAATCCATGTGCAGTGGAGGTCTCAGGGGGAGAAATCTACAACATTCTGCATGGAAGAGGCTGTGTGGGATCAGGTCAGGATGATCAATGTGGTCAAGGGATAAAAACCATGCCCAGGAGCAAAGTGAAAGCAGCAACCCTTAGTGATGCCCACAATATCTCATCTACCATGCTGACTTTAAACTTCTGGAACAGACCTCCAGAAAAAGCTGTGATTGACTGGAATATATTTTCCATTGTCTCCACTTTTACTGAATTTTTATTGTGGTGCCTGAACATTTAATTGCTGAAAAGGTGGAGTGAGGGTTGGCAGGGCACATGCTCAGAAACACCAGGAGAAGAGATGGCTCCTCTGACACAGGAAGAGAGGTCTGAAAACAGCTTCTTGAACTGCAACAAAAGTCTTGCCATAGGAACAAGAATGTGATCCTCTGCAAAACAGCAAAATTCACTTGATGGTGTGCAGATATTTACAGCCCCCAGGGCTGTTTTCACAGTTATGGTTCCTCCTTATCCCTAATACAGCTGACAGCAACACGTGTAGGATCTGGAGACTCTGTGCAGGGGAAGACAACTCATAAAGGCATCAGTGCATTTCAGCAAGGCCTTCAGAGTCACTTATCTGATGTTTCAGACTTCACTGATGGCATTTATGAGTTTAAAAATGTATATAAGGCTTCAACATCCTCTCCCAGCCACTCTCTTTAGGATGCAAATGCAGCTTAACACAATTAGGCAGGACAGAAAGCTCAGACATTTTACAGGATCAACTGCATTCCAGTTGTCAGGGGAAATAAAGAGACACCAGCTCAACAGGCAGGCTGGACAAAAGCCTGTTTTCATTTCTGAATGGTTTTCAGATCAGCACGGGACAGTGCAAGGAGGAAGAGCCTTTTATTAAAAGGCATCAAGCCCTGCTACAGCTCTACAAGGGGGAAAAAATTGCAAAAAAATAATCAAGTAAACCTGTATTTGTTATCAAGAAAATACAAATTAGGAATTAATATTTTTAAAATCTCATCTTTAAAACTGGAGAAAACCAAAACTCCAAGAAAGTTGCCAGGGCACATTGCTCCATTTACAGATGTAAATAAAGCAGGAAGTAAATGAAGGAAGGCAGGTTTAGATCAGATATTAAAAAGAAATTATTTACTGTAATTGTGGTTGCACAGAGAGGCTGAGGACTCCCCATCCCTTGTAGTGTTCAGGGCCAGGTTGCACAGGGCTTGGAGCAACCTGGGGTAATGGAAGGTGTCCCTGCTCATGGCATTAGGGTCAGAATAAGAGGATCTTTAAGGTCCCTTTCCACCCAAACCATTCCATGATTCTGTGATTCTCTGTGTTAGCTGAAACTCCCAACATCAGGACACAAGAGAGAGAGGAGAGAGAAAAGGAGAAAGCTCTCAGTGTGAGGCTTCTGGAAGCTCAAAGCTTTTATTTCCATTGTTCAAGGTTCAGAATTGAGAAGTTGACAAAGTGTCTGGAGGTACCTTGAAACACTTCCCATCACGACTGCTCTTTCAAAGGAGAAGCAACAAGAAATTAGCAGAAAAGTAGATATTTCTATATAATTTGTCATCTTTCACAGAAAAATCCATCATCCCTAATTCTAGGTATTTCTCTTTTTTTTTTCTATTAAAAGACCCAAATAAAGCATTTCTGTTATTGCAGACTGCAATTAAAAAATTTTAAAAGAAATTGATTTATTAATTAAATCTTCTGGAGCATCTCTGGTGTGAAGACAAAATGAGAGAACTGATGATGTTCAGCCTGGAGAAGGCTCTAGGCAGAACTTAGAGCACCCTTTCAATCCTAGTGGAGCTCCAAGAGAGCTGGAGAGAGACTTTGAACAAGGGCATGGAGTAATAGGACAAGGGGAAATGGCTTTAAGCTGAAAGCAGAAAGATTTGGATTCTATTTAGGAAGAAATTCTCTACCATGAGGATGGTGAGGCCCCAGCACAGGTTGTCCAGAGAAGCTGTGGTTGCCCCATCCCTGGAAGTGCCCAAGGCCAGGTTGAACAGGGCTTGGAGCAACCAGGGATAGTGGAAGGTCTCCCTGTCCACAGCAGGGAGTGGAACTGGATGATCTTTAAGGTCCCTTCCAGCCCAAACCATTCTGTGATTCCATCAATGATTTTTGGATCTACCCCTGAACTCCCCAGTGATTCTAGAGAACCTTTAGGTGGCAACAGAAACATTGACAAGATGTTTCTTGGAGAAATTCAAAACATCTTAATTTGTGCTTCTCTTTCTAAACAACAGGATCAGGAGGCTCTCAGAATCATTCATTTAGCAGCTCTGCCACTGCAAGAAGTGAGATGGAAAACCACCTGAGCACAGGTACGAGGTGCCAGGTGCTGTGTTTGCACACCTGACAGGCTGAAGCTGCCAGGATCATCCCCCCACACCTCCGTGCCTCCATCTCCCACCCTAAATCTTCCACCACTGCCCTGACCTTTGGGCAGTGCTTTAAGACCTCTGGGTCTGTTGCACAAGCTCAGGTGTTACCACCTCAAGGCCAGGTAATCCAACAGAAATCACTGCAGAGAGAGAACGGCGTGGCCTATCTGAAAATAGGCAGAAATCCCCATCAAAAACATCCAAGTCGTCATGATAGAAAAATAAATCCAGGCAGATTGTTGCTCTCGTTGTATGAATCATCATGTTGTTATAGCAACTTCGTATCTGCACCCAATCTGAAAACCAAGCACAGCTGAAATAATATAACAGCATTAAGTTAAAATGATATATAACAAGACAAAAATGGATCGGCTCGATCTCCGAGGAGCACCCACACTTCTTTCTCACCCTCTTCCCTTCCTTTGGAAACATTGCTTTGCTGTATTTAAACAATAGGAAAAAAAAAAAGCAAACCAGCCCAGACTTAGAGCTTATGGAGAAGAGGAGCCCTAATGAGCTTTTGAATTCAAGAAGAGTCTGCAAAATGAAAAATCACAGAATTGTGGAATCATGGAATCATTTAGGTTGGAAAGGACCTTAAAGATCATTTTGCTCCAGCCCCTCTGGCGTGGACAGGGACAATTTTCACCACCTTTAAATAAAACCAAGTGCAATTCCCAGTTACAACCACCAGACCCAGACAACTACCCCTGTTGTTCCCATGTACTCCAAAATGCATGCATTTAATGAATTACATAAATTTTATAATTTTTTATCTTTATTTTTAATTCATGCAATGCAGAACATCTATAAATATCTATGTACATTGTGTCCTGCCCTGTTCAGAAGTCCTGAGCAGAAATTCCAACCTGAACAGAACATTTAAAAGCAATAAAGGGGATGCACAAGTTCTAGCTTTAGAACTGCAGGTCTGTGAGGTGATTTTATTGCTGGAGAAAAAGCAAAAAGTGTCACCAAGGTTCTTTCTATCAGAGCAGCAGTCAAGGAAGAAAGGTAAATAAACAGAATTGTTTCAGGGACTTGGCAAGGAAGCACAGTTCCTCTGCAAGGCAAGGGGAGCCCACCAACCTCCAAAACACTGCAGGTGACTCAAAAAACACTGTTGTGCCCCAATTAGTGCCAGAGATGAGCAGAAAGCACCACAGGGCACTTCACTGCTCCTCTCCCCATGCAATGCTGCCAGCAACAAGTTTTGAAGGAGATGGGAAAGTTAAAAGAAAGAAGGTTGGGAGATTTGCAAATTTTGCTCTTGATGTTTCAAGCAAATTAAGACCAAATAAACCCCAAAATAGAAAAAGCAACCCACAAACCCACAGCTCTAGTCCCAACAAAGTCCTATTAGTCTTAACAACAGCACAAAAGTGACTCAATTAATTAAAAGCAAATAAAAAGAAGCAGCCTAACTTATTATTTCAGAGTTCAAGACAGCAAAAGCACCAGTCTGCCCCAGACAGAACTCTATTTTTTCTTTTCTTCTTTTTCTTAAATGCATTTATTCATTAAGGCTTCCTCGTAGGCTGTGTAATGAGTCACTTCTTGCTTCTCTATGAAGTGCAAAGGGATGGGAAGAAATAGGATTTAAATGAAGGATGGAGACACTCACAAAGCCTGTTAGAAAGGCTTGAAAAGCTTTTGAAGGAATCACAGATAAAGAGAGACAACTCCTCACATGGACCCCAAACCCTTTTCTCTATCACCAGAGCTTTCCCAGGGTCTAAGCCTGGCACTCCTCGCTCTCAGCCAGCATGGAAAACCACCCCCTCTCCTCCACTGAGATTTCTTCCTCCCCAGAAGAGCTTGGGATGAGAAACCTGAAGCAGGAGCGATTCTGCTCCTCTCATGGACCTGGTGGCTCAGAAGTGTGGATGTGGCTTTCCCTGAAATATGATCAGGAGGGATCCCACCAGTTGGTATCATCAACAATTAAAGGCATTTTATGGCTCTCACCCTGGCAGCCAGAGAAGCCCCAGCAGCCTCCAGCTCAGAGTGAGCCACACATGTCCAATCATCCTGCAACTGTTTTCCTGAGAATCACAGAAACACAGAAGGGTTTGTGTGGGAAGGGACCTTAAAGATCATCTGGTTCCAAGTCTCCTGTTGTGGGCAGGACACCTTTTACTAAACCAGGTTGCTCCAAGCTCCACCCAATCTGCATTTCCAGTGGAGAGGAAGAGTCTTTCCAATCCATCAGATCAGAGATGCCAAGCTTAATGAAAAGCTCAGGAGACAAACTGTCCCATCATCAGTCTTATCGCAGACTGGATCTGGAACATCCTGATTTGGTGTCCCAGCTACTGTCAGGAGTTTCCCCTGGCTCTCCAGGTCCTTTGAGTCCTCTCACCATAAGTTTTGAGGAAGCAAAGCCAGCACAGAGATGTGACATGAGTCTGCAAAGTGGCTGAACAACAGGAAGGGCACACGCGTTTCTGCAGTAAACACAAATCCCAAAAAGCACAACCTGATCCCAAATCCACTGCTGCCAGCTTTCCAGCAAGGACTCCCATATTGTCTCTGTGCAAAAGTAGAAAATTTGTAATAAATATTAAGACAAAATAGATATTGGGGAAGAAATTCTTCTCTGGGAGGGCGGTGAGGCCCTGGCAGAGGCTGCCCAGAGAAGCTGTGGCTGCCCCATCCTTGGAAGTGTTCAAGGCCAGCTTGGACCAGGCTTGGGGCACCCTGGGATATTGTAAGTTGTTCCTGTCCATGGCAGGAGTTGGAATGAGTTGATCTTTAAGGTCCCTTCCAACCCAAATTATTCTATGATTCTGTTTTTCTGTGAAATCGCTTTGGTGACAGCCATGATCATGTGTCATTCCCCATGGCAGAGATCTTCTACCTTCCCTAGAATGGTGTCTCTCACTTTTCTAACATTTATCCAATCCGAGAAAAAGAAAATTTAAACCAGGAAAAAAAAAATCCACAAACAAAAGCAAAACTGAAAAGTGACAAAAACCCCCACAAAATCTAAAATAAATTAGAAATCCTCCTAAATACAGAATCTAGAGGAACTTTTTTGCTGCCATCTAGACCCCTTCCAAAGGGTTCCCATGCCAATCTAATAATAAAGCTGTCGTATGGGGTGATGTGATTTTAGCTTTCAAGCTGAAGGTTGCTATGGGAGGCTGTTCCCAGCAGCAGCACTGCGCAGTATTTGTAAAAGCTCTTTCCAGCATCAGACACTGATTTTTGAGTAGGGAAAAAAATATCACTATTTTTGTTTTTTAAAAGTTCCATAAAAAGCATCAGTGCTGGAGAGAAATATAGAGAAAAAAGCAAAATATAAAAGGGGGCTGTAATTCAGATCCTGTAGAAATGCAGATGCACTAAAATCCCCTTCCCAAAGCTAAAGCACCAATAAAACCTTTTTTTTTTTTCCCAAATCACTGCACATCAGCTGAGTTGCTGCATTTGCCAACACCAGGTTTGCTGAGATGTGGGAGAAGTTAAAGACAATGAGATGATCTCAGATGCTGTAAAAATGAGGTGCAGAAATGGGAACAGGTATTGCAGTCCCTCTGTGGGGTCATCTGCTGTGCACTGAGATCTTGACTCACATAAAAATAAGGCAGCACTTCACAACAGGTTGAAGAAGTTTACCCAGCTCTTTAGAATTAAAAAGAAATATATATAATATACAGGGATTTGTGTAAGGAATGAAGTATTATGTGTGTGTGTATATATATATAGCTATACACACACAGTTATGTAAAGCTGGTCAAATACAAATTACTCTCTTAAAACTAACAAACAAGTAAACACAGAAGATATTTTCTACAGCAATCTGCAAGATTTAGGAGACTGTTACAACCTGCAGGATTTACAGAGGAAACACTGGAAGGAGGATTTAACACAAGGACAGAGCCCTGAAGCAGCAGCAGGAGACACAGTCGCTTTTTACCTTTACACAGTGAGGTGAAGACCACCAAACACTGATTTATAAAAGGCTTTCAATTCATGCTGCCAAAGCCTCCAGCCATTAAATACCTTAAATCTTTGCAGGTTAAGTGAAGGAGAGTTGGTAGATGAGATATGTGGGAAGAATTCCTTCCCAATATCCCATGTAAGTCTGCCCTCTGCCACTTTAAAGCCATTGTCTCATGTCTCTGTGTCTTGCCCAAAGCCCTTTTCCAGCTTTCTTGGAGCCCCTTTAGGCTCAGGAAGGGACTCTAAGCTCTCCCTGGAGCTTTCTCTTCTCCAGGCTGAACTCCATGATTTTTTTGCCTCAAATCTTTAGTGGGAAGTGCTACAGTGACACCACTGAGATGCTCCTTCTTCATCAAGAGCCAGGAGGCAAGAAAACCTATAGACAGATCCACAACCAGAAATTTCTGCATGTCAAAGGTTTCAGACCCAATTTAAACTCTGATGGAGGCTGTACACAGGTGAAATCTTAAGAGAGAGGAAGAAAACTGATTTGAGTCTGACATTCAGATAAGCAACTGATGCTGAAGAAGAGGTATTTTCAAAGCACAGATCTGGCCTGGGTCCTGCACCCCACTGATTTCACAGCTTCTGAAACAAAAATCTCATCAAGGAACAGAGAATCTTTGGCCATTACAAGCTTTTAGCAGAACATACAAATAACCCAAACAGAACCCCTGATCAACAAGTCAGAATTTGTTTAAATGCCCAAACTCCAAATCAACAACAGTCAGGAGCCCACTGTACCAGGCAAAATAAGAACCATCACTGAGATGCACTGACTGCACTGGCAGTACCAGGAACACACCATTCCATTCAAATTATTATATCAAGTTGCTAAAACCAGACCAAATTATTGCAAAAGACATCACTATCAGCCCAAGGCTTCAGAGTCCAGCCAACCCACTCTCCACATTCCCAACAACTCCTCCTTCCCCAGCACTCTGCTAATAAACTCAGGGATGTCCTTCCCAGAGGTCTCAACTCCTTGTCAGCAGAAATTCAAATCAATCCAGCCCTGGAAGCAGCTGCAGCAAATAACTCAATCACGTTCATCATTTTAACTTATCCTATTTATGAATCAGGTCAAGCTTGAAATCTCCATTTACATTATCAGCCTTCATGATATTAAGATAATCATGCAGAGGACTGATCAAAGGTTCCTTGTAACTTTGGAGTACAGGAATTACCATACAATAACACTTTATCTTCTCCAGTGTCCTTTGTGACTGTCAAGAATACTTTCTTCCCTAGAAAATAGGACAAGGAACAACACACTGAAGAAGAAACTGCTGCCAATACTAAATCTAAGAGTAACAGGGCAGTGGGTGCTGTACACATATTTCCAAAAAAACCATGAAGATCACCAGTTTTTAAAACAGAATGGGTTGGGCAGGGCTTTGAGTAACCTGGTCCTGACCCTGCACATGACAAGGGGTTGGAACTGGATGGTCTTGAAGGTCTCTTCCAACCTAAACCATCCTGGGATCCTAATATTTGCTGAAAGTCTCTGAGGAAAACAGAGAGATTCAAGCTGCCTCGAATTGCCTTCATTTTATATCACCAGCATGGAAGGATGTTTTGATTTTTCCAGACTGATACTGAAAATGACCTGAAATGGTTCTCTAAAAGGCCCAAATTTCTCTCAGCCCTGTTTGATGGGAAGATAAATGCTGCAGCCTCCTGACACCCAGAAATGCTCTGCTGATGGTCTCACAGCCCTCTCTCTGCTGTCCCTCCAGCACCTGCCCAGCATCACCAGGTCACTGCTGCAGATCTGAAAACAACCACCACAACAT
Source organism: Passer montanus (assembly GCF_014805655.1). NCBI lineage: Eukaryota > Metazoa > Chordata > Aves > Passeriformes > Passeridae > Passer > Passer montanus. Next base: position 1,485,322 of record NW_024356506.1, on the reverse strand, counting down.
AAGAAAAGAGAAAAAGCAATTCCCATCTTCTCAAGGAACTTTCACTCCTCTGTTCACCTCCAACTCATTGTTCATCTTTCTACAACAAATAAAGTGCAACATCACTCTGCTATTTTTGTGAAGGGATGTTTTATCCAGAGTTTGGGCAAAGGGAAACAATTTCTAACCTGATTTTAAGATTATTTAAAGAGGATAAAAAAATAGAAGGACGTAAGCTTGTAAAACAGTCTTATGTGGGAAGAAAATATAGGAACACTTTATTGGAAGCACTTCACTTCTGATACCAGCTATTAAAAATGTAGATATAATCCTTTATTTATCTCATTTGCAGCAAGAAAACTCTCCACACACAGAAAGAAAAATCACATGGGATATAATCCAACAACAATCTCCCCCATTAACTCCAGAACGATGTTCTATTGAATATTTCAAGCGTGATTACACTGTAACAAAATGGCACCATGCCACAAAGCCCTGTAAATTATTTTCTCTCAATACCTCCCTTCCTTGCAAAGATGCCAGGAGTCTGGATTAAAAAAAAAGGGCTCTCGCATCAAAGTAAAAGGTACCAAAGAAACAAGGAGGATCCTTCAGGTGACAATCCCAATATTTGTCCCAAAGTGGAAAGATGACCTTAGCAGTTGATGTTGCACCTTGTAGGCAGGATCTGGGCTGGGAATTATTGTACCAAGGGGATATTTCTGCATAGGAATTAAATACACAGGATTTAAAATAATGGCAACCTGCTCTGAGTCGTAACTTGGAATGCAGTTAATACCTCTGCTTCGATTTTAGCGCTTCCAGGGGTAGAAAAATTTCACCTTAGTTTCTCTAATGTGGAAAAACCACCATGAACAGCAAGAGATGAAAGCTCAAAACAGCTCCCTGGGTGATGCATGAGCTCAGAGGGATCCCAGGTCCAGTGAGCTTTGACTGGGAATCACGGCTGCCTTTTCTCCAGTCATGACTTAGGCAGGAAGCAAACACAAGCAGAATCACAAATATTGCCCAGCCCAGGCAGCGAGGCTGTAACACAGCTAATTAAATACTTTGTCAAAGATTTTCCGATCGTTCAAAGGATTGGGATGTGCAAGAAGAGGCTTGCAGGGGTATGAACAGCAGCCAGAGTGCTGAGTTGAGCACATCTGAAAATGGTAAACACTAACATGGATTCAACTTGAACTCCCTGAGTGTGTCAGGGAACAGGGAAGGAAGAAAAAGCCAATTTCACCCACATAACTGAAGTGTTGTTCCTATGAATCCAGCTCTACAGCCAAGGGACCAGAGCCACCCAAAGGTGCTCCACTGACCATGGAAGGATCACAGGTCTCCAGGAACTTCTTCAAGTCCTTTGGGACTGCTGTAGTCACTGTCTGAGCCTGACCACACAAATGAACAAAACCAGGATAAGCAACCTGGTCTGGTGGGAGGTGTCCCTGCCCATGGCAGGGGTTTGGATCTGGATTGTCTTTAAGGTGCCTTCCAACCCAAAGCACTCTGTGACTCTGTGATCTTGAGGGACATCAAATGATAGGCAAAGAAGGGGGATCACACCTTAAGACCCTCACAGCAGCTCAAGCTCCCCAAAATTCCAACTCGCTGCCTCCTTGAGCATGTAAGTTGATTTTATTCTCTTATTCAGAAATTTTACTTCAATATGGATTAGAATTATGTACACCAGGCCAAATAAATATGAAACAAAGATGGAGAGGAAGTGTTGCAGCAGGCACACTGCTGACAGAAGCTGAAGCCAATTAATGGAACTGGATGTCACCACTGGAACCTCAAAAGGAAACTTTGTCAAAAGCTAATCCTTTCAGGTGAGCAATGGGATGTATAGGAAAGAAGACAGAATAATATCAAGATTATTTTAAGGAAAAATAGTATTATTATAGATCACTATAACATAAAATTCACTACTCAGAGGGTGGTGAGGCCCTGGCACAGGTTGCCCAGGGAAGCTGTGGCTGTCCCATCCCTGGAAGTGTCCAAGGCCAGGTTGGAATGGAGCTTGGAGCAACCTGGAAGGTGTAGGGGCTTTGGAAAGAGGTGATCCTTAGGTCCCTCCCAACCCAAATCACTGCAGAATTCTATGAAAATCGTAAGGTAAAAATGATGGTGCAGTTTAATTTGATTCTTAGTATTTTTAATAGAGAAGCAGCTCAGAAAATGTTGAGAGATGAAGACCTGCAATGCTTCTTGCCCCATGGAGACTGAGGAGAAGAAAGGAGACACACTGAAGGAGTGAGTTTGACTTGGAAACTGGCACCAAACATCACAAAAAGCCTCAACAAGGAACAGTTTAGAGAAGAATCTCTCAGCTTCCTACAACATACCAGGAAAAAAAAAAAAAAAACACCCAGGAAATCTCCCTCAAGAAAAAATAGAAGTCAGGAAATACTCAAGAGATAAGTGATTTTTTTTTTTATAATTGTAATAGAGCACAGGTTTTAGAGGCCAGGAACTCCAGGATCCAAAGGCACAGGGAAGCACATAATGAGACCAGCCAAAGTTGTCATAACTAAGTTGCAACATGAAATGCTGAAGCCAAGACTTAATGATTTACCATCAGGAGAAACCCAGGGAGGATTCATCACCACATTTGCATATAAGGACACTGCTTGCTCTTCTTTTCAGCACATTATTACTGATCACCATCCAAAAGAGATATTCTTGAACTAAATGAAGCCTGTGGCTCTCCAGGCAATTCCTAGACTACTTATAATTAAAGGCACCATTAAGTCTTCAGAGAAGCAGATGCCAATCCATGTCAAAAGTTACACAGCTGAGCGGGGTCTAATTACACTGAATTCAAGAGATACATCACATCCCCAACAGATGTCATTTTATAGAAAGCTTTTTCCATGTCTCACAGTCTTAAGATCCTTTGAGAGTTTCTCGCCTGTATTATCCCTTTTCCTTAGAAAAGACCATCCAGAGTCATCTGCCTGCAAGCTTAAGATGAGGTAAGTGGCAAACAAAGAAAAAGACACTGATGCAGTGGGGAAGCCAATTAAAAAAATTAAAAGTTTACATGGAAAAACAATTCCTTCCTTCCCATTTCACACTTTTTTGATGGGAGGATGATATTTTGGGCTCCCTTTTTTTGCATGTTTATTCAGGGTCTGTACAGCCAAGCAACTGCACATTCTTGGGAACTGGTAAATGCTACAAGCACAGTTCATCCATTCCCAAAAAAGAGTTTTATGAACAATGTAAAAAAACAATTCAGAGCCATGAAAAGGGCTCTTGCACAGTCTGGCCCAGGTGGCAGAACAACCCAAAATATCTTTTGGATTAAGACACTGATCAAGTTTTCTCCTCTGAATTTGAAAGGGAAAAGAGAGTCCAAATAAACTCAGAAGCAGCCATCATAGAAGATACTAAAAATATTATCATCTAAACACAGAAAGGTCAAAAAATAAATTCTTAACTGCCTTCTCAACATAACGCAGAAAGCACATCTATTCTTAAGCATTCACCAAGGCCAGTGAATTTGGGAAAAAGACAGATGGGAGAATATGTAGGAGAATATGTTCTCTGAATACTTCCACAAATAGGCTACCAAAAGTCAAGAGAGATGCTGTGTCACAAGGGATGCAGAAGTCACAGGAGAAGCATTTCTTGACATTGCCCTCCAGGAAAGAGATCTTCTTGAGCTGAGAGAAAAGTCTTTACTACTTGTTCCCATGGCATTGCCTCCAGACACTCATCCTATAATTTTCTTTTATGTTTAAACAAAATGGCCCCATGGCTGTGGAGTGACAGATGCCACTTTTTCAGCCTTTCCCAGCAACGTGGTGATGATCATCACAAAGAATGACAGTGATACAAGAATCATCAGAGGCCTGTGCTGAACTTGCCTTTTACTGGTCCCATTTCCCTGCCTTTTCAGCTGCTCCTGTAACTTGAAGCTGTTGGAAAGATTAAACAAATCAGAGGGGAAAAAAATAAATTTAAAAAATCCTAAATCATAACTAACAACCTGAAAATCAAGGGAAATATTAAAGGCATGAGCAGTTCTCCTATGAAGACAGACTGAGACATTTGCGGCTGATCAGTCTGGAGAAGAGAAGGCTCCAGGAGACCTTAGAGCCTCTTCCAACACCGAAAAGGGGCTTACAGGAAGGGTGGAGAGGGACTTTTCACAAGGGCATGAAGTGATAGGACACAGGGGAAATTAACTAAATTGAAGCAGAGTGGGTTTGTATTCGTTATTAGGAAGAAATTCCTCCCTGTGAGAGTGGTGAGGCTCTGGCACAGATTTTCCAGAGAAGCTGTGGATGCCCCATCCCTGGAAGTGTTCAAGGCCAGGTTGGGCAGGGATTGGAGCAACCTGGGACAGTGGAAAGTGTCCCTGCCCATGGCAGGGTTTTGGGATAAAATGGTCTTTAAGGCCCCTTCCAACCCAAATTATTCTGAGATTCTATGAATCAAGGAAAGAAAGATAATTAAACACCAGGGTGGAGAAATAGACCAAAGCACAACACTTGCAGGAGTTACCCAGTGAGTGAATTATCTATGAGTAAACAAATGGGAAACCAACCAGGTTTATGGTTTCTCCAGAGGTGGAGGGGCAAGTAGACACAGGAAGTGGTAGATGAAGTGCCAGGAGGTGAAAGGCACTTCTGTGGAAAATGAGGGGCCTTCTACTTGTTCTTCAGCAGATGGGGAGTGGAGAGCAGATGGAGATGTTCCTTCTCAGGATCGTGTTTTAGCCATTTCTTTTGTGACATCCTGGCTGGTGTCCCCATCAACAGCAAGGCCAGTCTGGGTGGTGTAACCAAAAGTAATGGAGTCAACCACTAGTGCTCCAGTTCTCCAGTCACTTTCGTTTGGCATTAGAGCATTAAGGGTTGGACTTGATGATCTTAAAGGCCTTTTCCAACCAAAATGATTCTATAATTCTGAACTGGGCCATAGGGAGGGATGAAACACCATCCCTATCAGGACAATCTGGATTGTTCAGCCTGGAGAAGCAAATGCTTCAGGGTGACCCAAACTGGGGCTTTTCAGCACACGAAGGGGGGTCTGCAAAAGAGCTGGAGAGGGACGTGCAGTGATAGAACAAAGAGTAATGGCCTCAAACTTAAATAGGGGAGGTTTAGATTAGATATTAGGAAGGAAAAATTATTCACTCTGAGGGTGGTAAGGCCTTGGCACAGGCTGCCCAGAGAAGCTGTGGCTGCCCCAACCCTGGGAGAATTTAAAGCCAGGCTGGACAGGGCATGAAGCAACCTGGGATAATGGAAGGTGTCCCTGCCTGTGGCAGGGGGTTGGAACAAGAAGATTTTTAAGGTCCCTTCCAACCCAAGGTATTCTGTGATTCCATAACTTTTATATACATACTCTGACAAGCACCAGAATATCAATGTGCTGCATCCCAAAACCCCTGTGAGAAGCAGGTGTCCCACAACCAGAGGCCCAAAGATTCAGTTCTTGCTTCCCAAGTATCCTGTGCCCAGGCAGCAAATGCCACAATTTGCTTCCAACATAAATGTTGTGCTCCAGCAAATGTATCTGCCACATTACTCTCCCATTTTTGAAGAAATTTGGACCATAATTAACAAAAAAGTGTCCTTCAGTTAAACAGTGACCTGATTTTAGTCACTTTAATCCAAAAATTAGATCTATATCATTCATTGCATGAATTTGCTTTTCTATTTTAAGGATTTCTCACCATCTTGACTGCAAACAAAACACAGGGTCTTGTTTGCAGTCAAGTCAGAGCAAAACTGATGAATGCCAACACAGCTGGATCTCAACAGCCCTTCCGCTAAATTGCCGTGTAAAAATTAGGGGAGTGTCAGAGATTACCAAGGAAAATACAGCAACACACCTGTAGGTGTCCAATCAAAAGTTATTTCATGGAGAGGGAAACAATTCCAGGTGCAGAGGAAGCATGCAAAGGAATAGCAGAGTTGGCATTAGTGCAGCTGCCTTTATTGCAATGACCCTAATTGGCATTTCCAGATGTGAGGCAGGAAAATCAGCTGACTGGAGCATCTTTGTCTGTAACCCCAGAAAACCTAGGTTGAAGAAGATAGAGGGCTCTATACAAGACATATATGAAGGAAAAAAAAAAATTAAAAAGTCCCTCTTCTTTCTTTTCCACATATGGGCTCTATACAAGACATATATGAAGGAAAAAAAAATAAAATTAAAAAGCCCCTCTTCTTTCTTTTCCACATACTGAGCTGGTTAAAGCAGTCCACGTTCCCCACAGCAGCATTTATTTATCACCATCCTCAATTCTAAAAGCAAACTCCAAGTGATAACGCACAATCTCCCTGCAAAACCAAACTGAGATGGATGGAGGACAAGGGGTATAATTTAAGACAGTTTACAATTGCTCACAGTACCAGGAGCACTGCATTCAGGCTGCAGGAAAGGTCATTAGTAAATTGAAGACAGCAGAAGATAAGAGAAAAGTTTACAAACAACATTTCAAGAGGGAAAAATGAGCTTATTTGGCCACTCAGGGAAAAGAGCAACAAGAGAGGAAGTCTGGGTGTGCAAGAGCCTTCCTCACTCCAGGCAGAGGAGTGAGCTCATCTCCAGAGCTCATGATGGAGCACACAAGATCTGCATCAGTGCCATCAATAGTAGCACCCAGTGTGACAGGAACCTCCTCCTTGGCAAAGCCATCCATACCAACAGAACAGTTTGGAGTCATCTCCTGCCTCCCAGATGGCTCGTTCCTGGTGCAGAAGTCTGGGGAGCCAGGATCTCCCTGCAGCAGAGTGCACGGGATTGCTGCCCTGAGCTGGCTACACTTCAGCTTTCAGCCTTTTTGTGAATGCTCCAGGAGATAAGCACTGAGATACAGGAGATAAGCAACATAAAGAGCTCACTTCTTCCCTCCTGAACACTACCACCTGATGAAAACATAGTTTCTAAAGTAAAGGAGGGGCTCTTTATGTTGGTTTTTTGGAAGAACACAATGGAAGTCTGCACTGTCTGTAGCCCAATCCAGTGGAAGGTTCCCCATCCATGGCTGTAGGTTGGAATGGGATGGTTTTTGACTGCCCTTCCAACCCAAACCATTCCATGATTCCATGGTTCTATGTCATCAGCAGACAACTGACACACATTGGCTTCAGTGGATTCTCCATGGTTCAAAGTCCAGCTGGGAGAAAGGTCTTTCTTGTGAGGAGACACTGTGGGAGCCAGGCCTGGTTAGTCTGGAGAAGACTGAGAGGGATCTCATCAATCCACACAAATATCTCCAAGACAGGAGTCAAGAGGATGGTGCCAGGCTCTTTTTATGGTGCTCAGCAACAGGACAAGATCAATGACCATAAACTAAAATACAAGTTGCACCTCAACCTGAGGAAGAACCTCTTTTCACAGAGGGTGGAACAGCAGTCAAGGGAGGGCACGGATTCTCCCTCTCTGGAGACATTCCAAACCCACCTGGATGTGTTCTCGAGTCACCTTGCCTTGGCAGGGGGTTGGATTGGATGAACTCCAGAGGTCCCTTCCAACCCTAAAGATTCTATGACTCTGTGAATATATGAAGAAGCTCAACCTAGCAGGACAGGCTGAATCTCACTCTACTTTCCTTTCTAAATTTGGTCTATCCACATGGACACACTTGCCATGAAACACCCGAGGATCTCTAAAACACAGGCATCCACCCTGACCTCACAGAAGTGCTACTTTGCACAACAGAGTTCCTTAACATTCTCATCAGATCCAATGGAAGAGAGGGCATACACCAAATACATGGAATGTTAAGTAATTCAGTTATTTTGCATCGGGAAGATTATGGACAATGCCCTAAATGTCCAACTTTTAGAGAATCTTGAAAAAAACCATGTCCCTCCACTCTTTTTTTGGTCAACACAAGGCTTGGCAGTGATAAACCCACACATCTCTGTTGTGCACAAACTAAGGACTGCAGAAATCAATGGTGAATCCCCATCTATGTCCCTTACAAAAAGCTTCCTGCCATGACAACTCCGGTTCTCCTACTCCATATCCCCATGATGCTTCTGTCACAACCTCTCCACCCTCCCTGTATCCATGGACACTCTCCCTCCTCAGCTTCAGGACCTATCCATGCCTCAATTTGTTCTCCAAAGCATCCAGAGAGGCAGCAAACAACCCACATAGGTAATCTAGACACATGTTAACTGATTGCCTGCATGATACCAGAAAAAGATAGTCAGTGAATTTGCCCAAGTTTTCCTTGAGGACATTGAGATATTAAGTCCTTACGTGCTTGGTGAATACATACATTGATGGTTGGGTGGAGGAGAAAATCAGTGAACTGTATTTTTTTCCTCTGATGTGATTAACTCAACCAACCTACTTCAGCGTAAGAGGCAGATAAGACACCAACAGAAGAAAGCCTTAAAGGAAGTGAGAGACTTCAAACTATCAAAAAAGTTAAAAAAAAATGTTTCTGTAAACAACCCAGTGGTGCTCATCTGCTCTCACTTTTAAACCGGGCCCCAAATATTCTGTTTGTATTTAATTTTCTGGCTCATCAAGTAGAAAAATAACCCATTCCTGAGGCTTTCTGCTTTATTTATGCACTTGGTTAGGACTGAGCTGAACACTCAAACCTGTCACTGAAGGTTTCAGGTGCTCCCAGCTCCTTTTTACACTCCATGAAGGCTTTGCTCTCCACATCACAGACAACCAGAGGCTGAAAAAAACCTCCAAGATCATCGAGTCCAACCATTAACCCAGTACCACCACCATGTTCACCACTGAAACTCATCCTCAAGTGTCACATCCACATGTTTGTTCCTTCCAGGGATGATAACTCTACCACTTCCCTGTGCAACCTTTGCTAATGCTTAACAATCCTGGCAGTGAAGTAGCTTTTCCTAAAATCCAATCTAAACCTCCCCTGGCTCAACTTTAGGCCATTTCCTCTCATCCTGTCACTTGTCACCTGGGAGAAGAGACTGACACCCACCTCACTACAATCTCTTTCCAGGTAGTTGTCACTACAATCTCTTTCCAGGTAGTTGTAGAGAGTGATTAGGTCCCCCCTGAGCCTCCTTTTCTCCAGGAGAGAATGACACTGCCCAGAAGAAGCCACCCTCCATCCTACCACATCAGCCAAGGTCCCACCATGTCCCAGTAGCTGAAACTCAGGTTCTTCAGCTGGGAATGCAGCAAGATTAATTTAACCCAAGAGAAAGCACAAGCTGCTTCATAAGAGTTGAAACTGTGTTGTCTATCCAAAATCTAAGCATTTTTAAAAATTATTCTTGGTAGGGTTTTGTTTGGAATGCATCAGACTCTGGTGTTGGTTAAGACACCAAGGCCTAAATGTTGGACAGGGCTGAAATCCATGAATCCACTTCCAAGAGAGTGGAGCTCTGACTTTTAGGGGCCAGAAAATTATGCAAAAAGGCATCTTTAGGCTGCAGCTCTGTGACGAATTAGGTCTGAGGAGGGAGGGAAGTCAAGACATCCCCACAGCACTCCCTTCCTGCCCCACACCACATCTGCCTCTCCTCTCTCTTGCTAATACAGGGACCAGCAGCTAGTGCTGTAAATCAGATCAATGAAACATTCAGTTAAAAATAACAGCCCAAACCTCCTCCATTGCAGGAGAGCCTTTCGGATCACAAATGATGAAAGCACATTTCTAAAAAAAGCAAGCTGAGATGACAGCAATTTCTGAGAAGGTGGCAAAATAAACAGCCCCGAGCCCAACCAGGAGAACAAGGGCTGGGCTGCTCCAAGCATTGCTGAGGCTCCAGAATAACCCTGGCAGTGGGAAAACAGGTCTCAACACCTCCAGTTAGTGTCTACCTATGTCAAAGATGGTGCCTGGTTCCCATCCTGGTGACACTGCAGGAACAGGACATTCAGAGGACACCACTACCCACTACTGTGAGCTATTCCTTGCACATCCCCTTACCCACTGGACTGTGTTATTCCTGCCTTGCAGCTGGTAGACAGGGAGAAAAAGGCAGGATGCAGCTTCTGGGGTCAAGAAACATCATCCTTGTGGTACCCACAAGCACTCAGACTGTGGTGCTGGCTGAAGATGTGAGGGAAAAGAGAAGCAACATCCCCAAGGTTTCTTACAACTATTTTTATGATTGATACTGGGAAAGAGGAGAGGGAGTGGGGAGTAAGGGATTTTTTTCCCCCCTTTTTTATGTCATCTAAGCACCCACTAAATAAAGAACCAGCTGTCTTCATCCTGCAATCCAGATGGATGTCCCCCTGCAACAGGGGGATGCACCACAGCATCTCGCCTTGCATTTCCAATGCCGGGATTCAATACAGCGACTGCAACTTTTAATGCCTTTTACAAACATCTAATTCACTCTGTATTAATCCCTCAGAGCAGCTACTCCTTCATTTTACCCTTGGAGACATCAAGCTAAAATATTCATCAGCTTGAACACAAAAACCTACAGCTCTAAGCAGTTGTTGAGGACAGAGGACGTGCTGTTACCCAGTTCTCTGATATATACAGCAGAATAACACCATCCTTGCAATAAAAGTACAGAATGAGCCTCTAAAGATGCCTTTTTACTAGATGTTTGTAAGTGGATTTAGGTTTAATGACAAACTCCTCTTGCTTATTTCCTGCTTTTACTCATTCTTCTTTTTGGGGGGAGGGCGGCTGACAAGGGCTGTTCTTTCTCAAGCTCAATATTTAATAAAATAAATCCAAAAATATATGAAAATGCACTCTTAAGTCATGGCACAAGGCATATTTCAAATTAATGCAGCTGAAAAAACCTCCAAACTATCAAAAAGGTATTTCAATAAGGGATTTTCACTTAATCGAGACATTGAAGACATTGACACAACTTCTAAAAAGATTAATCTCTTCCAAGTATTTTAACTCAATTAAATTGACAAAATCTCCAGCACATGAAGGTGCAACAACCTCGTGGTCCACACTTCAGTTTTTCCAGGCTACAAAGGACTTCCCAAAGCTGACTATTTTAGGGAGAGCTTTCAGGCAGTCTCTCAGCTGACTCATGCAGGCCATGTCCAGATATGCCCAGAAATCTTTAGTATTGAAGGAGCAAACCACAGGAGTGTGCATTAACTCGTGTGTGCATTCCACATCTCAGCCACAACAAATCACAAACACAGTGCAGGACCTGACACACACTATTTAATTTGACCTTTGACTACAACAGAGCCCAAGCAAGGTGACTCCAGCCCATAAATATTCCTGACTCCACCAGCATTGAAGATGTTCAGCCTTCAAACCTTGAAGGGAAGCAAACAACAGCAGCGAATCCCTGCAGTTGTTTCACCTTAAATAGACAGAAGGGAGGTGTTGACACTGAAGTAATGCTTTGCAGTTCAGGCAATCTGTGTTCAACTGCCAGGCTTGACTAAGCTCTGGATGCAGTAGGAGAATTAAAGACAAGCCACAGTCCTCTCACCTCATCCAAAGCATCCTGGAGCTGCAAAATGAATAGGAGAGACTCCTGGCTGAATGGGATGTTACTGTGCTTCAGTACAGCACAGCAAAGAATGGACCTGCATAATTTTCATTTTTAACATTCAAGAAGATTAAATTAAAATAGTAAAAAAAAAAAATCACAAATATAGAAAGATACAACAATTGTAATCAAGGTGGCAAGAAACTGGCAATGTGCTCATCACTGGAACAGTTTGGGAGTTACCCAGAACCAGTTTGTACCCTTGATCAAGGCATTTCTTTGCATCAGCCTCCTGCAGTAGGCAGATAAAATGTAGCTGTTCCATCTACATAAAACCTGTTTAGATACATAAATCTTTGCAAAGTGGCTTTTTATTTTGAGGCAAAACCAGAAAGAATTATACGCTGCATTAAATATTTTCTCCTTTGTCCTCTTCTCGACCGTCTGCAAGATCAATTAAAGTACTTTTGCATAAAACAGGCAGAGAGGAACACGTTCCAAAAAATAAATAAATAACAATGCCACTCTTTGCTTTCAGTATGATGCCTGAAGAAAACAAGCGTAATGACTTAAAGATTCCCACAGTGAAAAAGAAGAAAATGATGAAGGTTTAATCATACCCTTACAAGGCAGCAAAACACATTTCTCAAGTCTTAATATCTCTTGTGAAATTTTAAGTGCTCAGACACAAATATTAGCAACAAGCTGCAGCAAGCTGAGTCGTTTCCCCTGCCCTCACACAGAAACATGTGCAAGTCCCTCCCTTGCACTCACACACACACATTTGCTGTTTCCATCACTTTTCTATTTGCAAAAAATATCCCAGTGAATCTATGAGCCATTAAGACGTTATGATTTAACACGTTCCTCGCCTTATGGAGGTGTCACTATCCTGGAGCTCAGCAACCTCTCTGTCCAGCTGCAATCCAACATCTGGAAGCACCAGCACCATTTCCCTGCAGGCTGACCAGCAATGGGAGTCACGGCCCCAGCCTTGGCATGGAGAGACAACGCTCAGATCAACTGCTCCCCTGTTACCAGTGGGGAGTGGGGGAAAAGGGAGAGAGATCACCCCACCAAAAAAACCCAAGATCTACTTTCCTTTCCCTCAGAATGCCCTTTATCACGTCTGCACAGGGCAAGGGAAGAACTGTTCCCCTCAAAACCCCATCATCATAGGTTCTAAGGAAGAAATATTTTAACTGAGGGTGGAGAAACATTGGCACAGGTTGCCCAGAGAAGCTGTGGATGCCCCATCCCTGGAAGTGTTCAAGGCAAGGATGAGGCTTGGAGCAACCTGGGGCAGTGAGAGATATCCCTGTCCATGGCAGGGGTGTTGGAACTGGATGATCTTTAGGATTCCTTCCAACCCAAGCTATTCTGTGATTCTGTCACCATATCTGGCCCCAAAGACAAGTGGTGGCCTATGTGGCACAGAGGTCACTGACCATTTCCCCTTGGGTTATGGGGACTTAGTTCTGCTCCCTGTACCTTCAGCTGTGGAACTCATCCCACCACATTTCTCTCATGGCAACTGTGCCATATTTTTCCTGCTGCACAGGGGCTTCCAGCTCCCCCTGTTTGTTGCCCATGCTGAGGGCACTGGTGGAGATGCACTTCAGCTGGGCTGTTGTTCCCACCACCTCCTTCTGGGGATGGAGCCCTAATTCCTACATGGCTATTCTCATGGTTTCAAACACATCAATAACTGATGTTTCCTGCTGCACAGGGGCTTCCAGCTCCCCCTGTTTGTTGCCCATGCTGGTGCAGATGCACTTCAGCTGGGCTGTTGTTCCCACCACCTCCTTTTGGGGATGGAGCCCTGATTCCTTCATGGCTATTCTCATGGTTTCAAACACACCAATAACTCTATTCTCATGGTTTCAAACACATCAATAACTGATGCCTTTGCTGCTGCAGGGATCTCCATCCCCCACCTCCACTGAGACAGCATCCCATGACAAGAAAACCCAAAAATAGCAGGGATCTCCATCCCCCGCCTCCACTGAGACAGAGTCCCATGATAAGAAAACCCAAAAATGTGCTGGTGACACCAGGATCAGGGCCAGGTATTGATTTATTGGATCTTCCTGGCTCCTCCTCATCATTCCCTACAACTGGAAGGGTAGAGGAGAACATTACATGTGTTCCTGATCCCTTAACCAGTCAACCTCACACCAAAACACAAAAGAGCTGAGAGGACAAAGAAATCACTGCTCTACACAATTGAAACAGAAGAATAACTTGCAATAAAAAAATAAATCTAAAAAACAAGCCCACACGAAAAAGAAAACCGATTATCCAAGAAATGAAAACAAAAGCTAAGAGGTGAATAATTCATTTAGGCAATGTGCAGTGCCCATATTCTACCTGAATTGTTTACATGGAAAGTTCATGGTTTAATCAGAACTGCCGGAACAAGAAAAACCAGAGTTCTAAGTACAACATTTATCTTGAGTAAACGAAATAGGTCTCTGGGTAAGGCATTTTCATTTAAAACAGAAAAAAAAATAGGTTGCAGTTTGTGACGTGACCAGCAAGGGGAGTCGGTGCCCAGAGCTTTGAGGGAACCACGCAGATGCAGTTTTGGGTGGAGAAAACTCAAATAAACAATTCTGAGGTAGTGACATTGATAAAACATTGAAGACTGCCAGAGAATGCTAGAAGATGATGGACAGAGAGCAGAAAACCCACTAACCTGGAAAAGAGAGAGGGCTTGAGAGATACTAGAGTAGAAAAATAATCATGTTTTGCTTGGAAATCTGTCCCTGCAAGACTTACTGGAGAGCGGGTAATGAAGAGCTCTCAGAGGGGGAAAAGGAAAAGGACAAATGAAATCAAGCCAGGGTGGATCTTAGGATACGAAAATAAGAGTTAATCTCAAAGTACTTCTGAGTACAATATTCTGACAGTAAGATGAAAAAACTTTGGCCTTGAGGAGACATCCAGAAAGGTACCAGATGTCTGGGAGAAGATGCCAGGGTGGATCTTAGGATACGAAAATAAGAGTTAATCTCAAAGTACTTCCGAGTACAATATTCTGACAGAAAGATGAAAAGACTTTGGCCAGTTCCTCCAGCCTTGAGGAGACATCCAGGAGGGTACCAGATGTCTGGGAGAAGACATCAGAGAACGAGGGCTAACCAGGCACCTCATCACTGAGCCCCATGAACCAGAGCAAATAGGGGGAAAAACCCAAAACTATTAAACACAACTATTAAAAACAACCCTCACAAGGAGTGGGATTTAATAATATTATCCAGCATTTAAAGCAGAATGCCAGCAGTAGGAACTCATTAGGCTCTGTATGGGGAACAGCAGCAAAATCACTGCTGCAGCTCCAGCCATGCTGGGCCCATCAACAGAAACGGGGCCACCCTGGGCTCCGGGGCCACCGGGAGGGGCACTCAGAGCTTTCGTTCCTCTGCCCCGTTAATCTCATTAACCTCGTATTTACTCTGTTGTTGGTAATTACTCAGAACGTTAACAGGCACGATTTATGCATATTATTTACTGAATGTTACAAATCTCTTCAGCTCTGTGTATGAATTGGGGCTGGAATAAGCCAACACTCCAAGTGCTATGGAAAACAGGGGTAGAGGAATGAAAAATATTTTTAAAATTTTAAAAATACATTTTTAGGAGTTGTTTCAAATTTCTTCAGTATCTTCAGTTTCTTCAGGCAAGATAACCAGTCAAATCAGATAAATATATAGAATCCATCCATTTTACTAATTCTGTAATACCATTCTAACAAGGAAAGACAGACACTAAACCAAAAATGCCCAAGAAAATACTTATTTCCTCCTGTTAAGCTGGAGCCCATGAAAAAACTGTTCAAGCCATGATACAAATTACCGTTAACGATATTCCAGGTGGGAAAACCAGATGCAGTTTAAGAAAACTGTTATTGCTGTTAAAGAACTCCATAGGTTTTACAGACACAGTCTGTTACACCTTGAAAAATGGAACTTTCACTGACCATCTGTTCCTAGCAGAGAACACCCAGCAGCTCTGGCTTTGGCCAGAAAGCCCAACTCAAAGTCAACATACCATGAGCAGGGGACATCCCAGAGCTTAATGTACAGCCAAGATCAGATGTCAGGGGAGAATTTGGATGGAGATCACCCAGTGGTAACCAGTTAAAACAAAGAAACCACTGCAAGAGCAGAAAATGTGATCCAGAGGTGAACATCTGCAAGAGCAAAGCCCACAGCATTCCTACACTCCAGCTCCAGAGCCTCCTCCACAACATGCAGCATCACCTCCAATGAGCTAAAAGGATATGGAGAAAACTAACCAAAACCAAAGGAAAAAAATGAAATGAGAAGGATTATCAATGAAAGAAAACAGCAAAAATTACCTCACCCACAATTTTATTCTGCTGTGTTGTGGAGCCACTTGTTGGGAACTTGGCAGCAATAACCCAATGGACCCAAGGCCCAGCTCAGCAGTATTGTTCCTGTTTAGATAAAAGGGAAAATAAAAAGAAAATCAGATGTGAAAAGCACAAACAGGCTTTTATCTGCTCTGTTTCCCTCAGTCTGAAGCTCAGGGATTCCCAAGACTGAGGTTTTAGCTGTATCTTTAGATTCAACTGGGAGTTTTCACACCCTGTGAATTTGTTAAACATATCCATATATTAGGCAAGCTCTGCTTTTGGCCTACACAATGTCTGTTGACAATGGAACACACACCAAAAAAAAAAAAAGGAAAGAAAAGAACACTTCTTCCCTTTCATCTCAGGGTGCAAACACCAGGGGATGCCTAGCAAAACACAGCAAGTGATTTTCATTTTCTGCAATTTGTGATTTCACATTATTGTCATTTCCCCCTGTTTAGCCATGTCATATTTTATAGTCAGTATTAGCCAGTTAAACTGGTTTTATTATGTTTTTACTACATTTTTACTACATCTCCTACTAAAAGAAAGCCTGTGCAAATATAGGGATGGCTGAGAGAACCACACCACTTAGACAACCAAGTGGACCCAGCACTGGACTTTTGAACATTTTCAGGGATAGTGATTCCACCACTTCCCTCAGCACTCTGTTCAATGCTTGATCACATTTTCAGTGAAGGAATTTTTCTTATATCCAATCCAAACCTCCCCTGGAGCAACTTGAGGCCATTTCCTCTCATCAGGAACAGCATCCATAAGGATCCAGAAACTCACATAACTCTGGAGACTGTAATGGCATCATAAACTCGTTTCCCACACACACTTTCACAACTGTTTGTAGGTTTTTCTGCCCAAATTTGGAAACTAATGCTGCAGAAGGAATTTAATACCCTTTTAATGCAGTTTACTATGCTTTAATAAAAAATAAAAGAGAAAAGAAAAAAAAGAATGGCTTAGGCAACTCAGGTAGAGGCACTTATACCTTGGGCAAAGTACAGAAATAAAAATATTACGGACTTTTTACAGCAATTGTTCCTCAAACAAAGTGTTTTAATGAAAATGCTGACATTTTGGGCTTGTTTTAAGCAGAAGGAGCATCACCACACAGGAGAGAGCTTTCCAGACTAACCATGAGAGCCTTCTAATCCCTCCTTATGATGGGATGGTGGAGAAAGTAAAATCACATGGGATGACACAGGAGCCAAAGAGAGAAACAGAGGATGCCAAAGGAGCTCCTGCCTTGAGTTTTTCTTAGAAAAAACTCAAGAAACTTTAGAAAAACCATCCAATTACCCTTTCCTCCTCTTTGATTACACAATCGACTTCAACACCCTCAAAAGCCAACACCTCTAAAACATGGGGGAAAAATAATGATTAAGAGCCTTAAGTTAAAGTACAGTACCCAGAACCAGCTTTCAAAGACAGAGTAAATAAGGAAGACCTTTAAATTTTAAGATGTTGTTCAGCAGCACCCTGTCATGCCACATCACACAACACTTCTTCCTTGTTATTTCTCTGGCCAAAGGTCAAAATTCCTCTTCCCAAGAGACAAGCCTTCATTTAAAAAGAGTGGTGAAACTTTTACATCCAACTAATTCAGGAACAATCCACATCTCTGTCCTGGAGACCTTCCTACATATGATTTATTGCAATTGAAAGTGGGGAGAAAAAAATGACAAAATTTTTCTCTAACTGGGGCAGTCTTGCTCCAAATAAACACAGAAGTATTTGTGCAGCACACAGAGTCCAGCACCGAAATCTCAGGATGTTCATGGATGCTATGGTAGGAGTTTTTATCACCCTCACATAGCCTTGGTACAAGCATTTTTAAACTGCCTGTACAAGCAAAAAACCAGTGATCATTTCAATTTTTCAGAACAAGCTAAGCCATGGCACACCCAATCCTGCCAAGTGGGAATTCAGGTCCTTAAGTGTAGAAACCTGGTGGTCCAATTTCCCAGAAATATCATTATGGCCCTCTCCCAGAGCACCCAGGGCAGCCCTAGGAGGATGAAAACCAATACTGGAATGATCAAAACCACACCACATTGCACATAACAATTCTTGTTCATCCATCTCCTCATTTCCTTTTCCCACAAGTTCCATCCCCCAAACTGATGGTTTCTCCTCCAATTCCATCTTTTTCTAGTGGTTTCTCCTCAGCAGGGCCTCTCCTTTGTGTCCCTTTTGCATTCTCCATAAAGGAATCCAAGAGGGATGTGATTCCTTGGTTGGCATCCACTGGGACAACACTATTATAGGGAGGAATTAATGACAACTCTGCCCACCTGCAGGTTTTGGGTTTTTTTTTTAAAGCCATCGTGTATGTAACTCACATGATGTCGGTACAGGAATATCACACTAAGGCTCTGGAAAGTAAGGGGCGGGTTTTCCTCGTTACTATGGTTATGAGCAATTTTAATGACCAACCTAAATAAAAAGGCTGGAAGAGAGAGAAAGTAGGAAGGAGTGAGGTGGGCGTTTAATTTTGATTGACAAGACAGAGCAGAACTAGTTAAGATCTGTCAAATGCTTGCTGAGGATCACAAATCCTCAGCACATTCTACGGCAGACAGAATTAGTCTAAATGCACAGCTTTACAAAAATATTTCTTATCTGCTGAGATCAGTGTTCAGCATTCCAGCTGCCCCACAGAAAGCAGCTGATGTCGTAACTACCAAAGGAACTAAGGTAGGGCCAGAAAAAATACATGTATATTTTAATTATTTGTATTTCATTTTTAAGTATTAACATCTACAATGTCTTAATATGTATTAATTTTTGTCTCTGACCTACATTAATAAAATTATTTCTATAAAATGACAGCATTCTCAAGATTGTTAACTACTAAGACAACGATTTTAAAGGTGTTATCAAAGGCACCACTTTGGAATCACATCTGCTTTACATGAAATGTTGTATAAATACAGACTACAGAGATAATTCCTGCAATAAAGACCTTAAAATAGGAGACTGAATGCAGAAGGAGTTGAACACAGATTTAATGGGAAATTTCAGGAAACACAATCTGGAAAGACAAAAACACTGGCATGACAGTCAGCTGTGATGTTCCCTGATACACCACCAAAAAACAAGCTTCAGGGAAAATTAAGAACATTCCTGCAAATGAAATATTCAAGAAGGAAGAATAATGGAGAGGTGGAGCATTTCAAAGTCAGGAACAGAGTTCCATCACCTTGGAGGGAAGAATCAATATCTCACCAAGGCACAAGGCAGCACAAGAAGACTAAACCAGCATCTTGTGTTTAAGGCAAGGGAGAAGCAGGATGCACCAAAGGACAGACACAAACAAGATCCAAGATGTGCCTGAACCAAACTCAAAAGCTGTTCTTCTTGTTCTCACTTGGCTCTGTTGGGACGCAGGCAGGACACAGTGATCTTCACAGGGCTACACACCCATGAGCTTTGCTGTTTTATCCAATGATGTTGGAATTTTAAGGAGAAAAAAACTCGGCAAGAGAGGATGAGCTTACAAAAGAGGGAAGTCAACAGCTCCTGAGATGCCTGCCAACAGGATCTGCACTTAAAGCGTGCAGTTTTGGCAGAGAATGTTCTCAAAATCTGATATTTAAAAGTCTCATGGTGTTGGAACACGTAATTAAAGTAAAAGGATACAAGTGAACTAAGATCTGATCAACACAAACTTGTATCGAAGTCAGAATGTGTTCCAACAGAGTCTCAGCCACCTGGCTCTTCCATGCTTCGTTCAAAGTGAGAAAAATTAGCTACCAACTACTTTTATTCCCACTCAAAATCATCCCCCTCCAGCCTCTAAAAGGGATGGATTTGCAAAAAACTTCAAAAACTAAAAAATTCCAAACAAATTCCAAAATTCAAATGTTGCTTAATTTACTGCCACTTTCCAATTCTAGAGCAACAAATTTGTTGTGAAACTAACTTTTCCTTCACCTATCAATGCCCAGGCATTGATGGGTGAAGGAAACAAAGAATAATGAAAACACCTACAATTTCATTCTTGCTCCTCAAGAACTGGAATAAATGAAAGAATTCAAATCCTTCATCAAAAAAAGTCCTGAGAAGAGGAAGGACTTGGGGATATTGGTGGATGGGAAGTTCGACATGACATTATAAATGGCAATGTGGCTGCTCCATCCCTGGAAGTGTCCAAAGCCAGGCTGGACAGGTCTTGGAGCAACCTGGTCTACTGCAAGCTGTCCCTGCCCACAGCAGAGGGTCAGAATGAGATGATCTTTCAGATCCCTTCCAACCCAAACTGTTCTAATAGTCTACAAATTTACTGCTGTTTCCTTCCTAGTAGTGCCAACATGAACTCAATAACCAAGAAAACAAACAAAAAAAAAACCCAACAAAAATAAGGAATTCATGTGTGATCCGATTTCTTACTGCAAGGTTTCCAACAGCCAAGCCATCCACCACCAAGTGGAAGAGAAAAGTCAAAGCAGTGTGGAATCAGTTGGCACAAGCTCATTTTTTCACCAGGTAATGCCTCGAAACCTCCCAAACCAACTCTGCTGCCATCAGAGCCGCCTCTTCCTTGGACAGCGCCCAGGAACTGCTCGCAAATGAAATCCAACCAAATTTATTGCTTCTGCAAGCCTGGAAATTTCAGTTACAGAGGTGACGTGACATTTTGTTTCACCAATGCTAATCTAATACCTTTTTAAAGGTGCATACGTTTCACCCTGTTGGCTTCCAACACTGAATTACCAGCTCTGCTAAGCTTCAGAATAAATGAGACGAGCGTGGCCTCCAGGCAAAATCCCTTTGCTGTAATCTTTATTCAAAACACACCGCTCTGGAGCCTTGCATGCATTGCCAAAAATCGCCTTGAGGTTTGCTCTTAAGATGGCAATTTGCATATCAACATTTTGCTGCAGAGCTTACCCAATGTCCCCGCTATTATTTTAATACTCTGCTGTGGGCGGCCCCCTGAGCAGCTCACAGAAGTGCAGGCTAAAAATATTCCTGCCTTCCCCACCGGCTCCACACATGACCACAGCGAGCACCGGCTCGGATGCAAAGCCGGCAGTGATGGCATCCACCCGCCTCTCCAGGAGGATGCTCAGGCTCCAAGGTGCTCAAAAAAACATGGCAAGAAGGAGAAAAGTAGCTCTGCATGGATGGAGGAAAAATGCACAAGCGCTGGAGGAGGAAGAGCTGGTTTTACAAGGGAAGCAGGAGAGGTTTACCGCGTGCGAGACATTCTTGGGAAAACACATTAAGAGGTAATAAAGCAGGTGAGGAAGGCACTGCCTGGGATATGAATTTAATGCTGAACAGAGGAAGAGGAAGAATTTTCAAGCACAGAACGGGAGCGATGCCGGGCGGACGCGAGCACAGCCTGATTCATGCCCCAGAAGGGAGATCCCAATCCCGCTGGCAGCACCATGTTGATGACAGCGCATGAAAAACCATGGATTGCAGGTTTTTCTCCTTCCCCTCCTCCCCCTCGCCCAGCAAACCCCAGGCTCAGAGGTTGTAATTATTTCTGGCAAGGTGTAAACAGGTCTGGGAAATGAAACTGAAAACTGGAGCTATTTATGAGATGCCACACAGGGAATTGGCATCGGAGCCCGGCTACCAAATCAGCAAGAACAAGGTCACCCTGGTCTGCTTAGGAGAGCAACTTTGCAAAGTGGTTTGCAGCCAGCCAGGCAAAATAACCATGCTCAGTCTGCCCAGGATGGTGAGTTAATGGAAATGGAGGGTGGAGAACCACCAGAGGACATTGCTCTAGCCAATAACAAGGGATTTATCATGATGCTGGTAGGCTTTGAGATGATGTCCATCAAGATGACATCCACTCAGGACAATCAGCTGCCTCTCTGGGGTGTGGCAGAGGAGCAAGGAGGACATCAAGTCCATAAGTGTCCCTCAACCAAGTTGTTGTAGAGGCAATCAGCTAAGGGACTCATCTGCCCAGAACCATTCCAGGCCAGACTGGATGCAGCTTGGTCTAGTGGAAAGTGTCCCTGCTCACAGCAGGGGGATTGGAACAAGATGATCTTGAAGGTCCCTTCCAACCCAAACCCTCCTATGACCTGCATGAAAATGACCACTGGAGATCACTCATCCCCTTACCCTGCAGGCCACCACTTGCTTCCAAGGAATTGGATTATTGCCCGAACACAGGAAAAAACAGAAATTTTGAAAAGCAATTTCCTTTCTGCTGGTGGAGGAAAGAAACAAAAGCTAAACCATCCCAGCAGGAGGATCTCACAGCCCAATGGGGCTGCAGGAGCCACCAGCATCTCAAACCCACAAAACAGCCACTAAGGAAAATTCAAAAAGTTTTTTTTGGTATCACCAGGAAGGAAATGAAAAGAGATGGTCAAATTCAGGAAGTGCAGGCAGAGAGGCAGCGAGTGCCCCTGGGGATAGCAGGATCTCCAGACTATTTTCTGCACATTCTTTATATTCTGTTCTCAAATGCCTCACAAACAGGTCTAGGATGCACAACTCTGTTTCTGAGATTACACTTAAATTGTGATTATTTTTTAAATGGAAGGCAAGCACAGTGCAGTAAGAAAAGACCTGGCCAAAGAGAGAAGAGCAAGCCTGAAGATCTCAGAGCCTGTGGGATATCTTTGTATATGAAAGGAAATAAGGTACACCTGAACAATGAGCAAAGGAATATAAATTTTTTTTAAAAAATTAAAAAGCAGACCTTGGATTCCATACTCAGGGAAGAGGATCTTGACAACTAATTTGCCAGTATTCCCATAAGAGGAAAAAAAAAACCTAATCCACCAGAATTCCAGTCTCATGATTGCCCTATGTTTGGGACAAAGGAGACAAAATCAGAGAAGCTGAGGATGTCCCATCCCTGGAAGTGCTCTAGGACAGGTTGGATGGGGTTTGGAGCAACCTGGGATAGTGGGAGGTGTCCCTGCCCACGGCAGGAAGAAGGTCCCTTCCCACTCAAACCATTCTAGGATCCTATGAAACCCACCTGCTTCAGCTCTGAAAATGATCAACAGGAAAATATCTGTAGTGAGAGTCTCAGTTTGCTTTTTCAAATTTAAAGGTGCCCTGTTTTACACAAATATTGCAATCCTGTTTTCACCACTTGCTAAGACGTCTCTCCAAGGGGCTGGTTTGGGCACTTGGCTAGGACAGAATCCATTCATTTTCAAAAACCAACCCATACTTATAAAGCCTTCCCTTGGTGCATGATCAAAACTTAGGAGGGCTTTGTAAAGCACACTGTTGTTCTCTGAAAGAGAAGTGTCAAAAAGTTTTGGACAGCATTTCTCAGGCTTCCACACCCATATTCTGCCACCTACTAGCACCTTTGAGCACTTGCTGTTAATGGAAGCTGAAGGTCCTTGACACTGAGAAATCAAGTCTCTAACATGCAGTAGCCTCAACACAATATAAGCACCACTATTTTAATTATTTTAGAGTTTTACCATATTTATCATGAGTAAAAGTAGATTTAGTAAAATTACTTGATTTTTGACCATCACTGCAGCTCTGGATAGCTTTAAAGCCTGCATGGGATGGTCTGCAAGAGGATGGGGAGGATCAGGAGGTCAGACAAACTTCTCTGATCACAGCTATGAGTATTCACCATGGCCTCAAGCTGCCCACATCAATCCCACAACACTTTTGGCAGAGAAGAGACTAAAATTTTAAATTCCTTAAAACAAAAGCCAAAATTCCTAAAAATTTTAAATTCCTTAAAACAAAAGCAAACAAAACCACATCCAGTATTATTATATATATATTTGAGGTTTATATATATGGTCTTATGCATTATATTACAGAAATTAGTTGTTCATTTAATAACATATGTATATTTGTAAGCTTAATTTTTCATACTTTTTCCCTGAGCATCCACAACCTGCAGCAGAATAATTGGGACTGACATCAGGGTCACCCAGCATGACAGGCACTCAGGTAAGGGAGCAGCTGGAGATTACCAGGCACGCAACAGAAGACATTTAATACACTTGGGGAAGGTAAATCACATCTCAAGCTATGTAACACTATGTCTAAATTTGTATAAATCAGGTATTTAGAAATTAGGAGGTTCTCATGAGAGTCTAGATAGCGAACAGTGTCACAAGGGAGCACAAATCAATTGTCTTTGTGGGGAAAAATACAATGAAAAGCTGTATTAAGGTTTGATTCAGTTCAGTCAAAGGAAAATCTGAAGCCCTGCAGCTTCCAACAAGAATTTCTGTCACGTACAGGGTGATATGAAACGTGCTACCCAGCACTGCTCCTGCAGCCTCGTCAACCTCCCCCATCTCCAGATGCATGGCAGCATTTTTATCTCCAAAATCAGAAGAACTTGGAGCATGGTGAACATCTCCATGCTGGGATATGGGATACTGCAAAGCATTGGTCTCTTCCAACCCAAACTGTTCTATGATTCAATGAAACAACTATTGAAGCAACTGTTCCACAACTTGTCAACCCAGTAAGACATCATCCAAATCTTCCCTGAACAGCCCAAGAGGATTTTGTTCCTCTAAGACACCCCAAAAACTGGGGCACACGAGCTGAGCAGGCAGCACCATTGCATGAGGACTGTGGTGACAGTCATGAGATGTCACCTGTCAGTAAATCACAGAATCACAGAATGGTTTGGGTTGGAAGAGACCTTAATCACCTCATTCCAAACCCCTGCCATGGGCAGGGGACACTTTCCACCAGGTTGCTCAGCTTCTTCAGCTTAAAGCCATTCCCTCTTTTCCTATTACAAAAAAAAAAGGGAATTTCAAAGTGGGGGAAGAAGGATGAAGAAAAAGAGAATTCCTGGCTTTGTATGGGATTTTTTACAAAGCAGCCATTAATAGCAAGTTTGGGAGTTCCCCCATACCATATTTGAGTCTCTGGCATCTCACACAGCCCAGAAATGGGTTAATCCAAAAATCTGGGTCATAACACCTCCAAATCTGCCTGTTTTTTCACATGTAGAAAAATAAAGGAGGCACCTCCCTCCTCCACGCAGAAGCATCAGAAGAAGATTCATTAAAAATGGAAAAAAAAAGCAACAGGTTTCAGCAATGAGCATGATCAAAGTCTCCCATGGAAGAAAAAATGTTTTATTTTACAGAAATAAGAACTATGGCAACAGCTCTGGAATAAAATCCTACAGCACGGCTGTCTCCTGCACTCCTTTACTCCATGCACCAGATGATGGAGGAGTCCTACAAGGGGAAAAAAAATACATGGCCAAGTTATTCAAGACCAGAATGACAATAAATGTATACAGAGAGGAGAAGGAGGACTAATAAAGTCCTCAATAACCTCAAAAAATCTTATTTGTGCAATGCCTGGCTTTGCAGCAGGGGGGACAGTAGAGAAAGAACAAAACAAACGCTACACAATGAAGAGCATCAAACATTTTGCAGTTATTTTCTGCTTTTATTTAAGAAAGAGATGACAGAGAGGGTGAAGAGATCATCACCTAAGCCAACATCAGTTTTACTTCCAAAAAAAGGAATTTTACAAAAAAAAAATAATTAGTAAGTATAGGTATTGCAGCTATGTTTGACTTCAATCAAGGAGTAGCTGGAAAATATTTTCCAGATTTTGCTTGCACATCCCAGCAGATGAACTGACAACACATCTAAATGGCCCTTGGGAGAGCTTTTCCCCACAACTCTGCATCCCAGGAAAAAAAAATTCAAAAACACCTGCTGATATACCATTTCTTCTTATTTTTGTACCAATCTTCAGGAGATATTTAAAAAGCAACTGATTATCAGTGCAATCTTTGTTTTTTAATGGACACAAAAAATGGACATAAAAAGAAAAAGATAATACATCCTGCCCCTTTTTTATTTTAGTTAAATGCTATTTTTTCCATCATCAGAAACACTGCAGAGATGTGCCCATGCACTGCAACAAAGAGATGGCACCTGCCTACTGAATTTCCTGACTAGTGACACTTGGAAGAAAAAGAGTTTTAAATAGAAACCTCCCTGCAAGTGTTAAATCAGATTAATTTAACTCTTGCGTTATTTTAATCTTAGACACCACCATGTGCAAGGCAAGCAGGAAAAAAAAAATAGGGAGTAGGATTCTTATCTTGACCGTATTCTTTGGGAAATGCAGTGCATTATTAAAAACCACAAATATAATTTCTGAGAGCAAAATACAGACACTTCTGGCTATTTTGCAGTAGGAAAAAAGCACCAACATTTTATGAAGCTTTGTGTTCACTCAGCATCAAGTGAAGGGCAGAGCTTTCCTCCAGCCTTGTGGTGCCCAATGCCACCGCCAAAAACACCAATGCCAGTTTGGGGCCACACTTTGGATTTGCACGTGGCAAAAAGTGTTCTGCAAAATACAATGCACTTTGAAAGGTTGGTGATGCTGCTGAGGAAGAAGTTTTTGCAGAATTTCCCCCACAAACACCATCACGGAGGTACACTCTGATACTTCAGTTGTGAGTTAGGCTCATGCTTATATAATGGATTAAATTATTAAAATTAATAATTAAATAGCTGGATTAAATTTAGACTGAGGGGGTCATGCAATAGGAAAATACACACATTCTAATGGTCAGGAATCATGGAATGGTTTGGGCTGGAAGGGACATTAAAGATCATCCAATCCCCTGACACGGGCAGGGACACCTTCCTCTATCCCAGGTTGCTCCATGCCCCATCCAAAATGGCCTCAAACACTTCCAGGGATGGGACAGCCACAGCTTCTCTGGAAAACTTGTGCCAGGGCTTCCCCACCTTCACAATAAGGGATTTCTTTCTAATATTGAATCTAAACCTGCTCTCTGTCAAGGGGAAGATCTTTTCCTCACTGTATCACTCCAGGCCCTTGTCCAATGTCCCTTTCCAGCTCTCTTGGAGCCCTTTTAGGCACTTTAAGGGACCCTCCCTGGAGCCTTCTCTTCTCCAGGCTGAAAATCCCAGCTCTCCCAGCCTGGCTCCACAGCAGAGGGGCTCCATCCCTCTGATCCCCTTGGTGGCCTCCTCTGGACTTGCTGCAACAGCTCCATGTCCTTCCTGTGCTCTGCAGGTGGGGTCTCACCTGAGAGGGGCAGAACAACCCCCTCAGCTGCTACCCACCCTGCTCTGGATGCAGCCCAGGACACACTTGGATTTTTGGGCTCCACATGCCCAAAAACAGCTGGGTCATGTCCAGCCTCCCATCCACCAGCACCTCCAAGTCCTCCACAGGACTGCCTTCAATCTCTTCATCCCCTAGACCAGACACCAGAGGTGGAAATACATGACCAACCATTCCCTGGGGGTGGAAAGATCCATCCATCCATCCATCCATCCATCCATCCATCCATCCTCACTGGGACCAAACCTGGACATACAAGTCCTTCCCAGTGCAATCAGCCCCTGGCAATGACAACTCCAACCCTAAATAAAACAGAGGCTCCTCCTGCCCACCTAAAACCCTCAGGTCTCACCAATTTCCAGTCCTCTGAAGCACCAGCAACCCTTGGAAGGTCCATAAAAACCCAAGTGAGAGGCACCCAGCTCACCCCACTGCCCAAAGCAGGTGAACTGTAGGAAGGAGGATAATAAAGATGGGAAAAGTAAATTACAAGTTTTTAACAGTTCATTCCACTTTCATCGAGCAGAATGTGTTTATGGTAGAGGCAGGGAATCAAAAGTATTATTTTTATCTTGATATTATTTGCCCTTTCACACTTGCTATTTAAATATTCCTGAAATCCTAGAAGAACCCACAATTTAAAATACCATTTTATATATATATATATATATATTTATTTATAGATATATATGGAAGGGGAAGCACAGACTCATTCATTTTCAGCTTCTCTCTTGTATTTTTCTTTTCAATTACATTTTAAGTGCTATAATATCAATGTGCAAATTTATCAAGACACCGAATATTTATTTTTCCTCCACTCCTGCTAAAGATTCTCCAGACCCAGAGCAGGCAGGGAGACCTGGTCACACCAGAGGGTTTTATGATGAAGAGTAAATAATAAGAAGTTTAAAATGTTTTAAATAAATAAATAAATAAACAAATCAAGAGAGCTGTGAGAAAATGAATGAGGTTGCTTGCAAGAGAGGATGGGAATAAAATAGTGTCATATTGAAATCTCTGTTCTACCAGTCTCTTTTAGCCAATCTCAACTAAATTGCTTAGAGAATCACAAAACACTTTGGGTTGGAAGGGACCTTTAGGTTCATCCAGCTCCAATCCCAGCCATGGCACACCTTCCACTATCCCAGGTTGCTCCAAGTCCCATCCAACATGGCCTTGAACATTTTCAGGGATTGGGCATCCACAGCTTCTCTGGGCAGCCTGGTTCATTGCCTCACCACCCTGTAACTCTTGATTTAGACAAAATAACAGGAGGAAACAGGGATGGAATCTGGATCAGAAGCCTGGATCAAGCAGGACACGTGGCTGCACTGATTAGCACTACATTAGTAGTTAAGCTAATTTTTAGTTGCATTAATAAACAAAAGCAAACCAGGAAGGTGGGAGGCCTTGGAGAGCTCAAGCAGGGTGATTTGTTGTGTGAATGACCACTGGAAAGTGGGAATCAGCACATTTAACACCCTAGAAGAAGTCCAGAAACCAGACTGAGGATGAGAGGGAAAAGAGCTCAAGCAGGGTGATTTGTTGTGTGAATGACCACTGGAAAGTGGGAATCAGCACATTTAACACCCTAGAAGTCCACAAGCCAGACTGAGGATGAGAGGGAAAAAGATGATGCAGCTGGCAAAGATGGCAGAGCAGGAAGGCAACAAGGGGTCAGACAGCAATGCACTGACACATCAGGGATTTAAAAATCTGATTTTGCATCTACACAAAGAAGAAGGATTTTCCAGAAGGGCACAGAGTGATAGGAGAAGGGGGAATATCATTGAGGTAAAGGAGGGGAGATTTAGGTTGGATTTTAGGAAGGAATTCCTTAATGACAGAGTGAGGAGGCCCTGGCAGAAGCTGCCCAGAGAAGCTGTGGCTGCACCATCCCTGGAAGTGTTCAAGGCCAGGCTGGATGGGCTTTGGAACAACCTGGGATAGTGGAAGGTGTCCCTGCCCATGGCAGAGGGGCAGAACTGGATGGTTGGTCCCTTCCAACCCAACCCATTCCATGATTCCATGATTAACACTCCAGACAACACCCAGAGTTCAGCCTGGAGATGAGATGGAAAAGGGCATCACAGCTGGAGAAGACAGCAGAGCAGGAGAGCATCCAGGGGTCAGACAGCAGCTGGGCTGAGTCAGTGGGGATTTAAAGACAAGAAACACATGCAGGGACAGCTGGACCACAGCAGAGCCCAGCAGTGCAGGACTGAGCACTGTATGTTCACAGCCCCATTGGAAAGGGAAAAACCAGTCTGGAAAAAGGGATAAATGCCTGATAAAGTATAAACCTTATTGCTAAATTAAAAAAAAAAAAAAGGGTGGGGGAAAACCCTCACATTTTAATCAATCCTTCCCACTCTGCAGCACACAGCCAGTAAAAATTTAGGATTCACTCTGCTGAATCCTAAATCCTTTGTGCAGAATAAAGCACAAAGCAAAACTTGGAGCCGCCACCCCACGCAAGCGTTTGCAAACAAACATCTCCTTGTTCCTGCAGCACTCCCAGACCTCAAGCTCCAAAATGTCACAGACAACTTCAAATGCTAACAAGAGGAGGGTTCTGCAGGGCGTATTCGGCATGCTGGTGGCAGAATGAAACGTGCTTTCAGCTTTCCAAACCCTCTGCTTTTTGAAATGCACACAAAGACAGCGAGCACTTCCATGGGAACACGAGGTTTTCCCAGCAAAGTCCACTCCAGCGCCAGATGCCGGAGGTTAATTGTACCCCACAGCTCAGGGGAGCTTTTATTAAAAGCTTCAAACCACAAACACTTTTCCAACTACAAAAGCAACCCAAAAAAAAAGTTTCTGCAGTCAGCCGAGGGCCACCGCAGAAAGCGGCGCTTTGTACATTTAAAAGTGGTTTTATTTCCTCTCCTTGTACTTCCAAATCCATCCCACTGCCTCAAGCTCCTGAATTAGCCTGGAAGGAGGAAAAAATAATAAATAAACAACATCATGCCCTCTGTGTTGTTAAAATTGAGCAAAAACCTGGCAGGTGACAAGCCAGGAGCAGTTCCCAGCGCTGTCATTGTGCTGGAAATTGATAAATCAGGATTTCTTCCTGAGCAGCTGTGGGACAGTGGCAAACTGGGTGCAGGGACATCCCATCCTCACCCAGTCACCGGTGACATGGGACACAGGTGTGGTCCACAGCACCCTGACACATGTCCCTCCCTGTCCCCAAATCACTCACTGCACACATAAAACCCTGTGCAACAGCAGCCAAAGCCCCAAATTCCCACCCAGAGACCTGTGCCACCCCCATCCCCATGTCACACACCCCCAGCTTGTGCCAGCCCAGCTCTGTCCCCATGTTACACGCTGCCCCCTGTGCCAGGGCACTCCTGTCCCCATGTCACATCCCCCTGGGCTAGCCCTGTCACCATGTCACACACATACCCCAAACTGCTGTGCTAGCCCTGTCCCCATGCCACATGCACACCTCCAACTATGCCAGGCCATCCCTGTCCCCATGTCGCACACATACGCCCTGTGCCATCCCTGTCCCCATGTCGCACACATACGCCCTGTGCCAGCCCTGTCCCCATGTCACCATGTCACACACCCCCTGTGCCATGCCCCGTCCCCATGTCACACACACACACACACCTGTGCCATCCATGTCCCCATGTCACACACCCCCTATGCCATGCCCTGTCCCCATGTCACACACACACACACACACACACTTGTGCCATCCATGTCCCCATGTCACACACCCCCTGTGCCATGCCCTGTCCCCATGTCACACACACCCGCCTGTCCCCGTGTCCCACACACCCAGGCCAGCCTGTCCCCATGCCACACACACGCAAAGCGCCAGCCCTGCCCTATCCCCCTGTACACACCCGCGCCACCCAGCCTGTGCCAGGCCAACGCTGTCCTCATGTCGCACACCCACACACAGCGCCAGGCCATCCCTGTCCCCGTGCCACACGCACACACGCCTGTCCCCGTGCCGCACAAACCCCCGGCGCCAGCCCAGGCGGGTTCCCGTGTCACACAGCCCCGGTGTCGCCGCTCTCCGTCCCCCCGGTCCCGGCCCTGTCGCCGCCCTGTCCCCGCGGCTCGACCGCCGCGCGCCCCTCACCTGCCGCCGCGCGCCCGTCACCGCCGGCACCCAAACATCACGTGACCGCCGCGGCCCCGCCCGCCGCGACCACGTGTGGCTCCCTCCCCCCCATCGTTGTAGTCCTCATCCCATTAGTGAAGCGTGTCTCCCTCCTCTCTTTGGACTACAACTCCCAGAGTGCATCGCGACGAGGCGTCCCGTCCCCTTCACGCGGCAACCAATCGGAGAAGGGGACTGCCCGAGGGGGCCCCGCCCACCTCTGAGCGCCTCCCTCTTCAGGGCGCGGCCCGGGGCCGCCCCTCAGGAGCCGCTCCGCTCCGGGCGGGGTTCCCTGCTGCACATCCTCCTCATCCTCGGTGCCTTCCTCACCTTCATCCTCCTCAGGAACGGCTGAGGGGGCCCGGGGCCGCCCCTCAGGAGCCGCTCCGCTCCGGGCGGTGTTCCCTACTCCACATCTCCTCATTCTCGGTGCCCTCCTCACCTTCACCCTCCTCAGGAACGGCTGAGGGAGCTGGGGGTGCTTATTCCGTAGGGAGGGGTCTCAGGGGGCTCCTCATCGCTCTACAGCTCCCTGACAGGAGGGTGTAGCCAGGAGCGGGGTCGGTCTCTTCTCCCAAATAACGATAGCGTAAAAAGAAGCGACCTCAAGTTGCACCAGGGGAGATTCAAGTTGGATATTAAGAAAAGTTATTCACTGGAAGGCTGGTCAATAATTCTAAAGGGCAAGTGGTGGATTCACCTTTCCCTGGAAATGGCAAAATAAAGTGTAGATATGGCGCTTGGGGACGGGGTTTGGTGGTGAATTTGGATGAGTGGTTGGACCCAGTGATCCTTCAGGTCTTTTCCAGCCTTAATGATTCCGCGATTCCCTGACAGGTCTGTGCCCTCCTTCGTAGCCGCACAGTGCCCAGGGCACAGCTCACAGAAATAAATGAACAAACCCCACCAACTCTCTGCTGCTAAAGCCACTAATTCTCTCCAAACCACCACAAATTGCAGCCCGGGACTGGAGGTTCACCCAGCCCAAGTGCTTTGATAGAGCAGTCTGGAGTACAACTGTACCTGCGAGGAGTTTGCTTTTTATTTGCCAAGCGACAGCAGCTTTACGTGGTGGCTGGCTTGCAAAAGGAGTTATAAAGAGGATTTTCTTGATAGAGCCTTTAACCAACAATTCATTTTAACAAGGGACTGACAAGCCAGCTGCCTGTTCAGAAATGGAGTTCTGCACCAGTAGCCCTGCTAAAAAAAGCTTTAAAAGGGCTGAGGGGCCACCTGAGCCTCCATAAACTTCAGGGTTTTACAGCACCGAGCTGTTTCCTCCATCTTTTGCTGCATTGATAATCATTTATTTCTGTGGACTCTGAGGAAAATCCCTTAGGAGAAGGGACATAAAAATATACTGATAACGAAATACAGCTGTCTGCTTGTCACCTGCAAAATCCTCTGACTACAGCTACATGTGCAACGCCCTGTGTCTTGCTGGGTGTTTTTTGGGTTTTTTTTGAGAGGGATAGAAGAACAAGTTAATCCTGCAAGAAGCATAGATTACATTTCAAAAACCACTGTGAAAATTTCGCAGTAATTTCCAGTACAAATCATATTTACCTCCGGCGTGAGCCTCATGAAAGTAAATAAGAAAAGAAATATATAAACACGTGCCAGTATAAAACAGCCCAAGTATTCCAAGGGACAGCAATCATAAAAATTACAGTGGGATAAATCTCATATGGCTGCTTTGGTTTGCAGGCTGCATCTTGCTGGTTTTGCATTTTGGAGCTGGAGAAATACTGCTTAATCAATACGTGCGTTATTCATACAATAATAATGCTGCACGTTCTCTTGGGACATTTTTCTTCTGAGGAATTTGAGCTGTTGCAAACCTTCCAGTTGTGTGCAGCAGGGCTGGTCCTTGTTATTAACAGCTGCTTATTGATCTGTGACAGCTTTTAGAAAGACTGAGGGTGGGTTTTTGGCATGGTGTGGAAGTCAGGTCTTTTACATAAGCAAGGCGTTGTGCGTCATTAAGATGTTGCTTTCTCTAAATTCAGGGGAAAAAAACCCATGTAATTAACAGCTTTGTTCCATCCCACAGTGATAACATCTATAAATCTGAAAAATATACAGTCAGCTGTATGGGAACCAAAGCTCCAGGGGCCAAAATTTTATTAAAACAGCTTAATCTTCGTGTTCCTCATCTTTGAGTGGGAGGAAGTTGCCCGTTTACCAGATGCTGTCTGGCGTTTTCCAAGGTGGAAGCAGCGATTTCATTCCACATGAACAAAACTCCTGGAGGTCAGACCCTGAACCTGGTGAAATGTGACTTGGGGGTGAAGCTGTCAGTGGGTTTCTGCTTTGGAAAACTGCCCTTATCCCTCCGTGGAGATGAAATGGAGGATCTCTAATAGAATTTAAGTAAACTCAGCTGTGATGCTTTTGCCTCATCCCTGCTGGGATGATTACCCACTTAGGCTGGCTGTGTCTTTAGGGAATTTCTTCCACTCCTTGGAAGGAGTTTCCTTTTGGCTCACAGGTTTCTTTTGTGAATCATCTTAAATCATAGCCTCTTAATAGCTGGGCTATTGAAGTATTTATGGAAAGGTAATCCAATTGTGCTCCTGGTTACTTTTTCTCTAAGCTGTGTGCATTTGTCTTCCCTGTAATGATTTGTATTACACCCTGTTACATCCTTACAAATAACTCACTGGGGTTTCATTCCTATACTACAGGACTTTTCTACAAAGCAGGAGAACCCAGACAAATAACTTGCATTAAATAAACTGTGGGTTTTAGGTTATAATTTGGATTATGTTCTTAACACCAGGTATATAGTCTAAGGTGCTATTTACTTCTCTCCTGTATTGGATTGACTGGAAGTGTTGATGTATTCAGGAAGAGTGAGGTAAATAAAAAATGTCACAAGAAGGTGTCAGTGAGTGCCTAATTTATCCCATTAGGACACAGATGTAAACATGGCAGCGAAACCATCAGGGAAGAAAAAAGAACAACTTATCATTGCAATCACATGGAGGAGAAAGCCTGGATATTTGTCCAGAGTAAGTACAAATAAATTTCTCCAGATTTTAAAAATGTTCTAGGAATTATTTACTTAGGATAAGTAAATCCTAAGGTAGGGTAGTTTTACATATGTGTTTATGGAGTCTCCACTTAAAAAACAAATAAACAAAAAACCAAACAAAACCAACAAAACCCCCCAAAACAACCACAAAAGCAAAACAAACAAACCCAAACCAAACCCCATAAAACTTCTTTTCAGAAGTTTCTTTCTTTGTTTGGTCCAATTTCTTTTCAGATTTAAATAAGAAAGTATTCTCCCCTTTTCTTCCCATATTCCTGCTTCCTTTTATTTTTTTTCTCCTGCTTTTTTTTCAGTTATTAGGCTGGGCTTGTGGCTTTCCTGAAGACTGCTGAAAAAAATAAAGCTGTTTTTTTTAGCAGTACTCAACTTTTCAATGCTGAATTAATTGGCCAACCACACAGTTGGAAAAGCACTTTTTTCTTTTATAAAAATACTGTTTTCCACTCAAATGCCTTACACACCAAGCCAGTCAACTACAAGGAGCACAACAACAAACACAAGTCAGCCTGAATGCTTCACAAAACCAAGGCTGACTCTTATTTCCTATTTCCAGACATTCATCCAGTGACCTAAGATTCCCTGAAAACAGCAGAGCTCAGAGAGCTTATCACAGCACATTCGTATGTTGCTACCTGTGAGCAATTTAATAAAAAAAGATATTATAGCAACAATAAAAGGAGTCTGGAAAAAGCCAGGTAATCCCTGAACAACCTTATTTCAGTCTATTTAAAGTCCAAGAGAGCCATGAATTCCAGGAAGGAGCAAAATCTGGCATAAAACAGATGTTTTCATCGAGTACTGCAGTGGCAGCAATACATGTCCCAAGCTTTGACCACCTGGCAGGTCTGGTACGTCACAAGGAAGAATCACGAGCCATAAAGAAATGATTTTCAATACTTTGTGTACCCCTGCATCAGTTACATCTGGTTATAGCTGCAATAGCTGTGGATTTTAGAGGCATTTCACTTGGATTTATCTGAGTGTTGCTACATCTGACCCTTCCTTTTCTGGAGACGTCTGATTGCATCTGAATTAGGAAAATAAAAGCCACGAGCCAATGTAAAAAGCTTTGTCTCCGAGGCAGTGATAAGTCAATCACCTCATCAATAAAGCGTGTCCAATACTCTCAGTAATCCCGGTGATCAGTTTTGCTTATGGAAGCTGGAGATGTTAAATCGAGCTCGGAGCAGGGATGACAAGTGGCAATTGAAAGTGATGTTGACAGAGCTAAAGGAGCCCGTGCTGAGAGCAACAGATGTAACACAACGGTGAGGGAACGGGGCTAAACCGGGCTGGTGGTGAGGAGAACTCAGAGGTCGGAACAAATCCCTCACTCCACTTAACTCCGTGACAAAACACCGGTGATCTTTCGCTCGGTTCAGCAGTGCTGCACCTGGATAATCAGGAGGAAAAATTGGAGGGCGTAGGGGAGCCGTGGCACGGGAGCTGCAGGTATGAAAGATGCAAGGAAAGCACTGCAAAGAGTGAACGGAGGGAGGTTTCAGCTCTGAAAATCTCAGTGCTTCCTCCTTCCCTATGACAATTCTTCCCCAAGGCTGAGTTGGATGTGGCTTTGAGCAATGTGGTCTAGTGGAAGGTGTCCCTGCCCATGGCAGAGGGGATGGAATGGGATAATCTTAAGGTCCCTTCCAACCCAAACCATTCTGGGGTATCTAAAGGCATCAAAGTATCCAGAGCATAACTGAAAACCTCCTTTTTATGCTGCAGTGATGAAATAATGAAAAAGGAACACCTGAATTATAAGTGGAAAATAGGAAAATGAAAAAAAAATAGAAAATGAAAAAAAAAAAATCTGGATTTAAAACATCTAATTCTGGTTTAATTCATCATCTGTTTTTAAGGCTGAATTTCTTCTACCAGAATCAAGTCTCTATTTGGTTACTATTATTAAAGATGCAGTTACTACCACTCATTAGTCAGGAATTGTTCTCTGTGCCTCTGCTTTCACCCAGTTAATAGTTTTTTCCCCCAGATAAAACATTTTCAAAGGTAAAAGGTTTTCTACACATTTTTGCTACATAATGGGGCACTTAAGGACATAGTTTAGTGATGGACTTGGCAATGCTGGCTCCGTGCTTGGACTCGATCTTGGGGGTCTTTTCCAACTTTAATGATTCTGTGATTTTATGATTTTATACATCTCTCACAACAGATTATAATTGTGTTCAAACTGCAAATGCCACTGCAGAATAATTTTTAAATAGTAGCACTGGTCTGAGATGTGTGAGAAAATCTTCCCTTTCCTAAAGAAAATTTTTAAAATGCCCAAAGACAAAAACAATGTTTTGAGAATACAATGCCAAAAGAAGAAGTGCTTTTCCCAGAGTTTATAAGGACTGAGCAGAACTTATGTTGAAGTTTCTGTCCACACTCTGAGACAGCTAGAGAAAAGAACAAAGAACAGCAGCAAGAAAGATCTGAGATCTAGACAATGTAATTACTAACAAAGATTGAAAGAGATGAGCTTGGTGAGTCTAGAAAATTGAAGATCTGCGGAATGGGAATAACTTCTCTAATACATGAAGCCTTGCTGCGAAAAGAAACAGAAAAACTGTTCTCCATGCCCACTGAGGACAGGTCAAGAAGCCATTGGCTTAAACTGATTTTGGATTGGTGGGAGAAGATTTAATTTAGATATGATAAGCCACTATCTGGTATTAAGGTTTGTAAAGCACTTGTACAAACTACCTGGGAAGGACTGGAATTTTGGCTGCTGGAAGTTTTCAAAACCAGAATGAATCACAAATCTTCAATGGAAGTGATTTTTTGTGATGGTTGAGATGATTTGGGGATGGACCAAACAGTCTCCTGAAGCCTCTTTATTCTGTAGGGCAATCTATTCTGTTGGACAATCAATTCCCCCTTCAGTGGGATGGGTTGGATAGATTAAGACCATAAGAAATTCAAACACATTCTGTTTTAAAATAAACACTACTTTAAAAAATCAGTGTTGTTTTGGACCCACGTACATTTGACCCATCTTCTCCCCTCACCAAAAGTGGGTGCTGAAAGAGCACAGGATGGTTCTTATGACCACTCTGCCAATCTCCAGCTACTTTCAGTTCTGAGATTTCCTGGCCCTGCTGTGATCCTTGCTGATTCCTTCCTCCAGCTCCCACCCAGATTTTAGCCCATAAAAATGTCCGTTTATATTTTTCATGACTGACACCTGCTCCATGACAAATGTTCCTTGTTTTATTTTAATTCCCATTTAGCTTCATTTAAAGACACGAGTCCTTGCACCAAAATAAACCAAATTGTTGCTCCCACCCTTTGCATCCTGCCTTTAAAAGATTATTTATATCACTCAAGGCCAGATAAGAGGATGATCTTATCCCAAGGCTGCTTATTTCCTTTAAATACCTTTTGTTAAAACTTTTTTTGGGCATCCAAAATAATTTTATTTTCTGGGTTATTGACACCCCGTTAATCCATTAAAAAAACCAAGAATTCTTTCAGGTGCAATTAAGCAGAAGTGAAACCTTTTTACCTTCCTTCATCAAAGTTTCAGATAATTTTTTTGGTTCACATGTCAGGTTTATAAGTTTGCAGTTCCCTAGATCTGTCCTGGATCCTCTCCAGTCTTCACATACCAGGGACACTTTAAGTGAAACATTGCACATTGTTGTTAATAATTCAGATATTTAATTTTTTATTTGCTCTAAAACTCTTGGGTAAATATATCCAGCCCTTCTGTTTTGTCTGTGGTTATTCTGTCTTTTTAATCCAAACCAAACTTATTTTTTTTTCAGGCATACTCTCAAAGCAGGTCTGAGATGTTTATTAACCCTGTCTCTTCTATATTTCTTTTTTATTTCTAAAATCAGTTTTATCCCCCTGTTAAACCACGCTCACTCGATTTGTTCTCCAAGAGCAAACCAGCAGCACAGCAGTGGCTTGTTTCCTACTCAACACCCTGATGGTACTGTCAACACCTGTAAGGATTTAATTCCTTTCACTTCTCTTTTTTAACTTTTTTCTTTAAGAGCTTTTTTCCTACCCAGTCCTGCTGCTGGATTTGGACAGAGCTTTGGTGGATGCTTGGCCCATTTGTTCCCATTGGGATGTGGATGCAAGGTACGTTGTGGAATTTTGCTGCAGGATGCTGACTTCATGATGAGATTTTGAACTAGATTTTTATAGCAGCCCAGGGGTTGCGTATCTTCTTCTGGGATCAGTCACCAACTGCTGCTTCAGACTCAGATGTGATCTTTGCTCAGTCTCCATGGAGGGACCTGAAATCCCTCAGAATGCTGGTGGGTGAGAGGCCATGTCCTGGGCTGCAGCAGAAGTGTGGCTGGAGTGTCAGCAGATGCGATTCTGCCCCTCTACCCCACTCTGGTGAGACCCTGCCTAGACTTCTGTTTCCAGCTCTTGGGACCCTGAGATAAGAAGGATGTGGACCTGTTGGAACGAGTCTAGGGGAGGAGATGAAGATTCCCAGAGAACTGGACCATCTCTGCTGTTGAGAGAGTTGGGATCGTTCAGCCCAACTGAGCAAAGAAACCTCTGGTGAGACCTTAAAGCCTTTTCCAGCACCTAAAGGAGCTCATGAGAAAGACTTTTTACCAGAGCCTATTGTGATAGAATCTTTTTAACTAAAAGATGAGACATTTAGACTGGATTTTTGGAAGAAATTCTTCCCTGAGCCCTGGCGCAGGTTTCCCAGAGAAATTATGGCTGCTCCATCCCTGGAAGTGTTGAAGGCCAGGTTGGACGTGGCTTGGAGCAACCTGGAACAGTAGAAGATAGTCCCTGCCCATGGCAAAGGGATAGAATGAGATGATCTTTAATGTCCCTCACAACCCCACCCATTCTATGATTTTATGATTCCCCTTCCCGCCATTCCTACATTTTTGGGTTTTTGACATCAGTCAGTACCACTGTACAGGTGTGTAGGAAAGTCTGTTTGCCCAAAGGTGCATTGTTCCATCTTGGCCTGGAGTTTCAGTTCATAGAGGTTCTTGTTGATCTGTTTTCCTCTCTCCTGCTAGCATCTGGCTTATTTGATACAGTGTCCCTTTGATTGTTTTCCCTCCACCAAGTTTTTGATCCATGTATTTCTGTCACCTCATTCAGGCTCAGAAAGGCCAGTTCCATCACCTGCATCTCTGAGGTTTCCAGCATTTACATAGTAAAACACCTACTGCCATGTTAGCTCCTGTCTCGACAACCTTTTCAAATGTCAAATGCTGTGTTTTCCATTTTCTGTTTGAGTGCTTACTTCCCATGACCTATTCTTCATTGAGAGGCACCTACATTTGTGTCTTCATCTTTAGAAATGTCATCCCAAGCCGTATGCTCTGGTTTGACTTCCCTCACTCCCCACTCTAAAAGCTCCCTTACAGCCTCCCTGGTTTTAAGTGACCGTGCCTCAGGTGAACTCTGTCTCTCCTGTGCTGGATTTTGACACTCTACACATGTCATTTGAGCCTGAAATTGTCTTACATTCATACCCTGCCTCTCCACCAGTCTCTCTGGACCTGCAAGAGATAAGGAAGCACTTCATAGAACATCAGCTTCCTTCTGGTTTCTAATTCTTGTTTTCACACACAGGACCTCCCTTACCTGTGTCATTGATGCCCATTTGGACTGTGACCCAGGCTGCTCATCGTGTGTCTCTTCTAATCTTCCAGCTACCTTTATGTCTTCTAACAATAATTGGCATCATCTTATATTCTTAATACCTTTAATAAGTGATAACTGCTTTCCTGATTAATCCTGCAGGCATCTTAATTTTGCTGTCCTCTTGCAAAAGGTCTTAATATCTTATTGCTTGGGGTTTCTGTATGATTTCTCTGGAGAAAATAGAGAAAAAAAAAAATTGTAGTGAAACAAAAACCTTTCAATGCGATTTAAACTTTGTAACGACCTGGAAAGGAGACAAAGTAAGGGAGATTTGAGCATATCCCACTTCAGAGCAAAGGTCTTAATATCTTATTGCTTGGGGTTTCTGTATGATTTCTCTGGAGGAAATAGAGAAAAAAATTTTGTAGTGAAACAAAAACCTTTCAATGTGATTTAAACTTTGTAATGACCTGGAAAGGAGACAAGGTAAGGGAGATTTGAGGATATCCCACTGCAGAGCCCAAGAACATATGCTTTAATTAAATTTAGCAGCCTAAATCAGCTCCTCCCCTCCCATCTGAATGGCTGGCAGATAGTCTGTGATCAGGAAAATATGCTTTCCTTTGCCCTTATTTATGTTGCTAAAATTCCTCCTAAAATTTCTCAGTGTCGTGACTGCATATAGCAATAGTGGGAGCAAGAAATCAGACAACAAGCTATCACCCAGACCCACTCGAGGCACTTTGGCTAACAAGGTGATTGTAGTACAGGTTGCCAATACTGATTGGATCTTTGGTTGCTTTCTAGTACTGGAAATGAGATCCAAATGAAGAAATGTTAGCAATTAGGTCTTGTTTCATGAAGAAGGTTAGGATGGTTACTCTGCAAAACTGTCTGAGAAAATATTTCTTAGGGATTTTTTAGCCACCTGTGTCCATAAATGCCAATGCTTTTTCTATTAGAATTGTATGTTTAATATTGGAGGGAATTGTGACATCTCATCCTTAGGGGAAGGGAGCGTTCAGTGCTTGTAGATGCTCCTGGGCAAAAGGAACAACAATAGTCAGACAAAGTTTACAAAGTTTTACAGGTAAATTGCAGACTTGTTGTGGAAATTGTATAAGTTACTCCCTGACCTCCTGTGTGAGCACTGGCAGTGGGTTCTGGATAAACGGGTAGAGTGGAAGGGGAGAGGGAAGAGATGGAGGGAAGGAGGGAGGGAGGGGAAGGAAGGAAGGAAGGAAGGAAGGAAGGAAGGAAGGAAGGAAGGAAATCACTAGTCCTGTCTTCAGTGCTGATCCAGCTATGGGGTGGCCATGCTTCATGGGGGTGCATTTTTATAGATAAATTTTCCCCATATTAGAGATAAATTTCTCACTTTCTGTGCAAACCAGTTGTCATCCACAGCCTGTTCTTCTAGACCTGTCTGGAAATGGGTCAGAGGCTTCTGGGATCTTGGATGGTCTTGGCCCTCCTAACACCAATTCTCAACCTCATTCCTGTGCTTGGGCTTTGCTGAGTTGTCCTGATCTCTATGACACAGAACAAGGATCTTTGTCCCCAGAAGTGCTGCCCTACCTCCATAAAGCCCCTTCTTCCAGCCACAAAAATCCTTGGCTGGCTCCACTGCTATGCAGCTATTGGTGTTTGAGGGATAAACATCAGCCCCCTTTATCTTCTAGGCTTCTACAGACACCTTAAGGATCATCTCATTTCTGTGGACAGGGTCACCTTCCACTAAATCAGATTACTCAGAGCCCCATCCAGCCTGATCTTACGCAGCCCCAGGAATAGGGAGTGCAGGGATGGGAAGT
Organism: Passer montanus; assembly: GCF_014805655.1. Lineage (NCBI taxonomy): Eukaryota > Metazoa > Chordata > Aves > Passeriformes > Passeridae > Passer > Passer montanus. The sequence goes on along the minus strand of NW_024356506.1, from coordinate 1,443,894 downwards.
ATTAAATATTGGATATCTAAAATTTTCTCCAGTGTATATCTAGAGGCACTGCTCTCTGCAGAGCTGAGCACTTCCTTCCCAGCACTTCATGAGATTCAGGACTGTGGTTCTCTTCTCCAGCACCCCAGGAAAGCTCATCTCAAATGCCTGTTCTGGGTGCATGTAATGATCACCAATGGCACAGTCCTGACTGTCTGGTAATGCAAAATCTGCCCTTTTTGCAGTGTAATAGAGATTATCTTCCTTGCCTAGGAAGTGGGTGGTTTGGACTCAAGTCTCACAGGTTGGGAAGTTTCCAATCCACCATTCCCATGTCCTAGAAAAATGTGCTAATCACGCAGCTGGGTTAAAGCTGCTTTCTATCCTGCTAGGCAAAGCTGTGCTTTTGTGTGGAAAAAGGGCCCTAAAGCTCCATAAAGCCAATGAAGGAACAGCCAAAAAAGCAACATGGCATTGCAGCTCATGAAAGAGGGGATCCTAGGCAACCTCCTGGGAGAGTGCATCAAAAGGGTGTAAAAAATGTACTACAGAGGACCTTTAAGGTTAAACAAAACACTCATGTCTGACATGATGAAGAAGAGGGAATTTGCTTGAATTTCCCTAATCCTCATATGGAAGAGCTTTTTCCTAGAGGGTGTCTGATGAAATAATAGAGGTTACCTCCCTCAGTGGATGGCCTTTGTAATGTTGTTGAGCCTCATCCCTGCTCTCAAATAGATTGTGCAGGGATTGGAAAATTACTTTGCCTTTCTTCTTAAAAATGAGCTTTTACTAACTATTGTAGTGAGCTACATCTGTATGTTTCAGAGGAGAGGTTTTATCACTGATTCTTTTCAGCCTGAGCATCCTTTTTCTAAAAGGAAATAAATGCTAAGAGCAAATAAACCCTGCTCTCATTAGCACAGCTTTGTTCTTTGTGTTATGTGAGTGGGAGAGATGAGCACAGGTCTGTGAAGTGCTTCTGACTGGAGAGGACACAGAGCAGCACTGAGACTGGCACGTTACACCTGGGTCTGTGCTGTCTCTGGGCATTTTTAATGCCTCATCCCCACCTTCAGTACATTTCCTTCCTTAAAATATCCTGGTTATTCAGCCATTTCAAAGCTGTCATTGATGGCAGGCCTCCAAGGAGAAGGCTGGATGGTGCAGAAGAGGCATCCACAAGGTAAAGCTTTCTCCACTTCAAAGCTGAACAGATGTTGCAGTTTGTGGCCAGGACGCTGCATTATAGGGAATCCCTGGATCCCAAATTAGTTAAAGTTCCCTCTGTCTAAAGCAGCATGGCCAGCTGGTCAAGGGAGGTGATTCTCCCTCTCTGCTCTGGTGAGACCCCACCTGGAGCACTCTGTTGACCCTGGGTGGACACCAAAGTCCCTGTGTCACTCCCCTTCTTTAACTGGACAGGGGAGAGATAATACAGTGACTCATGCTGTGAGATAAGGTCAGGGAAAAACCACTCACCAAATGCCATCATGGGCAAAGCAGACTCAACTTGGCAAAAAATAATTGAATTTATTACCAATTAAATCAGAGTGTGATAATGAGAAAAAAAAAACCCCAAATCCTAAAAACACCTTTCCCCCACCCCTCCAGGCTCTGGGGTGAGTTTACAGCACCCTTCAGTAGCTAAAGGGGCTACAAAAGGGATGGTATGAACAAGGCATGGAGTGCCAGGACAAGGGGAAGTGGCTTCCCACTGTCAGAGGCAGGATTAGATGAGATATTTGGAAGAAATTCTTCCCTGTGAGGGAGATGAGGCCCAGGCACAGGGTCTCCAGAGAAGCTGTGGCTGTCCCATCCCTGGAAGGCCAGTCTGGATGGGGATTTAGTAGCCAGGTCTAGTGGAAAATGTCCCTGACCATGGCAGGGGGTTGGAACTGGAGGATATTTAAGGTCCCTTCCAACCCAAATTATTCCATAATCACTCACAGGCAGTAGAACAGATGAGGATAGTTGAGAAAGGACATTTTAGTCTTAGTCTTAGGCTGAGTGACAAGCTGAAGAGTTTTATTCTGCCCACTTAAATTTCACCAAGAATTCAAATCACGACATAAATCATTAAGACAACACGTCCCAAAATTTTACAGAGCAATTGTTGTTATGCTGTTGGGCAGCACCTCCACCCTGGATCAGAATTGGTTCACCTCAGTCCTGGATCAGCTGCATTCCAATCCTGGTCCAGAGTTAATGTGAAGTCAATGGAAGAACTTCTAGTGAGTCAATAATCCCTGGATCAATTTCCTATGTCAGTTCACAAAGTGCTTTTGAATAATGTATCCTGAAGGCTTTATATAAAATCGAAATTAGTGTTTTCATTTACTTGCATATCATCAGAATAAAACTTTTTTTGGAAATTGTTTTACTTGGTTATTTATCTGTTTGGAGATTGGAGCTGAAGTCTATTGATCAGCCTGATTAAAGAATGTGAAATCAGAGTGAGGCCGGCACTCTAATTTTAATGAGTTAGTGTATTCTTTTTATTTTTCTCAGACAGATTTGATAAAATGAGATACAAATCTACACACCTGCAGGCCATTGAGATAATACAGTGCTAGGCTAGAGAAATGGAGAGAGGATACCTGCATTCATCAGCATGATAAATGCAAAAAAGGAGAATTATTAACTTTGGAAAATGTTTTTCATAGTCCACTAGCTTAAGATATTAATGAATTGGTGCTTGAATGAGCCAGACCTCTTAATCTTAAAGTGATATAATTTCAAACACAACAGAATTAAATGTGGGCAACTTAATACATTTATTGGGAGTATAGAATATCATAGAATCATAGAATATCCTGAGTTGAAAGGGATCCTGAGCTGAAAGGAACATTGAGTCGAGCTCCTGGCCCTGCATGGGACACCAAGGCTCCCACCATGTGCCTGGGAGTGTTTTAAATGCCCCTGACTTTGTGTTCTGATCTGTGTTACACTCTGATCTCAGTGTGGGCAGCCACTGAAAGTGCAGCTGGTCCTGCTCCTTCCATTTCCCAGCTGGCCCTGGATGCACATTCCTGTGCCTTCCCATGTTTGGCTGAGCAGTTCTGTAGGTGGGGGCACCAGAAAGGGCAGGAATCACTTCCAGCAGCAGCCTGGAGCTGGGCCAAGTGAGAGTGGCATGAAACCTGAACTCTGAATGGCACCATAGCCCCGAGTGATTATGGAAACTCCAGTAATTAGGAAATCCTATCTGGTGCAGTGGTAACTTATTTCAAGAAAAATAAAAAATTATACATTCATAAGTAAAAGCAGTGATTTATTTCTTTTTGTCTTCAAGGAGATTCCTGCTTCTGAAATAATTAATTGGCAATGAAGATGGTGAAGGGTCTGGAGGTGAAGCCATGTGAAGGTCACTTGGTTTGTTCAGCTTGGACCAGGGACCAGGGACAGGGCCTGAAGGAATGGCCTGAAGTTGAGTCAGGGGAGGTTTAGGTTGGATATCAGGAAAAATTTCTTCATCCGGAGAGTGGTTGAGCACTGGAACAGGTTCCCCAAATAAATGGTCACAGCCCCAAGCCTGACAGAGCTTAAGAAGTGTGTGGACAATGCTCTCAGGAGCAGGATGGGATTCTTGGGGTGTCTGTGCAGGGCCAGGAGCTGGACTTGATGATCCTTGTGGGTCCCTTACAACTCAGGATATTCTGTGATTCTATTTTAAACATTTTGGAACAGGTTCCCCAAATAAATGGTCACAGCCCCAAGCCTGACAGAGCTTAAGAAGTGTGTGGACAATGCTCTCAGGAGCAGGATGGGATTCTTGGGGTGTCTGTGCAGAACCAGGAGCTGGACTTGATGATCCTTGTGGGTCCCTTCCAACTCAGGATATTCTATGATTCTATTTTAAACATTGGAATAAGACTTCAGTGAAATCTAAGGGATATAATGGGAGAGGATGGAGGTGTGTCCTTTAGGCAACAATTTCAAGGTTCAGCAAAATCTGTTTTCTGGCAGGTAAGGAAAAACCAAAAACCACCACAGGTGTTTTGCAACCAATGTTTTGCAAAGATGAGATTTATTGGACTCCTCAAAAGAGGAACTGCTTCTACTGAAGTCACCTTAGTAGAGAAGTGGGACTAAACAGAGACCTTACAAAGAGCAAATAACTCAGAAGAGGAAACTGCATTTTAGAGCTCAGAAGTGCAGGGATAGCACAAGCATTCCTAAAAGTTAATTCAGATTAATCCTCACAAGGAAAATTAAAACACAAAGCAAGGATTCTTCAGCACTTAAACATGAAACTAGAAAGAACACATGGAATAAGAAATACAGGGCAGACATTAAAGATAATGGAAATATGACCCTGCAGTTTAAGGTCTACTTCAGCTCTGTTTTCTGTAAGGACTCTGCTGTGGAACCTGCTAAGAAAAGACAAGATGATTAATGGGAAGAAGACTGTGGACATGGAAATTTCTATTACCGAAGTGGAAACAAAACTCTCTAAACGAGTTTCATTTAGCCAGGGAGAAGGGAGGAGATACAGAGCTGGGTAATCAGCATCCTTGATATTTGAAAGAGCTGGCTCAGGAAATCAGTGCTCCATCTCAAAGCTCTTTAATAAATGTATGAATTTGGGGGTGGCTCCATCTGTGTGTCAAATAATAAATATAGCGTCCATATATGAGTGCAGAAAAGCAACCACCCAGACCCAGAAATGTGCAAGCTTTAGAATAAATCTTCCCGAAAACAAAAATGAATGAATAATTAAAGAAAAGGAACGGCCAAAGGAGGTGAAAATAAATCAAGATGGGAGGAAATACAGATTTATCAAAGGCTGTTTGTGTCTGATATCTTTCCTTAAAAAGGATAACCAATTCTTATGGATGAGAAAAATGCTTTAGACATAATCCACTTAGACTTCAATGAATATCAATATTGTGCCACATGGGATATTATTAACTGGAGAAAATATGGATCATTTCCAAAATACTAATGTAGTAAGTAACTACTAAAGAGAAATGACCTGGGATTCTGAAGAGTGGAGAACTTGTAGTTTGCAGGGCAGTTTTTAGTGGAGTTGCACAATGCTCTGTCTTCAGACTAATCTTATTTAATGTTGCCATTGGTGACCCTGCCTTAAAAATAGAGCTTTACTAATGACTTTGGTAGACAGCACAAAGCTGGGAGGTACAGGCAATTCAGGAGAGGATTGGAGTATTAGTGAGGTGAATTGGATGGAGAACTGAAAAATATAATGGGACAAAGAGTGAGGTCGTGTGTTTGGGGATTAATAACAAGAGAATCAGCTCTGAAGCTGGAGCAGTGGAAAATGAGGGAGTAAAAAGGGCACGTTGTGTTTGCTGATCACAGAATGATACAGCCCTGCAAAAGCAAATATCCCAGGGCTGCCTGAGCAGGGGAGTTCCCAGGAGAGGCCTTTGGAGAGACTGAAATGAGGCCTCTTACAGGATACAAAATCCTTGGCTCCCACAAACAAATGTGACTTCAAGATGGTCCTGAATGATCAACCACCAGTGGCATGGAGAGGTCACCAGGTAGGAAAACCTTGGAGTGTTTGTTTTATACAGCCTGGAATGGGGAAGCTCAGATGGAATATGGCTATTCTATAAATGTAAACTCCAGGAACAAAGAAGGATTCTTTAGGCAGAGGGAGAAATGTGATTTTAGAACCATATAATCATAGAAAGGCTTGGGTTGGATGTGATATTGAAGTTCCAAATCCCATCCATGGGCAGGGATGCCACCCACAGATCAGGATGCTCAGAGCCCTTATGCAAGAATGGTGCAAGAGTGATGCAAGAATAAATTGTTATATATTGGACATGGATTAATTTAGTCTGGGACATCTTAAGAATTAAGATGGAAGGGTCTGGGACCCATCTCAGAAGTGTCGTAATGGACATAATAATGGAAATAAAAGACCTTACTTACAGGTAGATTTATGAGGCAGAATCTGGAAGATATCACCAGCTGTTGTAACAGAATGGGTTTTGATTGCCCAGAAAAAAGCCTGGATGCTCTGAGCCCAGCTGTGTCACCCTCAGTCCCAAAATAGGAAGATGCTGCAGTGACAGTTATGTGTCTCTGACAGAATCATAGAATCAAAGAATATTCTGAGTTGGAAGGGTGCTACAAGGATCATTGAGTGCAGCTCCTGTCCCTGCACAGGACACCCCAAAAATCACACCCTGTTCCTGAGAGCTTTGTCCAAATGTTTCCTGAACTCTGGCAGACTTGGGGCTTTTTTGTTGTTCTCTGCTGCATGGTGCAAACCCATCTTAGATGAGTCTTGAGTGAGACTTTGAGGTCTGCTGCTGGCTCCTGGCATGAAGGGATTTTCTTCCCACCTTTATGTAAAGGAGATAATCCTGAGGTTAAATGAGCTGAGCCACGCTCTCAAGGTGAATCTTTTCCTGTATGGAGAAACTTGGGAGCCCAGAGTGCTTCCTATTTTAGTTTAAACACTACCAACCATCAGGCCAAAAATGAGCAAGGATGAATCAAAGCCACTCAGAAGGAAAACAGCTTGGATGTCTTGGTTGATGAGGATCTCAATATGACCTGTGCTCAGAAAGTCAGTCCTGTCCTGGGCTGCTTCCAAAGCAGTGTGGGCAGCAGGTGAAGGGAGAATTCTGTCCCTGTACTGTTCTCTCCTGAGACCACACCTGGAGCACAGCATCCAGGCCTGGGGCCCACAGTAAGAAGGATGTGGATCTGCTGGAGCAAGTCCAGAGGAGGCCATGAGGGCTGGAGCAGCTCTGCTGTGGAGACAGGCTGAGAGAGTTGGAGTCGTTCAATCTGGAGAAAACAAGATTCCAGGCAGACCTTGCAGCCCCATCTGGTACCTAAAGGGGCTGCAAGAAAGTTTGAGAGGGATTTTTCACAAGGGCATAGAGCAACAGGACAAGGGGGAATGTCTCTAAAATGAAGGAGAGTAGATATGAATTTAAGGAATAAATTCTTCCCTGGGAGGGTGGTGAGGGCCTGGCACAGGTTGCCCAGAGAATCTGGGGCTACTCTTTCCCTGGAAGTGTCCAAGGCCAGGTTCAATGGGGCTTGGAGCAACCTAGGATAGTGGAAGATGTCCCTGCCCATGGCAGGGGCTCAGGGGCTGGACCTAGATGACCATTAATGTCCCTCCCCACCCAAACCATCCCATGATTTTATCATTAATGCCCAGACCAGGCCTATGTAAGCAAAGAGAAAAACATCTCTCATTTGTACTGTACATTTCTACTGAATTGAAACAAAACATTACAGGACTGCAAGTGCAACTGGGGGACATTTCTGTGTCGAGAGGGAAGGACATGCCCTTATCGAGCTGTCCTTTCACAGCTCCTCTGAGTAAATGTTTCAGCAGAACACAAAGTTTCCCAGTACAAGGCCGACCTGCTGTACTTGCACAAAGCCATTTACATGCTCACTCACACCATGTATCCCAAGGAAATGTTCAGAACCAGGCAGGACACCTTACTCAGCAGTGACATTGCTCTCTGGTTCTTGTAAAGAATAATTTACAGAGTTTACTGAGTGAGTGAAATACAATACAAGGTTAAATGTCTCTCCTGGAACCAAACACAACCTCTTCATTGCCCTTCTGAAATTACAAAAATCCCTGCAATGATAAAGGGAAAACACATTTCTTTAAGGCTCTGAGAGTTTGCTCAACAGTAAAATGTAACAATAACAGAGAATTATATAAAAGAAACTTCTTTTTCTCCTTTAGATCATTTAAATGTATGTCTCCTTACACTGCAGCGTCTTACCCACATCAAAGATGTATTTCACAGGTTAGTTAAGAGCAATGTGCTGTTCCCTGCTTTTGACAGTTCATTCCAGTCAAGGAGCCCTCCTTGTGTGGGATCAGCTGTGAGAAAGCAAGGAGGAGGCTTCCCCCCGTTACAGAAATCAAAGTGTCACTTTTGACTCATGTTAATGAATACTCTGCCGTGTTACCTGAGGCTTCTTGAGGGGAATTATCTCTCTTGTAGCTTCTGCAAGCCGGGTGCTGCCAGGTCACTGTGACCTGACAGACACAGCCATGGGGGAGTGAAGTGGGAGAGTGACAGCACAGTTATCCTGGGAAGATCTGAGAAGGGTTTATGTAGCAGTCAAAAAAAAAAAAAAAAAATCAGGATGTATTTTTAACGTGGAGTGCGAAAAAGGAAAATGCTAAAAGGAAAAATAATAAATTTAACTTCTTATTTAGAAATCATCAATTGTTTCTTTTTCAGAAGCCCACACTCAAGTGACAGTTGGTGATATTAATACAGCCTGTGTTTGGGACATGTCATATGGAAAGAAGTGATCCACTGAGCAGTGGGGCTGGAAACAATGAGGAATATCAGCCCTTGTTTGGAGAAGAAGGTTTGTGGAGGAGAAAACCGTCATAAGTGCCTTGTATTCCCATAGTGACGGGCGAGGACAGCCCTTGCTGGTATCCATGGTGTGTGTAAGCAAGGAACATTCGTGATACAGAAAATGCTGAGAGCCACAATCAGAGAGTTTTAGTAATTTAAAGGGAATGATTGAAATTCTAAATTGATTCAAAAACTGTCCACACATCTATATTTATTCTCATTTTGGTGAGTCAAACTCTGATTTTGGTGAGGGATGCTCTTTGGTGGGAGGACTTGAAGAGCTCAACTCTGTTTTCCCCTGGTTCATCTCCAAGGGGGCACCTGATTGCAAGCCAAGGATTCTCTGCAGAAGAGGAGAAAAAAGAGCAGAGGGTAGGGAGAGGATCAAGACCAACAGAGGTCTGGGAAGAAACAGAGGGATGTGATGAAGAAAGGAGAGATTTTTTTCCCTTCATAGCATCAATATAGTTCAAACATGATACTGCAGCAGAATTGAGATTAACACAAAACATGCCTATGCCCTTGGTAACTTTGAACTGATCATTGGAAGCAGTGATGGATTCTTAAATTTAAACCATTAAAATAAAGCCAAATCAAAGCAGCTTCTGAGAATCCATTCAGAGAAAGCTCTCTTATTGTGCCAAGAGTAGCCTGCATGCCAGAGCCCTAAATAAGCAGTCTAAATATACAGGTTCATAAATCTTGTGTGAGAAATTAAAACAAGGGAAAGGACATTGATTTATTATATGTTTGCTGGAAAGCTTAAGACTTCATCTTTCATTATAATAACAGTGTCCTCCGTGCTCCGTAAGGGGGCAGAAGTGCTTGACTTCAATTGTGCTCTTTTTTGGTTTGTTTGTTTTTTTGGGTTTTTTTTGTAATTATAAGGTGAGTAGAAAGTTTTCCCAGAACAGCAATCTTATCAGTTCCACTTTTAGGTTGTTTCTGGATTCCCATTAAAAGTTCACAGCTCAGTCCAAGTTCCCAAAAAAGAAACCGACCTCTCTAACTTGCAATACAGCTCTTGTTTCTGGGAAAGGATTTTGTAGGAATTGCCACCAAAATCAGGAGAAGCATTTGAGAGCTTGTTTTACTGTTGGACATCACATAAGCATTGCTTCTTATTAAGAGTTAATCATAGAATCATGGAATGTTTGGGGTTGGAAGGGACCTAAAAGACCATGCAGTTCCAATCCACTGCCATGGGTTTCTGCTATCCCAGGCTGTTCCAAGCCCCATCCAACATGGTCTTGGACGCTTCCAGGGATGGGGCAGCCACAGCTTCCCTGGGCAACCTGTGCCAGGGCCTCACCACTCCCACAAGGAAGAATTTCTTCCTAATATCTGATCTAAACTTACCCATCAGTTTAAACCCATTAGTGTAGCCATTAATGAATGAACAGGAATTTCATATCAGATGCAGATACACCTCAATTTACTAAAAAGACATTTTATGGATAACTACTAAAAATATGGTGGTTTTTTTTCTTTCTTTTTTCCCTGTTATCCTTTTTTTTTTTTTTTTTTTTTTTTTGTCCCAGACTTGTAGTACTTCCATAACCTCTAGACCTGAGTAGTCCCAGTGCCATGTGTGGAGAGAAGGAGGTTAAATCTGTACATATCTGTAAATCACAGCCTTGGGTTGTGACTGGGGCTCGTCATCTCTGAATTTGGGATGTACACTTATTTTCCAACTCTGTCACTTTTCATGATCTTTATCTCCCTAAAACTTTCATAATCCAGATGTTCCCTGCTGGCTTAGGTGGCTGTGATGGAAACCATCCCCACTTAGTGCTGCCTGATGGCTGTGACACCAATCTGTGTCCAGTAATCAGAGGAGGAAAATGGTATCTGCAGAGCATAGCTGGATTTAATTAGAAGAATAATAAATATCTCAGACTTTGGCACACGACATCTCCATCATAGTTCACTGCCTGTACCAACAGCTCCATGAACAGCTATTCCTCCTCTCCATACCTCAAGGCTGACTTTACCTGGATACTGGCACGAACTTCTGAGGCACTTAATAAGAAGAAATATTGTGTCAGGTTGGAGGAAATCAAAGAAAAATTTTCTGGGTGAGGAATTTTATCAGTGTTGCTCAGTGTCAGCATCTGAGAGAAGTTTTAGGAAGACTGTCTTCAGTGCTGTAAATAGCATCATGCTAGATTGATACCTTAAAACAGCTGGCACACCTGATTTTTTTTTCTTTTTTCCAGATGGCTGCAGAAAATCTTCATGCCACTCATGGTCAGGTTTTTCTGTCAAGTTGTTTTTCTTTTTTTTTCTTTTTTTTTCCCCTCAAGGTAGGGATGTGATTTGAAAATCTCTCTTCTAAAACTGACCTCCTCTTACATAAATTGTTATAGCTCAAAAAAGGCACTGAATACAAGGGGTGGGCTTGAACCAGTCACCAGCAAAAGGTGCTCAGGGCTTTAACTGGAGGGTTATATCCATTGTATCTCAAAGGCAATACCAAACAAGATGATCTAGAAAAGATGCCTTTCTTGGGAAAAAAAAAAAAAGTCTTCTATTTTTATCCTCAACATTTTCTTTTATTCCCCTAAAGATTTCTTCTAAACCTGGATTGCTAAGAAAAAATCCTAATTTCCTGACATTCCAGCTGTTCTGAACCCACTGTGAGATGAGGCTTCTGTTGGCACAGGGGCAATGGACACAGGCACAGCTGGGTTTGGAAGTGGCAGGATAAGATTTAGTTGGCTTTTCCCCTTTAAAGTCCTTAAACAGGCAAAGCACCAACTTTTTCTCCCATGGATTGTAGGCTGCCTCCTGGGTCTAGAAGCAGAAGTGGATCTGGGCTGGAGTTCCAAGTAATTCTGCTTTCCACCCAGATTTTGCTGCTGCCAAGAAGGGAACCTTCAAATTTGGAGAGGTGCCACAGAGACCGATATCCCTGCCTCAGTGCAGCTATGGAATTGGTCATCAAAATGCAGAATAATTCCTTGCACTGCCTGACCTGATGGCCCAGATGGCTGTTCTATTTCACGTGAGACCCACCAAAGACCTCAGGTCACTGGCTTAGTAAATCCTGTGAGTCCCTCAGCAAAGAAGACTTTCTTAAGGCAAAAAAAAGTCTCTGCACAGAGACCTTGAAGGGCAGAAGCAGAAGGAGGGCCAGAATTTCCATCCCACTCACTGAGCACAGAGGGCACTGGGAGATTTCACTGGGCACTGGGCAGTGCCCATCCCTGGGCTGGAGAACTCTGCCCACATCCCAGCTTTGCTTTGCTTCCTCACTGGAATTTCCCCAGACTCTTGAGCTAAGCAGATGGGACAGCTTGATTTTTTGGGAGTTTAGGGGTGCTTTTCTCTGCAGTCTCTGCCTAATTTCCATGTTCCCCAGGGAAGTGGTCATGGCATTAATTCTGCCAGAGTTCAAAAAGTGTTTGGACAACACTCCCAGGCCCATGGTAGGGTTCTTGGGGCTGTCCTGTGCAGGGCCAGGAGCTGGACTCAATGACCCTTGTGACCCTTTTGAGCTGTCCCTTCCAGCTCAATTAGGCCAGTTAGGCCAGATGGAATTATCTTCTCTTTCCTTAGAGATTTGTAGGAATTAAGCTTCAGAATTCCCTGGAGGTCAATATGCCTTTTTTTTTTGCTCCTTTCACTGGGTAATGGAAAAGCCACAGACTTCAGCAAGCTGATGAATTTCAGCAGTGGCTGAAAAGGCACAGTACAAATACTGAGTCCACAGGTACTGAGAAACCTCTGGAGAATAACAGCGAAAATGAGAAGAGGATGTGAAAACAACATGTGAAGAGAAAGTGAAACAGTTGGATTTGTTTAGCCTAGAAAAGAGAAACCTAAAGGAAGCCAGGTGTGTGTTCTTCCAACAAAGGAGAGGGCGGCTATGAAGATCAATAGTTCTGTGCCTTTGGTGACTAAAACAACACAAAATCTGTTCCACTTCCAGCAAAGAAAAGAAATTAAATGCCATAAAAGAAAATGAAGAGTGAATGTTGTCTGGAGAGGCTGTGAAAACTCCTTGGATGTTTACCAGGAGACCTGAGGCACATAAGCTGTGGAGTGGTGTAGGTGTCCTTGATTCTGCCTCGGTGCAGAGGAGGGGGTTAGGACAGAGGTTTACAATCTGGGGGCAAAGAATGAGAAGGTGAGAAGCCCCAGAAAATTACTTCCAAAGCCCCAAAAATTACTTGTTTTTTCTGCTTCCATCCACAAAGTCTCTATTTTTGAAGCTGTGGGGAGAAAAACAAACACACACCACCTCCAGCCTCTTTTTTTTAACCAATGCGAGCAGCCAGATGAGAACAAAATAATTTTCAAGGGAATTTGGGAAGAAGAGTGAAGCAGAGAGGTTACTCATCTACTCTAGAAAAGCAGGACAGCTCAGAATTAAAACGTCCAAAAGCTTCAGGAGTCAACGACCTTTATGTCCATTGCATCTCTTGGAAATCCACTTCTAAATAAATATTGCTGGCTGACGCATGCTCTAATAAAAACGACATATTGCAGTCATTTGCTGGTTGTTTCAGAGCCTTGTCAGCTCATTCACAGCACATTTACTGCCAAATCACTCCTTTAATCACAGAACAAGAAATGTTACACACGCTGAGCAAATTTCCCTCATTAGTTTGGGTGGGTTACCACTGCAGGCTGGGAAACCTCAGCTTCTGTTTTCAGAGGAGGTCCTGTAATCCACTGTGTGTGTCAGTCACACCTGGCACGTCCAGGGCTCTGCCAGGATGGAAACCACAGCCTTGGACTCTCATAAAGCTGATTGTCTACCTCTGAAGAAGTTTCATCATCACTGCCCTGGGTCAGATATACCTGTGCTTTATTTTAGTTGCATGCAGCAATCCACTGAATGGTGCTTTTTATTCCTAGAAGTCTTGTGGAAATAATTAAAGTCCTGCTCAACCTCAGTATAGTGCTGGGATTTGGCCCTTTCTAATTGTGATACACTTGGGAGATTAAATAAGTAAAATTAGTAAAATAAGTAAAGTGAGTAAAACAAGTAAATAAGTAAAATAAGAGGTGTGGCTGCAAGTGTCCCTTGTACTCACCATCCTCAGCTGTCTGAAGGATGTGGGGGTGTTGGAGCAACTCTAGAGGAGGTCACCAAGATAATTAAAGGAATGGGGAAGTTCTCCTATGGGGAAAGGCTGAGAGAATTGGGTTTTTTCAACCTGGGAAAGAGAAGGCTTTGGAGTACCTCATTGTGTCCTTCCAGGACCTCAAGAGAGCCTGCAAGAAAGATGTGGAGAGACTATTTACAAGAGCTTGAAGTGACAGGACAAGGGGGAATGGCTTCAAACTGACAGAGTGGGTTTAGTTTGGATATTAGGAAAAAAAAATCTTCCCTGTGAAGGTGGTGAAGCCCTGGCACAGGTTGCCCAGAGAAGCTGTGGATGCTTCATCCCTGGAAGTGTTCAAGCCCAGATTAAACAGGGCTTGGAACAACCTGGTCTAGTGGAAGTTTTCTGTGCCCATGGCTGGGGGTTTGTAAAAACATGGCCTTCAAGCTCCATTCCAACCCAAACCATTCCATGATTCTGTGATTCTCATGCCTCAGGTTTTACTGTCAGCTCTTGCAGGGGGAAAAATAATTCAGGTTGCCATTAATATGTAGAAAAAGGTTAGGTAATGCCTGAGAGCTTTAACCTGTATGAGCTGTGTGCTGGGGTTTAACACTGCACATAAAAAGAGACTTTCCTGGATTAGGGCCCCTTGCAGATATTTTGCAACCAGCAAAGCAAGAGCAGAAATTCCCATTGGCTTGCAGAGGCAGAAGCTGCAGATGCAATGTGCTCTTTTTCCTGGGAGACTCTGTCTGTGCTCGAAAATTAAATATACTTGGAAAATTTCCTGTGCAATGAGGGCAACTGGCACCTCCCGAGCTGCCTCTGTGCAAGGAACTTGTTCAGATGCAAAGTGCCAAGTGGGCCTGAACCCTGGAATGCACTGATGCTGGAGTGGGGCCTGGGAGGGATTTGGAGAGCCCCAAAGGCACTCCAAACTTTTGCTGAGATAGATGGATCATGTTCTGCTGTCTGAGGACATGCCCAGACTGTACAATATAGTGTTACACAGCCATCCAAAAATGCTGTCCCAAACTCATCTTCATCTTTACAACTGCAGCAAAGAGTATTTCGTGCCAGCACATGCCATTTTCTGACTATTCAATCACTGTCATCCTCATTTTGGTGGGTTTTTTTAACACCCCCTCTGTCATCTGAGGTCACCAAATAAAAGTCTGATCACTTATTTTACAGAATCACAAAATCATAGAATGGTTTGAGTTGGAAGAAGCCTTAAGGATCATCTGTTTCCAGCCCCCCTGCCACAGAAATTTCATATTTATACTATTCAAACTGTTCCAACCAAATCAATAAAAAAAAAAAAAAGAAAAAAGAAAAAGTATTTTGAAGCTGTAGTGGTCAAATGCAATAAAAAGCAAAGATCTCTTTAGTTGAAGGTTGTCCCATTGTGCCACTGGCCTTGGCTCATATTAATAGGTGTTACCACACCAATCAGTCACTTTTGACCTCCAGTCCAGGTTCCCATTTTCCACGTGAGTTAATTAGTTGCCTGGAAATCCAAAGGAAACTGAACTTATGCTTGAAATTCTTTTTTTCCCTTCTTTTTTACAAGATGTTAATCTCTTAGGGGTTTCTAGAAAATTTTCATTTCAGAGAGCACAGACAGGCATTGATGTATACCAGAATGACTTATTCAGTGGTAGGATGATATCAGTTAAGGAAATAAAAAACTTGTGAAACACATATTTTCATCCTTCTAACTCCCATTGTCTCTCTGCTCGTGCAGTATTTGCTGATCTTAAACGTTATCATCAGATCGATTCCCTCCTATACAAACATGGCTTTTTAGCACCTGACAATATTTTTATTTCTCATCATGATTATTTCCCACATGGATATCAGCTTTATCTGCAGCGTGACTGCACATTTCTGCTAGGCTCGATGCCTCACACATTAAACTTTCCATTGCCCTGCTTGGATTCACTCCTGGTCATTTCATTTGGCTGTGGAAATCTTGACCCAGGAGAGACCTGTCCAAATCCAAGTGCTACCACCACAATACCAACCTGTTGGATCTCTTTTATCCAAAGTGAGGAATTTCCACCCAAATTCGAGATCCAGGAGGGGTTCAGAATGGCACATTCAGTCCGCAACTACAAGGAGCATTAAAGTGAAAATGTTAGGTTATGTGAGTGATCTTCTTTCCATTTCCACCCAAATTCGAGATCCAGGAGGGGTTCAGAATGGCACATTCAGTCCGCAACTACAAGGAGCATTAAAGTGAAAATGTTTAGGTTATTTGAGTGATCTTCTTTCCATGAGAGATGTTAAACACCCCCAGATTAAAGGCTATATTATACATGTTCAGATCAGAATAGTTTATTATACCAATGTATTTGCTTCTATTTTAGTTTGTTAAAGGGAATCATAGTTGGCATATGAGCTGGTTTGTTGACAGAAGGAGGAAAAAAAACATGAAGCCAAGCCAAACCATTCCACCTACAATATTAATTAGCTCCAGTATGAAGAAGTCATTCAGATTTTATCATTTTTTTTCAAAAATATATTTATATACTTATTAGAAGAACAAGGACCAAACCACTGTTTATCAGCTCATTTGAGCCAGTTATATTATTAATATACTTAAAGTTTAGATATCCTGTAATTTAAGTGTTCACATCCTCCATTTTATTTGTGAATCAGATCCAAACCCCATTGAGCACAGGGGTTTTTATTATAAAAACATTGCCAATTGTCGAGATAAAATCCTGCCTCTTGTGAGATTCAAAACCAAATTATTACATACAAGCCTCAGCTTCTATTGAATAAAATAAATACAAAAACAGTAATTTCAATTTTGGAGTAAAGAGGCTGGAAGATGGGACCTGAATTAATCTAAAAAGAAAAAAAAAAGAAAAAAAAAACCACAACAAAAAACAGAAGCTGAAGAAGGTTTATTTTTTGTTGCTTCTTTTATCAGAGGTTTTTAGTCCTGTTGGATGAAAATCAAAATGTTTCTAGTCATCCCAGGGTTCCTCAGTGCCTTCCTCTACAGATCAGTCACTGGAAGAACTTGGCAATGAGTGCAGGTGGTCTGCAAGGCACTCTGGAGCATGGCAAAGACACAGAGATGATCTCATCCCACGCCAGTGGAGCCAGGGACTCCCAAACAGAGCAGGAACTGCCGAGACAGGCAGAGCCAGGGCTGCATCTGGTGATGCCTTGTGAGGGCTGACCTAGAAGAGAGGCCAGACAGAGCTAAAAAATAAAGTAGAGATTTAGTAAAAGTATCTCCTCAATGGATACATCTTGGGCTGCACAGGAGCCCAGCCAAGTCTACACCCAAGATGAACCCAAAATGGTCACAAAACGCATGACCGGTCACGGTCTCACACTTTTATAAATTCTGGTCCATTTGCATATTGGACTTAATTGTCTAATTACAGCTCCAGACCATGAAGTCTCGTCCTTCCACTGGAAGAACTTGGCAATGAGTGCAGGTGGTCTGCAAGGCACTCTGGAGCATGGCAAAGACACAGAGATGATCTCATCCCACGCCAGTGGAGCCAGGGACTCCCAAACAGAGCAGGAACTGCCGAGACAGGCAGAGCCAGGGCTGCATCTGGTGATGCCTTGTGAGGGCTGACCTAGAAGAGAGGCCAGACAGAGCTAAAAAATAAAGTAGAGATTTAGTAAAAGTATCTCCTCAATGGATACATCTTGGGCTGCACAGGAGCCCAGCCAAGTCTACACCCAAGATGAACCCAAAATGGTCACAAAATGCATGACCAGTCACGGTCTCACACTTTTATAAATTCTGGTCCATTTGCATATTGGAGTTAATTGTCTAATTACAGCTCCAGCCCATGAAGTCCCGTCCTTCCTGTTTTTCTCTGTTCAGTCCATATTGTTTATGCTCCTGAAATTTGGATTGGTTGTCCTTATCCCAGCTAGAGAAGGAATTGTTTTGTCTCCCTACTCTGTGAGGAGAGCTCACCATCCCCTAATACGAAGCTCAGAATTACACACTAAAGCAGCACGGAATCTGAAAAATATAAAAGCTAAACCCTGAGGCATCAGTGGGAATTAGGGCCTTACTGAGAGGCTCCATGGCTTTCCTGATGCTTCAAGGGATCTGTGAGAAGCTGCTGATGAAGAGGAGGGCTTAAGAAGGGTCCATCCTCAGAGCCCTCCCAAAGAAGTAGTGAACTGTGATGGTCAGGGCCACAAAGATGATGAAACGGAGCACCACTCCTATCAAGAAAGGCTGAGAGGATTGGGATTATTCAAATTGGAGATGAGAAGGCTCCAGTGAGACCTCACTGAAGCCTCTTAGTACCTAAAGAGACTCCAAGAATCCTGGAAAGGGACTTCTAACAAGGGCACAGTAGTTCAAATGGAAATGGTTTTAAGCTGAAAGGGAGTAGGCTTGGATTGGATATTAGGAATAAATTCTTCCCTGGGAGGGTTTTGAGGCCCTGGCACAGGTGTCCCAGAGAAGCTGTGGCTGCCCCATCCCTGGAAGTGTCCAAGGCCAGGTTGGATGGAGCTCTGAGCAACCTGGGATAGTGGAAGATGTCCCTGTTCATGACAGGGGTTGGAATGAGATGGCCTTCAAGTTCCTTTCCAACCCAAACCATTGCATGATTCTGTGATTCTATATTTTCAATTATGGAATGCCCCCCGAGGTGGGACTCTTGTGAGAAACATGTGGGTACAAAACATCACACAGGCTGTGAGCCTTTTGCTGCTCCTCCAAAACAGATGGTATTTGAGAATAAAAGACTTTGTTATAGGTTTAGGGAGACTTTAGTAAGGGAAAAACATTAACTTGACTGACTATCCTGTTTTTAAGGGGTTATCCCTTATTTCTGAAATATCTAAACATAGCAAGCTCTTCCTTTGTTGAAATAATCATGGAATCACAGAATGGTTTGGGTTGGAAGAAAACTTAAAGATCTTCTAGTTCCTTGGACAGGGACACCTTCTTTTTTATCCATTTCTTCTAGGTAAGTAAAAGATCAGCTAAATCATCAGCCACATTTTTGCAGGACAGAACCGAAGCAGAGTGGCTGTTTATGGCACTTTTCAGTGCAAAACCTGCCTTGAGAAACCTTTTAACAAAAGTGAGCCCAAGCCTGGAGAAATTAGTTTTAAGAAAAGCCCATTCATGTTGCCCTCAGCAGTCCTGAATTACACACTTGAAATAAAAATAATGGACTTTTCCTGTCAAAATGTGCTATTACCCCATAAAACTCTTCCTTTTCACTTTTTACTCAAGTAGAGAAATTGCATGCAGGGAAGCAGATCTGTGAAAGGCCCATTAGCAGCTCAGCAGGCAGCAGATGCTCACCAGAGGTGCTGATCACTCTCTTTGCAAGGCTGCAGCGAGGTTATCTGTGGGTTAAAGCCTCCAGAGGTGATGGCAAGTGAGATCTTTCTGATGGGTGCTGTCTCTGGGAACATCCTTCCCTAGCCCAGAAGCTGCTGGACCTTCACTCCAGTGTGGATGCAACATAAGATGTGTCTGGCTCCAGCCTGGATCAGCAGGAACATCTCTGAACTACATCAAGAAGTGATCTTGGTTCAAATATCAGAGAAAGTCTGGACAGAAGGTGTGGCATGAACAACTTGAGAAGGGCAGCAAAGCTGGGAAAGGCCCTGGAGCACAAGACTGGTGAGGAGGAGGTGAAGAAGTTGTGGGTGGGGCTCAGCCTGAATAAAGAGTCTCATGGGGACTTTACTGCTTTTTGCAACTTCCTGACAGGAGGGCGTAGCCAGGTTGGTCTCTTCTCCCAGGGAACAAGTGACAGGATCAGAGGAAATGGCCTCAAGTTGCACCAGAAGAGGTTTAGATTAAATATTATGATTTTTTGTTGTTTTCTCCTTGTGGAAAGGGTTGTAAAGTATTGGAACAGGCTCTCCAAAGAAGTGGTGTAGTCATCATCCCTGGATGTGTAAAAAAAATGTGTGGATGTGGCCCTTGAGGACACAGTTCAGTGGTGAACCTGGTGATGGTGCTGGGTTGAAGTCTGTACTTGATGATCTGAAAAGTCTTTTCCAACCTTAATAGTTCTACAACTGAGAAACTTCTCCTTACTTGTTCATAAATAAGGCAACATAAAAACAAACCAACTTATAAACAATTTTTGTACAGGGCTGAAACACTTGCGATGCTTTCCCTAATGAAGATGTGAAGAAAATTACACATTCTCATTTTGACAGGAGCAACTCGTGTGATACAATTGTATC
This sequence comes from Passer montanus, assembly GCF_014805655.1. Lineage (NCBI taxonomy): Eukaryota > Metazoa > Chordata > Aves > Passeriformes > Passeridae > Passer > Passer montanus. Next base: position 1,424,306 of record NW_024356506.1, on the reverse strand, counting down.
TACCATCATTCCTATGGGTCATTAGATTGAAAGAACAAATTAAAACGAGTTCTTCTGAAAAATTCACCCATTGTTAAATAATATATCTTGGCAGAATAAAAGCATTGCCTGTTTCAAGTGATATGCTAGCTCCATTTTCAATCGAAAGAATCATTAAAGGCTTGGTTAAAAAGGGTGTATTTTCCTCTGTGGCCACTGGTGCTTTAAACCATGGAAATGTTAAAACATCCTGGCAGATGCTCATTCCTATACAGGAGAAAAAGAAGTGATCTATTGTCTGCTTAATTAATTTTAATAACAGAGTAAAAATTCATTAGAAATGCTTGAAATTGCAAGAAGTGTATTAGAGTTAATTGGCTTCACAACGTGTCGTCGTTTGTGGATGACAAAGCTCACACTGCCTTCCACGGGACAAGTGCTGCTGTTGGTCCTTGGTCATAGGGAAATTTGAAATAAACAAAGTTCTTAGAGATAAAATCTCTTTTTAGACAAGATATTTTTGTGCCCCTCACTGCAAGAAAGTCTTTGAGGGGCTGGAGCATGTCCAGAGAAGGGAATGGAGCTGGGGCAGGGTCTGGAGAACCAGGAATGGCTGAGGGAGCTGGGGGGGCTCAGCCTGGAGAAAAGGAGGCTCAGGTGGGACCTTCTGGCTCTGCACAAGTCCCTAATGGGAAAATGGAACCAGGTGAGGGTCAGGCTCTGCTTCCAGGGAACAGGGACAGGATGAGAGAAAACAGCCTCAAGTTACTTCAGGGGAGGTTTAGACTGGATATTAGGAAGAATGTTTAGTTGGAAAAGTTGTAAAAAGATTGGAATAGGCTGCCCAGAGAAGTGGTGGAATGTTGCTTGGAAGTGTTCAAAACATGCACTTGAGGCCATGGTTTAGTGCTGAACATGGTGCTGCTGGGCTGACAGCTGGAATTTATGATTTTAAAGGTCTTTTACAGATTCTGTGATTCTGTGATATAAATGAAAAATTAAGAAACAAAAAACATGACTTTTTTGTGCACCAAGTCTTCAAATAGAGAGTAGAATCAGCAGCCTGCCAAGCTCAATAAAAGGAGGGAATCATTATTCAAAGTTAAATTCATTTATTTTTAACCAATTTTTGGATGAAAGGCTTGGAAGTGTCAGTGGAGCCAGAGTGATGTGGGAAGCAGGACAGATCATAAAGTGGCATCTCCAGGACTTACAGAGATGGTGTTCATAATTCATGGAAAATACTGAAGGTTGAATTCCAGAAAATTCCTAAACAGTGAAACTTTTGAGGATTGAGACAGCAAATAGTATATGTCAAGTGAGTATTTAACAGCATGACCAACCACACTTGTGAAATTTATCCCTAGGTTAAAATTTTGGGAAAACTTTGGTTTTTAAGGCTCTCACCTTCATTTTAGTCTTGGGTTGCCAGAGAATTTCACAGAAATGTTGCTTGGAGGACACTCATGGAAGGCATTTAGTGCAGCCTCCTGCCTGAAACAGGGCTGTTGCCAACGTTAGATCAATGACTTCTCCCAGTTGGGTCTTGACACTTCCATGACCTCTCTAGCGAACAGGTTCACTGCTTTTTTAGTGCAGGTGATGACTCAGGTTTTAGATTTTATATTTTTTCAGTTTCTACTGCTTTGGTGTGTAGTTCTGAGCTTCATAATAGAGGATGGTGAGCTCTCCTCACAGAGTAGGGAGAAAAAACAATTCCTTCTCTAGCTGGGGACCAAGGACAACTGATCCAAATCTCAGGTCCAAAAGCATAAAGAACTGTGGACTGAAGAGAGAAAAACAAGAAGGATGGGACATCATAAGCTAAAGCTATAACTGAACAATTAACTCCAACATGCAAATGGACAAAAACTTATAGAAGTGGGAGACCCTGTGACTGCTCGTGCATTTTGTGACCATTTTGGGTTCATCTTGGGTGCAGCCCTGGCTGGGCTCTTGTGCTGCCCAAGGTGGATCTGTTGAGGCCTTTTAATAAATCTCAACTTTATTCTTTAGCTTATTCTTTAGTCCTTCACAAGGTATCACAGGGGTTATTTTGGTGTTTATTGAGAGCCATGCAGTGATAAGACAAAAGGGAATTGCTTTAAGCTGAAGCAGAGTAGGTTAAGATTGGATATTAGGAAGAAATTCTTCCCTGTGAGGGTGGTGAGACTCTGTCACACGCTGTACATGAATTCTGTGTCTGCACCATCCATGGGAATGTCCAAGGACAGGTTGGATGGGGCTTGGAGCAACCTGGGATAGTGGAAGGTGTCCCTGCCCATGGCAGGGGGTTGGGACTGGATGGTCTTTAAGGTTCCCTTTCCAACCCAAACCATTTGATGATTTGATGATTTTCTTAGTTCAGTGCCATCCTTAAATTTGCTGAGGGTGCACTGTGCCACCACCAGGGATGCTGAGGAAGGGGAAGGATGATATCAGCCCTGGCTGCTCTTGTTCTGAGCTGCCTGACAGACACTCAGCCCTTGATCCCTGTCCTTTGAACAAGGTGATCCAGCCAATTTTCAACCTACTTGACAGCCTGTTCTTCCACCACTTCCTCCGAAGGAGAATGCAGTGGGAGGTGATATCTAAAGTCATATTAAGCACAAGACATGACATTTACCAATCTTCTTTCACCCACCAGCCATCCAATTCTGTCATAGGAGGCAATTAGGGCCCTCAATCACACTTTGCCCTTCCTGTTGAACTCCTTGATTTTTCCAGAGAGAAGAGTGACTTGGAGTGACTTATACTTTCTAATATTCTCCTCATTACAGTATCTATTGTTGTTCCTGTGTTTTACTTACTTTGGTGATTTCTTAGAAGATCAGCCTTTTTCAGTTATCAGGGATGTCCTATATCACTTAATTTTCAATCATGTCAACCAGGCCTCGAATGTTGAACAGGATTTCTTAATGACCTTAATTCTTCAAAAGGAGTTTAAAATTTACAGGACATATTTCATTGTGTGGTTCTTGAAACAAGGAAAACGTTTCCACACATCCACAAAATATGGGGTTTTTCATGATTTGAGATACATTTCAATGTGTTTGCCTGCCATAAACCCCTTCTTTTGCATGTTAGGATAAAGTTGCTTAATTTAATTTTCTAAGTTCTTTAAAAAAGATAAAAGTGAGGACAGATTTGCTCACAGTCACTCTTAATATGTCTTTTGAAAAGTGTTAAAAGTCTATCTGAGTTTTATAATTCAACATTAAAGCTTAGAATTACACTGAAGTTTAGACAGAACATGGAAACTAAAAGAAAACTTAGGAATTATTCTGAAAAATTGGTCAAATATTTGTGTCTTACCTGCAATGGCTATGATAGCCAAACAGGAAATAAATAAATAAATAAAATTTTATTCAGCAGCATAAACTACTTCTGAAATACCCAATGTTTATTTTTCATGGAACACTGTGTTCTTAACTTAATTTATTGATGTTCTTTAAAGAAAAAAGTCTGCTGTTTCAGGATGTCATAAACATTATGAAATAAGTGGGATCAGCAAAAGGATAGAATGAAGTGAAAGATCAAGTGGAGTGTGTTTACATGCCTCAAGAAACATCCACTCAGAAATAATAACATTTTTTCTTCAAAGAACCTTTTTTCCATTTTTTTTAAATATCGTGGAATTTGATTTATTCACAGCACCTACGAAAAGCATCTTTTCTTTGTTCAAGCAAACAAGTTCCTGAAGCTGATAAATACATATTCTATTAAAGTCAAATCCATCATTTCTGTAAAAACAAAAATCATAATATATTCTGAAATTAATGTTTTATGAAATATCTTAGAGACCTTTTGTTATTTAGAAAAGTGAAGCTTGTAATCATTCAGTGGTCTATTTCAGGGCAATGTAAGGTTCACTTTAGAGGAAAATACCTGATACTTTAACAGAAGCATTTTTTTCCCTAAAATACCTCATTGTCCTTTAATCTGTGCTTTGCCCAGAGCATTGATTAGAACATGTAATTACAGACAAGTTTTGCTGAAATCATTATTCTAAAGAGGCTCCACAGAGGTTGTGACCAACAGTTCACACACAAATATGCAAATGAGGAAGGGAGGTGGTACCTGAGGAGCATCTCTGTAAAATCCTCCAGGTGAGTGCTGTGGGGTTGGATCTTGTAATGCACAATTAACAGGAGAGAGGACAGAAGAAAATGGCCTCAGACTGCTCCAGAGGAGGGTTAGATTGGATCTTAAGAATCATTTCTTCCCTGAAAGTGTTGTCAGATGTTAGAACATGCTGTCCAAGCCAGTTGTGCTGTTGCCATCCCTAGAGGGATTTAAAATTTAAAACTCCATGGATGTGGAACCATGGGCTGGTGGTGGCCTTGGCAGTGCTGGGTTAATGGCTGGGCTTGGTGATCTTAAAGGACTTTTCCAACCTAAATGATTCTCTGATTCCATTTTAGCACTTTGGCTGCCACATCAGGAGCACTGGGGCCGTTCCTTACCCAGGGTTAACTGGGATGATGCTCTGATACTGAAATGGGCAGGGGCTCTTCATTCACTGCAGCTTGTGCACATCAGGTTCATAAACTCATGAGAAGAGGATGGAAAGGACAACTCTGGTTTATTAATGGGAAAATTCTCCTGGGACAAAAAAAAACCTGTGGAGGTGAGATGATGCAGCACTGCAGACACTTCAGCCCTCTCTCCAAATACCTGATTCTCCAGAATATAAAAATAAAACAAGGGAACATGAAGGGATAAACAAGTTTGGAGAAGAAAGCAGTTGGTCAGAAATCCTGGAGAAGGAAAACCTGTGGGAAGAGGTTGTTGTGTAACAGGACAGACCATGACAAGAAACAAGATTACCAACACATGAAAATAAAATATTTTTGTTATAGATTGACTTCTGAAGAGTCTTCTGTGTCCTAGGAAATATTAATGAATTGTGTTCCTCATTTCTTCTGCTTATATCTCATCTCTTGTCCTGAACAAACTCCCTGCTGTCTCTCCTGCCTCTAACTTTGACTTATACTGGGTTGTCTAAGGTATTTTCAATCATTTAAAAAATGCTGATTTTTTTTTTAACAGCTCACTTCTTAGGTGACTGATGTGAAGTATCCTAAATTGATGCTGGTTTAGGAACATGGGACTTCAAAAGTGATTTTCATACTTAGTAATATAATTCCAATTCTTTTCTATACCTATTTTTTTTCTATTGTTGGCTTATGTTAGTAGGCACAAATAAATCCTTTTTCTTTTTTAACAAATAAGCTCAACTATTTTACTGGATGCCAAGTTGTCTGTAACACGTCATGGAAAAATAACAGCTCTTGAGCATTTTTGGGGGTTTTTGATTAATGTTTTCCAGACATTTTTCTGGAAACCAGGTAGGTAAGGGTTGTCATAAACAAGTAGTGGCGTGCTCAGAAAAATAGAAGTGGCATCCTGATCCTCACGAATGTCTCCTCTGGATGCATGAGGACAGATTGTACAGACAATTGTACAATCAAACAGTCCAGTCGAGCAAGGAACAGTGACTGGCAATGACAATATTGGAGTAGTTAAGAGGTGCTCATACTTAGAATCATGGAATGGGTTGGAAAAGTGACCTTAAAGATCATACAGTTCCAACACCCTGCCATGGGCAGGGAAACCTTCCACTATCCCAGGGTGCTCCAAGCCCTGTCCAATCTGACTTTGGACATTTCCAGGGATGGGGCAGCCACAGCTTCTCTGGGCAACCTGTGCCATGGCCTCACCACCCACACAGGGAAGAATTTCTTCCTAATACCCCACCTACACCTACATTTCTCCTTGTCCTGTCACTCCAGGTTCTTATAAAAAGTTCCTCTCCATCTTTCCTGTCAACTCCCTTTGAGTACATGAAGGCTGCCACTAGGTCATCTCAAAACCTTCTCTTTTCCAGGCTGAGCATTCCCAAATCTCTCCCAGCCTTTCCTCTGATCCATCTTGGTGTCTCCTCTGGACTCTTTCCAGCAGCTCCATGTCCTTCCTGTGTTGGTGTCCCAGAGCTGGATGCAGCTCTGCAGGTGGGGTCTCACCAGAGCAGAGCAGAGCAGAGGGGCAGAATCCTCTCCCTTGACCTCCTGTCCACACTGCTTTGGATGCAGCCCAGGATAGCAGAGCTAAAGTTAAGGGAACTTAATAAAAATTATCATTTTCAAGCTGTCTGCAGTATCATATTGTCCCTCATTTCCTCCTCCAAGTTGTGTTATTGTCCTCTGGAGTCAATATCATCTTCTGCTTCCTCCTCCCCTACCTTCCCCCACCTTCCCAAATGCTGACACATTGTTTATGCCAGTATTTTCTGAGGTTTGTTTGTTTGTTTTTTTAACAATGAAGTAAAAGCCTCTGAAATCCCATTTTTTCTCTACAGTTGCTGTAACTGCCTTCATTAATGATACTTCTCTTTGTTAGGAGGATCTGATTTATTTAATTGTATTTGCCAGGAATGTATCTGGAAGCAAAATAAACTGTGAGAAATAGACCTTATCATGCCATGCACGCCTGAATTTCAAACTGATTTTACTGGAAGCTACATTATGGGGACAAAGCTGAGGCACTGTCGTTCTTCTGCACCTCAAAGATGCAGCAAACCTTGACAATCCTCCAGGAGAAGCTCTGGAGCTTAGCATAGTGTCCATTGAAATTCAAGGAAATGCCTTTCCTTTCCTTTCTGGCTTCAAACTTCGGAGTTCACAGGAATGTTAGGCAAGCCTTTTTGCTTTGAAATGATCTTCCCCTCACAAATCTGGGAGTCACCTTGGGTAGCCATACTCAGGCATTCAGCTTTAGCACATAGCTACAGGACATGTGTGTGCTCAGGGAGAAGAGCTGAGCAGACTAAAGGTATTAAAGATGGTCCCATTGCCTGCCCATTTCTACTCATCAGAAACTGCAAATCCCACTGGAAAACATTTCTCTCTGCTTTAACTTTAAAAAAAATACAATAAAAAAGAGTGGCTGGTTAAGAATGTAAGGCTGTTTGGAGGAGTCCCAGCAAGGCTGATGCAAAATAAGGCAGAAGCACTTTCAGCAGTCTATCCTGGGTGAATTTTGTCTGGGGACGATCTCCAGAATGAGAGTGGAGTTCAAACTTTCAAAATAGTCTCTGGGAAGTGGAGAACTTTGGGTCTTGTGCCACTGAGAGATTTCCATTTCTGTAATAACCTTGGGATAATTGGGAATTGGGAAAGCAATCTGCCAACAAATCTGAGAATGTCATTTGCCAGCTGTGTCCGGGGCTGCATCTAAAACAGAGTGGCCAGCAGGTCAAAGGAGGGGATTCTGCCCTTCTGCCCTGGTGAAACCCCTCCTGGAGCTGTGTTCAGCTCTGGGGCCTCCAGAGGAAGACTTGGACCAGTCCAGAGAGGTCATTAAGATGACAGAGGGATGGAGCACCTCTGTTCTGGAGACAGGCTGAGAGAGTTGGGATTTTTCACCCTGGAGAAGAGAAGGTCCTGGGTGTTGAGTTTTATTTTTTTGCCAGGGTCAAGATTAAATGCATGAGACAGTATTTCTTGTTTGGACTCAGATGTTTATTAGTTCTTAATTATGTTACAGTCTCACAGACTGTGAGTTCTACAGCACTTCACTCTAATAAACTAAAATATGGAGACCTATCTCTCTTTCTACAAGGCCTTTTAAGGATAAACTGTCCAATTAATAAATGACAGCTAAATTATTTTTACTTTTAACCCAATAATGAAGCACCTGTGGCCCGCAATGCAGACTTTTTTATCCAATACCACTCAAACCCATGGAGAAGGTGAAGAAGAGGGACCAGCTTACACCCTAAAACCTCCATCTTGCTTTATATGTATTACTACATTCTAAGGCCTTAAACTCTAAGTTTTCCACCCTGTGATATTACACAATCCTATTCAAAATACACACAAAATAATCTCAATTCTGTCATTCAATTTTGGAAGCCTTCTCCATGGCCTCAGGTCAAATGCAGTGTTCTCCTGGGGGTCAGTGCCTGTCAGCACAGAAAGTCTAAAATTCTCAGTAAACCAGGGTTCCAGCATCTGGGGAGACCTTAGAGCCCCTTCCATTATTTAAAGAGAGCTGGAAAGGGATTTATTTTGCAAGGGCTTGCTGTGACAGGACAAGGGGGATTGGCTTTAAGCTGAAAGAGGGAATATTTAGATAGAATATTGGGAAGAAATTATTCCCTGTGAGGGTGCTGAGGCCCTGACACAGGTTACCCAGAGAAGCTGTGGCTGCCCCATCCCTGGAACTGTTCAAGGCCAGGTTGGATGGAGATTGAAGCAACCTGGGAGAGAGGAAAGTGTTCCTGACCATGGTGGGGGTTGGAACTGGATGATGTTTATGCGCTTTTCCAGCCCAAACCATTCTATGATTGAAGTCTCCAAAATAACAATCCAAGCTCTTTGGTTTCCCACTCCCCTTCCCCCAGCCCTCTCTTTGCACAAGCATCCACCTTGCATGAGCTTTTTCTTCTAGAAAGGAATTTCTGCACTTTTATTGGTAGAGGGTTTGTTCCACACTTAGGAACTGATCTAGAGCCATATTAAATTTTGACCAGTGACTGAGGAATATTTGTTCCTGGTTTTACAAATGGGTCTTCAACAGGAAGTTTAAGTCCAAAGTTTAAAATCCCCAAAAGGAGACAGAAGGCTGGGTTTGAAATTTTGGTTTGAACCCTTTAAGGATAGCTTTCTATAATTCAATTCTGATTCCTAAAACATGTTCTGCCAACTTCCTATTATTGAAATCAGCATTAATTAATGTTGCTCTTACCATGTTCTTTGCATTACCATGACTTTCAGCCATGACTTTTTATCACTGATATATTTCAAAATTATCTTTCTAAACCTTTAAATACCAAAATTAGTCAGTAAGAAGCTGCACCAGAGCCACGCAAAAACGTGATTCACCTGTTTCACCATGACTCAAATACAAATAGTTTGGAATTTTTTAATGGAAAAATAACTTCCAATAACAGTGTTATATGGGAGAAGGATTCTTGACTAACCCAAGGTGTGGAGTGTCAGTGATGCAGCAACAACTGAATTCAGTTATTATTTAAAATTGCAGCTCATAGATTCAATATTTGCTCTATTTTTTTTTTCTAACTGACCACCATGTGGGCTCTGTTTCTATTTTGGCCATATCTACATCATCCAGCACAAGAGTTAAAGAATTTCCACTGAAATAAATGTCCCCATGACCAGACCCCAAGGACCTCTCCCTCCCAGCAAGCTGCTGAGCAGAAGATTAGCAGTTCCATTATCTTCTGATTTACTTATTTATTTTATTTAAAATTGATCTGGAACCTTGATCAAGATTTATAGACCTTGCCAGTGTGACCAAAAGTGAGATGGACAATGTGTAGTGGGGATGAAGAGTAACCAAAAAACCAATCAGTAGATAAAAAAAAAAAAAAACCCCCACTAAAAACAAATTAAATTAAAATAAAAATTGGCTAGTCCCACTTATGGTGTCTGCAGTGTCCTGCACGCCAACACCTCTGTCTAAGTTTGAACCTCCAGAGATATTAACATTGTTCTAATAATAACCACTCTGTATCTCTGTGTATTCCACATATGCATAAGATGTTCATTGCTAATTTGTCTGCAGGAAGGTCTGAAATCCTCTCTGAAGATTTTAAGTGTCTTACAAGTTTTATTTTTACATCGAAGTTGCCGAAGGTGAGCCCAGTTTCACCACCCACTCATGCACCGAAAAAAAAAAAAGCTTCTAATTTGCTTGGAGAAGGTCCTCCAATCCCCACCCACAGCAGCATGGTATTTTAAATTTTCTCAGAAGAGTTGATCATGGCGAGACCCTTAAATTACCACCTACGTCCACACACCCACGGGTAGATGCACTTGGGTTCTTGTAACGTGGAGCCCTGGAAAATTGGCTTTTTGAGAGATCTGGATGTAGGTTTCTCCATGTTTGTTGACAGAGAAAAGGTGAGAAATACAAATCTGCTTGCAAGCTCTGCACAGGGGAGTTTTCACCACCAGAAAACGGTGTCTTAACACAAGCTGGAGCTCATCTTCAGGTTTGCACAGCTGTAGCTGTCTTTTTATTTGGATTCAGCCTGGAAATTAAGTTAATTTTCTGTGCTGCTGCTGCCTTACATCACAGTGATGTTTCAGTCTGGGTAGAGAATAAAACTTCTCTATTTGAAAAGGAAAAGAAATCACTCAGATTCATATTGAGACTGTTGACAGAGCATTCCATCAGGGGGAAAGTGAGCAAGCAGAGGTCCCCAAAAAGACCAGCACCATCCCTTTTTGCCAGGCAGGGATGCAGAGGCACAGGAGGGATGAATGCCATGACTGATTAATGCTCACTGCCTCTTCCCAGGAAAGAGTTAGGAGGAGATGCTAAATCTCCCCATTAGCAGTTTCCTGTCTCAGGTACTCAAGTACTTCTCCAAATTTTATCCCCTGTTGTCTCTCTGGGACACTCCAATCACTTTCTGTCCCCTGACCTCTGATCTGGTCCCAGAATTCAATGCTGTGATGTCTCTTTCCCAGCCAGGGATCCTGTTTTGGACCCAGGTCACCTTTTAGGATTCCACACCACAATAAAAGAAGGCTTTAAAGCTGTTATAAAGCATAAAAAGGAGATTGTGAAGATGGTGAAAGGTCTCTGCAGGGGAAGGCATAAGAGAAGTGTCTGGGGACACTTGGTTTGTTGAGCCTGAAGAGGAGACTGAGTGGAGACCTCGTTGCAGTCTTCAACATCCTCACAGGGGGAAGCAGAGGGGCAGGTACAGATCTCTGCTCTCTGCTGAGCAGTGGCAGTGTCTGAGCTGTGTCAGGAAATGTTTAGGTTGGAAATTAGGAGAATGTTCTTCCCCCAGAGGTCTGTCCCTTCTCCCCAGGTAAGTGGTCAGAGCACCAAGTCTGAACTCAAGAATTGTTTATACAACACTCTCAGGCTCATTGTGGGTTTCTTGGGGTTGTCCTGTGCAGGGCCAGCATTTGGGCTTTGATGATCCTCGTGGGTCTCTTCCAACTCAGGGGATTCTCTAATCCCAGGAATCACACAACTCTGTGATCCTAAACAATACAGTTATTTCCCTGGACATGCTTGCTGCATCTCTGCAGAGCTGCAGGGATTCTGGCTAAAAAAGCCCAATTTCCAAAAGCAAGTGAGGTCATTAACATCCCAGCTGAGATTCTAAATATGCAAAAAGCCTGGGCAGTGAGGGATGTCCAACATCCTTTTAACACTGGTAGATTTTGTATTGACATTTCAAAATTCACAGCTGGATCTTATGCTTAGAAATTGAAATAGCATGACGATTTTTCTTTAAAAATCAAACGTAGGATCATAGAATATCCTGCTTTGGAAGGGACCCACAGGAATCATCAAAATCCAACTCCTGGTCCTACACTTCAAAAGTTATTATGTGCCTGAGAGCATTGTCCAAATGCTTTTTGGGATGTGGATACAATTGAAGAGACCTTGGCTTTATCAGGACTCATTGCTTTGCTGTACATGTATTACACACTGTTTTTTCCCCCATCTGTTTGCAATTAGAAGCAAAAAACTGATTGCAAAAGTATAGAAATGACTATTAAAAAAGCAATGACAACATGTTCTAGGTTCTAGGCCTGAGAGTTCTCCTCATGGTGTGGATCTCAGCAGTCAGGGTAGTAGAAATGTCAGACACTGTTTTCCCCATGGTGGGTGTGCAAAAATGCCCAGAATTACAGAGAACAACCACAGATGGAGTTCAGCTTCTCTTCTCCATTCCAAGGAGGTCCAAAAATGCAATCAGAGATGGATGGAGAAAGAAACTTCTTCCATTTTTGGCAGCAGCTACAGAGAGGAATAAGGGATTAAGTAACTGTCTTTAAGACAGCAGTATGTACTAGCATGAGCCTTAAAAGTGAAATGTGCTTGGAAGAGACCTTTCACATGCCAGTTTTGACTGCTTGAGAAAGGGACCTGAACTTCTTGGACAGTCATCTCACCCCAGTGAATCCAGAACGGCCTTGGGGTCCATGTTCCATGGCTTGGTGGAGATCCTGTATGTCCATCTCAGGGTATCCCTTGCCTTGGTGGCTCTTAAGAGCTTAGCCAGTTGTGCTGGTGAGGGGCATCATGTCACAGCTTTAGTGACAAGGGGGTCTGTGAGAACAGACATCCCCAGAGTGGCAACTAATTTGGCTTCTTGCTCTGGAGATGATTAATGAACCTCCAGAAACGAGCAAATCTTGTGCTTGTTTGGCTTCTTGCTCTGGAGATGATTAATGAACCTCCAGAAAGGAGCAAATCTTGTGCTGCAGGACTTGGTGAGCTCAGGGAAAAACTCAGTGAACTTTGAAGCCAAAAAGGCTGATACCTTATGAATGCTGAGCAAAGAGGTATCCATCTGATCTTGAATTCCTCACAGGAGAGGGAGAATTCAGAGGAAAAAGTGGGATGATGAAATTGTCTAGGAGTTAGTGGCTGTGAGTTGTCAGGCTGGGGCTGAGCGACTGCTGGGTAAATGTGACCTTTCCTTTGCTCCCTCTTCCTCCACATCACTCCTACCTCCTCAGAGGTGACAGAATAATATCTAACAGCCAGTTTCTCACCTCTGCAGGCTATGACTGACACTGCAAGGAAATGAGGGAATGCATCTTGAGGCTGCTTTCCTCTTTTGATTCGAGCCAGGAACAGCAGATCCCCGCCAGCCGCGTGATTCGGAATCATGGAAATTTTGCTGTGCTTGTTCCTGCTATGTTCCCCAGTCACATGAAATGGCCTCTGGACTAGAAAGTGCACAGGATGGTGGGATTTCTCCCATCTCTGGGAGAAAGTGGTAATAGAAGTGCCACCTCTCAGTGAAATCAGCCAGATTGATCCATTTTGACTTGAAGTGGCCCAGGCTGTGAAGAGATGCACCTTCTCTTATCTCTGGGTTTCACCTTCCATTAATGACAGAAAACAGGATGCACCTAAGCACCCAGCATATGTCTACCTTTCAACTGTTCAATCTGAGCCCATACAATAAACTGGGAAGATCCAGCTGGGGCATGAGACCTTTTTTGGGGTCAGACCCAGGATGTTTGGTGACTCAGAACATTACTACAACCCCTCTGAGCCTGAGCTAATGCCAAGGAGCAGCCAGGAGGGAAATGAAAAGGTGATAACTGTATCCACAATAATCTTCTCTAAATTAGCACTGACCCCTCAGGAAAGAGATCTTGAAGTCACTGCAGACCATGCTTTTATGTGTCATCTCAGTGGTCAGCACAAGCAAAATATATGTGAATAAAAATCCTAGAATTTACTAGGAAACAGATGGAAAACAGAACTCCTGTTTTTAAAAGTGTATGTGTACATAAATCCCTGGTGAACCTAAATCTGGGGCACTGTGTGGACTTCCATTCAGGCCATATAAAAAAGCATGTGGTAGAGTTAGAAAAGGTAAAAAGAAGGATGATCAGAGAAGTGGAGTAGTTTAATAGGAGGAATGGCTAAATAGTAATTCTCACTGCAGCTGAAAGTCATTCTGTGCACCAGCAGCCATCTACAAAGTGATGACGAGCACAAAAAGGCTGAGTAAGGAAAGTTTATTCATTATTTCTCATGCCATGACAACCCAGGGACACTAATGAAGTGATCAGATAGCAGGTTTAATGCAAACAAAAAGAACTTCCTTTACACTCATCCTGGAACTTGTCATGGGAGTTAAAAATACAATGTTTTTCAGAAAGGATTTAGAAAAATCAGGAGCGAAAAGTCTCAGGGATAGCAACTAAAGACCAAACTGTGCTGGTTTTGGCTGAGATGCACTTAATTTTCTTCATAGTAGCACGTATGGGCTTATGGTTTGGATTTGTGATGCAAACAGTGTTGATAATATTGAGATTTTTAGATATTGCTGAGCAATTCTTACACAGCCTTTTCTGCTCCTCACCACACCAGCGAGTGGGCTGAGGGTCCACAAGTGTTTGGGAGGGGACACAGCCAGGACAGCTGACCCCAAATGACCCAAGGGAGATTCCAGACCCTGTGACATCATGCTCAGCATATAAAGGGGTGAAAAACAGGGAAAGGAGGAACATTCAGAGTGATGGAGTTTGCCTCCCCAAGTCACTGTCGCATGTTCTGGAACCAGATTTCCTGGGGACAGCTGAACACCTGCTTGCCCATAGAAAGCAGAGAATGAATTCCTTGTTTTCTTTTCCTTGTATGCATGGGTTTTGCTTTATCTATTAAGCTTTTTTTCACAACCTTCTCATTTTCTCACTTTTACCCTTCTGATGCCTTCTCCCACCAGGGCAGAGTGAGTGATTTTCTGGGTTGCCCCCAAGGAAAGGTCCAGGACAACACCAGGTCTAACTGGGATGTGCAGGAGTGAATTTATGGCTCTTATTACCTGTGTTTGCCTGAGTGTCTGTCTGAGCCCGGTGCTTGTTAGTGGCTGCTCTTTTCTTGCACTGCCCTGCTCCTTATCTGTGCTGTGCCTGGGAACGCTCTGATAGCAGCAGCAGGGATGTGCCTGCCCTGGCAGGTGGCCAGGGAGTCACTGCTGTTCCTGTGCTGCTTCACTGGACACTCTGGGCTTCCAGGGTAAATTCAAGTCAAAGAAAACATGACCTGTGGATGAGTCCATGAGAGAAAAGGACACTCTGAAACATCTGTGGCTGTGATTGTGCCACACCAGAGCAGGTTCTTCTTGAAGGGTCCAAGACAGGGGTTTTGTCTGTGCCACACCTCTGAAAGAATTGTGGCCAAAAAAGGAGTCCAGACTGGAGAAGGAACATCCCAAAGCATCAGTGGTTGTGCACTGGGTCACACTGGAGCACCTCAAAGCTTGTGGCCATGGATAAGCCCATGATGGAGCGGAAACTTCCCTGGATGGACCTCAGCCTGTGCTGGAACAGGTCTTTGTCCAAAGGGACTGTAGCTGTGGATAAATCTATGCCATTGAGAGATTATAGCTCATTGATAAGGTTCCATCTGGAGCAGGTACATTCCTAAAGAATGCAGACTGTGGATAAATCCAAGCAGGGTTAGGAGCAAAGACAGGAGATCATTTCAACACTAAACCCTTTAACTTAAGAGAACCAGGGATGGGGATTGTAATGGAAACACCTTACAATTGTTGTGACTGTGTTTTGGGCTGCATGTTCTCAGGAATTATTCTGGCAGGAACCACCCAAATCAATGGATAAGCTTTATAAGCAGCAAGTGCAGCAGTGAATTGGGTTTGGGGCCCAAAAGCTCCACACCACACATCACCTTTCCTCTCCTGAGTGACCACCATCACATCTGGAGCCCAAAGTCACGGACTACGTGAACTCAGTGGACATTTGTGGATATTTGTGGACATTTTGTGGGCATTTAATGAACATTTTACAGGATTGTTCCATAGATTAGAGGAATGATATCTATGTATTATATTAAATGATGGGAAGGGGAGTGAAGGGTAGCACAATGTGTTGGATAGTGTTGGACATAAGCAGGCCATAAATGCTATGGAATAATGGGTGGAGAAGGTGTTGCTTTAGGTTGTTAATTTAATTTTCTTCATAGTAGCCGATGTGAGGCTATGTTTTGGGTTTGTGCAGAGCCCTGCTCTGCTGGACATGACTGAACTCTTGTCTGGCCATGGGAAGTGAGGGATGAATTCCTTCTCTTGCTTTGCTTGCATGTCTGTGGCTTTTGCTTTAACTTTTAAACTGTCTTTATCCCAACCTACAAGTTCTCTCACTTTTACCTTTCCAATTCTCTACCCTTCCCACCAGAGAGGGGTAAATGAGCAGCTCTGTGGGGTTTCATTGCTGGCTGGGGTTAAACAATGTCACTAATTGAGAATAATCTGGCAAAACCACAGAGAAAAGATGAAATTCCCTTTATGCCCTCTTTCTTACTTTCCCCAAAGTCCCATTATCAGTAGATCTGTGGCTAGGCAAGGAAGATTCAGGTCTTGACCATGATGGTAAAATTTATAGCAAGGAAACAAATGTTCCTACACTCACCCTATAGCCTGGTTTCATTCCAGCATGGCCTCAGTCAGAAAGTTTAACTTCAGCAATTTCCTAATTAATTTCAGGGCTGGGAACAACTGATCAGACATCAGCTCTCAGAAAAAAAATAAAAGGAAATAAACCCACATCTGGAGGCTGTAATGAATCACAACCTGCCCCCAGATCAACACACTGGGCTGCCATGAGAAAGATGAACACAGTTCTAGGCTGTGTAACCTGCCAGAGATGCTCTGCTCACCCCTGGGAGCCCCTCACTTGGACGAGATTATGTAAAGTGGGGCACTCCATTTCCAGAAAGATTTGTCCTAATTCAGGAATACCCAGTGGGAACCAAGAGAGTAGCCAACAGGGAAAAACCACCTGTGGGGAAATATTGGAATAATTCTCTCCTGCAGAGGGCTGAGCATAATGTGGTAGTGCTTTTCAAATCCATGAAGGGATTTTTTATCACGGGAGAAGAAATCCAGGGGAAAAGTTTAAGCTTCTTTGGGCTCGGTTGGGTTGTTTGAGCAGCTGAGGGAAGTGGAGGGGCTCAGCCTGGAGAAAAGGAGGCTCAGGTGGGACCTTCTGGCTCTGCAGAACTCCCCGACAGGAGGGGGCAGCTGGGGGTGGGGAATCAGCCTCTGCTCCCAGGGAACAAGGGACAGGACAGGAGGAAACGGCCTCAGGTTGTGCCAGGGGAGGTTCAGGTTGGACATTAGGAAGAATTTCTTCATGGAAAAGGTTGTTAAGCATTGGAAGGGGCTGCCCAGGGAGGTGGTGGAGTCCCCATCCCTGGAAGTGACCAAGGGACAAATAGACATGGCACTCAGCTCTGGGCTGGGTGACAAGGTGGGGATGGGTCAAAATTTGGCCTCAGTCTCAGACAACCTCAGTCTAAATAATTTTGTGATTCTGTGATATCAGGAGAGATTTTCCAATGGTCAGGACTGCAGTATACTGAGATTAATTGCCTGCAACATCTCCATCATGGGAAGCCTTCAAAAAAAAAAAAAAAGCCAGTTTAAACAAAGATCTATCAACAGTGACCTAGAAATACTGTGTCTTGCTTTGGGACAGGAAAATAAACTATGCAACCTCTTGAGTTCTCTCCCAGACCTATGAATTTGTAATGCTGTCACAAACCTCTCCCGTAGGCTTGATAATTTGTGTGAAAACACTTGGGGTGTCTTGAATTAATTACAGAGCCCTTTAGTAGATTGTGGATTGGGACTGGCAATGTCATTCCAGCCAGGTCCATGAAACACAGCTATTTTAGCTTTCTATTCCTATGGAGACATCTTCATTTCTCTTCCCTGCAGTAGGGTTCAAGAAGAACTCAGGCTTTGCTGGGTTTTTAGGGTAGAAATTGGAGGAGCAACACAAATAATTTAATCCTTATTTCTTTCATCACAGCTGGCAGGAGCACAGGGTGCAGTTTCCCTCTCCTGGATTCTGTCTTTCCAGAACAGGGTGGGCAAAGATTTCATGGTCACCCATGAGGAGCTGTATTGGGGGATTAGAGAGAAGGTTCTACACAGAGGTGGTGGCAGAGGTTGCTCAGAGCAACACAGCGTGTGAGGCAGCACAAATGGATATGTGGATGAACTCAGCCACTAAAGAGCAGGACTGGGCTCTTCCAAACTCTCCAGAGAGGGGATCCAGCCCTTCAAGCTTGTGTCCCCATCAAAGCTGAGAGACAAAATCTGCTCTTACCTCATTTTGTACCATTGAAAATGCTTGGCACAAATGTTTGTGGTGCAGGGCTGGAGTGAGCTGCCCTCTGTCACACACTGATCACTGCAGCCACCACCAAGTGACACCTGAGGCAGATTTTGGCTCACACTGGTGCCCAGTCAGCTCACAGCTGCTGAAGGATGGAGGAATGAGCAGGACTCTCACATCTCTGTCTTACCACGGGGATGGAAGTCTGCCCTGGCTGTGTAAGAGGTAAACATCAGCCCTGTTCATGACTGAAATCAGCAAGGAGTGGCTTGGAGATGGCTGCAGAGATGTCTGTGCTTTATGTAGCTGATATTGCTGGGGCCATGCCTTGTACACAAAAATTAAGTGAAGAGAATGTAATCTTGTTTATTTATCAGATTATTTCTCAGTGCAGCTGGCAAATATTTGCTGCAGCTTGTAAGGAGCAGTCAGTGAAAAACTAGAGTGTCTGGAAATTCTCCCTTTCTCAAGCAAAACATCTGGTTGGACAAAGTTTTTTTTATCCCCTGCTGCTCACAGAGTTTTTGGTGTGGTTGTCTGGGATGTTCTCTGTGCATTTTTTGCCAGATGAGCAGATTGTTTACTCTACTCACTGCCTTCAGCTTGTGTTGTCAGGCAGGGCTGCTGCAGGCCCCTCTCCATGAGTCCTCTGCCTTGCATTGTCTTTCTGGCATGACTGAAAGGCAACGGGAAATACATGGGAAAATAGTTCCCTGAGAAGACCTGCCAGAAGGAGGCTCAGGATTCACTTGGTTCTGAGCATCCCCAAAAGACTGGAGCATCTCTGATGAGTGCAGACTGAGACAGTGGGGCCTGTTCAGCCTTGAGAAAAGACAATTGAGAGAGGAACTTATCAATGCCTAAAATATCTACAGGGAGGGTCAGAGCATAGAGCAGGCTCTGCTCTGTGGGGCCCAGCAGTAGGAAAAGAGGAACTGATGCTCAGGAACTTCCACCTGGTCATGAGGCAGAACTTCTTCCCTGTGCGATGGCCAAGCATTGAACAGATCCCAGAGAGGGTGTGGAGACATTCCAGAGCTGTCTGGAGACACAATCCTGTGCCCTGTGTCTTGGGATGGCCCTGCGTGAGCAGAGGTTGAACCAGACAACCCCACTGTGGTCCCTTCCAGCCTGACCCATTCCATGATTCTGGGACTTCTGTGAAAAGCCGTTAATGAGCTGCTGGGCTTTTTACTGGAATTAATGCCTGCAGCAGTTCCTCTATGTCCTTCTCTATCCCTTTCCTCCAGACTGTGTGAAAACACTCCAAAAACTGAACGAGGACCACCCAGATGCTCTGTGTGGAATGTTTCATGCTGTGACATCAGATACAAACCAAGGCCTCTCGGTGCTGCAGCACCAGACACGAAATCTTGTGTTTCCAATGCACAGGAATGGGGAAGGAGATCATTTCAGCACAGCTGTTGTTGGCTCTTGGTCCCTGACAGCTTGGGATGGGTTCTCATCCAAAGTGTACCCCATACTGTATTTTAATTAAACTGAACAAACAAACCAATCACGAAGCCATCCAGCAGAGCTAACTTTGCTTTGTGGCTGAGCTGGACTCTGCACCACTATGAGGAGAGAAACTGGATTTTGGCACAGCTCCTGCTGTCTAAATACTCTCAGCCAAGAACTAGGATAGACTTTCTTACAATAAAAAGTTGCTGGGGAAAAAAGAAAAGCCCAGAACAACACAACAATCCACAAAGAAAATGGCTTCAGGACTGTTCTCCTCTCGCCCGTATTTATTCAAGCTGTCTTCCTCTCTCCGCAAATTTGGCAAACAGAGCCTGGCATCCCAGCTCAGGGGACACCTGTTAAATAAATAGGCTCAGTCTCTAACTGCTGCATTCATGGCAGAGTTTCCTGGTTCCCTTAGGCAGCTAATTTTTGTTGATTATCATACAGTACAGAGGGATGGTTTGTGCCTCTGCATCCCATCCCGGCTCTGGTGCTTGTGACAGGCATGGCCGCGTGACTCAGGCCCGCTGCCTGCGTGGAATAAAGAATGGTTTGATTCTAAGATTCCATGACTTTTAAATGCAGACAGAAGCAGCCAGGTGGGGTTCTTGTGGAGGTGAATTGAGGCCCTGTTGATTTGTTCAGTTTTCCCTTACCAGTGCCTTTTCAAAGAAACCTGAGAGCTGGAGCGAGGCTTCACCGAGAGCAGAAGTTGTTCTTGCCTGAGGTAGAGAGACAAATAAACTCCCTAGGAGGCAACAAATGGGCTGGAGGCCCTCAGAGAAGGGCTGAGTGACAGAAGGCATTGAGGGTGATAATTTTAGTACTGAGGGCTTCAGGATACTCAGAGGAATTTGAAGTTGTGGACTTCCCCTCTCTTGCAGTGTTCAGGGGCAGGTTAGATGGGGCTTTGAACAAACTGGTCTAGTGGAAGGTGTCCCTGCCCCTGTCAGGGAGATGGAATGAGATGATCTTTAAGGTCCCTTCCAACCAAACCATTTATTTATTCTGTGGTTCTATGAATTGAACTGTCCCATGAAATTCCTGCACACAGAAGGAGACTTTCATGCAAGACACAGGCAACACGGAGAAGAGGAGCATGGAGCCACACCAGCTTTACATAATCTTGGGTCTATATCTCCTGAGATGGGCCTCAAAACTTACATACAGTGCTGGTCTAGGATGTTTTCAGAGGAGAATTTTTCCCCCACTAACTACAAATACAGGCAGAAAGAGCTCATGCTCTATTCCCTCCACCACACAGTCTGGTTGTGTGGAAGAGCCACCTCCAGCAACCCAGAAAGCTCCCTGAACAGAAGTGCTGGGTTTCATGACCTTATTAGTGGTGGTTTTTACTAATAAAATCATAGGAACATAGAATGGTTTGAGTTGGAAGGAACCTTCAACATCACCTTGTTACAACCCCTGTGCCAAGGTTAGGAACACCTTCCACTAAACCAGGTTGCTCCAATCCTAATCCAAGTTGGCCTTGAATACTTCATGGGATTGAGGGCCCAGAGCATCACTGGACAACCTGTTCCAGTCTCTCACCACCCTCACAGTGAAAAATTTCTTCCTAATATCTAATCTAAATCTACCCTCTTTAAGCTTAAAGCCTTAAATTGTAAGGTCTTGAGGGTTTAGGAGCACAATGGCTGGACTCGATGATTTCAGAGTTCTTTTCAGCCTTAATGATTTTAAGCTTCTCTTTCTTGCTAAGTTTGGGAAGCAAATGTCACTGCTCAGCTTGACTTCTTTCTTCTCCATGGCTTGGAGTCCTCAAATTTCAAATCCAGCCACTTCCCTGCCCAAATGGGGTATCCCAGTATTGCCATCCTTGTTGTAGGCAAGAGGTAAGTTGCAGGTGGAGGCAACACCCTTTGTTAAACCAAGAAATACACTGAAAATGGAAGAAAGTTGTGTTCACATACACACACATTTTGTCAGCCAAATCTGCTCTGCCCTCCTGAGAAGGCTAGGATCTAGAAATGGGTGGATTCACTACAAACATTTTTGGAATAAGGGTGGGATTTCTGCCAAGGATTTAACTGAGAGGAGCAGCCCATCTATTTCTGTGGACTCCTGTATGAAGTTGGAGCCTTGCGGGATTCTCCATACTGGCTAGAAAGATTCGCAGTTTATTTCTGATCACAGAATAAACTGAGTCTATCTATAGAATTGGCTCAAAACTGGAACTCCCTGGGAATTCCACTGAAAAATCCCCTCTGTTTTCTTTTTAGAGATAATTATTCTGAGATAGAATGAAACTCCTGTGGAATGGGAACTCTCACACTCACTCTAGAGGAAGTTGTGAAAGGATTCCCTCTAAATATTTTTCAAGCATGTCTGAAGCTCTCTGAGGAGCCTGAAACCCAAACTGCCAGATCTGGAAAAGATGGGAACCCAAACAGTCCTGAAAATCCTGAATAAAAGCCAAATACGATGTTATAGAAAACTGGGGGGAAATTCCTTATTTTTTTCCAGAGTAAAATAGTTGGTATTCTATAAACTTAACTTTCTCAGATAAAAAAATTCTTGTGAAAATATAATTTGCATATGTGTATATATATATATTTTAAACCAGTGCATTAAATGGAAATGATGCTATTTCATATATAGAATCATAGATTGGTTTGGATTGCAAGGAACTTTCAAGATCATCCATTTCCAACCCCTTTCCATGGACAGGGGCACCTTTCACTAGATCAGGTTGTTCCAAGCCCCATCTAATCTGGCCTTGGACATTTCCATGGATGGGGACTCCACAATTCCTCTGGGTAAAGATATATGTAAGAATATTTTTCAATCCCACCCAAGAGGGCATCCAGCTTTCCAAAAGAAATTATTAAAAATTCTTAGCCCTGACATTCATGGTTGCATTAAACAGACAGAGAAAGCAGAAGAAAACTCACTTTTTATGTCCATGTATGTGTTGAATGAGACACTCATCTGGTTCCTTCCATGGTTCTAACAAGCCATCCCTAAAACAGATGCACAACCTGGCAATAGGTCTTGCATAACCCAATCAGCTGCCTAAAAACAACAATTTCTTCATCTCATCGGAAAGACGAGTGCAGGTTTGCTTGCAACTCCTGAACATGGATGATCCAGTCCCTCTTTTGTTCCAAACTCTTTGATTCCTCCAGTTTTTGAGGTCATGCCTGTGAAGACCTTCAGACTGAGCCCATTCCTGTTTCTCAGCCACTTCTGCAGTGGGGAACAGCAGGGGCAGACATGGTGCTTTAGAGATGGGTGCATTAATAATTGTCTCCACTCAGGGTTTGCCTGCCCAGACATCCAAGACTGCGTTTCCCATTTTAGCAGGGCTCTGCTTGCCTGGCTGAACGTGTTTTGCAAGGCACAGTCCCCTTCCCTGTCTATTGTTGTCATTGTTTGTTAAAACCTGACCTTGCAATGAGACAAATCTAAACACATTGTACTGGGATAAACCCAGCTTGTCTGGTTATTCCCCAGCTTCAGCCTCAGCTGCGAGGTGCAGGAGCAATCCCCTATTTTTCTTGTGTTCATGACTGATCAAAAAGGATCAATTCTCAGCTCTAGCTGCAAGAGAGAGTCTTAAAATGCCATTACTCCCCAGGTCTTTGCTTTGCTTGAGGTCTATCAGTGGATCAGTTACGGTGTATCTGAGTAGCAGCTGAAATCCCTGTTTTAGAAATATTTGCTGTGCAGCCTCACCAGAAACTCAGGTACCAGGAATTCTTTTCTCCATTCTCTCAAAGCTGCCCAATTCTCATTCACTGTGATTTTGCCTCTTTAATCATTCATTTTCATAGAATCACAGAATGGTTTGGGTTGAAGGGAACTTAAAAATCATCTAGTTCCAGCACCCCTGCCATGGCAGGGACACCCTCCACTAGATTTTAATGGGAGTTGATTTTTTCATTCACAACAATTTTAATGTACATGTCAACAAGTTACACACACTTTTGATTCAACACCTAAAACCAATATATCCTAATCTGCTTATTTTATTGGTGTCATTTGTCTTAATTCTAGCAGGGGCAATATTGCTTACAAGGATTTTGTAATACAATAAACTAATTTTATTTACTGTACACCTGGTAAGTCTGAAATATAAGCACACTCTTTTTTTCTTCTTATTACAATAATGACACATTGGGATGACTAGAACTTATTAAGTCATCTCTTCATTTTAATATCTGCCACTCATGCGGTATATGCAGGGTAATTTAAATAGCAGTAATTACCTAGAAAACATCTTTGTGTTGGAATAATTTGCAATGTGCAGCACTGTTTGGCTGCCTCTCCTGAATGAGGAATTGTGGAGATTTTTGGCTATTAAGTAACTACATAGGAGCAGAAACTTCAATTGATTGCTAGACAAGCCCATTACTCAGCAGGGTTGTGTCTTGCTTTGCTTCATCTCAAGTTTTGCACACTGAAAATTGACATAATTTGTTTGCTGGAGTGAGATCAGAAGTCTGGCTGTGCTTGTGAGCACCAGACATTATCTTCTCATGACAGAAGGTAAAGAAAGAGGTAAGAAGTGAAACATAACCAAGGAATAGTGACCAAGCACTGGTTCACATCCAGATTTTGGGTCTATTCCCATCTGTGCTCAGACACATCACCAGACTGCAAAGCTGAGGAAGGTTTTGGAAGCCACTCATTTAAAAATATGTTTATTTAAAGCTCTGTCTCAACTTCTTCTGGACCTATTCAGGTGAGAAAAGTTACTCCAGAGTTCACCAGCTCAGGCTTGGGTGTCACTCCAGGTTTTCTTTCATCACTGTTGGGTAGGAATGTCCTTCAAAGCCTGTTTGGGAATGTTTTGGGAATCTGTCCATCCAACCTTTCTTCCACATCACTGAAGGGTTGCATGAAGCACTCCAAGGAGTTTCTTTACTTCTTTTTGATCCCTTTTGAAGCTGGATAGTGAAAGACCCTCCATGCATGTGAGCTGTTGTTAGCACTGGGGTCTTTCCACTGCAGTGTTTGCATCACTCCATGTCACCCAGCTGCTGCTGCTTCCACATGGATGACTCAAGAAAATGTAAAATAACTGGATATCTACCCTGAGATTCTCTCCTTTCTACACTTTCACAGTACAGACTAATTTTAGCTGCAGATTTTAGATGCACTGGCTGCTCTGGATCATTAAATATGCCCCAAAAGTAGAGGGGGCAGAGGAAACACTTCCAAATATATAGGAGAGGTATCAGGTGTCTAGGGAGGTCGTGTTCTGTTCTAAGCATGGAAAAGATGATGCCTAAGGGATGGAAAGATTGATTTTGGGACTGGGAGGAGTGGGACATTGAGGAGTGGGATATTAAATCTAAGCTGTGCTTGTTACTGGTCTAATTATCATAAGCACAGTTCTTGATCCTTGAAAAGAGGCAGTTGAAAGGAGATTTCATCCCTGTCTGTCCCTATTTGCAGGAGGGGTCAGAGAAGGATCAGGTTCTGCTCCTTTGGGCCCAGCTATGGGACAGACAAGAGAAATGGGCAAGAACTGATGCTCCAGAAATTCTACAAGAACACGAGGAAAAACTTCTTTCCTGTGCCTCCAAGGTCAGCTGAAGGTTGTGAGGGTGGTTTGGTTCCATGGGGTCACACCAAGAGATCACAGAGTCACAGAATGATTTGTATTGGAAAGAGCTTTAAGGACCATCTCATTCCAGCCCCCTTCCATGGGCAGGGACACATTCCACTAGCCTGGATTACTCCACATCTCATCCAACCTGGCCTGGAACATTTCCAGGGATGGGGCAGCCACAGCTCCTCTGGGAAACCTGAGAACTCACCACCCACACAGAGAATAATTTTGTCCCAGTATCCATGCTCCCCCTTCAAAATGTTTAGATCTCACTGAGGAAACTCCACAACTGCCCAGTTCTGGACTTGTTTACATTTTTCTATTAACCAAAACTATCAACAACCTTGTGGGGTTCAAGTCTGACACCTGAAATCTTTCATATTTTGTAATGATCTGGCCTGGGGCAATAGAGGCAGACAAGACAAACTTCCTTAAGTTTCCATTTCCTCTGATCATCCCAAGGAGCAGCTCACGTCAGGAGCGTTTCCATGGTTTCAGTGCCTGGAACAGACTGTGTGTGGTTCCATCCCATGCATTACTCATGACAGACACTGATGTTGGGGTGATTCAGGTGGGCTTTGGGAACTGGGAGTGATTATCTGGAATGAATTTGTGTCCTGTTCCAGTGTGCATTTTGAAGGAGAGGGTCACTGGGAGAAGACAAAGCATGAAGGAAACAAAAACATCATTCACAAGAGCAGGGTGGGTTAAAGTTCTGAAGAACTCTGCAATTTCAGTCTTCACTCCACAGCTGTGGGAAGAGCAGGTGGTAGGTTGGGGTTAAATAGTTGAAACTTGAGGGTTTTCCATACTCTGGTAGGAAACCCTGGCTGGAACAAATGGCAAAGGTACAATGAGGTGCCCAGGACGTGCTCCTCATCCTTCATATGTGTAACAGAATAAATTAAGGACATGGAATTGCAGGACATACATACATGTTTAAGATCTGCTGGAAATTGAAAGATTATTTTCCCAATAAAGTGCTTAAAAATATCCCCTGAATATGCTTTATTTCCTCCAAGTAAGCAATTCTACAGATCTCTTTCTAGCCTTCTACATACTGTATTTTTGTTTGGTTTGTGTTTTTTGGGGGGTTTTGGTGTGTGTGTCAGGGGGAATTGTTGTATTTTGGCACCCAACATTAAGAACATTTCAGTGACAGGTTTTTACAGGACCTTGTCTGTGTGTTCCAGGCCATGGACTTCTTCCTTCTTTAGAAATCAGCTCAGAAAAGAACTTTGAAAAAATATTTTTGAGATAAAATCTTTGTAGCTACAGTTTTATTTTTTTCCCAGGAAAAAAACCCCAAGCACCAATGAGACAAAAATGCTTGCCTCAAATCCTACCACCTGCTTAAGAGTCTTTCAACCAAAGGGCCATCACTTTTTGAACAGTTCAATTTTTATTTGTTGTAATAGCATCTAGTGACTTCTTGCTGTCATGGAGAATGAATTCACTTGCCTATGACTTGGATTCTCTGCCATAAAAAACTCCAAAAATTTTCTCCAAAAACTTTTCTCCAGGATATCAAGGGCTCACCGGAAACTTGAATTGCAGCTGGCTCCAAAGCAGGGAGAAAATTCTGTTGTGCCCTGGGTTCCCCTCTTGGATAGATCCAGTTTTGTATAAACATAAACCAAAGGAGGGTAATAGATGTCCAAGGAAAAAAAAATCCATCTTTTGTAATGGCCTGGAGATTAAAAATAAGCTGCCCAAAGCAAAAGTAGTCAGAATTTGCAGTCATTTTCTAAGTCAACCCCTTACTGTGATGGTTTGTTGGCACCTCTGAGGATCACTTCAAGCTCAGAAAATATCTGGAAACGTGGAATGGTTTGGGATGAAAGAGACCTTAAGGATAATCTCATTCCAACATCCTGCCACGGGCAGGGACACCTTTCACTAGACCAGAGTGTTTCCAGACCCATCCAACCTGGCCTTGGACTCTGCCAGGGATGGAGCAGCCACAGCTTCTCTGGGCAACCTGTGCCAGGGCCTCACCAATCTCACAGAGAAAGATTTCATCTTAATATCTAATTTAAAATAATATAATAATTAAATATTCTTATATAAAAATATAATACTGTAATGTAAAATATATAATTAACAATAAAATAATATAAATTAATTATGTAATAATAAAATTATCCTAATAAGTAATTTAAAATACCTTAACAAGAGATGTCTAATATGCAAATTGAGGATTCTCCCTTACATCTGTTGGCATTAAAATTGGACGTGGCCTTGCTGATTTTGTTGGGAAAGGAAGGTGCTAGCTTGAGAAACAGCTGTAGGTTGTACACCAAATATTGAGATTAAAACTATTTGGTCCTCAACAATCCAGTATTTTTTTTTATCTTTTCTCAAAACACTCCTGTCTTTCACCTTATATTTAGAAGGGGTAGAAACTTTTTTTCTGATTGAGGCTGGAGCTTTGTGACCTGATTTTGGTGCCACACACAAAGCACTGGTGGTTTCATGTGTTTCCTCCCAGGCTGGATTATGACTGAACACTTGACTTCAGTAAAGTCTAAGCAAGAGGGAAAGAGAGTTTGTTTCTTTCTGCATCTCCTGATCTGAGTGGCACCATGTGATCTTAAATAACCATCTGTTGATTATATTTTTCTCCTGAAGATTGATGGATATGATTCATGGCCCTTCCAAAACAGAGCTGCTCCCTGAAAGGAAAAAAAAAAAAAAAAGTGAGAGCTCTTGTGAGAGAAAAAGAATCACAAAATCATAGAATGGAAAGAAATCCTGAAGATCATCATGTTTCAACCCCCTGGGATGTCTTCCAAAGCAAAGAAGGAAAAAATAGCAGATAGACCCAGACCTTCTGTATATTTTACAGAGGAACTTGGCAGTCTCACCAGGACCACTGGAGTCTTATGGGGTTTTCTGGGGGATTTTCTTTTCGTTGCTTGAACCATTCATCTGAAAAAGAGTTGCACACAGTTATTACAGCTGAGGTTGGTAGTGCATTTCATGACTTCTTCAAGATCCTTCCAGAAGGGTAGATTTAGATTAGATAACAGGAAGAAATTACTCCCTGTGGGGGTGATGAGGCTCTGGCACAGGTTGCCCAGAGAATCTGTGGCTGCCCCTGGATCCCTGGAAGTGTCCAAGACCAGGTCAGATGGGGCTTGGAGCAACCTGGGATAGTGGAAATTGTCAATGGCGGGGGGTTGGAACTGGATGATCTTTAAGATCTCTTCCAACACAAACTGTTCTATGATCATAAAGGAAAAGAAAGTCAGATTTCCCAAAGCAATCCCAGAAGATTCCTCTGCCTGAGATCTCAGTAAGGTGTGAAAAAAAATCCCCTCTTGCTGGAACCTGGTCAGAACCCATAATTTCAGTCACATTGAGTGCTCTGAGCTGGACCTCCCAAGCAGCAGCTTCCCCACTGAGACCTCTCAGAGACTTCCCCTGGAATTTTATGCAAGAGATTTCAACTACCCTTTGACAGCATTTCTTGTATTTTTAGAATAGATATAATATTTTCTGAAATCACTGAAATATTACAAAAGTGAAACTGCAAAAGAAAATTGAAAAAGGAAATTGAAAGGTAAAACCAACATGTAAAGCTGAAAGATTTTATTTTCTTTAAAAAAGCAAGCAACCAACAAACCACAGAACAAACAAACAAATAAACAGAAAAAAACCAGGAAAACCCCACAAAAGTTAATTTCTGCTGAAAGAACTTTTTTGCAGCTCAAGCACATGTCTCTGTTTACTCCCAGAATGGGTGGAGGATAAGCAACAGCCGGATAATCTGGAAATTAAAAAAAGAAAAGTCAACAAGTTGAAATGATGTATTGTAGTCATTAGTAACATCACTGCAATAACCCAGCTTTCAGCACTTTTCCAAATGCCCATCTCCTTGTGCACTTTCCTATGATAAGAATTTCCCTACCTGTTCTCCCAAATCCCCTTAAACAGTATTTTAGTAGCACTTTAAACGGTGCTGGGGCAATGTTGTTCTCCTTCCCCTGGGGTGAATCTTGGGTTATTACTAAAGTGGGAACAATATGAGGTTTTTATAGAAGCAAATCTCACTGGCACTTTTTTTCCCATGGAAGAAGCTCTGACCATGATTTGTGCCTCTGTGTGCCAAAGATTTCCCCTGCCCTGCTCTGTGGAGCTGGTCTGGAATCCCTGCACTAAAAATGAGAGGGTTCCTGTTAACACAGAATCACAGAATGGGTGAGGCTGGAAGGTTCCACAGTGGGGTCATCTGGTCCAACTTCCCTGCTGAAACATCATCCCAGGGCGCCTGGCACAGGACTGCATCTAGGATATTCTTGAATATCCCCAGTGAGGGAGGCTCCACAACCTCTCTGCGCAGCCTGAGGGAATCTTGGTTGTACCTTGTTTTTGGCACCCATACCTGCCCCACCTTCCAGTTTTTCAGATGGGTCTGCCTCCAAGTGAAGACTTTATTTGAACCTCTAGCCACGTCATTCAAAAGATTTCATACACAACCCTTCCTTCAGGGATTCCTGGAGTCCAGACTGGAAAAGTCTTAATATAACCTGTCTCAAGTGGCTGAATTTGTAGGGAATAAATTTGTACATAACTTTATCTGGCTACCCAGGAGGATTTTCTACTTGGTTAAAGAACTGGGAGAATTCAGGTCTTTTTCTGTAACACTCTGTGATATGGAAGTATCTTTGAGATACTTTAGGAGGAACACTGGGATCTGGTACATCACACACATTGAAAGGAGCTGCAAACTTATGATGCCAAATTACTGCTGTCAGCTGGGCAGGCTGTAAACTGCTCGATTAGACTGCAAGGCTCAAACACCCACCTTTAAATAAGACTGCACTAGCAAAGAAAATAAGATGGAATGATTGGACCAGAATCATACCCCAGCTCTTTCCCCAAGGGAGAAGTGAGGGGGCAGTGAATTCTGTTCAGAAAAATCTCACATATAGGGAAAGGGCCTCAATTTGCTCCAGGGAAAGTTTAATTTGAATAATGGGGAAATATCTTCACTGAAAGGATGGTCAAGCATTGAAACAGGCTGCCCTGAGAAGTGGAGGATTCTCATCTCTGAAGTTCAAGATATGTGTAGATGTGGTGCTTAGGGACTTGGTTTAGTGATGGACCACGGTTTAGTGCTTGATTAATTATCTTAGAGGCCTTTTCCAACCTTAATAATTCTACAAAATTCCTTCACCCTGCTGGAGAAGTCCTTGCCTTGCTGTTGCCCTTGTGTTTCATTCCACCTTCCCTTGTGGATCAGCCCAGACTTGGAGCTTCCTGACACCACCCATGAAGAATTTTTGATTGCTGGGTAATAAAACATTGGGTGGAATTCACTGGCATTAAATCCAAGCATTGCTCACAAGGAAAACAACAGTTCCAACTCCGTGCAGGGTGATGGGCTCTGAGTTGATTATTGCTGCCCAGGAATGGCATTTGGGTCTTATAATGAACAGTTGAATGAAATTATGAGCTCATTGTTCGGTAGCAATCAAAAGAGGAAATTGAATGTTAAGGATTATTAAGGAGGGAATAGAAAACCAAACAGAAATCATCATAATGCCACTGAAGAAATGTATTTTGGACCTGCAGCTTAAATATTGTGTCTGGTGCTCGTCGTCCCCTCTCAACAGGGTTTAGTGGCCCTGGAAAAGGGTCTGAGAAGATGCCAGAAGGATGATAAGGAACAGCTGCTGCAGCACAGAAAAGGATTAAATATATGTGCACACTTCAGTCATGGAAAAGACATTTTAGGGAGCTTTTTTTCCAGGTTAAAGTCACAATGGGTGTGGAGCAAAGATGGAAAAATGAAGCAGGTTCTTCACAGGCAGAGTGGTTGAGCTGTGGCTTCTTTGCCATGGGATGGGGCTGCTTCCAGGGAAAAAAAATGGAAAAAATCTGTTGAAGTTTATTAACACACTGTTTAGTATCAGAGTCTGGCTGCCTTTCTTTTAGACTCTGTAACCACTCTCAGTCAAAACATGGACTGAAATTGCTTTTTGGTCAGACACAGTATTTTTATTTTAATCTACACTTATTTGAGGTTTTCCTGCTGAATTCTTACAGATTTACACAGCCATAGCTGACTTTATTAGGTAGGAAAGGAGAGGAAAGTCTCATTGAAATCACAAAAATTATTTATTTGGTAAGCAGCAGGAAACAGAAATCCCACAGAAAAGTCCCAACACGAGGACAGAAGTGCATAGATGGCTTCTAAAACTGCAGTTATTGCTGTGAGAGGACATCATCCAATCTATGGGTGATAAATAGGGGAGAGAAGAGTCAATGAGAATGTCAGAACAAGCTTCTCCCATGAAAAGCTCCAAGGAATTGGTAATGCCTGTAATATGAACTGGTGCCAGGCCTCTGCAGCACAGCCAGCTGCAGGCAGAATAACCTATTTAAATAAAAAAATCCTCTATTTTCTCACTTTGCACTTTGTTAATAATAACAATAATCATTCAGGTTGACTTGGACAGGCTTAGAACCAGTGAAGCAAAGATTTAATAGGGTTCAAACAAGTCTAGATTTTAAAAAATAAGTGCTTTTTCTGCAGTGTGCTCAAGGCTGTACTGCAGGTTCACACTTTTAATAACATCTTACATGTATGGAAAGGTGGGGGAAGAGGAATTTCCTGGATCACTGTGTCAGCTTCTCACCTGAACCACCACACCTTAAAAGTCAGGCAAAGGATGTCAATTTCACTTCCTTCCTCTTTTAGATTTTCTTTTCTGTTTCCATTTGGATGTCTTTCTCTGAAATGTGAGTTGGCAGAGCTCAAGGACTGGGTGTTTTCTTGAGTCTTTGTGAAAGGGCATCAGCACCTCTTCCCCTCACCTGAAATAAAGGTCAGTGAGTCACAGTTTGCCCAAGGAGGGTGTCAGGGACACAGATATGCACCAGGTTAGTGGATCTCTGTTTTCATGTGCATGCACACGGATAACCTGAAAGGAAGAGAGATCTGAGTGGTTTCTTGCTAAATTATCCCCTCTTTGATTAGATGATGCTTTTCAGCTTGATTTGCAGTTGCAGATCTGGAGTTTGCAAACAATAAGCATCAAGTGTCAGACAGCAAATTAATCTTATGCTGAAATATATTGCTAAGTGGAAAATGCATATTTTTCCCTTTATTTTACACTGGTTTATGTCTCTTGCAATTGCAGATGGCAGCTCTCGTAGCTTTCCTTGCTCGTGGCTCTAAAACCAAAGAGTTAAAATCATAATCTCCTTTAATTTCATAAGTGAATCAACCAGCAGATAAAGTAAAATTAAAAAAAAAAAAAAGGAGAGGAAAACAAGATATGCTTCTGGCGACAGAGTTGTGCTGTGTTGGATTTGAGTTGGATGGGAAAGTCTGCCGCCTTCCTTTGAGCAATGACTTCGCAAACCCTCCTCTTGGGGGAAATAATTTTTTTTTTTTTTTACGTTTTTATGGAGCTTTTCATCCATCAGTTTATGAAGGAATAAGTACAAAGTATTGTTAATGAGGATGGCTGGGACTCATTTGTAGACTAGACATTTAACAGAAAAAATTAGAGAGCAAGTTCTGTGCTGGGAAGAATTTACAACGTCGGAAAGCAACAAAGATGAGGGATGGGAGGTGACAGAATCCAGCAGCAGGAAACAAACAGTGGTGGCATAAATCCTCCATCCACACAGCCATGATCACACTCACTTTGTTCATTTATTGACATGCCCTCAAGGTCTACAGAGCTTTCCAGTGGGGGCTTAAAAATGAAGGAGCTGGGAGTGTGAGGTTTGGGGACGAGATCTGCAGGGAGATGCAGAGGGGACAAGCAAAGCCACTTCAACATTGCAGCCACCACCAACTGCAGCCCAAGGTGATGTCCCCACAGCAGGTGTGCCAGCTGCCAGGAGAAAAACTCTGCATTTTGGTCCATTTGTCTGAGTTACATCAGCTTGTTGAGCTCAGTTTATGCTCACTGCGTCCACAGATGAAGATTGTACAGATCAAGCTCTCTGCCAGCAGGAGGAGGTGATGGATTTTATTTTTTTCCCCCCATGTCAGTGTCTACCAGTGTAACCACATCTTTGCCAGAGATGAGGGAGGCAAAATGGATGTGTAAGAGCAGATAAGTTCTGTGTGGGTGTGGAAAGAAGCTGGGTGAAGTGAGCTGGACTTGCTTCGGGCAGGATTTGGATGAGTAAATGGCGGTGCCTGTTCTGGAAGTGCCAATGTCTGAGGCCATCAGTGCTCCCTTTAAGGTCAAGGAAGAGTGAGTCAGCAGAGCCCGGGGCTTTTGGGGCATTGATCATCTCATCTGTATCTTTATTTGATCAAACAAAACCCGTCCCATGTTTCTTGTGGGATGAATCCCACCTCAGGCCAAGCCTTTGCAGCAGATTGTACCAAAAAGACTTGCTCAGGCACAGACACTGCAGTAGTTTTTCTGGGAAAACTAAATTGATTTTAGGGGATAAAACCCTCACTGAGATCCCTGCTGCCATAGACACACTCCTGGCTGTAGTCACGTGAGATAATTTAATGATATTTTGGAAAAGTCTTCCTGAGCTACAACAGAAACTGTGTTGGCATATGCAGCTTGTGGCTGGGAGAAGATTAAATTTTGATTGTACAGGTGGTTTT
The DNA here is from genome assembly GCF_014805655.1 of Passer montanus. Lineage (NCBI taxonomy): Eukaryota > Metazoa > Chordata > Aves > Passeriformes > Passeridae > Passer > Passer montanus. The sequence goes on along the minus strand of NW_024356506.1, from coordinate 1,391,023 downwards.
AACCAAAATTTTCAAGTTGGAAAAGAAAGCCTATCAGTTGGTTATGTATGGAAAACCTTTAAATTAGAGATCCACCTCTATTTTTTCCAGTCTCTTGATTGTGTACACAAATAATTAAATGAAAATATTCCCTTGCATGACAGGAGGGCAGTGGTAGGGACTGGTTGGTGACCACAGCATGGTCATAGGAGTATTTTCTCCATTGGGACAATCCTAAATCTCCAAGTTCCTGTAGCCAGCAGTGCTGGAGGGCTTTGAGGCCATTTACAGAAGGGTCATAGGACATTGGGGAATGTATTAGGAAGGCTGGCAGACCCCTCCTAATGGAGTTTTCTTGTTTGTGCCTTGTTTTGTTGGTTTTTTCCACAATCTGAATTTGGAATCTGAACTGTGTTAATCTCAAGTCTTGCAATTAGTTGGCACAATCAACACCTGGGATGACCAATTCCATTGGCTCTACACCCAAAATTGCATCCTCAACCTGTATCACCCGCTGCAGAGTCAATTTGAGTAACATCTGTCAGCCCAAGAGGCCCAGAAAAGCTCTGAGCCAGCAGCCACTTGCAAACCTCAGCGCTGCTTACTTAAAATAGAAGGAGGTCTAATCACTGTGATTGTAGGTCTGATGGTTCCCACCACCTCCTCTGGAGCTTCCCAGATTTACTTCTCTGATGTCAAGGTGTGTGATTGGACTGATCTAAATATAGATGAATAGTTTATTCTCCATTATCTACCAGACAGTTACTGAATGATTTCCTTATATTTTTTGGCGTCTCCAGGTCTGAAACTCCTTTTAGTTTACATGAGTCCTGCTACCTCTGCATAACCAAGTATCACAAACTCCAAACTCAATGCAGATTAACTTTCCCAAGGTCACTGAGATAATTTTAGGCCAGAAGTGAAATTCAGAATGTCCTACAAACTCAATGGACAATTATCCATTGGCTCAATAATTTTCTATATTCTAACCTTTTAATACAAGCTTTCAATTTGCAGAAGAAAATATCAAACAAAACCAAACATGGCCAAACTTCATCAGTAAAATAAAAGTGCTGACTCACAATTTTTTTCCAGTGGAAACTTCGTTTAATCATTTTGTTTTGCAGGAATGGGGTATAATTAGAGAACCAGTGAGCATGTAACTCTGAATTTATTATGCAAGCAGCTATGAAAATGACTGTCTTCAGCACAAAATGATTGAATGTCATTAAGAAGAGTGAATCCAAGGGTGAGCCCCCAGTGGGATGCCCTCGCATGGGGAAGCATAATTGGATAAAGTAGCATGGGGCCATGAAAACCCAATTTGCCTCTCTCTGATGCTTGCATGGACTTCCTCCCCAAAATCTTCATCAGCTGTGGAACTGGGAAGTCAAATGAGGCAGATCAATCACTGGGATGAGCTCTGCCATATGTAGGAAAGCTGTTCTGGTGCAAAACAAAGCAAAAAAAGTAGTTACAGCCACACATTGATGCTAATACCCTTCTGCAGCCACCAACTCCTTTTTTGGCTGTTTGGGCGTTGTTGAATGAGTTGAGTGCTGGTGAAGACAATGGAATCTGTGCACTTGGGAATCACCAATTCCTTTACTGAGTCACCTTCCAGCATCCCCTCCACCACTGCTGGAATCTGAGCTACAGAGGCCCCATGAGCTCAGCTGCAGGGACTGGTTTAAAGTGTGTCCAAAGCCCAATCCACTGGGATTTTCTGTGATTGAGCCCGAGCCACAGTGAGCACAGAAACAATACAGTCTGATAGCTACCACAGCCAGCTGACAGGTGGGACTGTGCTGAAAGAGCCACAGATCTGAGCCTCGTGCTTCTGAAAATCAGCATTTCCTTTAATTATATGATTTGAAGGACATAGCCAGTGCTGTCCAGAGAGGAGCATCTTGTTTCTTGTTCTGGAATTTGCAGACATCTGAAGGAAAAAGCCTGAATAGTTATTAGGATAAACAAATAATAACTTTTCTTGAAAGAAAACATCCCATATTTTAACGAATCTCATGTCTTGAGGGAGTCATTGGTTTGTTTATTGATATTAGAAAAAGGTGGTTCCCCACAGCCTGGCAGCTGCATTGCAGTTGTTTGAGATTTTGCATTACTGATTTCCATGTTTATCCAGGGATTTACCCTTAAGTGTACACGGCCTTGAGAATGATAGGACAAGAGGTAATGGCTTTAATCCAAAAGAGTTCAGGTTTACATTTACAGATTGGGTATAGGAAGAAGTTCTTGACTTCTGAAATTGAATTCTTGAATTCTGTGAGGGTGGTGAGGCTCTGGCAAAGGTTACCCAGAGAAGCTGTGGCTGCCCCATCCCTGGGGGAGTCCCAGGCCAGGCTGGAGAGGGCTTGGAGCAACCTGGGATAGTGGAAACTGTCTCTGCCCATGGCAGGGGGTTGGAATGAGATGATCTTGACGGTGTCCCCTTCTACAAATGCATTTCTGGGGGCTTATCTCTGGTGTTATGCAAAGATTTCAATATTGTCATGTTTGCACTCTCACATGCAAGTGTTCTTGTGAGCCAAAGTGTGTGAGCTCTTCGTCTGCAGAATCGAATTTACTGCTGAAAATAATAAGGTGCTTCTCACCAGCTCATAAATTCACTGCCTGCTTGTTGCGTCTCCTGCAGAGTGAGGACACAGACACTTGTTAGTTTGAGCTACTGCTCCAAACTGTCAAATTTCTCCCTGGCCAAGCAGAAGGCAAACAAAGCACCTCCTGAAACTGCTGCTTTTTCTGAACCTGGGCAGAATGTTTTGGCTGATTTAGGGCATTGATTATGCAGGGCTGGGGGCACCTTGTACCTTCATTTTATATCACTGCTGTCTTATCTCCCCTGTGCTACCTGTTCCTGCTTCCTTCTCCTGGAAGTCTTTGCCTGCCCGGGAAATATCAGGTGGAAAAAGCTTTGTTGAATGGGGGTGGGGGAAGAGCAAAGATAGTCTCTCCCTGGACAACAAGTTTGGGTGTTATTTCACACTCCTTTTTAAGCCACATACTTAAAAGTGCAAGGTCAGTGTTTCCCCAGTCCTGTAATAATCTGGAATCAGATCAGTTTTCTAAAGACTTTTTATTTGAGATATGAGAAAGTTGCCTGAGACCCTGCTTGTAAAGAACAGAGTTATTACCTTTGTGGAGAGAGCAGCTGGAGCATAATTGATGTTCAGCAATATGATAAAACTGGTACAGTATTAAGCTCTTTGGGGAAGGGTTTGTCCTTTAGCAGGATGTTGATATAGTGTCTGGATGCTGCTGCAGTCTGAATGCAATGAATTAATATAATAGCAATGAGAGGCAGTAGACTTTTTTCATGCAGAGTACACTGAAAGAATATTTCGGGGTTCCAGTTTGCCCCTGGAATTGCTAATTGTAGTTATTCTGGCATAGATTATTGTCCAGTGGAAGATTCACTGCCCATGGCAGGAAGGTTGGAACTGAATAATGCTTGTGGTCCCCTCCAACACAAACCATTCTCTAAATCTATGATTTCATGATTTTATGAAATGTGTAACTTCAGTATTAAGGTTTAGCTTTATAAAGGTATCAAATGACCCTGGTATCAAATATTTTTTTAATTAAATACAGAATTAAAAAAAAATTAAAAAGGTATCAAAGGAGCTGTCCAGTAAGGTATCATTACCATAGAAGGAAAATTGGTTGCAGTGGTGCAATAGAGAAAATAAACAGTGTCCTCTGGAGGGGAAAGCCATATCTCAATAATCAGCAAGAATCCATTGCAAAGGGTTGTGAGATGAAGTCCTGATGGATTTATTTGGATTGCCAAAAAAAGCTAAAGCCTTGAGGTGATATTATGCACAAGACTATGAAGAATCTGTGTGGCCTTGGGAGAAAAGTTGCAGTCTTGTCATGGGATCAAAGATGGTTAAGAAAGTACACCTGCCATGGAGCCAAGATGGGAAAGGTGGGGGAGTCCAACCTGGAGAAGAGAAGGCTCCAGAGAGACCTTAGAGCCCCTTCCAGAGCCTAAAGGGGCTCCAGGAGAGCTGGAGAGGGACTTGGGACAAGGGTCTGGAGTGACAAAAGAAGGGGGAATGACTTTAAAGTGAAGAAGCATAGACTTGGATCAGATATTGGAAAGAAATTCTTCCTTTTGAGGGTGGTGAGGCCCTGGCACAGGTTGCCCAGAGAAGCTGTGACTGTCCCATCCCTGGAAGTGTCCAAGGCCAGGCTGGATGGAGCTTGGAGCAACCTGGGACAGTGGAAGGTGTCTCTGCCCATGGCAGATCAACCTGGTCCCTTGTCACTGTCATATTTTCTGAAAAATCTCTTTGCCCAGAATTCTTCTCCTGGGAAGCTGAGAGGCCTCAGATAAAAGTGTAAATAATAATTATCTGATTTGCTTCTCCTGTTTTGCTGCTTTGGAAGGTGGTAGGTGATTGTTTCATTGGTTTCATGTGAATTGTTTTTACTTAATGACCAATCACCGTCCATCTGTGTCGGGACTCAAAGGAGTCACAGGTTTTCATTCTCATTCTTTCTAGCCTTCTGTCTCTATCCTTTCTCTATTATTTAGTATAGTTTTAGTATAGTATTCTTTAATAATATAATATCATAATACAATAAATTAGCCTTCTAAGAACATGGGGTCAGATACAATCATTCCTCCTTTGTCCTGGGGACCCAGAAACTACCACAGTCCCTTCCCTTCCAACCCCAACCCTTCTGTGATTCTTGCTGTGAGTGTGCCCAGCTGTGAGCGCTGTGTTAACAAGGGGTGGGCTTCAAGAAGGTGGATGCAAAAATTGGTACCAGCAATGTGACAAAATCTGCAGCTTCTCAAGCTGGGCTTGATGAAAAAACTGCGAAGAACATCAGAGGTTTGAATGCTTTGCTGAATAAACGCCTGTTCAGTAAAAAAAAAAAAAAAGAGGCTCTTCTTTACATATTTTTGGTAAACAAACAAGCAAATGAGCTTTCACACTTAAAACTACTGAATACATCTGCACTCTGATTTATGAAAGATGATCATAGCTGGCAAATATCAACAGATAAAAGTTTGGAAGATCTCATATGGATTGTCTGGAGCAATAATTCTCATTAAAGTTGCAGTTAATTTGAAAATTTAGCAGCAACAAATGACATTTTAAAAACTATTTTCTGTCACAGGCACTTTCACAGGATGGAGGTAATTTAGAAAACAAATTTTACTGGATATTTTTAGTGGGAAACTCTTTATGGGGAAAAAAATTTAGATCATTTTTAGCAGATAATTATGATATCAGGATATTCAACTGTTGGTATTCAAGGAAACACATAGACTGGAAGAGATATATCTCCTAGGGAACCCACTAAAAATACCTTTAGGATTATTAATGTTATAGATAAAGAAAATTAAAAGAGCAGTGACAGAATGAGAGCAGGCAGTGAAAAAAGAGACCCATTCTCTGGTGTCTTCTACAAAAGATTTAGGAAATTACCAGTTTCTGTGGTAGATGAGACTATGTGGGTCTGTCAGGCCCTCAAATGTTCTCCTCCCTGTGATTACCAACTTTAATCTCTGCATTGCCCAGACTCCCACCCCCAACCAGAGCACAAATTGTGCAAAGCAGCCAAAATGGGTGTGATGACATCTTTCACTTCTTTTTTAAGCTCCACAGTAAACCCCCATTCCCATCCTCTTCCCTCTCACTTCACTCTCCCACCCCCACAAAAGAAGCTCTGGCAACTACAGGGTCATCTCGGGTTCGTAATTTCACACTGGTAGAAGGCCAAGCATCACATGGCCACCACACCTTGAAGGCAATATTCTGGCACTTAATTCTTATTGAATACCAAGGTTTTGGGTTGGAGGGAACCTTCAAGATCATCTCATTCCACCTCTTGCCATGGGCAGGGGCAACTTCCACTAGACCAGGCTCTTCCAAGTTCCATCCAACCTGGCCTTGAGCATGTTTGTGGAGACCACAATCTCTCTGACCAAGCTGACTTCACAACCCTTATAATAAATAATTTCTTCCTGATATCTGTTCTAAATCTCCATTATTTCAGTTCAAATTTATCCCTCCTTGTATTACATGTCCTTGTTGAAAGTCCCTCTCCATCCTTGTACTGGAATGTGCTCTAAGGCCTCTCTCTTCTCCCTGCTCTTCACTAATCAGCCTTTGCCAATACTCCACATTTTTTGGAGTGAGATGCTCAGAACTACGGCTGATTTAGAGACCTTTCCAGGGCTCAAAACTGGATGGGAATCTGTGGGCAAAGCTGAGTGGGTGAGTTGTGCGAGGTTTGTTCCTGCATGGATATCTTGGCAGGTTCCTGCAGGTTCCCCTTGGATGCACACATTCCCTGTGACAGCGTGACAAGCATCGTTCCTCTGCCAGTGCCAGCTGTTCCACGTCCATCTTCAACAGCTTCCTTATCTTCCTGAGGAAAACATCATGTGAAACACTATCCAGAGCCTTTCCACTGGCAGCTCATAACTTCTGCTGCTTCTCCTCTGCTCCCAAGACACATCACCATGTCCTGGGAAAACACCAGCAGTTGTCTGACATAATTTGTCCTGATAAACTGAAGATTTGGAGCTCATGAAGGAACCAGGATAATAACACAAGTCTGGGAAATAAGCTGGGGTGAGGGGATTTGAGTAACAAACACAGGCTGAAGCAGCAGAAATTCCTCTCCAGGTTCACCTGGAAGGTTGCTACATTTGCTCTCTTGTAGAGACCACCACCAGATCTCCTAGGGCAGCCTTTTGTACCACTGCTTTGGTCTAGGTGGCTTCTGGGGACTTCTGCTTGTTAGAAAGTCTCACCTGAAGAAAGGCTGAACAGAAATGAAGATAAATCAGGATGGTTTCCTGTGGAAAGGAGACTTTAAAATGATTTTTCTGATCCATCAGCCTTAACATTCCTTTATCTTTCCTCCCTCCTCAGCTGTTGCAGGCTCCACAGCAGTTTTGCTACAAGGCCATTACTTTGACAAGAGATGCCCCCAAATTTTCCTCCTGGGCATGCCCCACTTTTATTTAGAGACAGGATTCCTGAGTCAGATAATGCCTCCCTTTGCCAACTCTCCAAACACAGACACCCCCCAGCCATCAATCCTACAGCTTCCCCCGCCTCCACCAGCCGATCCTCTTGCCAAGAGCAAGAAGAGCTTCCCTGTTCCCGAAATCCTGCCACTCTAATTTAGCAGGTTTCTTACAAAGTCTAGACATTTCCTGAATTGCATGCAAAAAGCTTCAGCTCTGCTTCAGTTCCATTAATCCTGCAGCTCCAGGCCCACCAAGGCTGATGCTTCTCCAGTGGCTCTGGGTGAATTACACTTTAAATGACAACCGTCCAACTTCTTGGCAGTGGCTCTGTGCCCTTCATTCCTGTATTTTTCTGGATGGAAGGAAAGAAATGATAAATCTCTCTGAAGCTTCTGTCTGTCCCATTACAGCAGAAATTAACTGGGCTGGGAGAGTTCAGTGCAAATTGGATGGTTTGTACCACAGTTAGTTGATAGCATCCCCCAGCAAGCCAGCAAAATCCCTGCTCTGAGACTCTCAGGGTGTCTCTGTTGGCTGTGTCATAGATGGAGAAGATGAAAGAGGGCTAATGGAGCAGTTAGAAAGTCTTTTGGTGCCTCATTTACTTTCTGCAGAGCCTTCCTTGGCATTAAGTTCACTCTGGCTTCCAGAGTCCTAAATAGAGCTATTTGCAATATTTTCTTTTAAAGTTTTCTTTTAGATAAAAATGACTTTTTTCCTTAAACAAACACAAAACATGGCTGTTTGTCATTTTCACATTTTCCTGGTTTTAGTGATATCTGGTGAAACCTTTTGAAAAATCCATCAGCATTCAGTATGCATTTTACCCATCCTTTCCTTCTTTCTGAATTCCTTTTTGCCTGTGCTGAAAGATTAAAAAAAAATTAAAATAAAGAGAAGCAAGAGAGAAATAAGAGACATCAATAAATTCATATTCATATTCACCACTCTAAAAGCAAGAGCTGAATTAAGTCTTTTTGCCACAGTATTGCATTGGGAGTTCATGGTCAGTGTCTTATCCAGACACAGAGGGAACAATCTCCAGGGCTGGGCTGCTCTTCTTCATAGAATATTTCACTGAACCACTTTGTTATTATTTTTTTTTGTTGTTTCTCCATTTTTACTAATACTGTTGTTGGTGGTGTGCATGTTGTGTAGATCAGGTGAAGAAATCACCTCTCTGTATCCCTCTAAAACTCCTGTTTTTCCCACTGAGGATTAATTATTATTAGTTAATAATAATAGTTATTGATTATCTATTTCATCTGTTTGCCATATGTTTTACCAATATCTCCATCTGCTAATTTTGTCATCACTGCTGCATCAAATGTTTTAGGCAGGTTTGTTCCTCTGCAGAAGAATGCACAAGGCAGCTTTGCAAACCCAGATCAGTTTAATTCCATTTCATCATCCATGTGACATCCACACTCCCACGCTTTCTGCATTTTCTCCCACATTTAAAGGTTTCTCAAAAGCTGACCCCAAATGTAAGGCAGCCATTTGCCCCTGTATTTCAGAATTTCAGGGTGCAGATCACTCTGCCTAAAAATCCAATGTATTTCTGTCAGCAGATATGCATTTCAATGCTCTTGGTTTCTGAACAACTGCAAAGGCTTTGACACCCAAAGGTGATATTAATTTTCCACCGTTATTGTTATTCCAAAGGGATAAAAAAGAAACACTCACTGTACACTTTTTCTTAGACATCATAAGCCAACTCCATCTATCACTGGGTCACATACCACTGCTATTTGTCCCTTTCTATCCCAAAGAGTGTGGCCTTTTAATTGATGCCTCCGTTTTTTCCTGGATGGCTTCTCAGCACTTCAGATATCATTATTCAGCCCAGTTGTTATCACTTTCCTTTTTCATCACAAGTTATTACACTGCTTTTGAGTCTCTAATCAGCATTTTTCAGGTCTCTCACAATGAAGGGTTTATTGTGTTTTACTGAACATCTTGTGCAATAGCAGTGGCTTTTACAATGCTGTGTCATTGGGAAGAAAAAAAAATAGGCTGTTATGTGACATGTCCTGCAGTTCAGTCTCTCAGTCTCTTCTGGATTGCTGCCTCTACCTTCTCCAAAGAGAGGTCCTGGGGTTGTTCTGCAAAGACTCTCAAGGTGGGCTCTTCAATGCAGATCTTTTTCCGTATGAGCCCAACACCTCATGCATAACTCTTGTGCAGAATATCAGAGACTTGTTTTTTTTCTCTTTTTTTTTTTTTTTTTTTTTTTTTTTTTTACATCATCAACACCAGAAGGACTTGGACCTCCTGGAATGAGTCCAGGAGAAGCCACTAAGTTGATCACAGGGCTGGAGCACCTTTGCTATGGAGGCAGCTGGGAGAGGGGTCTGGAGAAAAGAAGGCTTCAGGGAGACCCTGGAGCTCCTTCCAATGTCTAAAGGGACTCCAAAAAGGCTGGAGAGGGATTTGACACAAGGACTTGGAGTGACAGGATGAGGAGGAATGTCCTTAAGCTGAAGGAGGGTGGGTTTAGATTAGATATCAGTAAAAAATTCTTCCCTGTGAGGGTGGTGAGCCCCTGGCACAGGTTTCCCAGAAAAGCTGAGGCTGCCCCATCCCTGGAAGTGTTCAAAGCCAGCTTGGACAGAGCTTGGGATAGTGGAAGCTGTCCTGCCCATGGCAGGAGGTTGGAATTAAATGATTTTTAAGGTCCCTTCCAACCCAAATCATTCTGTGATCCTACAATCCTATGACCTTCTCCACTAACAGGCCTCCTGATAGGACTTTAATTCCTGAGAAATTAAACCCATTTTGGTGTTTCTTCCCTTGCAGTGATATCTTGATTTCTGTACCAGTCTCCAACCCACAGCAGCCACCAGCATTCTCCAACCTCTGCCTTCCATATTGCTAATAAGGCTTTTAAGCAGATTGATCTGACATTGATTCACATTGTGATCCAAGTGACAGCTCCTTGTGACTCACATGTACCTTATAGCCCAAAGCAGGACATGCTCCTATTAAAGCATTGGATTTGGATTCTGGAGCTCTGGCGTGTGTCCATCTCTCTCTCATTTATTTTCTTGCTGTGTTTGCACAGGGGATCTATTTCCTTTGAACTGTTTCTCCTTTGGTACAGCATGGACAAGGTCACTGCCCTCCCACAGGGAAGAGGTTTTAGGATGTACTAATTAAATTTCCTATGGGTGCTGTGTTAACTATGGCCACGTGAAGATATCCACACTGAGGAGTTTCTGGTTGGCTGAGCTGGTTACCAGTCTGGAGTTGATTTTGTATATCACAAAAATAGAGATTTTGTTATCCAGTGATTTCTCAGGAAATGGCAAATATTATTTTTTGTCATCTCAAGTACTTGTGTGAGGCATCTCCTCCAGTCACTAGAGCTAAAGGGACCAGAGTTGAGGGATCTCCATCAATCTTCTGCTGTGATTGTTTCCTCAGTCACTAAGGGTAAATATTGCAAAAACTGTGTACAGTGAATTACTTTAAGTTCCTAGTTTCTTGCTTTTTCTATCTGGTTAAAAAAAAAAAGGCAAAAGAACCCCTTGGATTTTAGTACTTAATTAAAGATATTATTAGTCCCTTTTACCAAAACTGAAGTTTATTGAGACCTCTCTGTGGGTACACACCAGTCTGGATAAAGGTTATCCTTTGTTTTCTATGCTCTCACCAATTTTAAACTCAGCAGTCCTCTCACAGACAATATCAATTAATATCATGAGTGGTGCTTCGTGTGAGACTGTTTCAAATGTCAAGTCGTTAACTGGCATATTAAATCTGCAAATTTCCCTTCACCCAATAATTTTATAATTCTGTCAAGGAAAGCAATTTTTCATGTTGTAATTCCTTTCACCCTTTTGCATCCATCCCCTGCTGCTCACCACTCAAAAGGTGGCATGTTTTATGGTGTCTTTATTTTCCTCACCCACACTTCTGTGCATGGGCCTCTCACCAGAAAGGTTGGACAGTCCTGGCCACAAAATAATCAGGGTGGCGGAACTATGAGTGAAACTGTCCCCTTCTTCCTTTCCCAGTACCACATTCCAAGGAATTTTCTGCTCTGAGCTTGCTCTCCTGCTCTTTTGGCTGTTTGGATGGGGAAGGAAGAAGACCTCTGAAGCATGAGGAGTTGTGAGCATTAGAAAATGCACTAAGATCACTCCAATTCTACTTGTGTTCAAGGCCAGGCTGGGTCAGGTTCTGGTCTAGTGGAAGTTGTCCCTGATCATGGAAAGGGATTGAAACGAGATGATCTTGAAGGTCCCTTCCAACCCAATGACTCCTTGAGTCTAGAATTCTATAATTCCACTTTGACCATTAAAATAAACCTGCAGAGTATCTGAAGTGGAGATTCCCACATGGGATTCTCCCAGAGAGTGACAGACCACATGTCCCTGCTGCCAAAACCTGGGCTCAGACTCTCTAAAGACAGTGGGGAGAAAACTCCCACTAGACTCATCCTAAATACAGTAAAGCCTTCCAGAATAGGTGCCCGTGCTCTGCTCATGCCCTCAGGAAAAATGAGTAGAGATAGTTTAGTCAATGTGTGATTATCCCATCAGGAATCTACAGCTACTGTTGGGAATTGATGGGAATTGATATTCTTGGAGCTCCTTTCCAAAGTTGAAGATTCTATGATTCCACAATGATTCTGTGGAATATCTTTGATGAGGTATTTGTGAGCCCAATTCTGGTTTGGATTTTAATTGAGAGAGAGCAATTGTGGAAATGGAAACTGGGACCCTTGTCTCTGCTTCTCTACAGAGCTGAAATTGTTTCTTCATTGGCACAATATCAGATTTCCAGATTCTAAATGTAGATGACTTTGTGGTGAATCACAAAATCATGGAATGGTTTGGGTTGGAACAAACCTTAGAGATCACTTCATTCCAACCTCCCTACCATAGGCAGGGAACCTTCCCCTAGACCTTGTTATTCAGAAATTGAGCTAATTACTCATAAACATGATTTAAAGAGGTTTGTCAGACCTGTTCCAGTGGATCAGCCTGACCATCAGCCCCACTCCCCTGCCCGTGACAGCAGGATCTCATGAAGAGTTAGGCTAAGAGCATGAAACGGGAGTCATAAAGAGGTAATTTCTTACATTTCCTGGCTTGGAGTACATCTGATTAAATAAACATATTTGTCAAAATGAATGGGGAATAAATTGAGTCAGTAAATGGACAGCTAGTCAACACAGACAGTGGAATTTAGGACATGATTCATTGGATCATGAAACAGATTTATAAAAAAAGGTCAGGTGACTCACTGCTTAAAAGTGCCTATATCTCTTCATTAATTATAGAGACAACTTGCTTTGACATGTTCAGTCTTGATTCTGTAGACATCCACAGCCATGGCCTGAGCCAAACTGAAGCTCTGTGCTAAAATCCTGCCATGGAGAGTTTATGTGATAAAATCCTGTCCTGGTGAGCATATCCCTGAAGGGATTTTTTTTTTAAATTTTTTTTTTTCCCTACCCATGAAGTCTTTAAAAAGTCTGTGCCTGCTCCCCTCTCCCCACTCATTTCTGAAACTGAGAACCTCGGGTTATCTTTCCATAGACTTTCAAAACGAACAGTGCAAAAGTGTCATTTAATTAACAACTTGCCACCATCAGCAAGAGTTAGTTTGAGCAGAGACCCATTTGTTTTGGAATTAGATATTTCTGTTACAAACAAGGCAGCAGCAAGCGTGATCTATGGCGCTTGTAAATTTTACCACTAATAATTTTTGGTATTCTTTGAAAATCAATTCCAAATTCTATTAGTTTACTCCCCTCCCTTACCATTCAGATTTAGATCGTGGTACTTGGAATAGTTTTAATCCATTACCTGAATAATTCCAATTATCATTTCGTACTACTTTACGGCCTTTAATTTTACTGCTATTTTTTTTTTACCCCCTCAGTTACAAGACAGAACCATTACCATGGCACATTAAATGCAAAAGTGGATGTTTAGGAAGATTTCAAGTATGGGCTAACCCAACTTTTCAGGTGTCTTTGCACAGCTACCTCCATCTATTTTTCCCACCTGTCCTTCTGTCTGGCCCTGACAATTCCTCTCTGCTGCAGGCATGTGGGGAGTTTGCAGGTGGAGGAAGGATTTCGGACAAGCACTGCTCCACCTGCTCTGCTTTCCCTCAACAGGGGACTAGCCATGTGTGAAGAATGATAATTACCCACTGTAAATCAACAAGAGTCAGTTTGATGTACTGAATTTTTATCACCCCTCTCTCTGCTTCCCCCCCCCCACCCTTTCTGTTTCGGCAGGATTAATATTTATGTGTATGGGTATGGAGACAGGTAGAAGGAGGAAAAGTCTTTTTAGCCCCCCCCCCCTTTCTGTTTCGGCAGGATTAATATTCATGTGTATGGATATGGAGACAGGCAGAAGGAGGAAAAGTCTTTTTAGTAAAATTGCAAGAAATTGTGGTTGTTGGCTGTAATATGGTGCTTCCAGGACCTCAAAAGAGGTCAAGTTTTACTTCTGTACATCCTAAATTAACCCAGAACATTTCTAGTCTGAGCAAGCAGGACAAAGAACAGTTTTACACCTGTTTAGCAACTGGAAATTGAGGCAGGTGATTTTTGATAAATTTAACCTGATACTACAGAGGGAATTGGTGCCAGAGTCAATGAGTGTATTCTCATAATTTTGCTCTTGAAGAAGGTCTTCAATGACAAGAACACTGTTAAAAACTGTCTCCCCAAACTGTTTAAAATGGAATCATAGAATTGCGGGATAGTTTGTGCTGGAAGGGAAGGTAGAGATCCTCTTGTTCCCCCTGCCATGGGCAGGGACACCTTCCACTAGACCTGGTCAATGCCCCATCCAGCCTGGCCTTGAACACCCCCAGAGATGGGATACATCTGATGACAGCCACATTAGGGACCATTTGAACAAAGCTGTTCTGATAAAGTTTGAAAAATCCAGCTTATGTTTGTGGGGGTACTTCTGCCTTGTCCTTGCTAGAGTCCAGCCATTATTCCAGAGTTTGTCCCTCGTCTGTGGTATCAGTGATTTTCAAAAGGTGAGCTACTGAACAGAAAGATGGTGTGTACCTGACACCACTTTTATTTACTTACTTATTTCACAATTTTCAATAATGGATTGGAAGGCTTTATTTTATCTATTTTATTAAAAGTTGCTTCATTTGTCAACACCCATCTTCAACCTCCCTGAGCATTTTCTTTTAAGGTATGGATCTCCCCTCTGCCAATTCCACTTGCTAATCTGTATTCCAGTGCTTGCCCCAAGCACTGAAATTGCTCTTTCAGAAATCTCCAATGGCCTTTCCCTAACCAAAGCTGAGATCAGCACTCCATTTTCTCTTTACTCACCATGGACTCTCCTTTTTCTCTTTTAATTTCCGTGCTTGGTGTCTTCTACCCTTCCTATGGCACTTGTGAGGGATTCTCCTTATCCTCCAGCTGGCTGGGGATTCCCACCAGCTCATGGCCCTGCTGGTGTCATCTGCCCCTTTAGTTGCCATCCCTGTGTAGCTGCTTCAAGAGTTTCCCTTTCATCAGATGTCTCCTGGGGTGGGATTGATCTTGCCTGGCTTTATACAGCTACAAGAGACACTTCTGCATCTGAGCTACTGATGAAAATTCTTTTTGTAGTTAATAGGAATTAACAGGTACTTCTGGAACGTGGTTCTTCAGACGTTCTTCAGGATCTTCCTAAGGATGTGGTGAATAGCACTGAGAAATATTTGTGTCTCTCCAGTGGCTGTTGGGATTCTCAGTGTTGAACTGAGAGGAAGGAAGTCTGTAGTACAGAAATCTGAAGTGAAATGAGAAGAATGTTGACCCTTCTGCCAAAACAGTAACACAGGCAGTCTCCTTCTGGCATCTCCTGATGGCTGACATCAAATTGATCTACTGTGTCCAAAAAAAGCCTTAAAATATTCCTCAGCCACAGCCCTCCTCACTGGCTGCATTTTAATGACAGGTATCAACATCCTGCAAATCCTCCAGATCCAAAAGAAGAGCATCACCACCAGCTGGGACCTTGCAGGTCCTCACATCCCAGGACCTCAGTTCTCCCATGGAATTTCTCTTTTCCATATATACTGGACATCCCTACGAGTCCCACATGTGTCAGAGGATGTTGCATTCGATTCTCTCCTTCTACTCTTCACCTTTGAGATATCCCTGCCTGAAATAGCAGGAAGATGATGAAACATGGGGAAGAAGAGGTGGTGAGGAGGACAGAACAGCCTAAGAAGGTTCAGGGGGTGTCAGATGAGGTGCAACACTGTGTTAGACCATATCTGGATCTGAGCTGGACATCTCTGTAGTGCCGTCTCATTATTGTTGTTTCATTTTAGTGCTCTGGATGTGTGGCAATTTAATCACAGAGAACACCCATAAATTCTCCTGAGCACTCATTCAGCCTTCTGTTGCTCATGAAGCAAAATGATTGACAGCACCTTTTATCTGCCTCAATCTGTAAACACACATCACTCCACTGCAGTTCTGCTTCCCTTTCCTTCCTGAACACTCCACAAAAGCAACAACAACAAAAAAATGTAAAGCGAAAAAATAAAATTAAAAAATATTCTAAAAATTATAAAAACTCCCCTTTGATCAACACCATGTCCTTTTCTGAGGGGAAAAAAAATGATATAAAAATAGAAGTGGGCAATGCAGACCCTGAAGGAAACATTGCCATTCATCTGCTTGAGCAGAGTTTGTCTCAGCTTGTTTCTTGTGTGGCTTTCAGCTGATGAAGACAGAGCAGAGTGGAAAACTTCTACCTTCTGTCAGCATCTAGGGTGTGCAGAAACCCACCTGAGCAAATATAATTCCCTTGACATAGAATCATAAAATAATGGAATGGTTTGAGAGGCATCTTGAAGATCATTTATTTCAAATCCCCTGTCACAGGCAGGATGCCACTCCCTAGATCAGATTTCTCAGGGCTCCATCCAACCTGAGCCTCCCAGAGATATGGGGGGCATCCAAAACTTCTCAGGGAAACCTGTGCCAGGGCCTCATCACCCTCACACAGAAGAATTTTTTCTAATATCTAATCTAAACCTGTTCTCCTTCCATTTAAAACTGTTGCTGCCTATCCTGTCACTCCATCCCTTGTCCCAAGTCCCTCTCCAGCTCTCTTGGAGACCCTTTAGGCAATGGAAGAGTCTCTGAGGTCTCCCTGGAGCCTTTTTTTATCCAGTTAAATACCCCCAGCTGTCCCAGCCTAGCTCCAGAGCAGAGGAGCTCCAAACCTCTGATCATCTCCGTGGCCTCCTCTGGACCTGTTCTAACAAGTCCACACCTTTCCTGTGCTGAGGACTTAGACCTGGACTCAGTGGAAGGATTTGGAATGGGAGAATTCTTCTCCCACAAAGTATTTGTCCCCAGAAGACACCCAAATGTCCAAATGTACATATATATGTATGCGTATACATACATATATATATACATGTATGCTGATATATATACATATATATATATATATATGTATGTATATATATCAGCACAGAGCAGCTGAAGGGAGGGAAAGCCAGGCCTTGTGAGATACAGACCTGTTGCTGCTGTCTTGGTTCATGACACCTGCCTGTCTCTCAGGTCTCTCTCCATGCCCCGTTCCATTTTCTTGGATTGGAAAGTCAATCTGTTTCCCCTTCACTCCCTCCTTCAGCTCTGCTGGCCATGTGAAATTGCTTTCAGAGCTTGCTGCAGGGTGAAAGTGCTTTGGAGCTTTGGAAAGCAGGCAGGCAGCAAAGCACCGAGAATTTAGCAGAACAAAGGAGGGGAACAAACAAACCCATTTTCATATTTGCTGCTAAATGTCTTCCAGCCTCCAGCCCTGTTATTCTTCCTCTTAGAATTAGAAAAACCCTGTTAGCAGAAAGTGTATTTGCTCTTTGACAGTTACCAGCATATTATTTAGATGGATACAGCAATTCTCTTCTCCCCTTAATAATAACCACTTTGCATTTATATTGTAGTTATGGATGTATTTAGATATATAATTCTGCAGTACATGGCTAAACTGGGGTTTGCAAGAAGCTTTCAAGGAGAGTGAATGCTGTATTCAAGAGCACTGATAATCAGTGATCAAGTAGATCTCGTATCTCAGACCTACAGATAAAAGCTCTGGAAAGAAACACCTACCAAGAGACACTGAAGGAGAACTTAAATTCCCCTTCATCTCTAACACAATCAGAATCAATCAGATCTACTTCCCAAAGCAGTGATTCACAAGATTAAAAAAAAATCAAAAATTAAACAAAAAACACTCACAAGGAAGATTGAAAAGGATTTCTGTAGGACTATTTCATTGAATCACAGAATGATTGGGGTTAGAAGAGACCTTTAAGACCATCAGATTTCAAATTTTTTTGCCATGGGTAGGCACACCTTCCATTGGACCGTGCTTCTCCAATCCCTATCCAACCTGGCTTTGAGCACTTCCAGGGATGCGGCAGCCATTGGGTGCAGTGGAAAATGTGATTTTAGGATTTTGTAGCTACAGTAGGACTTGTGAAAGGTGAAAATGCCTGCTTGACAGGTGGATGAAGTAAAAATCAGTATGGAAGGCCCATACACTGCTTTAATCCAGCTCATGCCTCACTCAACAGTCTCTAAATCTCCTCCACTGACAGCCCAAGCCTCTGCATGGAAATTATTTTTCCCTTTGAAAAACTAATCCCAAAGAGATTTGATTTGGTTGTGACCAAAATATTACTGTGCTGAATTGTTCAAGAAAAAAAAAATGTAGACCGTATATTTTAAACAAGCATAGAAATGACACAACCACACACATACAATGGAAAATCACATTCTTCCCTGTGAGGGTGGTGAGGCCCTGGCACAGAGAAGCTGTGGCTGGAAGTGTTCAAGGCTAGCTTGCATTGGTCTTGAAATAACCTGGTCTAGTGGGAGGTGTCCCTGCCACATTAACCAGGATCCTCTTCACATCAGTAAAATAAGTGTGCTCTGGAAACATTTTCAGTGTGTTCATCACAGAATACACTGGTTTTTCAGAGAAAACCTTGTTTGCTCCCCATCCAGGAGGAGTTCACCTGTCTGGGACCAGATTCCGCAACATGCTGAGCATCTCTAGTTTCCAGTGAGCTGTGAATAATATCCATGGCCAACTTTGTCTTCTTCTCCTAGAGTTTTTGGGAATTTTACTTGTTCCGAAACCATCAAAATTTGGCAAGATGCCGCTCTGGAAGTTGTCTCTTCTCCCATTGGCTTCCCTCTGACTGCAGCAACCACCCTCCCTCCTGCCCTTTCCATTTGCTCCTGGTTCCATCCTGAGCATTGGCCAAGGGAAGAGCCTTCAGCTCTGATCTAATCCTTTTTCACACCCAGGAGCTTCATCTCACCTGGCAGGTGCTGGGAATCCAGCCAGGTCAGGAGGCGCCAGGGATGGATCAAGGCTCTCCCAGAAGTGCAGTTTTGCAGCTGAAGGAGCCACGTGAGGCCCTGAGCATCACAGCATTCATGTGTTACCATTAACACTCCTTCCTGCCTGTTTGAGGCTCTTTCCCCTTGATTACCTCCCTAAATCAATATTAATGGATTTTCTCAGAGTTTTTTTGGTTTTTTTTTTTTATTTCTCCTTTCAGTCCTTTCCCACCACCCATCCCCACCATTCTCCATCTCTGGAATCATTGCCAGCTCCCCTCCCTTGCATCAAAGCCCTGTGTTCATCACAGGACTGTAATTTATACAATTTCTTCTGCTCGCTTTGCTTAATTGTCTCATTTGTAATATTCCATCCTTTTTCCTTTTCAGTTCGTTCAGAATACCCACGCTAGCTAAAATAAATATGTATTTTTAATTTTAAGCAGCCTGATTTAATTTGGTGAGTGCGGGATGAGTATTAATCAGGGCTGCTTCTGAATCCAAGGCACATCAAGTCTCAGCCATGAAAACAGCATGTGTGTCTCATTTTCACACCCCTCCTGTCACTTTTCTATAACATGCAAAGCTCTGAAATTCTCTGCCTGAGGTGCAGGTATTCAGAGGACTTCCCAAACTCCCCAGGGGTGATCAACAACCAAGTGGAAGTGGAGGCAAACTTGAAGACAGAGGATTCTGAGGTTTTTTTTCTCAAAGTCAAGAAACACCCAGTTTTCACAGGAGGTTGTAGCAGTTCCATTTAGTGTAAATCTTTTTTTTCCAAGTGTCTCTCATGGACCATTTGCTATCCCCACCAGTCCTTGTGTCTTGTCTTCATCACAGGCTTTATCCCACCCACTTAAAATAGGTCCCCAAACTGTTTTTCTGACAGTACCACTCCCCGTGAATCCCCACCAAAACCTGCCTGTGTTACAATCAGAATCATTTTGGCTGGAAAAGATCTCTAAGGTCATTAAGCCATTTCAAGGCAATTTCAGTTTACAGCAGGCTCAAAGGTTTATTCCAGCTTGGTATCAAGATATTTTTTAGGAGTTTCTCCCTATCTTTCATCTACACGTGAGACTTCAGAGTATTCAATGCACATCCAAGGGGGCTCAAACTCTTCTAGCTGTTCTCTTGGTGACTGACACCTCTCTCCATTGTGTAAAGGAACTCCAGGTCTTCAAATCACATCAGTCCTTTCCCATAAACATCTACATCTTGGTGTCTGGAGAGTCTTTAGTGGTCAGGCACATTCATACCCCATCTCAAAAACTCCCTTTACAACTGGCAGTCATGAAGGAGCTCCCCTTTGCAGAAGTCTTGCTGGAAAATTCAGAATGAAAATATGAAGGAATCTAAGGAGACAAAAGGTCCCTCCTCATATCCCCTCCCTCAGTTTCTCTGACCAACAAACCTGAAGGTTACTTCAGCCTTTTCTCATTTCTGCTGATGCAAGAAAGGAGGAAGATGCTAAAGCTGAGGGGCAGGATCAGGGCTCAGGTACCCAAATTATGATTTGGGTGTCTGTTACTTTCTTACCAGGACATATTCCACTTTCCCTCCTCCCTGCTTCCATTCTTCCTTTGATGCCTTAAGTTTTAGCTTTCATATTTTTCAGATTCTGTTCTGCCAGGTGTAATTCTGAGCTTAATTTTAAGTGTTGGTAAGCTCTCTTCACAGAATAGGGAGAGAAAACAATTCCTTTTCTATCTTGGGACCAAGGACGACCATTACAAGTTTCAGGACCAAAAGCATAAACAACGTGGACTGAAAAGAGAAAAACAAGGATGGGATTCATGATCTAAAGCTGTACTTGTACAATAAACCCCAACATGCAAATGGACCAAACCTTACAAAAGTGAGAGACCCCGTGACTGGTTGTGCATTTTGTGACCATTTTGGGTTCATCTTGGGTGTAGCCCTGGCTGGGCTCTTGTGCTGTCCAAGGTGTATCTATGGAGGCCTTTTAATAAATTCCTCCTTTATTCTTTAACTCTGTCCAGCCTCTGTTCTAGGTCAGCCTTCTCAAGGCATCACCTTTGCCTTCCCAGCAGTCGATCCCAGAGCTGATTTCCCAGCTAACAAATGCACCTCTGAGATGTTTCCAACCAGTTTCCCAAGGTGTCCCAAAGCTGTCATTCCTAGGACTCCCTGTCTCAGAGAGCCCAAGGTCTGAGACAGGGTCTGGGCAGTGTCACATTCACAACAGGAGCTGGAATGAGGCACCTGCACCCAGTGCCTGATCCCTTCAGGAACTTCAGGTGGGCTTTACAGGACTCAGGTAGGGGCTGCTCCAAAAGCCTTTTCTTAGACACTCATGTGCCCATTGCCCAAGAATTCACACACAGCTGCTGAGCTGTGGTATTTTTCTGTGTTTAGCCAGCTTTGCCCTAAACCTGTACAATTTCATGTCAGTGCATGATCCAGACAAGCAGAAATTTATTTTAGAAGTTACAGCATTTCTGTTTGCCAGAAAGTGACAAAAGACTCCAGTACCTCTGGAAATATCCCTCTTTTCTCCCCACCAGGACTCTCCCCAAGCTGTTTTAGTGTGAACTGTGCACCATCACCAGCAGCCAATAGGAGTACCCACCATCAAACAAGGCAGATATAAAACCAAACTCAGGGAACCACTTCAGCTCAAAATAATAGTGCCCATAATTTTTAGGTCTGCATAAATGATGCCACATATTTTTGCAACAACAGTTCTTACCGTGTTATCTGTGCATTTTATTTATGCTTTTTACTTTCTCTTTTTATTTTATGTTGTTTTACCATGCTGAACACACCTGTAGCACAAAGGAGTGAAAGTATCTGAATTCTTTGTCTCCCTCTGTGAAAATGACCCCTGAAGTGTTTAGTGGATTTGGGAGCAGTGTCAGTTCCAGAGGGCTCCTTTCTCTGCTGCAATGGGTCCACATTAAAAGGCTGCTTTAAAGGCAAATATTTGTCCTTGTGCTGTTTCAAGGATGGACCGAGGATGGAACAAGGATGGACCCATTTGGAAGGGGACATGATTCTTGGTAGACTCCCCTCTCTCATTCAAAACATTGGAATGTTTTGAGAGAGGGACACATCCAGCTCTCTTCCAGGACTGAGGAGTGGTTGGGGTGTGATAAATCACCTTCAGATACACACTGGGGGTCTGAATTGTTCCTGGTAGGGGTTATTGGGGATTACATCTATACAATCCCAGAACATCAGTGTCTAGAGGGATTATTCCCAGTGATGATCTCAGGAGTGTTTCTACTCTGCTCTGGGAGAGAGCCCTACCAGAAATAATTATTGGAGCTTTTGTTCCCTGTGATGTTCCTCACAGGTGTCCATCCACAGGGAGGCAGCAGGGAAGAGCTGCACTCAGGGTTTGCACTGCCTCCTCTCTATCCCAAGAATCTCTTGTTCCTGAGAAATTGTAATTCTGACTTTGTTCATCTTTAGTCACTTCAAATTTCCCCAGTAAAGACCACACTTTTACCTCTTATTCCCCTCCACTAGCATCTCCATCAGATGAGGTTGTAATTCAGGCTGCATTTGGGAGAAGAACACTTTTCTTCTCCTCTCCGTTTGGGAACAAAAATATTCACAGGATCACAGCTACTGGAGAAGAACACATTAAGGAATGGCTTGGAAAGGTTGAAACCAGCACATGGTTGGAGTTAAACATCAGAAAGAGACCTACAATGAGGCCAAGACTGACAATTCCTTCTCAGGCTGAGGGATCTTCTTCCCTAGAGTGTTTTGCCACTGTGGGTGGGCTGGCAGGCCCCAGGGGAGAGGACTGTTTGATGAACTCCTCAACCACTACCTCAGGAAGTATTAACAGCCCCCATCCTTGTTTCCATCCTTGAGGAAGAGATGGACAAGACAGTCTCAGGGCAATGCTGAGGGACAAGGGCAAAGCACTGGGAACAGTTTCTGGATCTCTTATCTCAGGCTGAAGGGAATCTGGGGAATCCCTAGCGGGATAAAAAGAGCAGCCAGAGGCATGGGTGACCCAAAGGGTCAGAGGGAACAGAAATGGGCAATGGGTTAAAGAGTGTCCAAAGCTTCACACTTTTAGCCCCATTCCTTCTCTTTTTCTCCTCCAGAACATGCACAATATGTTTGGAGACACATAAATTATTCTTGGAATGGCCTTGACCATCATTGATTGTGTCTGTGGGGGGTAAGACAAAGCACAGCAAGGCAGGGCAGAGCTCTGGCCAGCCAGAGCTGGTGTGGCCACCAGAGAGTGTGCCACAAGGCAAACAACCTCAGCCAGCCCTAGTGCACACTTGGCAAACTCCTGGCCATGCTGAAACATCTTCAAGACCAGCTCAAGCAGCAGGAGGACCATTATCATTGAGAATATTTGGTGGATGCAGGCTTGATTACAGCCAGGTTTGAAGGATATTCCATAGCTCCCAACCGTGTCCGTGCCCAACTACGGATATGGGGACCACTGTAGTTCTCTTAGAGATGGTCCAAAAGGATTTGTGGTGGCTGGAACACCAGATTTACAGGCCATGACACTGGGGAACACACACAAAAATCACCAGTAGACATGGGCCTATAACATCCCACAAAACCTTTTCCATCAGTTCAGGAAATTTCTGAGTTGCAGTGGTCAGTGTGATAGCTGGGGACAGGGGGTGCTGATCTAGGCTGGCATGGGTGACATGAGACAGCATTCACATAAAGCAAAAAAGGGAAAAAATCCAAACCAAAACAGAAAAAAAAGACCCTTTTTTTCCCCGCCTCTGAGTATTTTCTGCAGGACAGTGTGACCTCAGTGCTCTACTTTACAGACTGCAATAATGGACACATTTTATTGAGTCTGTGGGCAACCTGCCATCAGTCTGGTCTGGAGGTCTGAAGTCAAAGGGCAGAGATGCCAAGTATCCCTTATTTTGTTTATTTCCAGGGACACATCTTTGCACTACAGGGACACTATTTATTTCCTCGTGCTCACGAGGAGCTGAACTAGAACTTGGATTTTTTAAATAGCTTTCTCTAAATAAACTTCGTAAAGGCCTAGCCCAGAAAAGGCTATTATGTCCATGTATTTTGACGAGACTTTTACTAATTCCACAGAGCCCTAAGGAGGGAAACCTATTTAAAAACATTCATTAGGAGAGCTGTGACTAATCTGAGCTGACCTAATTAACCCAAAATGTCCTGTGTGGAAATTGTTGTAGATGCTGAATAAAAGGGCCAGGCTGAATGCACATAAATTTTCCGTCTGCACTTTCATTCCCAAGGAAGCAGTCAGTTCTTTAAGTGTTATTTCTGGATTGGTATTCAGAGCCCACACCTTGCCAGTGGCTTGTTCCTGCAAGGAAACTAAATGCTTTCACCTCACTGTGGAAAATATAAAAAAAAAAAAAAAAGTGGTGCACTTGACAGCAGCAAATTCCTTTTACACTTGGTAATATAAACAGGTTTCATCTAAGTGTGATGTCTTCACAGGAAACACCTGCCCTCAGCTAACTGGGAGAGATCCACTCAATTCAGGCAGTGGAGCATTGTACAGCTGTGTACAATGCCTTTTGTCATTAGGAATAGTCATCCCAAAATAAAGTGGGTCAGCTGAACCCTGGAGTATCTTCTTTTTTTTTCTTTTTCTTTTCCCACTGCCTGTACAGGGAACCTCCAGGCAAAGAGCTGTGGTATAGATGTTTCTGTGATAGGCTTAGCAGAGTTGGTGAGATGAATCCTTGGCTGAATCTCAGGGCTCTGTGCCTGCTGGGCTCTCAAGCTGATGCTCACCCCAGAGAAGTGCACAGGGTTACTGGGTGGGGAGGAATCTTGTCCACAAGGAAGGTTTTGCACCTTGACAGCAGAAGATCAGGGAGGCGAGAAGCAAGGCAGTGTTTAACAAACAGCACATCACCTTTATGTACACAGGGAACTTCTGGAGTCAACAGAGATGTGTAAAAATAGCCTGGGGAAGTGACTTTCCCAATGTTACATGTGAGGGATGCAGAGAAAAATGCCCAGGGGAGATGTAAAAGACCTTGGCCCACTGGTTTGGCAGAGGGGTCAGAAAGGGGAGGTTGAAGAGTTATTTGCCTGAGTGAATCTACAAAGCCCAGGCACAGTTTGGATGGGTGGATCAGAGACAAATCTATTCTGGAGCTGATGAGCGTTCAGGGTGTGTAGGGCAGTCAAGGAAATGCATCGAGGAAGGAGCCAAAGGAAAACACTGTCTTGGCTTGCTGGTGTTTTGAGTTTTAATCTGGATCACTCAGGAGAGGAAGGAAGGCAGAGAATCCATAAAAACACAGAATGGTTTGGGTTGGAAGGGACCCTAAAAATCATCTGGTTCCAACCCCTGAGAGGGGACAGTCTGCAGCACAGATTTGAGCAGAAAACAGGACATTTATGTGTCAGTGTCAAGGAGAAAGGATGAGAAAGGATGAGATACCATTGAGAATGCAGCTGGCAAAGATAAGTATTTTTATGGGACCTTTGCACAACAGTGATGGATAAATATGTGTCTGTGGGTTAATTTTCCTGGAGAAAAGTAGTGAGAAGGGGTCTAGGGACCCAACCAGAAGTTGAGATCAGATTCTAGAAACTGAGAAGAAACAAAATCTTAAAAACCAGAAAAAATCTTAACCTTGCAATTGCAAAGTTTGCACTGTAAACAGTGCAAAGAAAGGAGACAGGTAATAAAGAACAACAAATAAGCAATCCCAGACCTATCCATTCCTCAATGGTACAGGACACTCCAAATTTAGAATATTCACATGAACTTGGAACAGCACTTCTTTTTTGAGGGAGAAATTATTGATCAGGATAAATTGACACCACTGCTTTTCGGCTCTCTGGCAGAAGGTGCAGGCTGGAATTACCTTTTTTAAAATAAAAATTATATCCCTGTTATTCTAATCACTGACTGGAGGCATTTGCAGTGCTGGGTGGTCCCTCCCTGGTGGAGGACAACATAATGAATGATGTTTGTTTGAGCAGGAAACAGTGGAGGAGGCACTGCTGGTATTGATGCATCACTGGTGTAGCCCTGCAGCTGCAGTTCCTGAATATTTTGGGACAGATACTCTTGAATCATAAAGTTATCTCACTCCTCCAGGGCGATGGCTTTCACAGGGGCATCACCCACAGATAAGGGGAGTTTATTCCACAGCCAAACTCAGATAAGAGGAGTTTATTCCACAGCCAAACTGTCCTATTTATAGATGAGGTTTGATCCCAATCTGCAGATACCACTTCACATCTGAGCTGGGCATGTGTGAGTCAGGCTCCCTTGAGTTAATTTTTCCCTTCAGGGAGAAAATCACAGAGGATTCCTGAAGAGAAATCCCATTCCTCACTATGGAGTGACAGGGATGAGAAAGAGAATTGTGGGTAAACTCCACTGTCTTGAATTTACATGAGCTTAATTTTTAACCCTCCAAAGCTGACTGGGTAAAAACACCTGTCAAAGAAGGCAGAAGGATGAGATTCTGGGTTAAAAAACATCACACACCGCTGAGTACAGCACTCCCAGGTGTCATGTGAGAGGCAGGATGAGTTAAGAGATAAATGTGAGAACAATATAAGGATCAGAAGGGAAGCAGCACTTTTTCAAAAGGTACCAACCATCCCATCCTTCTCCTGTTTCCATGTGGAAACAGCATCTGGAGGGGCTGGAGGGATGCCAGGGAGAGCAGGGTAATCCCATGTCGTGGACCAAAGCAGGGGACAGGGACAGGCTTCCTCTTTTTTGTATCTTTATCCATTTTGTTTGGCAATAGCCCTTTTAATCTGTGCTCGGGACAGAATAATAATAATGCTTAATGTAATTATATTATCACAATTATTTTGTAGCAACAATCATGAAACAACAGCAGTAATAATGACAATAACAAAAGCAACAGGTTTCTTCAATGTTTGTGAGAAAATGGGAAATCCTAAGACATAATCTCCACTTACAAGCAAATATATTCTTTTTTTTTATTTTTTTTTTCTTCCTTTTATTTAAAGTCTAGAGAGCCTGCTATCAGAAAGTTCAATCAGTCCATTTTGCTGTTTTGAGATGATGCAATGGTTGTGTGACTGTCTCACAGCTGTCCAGTGCTCACCTCTCCTTCTGGGTGCCAGCTGTTACCTTTGCAGGGACACCATCACGTAACTGGTGGTATTGCTATGTTGAAAATATATTGGGGTTTTTTTCCTTCAAAATTATTAATAAAGGCGCAGAAATGGAGCTGTGCATAACCTGTGTTTCTTCTCTCTGCTCCTTGCTTGCTGGCCAGGGACTTCAGCCTGTCAAAAAGCCTAAACACATCCCAGCATGGAGAGCTGAATAATGTAACTGCAACTCCCAACAACACTGTCAGGAAGCCTGGAAATGCCTTTCTCTGGGTTCCTTGTTTGTAAAAACATCCCATCATCCATTTTTTTAGCAGGTGACATGAGGTAAAGCTGCTGAAAAAAAAAAAAAAAGGCAAACAACTGGTGTTTATCAAAGGTAGGATAAACTGGCAAGTTTTTATGCAATCAGATGACCTTTTCCCTTTTACTTGTCTCTTTTTCATTTTCCTTTCCTCACTTCTCTCCCTTTTTTCTCTTCCCCACTCTTCTCCAAGGCTGGTGTGGGTGAAGGTTGGCTGCTCACTAAGGTCAGTTACCCACTGGTGAGGCCCAAACGACCAAAACCTTACACTGGGAGCAATTTGGGGCAGGAAGTGTTTATTCAGTGTCTCCCATCCAGGATGTCACACAGCGAGGCCCTGACCTGGTTGAGACTGTCATGAGTAATACATAAATCAGTATTAATCATCGTGAGCAGCAGCCACCTTGGGATGAGAAAATGATTCATTACTCCAATCTGCTGAATTATTCACTCTTCTGGTGCAAAAATGGCATGAAATATGAGCTCTGAGAATGTGGAGGCTTTTATCATGATAGGGATTTCATTCTGGTACCAGAGGTAAACTACAGCTGGCGTTAAAAAAAAAAAAAATTATATCTGAAATTTGTGAAGAAAAATGTGGGAGTGTTTTTATCGAATAACACATTTTATTAAAAAATCACTTCTTTTGTCTACACTTTTTTTTTGCATTCTAACACAGAAACAGCTTGTTTAAGTCTTCACCATCCAAAATTATATTTATCACCATACAAAATAAAAATAATTAAAAATATTTTAAAGTTGAAATTTCAGTTTTATAAAGGATGAGTTGTTTGAGGTTTTTTTTTCAGAAAGAGAAGAAAATATTTACTGAAAATAAGAGTTTCTCTCAAAACTGAGGCATTTTTCAGTTGACTGAGTTTCTGGGAATAAGAGTTTCTTTAAAGGTATTGACTAATGATGTGAATAGGAAAATTTGGGAGAAATTCAGTAAGGTGAATATCAGGGAGCACATGAGTTAAATTTAATATCTCCTGCACTGGTCTCCAAACAAAAATTCTGCAGAAAACTATAATCTGCTCAAAAAATTTAACTGCTGTTATGATACAATGTTATGATCTAGCCAGCAAGAACATGAAGCACAGAAACATATTTTGAGAGATTTCTTTTTGAATATAAATTTTAACCTAAATTTCCCTTTCAATTTACCACCATGGATCTCCTGGAGCATGACGGCAGCATCTTAATTTCTGGAATGATTCTTTGTCTTGATCCTGTTATTCTGGTTGTTGTTGGTGGTGATTGTTACCTTTCTGTGTCCTGCAGAGCAAAAAAAGAGAGTTCTACAGAGTGAGAGGTGTAATTTAATGCAAATCAAAGATATAATCTCTCAGTTCTGAGAGATCAAAACAAACTCAGTGAATACCTTTTCTTTCCAGTCCCTTTTCAATAGCTGAGCAGTGGCAGAGATGACAGCTACCAGTGCTATCAGCTCAGCTATCTCATACAGAGAGGTTACTTGAGCTCTGAAGACAGAATTATTTTGAGTAAATTATTGCATTTCCATCATCTGTTTCTTGCGTCATAATGGTGATAATAATAATTCTGGCCATTTGATATCTATTTCTAATTCTAATATCATTTTTCTTGAGGACACTTTCAGCTAAACAATATTGGTTTTACTGCCTGTGTAGGAAATAAAACCACAGTACACAAAGAGCGACATAAATTAAATAAACCAAACCAATAAAGTGCTTTAAAACCTTTGCCTCATTGGAAGTATTTAGGGATGTGAATGAATTAGGATATTGGCTTTCCTTTTCCATCCCAGTCTTCCCAAAGGCTGCCAGCAGGGGATACACCTTCAGGAATGTTAATGAATGCCTAATTAATGAGATCCCATTAATATTATTAAATTACCCAGAAAACACTATTCATCACTGTAAACTCATTTAGCAGGGAAGAAACTCACCTGAATTACTGTAGGGTCCTTGGCAGTTACCCAGACCCTGTGATGAGCAAGGCAAGCTCCTGACAGTTTACTGACACTGATGCTGGTTTTGGAGCTCCCCAACACCCCATCCTCACACTGGACTTCAGGAGGATCATTTTGTCTTGAGGAAAATTTGTGTGGAGAGACGAGATCCACTTCCAGGATGATGGACAGGAATGGGCATCCCATTGCCCTTTCTACTCCACCAAGTAGTTTCTCCTCTTCTTTTCCCAGCAGGTCCAGCCCTTCCCACCAGCCTGTTCCTCCAGACTGCTGGGGCTATGGGGTGTGGAGTGAGGAGGACAGACAGCCAGTTCCATCCATCCACTGGAGCCCAGATGATGGATGAGCCCAGCCCTGGCAGAATGATTAGCATATAACTCATAAAACCCAGTGAACTTGCAGAGCAGGGCAGGGAGAGGAACCCACAAGGGAGAAAGAGAAACGTTAAATTAAAATCAGCCAGTGTAAGCACGAAGACAAAGTTCACCTTCCAGCCTGGGTGAGCACCCCAGTATCAATCAGCCTGCTATTCAAGCAGAAATTATGGCATGGGAGAGAGGGAAGGATGGGGTTTTTTGTATGTTCTTGTGCTCCATACAGTTGGTTTTTCAGGGATTGTGTTCCCCACTGCCCTTCACTGGAACTTGATTTGGTTCAAGTTCATTGGAACTTGATTTGGTTCAAGTTCCCCAAATGAACTTCCCAGCTAGGTCCTGCTTGAACTTATTCCCCTCTAAGGTACACCTCATCTAAGGACTCCTGTGGCTGGAAAGTTTCCTGGTGGTGAAGGATCTGGAGGTGTTTGTTTGGTTGAACATGAGCCAGTGCGTGTCCAGCTGGGCAGGAAGGCCAAGGGCACCTGGCTTGGATCAGCACAAGTGTGGCCAGCAGGACCAGGGCAGTGACTGTCCCTCTCTGCTGGGCACTGGTGAGGTCACACCTTGAGTCCTGGGGTCAGTTTTGGACCCATCACAAGCAGAAAGGCATTGAGGTGCTGGAAGATGGCCAGAGAAGGGAACAGAGCTGAGAAAGGGGTTGGAGCACAAGTCTGATGAGGGAGAAAAGGAGGCTCAGGGAGACCTCAGTCTCTACAGCTCCCAGCCAGAAGGGTGTAGCTGGTGGGGTTTGATCTCTTCTCCCAGGGAGCAATGGACAGGACAAGAGCAAACAGCTTTCAATTGTACCAGAGGAGGTTTAAGTTGGGCATTAAGATAATTTTTTTCATGAAAAGTGCTGTCAAGCATTGGAACAGGCTGCCCAGGAAAGTGGTACAGCCCCCATCCCCAGAGGGATTTAGAAGCTCCGTGTGGCACTTGGGGGCATGCTTTAGGTGTGGCTTTGGAATTGCTGGTAGAAAGGTTGGACTCAGTAATGTTAGATGAGTTTTCCAACCTAAACAATTCTATGAACTTTTTTGTTGGAGAGAGAAAGCTCCATAAAGAAGCTGACAAAAGCTCACAGCGTATGTGTGACTGTCCATCCGTATTCTTAAATTGTAGGATACTTCCCTGAATCCAAGAGTGAAGGGGTGAAACTAGATCTGAAGTG
Organism: Passer montanus; assembly: GCF_014805655.1. Taxonomy (NCBI): domain Eukaryota; kingdom Metazoa; phylum Chordata; class Aves; order Passeriformes; family Passeridae; genus Passer; species Passer montanus. Next base: position 1,360,788 of record NW_024356506.1, on the reverse strand, counting down.
AATTACAGAACACAAATCTAGGAAAAAAAAAAAAAAAAGCTGAAATGTACTGTGATGGAAAGCTGAAGTTCCATCACAAGAGCAAGAATACCCTCCAAGCATTTCAAGGGACAATGTGAATCCACATTTGTATTTAGCAAAGGGACAAACCTTTTTCCACTCTTCCTCATCTGACTTGCCATCAATGACATTGTGGTGGCCAGCAAAAACTGCAGCAATTGCAGTGGTCCCTTTTATGCCCACACACAACTATTCTTCCCAATGGATCTTTGCTGCAACACTGGAACATAGTGTGAAAAATACAGGTGCTCATTATCAGCACAGGAGTTCATTAGGCACAATTTGATATCTGGGCATAATTTGATTTAGCTTGGCAACGGTTTAAGAGCCAGAAAGCTGAAAATGCCTGTCCAAGCTCTCCTCATCTCCAACTTGATAACTAATCATTGCAGACCGGTGGTTTTACACTGAAACACATCTGGTGACATATAGAAATGGTGTGTATAATTCATAACAAGCCATTTGGTCCGTTTATCTACTTAAAAGTGGCTCACAAAGAGATCACAGTTTTCTGAAGAGCAGCACATTTGCCATACGCTGCCTGCCAATAACTCTTGGTGTGTAGACAGTTCATGAGCAGTTGGCTGTGAGCATTGAATGTTTTGGCCTATGCCCATTTTGAAACAACTGTGCTGCTTTCATCTCTTCTTGGAAATGAACCCATTCAAAGTCTGGCAGTATTTAGGTGGGAGACTGCTTGGGAATCCTGGATGCTTCACCAACAAGCCAAAGAAAAGCAGGTAAACAACAGAAACCAGACCAGAAAAGAGGACCCAAGCTGTGTTGATGAATGGGAATAGAATAAATCAGAATCCTGTTACTCCTAATTAATGTTCCAACCCCCAGAATCATTCTGTTCCCATCCTGATAGACTTTGCATTATATTTTGTTACAGGACATTGTTCTGGGTGAAGATTAGCTAGTTAAGGGAAGAAAATGGCTTGAAATGCTAATTTTGGCATTTTTTAATAATGCCATAATAATAATAACACAGTGATGCTATAATTTTGGACTGTGTAATTGTCTCTGAGATCATGTTACCATAAACCAACTCCTGCACAGACATTATATGACAGCCCTTAATATTCATTCTGATATCAAATACCAATCTATGACTCTACCTTTAGTCATCAGAATATCCACTGCTTTTGGGTGGCCATATGGGACATCTCCTGAGTGATGTTTTTAAGCAGTGTTGAACACTCAGGCTGAAGAGGAACTCAGGCATTGAGTTCAGCATCTGTAACAAACAGCAAGCTGGGGAGATCCTACATTTTGAGACAATATCAAATTTTTTAAAAGGTTTGCAAGAAAAATGACAGGGATGGAAACACCCAGACCAAAGACGTCCAGACCAGAACAAACTCTCTGAGACAAAATGAGAATAAAGATCAATAGGGCAGAGAAAGAGGATATTTTCACTCCTGCCATTGTCTATTGATACTAAATTTTTGTCTGGTAGACTTTTGTGCTTGTTTGGAGGTGTTTTATGCAAATTATCTTGTTTCTGATGTAACCAGGATGTTCTCATTATCTGTGTAATGACTAAATATTGCTAATTAGGTACAATTCATAGACTCATAAAATCTTTAGAAGAAGAGATAAGAGAATAAGGGTCATTAAGTCTTATTTTTGAACGCTTTCTTAAATTCTATAGGTTCTTCCTGTATCAAGATCAATAACATATGTTTACTGAAAGCATCCTGCCTGAGAAAGCAAATACATTTGCTCTCAAAACATCAGGAGATGAGATTCTGTTCTCCTCCCTGGATAGTTTGTTTCAGTGATTAATCACCGTTAATAATGTGTGTCTTTCTTCTAATTTGGATTTTTCTGCCTTTGATTTTCTGCTTGTGGTATTTGTTTTGCCTTTCTCTGGTAGACTGAAAAGCTTGAACAACCACAATTTCCTCTGGTGCAGATAGGTCTGTGCCACAACCTAAGCACTGCTTTTATTTTTTTATTATTTTTTCAATAAACAGCATGACCTCTTTATGTCTCATTTGATAAGGAAACTTTCTCTTCATCTTAACTTCTAGTGCAGTATTTTCCAGAACCTCCAGTGACCTTTTGAAAAAGATCAGCCACAAAGTGACGCAAATTCAGCAACACCAGCTTGACCAACTCTCTCTGTAAATAGAGAATTGCTTTTCACTCCCACTCACTTCTCTTGGTCAGCCAGCCAAAGCCTGCTCTTGCCACAATGTTGTGTTGGGAGGTCATGGCTGGTTGCCATTCAGCTCCAAAATTTCTGTTTGCAGCCCCTGTGAGCTGGAAAATCACATTCTGTTCTGTGAGCGCAGCCCGTGCTCCTCGATCTTGGCATTTGGCTGGATGAAGCTGCTGGAATGGGCCCAGGTTGTCCTAAAGGACTTCTCCATCCCCATGACCCATTGCTGTGCCATAACCCCTACTGACTTCTGCCCTAATTGCCTTTGGAAATGTCTCTGGAATCCCTGGTTGTGTGGAAACATAACCTTGCCAAGGCTGAAAATCTCGGCAAGTTTTGAGATGTCCTAAAACAGAATAAAAAATGTTTGTTCAAGGCTTCAAGAGCAGCTGAGGTTGCTTGGGTTATTCAGCCTGAGGAAGATGAGACAGAGGGGAGACCTCATTTTGGCCTTCAACATCCTCATGAGGGGAAACACTAATCTCTTCTCTGGTGACCAGTGACAGAACTCAAGGGAATGGCCTGAAGTTGTGTCAAGGGAGGTTTAGGCTGGATATCAGGGAAAGGTTTTGCACCCAGAGGGTGGCCAGGACTGGACCAGCTCTCCAGTGAAAGGAGAGTTCACAGCTCCAAGTCTGACAGAGTTCAAGAGTGTTTGCCTAGTGTTGGCTCATGTTGGAACTGTTGGAGATGTCTTGTGCAGGTTCAGGAGTTGAATTTTGATGGTCCTTGTTGGTCACTTCCAGCTCAGGATATTCCATAGTGGCATTACTTGGAGACAGTTACATTTTTGGCCTTTCACAGTCTTGGCTTCATTCTTATCTCAATTTTCTGACAGTTTGAGATTTTCCCACCTTACTTATTCTTTCTTAAATCTTCATCCTTTTCTGTTTGCCCTCCCATCTGGGATTTCCAAGAAATACCAAGTAAAGTAAATAATGAAAAAAAAGTGCATAAAAAGTCAAGTGCAAGGTACTGCACTTGTGTTTGAACCACTCTGGTTATCAACAAAGACTGGGGGATGAATGGATTGAGAGCAGTCCTGAGTAGAAGAATGTGGGGATACTGGTGGATGAAAATTTGGACAATGCAATGTGGTGAGACACCGGACCAGGCTGCCTGGAAAAGTTGGGGATGCCCCATCATGGGAAGAGTTCAGCCAGGTTTGCTGATGCTTTGAGCAAGCTGATAACAAAGTCCTAGGTAACAAGTGATAGGACAAGAAGAAAGGACCTCAAGTTGCACCAAGGGAGGTTCAGTTTGGATATTTTGAGAAATTTCTTCACTGGAAGAGGGGTCAAGCATTGGAACAGGCTGCCCAGGGAAGTGGTGAAATCATAGTCTCTGTCCACAGTTCAAAAAACTTGTGCCACCTACACCTAGAGACACAGTTTAGGGGTGAAGATGACAGTGTTAGGTTAACAGTTGGACTCAATGATCTTAGAGGGTTTTTCCCAACCCAACCATTCTGTGAATCTATGAAAAAAATACATAAATGCATTTTTTTCTGTCTGCATGAAAAAAAAGTCCAGTATATACAGAAGAAGTAAAGAAGCAAATAGCCATTTAATAAATGCCCACAAAGATAACAGGCCTATATATAGACATTTCTACTTGAGGCTTTCACTTTATCAAGAAATTCTAATGGCTTTTTAGTCAAAGTTATCCTGTCTTGATTGCGGATGCTTGGCTTTGGGCCATCTAATAAATTATTCCTAAAAGACTCTCAATTTTCATTCACAATTTCCTCTCTACAGTTATGTCAATTTCTCTCAAAATTTTTCTCATCTTTGAAGAATGAGCCCTTTTAGCACACAAAGCACATATTTCATGTTTGAGACTCTCCTTTCCATGGCCATAATAAATGTGATCACCATGGGGAAAGTTACACCACGAAGGGAGATGAAAATGATAAGTCCACAAAATGGATTTTTTTTTTTACTTGAATTGAAATTTTCAAGCTTCTAAATCATCTGAAAGAAATTATCAGAGCTCCATTTCAGGGAGAGGTACAGCACAGTAAAAATATCTAAAATTGTGTGGGCAAGGCTGGTTTCATGTTTTGTTCTTTGTGTATAACTCATTGATGAAAAAATTAGGTTCAAATTTAAGTGGAATTTAAGGAAAGCACAACTGAAATGAATTTGTCATTTCTTACAGTCAGGTAATATTTTTTCTGATGTTTGGGGAATTCTGACGCATTCAAGAAATCATTATGAGACAAAACATAAAAACACAGTGAAATCAAGCTCTGAACAGTGTGAAATACTTTTAAAATATTGTCTCTTGCTGTGATCTAGCATTCAAAAAATCTCACCAAAAAGTCAAGCTTGTGACCAATATTTTCAGATATCAGCTGTGGGGTTTGATGTAGGAGTTACTCTCAGAGTGACTTGTCCTGTTTCTCTGTTTGCTGACAAAGAGTCCTGGACAAACTATTCTGTTTGAATTGACAACATATTCAGCAGTGTATGTAAATGACCCATTATCATATTATTAATATTTTCCTCAAGGTCATTTGAATGGAATTTATTCATGCAGATTATAAGCAAATTGAGGCAAAGATGAGTCTCCGAAGTCATCTGTGTCTTCCCTCATTCCTCAAAATTTGATATCCACATAACACACACCAGCAACTGCTGGAAAAACAAGTATTGGCTTTCACGAGGAAAATGTTGATGGCTTTTTCTTTCCTGCAGCTCTAAACGATTTCCTGTCAATATAAAGAGATTTGATCATTCGTGACAGCTAGCTTTCAGCTGGAGTTGGATAAAGTTGTGCTGCTTCTGCAGGGATGGGGCTCTCTTTGAATTGGAGGCTGCTCCTGCCACCTGGAATACTGCTGATGGAGAAATCACATCTCACAAACCCAGAAAACTCATGGCCCAGAGGGAGAGAAGCCACAGCAGCAACCAAGACACACTCTAGTCTGGATTTATACTTTAAGCCAACTAAGAATTGTACCATTTGTTAAGGCAATGAAGTCGATTTCCTCAATATCTATGAGGGCTTGAGTGATGCCTCCATAGGGTGATTCATCCCACCATAATCTGGGAGGGGGATCAGGTGTGGGGAGAGAGGAAGATGAGTCACCTCTCAAGGTGCTGATCTTGAGGGAGGAGCCAAGACCAGCAGGTTTAGTGGGTGCCCATTTCCTAGGTAGGTGTGACAGAACCAAGCCTAATCACAGGTTGTCTGCAGGCAGTTGACACCTCTGTTATTAAAATGATCCCAGTTCAATTGGTTGTGGACAACATGAAAGATTCAGTGTTTTATTGTTAGAGCAGACCACTGGTTACTCCCTTAAAATGGGAAAGACAATTTTAACACCCACAAGAATTCCCATGACTTTCTTGCATGGCACAGCAGCCATTTCTTCCAGTTGTGTGCCTTCTTCAAACTTATGTCCTTTTCAGATTTTCCTCTGCACTTCAGACTACTTACATACATGTTTCTCTTTTATTTTGTATTTTACCAAATACCAGCTCTGTCTGAGTGTCTTTTCCTTGGCTTGGCAACCTCTGCAGCTCTGGGTGTCATAACTCAGCACTGATGAGTTCTGGGCTTAATCAGCTGATGCTTCACACTTAAGCCTGTCAGTTGTTCCTTACTCATGACTTCTGAGTCTGCTGGCTAATACAAGTGAAATCTGACAGAAGGAAAATATTAAATTCTCATAAGCTTGGGTGAAAATGGCTGGATTCCCAGGTAAAGAGAGGAAGAATTATTGGTTCCTCTGGGAGAATGGTCCTGACTACTGCGGACATTAAAGTGTGATTTCCCTCCTGCTCAATTCTACTGGACATAAAGAAAATCTTTCTGTCTGACATCCAATAGGGTTGAATTCAAACTACAATTTTAGCATAATCCTCTACAAACAGGGTGAGATGCAGTTTCCCAAGAAACGAGGCTTTAATATTTCCCACATCCTTGTGACTTTTTCTTCATACAAAGTATTGAGCTTGCTCATTTATGAAATCCACTTCTTTCTTCAGGGAGAAGAATCATAGAATGTTTTGCATTGGAAGGGACCTTAAAAATCATCTACTTCCACCCCCTGGAATCATAACACTTCCCTGCAGATCACAGACCATGAGGCTCCACAGGTAAAGCATTGCTCTGTTCTCTCATGCCTAATCCAACACTCATCAGCTTTGTGTTTGAGTCCTTGCTGCTGCTACAAAATTAATTTCATGGTGGCCAACCTGAAGTGCTGGTGGCCATTGATTTGTTCACATGATTCATTCAGAGTGGACAACTCACTTCTCCATTTTCTTACATATTTTATAGTTTTCTGCTCAACTTCTCACTGTCCCCCTCAACAGACAGATAAGCAGCATTTACTTTCATCATGGTGTTTAACATTTGGGTTTCATCAGAATTAACTTGATTTTATCACCCTTAATTGCTTCTCTCAGTTCTTTCCACCCTGGAAGTAGATCAGTCTGGGCTGTAGGAGGACCAGCCAGTTTTAAAACCTGTTTTAAAACTCTGTTTTTCTCTCTTGAAGTCTTCTAAGGAAAATCTCCTAAAAGTTATATGCATCTTTTAAGAACTTTGTGATTGTCATGGTTTAAGCCCAGCTGGAAATTAGGCAGCCACTCACTCAGCCTCCCCTTTCTCCATCCCACCCTGATGGAATGGGGAGAAGAATCAAAGTAAAGCTTGTAGATTGAGATAAGAACAGTTTAATAACAGAAAAGAAAGTAGAATACAGTCATAAAGATAAATGATAATAAAAAGGGAAACACAAGTGGTGCGCAATAAAATTGCTCCACACCCACTGACCCGTGCCAGATCCCCCTTCCCAAACCAAGATCAGCCCCTTCCCAGTAACTCCTCCCAGTTTATCTACTGGACAGGATGTTCTGTGGTGTGGAATATCCCTTTGGCCACTTTGGGTCACCTGTCCCAGCTATGCTCCCTCCCAGTTCCTTTTGCAAACCTCCTCTGACAGAGCATGAGACAAGGAACAAGGACTTGACTTTTTAAACACAACTTAGCAAAAATAAAAACTCTGTCTGTGTGTTATCAACACCATTCTCATTCCAGATCCAAAACACAGCACTGGAACAGCTACTAGGAGAAATTAACCTTACCCTGGCTGAAACCAGAACAGAGATCCAGTGATATATTACCATGTTTTCAAAGGGAAAAAATTGCAAGTTGTGCCATGCAGAGAAGCAAAGAACTAATGATTTTTAGGGGGGGGAAATGGTACCTTAACTTCATGGAATTTCTGAATATTCGGACCATAAATCCCAAAAAACAAAGAAATATTTTGAAACAGGCACAGCTTCAGGATTCATAGGTTTTAGATTGGAACTATGTCAACTTCATTCAATGTTTTCAGCTCCTGTGGCTGGGGAATAGTTTAACCCATAAAGGCTAGGCTGACACAAGAATTCAATTTCCTCAACAGACAGCATAAGTTGTTAACACCAGCATAAATTGTTCTTTGTACATCATCAGTTGAGTTCAATGGTATGTTCCACTTCTGGATGACTATAGCTAATTAAGGTGCCTTTTGAGCCCCAAAAATTACATTCTGCACTTCTTTTGGAGCCAAAAGTAGCATATGGTATCCCTTGAAGAATACAAGTCCTTAAAATTCCCACTGGTCTTGCCAAAAAAGAAAGTGAGTTATTTATAGGGACTGAGGGGTAACATTTCTCTGCACTCTGAACTCAGAGTAGAGGCACTACCTGGTGTGAACCTTCTCATCCTGGAGAAGATGTCTGCAGTAGGTTTTCTGGTACCATTAAAATAATTTTTCTCCATAGCTATAGAGTGTTCAGATCTTCTGCAGCTCTGTGCTTCAAGTAAAGTGCCTGAATATCCATTTTTTCTGGCTTCTTCCTACAACAGCCTCTTGTGTCATGTCTGGGACTTCTAAAGGAAAGCTCCAACTTAGCAATATGAAAAAATGAGATGTTTCCAGCATTTTTCTTTATTTCCTCACAGGTAAGGACCTCTGTTTAAGGTAAATTTTGTAGGTTTGACCCCCACATGGGCCATTCACTTCAGAGTTGGACTCAGTGATCCTTGTGGGTCCCTTCCACCTCAGAATATTCCATGATTCTGTGGTATTTTCTTACTCTGAAGCTGAATAAAGGTTAACAATGTGTTGATTATTTTGTATGTGAAACGAGTGAATCTGGCATTGAGAAGCTCTATCAGGAGCCATCTGCATAAACGACTTCACTCCTGAAGTGACACCTCTAATTCTCTCTTGATGATTTTCACCCGTGGCCCTTCATCATCTTGACTGTAACGGGTTTGACACAATCTGAGCCTCACCTGCTGCTTCCATCCCTTCAGATCAAGTAAGGCTTTGTGATGGCAGCGAGAGCAATGAGGGCTGAAATGAGATCAGTGTGGTGGCTGAAGGGCGTTTGCAGCTGGAGACCTGGCAAAATCCTTCACCCCACTGCCAGGAGAGGAGGTCCCCTCCATGCAAGGCATTTCTCTGCTTGTGCCTCTTCCCTGCCTGTAAGTTACTGTGTAATCACATCATGGCTGGAAGTATTCATTAAAAAGCTGGAACCATTAGCAGAGGCAAGGCAGCCTCCTTTGTTTTGCGCAAAATTAGATACCAGCGCGAGCCCCAGTTCTAGCTGCATTCATGTTCGTAAATCAAAGTCAAGTATTTCATTAGAGTGTCTGCAGTGTATGTATATAACTCAGCAGCAGAGAGTCTGCTAAGCCTAATGTGTTGCATTTAATTAACATTTAATTAGAGGGTTTTTGTGGGAGGTGCGTAAGTATTTGCCAGGCGGCTCATAAACATGAATCCACATCTCGCTGGCTGGACATCAGTGCTCAGTTCTAAATAAAGGCTGCAAGTTGAAATCATCCTCTCCATCCATGCAGATCTAGTCCCAGGATACCTCAAGATTCATATGTGACTTCAAATGTTAGGGTTTCGTTTTCTTTTACTGATCTACATAAAATGCATTTAATGATTATATTTACTCCTCAGGATACCTCAAGATTCATATGTGACTTCAAATGTTAGGGTTTCGTTTTCTTTTACTGATCTACATAAAGTTGCATTTGAATGATTATATTTACTCCCCTCTTACTCATTTGTGGGGTGAGTAGTTGGGTCATACTGGAATAAATTGCATGTCTTGTTAAGGTAAAAAGAAAAAGCTTAATTTCAGGAGGAAAAGTCTTCCCTTTCAGATTTGTGAGTCTGGAAGCTTTTAAGGTACTGTGGCAGATGCCTCATAATTTAGGCAGCACAGTAATTTCCATTTGCAAAGAGAGATTTGTGATAATTTTTCCCAGTAAAATCATTATTGGCAGGTTTTTGATGGCCTGTGCTAGACCAGATGTGAGAAGAACTCTGATTTTTGACTGATGTCTGCAAGACAGTCCTGTGGTCAAAACAGGAATCCAACTGATCACACAAGGTCTTCTTTGGAGTCATTGGAGCGAACTCCAATAAAGTACATCCAAGACAGAAGTCTTCTCCAAACACTCCCCTACAGGTCAAATCTATCTGACCTGCATGGATACCTGCAATACAGGGTCTCCATCTGAACAAGTCACCCCAGGTTCTCTTCACTGAGACAAGTTCAGGGCATGATTTGTCTGACAAAATGTAGGAAGCTGTCTGATTCTGTCTGATGTCTGAATCTGAGCACAAGCAGACCTGTGACATCACCTCTACTGACTCTGGTGACTTGACATCCAGTATTACAGAAAGCCAGAAACCCCATGCAGATACAGACTCCTGAATAAAGGCCAGACAAATCCCACGTACACTTTCTCACTGTCAGGTGTAGAAGGAGTCTGTGAAAATCTCTTGATTCAGGTCAATAAAGGGTGGTGAGAAACTGAAAAGGGTTCCCCAGAGAATTTGTGGATGCCCCATCCCTGGAAGAGTTCAGACCCAGGACGGACAGGGCTTGGAGCAACCTGGTCTATTGGAAGGATTGGAATTAAAGGATTTTGTCCAACCCACACTATTCTATGGTTCTGTGATAGAGGTGAAAACCTAAAACTGGTGGGTGTGAATACTCCTCCCTCAGCTGTGACATGGCTGAAACAATCTCCAGTGTAGTGGCCTTTGCAGGGACACCCTTCTCTCTGAAGACTCTCAGTTCAGGTGACACTTTTCTATCCTAACACCTGCCACCCTCACAGGCTAACTGAACTCAGCTGTGAGCCTAATCCTGGACTATCTTAGGGCATAGATATGCCCAGCATTGCAGCAGAACAAAAGCAACCCAGAGCTGTGAACTCAAGGGCTCATTGCTGCAGCTGTGGCTGCAGGCTCCTACAAGATTACAACTAACCCCCCTAATTTCTCCCACAGCTTCATTTCAGAACAAGGTTTCACCTCATCCCTGTCCTACATGGCTTTTACCCCATGCTGTTAATCAGCCACTGCTGTGCTCACCCCATGGCTGATGGCAGAAGTGACCCATTTGCAGTAGCTGTCCTCTTCAGAATGGTGCTGTGGTAGGGAGAATCTCACCAACATGACAGATTTTTTCACCCTGGACTAAACACATCTTCTGGCTAAAAATAAAAGGAAAGGGGAAAAAAATTAAAAATAAGAAAGAAGGTAGGTTGGTTGGCTAGTTATTTCTTTTTCTCCACCTGACCAGCTGCCCAATGATTTGCATTCTGAAAAGCTGTTTAGAAGGTGTCAGCTCATTACTTCTCATTTCTATGGATGCTTCTGTGAGAAATTGTCTCTTTGATCCTCTACAGGTTGACTGTCTTTTCCTCACCTGCCCTACACCTGATCTGGTTCTTATCCCAGTTCAGAATGCCAGGATAGCACTGGGGCTTTGAGGGAAAGAAAAGCAGGAGAGGGAACAAGTCCTGTTTATCAAGTAGAGGGATGGATTTTTTTCCCTCTGGCACAACAGTGTAAATCCATCATGGTGGAGGTGGTGTTATATAAGAGAAGGGCAGGTGAGGAGTGAGGTGGCAGTGGGTCTGGATATAGGAATATTTTCCTACCAAGGTTAGGGGACTAATGGACTATTGAGGGCTGAAATCTCTCAGCTGGCACAATTTGTATAGCTCCCCAGAAGTTAATGGAAGTCAATGCTAAATTTTACCCCTTATGGACTAAAAAAACACTGAGCTTGAGGTTTTTTAAATGATGCAGCTCAGTGAGGACGTAGATGTGTGTGGCAGGAGTCTATAGAAAGCTACAGGCTGTAAAAAGTTCTCCATACCCTTCACCAAGGCTTTTCCCTCCTCTCAAGGAGTAAATTCACAAGCTCAGAATTCTGAGCCTTCTCCTCTGGTTGGAGTTTTTGCAACCCAATCTCACAATTCAGGTCATGTTCCCCCCAGGCCCACAGGTGAAGCTGAGTTACACCAGCAGCAAGTTGGGCTCTCTTTGTTTGCTCCTGGTGGGCTTCTCCTGGGAATCAGAAATGGGAGGAGGTGGAGGAGAAGGAAGTCAAAATCACAAAAATAGAAGGGATTTGATTCAGTTTGGTGATCTCTAAGTTGCCACTGATCAAATCCAAGTTGCTTTCCTTGTGTTAAAAAAGATTGCTTCCATCAATCTCTAGGAAGGCTTCAAGATGAATCTCCCTCTTTTTGGTGTCTTCATCCTTTTGGATCTGGGACAAAAATATTTTTAAAGTTACTTTTATACATCTTTCTTCTCCTTTCAGCTTCCTCCTTTGCCACAATCTGCAGGAGAAGGTCCAAACACAGATGCTGAGTTAATTTTCAAAGGACTGCAGCAGGGTTTTTTGTTCTCTCCGCTTTGTGTCTCCCACTTTATTTTCCAGATCAGTAGGAAGTTACCTCTGTCTTTATTGTTTCTTATTAATACTTGACCTACAGATAAGAAGGAAAACATGACAAGAATACGAGGGAGAGAAGTGTGAAGCCATAAGTGGCATTTGAAGAGTGTTCACCTTCCACAGCTTCTGCTGTCTCTGAGTTTGGGCATCATCCCATCCACAAGTGTTAAATATTTCAGCTGAGCACATTTTATGGTTGTTGTGGGATCAAGAAAGGGCAAAAGCAGAGTGTCACTATTTGTTGCATGATCACTTTTTAGAGCTGCAGGTCTCTGCCACGCACTAATATTGCTTTGGCAGCATGACTTTTGATCAGAATTTGTTTTCAATCTACACCTCACTGGTCATTACATTTCCAAATTTCTGACTATGAGTTTGTGGATCACATGGGGCCAAAATCACAGAACGGGGATCATCATATCAAAATACTTGACACAGCTGTGCCCAGGAGTGGAGCCATCAGTGGGTACCAAGAGGGGACTGTGAATGCTCAGCCACACTCATGCTCATGTTCAGATTTGACTCCTGCATCCTCTATCTGTAAATCTAATTTTCAAATCTAAATCAAATCTCAGCCAATCCTGCAGTTGCCTCTGCCCAGATGACAAATCATTCCCTGTGATCCATGCAATGAGGGAAAAACTTAACTGGGATGATTTTCTAATGAAAATAATATTTTGTATTTTTAACATCAAAATTTTCATGTGACCATATCTCGCACCTATTTTTGCAACAAAAGCATTATTTGTCTGTCATCAGAAATTGAAGTGATGGTCCTTGCTTGCCAACCTCCACAATCTTTGTCATTTACATTTTTGCCTTCAGGCAGGGAGCAGGAGTCAGCCCAAGAGTGGGAGGAGAAATCAGGTAAGCAGGTATTCAGCCATGTGGGCAGTTATTCCATTTTAGAAAGTGGTCTGTGTTAACTCATCAGCTAACATAGACCACTTTCTAAAATGGAATAACTTTGTAAATGCTTAAAACAGAAAAGAAAAATGGACCCAAAAAAAGGTAAAAAGAGGGAAAATTAAACAAGAAAAGGAAAAAGAAAAAAAAAGAAAAAGAAAAGGAGAAAGAAAAGAAAAATAAAAGGAAAAAAAAAGAAAAAGAAAAAGAAAAAGAAAAAGAAAAAGACAAAAAAAGAAAAAGAAAAAGGATAAAAGGAATAGGAGAAAAGAAAAAGAGAAAAAATGAAGAAAATGAGAAAGTAAAAAGGGAAAAGCAAAAGAGAAAGAAAATGGAAAAGAAATAGGAAATAGAAAAAGAAAAATCAAAATTAATAGAAAGAAAAATTAAAAGAAAGGGGAAAAAGAAAAGAGGAAAAGCCAGTTTGGTTCTAAGGCACCATTACTTGTTAATCTGCAAGATGAAGCATCTTTCTGGAGAAGGGATTTCCCATTTTCAGTGATTTCTGCTGCATTTTTTGGCAGCCACTTCTGCCCCATGCAACCATCCTTGTGTCCTCTGCATCCTTCTGGGTTATTCATGGCCCCACTTTCACTTCAGCCTGGAATTTAAACCTCCTGATTGATTGCTGGCACCATCCTGGCCCCACATCTCTTTGGTGATGCTTTGGGGCAGACAGAAGTTGTTTTCCAGCCTCTCTGCTGGTTCAGAAAATTCCCTATTTCAATGTGGTTTTCACACTGGCTTTTCAGTTATATTTTCCTTTGAAGTGTGGTCATCCATTCAAAGAAACTGATTTTGCTCCAGATTTTCTGGACAAGAAAAAAGCAGAAATGCTACAGAGCAATTCAGTCCCCTCAAAGAAAGGAGCTGTGCACAGGGATTATTTTTTCCCAATTTGGGCCTGTGATTTACCTGCAAAAGGCTCAACTTCAATTTCTTTGCATCATCCTGAGAAACAGCAAGGTGAAATCTACCTCAGGCTTTTGCTTTGCTTCAACCCCTAATCAATCTTAGCAGCTATTTATTGCTCCACATTTTACCAAGCAAAAAAAGATTATGCCTTAATTATTTCCTCCCATGCCTCTGAGAGTTGCAGGAATAAGGCAAACAGAGGGCCAGTACAAACAATCAGTAAAATGAAAATTAAGATATCAATTTTCTCTTCTGTGATCTAGTAATTTAAACCCTGTGTCCTTTTCCAGCCTCATGATGGTCACACATCTTTGTTTCCCTGTGTGATGGGTGAGCAAGGCTCCCAATGGAAGGTGAAGTGGGAATGATGTGCAGAAGTGGCTGTTTCTCCTGACTGTTGTAGAATCCTGCCTTACAGTAGATGCCTAATTATTGCAATTAGCTGCAGGAAATCTGCTCTTAAAACTGAATTTCACTTTTATTTTTCCTCCTGTAACTCACAGATGAAAAGATGTTTTGAATCCCCTACACTGACATTTCTTTACAGGGCAACTGGGAAGTCGCGGCCCTAAAAATTTGGAAATATTGCTGTGAATGTATCCCAGTGTTCAGCTGTTCCAGATTTACTGCCATATGTTGGCCTTTAGTGCAGCTCCCCCCGTCCCCCACGTTGTTAGCAGCCTCAGGTGTGCAGAATGGCTCCATGAATCCGTGAATGTGATAAATGTAATCCATTACTGGCAAGATTGTTCCTCATCTCACTGCAGTTGGTTTCACTACAGAAACACTTCCAGTAAAGCAGGGCTTTTATTTATTTATTCCTGTGATTTCACAATTTCTCTGGCCAGCACACTTTTCATTAGTTATTGGTTATTTAAAAAGTCATCCAGTGCTGTTTTCAAATTAAATCCATTGTCAGCTCTCCTCAGGGTTCTCACCAGGGACATGAGTTGTGACGTGTTTGAAACCCTTCAGCTTGGCCAAGTGGGTGCAGAGCAAGAGAGCAGAGGGAGCTCCTGATCCTTCAAGCCCTCTCTCTCCCTAGAGAGAGCACCATGTTCAAGGAATGACCTTCAAGGGGTTGTGGTAGTTGCTAGAGCTCCTAGAGTTTCTGGAGAGTCAATAAGTCATGCCAGGGTCAATAATTATTATTTTTCAGTGTCCTCCAGCCTTCCCTGCAGTGGTTAATGTATCAGTGCATCATAAACTCTCCCATCATGTGAGGTGCTGTGGAGCTGCTTCAAAATCCACCAGCTGCTGTTTCCCTTTGAAAGTCACTCTGCTATAAAAGTAAGAGCATCTTTCTGATTTCAAAAGCTGCTCTGAAACTCCCAGAGCCCCTTATGCCAAAAGCAATCATGTTTTAAATGCAGGTAAGGACCAGCTCTGGCTGAAATTCCAATGATCAGGCCGTGGAGGCAAGAGGGAGGAAAGAAGAGAAGAGAAGAGAAGAGAAGAGAAGAGAAGAGAAGAGAAGAGAAGAGAAGAGAAGAGAAGAGAAGAGAAGAGAAGAGAAGAGTCAATCATAAAATCTACCTGTGAGTTTTCCTTGCCCTAATCATAGTTAGAAGAGAAGAGAAGAGAAGAGAAGAGAAGAGAAGAGGTCAATCATAGAATCTCCCTGTGACTTTTCCTTGCCCTAATCATAGTTACTCTGAGTTTACACCCACCTGAAGCAACAGGGAAGCCTAAAGCCCTTGTGGGAGAGATATGAAGATGATGTTGTTCTGTAAGGGAAAAGACCTAAGAATTTTTAGCAAGGAAATTGCTGATGAACCCATGAATCATAGAATCATAGAGTCTTAGAATGGTTTGGGTTGGAAAGACCATAAAGATCATCTTGTTCCAAAGCCCAGCTTTTAAATGTTAATGATCCTTCTGCAGGTTCATTCATGGCTGTTCTAGACTTAGTGATGGCACATCTTGTCCCTTTTCTAGTGATTTGGTTAGGCCATGTTCATTTAATTTTATTTTCAAGGCTGAAAAAGCTGTAAGATCTCTGCTATGGGTTGGAAGCATTTATCTCACATGGATTTCCATATTGCAGAAGCTCATCCACGTGTCATGAACTCTGCAGAGAAACACCCAAAGTTTGGAGGGGTCTGCTCTAGGACTGTCTGGGGATGCAGCAGCTTCAGGTATCTTCACTTCAGGGTCCCACCGTGATGCTGAGGGTGCTCTGGAGCTCAGCAAAGCAGGTGGTGCTTTAAATTGGATGAGTGCTGTTCCAGGAGGTGCTGTGATCACACACTGCCAAGAAATCACATCCTACCTGCTTCATTTTTCCCAAGCATTTCATGTCTCTGCAGAATTTCTGCCTGGCACTGATTTTGGGTGTTGCTCTGTGTTGCTAAACAGCTGCTCTGTCCCACATCTAAGTGGGCCTCCCTCCGTTGCTAAAAAAAAACCCCAAAAACCCCTGAACCAGAAGAGGGGGTTTTATTCACCCAGTGTGAAACATTGCTCTCCTCGTTTGAGTCTGCAGGGGTCACTTAGAGAGGTCTCTCTGAAAATGTCTGAACACGTATTTCTCCTTTTCCTCCTCTGTTCCTGCAGCAGCAAGGATTCACACCCATTCCCATCACATTTCCTGCCATTCAGTGGGCACTGTGGTTCTGCCTGTGTGAGTCCTTCTGCAGAGCCACGGAGAGGAGGGGAGGAAAGCTGCTGTGTTTTCTGTCAGATGGAGTTTGGTAAATAAGTGTAAATAAGGCTTACAGAGCCATCCACAAGTTTAAAAGGATCCAGCCAGAAATAGCAAGCTGGCAGGGCGGGCTCTGCTCAGCAGCATCACCCTTGGCCATCGAGTTTCTGTTTGTTTTTTTCTTTTCTTTTCAGTGACTGAAGTAAAAGCTGATGGAAGAAAATGTGCATAAAGGTCCAGGAAGTGACCTGGAAGTGAAAAAGCAAGAAGAAAGGTTCTGAAATGGATGTATCTCAAACAGGGGCTGGGCAGCTTTCTTCACCCCTACATTTCCTTTTATCTGTGTGTAAGGTGCCATTATTTTTGTTTGCAGGAGAGCAGGGAAGCTCATCTAACACTCAGATCCATTGTGTGACATGTTTTTCATAAACGAATGACTGAGGACTTTTTTTTCTATCACAGAGAGGGCTCCCAAAAATAGCTTGGTATAAATTCCTCCATCCCAAAGCTTTCCATGGAGATTTCTGGGAGGTTGAGAGATCACTCTGGACATGTGCTGGATCGAGGGGGCTTTGATCGATGATCCCAGCTAATCCAAAACCAGGGTCCATCCCCATGGGCACAGAGTTATCCAGCAAGCAACAGACAAAGACACCTTTATATGGTGCTTAAAGAATCATGAAGGATATTTTACAGCCTTCTTCTTAGACCTCTCAAAAGGCAGGGATTTCTTTGAAGAGGCCAAATAGTTGTCAGAGTGAGTTTGCATTGAATTACAGACTGTTTGAAATAGCTGGGACTGGAGAGGTTAACAGATACTCTCATTAAAATTCAGTCCTTTAAACTGAAATATCCTGAAATCTGCTGCACTTCACACCACATGAAAGTGGGTGTAACAGCAATGAAATAAGTTGGAGTTCTTCTCTGCTTTAAGTGTCGGGCAATTTGCAATGCAACATGCAATATTTTGGTGTGAAGACATCAACTGGCCCTCCCCAGTGCAAACTGGGCAGAGATTTAAATTTACACTGGCAGAAGACCTGGTCCCAGGAGTTCAACAGGTATGGGGTAATGCCCAAGAACCACAGTGCTCCTGAAGAGTGACAGAAACCATCAGGTGGGGTAAAAAACAGCTCTGAGCATCCCCCCATCCAAAAACTCAGTTTCTTGGTTCCTGCCAGCCCCATGTATGTCTATTTATAACTGCAACTTCCCTCAGTTAATCATGTCAAAAATGGCATTTTCACCTCTGGGAACTGTATCTGATGTAAAAATCTTTGCAAAATTGTTAATCCCCGACGTGAATCCCCAAGTAAACTGATTACGGCGCCGGCAGCACAAAATAAGCTCAGACCTTCCATTAATCGCTGCACAAACCACGGCAAATCTTGAGCTGAATTTAGATGTATAAGAACATTCCTGGTACTTCAGGGAGTAATATACACACAGCTTCAGACATCATGTGAGTGGGTAGCTGCTGAGCACAGGAGCCATCCACTAGTCGGTGGTAATTCGTGAACTAGAATTTTGTCATTTACTCATGTGGAAGCAGTTCATGCAGAAGCAGTAGGGCCAGGAAACTGGAATGTGTTAAAAGGAAATGACTCTCAAGGAATATTTTGCTCATGGTTGTCTTGCCTTTCTCACCAAAGGCTGCCCAGGCAGGTCCTGTTCTCACGGCACTGCAGATCAGCACCCATCGATACAGGGCTCAGCATTTCCACTTCTTCAAGAAATAGAAATGACTGGAGATGTCAACTGAAATAACAACCCGACTGTAGAAACCCCAGCAGTGCAGAGAATCATGTGGAGAAGCTGAAATGACTGTTAGATACCTGGAGATTTCAATTTGTTCCAGCCTTGGCCTTCTCCAGTCCACTTTGGTGGGAAGCAATAGAGTATTTTGTGAGGGAAAAAAAACCAAAAAAACCAAAAACCAAGCAGTTTCATGTTACATCTCACAGGGGAAAAAAAAAAGGCAGGTAAAAATGTTAGAGTTTTACAGTGTCCCTGTTCTCAAGATCAAAGCTTTCTCCTGAGAGGACAAGGTCAGGGGGAACTTCTTCAGTTCATACATGAGTACATGTCCACCTACCTGCAAATCTTCTTTCTGAAAAATCAATCTGAGTCCCTCCCCTGGCTCATCTGTGCTGGTGCTGGCACAGATTTGGAGATATCAGGACTTGGGAGTAAATTGAGGAGCTCAGTAGTTTGAAAGTAGTTTGATGGGGGAGAAGGAGTCCTATGATTCCAGATGATTTACACCTCCAGACCTTGCTGAACTCCCAGAGGGTGCTGAGGCCCTGGCACAGAGAGGCTGTGGCTCATCCACCCCTGGAAGTGTCCAAGGCCAGGCTGGATGGGGCTTGGAGCATCCTGGGATAGCAGAAGATGCCCCTGCCCACGGCAGGAATTTGGGATTCCATAATCTTTAAGGTCTCTTCCAACCCATTTTATGATTCCATCAATTTCCTCTCAGGAGACAACCCATCTGCTGCCTCCCAAAAGTAGTTCAGGCAATACCTCCCTCCAAGAACTCCTCCCAGGTGATGGAGTGGATGGGGCTGCAGTACTGGCCCTTCCCTGGAAATGGTGAATTTGGAAGTGGAAACACTGAAGCAGCACAAAGGCATCTGGGTGGAGTCATCAGCAACACACAGGAGTTGCTTTCCATCTGTTCCTGTTTCAGGAAACCGTGCTGCATCCTTGAATATCTGTCCCTGCTGGTCCTCATTACATGCTGCTCAATTGCTTTGAAGACAAAATAGTAGTTTCTTAATGCTCCATCTCCCCTCCTCCCTTTTTTTTTTTTTTTTTTTCTGTATGTGTCTGAAATTAAATTCAGATTTTAAACCACAGGATGATTTATCACCTTTTTTTAATGGGCAGCCTCTTCCTGGTTAAACAGATGATTTACCTGTAGCTTCACCCTTCTGGGAATGAATCTCTCCTGCACTGAATGGATGATTTGGGGGTCTTTTTTAGAAGCTGGTGAACAGTGGAAAAGTCCCTAACTCATATGATTTAAAACCCAGTATGCACACCTTATCAGGGAATTTTTACTTTTTCCAAAGGTATTATGGACTGCCCCTGATGTGTGATGGGTTAGGATCTCATTATGGTCACTCTGGTCTAGGAAAGTGGCTTAAATCCCTGGAGGTATTTAAGACCTGTAGATGTGGCACTTGGGGACATGGCTTAGTGCTGGACTTGGCAGTGTTGGGTTGGACTTGATGAATTTTAAGGGTCTTTTCCAACCCAAATGATTCTTTGATTTTTGCCTTGTTATCAAATCCATTTCCTTTGGAGAAGACTGCATCCAAATTGCACCTCAAGGACCAGGACTGCAAAGTAACCTGAGAGCTCAGTATTGCTGAGAGTTTGATTGGCTGTGTCCCTGATCCAAGCACTCTGAAAGGTGAGGGAAACCAAAGCAAAGGGGGAGGTAAGAACCAGCAAAAGATTTTTTATATACTCAGTGCAATGGAAACACTTAAGAATCAGAGACTCATTAAGGCTGGAAAAGACCTTCAGGATCTCCACCTACCAAATCCACATAAATGGGAAATTTTACCACTGTGGTAAATTCAAAAGCAGGTTCAGTCTTCCTGTGAAAAATAGATTAATGTGATTCAAAGGCATTTCCAGCATCCTGGGGCAAATAGAAAGGGCAGTTCTGTGAGGTGAGGGAGGATGTAAATCAGTGTTAATTGTTCTGGTCTTTTATAATCCAGGGCACCAGCCTGGTCCAGCTTGGGACCAAAGGGAGCAGTCCCAAAAATTAAAGCACAGCTGAGTGCCTTTTGTGAGGACTCCTCTTGGGTTATCTTGGGCAGGTGACTCCAGTTTGCCCTGGGGAAATATTGCCAGTGGATCAGGTGGAGCAAAGAGCAGCTGGTGGGAAAAGCTTGGCTCTGAGAAATGGAAATGTGTCAAACACGTTTGGGACTTCACTCCCCAGGCTGCAAATTGAGATTTAAAGAGGAGACACAAATAAACCTTTGCATTAAGCAGTCTTTGCTGCTGCTGGAATCTCCTGCTGCTTCTCTCAGACAGCCTCTGATGAGCCTTGGAGCTCTCCAAAGGTGTTTCTGCAGTGGGCACATCTGGTTCTGTACAATTTCACTCCTGCCTTGAGGGATTGGTGCTTGTTTTTTATGATTTTTGCTGTCTTTTCCCATTTCCTCTCTGTCTAATATAGAAGAGACTCCCTTCTAAATATCTTTAAGAAGAGATCAAGCAGGATATGGACATTTTTGTAATTGGATTTGGCTACTTCAGAGGCAGCTTTGTGTTACAAGTTAAACCCTGCATGGAAGCTCAGCTTTGCTGAAGAAATTGAAAGGTCATGTCTGGTTATGCCCTGATTTATTGTGGGTGTATCAGAGGCCTCCCTCTGCCCTCTCATCCAACCCATGCTCATCCTCTGAGCCAGATAAAGCCCCTTTCCCCATGATGTGGGTGCAGGAGATGAGATAAATCAAGAACAGCTCTAGATGCTTTTACTGGTCCAGCCTCAATGAAAAAAGCTGTGCAATTCCAGTGTGAGGTCCTACAAAATGTCTGTGGTGGTTGTCTGTGCTTCTCTGTCTGAGATCTTCACTGGAGGACTGACTGGGTGCTGCTCTACTCAGCAATTTTAGGAGCAAGGAATCTGCAGGTGGAATTCCAAGGAATTGGAAGGAAGAAAATAAACAGGGCATTTATTAGTGCATACAAAAAAAAAAAAAAAAAGAGTGAGAGCCAGGAGAGCCCTTGTCAGCTGGAAGTGGCTTTCCTGGACATCTTTCTGCATCAGTTCTTCTCAGCATTCAACTTTATTGGCCTCTCAATATCTGCATAAAGTTTAGTGTTACATGAAACAACATTCAATATCCATAAAATGAAAGCTAAAATCAACTCAAAGCAACCCAAAACAACCCCTCAGCACCGAGGAACATCATGATTTTGTTCTTGTGTCTCATAGAATATTTTTAAAAAACAAACCCACTTGTATAAATACAACCAAACTTCCTAAATCTCTAATGGAATGGAAACTGATATCAATTATGTGTTCAGTAATCCTCTCAAAAGATAACAACAACAGCCTTAATGACGTCAGGCCTGTCTGCTGTAGTGAAAAGACATTAAAAAGCAATCATAAACAAAAGCAGATCTCCACCTAATGCTCTGTTCACTGCGAGAGGGGAAGGCAGGTTATTGTGATTCAGGGGTTTGCTGTGGGCAGGGTGAGCAAAGATAAACTGGAGATGGGTTTACCACACGTATTTTGGTTAAAACGCTGGTGATGTGTGAGTCCTGGCTCTCACCAAATGCATTTGTCAGCTGAAAACTTGCTGAAGAATTACAGGGAGAGGAAAATCTCACACAGCTCTCGGGGCTTGGTCCCTTCTCAGATTTTTATTTCTCCTTCTGAATTTGCAGTGTAGGGATAATTAGCAAGATCTGCAGTGTTCTGCTGCTTGTCCCTCACTGTGAAAATCAATGTTTCCAGCCTGCGGATAAGGAATAGCACATGCCACATATGCTTAGGCAGGATCTGTGTGCTCTTTAGCTCTTCTAATGAGAAGCAGGATGTATCTAGAGTCAGATTGAAGAGAATCCAAACCCAGCGAGTGTAAACAAGCAACGTCAAATATGCAGGAATAATAATGATGTAATTCAAAAAAAAGAAAAAAAAATCATGGCAAGTGGGGTGTTTATTCAGAAAAGCAAAAATATTTGTAAGTCAATTTTTAATGACACAGGCAATGTCAGTATTAGGAAAAGAGTCTTTTATGTTTGCATGATTGAATAAATATATCAGCATGTATAGTGAGCCAGGAGAGTTATTGAGACTCAGCTTTATGAGAAATTCAGTAGTTCTGATATTTTTTTCATTGCAGTCTGTAATATAATACTATATTTTGATTTTTGCCTTTCGTGCATTTAAAAAGCATCACATTTTTTTGGTCAATGAGAATATATCACTGAAACTATTCCAACATTTATTTTTGTTTGACTTCTAGTATTTCATTTTTACTAGATAAAGCTGTAGAATACGGAATTATAATAATAAAGTGAATATAAAATTAAACGTGAAGATAAATGCTGAATAAAAGAGAACATAATAAATAAGCTTCTAACATAAAATAAATCAGGATAAACAATGCATCCTAAAAATATATTTCAAATGGAATAACTCCACCAAATGAATGCTGAAATATATTATGTAAAAGCTGGTTTCAAGCAACGTCAAAATGAAATCAGCACATTCCTCTGGAAGGCTGAGGTTTTGATGACTTCGCAAATCACGATGGGAAATGTTTTGCCAAAACCCTGCAGAACCAAGCTAATGTATTTTGAAAAGCATATGCTGAGAAGTGGTTTGGGATGACATGCTTGGGCCGAGTGGATAACAAGACTATTTCCAGCTAATTTCAGATGGGAAAGCAGATGGGGCTGTTTCTTGCTGTTAGACTTCTGTGGTCACAGTCTCTCGAGGGCTCAACTTAAACATCTGAGTCCTTGTGATTATTATTATTATTATCACAACTAAAAATACTGTGGCCAGGTCTGCATTCCCAACTTATATCCCACTGTGCAAAGTACAGGGAGGTTTTATCCTTGCCTGAAACATCTGTAATCCATCAGAACTTCGGGTGTCACATGTGTTGTGCATCTCACCTACATCCAGAACTGGGCTTTGCTTGCAAATATGTGGAAGTTTTGCACTCTGGGAGTTCCCAGGGTGTCCAAGGGATCTGCACTGATATGACAGAGGTGACAGGGGTGACAGGGGTGACAGAGAACCTACAGAAGACCTGTCCTCTTCTGGATTATCATCAGTGCTTGAAGAGTTTGGTTAATAAAAAAATCCCATATTTTGTGATTAAATCCCGTATTTTGTGTTTGGGATGTGGGTCTGTCCATGAGTGAGAGGTCAAAGCTCCACATGCAGGCAACAGGGATTCTGTGGAACTTTATCAGTGGCCTGAGCTGTTACAGGCAGCTGTAGGAACAATTTGTCCCCACACCCCAAGTCCTGCGTGGGGAACACGACGTGATTCATTCACATTGAAAGGTTGAGTAGTTTGGGTTGGAAGGGGCCTTCAAAGATCATCTTGTCCAATTTCCATGACATAAGCAGGGACATCTCCCACTATCCCAGGTCATTTCTATTGAAAGGTTGAGTAGTTTGGGTTGGAAGGGGCCTTCAAAGATCATCTTGTCCAATTTCCATGACATAAGCAGGGACATCTCCCACTATCCCAGGTTGTTTCTAGCCCCATCCAACCTGGCCTTGGACACTTCCAGGGATGGGGCAGCCACAGCTTCTCTGGGCAACCTGTGCCAGAGCCTCGCCACCCTCACAGTCAAGAATTTATTCCTAATAATTGATAATCTAAACCCACACTCCTTCAGTAGAAAGCCATTGTCATATCCCTCCATACCCATGTCCCTTTCCAGCTCTCTTGGACCCCCTTTAGGCACTTGAAGGGGTGCAAACTTTCCCTGCTTCCTTCTCTTCTCCAGGCTGAACAATCCAAACTCTCTCAGCCTGTCTCCATATAAGAGATGCTCCACCCCTCTGATCACATTTGTGGCCTCATCTGGACTCATTCCAACAGATCCACATCTCTTTTATTTTGGAATGCAGCACTCCTGACTAGGTAGAAGGGCAGAATTCCCTCCCTCAACCTGCTGCCCTTGCTCCTTTTGATGCAGCCCAGGTTACAATTTTCTTTCTGGACTGAAATATCACATTGCCAGCTCATGTCCAGGGCTTCATCCACCAGTGTCTCCAAATCCCTTTTTTCAAGGGCTGTTCTCAAGCAATTAATTTTTAGTCTGTGTTGATGCTGAGGTTGGCCCTGACCTGGGTACAGAACTTTGCATTTGGCCTTGTTGTATTTCCTGAGGTTCATCATGGACGCACCTGTGTTCCTGACACCTCTATTCAGGAGGACAGCTTTCACCCCCAGGTTTTCTGGAATGCTGGTCAGATGTTTATCTGGATCTGGGACCTCAGATACCTCAGCCAGGAATGATTCCAGAGCAGACAGCACGTGATGTCTTGGGCTGGCCTCTTTCATATGACACCATGAAAAATGCTACCATTGGGTGATTAGAACCAATGGCCACATGGAAGATTTCAAACTTTGAAACACTCTTTTTTTTAACCCCTCCTTTACTGTGAGATGTGCTGAGAGAATCCTTCTGTGGGAGTGGGCTGCACATTTCACTGCCTGCAGCTGGAGGGATCACACCAAACAATCCCACTGGAGGTTTGACTGATTCAAAACATTTAACTGCACTTCAGGATGGAGTGACAGGTAGCTAAACCTCTGGATACATTTCAGAAATGGGTTTTTACCTTGATTTTCGTTTTTAACATGATCACACTGCAACTGTCTGTCTGTCTTAGCTGACTGTCATTCTTGCTTTCCCTTCCTAGAACTGTTTCTGTCTGCTTGCCAGTTTCAATGAGACTGAAAGAATCACTCAAATCCCCAATAATTTGTTCCTAGAAATGAACAGAAGACTTCATCAGTTAGCCTTAGCATGAAAACTAGAATTGCTCATTCCTCCTGCCCTGGTGGCACATCAGTCACTATGTGTCTGTTGCTGCTTCTTCTGCTTTCTGATAAGCTCAGGGTACCTGAGAGGCACTGGGGAGACTGTGGATGGGAGTTCAGGGGCTCTGAGGATGAACTGGAGGGATTTAGGCAGTTTGAGCATTGTGGAGGCCTGGAGATGTAGGGATCTGCAAAGCTGATGCGTTGCCAGACTTGGGACTTGGAAGGTCCTTCTTGTATCTCAGTAGGAGGAGAGGGTTCTGTACATGACAGGAAAGCTGGGGATGTGGTGGCTGGATTGTTTACAAAATATTGTGCTCACAATTCTGCAGAAAATCTGTCTCCTTTTAATTCTGCTGCTATGAATATTTGGGTGGCTGATTAGCAAGCACATTCATTGTTCCCTTCTCAGAACTGAGCCCTGTGTTGGCTGTGGCATCCTCTCCACAGGGATGTCCCTGCTGATTTTCCTTTGGTGTTCATTTGTGCAGCTAATGGGACCATTTTCCTAATCAATGCTGGTAGATTCCTGTTTAATTAATATTGATGAGTTGCAGAAAGAATAGAATGGGCCACTGGTTGCATTCCCCCATGGCTGAGTGTTTGAGGGGGAAAAGGCAGAACTGCAAACCAGAAATCGTCATCAAGGACATACAATGAAAACCTTCAGCTGGATCCTGTTTCCATCCAGAAAAGTGGAAAAACAACCCAGAGTTATCATGTGGAAATGGCAGAGATACATCACTAAACCAGGAATACTGAGAAAAAATAGGAACTGTAAGGTTGAGTGAATCTGTGTGACTCAGATGATGCTTCACTTTACTCCTGACTGTCCCCTGACCTGCACTGGTACCAGTGAAAGCTCTGCTGGGATAGATCCCTGGCTCTGGAACATGGAACCCCTGGACACCAAAATACAGGTGGGCTTCCCCACATACAAAACTCTTTAAAGCAGAAACAAATCCTGACCAGCATGTACTTCCTGATAGGAAAACTTAATATCAGTACATCCCAAACTCTCCACAGAACAGGGCTGGCAAAATAACACTGATTTTTCCCTGTTGGCTTCCCAAAGAGAGGATCTGGCAATGTGTCATGGGCAGAATAGATCTGTTTAAATGAAACCGTCCTGACAAACAGCATCCTTCTTAAAATTTAAATTAACTGTTTTTCCCCGCCTAATAATACCAGTCACAGAGCCAAATTCTTATCTGTGCTTTCCCTTTGCTTCTTTTGTTTATTTAATCTGATTTAATTTAATCAACCATTTGTTTTTGGAGCTGTGTGTATGAATCCATTAAAGCACTGAGTGCTATTTTGGAAATAGAGATTTGCTGTCCTCTTTTTTGTCTCTTTTTCCTTCTGATTTGCACTGCTCCTAATGAGGTGCAAAGTTGACAGTTGAGAAGATTCATTTTCATGTGTCTTTTAAGCAGACAGTCCAGTCTACTGGATAAAAACTGTTCAAAAATTAATTGAGGGCTTCGGGTTTTGCCTTGATGTGAAGTGAGGCTCATTCAGTGACCTAAGGCATTCTATTCCCCAGGGAAAAAAAAAAAAATCATAGGAAGGAAGGGTTTGTGTCCTGTGCCCAGAGTTGAGCTACCTTTCCTGTGAATCAGAATTTCTCTCTAGAGTTTCATGGATACAACACCACTGAAAATAGTCACGATAGAGACAGATCTGCTTGAGCGCTGTGAGCAAAAACATACCAAAAAAAAAAATCAAATATAGAATGGTTTGGCTTGGAAAGGACCTTAAAGGTCATCTTGCTCCAACCCCCTGCCATGGGCAGGGACATCTTCCTTCTTAGAGCCCCATCCAGACTGGCCTTGAATACTTCCAGGGATGAGGAGTCCACAACATCTCTGGGAGCCTGTGCCAGAGCCTCACCAAAATCAAAGGTTGTTATTCTGACTGATAATGAGTGGTCTGGGAAGAGTGAGGAGGAGATTCCAGGAAATAAGGTGGAAAGAAGGACAGGCATGGGCAGAGGGCTGAAGGGACAGCCCTGCATTATCAGCCTTGTCTCTGCTCTTTGGAGGGGTGGGAGATGCAGGGACAGCAAACACTGCTGCACAGAGGGGCTGAAAGGGAGGGGGTTTGGCCAAGCTGTTGTGTTCTCCCTCAGCAGTGCTCACTGGGGCTTTTCATAGCTGGTACAGAGATAAAAAACGTGTGTTCAGGGATGTCTGATCATTCCTGTTGTCCATCCCACTCTCCTCCTGCGGGAAAGGCAGAAGGGCACAGCTGTGCATGCAGAGAGGATCTCAGCAGCAGCAAGGGAGGGAAGAACATTTGGAAAGGCTCTGCTGAGCACCATGCCCTGCCAGCTGCTGCACCCAGAGCTGCTCCCTGCTCTGCAGCATCATCTGGGGGCTCAGCATGGCTGCAGGGCAGAGCAGGACAGTGCTGGGAGAGTTTTACACCAGCCAGACCGCTGGGTAGCACAAGGTGTGAGCACAAGCAGGAGTCTCTTATTCTATACAGGACTTAACAGGTTTGAGAACCTGGTCTGCTCCCAGCCACAGCATAACCCAGGTCCTGTCAGCTGGCCCAAAGTGAAAAACTGGGTAGGTTTGGCTGGGTATCAGCGAAACAAATGGGGATTATCAGCCTTAACAGGTTTGAGAACCTGGTCTGCTCCCAGCCACAGCATAACCCAGGTCCTGTCAGCTGGCCCAAAGTGAAATTGGGTAGGTTTGGCTGGGTATCAGCAAAACAAATGGGGATTATCAGAAACTCAAAGGTCAGAGCTTGTCACTTAAAAGATTAGGTGGGAGCAGATTGTGAGCACCACAACAGAAGCTGCGTGATGAGATACAAAAGAAATAATTTGCAGTGCTGCCTACAGCGTTTTCCTCGTCTAAGTTTGGGACAATCATCTTCATCACCCTTTTAAACTTGGCGGGGGGGGCATCTAAACACAATACCCTAAGGGTCTGGTATAAGTGGTGACTTTATTATGACCATTAATTAACATTTTAGTATCTTTTTAACAATTCTAAGACATAACTGATTCAAACCATCTACAAACATCTTTTTTTCATAGTAGCATTTATTGCAATTTAATCATCCCAGGGTTCTCAGACCCGCGTCATGTTTGTGCCAAGTGCACGGAGTGACACAGCAAAATCTCAGCAGGAATTTGCTCTGTGTGCATTATGCTTCACCTTGCTGCAGAAGTTATCAGCCTGTGGGGCTGGACACAGTGCCCCTACAGCGACCCCATTACCCTTCCCCATTATGCCTGGTAAGAAAGGAGTAGAGGATCCTTAGGGATAAGAGGGAAAAGGTGTAAGGGGGCAAAGAACCTTTGTGACAGAGGCTTCTTTCTGCTCTTTCATTTCCCCACTCCCTGCCTGATTCCCCTGTGGGGCAACCTCAAAAGAGATGACATGTCCCTGCTCTATTTTCAAAGCTTTTCACTTCAAGGTCTCAGGCTGCAGGAGCTGTTGGTCACCCCCAGGCCTTTTAGTCAGGACAAGGACACAGGGAATAGGGATAAATAGGGATGGAGATTGCAAGGACCACCTGGGGAACTTAGAGAAGAACAATTCAGGAGGGGAATGTGACCTGGAAAGACAGACCATCAGTTTTAAGGTGAAGCAGACAGGGAGGGCAGGAGGAATTACTTAAAGGTTTAAGAGGACCAAATGGGGTAGGGTAAATGGATGGGAAAGAGGAGAAAATATGTTGGGCAAATGGGAAACCTCTGTAACCTCTGTACTCCCAGGGGACATTTCATCCTCCACCCTCATATACTCTGTTTTTTCCCTTGAAAATCCTGTAGCTCATTCTGGAAGGTTATTCCTTGAGGAAAGGGTTCTTGCTGTACGTCATTTTCTTATACTTTGGTGTTTTGTCTGAGCTTAATCTATGTGGATACTGTCCTTGGAAAAAAGACGAGGGGAACAGGAGCTGTAAGCAAAATAAATTTGGGATCACAAATGAGGCACAAAGGAAGGTGGAGTCCACAACTCTGGATTCCCCAATGCAGTCTGTCCCTCTGTTTATAAATTATAGAAATCCCTGGAAAATTCCTGAAGTTGTGGCTGCCCCATCCCTGGAAGTGTCCAAGGCCAGGCTGGATGGGGCTTGGAGCAACCTGGGATAGCAGAAGGTGTCCCTGCCCATGGCAGGGGGTGGGACTGGATGGTCTTTAGGGTGCCTTCCAACCCAAACCATCCTTTGAATCTATGATTCTCTTCCAAATTAGACTAAACCCAGCTTTTAGCAGAAAGCCAAATTCACCTTTAAAGGTATGTGAGGTGCAAGAACATTTCGATTTTAATGTTATTAATTACAGCATAGATGTGTTCAGATGGTCCCTGGTGACCAGTCAAAAAGGCACTTCACAAAAATCACTTGTAATATGTGTTCATTTTAGTTAATGAGGCCCAGCTCTGATTAAATGCATAGAGAGGAACGCTCTGTTAATAATGAATTCATTCCTTATCACATGAGAAAAGTAAGAATTTATAAAACTCGCTCACTATTTTTGGAGGATTTAAAAAAAGTCACAACACTTGAAATGGTCCCAAGTCCTGTTTCAGGAATGTGAATGAAATATTTCATTTTCCTAAAGCAGGAACATGCAGTACTTAGCATTTCCAATTGGAGTTTATTTTAGTCTAATTTATTTTCAACAGCTTTCCCGTCATCTTGAGTGCTCTGAGAAGAGTTAAAGATAATACATTCCCATTAGAGACAAGGGATGAAACAACATCAGCAAAAAAAAAAGAAGAAAGAAAGAAAAAAGATGCGTACATTGAATCAATCCTCTCAGTGAGCTGAGATTTCAGCCAGAGAAAGAAGAGCAGGAGGGCTGGAAGCTCCAGGTGTCTGAGGTGTGTTCTCCTTGGCAGAGGAGTGTGATGAGCACGTGCTGGAAGTTAAATTTATATTTTGGTGTCACCATGCGGAAGTTGAAGCTCATTTAACAAGTCAAGGGTTCAACATCTCCAGTCAAAACTTTGGTATTTAGGGCAGCACCTTTTTTATTCATGTCTGCTTAAAAGGAAGACAAAATAAAGAAAATGTTTTCTATGGTTTTTGTTTTGTGGGTTTGTTTTTTTTTAATCAGATAGAGATTAATTAGAAATTTTAACATAATAATTATCTGTAAGGAACAGATCAGATCCAGACAAACTTTGGTGAAAAAGGATGTTGTAGGCTGTTGGTCACAGTCACATTTGAGACTTTGTTAGCCTCCCTGTTTCTAGGACTCTCTTTTTTAGTGAGAGAGCTGGAGCTGACATTCAGATCCTGTCTCAGTGTTTCTCTGTGTTCTGTCTTTGTCTGGCCCTGTCTGTTGGGTTTTTTCCTTAGGTGCTGTTTTTCTGGAAATGCTTAAAAAAATCCGACAGCATCCTTCTTTGGATATTTGCTGTTCCTCCTGGAGAACTGCTCACATTCCACGGCTGATTATGATAAATGTTCCTGGTGTAACTAATTTACCTGTTATGTCTGCAAATTGTCAGCTTCTATCAGCTTGAAATCCAGCAGCTTGGCCTACTCCTTGTAAATGTTTTGTACTCCTGTGTCCTGCTTTTATAACTCTTCCAGGATTGCCTGGGAAGCCTGGCAGATGCCGGCAGTGGGAATCACAGGATGGTTTGGGTTGGAAAGGGCATTAAAGATCACCCAGCTCCAAGCCCTGCCAAAAGAAGAGACACATTCCCTACCCAGGAAGAAAGCTCATATTGTGCTTCCTCAAACTTCTAAGATTTTGCTTCTGACACAAACTTTTACATGAAATCTCTTTGACCCCTCACTGGTCCCTCATGTTGGCTGATATTATTTGTCCTTTATTTCTTCATTTTTTGGAATAATAATTTTTCTGCTTGTGCTTCCCCCTTTCCCATTTGACTGAGCTCAGCAGCGATGACTGTTCTAACACAAAACCCCTCTCCATGAATTGCATTTTTAAAGACTGGCTCTCCAAAACTCCTCAGCAAGGACCAAAGGCTGCTTACTCACAGTGCTTGTTGGAGGTGTTTGAATAGATGCAGCATCTTCCTGCTCTCTAAAGACTCTGCAAGCAAAGCAAAGAACAAGCAGTCCAGGGTTACTGGTGGGATAACAACTTCTGGGTTGCCTTAATATGATTAATAGTCAGAGACAAGGATTTGTCAAGACAGCAGGAATACATCAAGGTTAAGGACTGTGGAGCAGCTTTTTAGAATGAGTTATCTGGGCTCATTTCTGCTTCTGCTCTGTCCCAGGTGCTTCATCTATATTGCACACAGAAGTCAGTGCAAACATAATCCAATGAGCTGGCCTTGATTCAGGTCATTTCAGGTTGGTACCTGTGCCAAAAACAGAGATAATTGGACATCCTCATATGGACTGGATGCTTCCCACCTACCCAAATTTATGCTTAAACAAGACCAGGTCCCTGCATGCCTCTCTGGAGTGAGGTATCCCTTCCATGGACTGCAGGGAGACATAAGGACAACCAGGCTCCAAACCTCAAACTGAAATTAAGGTTTTCAGATTTTGCCAGAGTTTTCTTTGCAAAGTGACTCATGGCAGAGAATAGAAGTTCTTAAATCATCGCTGTCTAAAAGGCATGGTATGGAAATGCATTTTGAGACTGAAAGCTCCAGCAAACATTTCCATCTCACAGAAATGGGTGATATTCTAGGCAGGAATTCATGGTGTTTGCTAGTGAGCTGTTCATGGAATCCCTGAATCATAGTCATGGAATCATGAAATCATAGAAACGTTTAGTTGGAAAATATCTTTAATGCATTGAGTCCAGCCATTAACCCAGCACTGCCAAGCCATCACTAAAACACATCCCCATCTACATTTCTTTTAAATCCCCCCAAGAAAGGTGATTGCACCATTTCTTTGGGCTTTTCCTGGAAAAGTCTGTTTTTTACCTAAATTAGCTACATCCAGTGCAACTTCCCTGGAAGAAATGTTCAGCAAGAAGTAACTCCAAGGTGGGCAGGAATGTCCATCCAAGTATAAGTTTGTTTTTGTGATCATGCATTGCTGCTCCTCGTTGGCCTGGCAAATTTTGGTGTTCTGGAATTAAACAGAATTTAATTTCTTCAGCAAAACATGGAAGAGTCATGGTTTAGAAACTAAACTCAGCACAGAGACCTTTTTCCACACTGCTGGATTCCCTGGGGAAAAAATACCTCTTCAAGCCACATCATGCTAACAGGGTAACCTAGCACAGCCTTTAAGGACCTTCCAGCCTGTCCTTTGGGATTGGATCTGGGGGTTTATGGACATTTTGGAAAGCAGGACTGCTGGATATGTCAGAAGCCTGGTTCAGCCTAACCCCTGTGCTTCAGTGCCACTGCTACATCCACCACTGCTTTTTGAAAGATAAGGGTGAGGTGAACCCTGGTTGAGTAGCCCTGATTGTAGCACAACTCCTGACTTTAAACAACCTCTTACACCCCCTGTCTCTCAGGCTGTCAGTTGGTCTGTGCTCACTTTAAATCCAGGAAGGATCCCAGTGCTCTCTCCAGGCTCTTTGGAGGATTTGGAGGAGCTCTCTCCTCATTTGGAGGATTCCTGCCTTAGTGCACAGCAGAGCTGGGGTGGTGCTGAGCCATGCCAAGGGTTCCTGTCTGGTTTGTCCATCACAAGGACCACCCCGGTGCTGTGTTAACAAGGCCTCTCTTTTCCTGCCATGCTGAATCTCCCTCAAAGCCACACACAGAAAATGCCTCATTCCTGCACCACCTCCCTCTCTCCACCCCCTTGGTAACCATCAAAATACTGTTTTGGTCACTAATCAGCAATTCTTCTTTTGGGCGAGAATAAACAATCCAACAAGAGGCTTAATTGCTTAAGTGGTCCAAACCCCTCTGCTTTGCACAAGATGTTTGTGTGTCCTTTATTATTCCTGACTCCTTTTTCCCTCTCTTTGGTCCTCCCCCATAGCTTTTCCACCCAGGCAGCTTGGTCCCTTTTGTACACAACATCCTTTCCCTTTCACAAATCCAGAAAGACCCAGTGGGAAGGCGGACACAGGAAATGCTGCAAGCAAGGAAAATGCCTCCCTACCCTGTGATATTGAGCTGCCAGGGAGGGGAGGTTTGTTTTTTGGGGTTTTTTTTTTTGTTTTTTTTTAAGCGTGTAGGGGGTGTTTTCTGTTTCTTTCCTTTTCTTTTTAAAGCCCTCTTTTCCACATTTCCTTTATTGTTGGTTTGAAAACAAATGACAACAAAACCTGCAAGCAGAGCTTTGTCTTCCCCCACTTCCCAGTGTTTCCTTTCCTTTCACAAGCATCACACACAAATGCTCCAAGAGGAAGGGGAAGGATTTCATCCTGTTTAGTCTCCTGCATTCACATGATGCCCACTGAGCTCCACGCAGAGAGCACTTCAACAACCTTGCTGTGGCTGAAATCATAATCACAGAATGTCGTGGGCTGGAAGGGACCTTAAAGCTCATCCAGTTCCAACCTCCTGCCACCTTCCACTATCCCAGGTTGCTCAAAACCTTGTCCAGCCTGGCCTGGAACACTTCCAGGGAAGGGACAGCCACAGCTTCTCTGGACAGCCTGTGCCAAGGCCTCCCCACCCTCACAGGGAACAATTTGTTCATAAACACACCATAAAACAGTTCAGATGTTGCCTCTGAAAGGCTTTGAGGCTTCCCAAATGAGCTCATTAGCAGTGCAGTTGCACTCTTGTGTTATCCCTGTGTGATCCATGTATTGATTGGATCAACTTTTCTAACAAGGATTTCTCTTTAGGGAGGGTTGTGCCATAAAATCATTGTTGCTCTCTTTGGGGCTGGTTTAAAAAGACAGACTCTGGGGTGAAGTCCAGCAAGACAAAAGACATTTTTGTCATGGGGAAGCCTGAAAAAAAAAAAAAAAGTTCATGCAACATCTCCTTATGGATTTTCCTCAGCAAAATCCTGTACCAAGGACAAGCTTTGGTGCAAAATCTTGACCAGCTATGACACCACAGGGGGTCTGATCAGCAAAGGTTAGATCTCAAACCTACAGGCTGGCAGCATTTCTCAGGCTGGTAAGAAATTAGAGTCAAAGCATTTCTGTCCATCTCAGAACTGTGTTGTAAATTAAAAAAAAAAAAAAATCACAACAAAATAATAATTCCAAAATCCAGTCTCCCACTCCCAGCTGCTGCCCCTATCACATAATTTTGATCCTTATACCTCAGTTTTGATCTCTTTTGTTGGCTTTATATTCTCCTTCCTCAGTTCTGCATTGTCCTGCCCCACTCCCTTCCCAGAGAGTTGTGATAACCATTGCCTAGGTAACAGCATCCTGCCTGGAGTGTTTGACTGCCTGCAGTGGATGTGGGGGCATGTCCTGTGCCTGCATTCCCAGTGGGATAAGAAGTGGAGAGTCTAGTGCTGTGTGTGGGAGAGGAACTTCTTGCTCTGATTCTGACACCAGCAGAGGCGAGAAGGTCAGCTCCTTGCATCCCTCTGTGGGGTTTGGGAGCTGCTGCTGTGGTGGCTGAAAGGATTTATTGACCTCTTGGTGAGAGGGCTGGGAAGGGAGAGGCTTGGAGGATTTTTGTAGCTGTGCTCATCCAGGATATCCTTATAAAATGTTAGTTATGCATGGCTAAAGGTTTGATTATTCACAGGCCAGCTGGTGGGGAATCTGACTGACACTTCATTCCTACCCTGGGTTTCCTCTGGAAACAGCTGAAAATCCAGCAGAAAAAAAAAATAAAACACCACAAATCCACCTATCAACAAGATCAAGAGAAGGAGGACCAGCAATCCAGCAAATTATTCTAAGGAACATTTTTTATCCTTCACTAAGGGTTAATCCAGACCCAGAAAATGTCAAAAAGCCTTTTGTGTCTCACCAAACTTACTCAAAGCATTAATTTAGGGAAGTTTGGATTTATTTCTACTAATGTGTGGTCTGGAAACCAGGGAAAAAACTGCAAGTAGAAGGTCAGGCATAGCACAGAGGATGGAATAGAATCAGGACCTGTAGAGGTTTTAATTATCTTAGTTATAAAGTCAGTTCTTAACATATTCATTACTTTTTTTTTTTTAAAGGTGCCTGAAGCACTAAGGGTTGAACCAGTGAGCAAAGGAAGAAAAGTAGATGGGATGGCTCATAATTGAGAACTGGTGGCAGAAAAGACTGAAATGATGCTGGATGTGAGGAGATGCAGAGGAATAAATTCAAATGTGTCAATGTAAAAGAGACTAAGAAGCCATTAATGCTGAAAGAGGTCTGTAAAAAAGGATGGACAGCAAAGTTGATGGCAATTAGGTTTCAGAACTTGGGTCAGAGAAAAGGAGAAGGGAAAAGCACTCCTCCTTCCCTGCCACCTTTCCATGAACCTGCTGCTTGCAGGTTTCCCTCCAAAGCTGTCAGTCAGTGGATTCACATTGCCAGACTCAGCACATTGTTGAAGAATGTTACAGGATGATAGAATGGTTTGGATTAGAAGGGACCTTAAAGATCTTCTCATTCCACCCCCTGCCATGGACAGGGACAACTGCCACTATCCCAGGCTGCTCCAAGCCCCATCCAGCCTGGCCTTGGATATTTCCAGGGATGGGGAGACCACAGCCTCTCTGGGCAACCTGTGCCCTCACCACCCTCACATCCAAGAATTTCTTCTGTAATATCTAAAGTTAACCTACTCTTTTTCAGTTTGAAGCCATTCTCCCTTGTCCTGTCACTCCATACCCTTGTAAAAGGCCTTCCCAGAAATTTTTGTAGGCTCCCTTCAGATTCTGCAAGGTTCAGATGCCTTCTCTTTTCTAGTCTGAGCAACCCAAATTCTCTCAGCCTTCCCTTCCAGCAGAGCTTCTCCATCCCTCTGCTCATCTTGGTGGTCTCCTCTGGACTCCAACATCTCCATGTCCTTCCTGTGCTGGGTCCCAGGGCTGGGGCAGCTCTGCAGGTGGGGTCTCACCTGAGTGGAGCAGAGGGGCTGAACTCTCTCCCTCGAACTGCTACAAGGACAAATCCCAGAATTTGTGAGGGAATGCAGAATGGATCCCCACAATCCCACGCTGGACAGCGCATGGCAGCAGAGGCAGGAGGTTGTTCTGCTGGAGTAAGGGTGTGGGAAAAGCACCCAGCCAGGCAGTGAAGATAAATCCGTGACTCCCAAAACCACCCCACTCCCATCTGTGTCACTGCTCCTTTCTGACCAGCTTGGTACCACGCCAGGAAAATGCCTGACCTGTGACTCCCTGAAGAAGAGCTCAGCTCTGCTGATCAAATTTGGCTGTTGGCATGAAGAGCTGAGCAAAGGGAGCTGTTCCACTGCCATCCAGGGTCTTCCCTCCACTAAAAATAAATTTTCATAGATGAGAAAAATTTACAATATCGACATGGGGATATTGGCCTCTGGTAAAAACCCTGGAATTGGCACAGGAGAGCATGGGCAGCTCCCATCTTCTCAGTTTGGGAAGATGAAAGCAGAGCCTGGAGAGGAAAGTGTTCAAGACATCATCCAGCTTGTCCAAACTCAAGACACCAACAGTTGTAGAAAACAGCTAGAAAAAAATAAGACTCAGGTGAAAACCAGCTGAGTTCTGGACACAAAACCACATTTCCCAGCACAAACCCAACTTTTTCCTCTCCCTTTGCTATGTGGCTGCCTCATCTTGCCCCATTCCCTCTTTTTGAAGGGTTTCTCTCTACTTTGACTTTTTGCCAATGTTTTTTATTCCATTCTCCCCACTGTGCAGAACTTCCCAGTGCATGAGAGGTGGAAGGAACAGTACCAGCCACCAGGAAACACCACTGAAACGATTTTCCAGTACAAGCTGAAATTAAATAACTCAGTGTAGTCTGCACATCAATCCTGGGGAGTTACTCCCAGCTCAGTATTGATCGGATATGAAAGGAGCAACTCTTGGAAATGAAGATAGAGCTACCAACATTTCCCCAAACTTTTAAACTCCTTTGTGGTGCTCCCTCCCTTCTTTCCTCAGGGTTGTTTGGGTTTTTTTCCCCTGTTTTTTTTTTTCCTTTTTGTTGCTTTTTGTTTTGCCAGGAGTGAACCAACTGCGAGCTTTCCCAATCACACTTGTGCCAGTCAAGTCTGATTCAGAAGCCAGGCAGCAAACAAGGCCTCAGGCTAGAAATCAAACACTGGAGTGCTCTGTGTTGGGAGAAAGGAAAAAGCTTCACCCATGTGCTTACAGTATTGGAAGGAGGAACAAAATTCCCTGGAATTAGTGGTTTCTTTCCTTTCCTCTTTCATTCAGTTTTTGTTTGCATTGGATAGAAGTCCTGTGCTTTGCAGCCTGTACAGTGTTAGATTTCTCCTTTGAGGGTTTAATGTCCTGAATAATAATGTTCTGGGGATTCTGGTGCTTTCTGGCTTGTAGGAGGACTGGAAATGAGAGGAAGTTTATTACAGTGTACAGTTACCAATTATCATTCAGAATTCTTATTAATCTGGAAGCATTTGGGAGCTGCAAACACACATGGAAAATCATTGTGAGGCTGGCACCTGCATTCCAAGGTGCTTCAACCAGTCAGGTGATGGAATCCAAAGGTTCATCCTGGTTATCAACCCCATTTTCCTGCTAATTACCTCTTAGCCACCACCCCTCTGCACTACTTATGTTCCTTTCCCTGGTCCCAGACCCAGAGACATTTTTCCTCATCCTTCCTTAGAGATTTCTTGATAACCCCATATCAAAGCCCTCCCTTTCCACTCAGGGATGCACTCACACACCTTCAGAGCAGAGATTGAATCCTTTGAGGATGTCATTAGTGGTGAGGTGAGTGGATTGGGCTCTGAGCAGTGGATAAAGTTTTAATGTAGAAGGCACCTGCTCGTGAAATAAAGTGGTGAGAAAACGTAGAAGAACTCCCCATTTTCCCATTTATTTTCTGATGATTTGTCAGTGCAAAGGCAGATATTCAGGTGTCTTTTTTTCATACAGGGGACTTGCAAAAGCAGAAGGAAGTAGCAAGGATGGAGGGATTAATACATGGAAACGGGCTGGGGTGGCCTGATATGGCATGGAAATTATTCAGGGAAAAAAGGAAAGAGGAATAGAAAGAGGGAGCAGCGCCCAAGAGAGGAAGAGGAACTCACCCCATCCTAAAACACTGGGAAAATTCCCAAAGAAAAAAGGTAGTTGCTATTAAAATGAACAGTGTTATTATCCATAGAGTGCTGGAATCACTTATGAATATTGGAAAGGGAGTTTGAAGCTCCTGCAGAAACTCAGAATTTGTCTCCTGACTGTGTATTCAGGGCAAGGGACTGCACTGACTCAGCAGGGATGGTCATGGTCAGTCCCTGGGGAGGGGAAATTGCTGCTGCCCCAAGGCTGGGTCCAGAACCCAGAAAAAAACTGTTCTGTGGCCTCCTGTATAGAAAAGAGGGGGGGAAAAAGTGACATTTTGGTGAAGTGAGGCAGCAGGTGAGACAGAACAATTGCCTTTCTCACCTTTGAGCTTCCTCAGCGCCGCATTATCCTGTGAAAACACGGGTGGGGTGCTGAGGGGGGCTGAGAAACAACAGGAATTTTTGTCCTGCTTCCGAATGAAGGAGAGAGAGTGACACCTGAGGGGCACATGTGCATGTCTGGGGTGGAACTGGGAGGGGAGGGAGCAGAGACCCTCCTTCTGCATGAGCATCTCCCTCCCTGCCCTGCTTCTCCCTCTCCCACTCCTGCCGAGGTGCCTTTGAGAGCTGCTGCTGTGGCAGGTGAGTCAGTGTGACAGCTCAGGCACGGGGCAGCCCCCTCAGCTGCTGAAATGCCAGCCAATCTCCCAGCAGGCTCAGAGCCCACTATTATAAATGCATTATTTTCCTCCCTCCCCTCTCCTTCAGCTGGCGTGGTGAGTCAGTAATCAAGGTTCCTTTGTCATTTTGTGGGGTGTGGGGGAGCTGCTGGTGGGCACAAGGTGTGTGGGGCAGGTTTAGCTGCATCCTCACGTGGATCTTCCTTCTGCCCCTTCCTAGGCTGAGAAAGCCCCACCAGCTTCAGGAAAAGGGACAAAAAGGGGCTAAAAAAGGTGTGGGGAAACAGCCCCATTCTGAATTTCAACATTCTCCATTCTGATTCTATTAAATAGAGACCAAGATCCTTCCCTGTTATTGACAATTGTTCAACAAATTCCAGAAGGGGTTTTAAAAGGGAATTTCAAAATCCCAGCAGCTCTAATTCCAAAGTTCTGGCAGAACTTGGAGGAGCTGGTGTGCAAGGAGAATAATGTCAGCCCCTTTGTTTGGCGTCTCTCTGCTGGTGTGGGCTGCCTGCTGTGGAAAACAGGACAGCAGCAGGGAAAGTTGGGAGGGAAGGAGGGGAAGGAAGGGGAGGATAAGACAGGGCATGCAGGAGGGGCTGAATTTTCATGTCTGGCTCAGGAAGGAGAGTCCTGAGGAGAGGAGAGAGAGAGGGGGATGCTGCCAAGGGAAAGGGAGCAGCCCAAAGTGAGGTGGGGGCAGAAAATCAGCCAGTTCCCACTGTGGGATCCCTCAGACATCTGGGCAGGAGCCTTTCCCTGGGATGGCACAACTGCAGTGATGGATTGGAGCAAAGGACAGGGCAGCCCTGAGCAGCCAAAGCAGAAGTTAAGGGGAGGGCAAGAGCTGAGTAAATGCACTGAAAATACATCCCTGGGCCACCCCAAGCTGGGCAGGGCTCAGAGACCTCCTTGAACAGAGGCTGAGGTGATGGTACCAGGCAGCACCACGTGGATTTTCCCCTGTGAGTTCATCTAAACTCTTCTTAAATCCATGCAAGCCCCAGCAGCATCATCCAGCAAAGATCTTCCACAGTTTAGCATGAAAGGGTCTCTCCTGGCGTTTCTGGTGGGCTCCTTGTTTTAGAAGGGAGTTTAAATTTTTATTACCTTATTCAGCAGCTTTTGGCTCCCCAGGATTCCCCTCAGCCATCAATCCTCCCTTCACACACCATGAGGGCCTCCCTTACACTGCAGGACGCCTCATGACAACTGAAGCATCAGGGATGTTTGCTGTGGCCTTGAGGTTTTTGTGGTGCCCATGGGGTGGGAAAGCTGGCAGAGACCTTCCTTGGGTGCTGAATCCTGCACAAGGCCAACCTCTCTACAGGAATCAGCATGGGAAAACTGCAGAGAGGGGGTTGAGTAGATGGGATGAAGTCAGAGAAAGCATGGAATGAAACACCACTGGTCCCAAGATCATATTAATGCTCCTTCTGTACCAGCTCCACCTTCAAGCATTAATTCCCACAATTTTCCCAGTGTGTGTGCACATGGTTTTGTGTAAAAATCCATGTTTTTAGGAAAAAGGGGACCAATGGTTGTCCAGGGCTCTCAGGAAACTGCCAGTTTGTGACTTTACATTTGGCTTAAATTGCTGCCTGCCAAGCCAAAGGCACAGCATTTTCTCCATGGATGTGGGCACAGATGGGATCAGCTCTCCCTCTGCCTCTTCTTTTGGAGAATTTGTGGTTTTGTGCTGGATCAGGGAGTAGAGCAGTCTTTGTGTGTGACCACACCTGCCAAAGCTGACACGTGTGAGGCTGTGTGAGCGCATCACCAGGGATGCCAGAGGAAGTGGCACTGTCCCTTCTGGTGGCAACACGAATCAGTCTTTGATTTTCTTAATCTGGCATCAACTGCACCTTTCCAGAGGGTAGACGATGATATTGCAAACCCAAACCTGTTTGATCAGTGAAATCCCCTGGATTTGTCTCTCTTGATTGACCCAGGGTATGATCAAAGCTTTCCTTTCAGTTGTGAGTGTTCAAAATACCTCCCTGATTGTACCTCTCAGACGTAGGCTCCTTATTATCTAATAAAAGCTGACATGCAACAGCCACTTCTCTGCATGAGGCTCTCCTCCAGCTTCCTGTGTTTGTCAAGAGTTTCCTGAAATTAGCCCAAGAATTCAGCAGCTGTTGGGGAGAGGAATGGGATGAAACAATCTCCGTTTTCCCAGTCTCAGATGGATTTCCTGGGAAGCTGAGTCTGAAAATGTTGATTAAATGTTCAAGGCTGGTAGATGGGGCCTTAAAGAAACTTGGTCTTTGGAAGGCACCCCTGCTCATGGCAGGGGTGGAACTGGGTGGTTTTTAAGGTCCCTTCCAACCCAAACCATAGTCTGATTTTATGATGTTGATAGCAAGAAGAAAATATGGCTAGAGAAGAGAGAAGTGGACCTGCTCT
Organism: Passer montanus; assembly: GCF_014805655.1. Lineage (NCBI taxonomy): Eukaryota > Metazoa > Chordata > Aves > Passeriformes > Passeridae > Passer > Passer montanus. The sequence goes on along the minus strand of NW_024356506.1, from coordinate 1,319,636 downwards.
ACTCAGAACAGTGACCACAGGAGTAGCTCAGAAGGAAGAAGGGGACCATAAAATGGTGCTGCTTTTACTGGAAGTTAAGAGGTCTTCGACTCTTCTCCAGAAGGAAAATTGCACTTCAATATTTCCTAGCACAGAAAAGAACATTTTTTATTACAGCATATTTTTTGTTAATTGTGCATTGATTCGCTTTTTATTCCAGAGAAAAGAAATTAAGACACAATTGATAGTCTGCTTGCTTTACTAACTTCTGTAACTGCTAAATTGCCCAGAGCAGGAGGAAGGTGATGATGAAACATTCTCTTTCTGTACACCTGGAGAACAGGTGGGGTTTTTTCATCCTCTCTAAAATAATTCTAACATCTAACCTCGCTTGTTGATGACAACAGGCTGGTTGAATTATGCTGAATACATCCCTGGGGCACCCCGTGGTTACCAGTGACACCATGACAAAGGCAGAATCAGAATGTGAGTGGCACATCTCAGGGGTGGACCTGCATTGATTTCTTTACAGTTTGTTCCCTCAATTAATTGTCTCTTTTCAGACCTACTGTGTGTATTTTTCCTCTACACTTTCATCTCAGATGCGCCCACCTGAATTGCTTTCTTTGTTATTTTGCTGCAAGTTTCTGTGTGTTACTAAAATGTGGCCATAGATGTGCTATGGAATTGGGTGTTTTTTGTTGGATGTAGGATTGGGTGAATGCACCCTGAACCAAAGCTTCTCCAAGGGTCACAGGCAGGTTTTCAGGCCAACTCTTCCAGGACACAAAAACTGTTAAACTTCCAGGATGTTTGTTGCTGTTTTCCTAATTTATATTATTTAACAAAATGTGATTAATTGCATTATGCTTTGTGCCACTTGAACATACTCAGAGATAATTCCTTCCCGAGAGAGCTGCCATCTGAGGAGACAAGATGAACACACACAGAGGCAAGGGTGGGGAGCTTATTAGTGATGAGGATTTGAGGGATTTTTTTGGAGAAAAGCTCAGCATCTTTCAGGCGTGACTCAGCCCAGCTTAAATCTGAGTCATTTCTCATGTCCACATCTCTCTATGGAACACAGAAGAAAGGACAATGTGGTTCCTCACATGGACATCTCCAGATGGATCTTTAAAAGTTTTATCCTCAATGTCTGTGTGCAACTCAGGTGAAAACAGACCTGAAATTTTCTCCAGGCATCTCCATGTCTCTTTGGGCACTTGAAAACCATCAAATCTCTCTCCTGAACCACCAACCCACTCCTGAGAGGAGCAGGGAGACGCCTCAAAACCTGGTAACAAGAGAATGAGGGTTGGAAGCCAATGTGCAACTCTGATTTTGTGCATTTTACCCCACTGAACAGTTAAAAATTTTATACATTATTCCTTTAATTCTTTTCCCTCCTCTGGCTGGAATCATCATTTGTGTGCATTCATCCACATAATGCCCTTAACAGAGCAGCTGAGCTTTTTATAGAGATCAATAAAACCTAAAAGGTGGAACAACTCTGAGTTTTTCAAGCCCTTTATAAAAGGTTTGCCCAGAGCTGGGGTTGCTGACCCCTTTGGGGTGATGGTTAGGAGAACAAAAATTCAGGCAAAGAAAAAGGGCAAGTGAGTATGGCACAGAAAAGGGGATTGTGGAACTTCTAATGCAAGAGAATGCTACAGATGTTCAAGTCACTGGAAGGGTCAGAGCTACAAGTTACATAAACACAGGGGTAAGTCAGGCTGGTAATGAGCAAAGGCATAGATTGATGTATTTTTGTCCAGGGAAGAGAATGAAAGGATTGGGAGAATACTTGGCACAGCAGGTGAGGGGTGAATTCAGAGTTGTATAATAAAGAGTGTGCATGTGTTGATAGTGAGGCTTCATTTCCTGATGTACAGGGATCCACTTCCTGCAGACACTGATTTCATGACGGGGAAAAAGGTTCCTGGGAGCCTTTTTGTGTTCAGCAAAACCAGGAGCCAACCTGGTTTCTAACCAGAGAATCCCGGAATGGTTTTTGTTGGACAGGACCTTCAAGATCATCCAGTTCCACCTCCCTGCCATGGGCAGGGATACTTCCACCAGCCCAGGTAGCTCCAAGCCCCATCCAACCTCAAACCCCAGCCCTCTGTCCCTGTACCAGCCCAGTGAGGACTGTGGCTGCCCCTTTTCTCACCAGCTTTCTGCTGAGCTATTTCCAGCTATATTTTTGGAGCCTTTTCCCTTTTATTCATTTCCCTTGGTGGCAGATGCATGGTAAGATAACTCCTGTGCCTAATTCCGTGGAGTAGCTCTGAAATTCCACATCTGCCTGTGGCCAGAAGGTGCTGTGTGAAAATCAGAGCCATGATTAGCTAAATAATATTTGATACCATAGCAGTGAAATCAGATTTGAGTCAGGCTCCATAAGCCTGCCCAGAAAATCGCATTGACCTCGGCACAAACTCACATCCATCCATCCTCTCCATATTTTTATGGAGAGGAACTTGGGAGTGCATGCCCAGAGCTCCTGGAGCTGAGGAGAAACACAGGTCCTGCCTCCACACACCCAGACCATGAGTCCTTCCACATTATTGCAGGGTGAAGATAATAGACTTTCCAGAGGGGCAGATGGCAGGAATGTGGCAGCCAGAGCAGGCAGCTTGATGTTGTGCAGGAAAGCAAGTTTGATTAGACGAGTTCAACCCATCATTCAATTCCAGTTCTCAGCAGCACAGGCACTGTTCCTCTCCAGATTAAAAATTCATATGTGTATGGGAAGGAAATGAGAACGAGCTTCAGCACCTCCAGCAAAGGTGAGATGAAAATCAGGCAGTGGTTCATACTCTTATTTTTGGCTGAAATCTTTTTGCTTCCACAGTGCAGAGCAGAGCTCTTTGGAATGGAGCTCAGCCTGCTTGGGGCATGGTTTGAGAAGGAAATTCAGATCACACTTTTCTGAGAAATGTAGGCCTGGGTCAGAATTGCAAATGCCAGATCTAGAGTTCAATTTTTCTCAAATCTCAGAGCACTCGAATTTGACAGTCTTGCTTTCATCTCTTTTAGAGAAAACATGCAAGGCTGAAGATTTGCTCCCTTCTGAATTGATGTGTATTTTGAAATCTTTCATTTTTTAGGGTTTTGCAAAAAATTTTGTCCTACCAAAATATTTTATCATAATTTTTACACAATTGACAACCTCCAATAATTTTAAAGCTTCTGTTTAATTTTTTTTATTAATTTTGCTCATGTTCCAAGTCTGCTTTGAAACAGATACATTTGAAAGTGATAAACATGGTGGATTTTGAAACTATATGAGGCAAATCTATGTTCTCATAGACCCCTAAGAGATTTCTGTGTCTGAAACTTTTCTGAGACCACTTTTGATGCATTTATTGCTCTTCCATTCTTCCTTCCAAACAGTGAACTGAGTAAGGTAGGTCAACAAAAATACATCCTCCAAAGAGCTGATGACCAGGACATGTTCTTATTTTAATTCTGGAAGGATTTTTTGGTTGTTGTTTGATTGTTTTTTAAGTTGACCTAGATAACACATCATCTTCTTAGATACCAAATGTCACAGTTACCTGGACACTCACAGAGAAATTTAATTACATATTCATACGCCAGATGTAGCCTGCCCACAGAGACTTGCACCAGCATTTGGTCTAATGAAGGAGCAGCTGGATTGAAGGAAGATGTACTATGGAACAGAAGAAATACATAAATTATGAAGCTTTTTCATCAGCTGAAGTCCTGCTGACATCCCACATTCACATTTCACTTGGAACCTGGGAGCTGGTTCTTCTCCAACTTCACTGAAGGCAATATCTGATTTTCTCACAGCTCTGTCATTCCTTTCTTGCCCACCTGTAGCCAGTACCCCAAAGGTGTTTTTAGATAATAACACTTCATTCTGACTCATAGGCCCCCAAAGTTACAAGGCAAGAGAGAAAAAAAATAATAATTTTTAGTACTACTCTTTGACTTCTTTCCCCTGACACTTATTCTTTGCAATTGTACTTTAAAATACTTCTATTGGTTCTGATTACCATCTGCAGGACTATCCTGAAGCTCTCCAGGCTCTGATTTGTGTTCAGAATTCCAGATGAAATGCTCTTTGTAGCATTTCTTGGGCAGTGACTTGCCTAGGGATGGTTCAGATTGTTTCTTGCTTATGTTGTGTGCTACAGGTAACAAAATAAAGCACTCAGCAGCTTCCCTCAGCTCCCACTGACAGTACAAGCTCCTGCAGTGTCCCTCAGGGCAAATTGTTCTTTCCCAAAATCTTTAAAGCCTTCTCCTGAATTTTTTGATGGGGGAAAAAAGGCCAAATGTGAGCAGGCTGCCTGTTGCACAAACAAGGGGGATGCTTGTGTCCCTCTGCCCAAGGCAAACTTTTCAAATATGAGTGGCCTTGAGTTGTCCTGGTGTGTTGTGCCCATGAGCTGTGGGGAACGGGTGGAGCTGGGTCTGTCTCTGTGGTTTGTACAGTCCCATCATTATGGGACCTGAGTAACCATCCCATAAATCAGCAGCAAAATCTGGTCCTCATGTCTCTGTGGTTTGTACAGTCCCATCATTATGGGACCTGAGTAACCATCCATAAATCAACAGCAAATCTGGTCCTCGTGGCCCAGACATGTCCTACATGGTTGGAGACTCTTCCCTGAAACAATTCCCTGATGATCCCAGGAAGTCCTGCAGGCAATGGAGCAACAAAACAGTCCTGCATCCCTAAGAGATATGTTTTCTTGAGTTTGTTGGAATCTCTGGGTTACTAAAGCAGAAGACCAGATTCCTTGTTTCCATTTCCTTTTTAGTTTGTTTGGGGTTTTTCATTTGGTTGGGTTGGTTTGGGGTTTTGTGGGCTTTTTTAGGCTTCTATAGCATGCTGCAGAAAAAAAAAGATTTGAATATTGACCTTATCCTCATAACAATTCCAAAATTCCTTGGCTTAATTGGCATCTAGCACAATTTATGGTAAACCATGATGTGTCCTTTCCCTCAAAAAGGAAAAAAAAATCTATCAGAGTTGTTAGTGCTGTTTTATATAATGCTAAGGATCAGATGGGAAGGGCTGCCACAGGACTCAAGTGCTAATGACTGGATCATCTCCTGCTCTGAAGGAAAAATGGGTTGATTTTTTTTAAGGAAGAACAACCCTCCAGGCTGCCAGACATTGAATTGATCTGTTCTGGTCTGGGAAATTGTCTGTTTCCCCTCCTGATGATGAAACCCTCAGAGCAGCTCTTCCATTTCAATTAATTCTGACATAAAATGCTGATTCTCTGAATGGATAAAGCTGACACTCCAAAGGCCAGGATAGCAAAGGTGGAAGTTTTCCATTGTTTTTAGCATGTGGGAACAGGTTTGAGCCTGGTGTGTGTGTCCATAGGAGTGTGTGCACAAGTCTCTTCTTCAGATTCACATGGAGATAAAAAGTGTTGTTTATCTGAAGATGAAAATAGCTAATTTTGTGCAAATACTGAGGTCCAGCTTGACTAGTGAAAAAAATGTATATATTTCTAGTCTTTAATACTATGTTATGTGATATTCTCTGACTCTCTTCAGTGAGATCAAGTCCTGAAGATTAGGTACCTAAATTATGAATGGATACATGTTTTAAGGTAGGGATAAATATCTTTTAGCTTCTCCCAGAATCACTTTTCATGATTTCTGCTGGAAGTTTCTGATCTGCGTGGAAGCACTTCACTCCCCTTAGTGTCTCTTCAAGTTTTTTGATTACTTTTGCTTTGTTTTACCATTCACTCAGTCTTCAGTGAGTGCCTTTACACCCTTTGAACTAAATAAATTAAACTTGTGTTGCTGTTTTTGACTGGAAAAGGAGTGGTTACTGATGGCAAAAATTGAGTTCAGCCTGTGGAAAATTTAGCAGTGCTTCCTCTCACATAAGCACCTCTGCAAGGCTTTAGGAAGTGTTTCAATTTAATCTCAACACCCTCTGGGGTTTTGCACCTGTCAGAAAGGTGTGAGGTTATGAAAGCAGGAAAAGATCCAGTACAGAAAGTTCATTTGTGCGTGCCCTTCCCAGCAGCATCTCTGAGAGGGAGTGGGCCAAGCAACTTGCATTTTGGAATTAAATGGGTCATCAACCTGTCAATATGAGTATTAATAAGAAAATTTCAGAAGTGAGTGTTTGGGGACATCGGGGAAAATAAAAGCCACTCCATTTTCCAAATGGAGTAAGTATTGCTCACTTTTTAAAATATACTTTGATGAAGCATTAATTGATTATTGAATTGCAACTCCTCTGTTCCAACCTGGACACAGGATTAGCTCAGAGATGAGTGCAGACAGATAAATCTCCCATGGATGTTTGTGAACAAACCGCTCCTGATGGGTTGATCTCTCTGTGTCATCAACATCAACCATCTGAAATAGTTCACCCACCTGCAGGTCCCTGGTCTGGCATCATTCCCACTGATTGGAAAAGGAATCCACATAACCCACATGTTTTAAAAGGGAGAAAAAAGGAAAATCCAGGCAATTAAGGTCTTGTAGTCTCACTTCTTTTTCTGGCAAGACCATGGAGCAAATCCTCCTGGAAACTACGCTTTAAGAAACAAGGAGGTGATGGGTGACAACAAAAGTGGCTTCACATGGCTTTGGGATGAAGGGAGGAAGGTTTAGGTTTGATAGTAGGAGAAAATTGTTTACTCAGAGGGTGGAGAGGCCCTGGCATGGGATGCCCAGAGAAGCTGTGGCTGTGCCATCCCTGGAAGTGTCCAAGGCCGGGTTGGATAGGGCTTGGAGCAACCTGGGATAGTGGAAGCTGTCACTCCCCGTGGCAGGGGAGTTGGAATTAAATGGTCTTCAAAGTCCCTTCCACCCCAAGTAATTCTGTAATTTGTGATTAAACCTCTTGACAGTACATTACTTTTTTACAAAGCATTAAAAAAAATAAAACCACACACACGCACACAAAAAAGCACAAAAACAAAAAGAAGAATTTAAAAACGCAACCAAAACAAAACTAAATGAAGCAAGCAAGCAAGCAACCAAACAAAAAAAAAAAAAAAACCCAACCCAAACCACCAATTATCAGAATGCACACAGAACAGGATAGTAGCAAATAGCTTCATTCTTTAGTCCAAAGAAGAATCAGGTCACATCCCCACCATCTTCCATGAGCTCAGAATGTGCCCAAAAAGACCAAAAGTCCTTTGCCACCAGAAGGCTGGTGGCAATTGATGGCAACCTCAAGCAAAGCAGCTGAATTTCCTGGAAGTGGAGGAATCTTCTCCAATATTTTCTTGCCTGGCTCCTGCCCCTCACTGTTTCCCTGGTGCTGGTGGCCCCATGGAGGATCTCCAAGCTGTCTTTTCAGCCCAAGCAGCAGAATCCAGTGATGTTTAGTACAGAGATGATTGTCATGGAGCTCATGTGACATGTCCAGCTGTCCCTTCTCACTGCACTGATGTTACTGCACATCTTGCAATTTTCACCATGGCACAAAGAGGGAAGGATCCATGGTTCCTGATGAAACTTTCCTCTCTCAGCAGATTACTCAGAAGGCTTCTCCTACATTGACTATTGCCCTGCTGAAAAAAGTTTTTCATATCTAGTGATTTTTTTTTTATTGCACCTTGAGTTTATTTTCTCTTTTAGACCTCCTGGGAGGTTCCTGCTGCTCTCAGACATTGCTGGTGGAAATACTGATTTCCAAGGAGCCTTGTCAGTGCTGAGGATGGACAGGAACAGAGAGAGACTGCAGGTGGAATTAGAAAAACATCTCAGCAGAGATGTACTCTGTGTAGGATGTAGGACTTTACTGAGTTCTGGAACATAAGGAGGAAAAAATATCCTCTTTCCTCTAGCCCAGAGATTCCCAAGCTGTGGGAGTTACGGCACACCTACCTCTGAGAACCTTCCCCAAGCATCTGTCTACAGAAATTAGTGCCTGCAGAAAACTGCAAGGAGGAATATCTCGAGCATGGTGGCACCAGATTGTCTCATGACTTCCCTGCGCTCTGTCGTTGGTTTTTATCCATCTGTTGTTTCTTCTCCCATCTTTCATCTAAATAAAAGGACTTCTTAACATGTCCAAGGGATTAGACCTTCCTGTGGGGAAGAGATAAAAGCAACGTGTAATGAGAGGCAAAAAACCAGAAGCTGAAGATGGTGTCAGTCTGAAATGTTATTGGAAAAAGAACGAGGTTAATTCATCCTCTCCCACATTGCTGCTATCAGGGCTTTGGCTCTTTCTCCATCAGCTATTGGATCACACTGGTGATTTTTTAGGATTTGTTCTAATTTTGCTAAAATATTGAAAAAAAAACCCCTTCCTTTAATGCTCATATTTCTTGAGCTCCCGGATCAACACTCCATGCTCTGTCCTCTGCTCTGGAATGTATTAATGAGTGAGCAGCAGAGTGGGAAATTCCTGTATCAGGGTTTTTCTAACGTGTTCAGTCACTCTTGGTGTGTGTTCCTAACACAGCAAAGCATTCCTGTCTTTGGGAACACAAGCATTTGTGCATCTCAGCATAGGTAAAGATTGACTGATGATATTAATAATGTCAAATTATACTCCTCTCTTCTGTAATACTCTCAGGTTATTTTACAGATAATAAAGAAGAGACAGACAGGTGCAATGAGTCTTAGGATGTTTTAATTTCCCCTGATTCTTTGCTTCTACCGTATTTTATTGTTTCCAGGAGGAGATACATGGGAAATGTAGACTTATGACACTAAGTCAACCTTGGTGGCAATTCCACAGAGAGTTCAGGAAATTGTTTTGACATGTCAAGAAGGAAAAAAGGTGACCTCCACATTTGTGTCTCCTGAGAAATTAAAAAAATAATCTGGTTACCATTTCAAGGCGATCAGCCCTCGGTGGTGTTGTCCTATTTTTAATATTTTTTTTTTGGTTTCTTGTTCAATCCCAGTCTTTCATCAATCACAACGCTGGATAATTTCCAGCTCAGGGCTGACAGGGTGTTGGATCAGAGACTACAAAGCCCTCATGGGACTTTGGACTGTGGATTAAACGGACATGTCAGTGTCATGTCCATATAGTCCATTACTCAGCTCCTGCTTTTCGTTCTTCTCTGGAGGAGCTTGACACCTGAATTCCTGTTTGGCAGCCATAGGAGAAAAAACAAGAACTGATAAGGTGTTAGAAACTTGACTTCTGCTCCCCAAACAGACCAGCAATAGGACTGTATAAGGAAAAAAATTGTCTTTCTCTTGCTGTCCCTACCAGAAATATGGAAAAGTAGGAAATTTGTAGCTTTTAAATCTGTTCTGGAAAGAACTTTCTGTAGCAGAATCACTGAGTCACAGAATATTTTGAGTTGGAAGGGACCTTGAAGCTCATCTAGTACCAAACCCCTGCCCTGGGCAGATTCACCTTCCACTATCCCAGGCTGCTCCAAGCCCTGTCCAACCTGACCTTGAACACTTCAAGGGATGGGAAAGCCACAGCACCTCTGGACAATCTGTGCCAGGGCCTCCCCACCCTCACAGTAAAGAATTTATTCCTAATATCTCATGTTCCTGCTATGTAGACCTGGTGGTGTGGGTCTACGGACAATCTGTGCCAGGGCCTCCCCACCCTCACAGTAAAGAATTTATTCCTAATATATCTCATGTTCCTGCTGTGTAGACCTGGTGGTGTGGGTCTATGGGAAAATATTTTGCCACCAGAAATGGAAAGGAATTGATGTTTGGCCTCTTCAACAGCCTCTACTTCTCATATCAGGTAAAAAAGAGTGGCTTTCAAATTCTTTCCATTTGTAACGTGAAAGGCACAGGGAATAAGGGTCAGGATTTCATGAGTATTTAAAAATAGCTTGGCAGGTTTTTGAATGAGCAAAACCAGTTTGTTTTCTTTAAGTGTAGTGAAAGGAAATGGGAGCTAAACAATAACCTGATTTTCTGTGTTCCTACTTATATCCTGAAGCCTTGGTTTTCAAAGGCACTCAGGTCCAGGAATAGCATCGTGCAGGGGGAAGTAAGGCACTGGGACATTGCAGTGAGAGCACTGGCTGTTCCTACAGAAAATGTTGTTGATTTTGGTGCAGAAATCAGAAGTGAACAAAGACAAGAAATTAATCTGAGAAGGATACAAGCAATCTCCATCTTTCTTTCCTTAGCTCAAAAAGAAAGCTAAGAAAAAACTCAAATATTTAAATGTGAATTGCCCCCTCCTACTCCGCCCCGGAATTTCCAGAGTATGTAGCTGTGGAGGTTTTACTTTTGCTACCTGTCCAGCTAATTAATACCTGCCAGTTTACTTTTCCCACTCTTGCTATTTTTGGACTGCTATTTTATTGGGAAAAAATAAAAAAAGAGAAAAGAGAAAGAGAGAGAGGAGGCTAGAAGAAAAAAAAAATTGGTTTTCATCTCCTCTGATGAAAAGAATATATGTCTGATGTTAATTCACATATTGAATCTCTTTCAAACTTCCCCACATTTTTTTCTCCTCATTTAAAGATTTTTATGCTTTTTAAGCCATGTAATGTGCAATGAGGATTCCATTCATTTTCTCCATAGCAACATGTTTGCATTGGTTCCTTTTCCTTCCCTTTTCCTCCTAGGTGCTCTTGTCACTGAAGGAAGCCTGTCAGTGAGCAGATTGATGAAGTGCCTTTCTAGGCACTGTTAAATCCAGGGATGCAGCTATTAACTAATGTTTGCAGTAAATTCCAGACGCAAACAGGTCCTTGGGACAAAGTGACAAAGTGACAAGGGGAGTTTCTCAAGTTCTTTTTTCAAAGTCAGGATGTGCTCTGTCTTTCTAGGCTGAATTGGAGCCAGATGCTTTTTCCTTGTAGGCATCCTGACAGATTACAAGGAGGGTTGGAAGCATCACTGCAAGGCACTGGAGCTCATCAACATATTGCTGACAGCAGTGCTTGGGTCCCTCTCCATCTTCCCAACTGATCATCTGTAAACAAAAAATAATAATCCAGGGTTGAGTTCACAGTCTTGATTTATAGGCGTGAACTAAGAATTCATCACTGGTGGAGTTTATATTTTTCTGCTAAAGGAGGAGTAGCCAAAGCTGTGAGAGAACAATTAATATTGATGTATCTGGAAGTGCTGACAGAAATAAACCCCAGCACCCAGCCAAGCCATATGTGACCCTGGAGTAAATCACAGGAACATGAAAACAAGAAGCTCAGATGAGAAGATTGCTGGTATGCCAGCCCATGTCAAGCTGGTGAGCTTGGTGGCAGTCCTGACAGGTCCACAGATGCAAGATAATCCAGGCCACTCAAGTGCTGTGCACAGAAGGGAATCTCTGACCCCAGCTCTCTTCCTGCTTCCAGTCAGCTGAGTCTTCAACTCATGTTCACCTCCCTGTTGTGATGGTTGACACATAGGAATGACACCTAATGTTTTAAGGACCTTGTAGGTCAAGTCATACCTATGGATCCTCTTCAGAAGCCAGGGTGGAATCAAGACAGGTCTGGGGCACACTTCAATTTAATTTCTATGCTTGTAACTTGTCTTTCAAAAGTCCAAGAGATCTGTGGTATGTGGACCATTCTAGAGCTTTCCCCAAATCTTTTCCACAGCTGTGGGATGCAGTTCTCATTGCAAGGGTAATTATTATCTTTGTAACAGGAATGCCTTGCAGCTGAAATGGAGCAAGGATTTCAGTACATCTGGTTACCAGATTGGTAGCATCATGGCCAGGCAGTGAAGATTGACTTGTTCTCATACAATCAGGATGGTATTCACCTGATTTATCTTCAGGGATGGGATTTATCCTAATATTTGTGCATTTCTGGAGGGGAAGACCTACTGAACAAATCAACCCAGGCTCTCTTCTCACGGGAGAGCGAGTCAATGGCACTGGAGAACTTCAGGACAAGATTTGGTTTATCCTGAGAAGATGCTTCTCTGAGGTTTGATGAATCAGATCCCTGCTCCCACTGAATGTGTTGACTTATTCTCCATTACTACAGTGGGCAGTGGATGGAAATGCTAAATATGGACAGCTCAGACTGGAAGGGTGGATCCCAGAAAAGTCAAATAGTGGAAATACTTGTAAACATCTCCTCCATATCTTTACCTCAGAGTGTGATCAAACCCATCCCATGATAAATGTGCAAATAAGGTGATCAGCCACCTAACAGAAGTGTCCAGCTGGTTTAGGATTTAGATGGCCTCAGTTTTAGACAACCAGACCAACGTGAAAAATGTATCCTCACATCTATCTCTGTGTGGAAAAATATCTCTTAACACTGGCAGTGCTAAATCCTCAATGTCCAGTCTGGGATTTTATTTTTTTCCAAAATTTCCTCAATAAAAAAGGATCCAGGTAGGTTTTTCCAGTATTAAAAAATCAACCAGATTATGCAGGACACATGCTTTGGACTGCATAGACATTTTTAATCACTGGGACTTTGCAAAGATGAAGGACAACACCCAGGGACCACTGCCCCATGCCTCTAGGCACAGTACCAAAGTCATGCCATCATAATGGCATTGTCCTCTCCTTTATTTTCCATGAACTGCTTTGGAGAAAACAATGCTGTTTGCAATCATTCATACATTTCCCTGTCTGGGACAAAAAAATGAAAAAACAAAACAAAACAAAAAAACCCTCAATTCTTATTATTAGAGGAGTTTTTTTGATGTTCCTATTCCCACAGCAGGAGCTGAAACCCAAACTTATTGACTTCCTGTTGGCCTGAAAACTCTTTGTGGTTATTGCCACTTTGCACCAGATTCCTGCCACTGACCTTGATGGGAAAACTCCTTAACCCACTTACTGAATCCCCCAAGTCATCCTGAAGCCAGAGAGTAACAGTTAATAAAGTGCTTGCCAGCTTTCACAGTGTTTTTAGCTGACCTGTATTTTGACTTGTTACAGGATTCGCCGTGTAAGAAAAACCCAGGGGTGACACTCCCAGTGCTGAGCACACCCAGGTGGCTCTGGGGAATCAAACTGACCTGTGGCCCTGCCCCTGATCTACACCTGTAAAAACTGACAGAATTCACAGGGTGAAGGGGGAAAGAAATGGTAAAGACAGAGAAAAAAGGTAGGTGGGATGTTGGGGGAGGATTCAGCCTTCTCAGCAATAAATATACTGCATTTCAGAGTTCTCTCTTACTTTGAGACGGGGCTCAGTTATTCTGAGTTTTGTTGTCTTCCCATGTGTAGCACAGAGGACACTGAACTCATTCAGCTTAGGGAACAAGTGACACATGAAATCACAGAATGGTTGAGGTTGGAAGTGACCTATGAAGGTCATCTGGTCTAACCCCGCTGCTGGAGCATGGTTCCCTACAGCCAATAGTCCAGGATGATGTCAAACATCTTGTTAGAATCTCCAAAAATGGAAACGTCACAAACTCTCAGGGCAACTTATGCCAGTTCTCAGTCACCCTTAATAGAAAAAAAAAAAAGTGTTTCCTGCTGTTTAGAAGAAAATTCTTCTGTTTCAGTTTATGTCCCCCTTTTTCAAAAGAGTCTCTTCTCACTCTCCTTTCAAGTATTTATAAACGTTAACAAAATCCTCCCAAGTCTGCCTTCTCCAGGCCGAACAATCTCAGATGTCAACCTTTTCTCATAGGAGAGATGCCCCAGTCCCTTCATCATCCTCATGGCCTTTGATGGACTCTCTCCAGTGCTCTTGTCTCTCTTTTACTGGGAAGCTTGGAATGGGACACGGATTCCAGGTGTGGCTCCTCAGTGCTGGGTCGAGGGCACAGATTCAGAGCATTACAGAATCACAGAATGGTCTGGCTTGGAAGAGACCTTGAACATCCCTTCCTTCCAAACCCCCTGCCATGGGCAGGGACACCTTCTCCTATCCCAGGTTGCTCCAAACCCTGTCCAGCCTGGCCTTGAACACTTCTGAAAGAGCAGCCACAGCTTCTCTGGACACCCTGTGCCAGTGATTCACCACCCTCTTAGTAAAAACTTATTCCCAATATCCCATCTATCCCTGCCCTCTTGCAGTGGGGAGCCTTTCCCTGTGTCTTGTCACTCCACAGCCTTGCCCAAAGTCCCTCTCCAGCTCCCTTGGAAACCCTTTTGGCACTAGAACTGGCTGTAAGATCTGCCCAGGGTCTTCTCTTCTCCAGGCTGAACAACCCCAACTGTCTCAGACTGTCCTCATAGCATAATTCTTAAATTTCTTTAAACATTTTGCCCAAGCTGACATTTTCTGTGGGTGTCATAGCCAGCTCCTCGTTCCTGGTGCAGCAATGAGAGCACCACCAGCTTTGCACTTGCAGTTTGCAACTGCCACTGCTGCTACCTGGCATTTCCATGCTGCCAGGCTCAGCTGAAGTGACAGTGTTGGAAAGACACTGTAAAAGAGAAAGAAGAAAGCTGACAGCTCCTTAAAAGCCTTGTACAAATAGGACAGTGCTTGACATAATGATGTTCCAAAAATCAGTCACTTGGACTTGATCTGCAAGGCTTGCAAAAAGCTGCTTGTTGCCTGGATTTCGCTGGGAAAGGTGGTTTGATTTGGCTCCTCTGGGTTTAACATCCTGAGCGAAGCTGGGCAGATGCCACCAGTAAAAAACAGCTTCAGCTGGGAGGAAATAGAGCTGAAGAACAGAGATTTGTCTGAGAGGATCTGGCTGCAGAATTTTCAACTGCAAATGGACATAAAAAGGATTGAAAAAAACCACTTTGTTAGACTGAACAGAAGACCACCAGTGAAGCATGTCCCAATGTGCTTCATTTGTATATTAAGAAAAAAAAGGCTTAATTTTTTTATTTCTCTAAAGCTTCTGTTTGCCTGAACTTGTTGTTTAAATGGTACCAGTTAAATATCCAGAGATTTGAGATCTTCCTTCTCAGCACCATTTTCTGCCCTGTGACAGAGTACAGGCCAGCTGTCCCATCATTGCACCACCTGAGCATGAAGACTTATTTGACAAGAAAGTAAAATTAAACGTCTTCTGGAAATTTCAGCCTTCCTCTGCTCACTGGGCTGAACTACTCAGGGAAGAACCACAGGTCAGGTGAATCTTAAACTAAAATGACACCATCACCTGAATTTTGAGACCCCAGATCTCTGCAATACTTTTGGTGCACACTCTGACCTCTGATGCTCCCCAAAAATCAGGTCCTGTCGGTAAAGGAGGTGATGTCATCACCCTGACCTGTGCAGAAGAGCAGCCAGTTGGAGCTACCACACAGCACAAGGGATAGTGGAGAATTATGGGATCATTTGGGTTGTAAAGACCTCTGGGATCTGAGTCCAACCCTTCCCCCAGCACTGCCAAGGCCATCACTAACCCATGTCCCCAAGGGCCACATCTGCACATCTTTTAAATCCCTCCAAGGATGGAGACTCCATCACTTCCTTGAGCCGCCTGACAACCTTTTGGTGAAGAAATTTTCTCTAATTTCCAATCTAACCCTCCCCTGGTGCAACTCGAGGCTGTTCCCTCTCGTCCTATCCCCTGTGAGGTGTTCTCACTGTGAGTTGCTCTTCGCTGAATATGTTGATTTTGCTCTGATATAAACCAAGGCTTCTCCCACACCCTGCAGGGATGCTTCCCTCTAGGAAGACTGAAACTCTCCATCTGTTTTCTCAGTCTTCCCTTCCCTCGACTGCAGAAATGTCTAAACCAGTTGCAGACAGATTTTCTAGTGATTAACATTAGGAGATATTTGGAGCTGGACTTTTACAATTGTTTGGGAAACCTTTTCATTGTTGTTTTTCAAAAATACTCTTCATTTCTAGCTCTAGGGAAGCTTTGGGATAGGTCCAGGCATGGGCGATAGATAGACTAAAATGAGCTGAGGATTGTAGATACCAGAACTATAAAAAAATGATAAAACCATCTGAATAAAAACCCCTCATATCAGGCACACTTCCAATTAGGAGATAAGACAGAAGGAGACAGTCAGCGTAAATTTCCTACTCTTGAGGCCCTGGCACAGGTTTTCCAGAGAAGCTGTGGCTGCCCCAATCCCTGGAGATGTTCCAGGCCAGGTTGGAAAGGAATTGGAGCAACCTGGAACAGGTGCTCCTGCCCATGGGAGGGGGTTGGAACTGGATGGTCTTTAAGGTCACTTCCAACCCCTACCAGTCTATTTTTCCATCATAAAGGGATGTTATAATGTTGGCCTGGATCAATTCCTCTGGTCATGTAATGAGAAAGGAAATAAGATTCCCAGGGTGCAGCAGGGGAAACATTAAACCAAGGGTGGCTATATGGAATATTCTTAAATAATGGAGGAAATTTCATAAGTGATCAGTGGAAAGTAAGGCAGAGCTGCCTTCTGACCTCACAAGAGGACAAAGAGAGGGCCCTGGTTTTGCTCAGGTGGACATTGGTGGTCTCTCTGGGCTTTGAGTAGCCCTGGATGGAAGAACCTGGATTTATCTGAACCCCCTGTGTCAGCAAGAAGTAACAGGCACCCTCTGCAGGACTCATCTCCCTCCAGGGTCTCTTCCAGAGGGCGGATGAGATCACCCCCTCATTTCTCAGAGTAGAAACTGCTGATTTAAAATTCAACTCTTTTGTGGCCTCCCATTGTCTGCCTGTCAGTGTACAAACACGCCAGGCCTCAGCAGCACTAAATCATCTGTGTGGGAGAGGGCTGCGAGGGAAAACCAAACCTTGTGGGGCAGAAGCACACATGGGCAATAAGGGAGAAATAAAAATACTCCCAGTCTTGCTGACACCTTCACCATCTTGCAGAAACCTCTTCTCCCTCAGGGCTTCAGCCTCCCCACCTGGGAAATATTGAGGTCAATGATTCCTGTACCTTGCCATGCTAAATAAGCACTTCTAAACCCACTCTTGCTCCATTGGCATGAGGAGCTGGGAATGGGAGGCAGGAAAAATGCTGGGAGCTTCAGGCAACTGTCTTCTTCATAGTTGGGGAGCGATTAAACTGCACATTTAATTGCTTTGATATGTATTTGTTTTACATGCATGCAAGACCCAAGCTAATCTAATCGGCTTATTCGC
Organism: Passer montanus; assembly: GCF_014805655.1. NCBI lineage: Eukaryota > Metazoa > Chordata > Aves > Passeriformes > Passeridae > Passer > Passer montanus. Next base: position 1,302,755 of record NW_024356506.1, on the reverse strand, counting down.
TGACAATGGACCCTAAACTGTACATAAATGACCGTTAAATTATTAACTATCAGAGAGATCTGCAATTGGATTTGGAATGGGAAAGAAAATGAGGGCTTGGAGAGGCAATTATTATTTTTTATTTTTGTTGGTTTTTTTTTTCTCTTTTTATTTTTTTCTTAAAGCAGCCTTATTATCTATACAGGAGCCTTGCTTGGGAAACAAGTGTTCCTATTGGAAAATCAATAAGAGAGCTGCTGTGATAGCAGCAGAAACCTGTTGAGTTTCAATTAGTGATTGGGAGAGGTTGATCCTCTTCCCTGAGCCTGCCACTTGCTAACACCGGGGAAATTTTGGGGCTTATTTATTGTTTGGAGAAATTTGAACTCTCGGCAGTAAGAATTTGGGGCAGCAATAATTGCTATCATGATCTGCAATTAACCTCATCTTTGTTTTTGTCCTTTTATTCTTGTACTCCTGAAGATGCCTGAGACCATGAAAGATTTTACAGTGTTTTGTGAGAAATGCATCAGTAAGGAGATGGGGGATGTAGTCTGCTCCTCTCACAATTCCAGCTCTTTCCTTACTGTACCTCAACAGAAGACTGAATGATTTTTTTTGTTTGAGCTCAGATTTTGAAATTAAATATTTATACACACCTGAAACACAGAGGACATGATGGAAAGCTGGATTCAACAGTCAAAACACAAAGTACCCTGCTACCTCAACAGAAGACTGAATTATTTTTTTTGTTTGAGCTCAGATTTTGAAATTAAATATTTATACAGCACCTGAAACACAGAGGACTTGATGGAAAGCTGGTTTCAACAGTCAAAACACAAAGTACCCTGAGATGTTGCCTTGGTCTTGGTCACCTTTTATTTGGCCATGTCCACCTAATCTGCTTTTCCAGGCTCAGCTGAAGCTGGAAAGATCCAGCAGGAAAATAAAGTGGGAATCCACATTTGTGGACTATTTGATGAGGCCACACAGCAAACAGAAAAGGAGGAAGGAAGGTAACACCCCTCAGGAGGACACAAGGTCAGCCAGGTGTATCCCAGGCATTATTTTGTAGGACATTAATGTGAATTGTTCTTCTTTTCTTGCCTTCTTGACAAGCTCTGCCAGTTTTCCAAGGAAGAAGGCCCTTCAAGATACCAGATTATCTCACATCCTTCATGCTCTCTCACAGACTGAGCCTTGATCTTAATGCCCACTGGTGAAACCCTCATCTGATCCACCTTACAGCTCTTTTCTCTCCACAGCTTTATACTCAGCCTGTTTTTTTGCTTCCCTCTGTGAAGATTTCGTCTCACACATCAACCTTTCAGGTGTGAGCAGGTGCTCCTGGCACTCCTGTGCTATGGACAGTGTCCCTAGTTGTCCCTTTCACCAACTTTGCTTTGCAAAATTTTTTGGGCATTCAGGGCAGCCTTTAGGAAGGCATGGAAACCCTGCTCTCCCATGCTTTACTCAGTAGAAAATGGGAGGATTTTGCACTTGTAACAGGAATATGTCTTTGCTTTAATCAGCAAAGTCACACACAGGTAGGAAGAGACTCGCTGCAAGAGTTGTTGTGTTTTCAGGCGTCTTGGCACATTCAGGAAGAAATGAACCCAGAGCAGAAGTGTGGAAAAACAAGAGACACTGTATAAGGGGGGGCAGGATCCATGTCAGCTCCCTGGCTTGGTGCTGGCTACAGGCAGGGGCTGGGTCCCAGCTGGTTTGAGATCAACACAGAGCTCAGCTCTTCTTGATGGTGATCCAAGCCAGACCATCAGGGTGGGTGGAGCACTCAGGCTTCACAAGAGGTCAACTTCTTCATCTCTTCTCAGCTTGGAGAAGAGAAGCATCTAGGGGAAACTCCTTGTGACCTTTCAGTACTTAATGTTGGCTTATAAAAAAGAGGGAGAGTGATATTTTACACAGTCGGATAGTGAAAGGACAGTGGGGAATGGTTTTAAACTGAAGGAGAGTTTTAGATCATATATTAGGAAGAAATTCTTTACTCAGAGGGTAGTGAGAAAAACTGTGGATGTCCCATCCCTGGAAGTGTCCAAGACCAGCCTGGATGGGGCTTGGAGCAGGCTGGGACAGTGGAAGGTGTCCCTGTCCATGTCAGGGTGTTGGAACTCAGTGATCCCTTCCAAACCAAGGGAAGGGATCACTGATTCCTTGATTCTTTCCACTGATCTATGAGGGTTCCTGCTGAGCAGCTTTCAGGAGATTTTCAGACACTCAAAGTTCAGTAAAGAATTCCAGGGTTGGCAGCTTGTTCAAAACTTTGTATCTGCATTTCTTTATACATAAGAAAAATCAAAGCTTCCTCTCCCTGTCATGTGTTAGCACTTGGTGGATTGACATGAAAGTTCCCGATCCTCCAGTGCCCCTCACGGAACAGATGTTTGGGAGAAGGGACTATCAATATCATTTCACAGGAAGTTTATCAGTGGAGTTCTGACAAGATGAATTTCCTACTTCAGACAGTGATTCGTCTATTAGGAGGTTCTTGAATACTTAATTATTAATATAAATTATTAAAGAACACTGCGGGATTCATGGATACACACTGGAGTAAGGCACACCCCTAAAGCTGCAGTGTGTCCGACAGAAATATTCAGAATATTCAGAAATATTGCAGAAATACTTCAGAAATAGTCAATATTTTTTAAATAGCCCCGAATTTATGAATGGGTAGATTTTGCAGTTCACTACAAGTTATTTTTCTCTGATTTTAGGCAATTTAAGAGCAAGTGATTCCTTTATTCCATGCCAGTGACTTAAAACTTGGAATCATGACTAGGATAAGGAGACTGCTATTCTGAAGTACAGGTTTGTGTTCCCAGCTCCACAGACACAGATTTGCTTATTTTGTGACTTGCTCTAAGGCAGTCCGAAAATTTCCAGCTGAAATAATTTTGCTGGAAAAGGTAGACTCCAAACTGATAAAAACTCCATGTGAATTTTTGACAGAGAGGTTGATTATTTTTTAATCTTTAGAAAAACAAAATCAAAATATTTCATCTTCATCTTCTAAAAAAAAAAAAAGATACTTGCTTTTTATTTTTATTTCTTTTAATTTGAAAAGATATTCCATTTAGATATTATTTATGCTGTGCTAAGGAAACACATTATAAAACTTGAAAACAACATGAAAATATTCATTGTGGGTGGAAGACAACATTCACTTAAACTCGGATATGCCAGGCTTGTTTGTCTGTTTGTTTGTTTTCCATTTTCAGTCAGCTGATTTTCTTTTATTTTTCTTAGTTCCATTTAAGATCTGCCTCCAACTTATTCATTTATTTGCTTACCTTGAGGAATTGGCAGCAAAAATCGAAAACCTGTTATTCCTATATTTCAGTTTATGAAACAGCATATCATGATCAGTGCCTCAAGGAGTCCAGAAATTGCTCTAGATCTCCAGATAACATTTTAATATAAATGAGAATAAGCAACAGACTAGAAATAACTCTAGAGTGACAGACAGAAATAACTCTAGAGGGAGAAGGAGAAGGAGAAGGAGAACGAGAAGGAGAAGGAGAAGGAGAAGGAGAAGGAGAAGGAGAAGGAGAAGGAGAAGGAGAAGGAGAAGGAGAAGCTGTGGCTGCCCCATCCCTGGAAGTGTTCAAGGCAAGGTTGGATGGGTTGTGAACAGCCTGGTCTCATGGAAGGAGCACAGTGTGAGGCAGACATCCTTCATGGGCATGAGGACATGGCTTTTAGAAACAGAGAATATAATCATAGAATGGCCTGGGCCAGAAGACACCTTAAAGATCATCTCATTCCAACCCCCCTGCTATGGACAGGGACACCTTCCACTATCCTGGGTTGCTCCAAGTCCCATCCAACCCGCCCTTGGACATTCCTCTCCCTGGGATGGGACAGCCATAGCTTCTCTGGGCAATCTCTGCCAGGGCCTGACCATCCTCAAAGGGAAAAGCTTCTTCCTAATATCCCATCTAAACTTACTCTCTGTCAGTTTGAAGCCATTCCCCCTTTTCCTGTCATTCCAGGCTCTCTTAAATGGTCTCTCTCCATCTTTCTTGTTGGCTCCCTTCAGGCACTGGAAGTCCACAACTAGGCCATCCCAGAATCTCCTCTTCTCCAGGCTGAGCAATCCCAATTATCTCAGCCTTCCCTCACAGCAGAGTTGCTCCAACCCTCTGATCATCCTGGTGCCTTCTCTGGGCTCATTCCAACAGCTCCATGTCCTTCCTGTGCTGGGGACCCAGAGATGGATGCAGCTCTGCAGCTGGGGTCTCACCAGAGAGGAGCAGAGGGGCAGAATTCCCAGAATTCCCCCTTCACCTGCTGCCCACTCTGATTTGGATTGGCTTTCTGGGCAGAAAATACATATTTAGAAAATATCTTTCCACTCTGGCTTTTGGCAAGAGGAACATTCACCGCTGTCTTCATTGCAATATCTGCTGCAAACACATCAAATCAGCTTAGGGCTGGATTCTGGGGTTGGGTTTGGAGCAGGGTACTTTGTTAGGCTGAACACGCTCCCTCTGCGATGGTGCCCACAGGGGGATGGCAGCACCTTCTGCAGCTTCATTTCTCTGTGCTGCTGTGCCTGACAAACAGCATCTTAAGTGAAAAACAAACTCCATCCCAGCATCTCCCCCAAGTGAGGATAACCAGGGAGCTAAGGAGTGGAACAATCTCTTTTTCCTCCTTCCCTGTGGGCAGGGGATGGAACTGGCTTAGTCTATCTTTTTCTTCATTTTTTTTTTTCTTTTTATTTTCTTTCTATTTTTTCTCTTACCGAGCAGAGACGGTAAGACCCAAAAGACAGATTAGTACGAGTCCTAGTCCATTTTACTTCAGCTAATTGTGCACTTTTGACCTTGTCCACAACATTTTTGGTACAGGGATATGTTTTGTGCAGGGATTCTTCCAAAAATTTATCCCCATCCTGAGCGCTGATGGCTCTCCCAGCCTGGGACAGGGACCCAGCTTTGGCCCAGCCAGGGTCTGTATCTAAACCATCTTGTCACCACCTACTTTGGCATTTTTCCTCTTGTTTTTTTTTCTGCACTGGAGACATTTCCACCAGGCACCCAATACTCTCCATGTGTTTCACAGTTATATTTAGCCCAAAAGTATCTGACTCAACAAGTAAGAAAGATTGCTCTTCACAGGTATGTGTTATTCTGATGAAGATAGACACTGAAAATTGGTGTGAAATCTATTGTTCCAAATTCCTTTGGAAATTGCTAAAAAGCCTAACCCAAACCCAAACTATTTTTGTGGCCTAGTGTTGTGCTTAGAATATTTGATGAGCCCAGGCTGATTTGAGTTGTCATCTCGGTTAGTGATCAGCCTTTCCTTTTAAATGTCAGTCCCATGCAAGCAAATCCTAGAACCATTTCTCCTTTCTGTGATGGGATTCACATCCAAACACTGTTTTAAATATGCTCTGCTGAACTTTTTCTTCATAGATTTGTCTAAATCTGTGTCAGTGGAGAGACATCCACTCTGGAAAATGGGGAAGGTGCACCACCAGCTCCTACCAAACACCTGTGTAGAGCCCATATGTCAATATGAGCATATTTGACCAAAGAAAAGATCATGCTTGTGTTCAAATGTGGGACCATTGCTGCTACAGGGCCATTTTTTCCAGCTATTGGGTTGCATTTTTCCTCCAGTTGTGCATCATTATCAGGTTTATATCTGTGAAACGTATCTGTGAAGACACAAATATCTGGGAAACCCAGAAGATGAGTCAAGCATTGTTAAAACAACAATATAAACTATAAATTTCTGTCCTATGCCCTGCCTCCTCAGAACCTCAAGGAAGGCAAAACAGAAAAGGGTCTCTACCCCAAAACCTTTACAATGTGCAGGGTTTGACACCATTAACTGGCTTCAACACCATCACACATGTAAAATTATTACAATTCTGCTATTTGACTCAATATTTTAGTGACACGAGGAAATAAATGGTGTCTTCCAAGTTTTCCATGCAGCTTGAAGCAAACCAGCTTACTGAGCAAAAAGAAAGTGGATTCAGGGAAGGAATATGCAGCTGTATTGAGCAGCATTTTCTGTGTCTCTTCCAATTACTTCAAGCCATTCCTACACTCCTGTGGATTTGCTGATTTTGTGAGTTTGAGCATCCCTGGAGATCTTTATTGCCATTTCACTAAGCCTTTATAAACTCCTGGGCTTTTCCCAGCAGGGTTGCACTGGAGTTGGGGGTGAAGTCATAGAATTTTTAGAATTATCTAGGTTGGAAAAGACCCATGAGATCATCAAGTCTGTAGGAGTTGAAGGAAAACCAGGGTGGTGCTTGGGACAAAATATCCAGACACAATTGTTCCCATATCCCTACACACCAGTAGAGCAGAAGAACAAGGCTGTGCCTGCCTGGTGTGAAAGACTTCTGTGTCACTTGATATGGGACGTATTTCTTACCCCCTGCTCCAAATAAATAAATTTTAGATGAAGTCTCCTCTGCTTTCTCCTGTCTCCAGCACCAACGGATGCCTCAGCTTGGGCTTTAGCCTTCTCTGCTGATCCCAGACTTACTCCAGTGGATCTGGCACTCTGTAGTTCTGAGAGGTTTGCGAGGAAAGGAATGGAAAGACAAGGCTTGAAATTAGCATTATCTGACTATAAATGTGGATTTTGATGCAAAAACACTATTATTAGAAAGGAAAAAAAAAAGAAAAAAAAACAAAACAAGCAAACAAACATGGTTCATTATGTTCTAAATGAGCCTCTGGATAGAGCAGCCCTCTTTGAGGGAAATGTAGAAAGAAAATGTCATTTATGAAGAGGGAAAGGACAATCCAGTCAGCTTAGAGGCTTTTAGGCTGTGTTGCCAAGACTGACCGAAGTGAGGCAGAATTAGGGATCTGGAATTGGCCCTGGGGTCATCTGTTCCATTGACACATTTCTGAACCATGACTGTTCTTTCTGCCTCAATCTCCTCAGGTCCATGTTTTCCAAAGCAGATAAACAGCTTTTGCTTTTCCCTACATGAAAGGTACATTATTGGTTCTAAAGTGTCTCTTGGATTGCCTTCCAGATTTTCCAGCACACTCCAAAGGCTGTGCCTAAACCAAAAACCTCTCAAACCAGAAGGGAACATAGTTTCTAGAGTTTATGCTCTCCCTGGGTATGATGGAAAATACCTTTGAGTAAAATTGGTCTTGCTTTCCATTGAAGTACATAATGAAAATAATGAGTGAGGTTTTATTCAAACCCCACCAATTTCTAGCACTAAAGTGGGCTATAAAACTTGAATGTCATTCAAAATAAGAACTAAAAAAAAAAAAAAAGCAAACAGAGAAGAAGAGAAAACCCATATGAAAGTCACACTGGTTGCATATTTTGAGGTTAACATGACATGACTGTGTCTCTTAAGCTCATTTAAACATTTAATTTTGTTCTCTTGTTCCGTCCCTGAGTACATATGGATTTCACAGAGGTTTAACAGGACAGAAGAAAGTTACCCATAATTGAAACAGGCTTTATGCGCAAGTCACGACGTTGTGTTCAACACTCAGAGGGAGAAAAACGTGTTCTTTCTGTCTGAAGTGACTTATTTTCAGATTAAGGAAAACAGCTGTGAGAAGAGACAGAACTGCTCCTCAGACGAGCACCACCAACAAACTGAAAATTTGCTGAAATCTGTTCAAAGAGATTAATCTTAGAACCTTAGATTTAATAATGCAGAATAAGTAGAGAAGGACTTGTGTAGCATAAAATCATAGAATGGTTTGGACTGGAAGGGACCTTAGAGATTGTTCAGTTCCAAACCCCTGCCTTGGGCAGAGACACCTTCCACTAGACCACGCTGCTCAGGGACTCATCCAACCTGGCCTTGAACATCTCCTGGGATGGAGAGCCCATGACCTCTCTGGACAACCTCTTTTGGTGTGTCCTGAACCTTATAGAAAAGAATTTGTTCTTAATACCTACTCTAAATAAAATCTACCTTGTTTACATTCAGGACTATCTCCCATTGTCCTGTTACTCCTTGCCCTTGTCCAAAGTCCCTCTCCAAATCTCTTGGAGATCCTTTGGGTACAGGAAGAACCACAAAATCACAGAATCACAGAATGACTGGACTGGAAAAGACCTTCAAGATCATTGAGCCCAACCCAGCCCCACCACCTCAACTAAACCATGGCACCCAGTGCCACATCCAGTCTGTTTTTAAACACTGCCAGGGATGGTGACTCCACCACCTCTCTGGGCAGACCATTCCAGTACTTTATCACTCTTTCCATAAAAACCTTTTTCTTAATATCCAACCTATATTTCCCTTGGTGCAGCTTAAAACTGTGTCCCCCCGTTCTGTCAGAACCTGGTGGAAGACACCAACCCCCACCTGAGCACAGCCACATTTCAGGGAGTTGTAAAGAGTGACAAGGTCACCCCTGAGTCTCCTTTTCTCCAGGCTAAACACCCTCAGCTCCCTCAGTCATTCCTCACAGGGTTTGTGTTCCCAGCCCCTCTCCAGTCTCGTTGCCTCCTAAGTGTCCTTCCTAAACTGAGGGGCCAGAACTGGACCCAGCACACGAGCTGTGCCCTCACCAGTGCAGAATACAGGGGGAGAATGACCTCCCTGCTCCTTCTGGCCACACCATTCCTGATCCAGGCCAGGAGCCATTGGCCTTCTTGGCCACCAGGGCACACTGCTGGTTCATGTTCAGCCGGCTGTCAACCACCACCCCAGGACCCTTTCTGCCTGGGCACTGTCCAGCCACACCATCTCCAGCCTATAATATTGCAGGGGGTTATTGTGGCCAAAATGCAGGACTCAGCACCCAAATTGAATAAACTTCATGCTGTTAAGACTCTGCCCATCCACTCAACCATTCCAGGTCTCTCTGCAGAGCCCTCCCACCCTCCAATAGATCAACACACGCTCCCAGCTCAGTGTCATCTGCAGATTTACTTATGAAAGACTCAATCTCCTCATCCCTGTCATCAATAAAAATATTGAACAGAGCTGGCCCCAGCACAGACCCCTGAGGGACACCACTAGTGACTGGAAGTGACTGGAATGGGATTTGAGATCTCCCTGGAGCCTTCTCCAGGCTGAGCAGCCCCAGCTCTCCTAGCCTGTGTCCAGAGCAGAGGTATCCCAGATCTGTGATCAGTTTAGTTCTGGACTTGTCCCAATGAGTTGATCTCCTTCCTGTGCTGGGAACCCCAGGGCTGGATGTAACACTCCAGGTGGGATCTCACCAGAGCAGAGTAGAAGTGGAGAATGCCCTCCCTCCCCTCCTGGCTGTTCTGCTTTAGATGCAGCCCAGGATCCAGGTCACGGATTTTGAAACCATCCGTGCACCTGCAGGACTTCTGAGCTTTGCTGGAAGTCCTTGCAGAGCCTTCCTGAGCACGTGCAGCAGTGAAGGATGAGTCCTGTGCTGGTTCCCCCCTGGCTCGTCCCAGCCGCTCCTGGTGATTTATGGCAGGAGGCAGAGATAAGTTATCTGATAAATGACTCCTCCATTATCATAAACAGATGTGTCCCAGTATAGATTATAATTACATCTGAGGGAAAATAGAACAAACACAAAGGTTACAAGGCTGAGATTGGGTGAATGGCTTATTTATTCTTCATTGTTTTTTCTTCTCTTTTTCGGTGTTAATCCCACCTTCCACTGAGGGACTTCCAATAGGCTATAAATTATGGGATCAAACTTGTTTTACATATGCTTATGTCAAATAATTTACACAGCTACAGGATCAGCCTTTGATTTCAGGATGCTCAGGTCAAATACAGATATTGGAAAACCACAGATTTCCATTCAAGAGAGCATCAAAGGAACAGAGCCTTAAAGGTGCTGAGCACTGTCCAGCTCCATTGGTTTCTGGGGGAACCTGGAAGCACTTGGCCTCACAAGAATTAGATTTGGGAGGTGATTTGAAATGTCTGAGTATGAAAAATTATGTTGGAAACCACCAATGTGTGAACTTTTGGAGATCCTTTTTTTTTTTTTTTTGTGCTTATTTCTTCTGACATCTGTGAAAAGCTGACTTGGATACTTGTATGTAGAGAAACCAGCTGAGATTAAGACCCTGGGTGTTGGGAACATGGGGACAAGGAGGTGACTGTGGTGGGTTGACCCTGGCTGGATGTCAGGTGTCCTCCTGAGCTGCTCTGTCAGGCCCCTCAGCTGGACAAGGGAAAGAAAAATTGATGAAAGGCTCCTGGGTTGAAAAAAGGACAGGGAGAGATCAGTCACCAGTTACCCTCAAGGGCCAAACAGGCTGGACTTGAGGAAATTAATTAATTTTAATGCAAATCAAATCAGGAAGTGCAACAAGTTGCATATTACTTCAATATGATACTTCAGGTTAGAAGTGTCAGTGCATTGAAATTAGGCTTCAGTGTGTGGAAAAGCAGCATTTTACTATAACAAGGAGAAAAGGAGGGAAAAGGAATCCCCAATATTGTTACTTTAAAATTGCTTTGGATTTTTGAAGTTAACCTAGTGATAATAAAGCAATAACAAAGTGAAAATGTAAGTTGAAATCAAAGTAACACTTTTTGTCTGGCCTGAATTAAATTCACATTCACACGCTCAGCTGCTGGTTTGTGAAAGTGAACCCAGAATTGTGAGCTTATTTCGGGCTTTTGTGACAGTCACTTGAGAGATCTTCAACTTTTCTCCAGTATGGAAAATTGTTTTCTTGTTCAACTCCTCAGGTATCATCCCTGTGAAAGGGGATGGAGAATCCTGTAGAGCACAGAGGGATTTTGCATTTCAAGCTCTGTCTGCTGGTGCTCAGGCAAGGAGGCTTTTCCTGCTTTCTCCATTGATTTAGGAGTTCTCATTCTGAGCGCGTTGTAACTACAAGGAAATGAAATTCTCTCGCTTTCTGCTAAAATAAGAAGATTTACTTGTGGAAATAACTCTGTAAATACCACGTACTGCCATCTATGGCTCTGCTAGGGAAGCACATTGAGAGCTCTGCAAAGGAATCTGCTTTTCCACCGTCAAAGGAACCTTTTGTGCTAACCGGGGTTTTGAACGAGTGGCTCGCAGCTTCCAGCAGCTGGTGAGGGAAAAGAGAGTTCCCAGGGGAAGGGGAATCTCAATCCATCCCTCTCCTGCCAGTTTGGTGCCAGGGTCAGCAACAGATGCCAAGAGATTGCAGGTCAGCAGGAAAGCACCTGGGGAGCAGCACAAAGGAATTCCAGGCACTCCACACAGGAAAATGGCTTCATGGCTCATCCAGCTTAAATTCCTCTATTCTGACACCTGAGCATGTGGAATGAGCCTGAGGATTGGGGATGTGTGTTCTGCAGGGCTGTGATCTTGTTGGCATGGTGGAGATGTGGTGGGATGGCTCCTTTGACTGGGTTGGGATGGGCTCCTGTGGCTGGAGGAGGGGAATGGAATGAAAGGATGCAGGAAGAACAGGAATAGGCATCCTCTTTAGGAAGGACAAGCACAGGAGATGAGGAGGTGCTGTGTCCCTCTGTGTTAAGGAGCAGATGGACACTGAGGATGGACGAGGAGCTAAGGGAGAATTTATGGGTCAGGATTAAGGGAGGGCAGAGACAGGTGACATTGGTGTCACCTACAGACATTGGGGTCTGCTACAGACTGCCCAGCCAGGAGGACATGGGGGGCTTGGACCAACCTGGTCCAGTGGGAGGTATCCCTGCCCATGGCAGGGGGTGGAACTGGATCGTCTTCAAGGTCCCTTCCATCACAAACCATTCAGTGACTCTGGTAACATGCTGTAATTATTATTAGCATTGCTATTTTTAGAAGGTGTTCATCACTTTCCCTCCTGAAGAAAGTTTCTAAACAAGGATAAGGAAGAGCAGAGCACTTGTTAGAGAAATTCTCTTTATTGTGAGCATTTGGGATGCTCCTGATTTGTCTTCATTGGCAATAACATCAAAGTGCACTTTGCCTTTGCTCTAACTCTTGGTTCCCAGCCTCTGGTCCCAGAATCTTCACCAGAAGAAGAACTTAATTCTGCCCACGTAGGATTAATATCTCCTCCCCACTCCTTCCCTTCCTGGGCAGGGAGAGGGGAAAGAGGAAAGTTCAGGATCAGTTCAAAGCTCTGAAAAAGAGAGGAGCTGTGAACATCTGGGCTTGGGGCTTCATCATTCCTTCCTGCTGCCAGAGCCAGCATCACAAATGCTTTCAGAGGCGGGTTCCATCCTCTCCCCTGGTCATCCAAGAGCTTTGGGACTCTGGGAATAGCTTGGCTTCCTAAACAAAGCAGCAGTCACTCATCCAAGCTCCCTCCACAATCATTGGCCATGGCCATAGCTGTGCTGGTGGTTGTTCCCCTCACTAAAACCCTTTTTGGGATCCATGGAGTTGTCCCCTGGCCCTGGCATGCAAAGCAGGCTGGTCAGGGAAGAAGGGATGGAGTTAGGATTTCCCATGCTTGGGAAAGCTGGAACATCTGCCTCGCCTCACTTTATAAGTCTATAATGGGCTTGATGCTAAATTTCTATTTACGAGAATTTTCTCAGAACCTTGTCCAAAAATGGTGGAGTTTGAGCAAAGACACTCCTTGAACACAGACAATTGCTACACTTCAATAAATTCAGCCCATAGGAGGAGGAGCAGGAGTTTTCTCCTTGTCCTTTGGAGAGGCTGGGATTGCTGGGTTTGATCTGTGGCACCTGAGCATCAACGCTCCTGAGCAGCAACTGCCAGCAGAAACCACAGCTGGCAACAGCAATGAAAATTCATTAAAAATATATAAAAATTAACAACAAAAGCAAGGTGGAAAGCACAGCAGCCATGTGAGAGGCAGGCATGGGAAAATCCCTTCCAAGAGCTGAGTTATCCCATGTCTCCCTTCAGCAGAAGGATGTGGCTGCCTCGAAATTTGAATTGTTCAAAGAGATTTTTAACCAGACAAAATGGAAAGTGTTATAGATGTAAACACAGTGGTATCTGTTGCTGGAGGGGAAGTAAACTGATTGCTTACAAGCTGTCCTGCTTTGCAGTTATCCTTTCAAACAGATCCCCTGGGAATCCCAGGCATTTCCTTTTTTTTTTCCCTTGCCATCCTCATCTACACCTACGATATCTGGGGGTACCACTGGCAGGAGCAGACTCTTCCAAAAAACTAAATTCAGTTTCTCCACATTGCAATTATGCTTCCAGCAGATTTTTGGGGCAAATCTATTATTCCAAAGGCACAACCAGCCTACCTTTGCAATGTGGGAGGTGGGAGGACAGAGTCAACAAACCTAAACCAGCTCTGAGCAGCTACCAGCCCAAACAGCCTTTTTCCGCCCGTACTCCGTGCTTCAAAAGAAGGTGGAAAAATTGGGCAGATAGAAAATGTTTTTCTGGCTCTTTCATGTCTCCCTCATGTACTTTGTAGTTTGAGACCAGCTTAGGCTCCTGAAGTGTGCAGCTTAATTCTTCTCCCAAAATCTCTTTGCATATTCCCAGGGGTGCTCAGTTAGCCATGGATATTCCCATCCTTTTTTTTTTCTTTTTTTTTTTTGCTCTGGGCCCATTTTGCCTCTGACAAGAGGGGTTTTCTGTGCAACAAACATGTTCTAAATTCAAAGTGTGGGTAAAAGTTTGTTTATCTCTCTTGAGTTTGCTGTTTTCCTTTGACAGGGGGAAGGGGAGAATTACAGCTGGACCCAGCTCAGCCTTTCCTCCTCCAAAACCCAGACAGAAAACAGAGCAGAGAGGAGAAAGATACTTCACTCTTGGCTGTGTTTTTGGACAGCAAACCAGTGTTTGTCACAAAATCCACCCAGCACCTCCCTAAGGAGAGTTAGGGGTGGGTTTGCCTTATCAGCACCACCATGCTTTCCTCCTCCAAAACCCAGACAGAAAACAGAGCAGAGAGGAGAAAGATACTTCACTCTTGGCTGTGTTTTTGGACAGCAAACCAGTATTTGTCACAAAATCCACCCAGCACCTCCCCAAGGAGAGTTAGGGGTGGGCACCACCATAATGGTGCAGGGATGGTTTGTCCCAAAAGCTGTTGGGCCTTGTGACCTCTGTTTTTGCTGTTCTTGTCTGCTTCTTTTCCTCTGGGAATGACACTGGAAGGTCCTGGTGGTGCCCTGAGTAACTTCAGGAGTCCTCACACCATATTGTGATGGGACAGAGGTTGCCAGCTTGGGCTGAGCTGAGATCTTTTGGTTGTTTCTGCACATTTTTAAGCAAAACAGGGCAGAGATCTCTGTTTCAGGGCTTTCTGTGTCAAACAGAAATTGTGCTGACCTAGGACTGGTCCCTGCAAGGTCTCTGCATGGGGAGCAGAGGGGACAACCACGAACACAAAGGTGTCTTTAAATCTGTTATGTTACCAGCATGGACCATTCTCCCCACAGATCCCATGTTTGGGTTTTGTTGGCAGGATGGAAGGAAGGGTCTATGTCCCCCCAAACTCAGATTTCTGGGGAGATCTGATGTTTTGAGAGTATCTCTTGCTCTGCCAATGGCCTTCCTTGCCCTCAGAATTATCCTGCTGCAGGGAATTTCACATTTTATGCTATTTTGCCTTCATCACTTCACAGATGAAGAGAGCAGGTGAATTATTGCACTTGGTTACCTCTGACAGCTGCAGACCCCAAATCCTCACGTCCTGTTTGCTGTCCCAGCTCACCCTCTGTTCTCCCTGGAGGGCACACGGTGAGAAATGGGGACATCAGGCCTCTCTGTGATTTTGAGGTGCAGGCCATGTTTACCCTCTTGTTGAATGGGAGTCTAGGAATTCACAAATCTCTCTACTTAGGACTGGAAAAAAATGGTCAGCAGTGACATTTGTCAGTATCTTTGGACAGTGCCCAGGGTAGGATTCCTGGTCCTGGGCCAGGAGTTAGACTTTGATGATCCTTGTGGATCCTTTCCAGCTCAGGGTATTCTGCAATTCTCAGATTCATGGACCCAAATTCCCCATTCCCACAAGGACAAGTTTTCCATCAGGCCCCATTGTAACAGAAAATGGGTTTAGTTTGGTCAGCAGCACTTTTTGGTGCTCTGTCCTTCTGCTTGGGCTTCTTTGCCCTGCACCACAGGAGAGAGGCCAGCTGCACCTTGCTCTTCCTGACCTCCCCAAACACAGGACAGGGAAGGTGAGTGCCCCCCTCTTCCCCCATCACTCCAAAAGAAAGGCAGAGCTGCCCCACGGGGTTCAGAGGGGCAGGGACAGAGTTAGGGCTAGGGTTAGGATTAGAGTTAGGATTAGGATTGGGATTAGGTTAAGGTTTAGGGTTAGAATAAGGTTTAGGGTTGGGATTGGAGTTGGGGTTAAGGTTAGGATTAGGGTTGGGGTTAGGGTCAGAATCAGGGTTGGGGTTAGGATAAGGGTTAGGGTTAGAATCAGGGTTGGCGTTAGGATTAAGGTTAGAGTTAGGATTAGGATTGGGGTTGGGATAAGGTTTAGGGTTAGGATTAGAGTTGGGGTTAGGATTAGGGTTAGGATCAGGGTTTGGGGTTTGGGATTAGGTTTAAGGCTGGGGTTAGGATTAAAGTTAGGGTTAGGATAAGGTTTAGGGTTGGGGTTAGGGTTAGGATTAGGGTTAGAGTTAGGATTAGGGTAAGGTTTAGGGTTGGGGTTAGGGTTAGGATTAGGGTTAGAGTTAGGATTAGGGTTAGAGTTAGGATTAGGGTTGGGGTTAGGATAAGGCTTAGGGTTAGGATAAAGTTTAGGGTTAGGATTAGGTTTGGGGCTAGGGTTAGGATCAGGGTTAGGGTAAGGATTAGGTTTGGGGTTAGGGTTAGGATTAGAGTTAGTATTAGGGTTACGTTTTGGGTGAGGTTTAGGCTTGGGTTCCTTTTGCCAAGCACTCCCTGGCTCCCTCCAAATCTTTCCCCTCTCCTGCTGACACCTGTGAGGGTTGGAGAGAGAGGAGCTGCAGGAACAGAGAAGAAATTCCTGTTTGACTCGGAGAAACAGGGAAGCCTTCTTGACAGAAAACAAACTCCCAAAATGCTGGCGAGAGAAAGGGAGAGATTTCCATTCGGAGCATGCACTGTGCTAATCCAGCATAGCCGCCTGTCGGCTAAAACCCTGCATTTCAGGCCCCAGCTGCCCCTTTGCTCCAGTCCCCGCTTAACTGGAGATGTCACAGATGCCTTTGGCCAGCGATGCTGCAGTGCTGGCTGGGGATGAGAGGCTGCTTTGCTGCGTTCCTCCACAGCCAGGGTTTGCAGCTCAGCTCGTCTAAACGAAGATTTTTCTTTCTTTTCTCCTTCTCCCAGCAGTTTTTAGCGATGCAAAAGGTTTGAAGGTGTGGAAATAGGGGCTGAAGTGTTGGATGATGTGAAGCAGAGGGAGGAAAGGGGAAGAAGGCCAAAAGGAGGGGGTAGAGATGCCCTGGAGAGTCCCTGGGGGGAGAGATGGGGTGCTCCTCTCCCTCCCTGAGGCAGAGGGACAGAGGGTGGTGGCAGATGGGATCTTTACCTCTGCCCCTTAGGCAGGTCTGTGCCTCTTCCCTGATGGGGAAGCAGCAGCCCCAGGCAGGCAGGGAGGTGATTTTGTCAAGGAAAGAGGGTCGGTTTCCCCCTTTTGGGGTAGGAAGGGTTAAAAAACAAGGGGCAGGTCCCGAAGTCTGACGGGATGCTGAAGTCCCCCAGCTCTCCACACACCTCCAGCCTTATCCCTCTCCCTTCCATCCCCTTCCCACCCCCTCCCTCCCTTCTCTGCTCGGCAGGCTTCTCATTGCCAGAGGACCTTCCTCAGGCTGCAAACCTGGAGGCAGCACCTTCACCCCGTATCTGCCGGGATGTAGCACGTTCCTTTCACCCCAGCCCATTTCCTCCTCCTCCATCTGCTCAAACTTTCCCTTCCCCCCGCCTCCCCAGCCTCCTGCTACCTTGGGGTGTCGCCTGGATGCGAGACCCCCAACTCCCGCCCAAATTTTGGTTTAATGGAGCGAGGAGTTGAGGAGGACGCTAGGAAAGAGGCAAAATTTAAACAATTAGGAAAGGGTTAATGGCTGTCGCCGTCTTCTGCCTGGGCAAGCCGTGCGCCCTGGTGCAAAGGCACGGCCGAGCCGGGGTGCTGGGGGAGGTCCCCCCATCCCCGCCCTCCCTCCCCCGCAGCTGAGGGGCTGGGGAGCCACTGCCCCGCTGGTCCCCGCCGCCCTCTCCAGTGTCCCGTTCCCCTTCCCAGGCTGCCAGCTCCGGGGGAGGCTCCGGGGGGGCGCGATGAGAGAGCCCCAGCACCCCCCTCTCCCTGCCGGTACCCAGGCAGCGGCACCAGCGTCTCTGCGCATCCCTCTGCGGGCGAGCGGCACCTCTCCGTGCTGAGCCTCCGCAGGTTTTTGGGGGAGCGGGGCGGGGAGACGGGGAGGGGGGGGAAGCAGAAGCCTCGCCATCCTCACCGCCACCATCCCGGCTCCCTCTTCACCTCCCGGCTCCCAGCTTAGGGCTAAGCTGTCCCGGGGAGGCTGCGCTGCTGAGCCGCCAGCGCGCTCCGGCTGTCGCTGGCTCCTCTGTTCCATCCATCCATCCATCCATCCATCCATCCATCCATCCATCCATCCGTCCCGTCCTGCTGGAGGCTAGCGGAGCATGCCCGATGCGATGCCGTGTCAGTTCGGGTCCTCGCCTATAGCTGCCTGTTTTACAAAGCCCCGATCCGTGCGTGTGCGTGTGTATGTGTGTGTGCATTTCATCCCTCCCTCCTATCCCTCCCTCCCTCCCTCTCTCTCTCTCTCTCTCACTCTAATGTGTGATCTGGAAAGCTTATAAAAGCCTGATGTAATCCTTAATGCAGCCCCTGGCTACAAAGACTGGATCTAGTTTCAGAGAGAGAGATTCAGAAGCAGAATTTTAAAAAATTAATTAATTAATTACAAAAAAAAAAAAAAAAGTGTGGGGGAGAAGAGAGAGAAAGAAGGAAAAGCAGACGAGTGGATTTTAAGCAAACATATCTTCCTGAAGAAGACCATTCTTGCTCCTCGCTGCTGGGAAAGCTACTCTGAACCCTGCTGTATATTTTTTTTTTCCAAAGGAGAAGACTTGATTGTCTGCTTGGATCTAATGATTTACTGGCTTTTAACTGCGTTTTTCCCCTCTCCTAAGGATTCCTCAAAAAACGGCTTAATTATTTTCAGCTTTTCTCTTCTACCTGCCTGTCTGCAGAGACACCAAAGGTTCTCCCTTCCTCTCCATCCCCACCCCCATTTCTTTTAGGATTTTCCCCCCTTTTCCATTTAATATATACATATATATATATATAAATGTGTATGTATATATATATGTAGAGGCAAGAGTGGAGGAAGCGGAGGGGGAGAGAGAGCTCTGCCATCCTTTTGGACTTCACGCGCTGCCCAATGTTGGGCTGGTTACCCCTGGATATGTTGCTGGTTTCCATTTGGAATTTGACGAAGGGAAGAAGGAGGATATAAAACCTGGGGAGCTCGGCAAGGTAAGGGGCTCCCGGCCAGCCTTCCTTCTTCCACGGAGGGGAGGGAGAGGGGGGAACGCGACTTCTCCGGCTGCGCTTTGCCTGAAGCGCAGGGGGGTCTGTCTCCATCCCCAGGGGACACGGCGATGGGGGCAGCGGTGGGCACCCACTCCTCTCCTTTTGCCCCTGCAAACAGCACCCGGAGGATGTTTCCGTCCCTTCCACTCCGCAATTTGGACTGATAGAGCGTAATCATTCCCTGACACGGGAAGTTTTAACTTTTGTGCATGCAGGTCCTCCTGTGGGCAAACATCAAGCGCTGGTGGAAAATATTGAATGTCTGCAGGATGCGGAGGGGGAAATGCAGACGTGTCCCGGGGAAGGGAGCAGGGGACTGGGTTGTATGGGAGGGGAGAGGGCAGCCAGGCGAGGGAAGAGGAGCGGGGGATCGCGACAGGAGAGCTGCAGAGCCAGCCGGGGCTGAACTGCGAAGTGCTGCGAAGCCGCGGTGCCTCCGCGGGCAGCCCTGGGGTCCGGGACTCCTCAGTCCGCAATGTTGGCAAACAAAGTCCCGGAAGGACAGGCAGCTGCCTGCCCCGGGCATGAATCTGCCCTCATCGCAGCTTCCTGCCTTCCCCCTTTTCCTCGGAGAGCTCTCGGGGTGGGGGGGTCCCTTCTTGCTTCGCTGCTTGTGTGGCACCTACCCAGGGCTGGAGGCTGCGATGAGCTCCTCGTGTGCCCCCCCCGGATGCCATTTCTCAGCACTTCGCTTCACACCGGGGGAGAAAATTAACCTTTAGCCTCCGTGGAGCTCACACAGACACACACACGCTGCTCCCGGCGCTGTGCTCCTGGGGGATGCTGGCACCCAGGCACGGCTTAGCCTTTCTTTGGGAGGGGGGAGGCGGGTGGAGAGAGAAGGAGTCTCCATCGGGGATGCGTAATTACAAAGCATCTTGTTCTGAATCACCCTGTGTGGGAATGAACCGCAAAATTTGTCTCTCCCTCTTCCCCCACCGCCCCCCTGCCTTTCACGGCCTGACATTCGCTGATGGAGGGTGGCTGTTGATGCATCTTCAGACTTTCACAGAGAGGTGTTTCAGCCATGGCCCTGTCAGGGCTGCGAGGAAGAGGGGGAAAGAGGGATCGAGGGGGATCAGGTAGAGGTTTCAAAGGGACTTCTCAGTCCTGGCTGAGAGCAGGTTCCCGTACCGAAGGCACGGGCTGCAGATGAACTCTGCCAGGTACCTTCGGCTGTGACTCACGCTCGTGTCCCTGATCCTGCCCTGGCCAAGCAAACAACCCCTGTGAATCAGCGGCACAGAGAGGAGTGGGGAGGCAGGGGAGCATCAAGGCAAGGTCAAAGGGATGGAGGGCACAAAGACACCCCCCTTTCCATCCCTGACCGCCCCATCCCTTCGGAGCCGGGGCTTTCAGGCTCAACCCAGCTCCAGCACCGGGTCTGTCGAGTTGCCAGGGCCAGCTGACAGCTGATGGCTGAGGGAGGAGGAAGAGGAGGAGGGGAGGAAGGGGGCTGAGGAAGAGCGGAGCTACTTTGACAGATGCCCAAACCTGCGTGCGCGGCAGGGCGAACATCGCAGCGCCTCGAAAGCCTCGCTGGGAGGGAGCCAGGGGTGCTCGGGGTGCAGGGTGCACCTCCCCAGCCCCGATACCTGTTGATTACCTATAGGTTTCCTCTCACCTGGCCGGGCAGAGCCTGAGGAAAGCCAGGAGGGCTGAGCCCCCGACACTCCGAGGAGTTGCCTGGTGACCTCCGCGGCGTAGCAGGGAGGGCTCTGTATTAATGATGATGACTCTGCTTTGGCTGGTGCTGAAATATCTGTATTATCTATTATCAGCTGGGAGACGAGGCTGGAGGCTTCGCAGGGCTGGGATCTCATCCAAAGTCCGGGCTGCTAAAGGAAACAAACAACTCCCCGTGCATATTAAGTGGGTCCCTAATTAATTAACGACTCGTTAACCTGGGTCCCACAGTCCTTCCTGTGCCCAAGACCTCGCTGAGGAAGAGGAAGAGGAAGGAGGTGGCAGGGCAGAGCCGGGAAGGTTTTTTACCCTTGGAGGGTGCTGAGGAATTGCACCAGCTCAGCCAAGCTGCACTGCCGGGGGACAGGGTGGCCACGGGGGCTGAGCCAGGCAGGGGACAAAGGAGAGGGCTGAGCAGACAGGACATCCTGCCTGATGGGTCTCGGAGTGGCACAGAGTGCTGCTGGGGTTTGCAAAACCCAGGGGACCTCCATAAACCGCTGTGGGTGTTACAGAAGGGTCAGGGTGCAGCATCACTCCTGCTGTGGAGGACGAAAAGGGGGACCAAAAAGGAACTGGACAGGCAGAAAGCACAGCAAGGGCAGGAGCAGGGCTCCCGGCCCTTTTCATGGGACTTGGGATGCTGTTGCAGAGCCCTGGGTGCAGGGAGAAGGGCTTGGAGCCCCCGGGATTGACCAGTGGAGGTGGAAGGACTGTCTGCAAAGCAGAGGGGATTTCTATTAATTACTGTAGCCCCTTCTCCTTAGCGAAGGAAAACGAGGCAGGGATGGTGTGCCAGACCCCATACCCGGGATGGGAGCTGCGTGTGTGTGTGTGGGAGTCGGGGGGAGATCCTGAACCCCCATCACACCCCAAGGACCAGCAAAAGCAATCACCACGGCCGGGGGAGCACTCGCATCCCATCCTCTGCCACCCCAGCGAGACCCGGATCACCCTGCGCCCTGCAGACACCCAGAGGTGCTCTGGAACACCTCCACAACCCTTCCCTGCCTTAAATCACCCCACAAGCCCCTCTTAGGACCACCCCAAACTTAGCGAACCCCCCCAACACACACATCCCCACTCCATCCTGACAGCATCGGCACCATCCCCGCTGCAACCCCGCGCCGGGAGAGGTTGGGAAAAGGCGTCGGGCATCTCCCCCTGATGTCAGGGTTCCCCCCCAGCCTCCCCCATCCCCAGGGCGGCAGCGGGGGGGCTGCCGGGGGCGGCCGGGGCTTGCGGAGAGCGGCGGGGAGGTGGCGCTCGCCGCCCGGCTATCGCCGCTCGCCACCCCCGGAGCGCTCGGGTGCTCGGCACAGCCCGCGGAGCGCTGCTCTCCGCTATCCCCCCTCGCCAAAACACCCCCAAAAAAACAAACAAACAAAAAAAACCCCAAAAAACAAAACAATCCACCCGCATAGATGGGGCTCGCAAAGAAGCGCTGGCTCCCAACCCGCGCCTGAAACGCGAATCCCAGGGGGTTTATTTCCCACTCTCCATCATCGCCTTCCCGTTGAGTTTTTGCCCACTCCGTCCCCAAGTTTTTTGGTTTTTTGGGGTTTTTTTTTTGCCATGCTCTCCCGCACGTTTTATCCCCCCTCCTCCCCTCTTCTCCCCAGTTTCAGTGTCCTTGTGAAAGTAGAGGCTCTCCACGGCAGTGGAAGTGCTCTGCTACTCCCATGCCCAGAACCGGGGGGCACGGGGGCAGCCCCCAGCTCCAAGGGCTTGCTGGACGTCTCCACATCATCCCTCACTCCCTGCAAGCGGGAGCACTTTGCTCCCGGGAATCCACCCGGATATCGTCCAGCAGGGATGGAGCCCCATGCTCCAGGGGGAGATGGCAGAGGGGCTTCCCGCAGTGCCTGCAGGTGGCTTTTCCTTCCCGGTTTTTTGGGAGGAGGGAGAAGGGGAAGCATTGCGCTCACAGATCCAGCTTCACCCCCTCCCGTTGCTCAAGAGCAGCAGGCAGGAAATCCTCTGTCATCGGTACCTGTTGCAGGGGATCAGCTTGGCTCATTAATTAGCTCCAGGAAAACCTGTGCTGGTAAACAAATGACTCAAAGCTTTTCTCCGGGCCTGATCCCAGGCTCGTGGAATGCTGGTCTCCACCTTTCTAGGAGAGGTGCAAAGAGAGAGGAGTATTTTCCTCAAGATGGATGACAGGCTGTCTCTGGAACCAGCTCGCCTCCTCCTCTTGGAGGAAATTCACAATTCCAGGCGAGCCTTCAAAGGGAAGGGAGCTGGCACCTGGCCTGGAGGTTTTCAGGAGAGTCCTGCTCCGTGTCACAGCATGGACTGGAATGGCTAAAATGTGGCTGCAGACAAAGCCCAGAGGTCCCCATCACACCCCAATGTTCACCATTCACAGGATGCTCCCGAGTTCTTCTCATGGCTCCTTTCCCAAATTCCCTGGGTTCTCTGCTTGCCTGTAGTTTGCTGGGATAAAAAAAAGGGCAGGAGGGTGATGCTTGTGCTTGGGGGAACTTGGCTAAGAGTTAAATACTGATGTGGGTTGATGTCCATCCGTAAATTTGGGTGGGGATTTAGGGCTCTGAAGCACAGGAAGAATAGGACTGGTGCACAATTCCCAAGGTGGGGACGGGGGTCTCCTTCTTGGCATCTCAGTTGCCTTGAAACCACACCTCTGCCAGGGAAAACCAGCATTTGAATGTCCCACCTGTGCTGGAGAGGTAGGGGCTCCTTTTGATGTGAAATGCATTGCTTTCATTTAGAATAAATATTAGGAAGGAATTCTTTATTGTGAAGGAGTTGAGGTACTGGCAGAGTCTGCCAGAGAAGCTGTGGCTGCCCCATCTCTGGAAATGTCCAAGGCCAGGTTGGATGGGGCTTGGAGCAAGCTGGGACAGTGGAAGGTGTCCCTGGTGTCACCCGATCCAAACCATTCTGTGATTTTATGATTTATGCATAGCCCCATGAGATGCCAAATCCACAGGAGACCAGCCCTCTAAATCCCAAATCACCATGGCAGGGAGCTGTGGCAGCCTTCATTTCCCCAAGTCAGACCCACCATAGATGTCACCCAGTCTCAGCATCCCAGTGTCAGAGGTCCCACCTGCCCTACCCTTCCTTAATGCTCCTGCTGCCAAAAAGGCAATTTTTCCACTCCATCCCTGGCCCATTACTGGAGGCATTTTATTCAGACCTAAGAAACCATCAACTGGAAGCCAAACTTCTCTCTTGGAGAGCAATCTGGAAGGGCAGCCCACAGGGGGAGTGTAATTCCCTTTCCCTTCCATGCACTCCATGTGATATTTGGCTCTCTAATGTGGTTTGCAGCATGCTGAGGCTACAAAGCACAATAAAAAAAAATAAAGGAAAGGAAAATGAGCAGTAAATGAAGTCCCTCCAGAACATCCATTTGTCGTCACATCTCGAGTTCAGAATTTCCTCACAGTGCCTCTTGGAGCGAGGGTTTTGTATTAGTCTGATTATGTTGAGATAATCTGTCATGTTGCTTCAGGAAGCTCTAAGGGAAGAGGACAAAAAAAAAAGAAAAAAAAAGGAAAAGAAAGATAATATTTTAAATCAGAGGGCTGCTAGATTGGTGACTCTGTCTGGCAGACACACATCACTGCCCCCTTTATGAAAATTTTAATTGGTTACCTCTGTCAGAGAAAATGAGAGATTTGCTGATTTTAATTTGTTGGAGCGAATCACTCCCTGCCAATATTATCAAAATTAAACTGGAGATGGTTTCTTGCTTTCCTTCTCCTACTCCCTCTGCATTTTCTTCTGAAATATCCCTCCATAAAAGATTGATTAAGGAGTGACCAGCTGATGACAAATGAGCTGTTGAAGTGGCAAACTCTGCCGTGCTTGGTGTCATGCCTTACCCCTGGGACAGGGAGGATCAGGGAAAGCAAATGGCATCTGGAGGAAGAATGGACAGGGACCTAGTAGGGAAATATAGATATTTTTGGGGAGGGGTAAAAATTGAAACAGATGTGTGTCACCTCATGTGGTGCACTGTATATTGGCTGAAGTGAGTGCATGAAACAAGATATATAAAATATATAAAATCCTCTTTGTAGTGTTTCAAGTACCATTGTGGTTTTAGCTTGGTGATTTGCTCCAGGTAGAGCTGCTGTTTGCTGGCTTGATGTGGCCTGGGAGCAGGACAGAGGAATCCTGCATGTGTTTGGGGGCACCATTTCGTGCATGCCACCTGCATGTGCTGGTATTTATTGTTGCCAGCTCTTTTTCTGAACACTGAGTTTTGGTCAGAGGCAGGTCTTGTGATACCTCCTGCCGTGATTTCAGCACTCCCACCTGCAGGCTCACCTTGTCAGCTGCCTGTTTCCAGGCTGGCTTTGCTAGATGGAGATGTTCCCTCAGTTTTTTTAGCTCAGCTGGCCTATAACAAAGTCCTTGCTGTTTGCAAAATGGCTCTTTTCTTCCTCCCCTCTGTCAGCTATTAGGAATATCCCATTCCTGGCAGACGTGCCCTATTCCATATTCATTGAGAATTAGCACGGCTCTCTGTCTAAATGTTTTTGGGATAGGGGTCATCATGATATCCTGCTAGAATAGATTTGGAGCTGAAACGCTTTGTCTCTGTCCCATCTGTGCTCCTGTCTCTCTGGGGATGATCCTGCAAGCCAACAGCTCCACAAACTGCTGAAGTTTGGGTTACCCAGCACCGAACCCCCGTGGCTGATTTTAAAAGCTGCTGTAGTGCAGTTCTCCCTGTGGGCCAAGGACACCCTCACGGGGCTGATCTCACCCCCTGCCAAACCACGTGGCTCAGGGCAGGGGTCTGGTCACACTTAATTAAGGCTTTGGTCTTTCTGCTGGTTGGTGTTCTCATTTGTGGAATGGGGAAGCCTGGCTTCCTCCCTCCTGGTGTGGCTCTGTGCCGGCTCTGTGTCCAGCTGGATGTGGTCAAGCCACATTTCCTCTGGGATCCTGAGGTGAAGGGCACCAGCTGAGCACCAGGGATGATTTATTCTGCTTGTGCCTTGACTGTGAGCACATGTCCACCCTCAAACATTCCTCCAGAGCCATCTTTTCTTGTCCTTCCTCAGTCCTTAATTTCTTGAGGTACTTCTATAGCTGAAGCAGGCAATTCTCCCACACCTGCCTTGGATTTCCTTTGGATTAAACACCTCCTTTTCCAGGAGAACCTCGTGCAGCACTGCAGAATGCTCCTTTGTATAGTCCAGCCCACTTGGATACTCCAATCAATCAAGCCTGGGGTAGGAGTCAGGCTTTATGCTGGATGTTGTTGAGCAGCAATGTAACAATGGAGATCTCCTCCAAACAAATATCTGCTGGTTCCTGCAAATGAAAGTCGATACACCTTCACAAGGAAATCTGTCCCAGTGGGGTCTTTTTTATCGAAAGCCCTGTTGGTAGATTTATTCATTGTGCAGGGCTGTTCCCTTAACAAGTCTGTTATTCATTGGCCATTGCTCGAGGGCGTGTGGAATTTATGGTCATAGTCCTGTAATCAGATATTTTGTTATAGAGGGCTTTGCCACCATGAAAGGTCTGAATAAATCAGTATGCAGCAGAAATTGATCCTCTCACAGGCTATTTCTGGATTCAGCTCCTGCTCTAAGAGTGTTTTCTCCCTTCTGGAACCATGCTACCGAAGCCTTTGCATGTTTGCACTGTGGTCAGGTCTACCAAAGCTCTGCTTCAGTGCCTGTGTGCAGACAGACACACACTTAGCTCTGTTTTCTGGGCCTGATTTTTGTCCTACGATACTTGAGGTCCATGCTGCTGCCATTTCCCAGACAGAAAAAAAAAAAAATCTCCATCACCTGACTTAAACATCTGCAGGTTGGAAAGAATTGCTTGAAAAGACTTTAATCAACTGCTAGGGAAGAAAGGCAAATCTGATTTTGAGTAGCTGCACTGGTGCCTCAAGTACTAAAGAGCTTGGCCTGCTAATCTCCACTTCTCAGATGTTGTTCCACAATCTGATCAGCTCTATTGAGCTGAAACAAGGGTTAATTGCTAACAAAATGTTCCACACCATCCTGCATACAAGGAAAGGGGCAAGGGTGAGCACCTTGCTTTTTGGAGCTTAGTGCAATCTCACCATGAGCAGCTGATGGTGAGGGAATTTGACTCCTGTATGTGCCCCAGGAATATCTGTCTGTGAAGGTAAAATTACAGCAGAGGCTCTGATTTTTATGGCAGAAATCAGGGATGGGAGGAGAGGAAAAATCTCTGTAACCTAGCAGCCTGTACAGCTGCTGCCTCCCAGGTCGTGGGTGATGTTAAATGTTTAAATGTCAATGAACCTCCCCCCTGAGCAGGGCTGAGCTGTCTTGGCACTTACTCTGGGGATGGAGCTTGGCAGTGCTGTGGTTCCTCAGTGGTCAGACACTGCCTTGCAAGTGTTCCCCAAGGCACAGCATCTTTCTAGAGAAATTCTGATGGCTCCAGGATTTTGGTTTAAGGAGAATCTGTGACAAAGGACATTCCTGTGCTTGCTCTGCTCTGGTGAGTGCAGCCCTAAGGAAGGTCAAACTGTGATAAGGAGCATGGGAATTATGTCCACCTGTGGGAAGACAAACGCTGAGGAAGCCAGAGGGTCTCTGAGCTGCCCACATCTCAGTAGAATCACAGAATGCCCTGCTTTGGAAGGAAACCACAAGGACCATCGAGCTCCTAGACCTGCACAGAACAACACAAAGAATCCCCCATATCCCTGAGAGTATTGTCCAAACTGGAACTCTGGCGGTCTCCATGCTGTGACCACTTCTCTGAGGAACCTGTTCTGGTTCCTGACCACCCTCTGGATGAAAAACCTTTTCTCTGTACCAATCTAAACCTGTCCTGACACAGCCCCAAGCCTTTCCATCAGATCCTATCACTGGATACAGCACTGCCCTTCCAATCACTCATTTTAGTGTCTCCAGGCCTGCCATGAGGGCAAGTGAAGGAATAACCAAACAGTGAATTAATGTTCACTGCATATTCTGAATGCTTATAAAAATGGCATGAACAATGTTAAATATTTCCTGTCCTGTGTCACTCGCTGGCTCCTGCCAGCTCAGGGTTTTCAGATATGTTACCAGGGATAGCAATGCTGTCAGGACTTTCAGAGTCTCCAGATGGAGATGATGCTACAACCAGCAGGAGAGATGGTGACAGGCAGAAGAACAGCAGAGCTGGGAGGGCAGGGGGAAAGCTGGGAGAGATCCCAGAAAAATGCCAGTTGGCTGGGGGATCCAGTTAAGTGGGATGAGTGGAAATACCAGGAGGGCATCCTTTGCTGTGAGAGCTGACATGATTGTAGATGTACCCAAGGCATCCCTCAGGGAGTAGAAACTGTGGGAAGTGCCTGCAGGCACGGAAATGCCACTGGAAGTGACATTCTCCAGATGGGGAATCCTCAGTCTGGATATCCTCTACCAAGATCAAGGGAGATGGTGAAGCAGCTTGCAGGAGGGGAATTCCAGAGGCCCCTTCCGCCTTCGAACATCTGTGATTCTTGTATGTGAATATGGGAAGATGGGACACAAGTACAGCAGATTTTGATGCCCTCACTGAACACAGATGCCCCCAGGAACTGCCTCCTGGTGAGCAGGAGGCCTGCAGGGTATCCAAAGGTGTCCTGGGGAAAGAACTGGAGGCTGTTTTGCAGTTCAAACTCCAGTGTGGGGCTATGTGGCAGCACCCTTTGTGTTGTCCTCTTCAGAAGGGAGGAAATCTGATTGGGATTGAGGTCTGGGGGCTGAAATCCAAGGTCTTGATGTGCTTTGAGTGAAAGAAAAGCATTTTGTAATGGATTGAGACAGGCTTCCAATCCCTCAAGAAGTAGAGACTGTTCTTTCCTGTGTTGGGACAAAGGCCTGGTTTGATGTCCTGTTGACTTGATCTCAGTTTTCTAGACAAGGCCTTTCTTGGAAGTTCCATATCCTTGCATCTCTCTGGAGTCTTACACCAATTTTTTGGCTAGGCTGTGACCAGAGGCAATGCCACAGCATCTTTGGTCAGAAATGTGCATTCACCCTGTCCTAAAATGTCATGTTTACGTTCTTTTACT
Organism: Passer montanus; assembly: GCF_014805655.1. Taxonomy (NCBI): domain Eukaryota; kingdom Metazoa; phylum Chordata; class Aves; order Passeriformes; family Passeridae; genus Passer; species Passer montanus. Next base: position 1,274,647 of record NW_024356506.1, on the reverse strand, counting down.
CCCATATCACAAAATATTTGTATTTTTGTGAACATCTTCTGTCCTGGGAAAAGCCTTGGCTTGTTCTGCAGTTGAATTTTCCAGGACGTGGAAAGGGGGGATACTCCACCAAAAGCTGCAACATCTCCTTCCTTGTTCTGTGGTGCTGATGGCTGGTGAGTCCCTCCCTTGCCTGGTTTGGCTTTTGACTTGTGATTAGGAGCAATGATCTTCCCAAAAGAGCCTCTAAGACCATCCTGGAATGCCCCTGAGAATATCACACAGCATCAGGTACAATATGGGACAAACTGCTGGGGGTGGGGAAGATCCTTGGTAAAGCCAACTGTGATCCCTAACAGCTCTTTGTTGAATTGGAGCTCATTTTATAAGGCTGAGAGAACTGAAGCACCTTTCTCTCCCCTGCCTTGAGTAGGCCTTAAATGTGTTTGTAGAAGAGCTCACCACAAGTATTTCCATTTTGCCTGGTGAGGGGAACATGGCACAAACAGAGCACTGATTTTTCTCAACTCCCTTCCCTTGCCCAGAAGAGTGGGTTGGATGCAAATAGGACGTGGCTCTTCCCAATCCCGGTGCTGGGTCAGCAGTGCTCTGCTCTGACAGCACTTCCAGGGAAGCTGGTGCTGAACACAACAACCACGAGCGCCGCGGATGCGCCACACCAGGCACGGCGCCTTTCACGTGGACTCAAAACCCTCCCTGTTCTCATAAATGCAATTTATGAGCCTCAAGGTGCCCAGCAGGCCGCGGAGAGGTGGTTATTAAAACCCCAGCTTCCCACCTCAAATTACAACTCAAATGCTGTGTTTGTTTCCCACTTCACGTGGTCCCTCAGGGGTTTTCCTTTAGCGCTGAGCCCTTTTGAAGTTGCTGATGATTACAGAGCAGGCAGTGTAATCTCCCTGTGGAAGGTATTTGGAGCTGGGGGGAAGGAAATCAATCACCACAGCGCAGGAGTCAGAACTGGGGTGGGGGATTAACTGTGCTGCACAGCCATCCCTTCTGCTCAGGAGCCCGTCCTGCTCTGGAGGTGCTGCTCTGGTGGCTGCAGCTCCTTAGACAGTCAGAGAAGGAGCATTTCAAAGGGAGTTTAAGCCCTGCAGACTGGCTCCCAGTCTGGAAGGTGACTTCGGTGGTGTAATTTTTCTGTCCAGTCACCCTCATCAAGCACTGGCATCTGGAGCTCTTCTTGAGCCCTGATTTTCTCAGTTTTTCTGGTGACTTGATTGGCTGTTCCCTGGCTCATCAAAGGACTGAATCATTTAAAGTTATTATGCTTTATTTCTTCCCGAATTATTGACCAACACTATCTTGTGCCTCTGCACTTTTCCTGATGAGCCTCTTTGGATTTACATCACTTGATCACTGTGTGTTGCACAACACTGAATATGAGCATGGCCAATGTAGAACTCCTGAGCACAGAGGCTGCAGTGGCTTGAATTAGATGGAAAGTGAACCTCTGGCAGAGCTGAGGTCAACATTTGGAGGTCTTGGGATTGTGCTTCATCTCCAGCTCAGCCCTTTTCCTCTGTGAAGTTCCTAGAGAGCTGTTACTATCTCTGAACTGGTTTTTTGCACCCTTTCCCTCAGGAGAATTTATTTATTTATTTGGACATCAGGATTCCTGTTGGTGAGTCTTGTCCTCCAGATGTTCTTGACATGATCCACAGCAGGTCCTGGATGTCTGCAGTATTTGGATTTTGCTGAATATTAACCTTAAATAGCTTTGAAATGTGCAACAGCAGAAAGCCTGGCATTTTTGCATTGGTGTGATAGGCAGATTTGGGAGGTGGAGGGCACCATCTGCTGATTAATGGTTGTTTCCTTTTATCTCATAAATCTGTAGTGAACTATTAGCTGCAGTAACTGTTCTTCCGTTTAAGAATAAAATCTCTAACATTGGTAAATATTCAAGGTGAGAGGATGGCAAGGAGACCTGGGTAAATGTGATGCTGTTGTTGAGACCATGGTGGCTGGTAGAGGCTCTGACTGAGGTAGACCATGGTTGTGCTATGTAAAATAAGATTTTTTAAGACATCTTTCCTTCTTAATTCAGGAATGGAGATGGGTTTCAGAGTTTGTCAGAGTTTCTTTCCCTTCTGGTTAATCCTTGAAAGTACTTTGCTCTTCCAGCAACTCTCATGTGTGCAGGGGTATGAGCCCTTGTAGATCTTCAATCAGTGAAATATCACATTGAATATTAATTAACAATACATGCCAGGGCTTGTTCTTTGCCTCTGTGACCTGGTGCAACTTGCTGCCATAGAAGAAAACTCTCTCTGTCTCCCCATCTGTGATTTACTCCTGATCCTAAGGTTTATTAGCAATAATCCCTGCCCCATGCCATCCCCTGGGTAGTGCTTGGTATTTCCTGGGTAGAAAATCCATGGTGGGGATGGATTTCACACAGAATCAGGGAATATCCTGAGCTGAAAGGGAACCACAAGGATCACTGTGTCTAGGTCCTGGGATAGTTCATCAGATGGTTCCTGAGACTGGGCTCTGTCCCTGTGCAGCCCAACTGTTAAATTGCAGGCAAAAATGCCATTACTGAGTGAAATAATGTTAATAAATAATGAGTGGCCAGGAGAAAAAGAAAGGCTAAAATGAGAAGGAAGCCACCGGCATCACAGTCCAGCACAGTGGAGTGTGGCAGCTCAGATGAGTCTCCAACTCAACCTTGACCATCTGGGCTGCTTTCCTGAATCCAATCTTGCTGTTTCATAGAATCACAGAATTGTTAAAATGCAAAAAGACCTTCAAGATCATCAAGCTGAAATATCAGCCCAGCACTGCCATCACCACATTCACCATCATCCATGATGATTGTTACAATTCAAAAAGATCTTTAAGATCATCACTTGTAAACACATTTCTGAGCACCTCCAGGGATGGTGACCCCACCACCTGCCAGTGCAGTCCATTTCAATATTTTACAACCTTTACCATGAAAAACAAAAATCCTAATATCCAAACTAAACCTAACCTAATTCTTTGATTAATTCTCATGGCTTGCAGGGCAACACCAGCCCAGTGCACACAGGAAGAGACAGCCAGGCTTGGCAGCATTTTTTTTGTCCAAGTTTCAGTGACTTTCAGTGTCTGGGCAGGCTCTTGGCTCCTCCTTTGCACCACTTCTCAGCAGTAATGAGGTAACACACCACTGACTTCCCCGAGCATCTGTTTCATGGGGGAAGTGATTTTCCTCACTGCTGTACTGATTGGAAGTGGAACAGCCTTCAGCCCTGTGTTGTATTCAGGGGGCACCGAGTCCCCCACAGGCTCAGAGAGCTTTTATCCACAAATACCAACCTGTAACCCAGCAGTGGCTTTGAAACCATATTTGCTTGTGAGACAAAACCTGATAATTTCTGGCCATTCAAAAGCATTCAGGAACATCCTAAATTGTGTCCTCTGGGCTGGATTACAATGTCAAGTCTTTTGTATTTCGGATTCTCCTGTACGATTATTGGAGCAGAGGGATGGAGTCACTACATGAGCAATCAAGGACTTTCCATCCCCTTTTTCACCACCACCAGGGCATTTGGATGAACCCCAGGCACTTTCTAATCCTCTGCCCATCTTGTGCCATATTTAGGGCTCAGTAAATTAAAGAGGGATAGGACACAGATCCAAAAAGCTACCCTGTTTTTTGTGCAGACTGTTTAATTTTTAGAAGTGTTTCAGAACATCTTCTCAGGCAGCATTCTCTCATCCCAAGACTGGTCCCACTTCAGAGGAAAACATGGTCAGGGACAGTTCCCAGCAGGGACATGAGTCACCTTCTGGCAGGGAGAGGGGTGAAATCCTCAGCTCTTGTTGCCCTGTGCTCATTTTGAATCAAGCAGCAGCTCATGGGCTGAGCTGGGTAGAGATGCCTGTCTGGGTGCTCCTCTCTGTGCTGTAACATCCCCCTGCCACAATGCACTTTTACAGCTCCATAGATCACTGGGTAAAAACCACATTTAATTCTATGGTAAGGTCACTTTTTAGTTAAAAGGGACAGAACGGATTTAATTTATAATCCTCTCCAACTTTATGGCTTGCATTTAGAGTTATATCTATTATGTAGTGCCAAACACGTATTATAAAAATTGATTCCCCCTTTTCTCCTCCCTAGATTTGCTGTGTCAGGCAAATTCTGATTGCCCTCCCCCTTTGCTTTAAGCCAGCAGATAGAACTGAGGTGGATCTAAACGTCAGGGATGACATCTGGGACTGCAAAGTGCAAGTTTATAGGGAATGGAACTGGCCCAGATCTATTCCTGGGTGTTTGGGAAGGAACACCGTCCCTGCCAGCCTGCCACAATGCAGGACAGGAGGACAGAGCTGCAGTCTGCAGGGGAAAATGCAGCTCAGAGTCAGGGTGAGGTGCAAGGGGTTAGTAGGTGACCTGGTGTTGGTGTCTTGGTGCGGGGCCTGCCATGGCCATGTGATGTAGGTACATCCCTTAAATTTAACAACAAATTTTAGGCAAGAGACATGATTTTCAAAGGAGGTCATAGTGAAGAATCTTTACTTTTTTATTCCAGGAAAGTCTTCAGACAGTTTTAAGGGAGTTTTAAAGAGGGAAGAGAGGGAATGACACCAAGAGGAATTAGCCTAAATTTACCACCTGATCTTTACTTGCAGCACTTGTGTTCTCTACCCACACTTTGGCACCTTGTCACCTATGTCACACCTTAAATAAGTTCAGTGGTGTCTTTGCAGTGCAGAGGACACCAGAGAGGGGCAGAGAAGGAAAGGCAGCAGCAGGAATTGTTGTGATTGCTGGGAATTGTCATGAACTCCTTTGGTCAGGGCTGCTGTGTTCAGCTCCGTGATGCTGTGACTTGTGGCAGGAGTTGGATAAAGCTTCAGAGAGATGCCTTTCCTTGATTTAGAGCCTTCCAAGAGGTGATGAATGGAGCACTTAGAGGGAGATTTGAGCCTCGAGTCAGGGCTCTGACAGGAATGGGAGCATCCCTAGATCACAGTCCACTCTCTGGGAGGGCAGCAAGGCGGGGATCTGCCTCCCTCTCTTGCAGCTGCATTCCTGTGGCAACATTTTTCTGTCTCCATGATTAAGTTGTGTTCATAAAATCCTTTACCAAAACCCCCAGACAAGCTGTTAACTGCCCTTTAAAGCTGAGCTGGGGAGAAATGAGCCACATTTGCCTACACACAGCCCTGGCCATGCTTGATTGAGAGACTGCAGTAAAACTCGAGCTATAAATAAAACACATTTGCCTGTGTCCACAACAGTGTTCTCCTGAGAAGATGCCATTTGCTTCAGGACTTCAGTGAAATATCCATATTTTCAGCCTTCATTTATACTAATAAGTGGATTTTTTTAAGTTGTGGGGCTTTTTTGGATGTTGTGTTTTGCTTGATTACATATGTTTTAATTTCTTTCCTTTGTTGCAATGAGAATAAGGTAACACAGGACACCCAGCAATGTGAAAAAGGTTTCCAAGGGACACTTGGACCAAAATACCTGGTAGTAGTGAGGGACAAGCACCACTTGGTTGGGATGATAGGGGTGAAGAAAGACCCCTCATTCCTTGAGCAGGTTCAAACTGCTGCTCCTCCTGAGGGTCTTTCCCGAAAGCCAACCTGGGTTTAACTGGCAATAGAAAAATCTTCTCTGAGTGTTTCATGGGCCTGAATGGAGAGATCTGTGGGCTCATCTTTGCTCACTGAGTAATGAAACAAAGCCAAAAGAAAAAAAAAATTGGAAATTATAAAACTTGAGCTTGTCGAAAGTTGAGTTGCTTAGTTTTGTTTTGTTTGTTTTTTTTAGTCTTGACTATGGACCATGATCAGGCTTTTTTGTGACTCAAAAACCACACCCAGGTTTTATTTTAAGTATTACTTGTACTTGTTTTTTAGTGTCATCTGTCTTTCATAATCGCAGAACTCGAGAAATTTTGGTCTGAATACTACGAGAGTGGTGGAATGAGAATCTGAGGGCAGAGAAATGTCAGAAAGGAGCAGGAGATTACCAAACAGTAATAAGGACTGAATACAGTCTCCATGGGGAGTGAAGGATTTGCCTCTGCATCTTTTCTTTCGGTCTCCAAGGAGCTCTGTCTCTGGAACAGCAGCATCTCAGAAACTGAAAGCAGCAGTTCACAGGCAATGAAGGTCTCTCTGGCACTGGAGCCACATTTGTCAGCATCCTGGCTGAAGAAGTCATGTCATTTAGGTTCATTGTACACGTGAAGATTGAAAACCTGATTTTTTTACTTAAATTTTCGCAAAATTAGACAATGAGAAGGTCTCTCTGGCACTGGAGCCACATTTGTCAGCATCCTGGCTAAAAAAGTCATGTCATTTAGGTTCACTGTACACGTGAAGATTGAAAATCTGATTTTTTTTTACTTAAATTTGCCCAAAATTAGACAATGCAAATGCACCAGCTTTGGACTTGGAGGTGAGATTTAAATATGGGTTAGAGGCTGAGTCACACCTGTGGGGAGAAAAGTCCTAAAGAACCTTGTGCCTCTGCTGTAAATAAGTGGGTTAACACTTAGGCTTGATGATCTTTTTTAACCTCAATGATTCTATGATTCCAAATATGCTCATGGTATTTGTGATGGGGAAAGTAATGACTGCATAAGGAATGTGAAGATGGGATTGAGAGGGAGAGACTTTGTGGGATAATAAAAACAGGAAAAGATCAGGGGCCACTGTACTCAGAGTGATCATTTCACCATTTGGTTCAGATTTGCCCATTTGCAAAGATCTTTGCCACGTTAAAAGGGGCAGGAGATGGTTCAGAATGTTTCTTTCATCTCTCCTGGAATGTTCAACTTGACATGGAGAGGAAAGTCAGGCAGGAGGGGAAGAGTTTTTTGTCCCCATTTCCGTGGTGTTCAACACCCCCCAGAGGTTTTACCAGGAGATTGTGGCTCAAAGGAGGAGGAGAAAGCTCCAAAAGGGAAGAGGAGAATCATAGGAGATCATTTTTCAATGAGAAGAATTCTGGGCTTGGACAGAGTAGTTTAAAAGTGTCCCATCTTTTAACATCATTCCATATCTCATCAGGAAGATGTTGCTCCTTGGAATTTTCCCTGAAGTCCTAAAATCTCTGTATCCTTGAGGATAAGGCATTAGAGGTGGAGGACCTTAAATTAAAAATGAGCAGAGAGATGGAAGGAGTCTCTGCTGCCTGCAGAAGGTCATCAGTCAGACTGCAGGCTGTCACCTGAGTCCTTGAGCCACTGAGACTTTGATGTAAGGTTAGAGCAGAAAACTTTCACTTGGTTGCTGCTGAGTCACCAAACACCTGAGAGGAAACAGAGGAGGCACCTCAGGGGTGGAGAACCCCAGCAAAGCAAAGCCCCTGTTGTGTCCAGCTCTATAGAGAGTTGGAGGGATGAAGTTTCCACCTTTCCACATTAAATACAGAAGGACAGAACTGGAAAGCCACTTCCCAAAGGCTCTCCTAATGAAATCCACCTCAGGATTAGCAGGGAGATTTCCTTCCTAATCTTACAAGATTGACTGTCCTGGACAATAACTTTTCTGGTGGCTAAAATCTCAACCCAGATATATTTTTTTTGCCAAATCAAGCCTGTCTATTCTCACAGCATCATTGCCCTTTAGATTAAAGGGTTTTTTAATTCCTCTGGTGCTTCCTTCTCAGAGCTTTAATTACAGCATTTTAATTTTCTCTTAATTTTGTTTTTGCAAAGCCAAGTGCACCAGTATCTTGTAGCAAGTCTGGTCATCTTAGTGATCTTTCTTTGCAATCCTGTCTCACTGTGAATTCATGTTTCTTGAAGCCGAGTACAAAAATGGATATAATATGTTAGACATGGTTGAAGATAGTGTCTTCCTAATATCTGGAAACCTGGCAATATTCCCCCTCACTGTGTCCTAGATTGATACATTGTCTTTTTCACAGCGTGTTATTTGTTTTTACCCAATCTCTGTCTTTATCTTCTGCTGGTTTTTTTCTGCTCTGCTGAAATCACTTTACTCCTTTCCAGCTTTTAGCTTAGGAATGTCCTCATTACCCAAATATGACAGTGTTATTTTCATGTCACACCTGGGGAAACTAAGGCAGAGGCAAAAAAAAAAAAAAAAATTACTTGACCTTCAGGGACGAGGTGGTGAAGTTTTGACAAAAACAAGGAGAGAGAGATTCCTTGGACACCGGCTGCTGTTGGCATCAGGGCTTTATCCTGCCCCAATAAAGTAGAGGTTCCAATGCCTCCCCGTGGGCACAGGCTGCCTTTTCCAGGCAGGAATTCTCATGAGGAGCCCGGTTGTTTTCCCTGCTCCTCAGCCTGCATCCCCCCTCCCTCCTTCGCCGGGACGGGGATGAATGGGAAGAGAGAGGCTCTGAGTGGACTCTGTTCTCCAACCCCAGTCGCTGCTGAATTTCAAATAACTCCCCAAACAAAACGCACACAAGCAGCCCCTTGTGCTCCTCTATCTCCTCTCTCTTTGGCCTTTAGTCCCCAGGCTTGGCAGCACCGCTGCTCTTCTGTGGCTCGTCACATGCGAGGCGCGGAGGATGGGCGGCTTTGTCGCCCTTCTCTTTGCTCAGGGGTCTGAAACAACAGAGCCCTTTGCCTTGTTTGCTTTGCTGGGCCACGAGGGAGCAGGGCCAGAGGAAGGAGGAGGTTGGTGTGACCCCCTGGCAGGGTTTTTGGTCGGCAGCAAGGTGAAGGTTTTTGGGTTCAGGAGAGTGATTGCCGCTGCCCATCATTGTCCCCTGCCTCCCTTGTGCTGGTGGGGACAGCTCTCCTCCTTGCAAGGGGCGGTGAGTGCATGGAGAGAGAAAAAGGTGCTGTCCCATGCCTGAGGACAGGGCATTACTCCTGTCCCAGAAGGATTTGCCAGCTGTGCCAGCTGCAGAGATCATGGCTCAGCTTTTTTGTCTTCAATGCAGGTAGCCGTGGAAAGGGACAGAGGGACAAATCCAGCTGGGAGCTGTGGTTTGTCCACGGTGCTGATATCCTGAGATCTGTGGGGTGGATGCAATTCTCCTGGCAGGGGTGAGAGTGTGGTGGAGTGGGAAGGAGAAAAACACAGATCCTCTGATCACCTCTGCACCACTGCTCCCCAAAGCTGCTGGGGTCCAGCAGTCATGGAGAGAGGGCCAGGTCAATCCATGGGATCTGAGCAGGAGTTTTTTTTAGGGTTCTTGAGATGCTGAAACTAATTTTACTCATTATCCGAGTTGGACTTGAACTCCTTCACCCTGCAGGGAGAGAATCTCTCCAGACAGCATGGTGGGGCCAGACTTACTGCAGATTAGAGCAGCTCCTTCTGACCTCTCAGTTTTCAGCAAGCCAAGCCTAATAGACTAGGACAGTGTAGCATTTTCTGCCAAAAAAAAAAAAAAGAGGGGGGATTTAGCACTATTTCTTTATCTCTTGTGTTTTAGACCAGAAAAGGCCTCTGTGCAAAGCTCACTCAAGATGCACTGTGAGTATTTGGCAGCATATTGTGGTGTTGTTCACTCTGCTGTGCTCAGGCACAGGTCTCCTTTCAGCCCAGCTTTCCCTGGATGAGAGAGGCAGCTCATCCTGCCAGCCCTCTTGGAGAGGGCTGACTTTAAACAGCAGGACATGACCCCTTGCTTGTGATAGGGGATATTAACTCCTGACCTAAATAGGGAAAAAGAGCCTGGAGTTTATGGAAAGCCTGTTCCACTGGTCCGAGGAAAAGCCAGATGGCTTCTGCCTGTGATCTGTGGAGCAGAAAGGGAAGATCATTAATAGCCATGGATTGTCCATGAGGAGGGGGTTAAGGAGTGGTTGATGCCTTTGCAAACTCATGGGGTGGGTCAGGAGACTCTGTCTTGTGGATAAATACAAGTTTGCCTTCTGCACAGCTCATCACTTCTGCTTTTTAAAGGGAAAAATGGCATCCAAGCCATTGTGGTGGTGTTGGTCACCACTGATGAAAGGCTCGTGGGGAAAAGGCACAAGCCAGGTGTAACTGGGGGGGCTGTGCTGAACTTTGGGTTAATTAACACAGGAATTCTCAGATGAGAGTCAATGGCCTCATTCTGCCTGAGGACAAACTGCATGAACATTAATGTCTCCTCTGTCATTATATACATATTCTTAAAAAACAACAAAAAAATTCAGGGTGTTTTATGAGGAATTACATAGGTTTAGTACCATCCCAGTGTTTCTCTCAAGCTGAAAGAATAATCCCAAAAAATTCCTTGAGAAAAGTGCTTAATGGTAGTTGATTTTTGCATCTGTTGCTCTGCATCCAACACTGATTTCCCGTGCTGAGCCACTGCCTCTGTGTGATGCTCCACTGCTTTTGCAAGGACTTGGCTTTTTCCAGTTCTACTCAATACTCTGATTTTGACAGAGAGCTCCTATTAATAAATCTTGTATATATCCCTAAATATGGTCTCTATAGCTAAGTATATATATGGAATAGGGAACACCTCCAACTGGGAGTGGTGTGGAAGGAGTCTTTTACTGCTAGGCAACCACTTGGAATCCAAGGCTGCAAATTGTTACTCAGGCTGTGACAGCTCCTTAACCCCTGAGCTTTTCTGCTGCTGAAACTGGGAAACAAGAGGCATTTTGAAATGAAAGTGAATTTGTTTCAGAGAGAAAATTCAAATCCTCTCTATGTGTTTGTTTTCTAAATTGATTGAGAAAAAGAAGCTGATGAGGGTAGTTGTAACAATTAATAACACACACAATTTAATAGTATTAATAATATATTTTAATTGTTATTAATAAAAAAAAACCCAGATAATCTCCTTCCTTCCTTCCTTCCTTCCTTGAACTCATCCACTGATGATTTTTTTTTAACCTATAGACACCTCCCTCCCTTCCTCCCTTCTTTTCCCTAAATCCATTACTAAAAGATTTTTAAATTTTTGTGAACCATTTTTTCATTCAGAACACGTTATCTCAGAACTAATTTTTAGCCAGAGATTTTTGCCAAACTCTCTTTGCCTGTCATATATTAATGATCCCTTCACTCGAATTCTATACCAAATTATATTTGATAAAATATAGACTGTGAATCACGATCATTTCACTCATAAAGTGGTTCAAGCAAGTCCACATATAACAAGTACAGGAAGTTTTCCAAGATTTTTAAAAAATGAGATATGGTAGTTATATAATAACCCTTCCAGATACAGATTTTGGGATTTTTAAAGTCTTATTTCAGATTAGGGTGTGCATATATTTCTTCGCCTATTTCAATATCTGTACATTTAATTATGTTCCTTTTGTGAGTAGGTGACCAGAACAAGGATGCTGAAAAGTTGATAAAAAATAAGGCATTTTTTCACAATGTCCCAGGGCCTGGGGAAGCTCTCTATGAAGAAGGAAAATAACAGGCAGTAAAATATTCTTACAGCTTCTGTTGCCTGCTCCTCCTTCTCCCTCCAGCCCAGGTCCACCAGATTTATGAAATCTGAAGATTCTCCATCTGTAGAAGGAGTTTGCTACGAAAAAAAAATCAGATGGTGGTAAGAGGAGAATGTCTTGGATAATAAAGAACTGGGAGATTTACAAAGCATGGTAAAGGTTGCATGAAAATCAGATCCTGAAAATGGGATACTGAAAGAAAAATACTGATCTTATTTTTTTTTTAATATTAAAATAAAGGATGCAGAGCTGCTGAATTGCAACAGCATTTGCAGATTACTGCACTTTTGACCCTTTCCTTACCTGGATAAAGAGATTCTCTTTCCCTATAGTGGCTTTTCTATTACCTAAATCACAAAGATTAAAAACCCGCTGCTTCCAGCCTAAACAGCCTCAGTGCCATCCCAAACAGCCTGAATGTGTGAGGATTAAAAGCTCTGCTGAAAGGTTACTTACATTGCTAATTACTATTTGTCATTAATGGCCAATCAGAGTGTGAAGAATGACTTTGTGTCTTTTCCTCCCATGACCTGTGTGAGTGGGTCCCACTGGCTCTTTACTCCCATGAAAGATTTTCCTTCTATCCATCTTAAGTAACTGCCCTGCTAATTTTTCTGGAGGATCAGCCAGGAAGGTTGAAGTTCTGTGGGTTTATTTTCTTCTTAGTTTGCATTTGTGACACTAAGAATTTGTCTGCTGGGTTAAAAATAAATAACATTAACAATAAATAAATATTAAAAACTTTGATAGATTTTGGTCTCGTCCAATTTGGTGGTAAGGAAGCATCTCTTCCCTGCTCCTCTAAATAGAGGTTCCCACTCTCTATATAAATAAAATCACAGGATTTACACATAAAACATCTGTGGTCAGGGAAAAAAAGTGGAAATGGAGATTAATTACCTCATCTTTCATCAGAGAATAATGTGCTCCTGATCCAAGACTTCCAGCTCCCACAACTGCAAAAGGTGTTTTGTAGCATCAAAGCTGAGCCAGGGAACTGAAAACCCAAATTTTGATCCACCAACTCTTTCCAAGGCAAGACTTTCCATGAACCCAAGCTGCCTGGAAGGGTAACTCAAGGTCAACACTAATTTAATCTCTTTGTCTTTCTTTATGATGGGTGTTGGTGTCTGGCTGAAAGCCTGATGAGTAAAGGTGACTGAGGAATTTATGACAACTTATTATTGTCCATTTGCACTTCTGCTTTCACCTACAGGTGGCCAAAAAGAGCCAAAAGCCACAGCTGCAGTCCCAACATCCCTGAGTTGCTGTTAATGTTGGTTTAAGTGTCCAGGTAATTCTGGAGGAGAAGTATAAACCAAGTTTTGCCAACCTGGTATGTGAAAGTGAACTAATAAACATCTCCAGGGAGGTTGTAACTTCATGGAGAATCACAGGATTAATTTAGGATGGGAAAAAACCTCTTGAGATCATTGAGTCTAATCCATGATCCAAACCCACCACATCCAGACCATGGCACTGAGTGCCACATCCAGGCTTTCCTTGAACACCTCCAGGGATGGTGACTCCCCCAGCTCCATGGGCAGCCCCTTCCAAGGGACAGTGATTAAAAGCTGATTGTCTCTTGCCCAGGTTTGGCTGGATGTGGCTCCCCCTATGCTCAACAGACACCCCAGTAAAGCACTTAAAACATTTGGTCACAGTTCCTCCCTAAAACCCTCCTAAGCCTGTAGATGCCTTGAAAACCCCCCAGCCAAAATAAATAAAGCCCCCAAGGACTTTCCCAATACAGAAACCATGAAGTTTGTGTCACTGACTTTGTCTAACCAGCAGGCACTCTCCTCAATCCACCTTTTTTTCTTGAGGACATCCCACATCTCCTCATTCCCTCTTCAGAGGAGGAGCCCACTTTACCCTGGTTTATGTCTCGGTCTCTGAAAGCAGCTCCAAATCTCTTGTGCCACAGTATGGGAACTGGAAAAACAGAAACTTCCACAGATACTGAAAGAGTTTGCTCTGCAGCCTTAGAAAGAGATTGGATTGATGTAAAAATACAATACACAGACATGAAGCAGAAAAATCATAAACTTATGTTTCTCTAGCTGTAAGTAAAAATATGCCTTAAGTAAGTGAAAAACTGTATTGATAAGAAGGTGAAGGGATTATAATGTAAGGGTGTGGTTGTGTAGAGTAGCTAAGAGTTTAGAAGTTATAATAGAAATGTATGTGTGCAAGTGAGACAGAAGCCAATTAGACAAAAGTATTCACAGTGCAGCAGAAGTAAGTAAAAATAATAGGTTAAAAAAAAAAACAAAATAAACCCCGTGACAGCTGTCTATTAAGTTAGAAAGTTATATATTACCTTCTAATGAAGAAATTTCTGACTACTCTTAAACTATGGCTGACAGATTACTCCTTTAGAATCACACAGCCTCAGAAACTGTGCCACAGTATGGGAACTGGAAAAACATAAACTTCCACAGATACTGAAAGAGTTTGCTCTGCAGCCTTAGAAAGAGATTGGATTGATGTAAAAATACAATACACAGACATGAAGCAGAAAAATCATAAACTTATGTTTCTCTAGCTGTAAGTAAAAATATGCCTTAAGTAAGTGAAAAACTGTATTGATAAGAAGGTGAAGGGATTATAATGTAAGGGTGTGGTTGTGTAGAGTAGCTAAGAGTTTAGAAGTTATAATAGAAATGTATGTGTGCAAGTGAGACAGAAGCCAATTAGACAAAAGTATTCACAGTGCAGCAGAAGTAAGTAAAAATCATAGGTTAAGAAAAACAAAATAAACCCCGTGACAGCTGTCTATTAAGTTAGAAAGTTATATATTACCTTCTAATGAAGAAATTTCTGACTACTCTTAAACTATGGCTGACAGATTACTCCTTTAGAATCACACAGCCTCAGAAACTGATGTTTATCTAAACAATAAATCATTCTTAGCCCAAAAATAGTCCCATCCCTTCATTACTAGTGGCAACAATGATACCACAGCATTTTATGTGCTTTTGAAGGGTGCTGAGGATCCTTCAAAGCCTTAAACCCAATATTTTTGATATTGAATACTTGCAACAAAGAGATGTCCTGGGTGAAGAATGGAAAAAGATGCCAGACTGGGTAGAGAACAATAGGTGACACAAACAAGGGGTTTCATAGATCCCTTTTTGCCACAACTCTCTCAAGGTTTGAGCCCCTCCTGTAAATTCCAAACAGGGATTGAGGGGAAGAGATTTTTTTAGTTGCCAGTGGTGCCAAGGGGAACAGACCCTCTTGAAAGTTGGCAGAACACTGACATTTGATCAGCTGCGGGAATGGAAAATTACAGATCTTGACCTGCTTGGGCACATCAGAGGACACAACCATCCCAGGGGAGCTGTGACTGCACCTGCCTCCAAAGGGCAGGAAGAGGACAAACGTCACAGAGGGCTGGAATTCCTAATGCTGCCGGGACAGACACTGTCCTGTGGTCCTTGGTTAGGGGTCACTGGGATGCTCTGCACTCAAGTCAGGAGAGTTTTTACCTCCTGAGATAAATCCCCTTCTATGATGACTTTTTGTTGTGGCCCTTCCTGCCCAACATGTGAATGATAAATGTTATTTAAGTCCTTTTTAATAATTTCTTTAATCCTCCTTAGCTGCTTTATCATAAATTGGGTGTTGACCTGGCTTAGGTTACACTTCATGCTTTGGGAACCCAAACTGCCTCTCCTTTTTCTAACTCCAGTGGTAGGGCTGTTCCAATGCTTTCAGCAATTTTTTTGTGGAGAACAAGACTTCCTTGTCATGTTTAGGAGTGTCTCATTCCTGAAAAACCATCACAAAAAAAAAACCCTTTCAGTACAGCATCTCTATCCATGTTCATCACTGATAATCTTTGGTTTTGCCTCTGAAATCACATTACATATCCCCAGGTTGGTATAGCTTCAGTTTTATGCAATTACTGCGTGTGGCCATCGATTTAAATGACCCTCTGGCCTGTTCCTTGTTGCTCTTGCTCTGATCTGGGCTTTTCCCTGTGATTCCCGTTGTCAGTGGCCTTTCCTGATGGTGAAAACAAAAGATCTGTGATAACAATCCCAGGAAGACAGAAACCAGCTGCTCTCTTCCTCCTAAGCCTCCTCCTCATGGCTGAGCCGAAGGAACAATCAGTGGATTGCCTTCAGTTTGAGGAGGCTGAAACAGAACATCAGTGGGATTAGAAGGGCTTAGGGGTATTGGGATAATTGGTGCTGCTAATTTCCTTTTCTGCAGAGGGAAATACACTTATGACTAAAGGAGAAGTACCTGGGTGATGCTCAGGAGGAGTAAAATGAATCAGGAGTCAGAGTAGGAATATAAAAGGATCCCAGTGCAGCAAGATCTGTAGCTTTGGTGGAAAAATTATCCTAGAAAATGCCACGGGTAAAATTTGGTGGAAAGCAGCAACCCAAGGTGGAGGAGGAGAAGGGAAAGAGGAGCAAGGACTGGAAGCTCCATTTGTAACTTGAAGTGGAGAGGGGAAGAGGAGTTAACATTGCCTTTTCTTGTTACTTGAGGAAAGAAAAACAAATGTCTGCCCTGTCATGTCTGTGAGGAAGCTGTGATATCTGATTAGATTATCTGATATCCCACGTGCACCTTGATCTCAGGCTTTGGCTGAGAACAGAATACACAAGCACCTGCTCACCTCCATAGTGGAGCACCAGAAACACCAAAACACAAACAAAGTTCCCACAGGAACCCTTAAAAAGCAGGTTTCCTTGGAAGAAAACCCCTACAAGCTACTAAACCCCAATACCACGTTAAAGCAGCAAGAGTAGGGTTCCTGTGGTGCAGGAGTAAACTCTCAGTGGATCCTCCATAGCTGCATAATGTCAATTATAGTTTAGGCACTGAATTTTATCTTTCAAAAGTATTTTCCCTTTTAGTATAAAAGGAAAGTATAAAATTCCTTGCTAAGTCTTATCACTTGATTCCAAAAATGCCCCTATGAGCTCCTCACATTTCTTGCCTGGAGAGTTCAGCAAGAAGTTGGTTAAATCCTGCAGAGGAACAAAAAATTGCCTCAAACAAAAGCAACAAATGCTGAAACTTTGTGAGCATAACTTCCCTGCTCCCATCTTCAGGCAAGTGAGAAGGGAAAGTGTATGATTAACTTATGAAGTGCTCACAGAGGCATCATCATTAGTTCCAACAGGCCCTTGTGAAAATGGGAACTGCCAGAACATGAATTTTTAACGTCTGGGCTGCATTAAGATTTCGAACGTGACGGAGACTAAACTTGGAGCCTGAACTCAGAGAGCACTGCTGCTATTTGTGGCAGAAGCCAAGAGATGGGTTTAGAGGGAAAGGAGTGGAGTAGTTTTTTTTCAGGGCTCTTGTGGCTGGGGAAGTTCCAGTCAGTCCAAATTAGATTAGTTTCTAGGTGTCTGCCTGTCTCCACCAAAAAAATGCTGCTTCTGCCTTTAAACTCTTCCCTTCCATCCATCACTGCACTCACCTTCACTCCTGGTGGTCTGTCCTCTCTTGTGATTCTTCCTTGTCCCAGGCCACCTCTTCCCAAGATTTCTGATCCCTTCTCTGCACTGCTTTGCTCACCACTCCCTCCCTGCCACCCCCAGGAGGAAATCTCCTCTGATGTGAAACCAGGAGCTGGCACTGGAGGAAAACAGCACTGAGCAACCCAAGGGGATGTGGGAGATGGCCAGCTAGAGGCTGCCATGGCAACAGCTGGATCTCCTTCATCCCTCTCACCCTGCTTCCCTGCTGATTACATTAAAACAACAGAAAAAATAACAGTTGCTGGGAATCAAAGAACCCTCTTCCTCCACAAAAATCACCTGGCCTGTTTCCATGTTTCCAGTGCAAATCCCTGGCATCTTTGTTGCTGGCATAACAATCTTGTGACTCTTGCTTGTAGATGGTAAGGAAAAAAGGGGTTGGGTTTGTTGCCCTTGATAGAAGACCTTTCTCTGCACTTCTCCTGTGGTCTTTGAGCCCAGAGACAGAGCTGTGGTCAAAAAATATCCTTGGAGGTGATTATGACTTTTTGGGGGATGTTGCCGTTGTTTCATGAGAAGAGTCCCCTGGGAGGATTTGGGCTTTGGACCCAGAAGAGGTTTTGGTGGTGCTGCTTCTCCTGTGACAGCTTAGAGGAGAAGAAACACCAGCTTTTTATCACAGGTCATTGCACCAACTCTCAGCACCCTTCCTGTGCCCACAGACATGTTCAAGTCTACCTGGCATCACCCAGTACAGGTGAGACTGTGATTCAAACACAGAAGGAATTTGATTGCTGTGCTTATTTCAAGGGCTGAGCCTTCATTTCTCCTGTTTTGGTTTGGGGGTTTTTTTGGGTTTTTTTTTTGTTTTTGTTTTTTTTTTTTTTGTGAAAGAGATGACTGATCTGCTTTTTCCTCCTTCTCTCCTTTTGGCCCTTTGCATTGGGAAACACCAAAATTGCATGGAACATGGGGTGGAGAAGAAATTCTTCTGAATGAACAGGAAATTCACTGCAGGTGCAAATTGATATTTAATGTTGCATCACAGAAGAGTGGCTGTCTGGGGGTGTTTGTGCTGCCATATCACAAACCCTTTTATTTCCAGCATTCCCTGCCTGACACTCTTCTTTCAGTGCGGGAAACAGCTTCCAGGTCCTGTTCACTGCCAAAACCAGTGAGCTGGGTGCACCATATTCCTTGAGGTCTCCAGTCCCAAGCTGGACCCCTGCAAAAACCCTGGTGAGCTGGCATTCCAGCTCTGACACTGGCCACAACTGGTCCCTTTGTGGACAGACAGCACATCCCACCCCAATCTCCAAAATTTATATGCCGAATTTAAGCCCTGAAGGATGGATATCCCTTCCCTGAGCCCATCAGCAGTGAGTGCAAACAAATTTTTTCATTCCTTCCTATGCCTCCAAGCACACACTCCACACTTAAAATATCCCCAGGGATTTTCCTTCAGGCTGGAGGCCTTGAGTTGTCAGAGTAGGTCAGGTTTGGGAAGACTTGAAGCTTGATTTCTGAATGAAGCATCATCTGAGTGATAACTCAGCAGCTGCAGAAGCAGAATGGCTCTGTCCTAGTCAATGAACCTCCAGCCATGGATATCATCTGTGAATATAACCACGGACAGCCAGGCTTGTGATGCAGTCAAAAAAACGTCCTCCTAATACCAAGATGCCCTGGTTCTCCTTGAGTCCCAGCCTGAACAAGTTTTCAAGTGAATTCTACAAAGCTGTTTGGTGCTTTAATTGCTAATAGAGCTGATCCTTTCTTGGGGAGAGAGAGGTTTGGCACTCGCTGGTGTTCATTCAGAGAAGCAAGAAGTGGTAGGCACACACAGAGGAGGATGCAGTGAATGTGGGGCAAGGAAGCTGAATTCCAGCTCTATCTTGAGGGTATCAGACTGCTGAGCTCTGATATCCTCACTTAGCTTCATGCTGTTTGTTTTTCTCCCCCCCCTCCCCTTCTCCTCAACAATTAACTTTGCAATTAGACTTAATTATATTCAGCAGCTATTGAATGTGTCCTCTGCCCCAGTTGCTGCCGGTGGGGAGAGGCAGCAGCGGGGGTGAAAGCTGCACAGTCAGCTCAGCAGTGATTCACACATCCTCTGCACGGCTCGGAACAGGGAGCTCTCCCAAAGACACGGTCCTGTGACTTCCTCACCCTCCTCCTCCCACAGAATTTCACCTTTTTGTCTCATCTGAAGCATCAAGACACTGATTTTAAATGTCAGGGGAAATCTGGAAGGGTCCCTTGAGGGGTTTATCTTTTCCCACCGTGGGGGGCAAGTCTCAGGGCAGTGTTATGCAACCAGGAGGGTGCTTTTGAAATGCATCATAAACCCAAGCAGAGTGTTTGTTGGTGGAACACGGTGTCCCGTCCTCTCTTGGTCTCTAGGACACACAGAGATCACCCTGGAGCTGGCAGGCCTCAAAGCCAAGTTTTGAAAGAGCTCTTTCAGTGCCAAATATCTTGTGGTGTTATTTGACTTTAAAGGGTCCAAAAATCCAACACCCAGTAATACCCTTGGGGTATCAGAGGTTGAACTGGGGGTGATGGGGATGGGAGGCTGATCCAGCCAAAAATAACCCAGATGTATTTTGGGTTGTTCCCACAGTGTGGGCAGCAGGAGAGGGGGAATTCTGCCCCTCTGCTCTGCTCAGGTGAGACTCCACCAGCAGAGCTGCTCCAGCCCTGGGCTTAGCACAGGAAGAACCTGGAGCTGCTGGAGAGAGTCCAAAGGAGGCACCAGGATGATCAGAGGGATGGAGCAGCTCTGCTGTGAGGAAAGGCTGAGAGAAGTGGGATTGTTCATGGAGAAGAGAAGGGGTGGGGTGACCTCACTGTGGCTTTACCTGAACAGAGCCAAGAGGAAAGATGGAGAGAGGCCACTGACAGGGGCTTTTAGTCTCAGGACAAGGGGGAATGGCTTCAGCAGAGAGTGGGTTTAGACTGGACATTAGGAAGAAATTCATGACTGTGAGGGTGGTGAGGTCCTGGCACAGGTTGCCCAGTGAAGCTGTGGCTGCTCCATCCCTGGAAGTGTCCAAAGCCAGACTGGATGGAGATTGGAGCAGCCTGGGACAGTGGAAGCTGTCCGTGCCCATGGCAGAAGGCTGGAACAAGATGATTTCAAAGGAATTTTCCAGACCAAACCATTCTTTGGCTCTGTGATCAGTGTTACCAAAAAAAATGCCCTTCCTCTGCTCTGGGTAAATGATAATTAGTAAAGAGTGTGCACAGTGAGCTTTTTACAACAAAGAGCTTCATGCCATGTATCAGCAGCTGAGATAACAGCTACTTCATCAGTCTCTTAACAAGTTATCTATTAATTAATTCATTCATGTGACTGTTAGATTACTCTCATTCCCTTTTGGGAGACATGTAGCAGTTTCTCTTCAGGGAGGATGTGGTGAGAGGTAATATTTCCAACCTGATGATGCAAAGTGGGGATTGCTTCACGTCTTGGAAAAACACATTTCAGTTCAGAACAGCTCTGTGTGGAAGCTGCTGCAGAGGGCCAGTGGTTTGTAAAATCTGGGTACAGAAAACCACTGAAATAGATGTTCTAAGTCTTGGTGAAAATGGGATTTTGTTGATAGGAAGTTTTTATTGCTGGAAGACTATCTGGTGAATTAAATATCAGTAATTCTTGCTCTTAGATCCTCACAAATCCTCAAAATTTGGGTGTTGGACTAAATGACATTTAAAGGTCCCTACAGAATCAAAGAATGGTTTGAGTTGGAAGGGACCTTGAAGCTCATCCTGTTCCAGCCCCCCTGCCATGGCCTGGACACCTTCCACCATCCCAGGTTGCTCCAAGCCCCATCCAACCTGGCCTTGGACACTTCCAGGGCTAAAATAATTCTAAAATAATGATTGTCATTGAACAGGAGGAAGGAGCTTTGTTATGAACCTCAATCTGCTTCAGATCAGGTTTGCAATCTGCTTTGCTTTCCTTATAACCTGATCTTACAGGAAAGTGAAGTTATTATTGTGATTTTCTGGTTCAGAGCCTTCCTCCCTGGAGGACTGATTCTTTTATAGACAAAAGGCAAGTAGAACTCCCTGCAGTAAGGCAGAGACCTCCTCTTCTCCCAGGAAATTTTCTCCTAAGGAAATTTTCTCCTAAGGACAAGGATGGGAGGTGGAGCAACTTGAAACTGAAGCAGCAGCCCTTAAGTGCCTGGTCTGTGAACAGAGAACTTCATTATCTTGGGCTGCCAATGTAAATTAATTTTTAATGCGTAATACCTCCCTCATCTCTTGTTCTAGCTGGAACTTAACTAAACAATGCATCTCTCAAGATAAAAAGAGAGAAATCCCGGCCGTTGGGTCAATTTGCTGGGAGTAGAGACATCAGTCAGACACAGAACATTGACCAAGCTCTTCCTCAGGTGCTTCATTGGGGGAACCTTGGGGGAAAGCTGAATCCCTCCATCTGCTTGGTGAGAAATCGTGCTGAGAAAGCTGAGGAGCCTGCCTCTTCCCAAAGAAACAGTCCCTCCTTGCTTCCAATTAGGCATTCCATATCCTGCTTTGTCAGAAAGATGTGGAATTGATGAAGAACACAGAAATTCACAGCCTGTTGCTCCCACCTCATCCCCTACTGAGAATGAAAACTTGATTCTTGCTGAAAACTTTTTTTTTCTTTTTCTGATCTTATTTATTTCTTTATTCCCATGCTAAGGAATTAGAACATTGTGTCTGGCAAAAAAAAAAAAAAAAGGAGAGAAATACCCAAAACGTAACCACCACACATTACCAGAGGAAGAGAAAGGCTGCAATTGCCATAAATAACACAGTGGGTCATGAATAATTCAAACCAGAATATGGTTGTTATTGTAAGGAGTTATCACAGCTAATTATAGTCCATTGCCATCGTTCCCTCCAAAGCTCTGGCATTGATCACTGCAGGACATGCCAAATATTTCACTAAAACAAAATATTGTGCTCGATGCTTCCCTGTTGATCAGCAGGTCTTTCACTAAGAGAGTTTGTTGTTCTTCAGTGGCTTTTGCCCTTGGATCATAGTTGGAAAGAAATTAAGAAGACCTTTCACTTAACCAAATTGTTCATCTCTATCAGTCAATTGGTCCCTGCAGACCCTTCCCAATGTTGTTCCAACTCCCTGGGCACAGGAAGAGCTCAGGCTTCCACCATTCTGAGAAAACAGGGACTAAATTTCTAATTATTTTCCTTTTTTTTTTAATTCTGATAGTTTTTTAATATTCTGTTTACTTTTTTAAAAAGTCTGTCTCTATTCTCTTTAGAAAAGACTTGCATCCTGCAATGGGATGGGGATTTATGCACATTGTAAAATAATATCTCTAAGGACATGTGGCTTCCCAATTGGGTTTCCTTTGAGATATCCCAGTGATCTGCAAAATTTCTGGGTTTGTACAAGACTTTACTGGTTTTAGACTATTGGCAAAGAGCAGATATTGACTAGACATGAGCATGGAACTGGAGATGTTTAAGGATTGAGCTCCAGAAAATCAGAATATGCCACAGAGCTGCCTGTAAAAAGAGACTTTAATGAGAATATTAATCATGAAATGCAACAAAGGAAGTACAATAATGTAATAGAAATAGTTCAGGAGAGAAATGCAAAGGCAGTATCATTTCTATAAAATTGACAGACAGGGAGGAAAATTACTGATATCTTTAGAAGTCTGAAGAGACTAAGGAAGGATAACAGATGGCCAGCCTGGTAGGAGGAAATCTTCCCCAAGCTTCAGATATTAAGTTACAAGGAAATGAGGGTCTTATTTTACCTGCAAGTGGGAACTTCAGCATCAGGAGGAGTCCAGTGCCAGCAAAACACTGCTCCAGGGAAGAAATGGCCCGTTGTCCAGCCTCTGACACAAGATTTACAGTCTGTTGTATCACTGCAAATAGTTGTTGTCCTTGGTCAGACTAAATCTAACTTCCAGCCCACTCTGAAATATGAATCAATCTGATGTTGCTGTGTGGTAGAGGTGCTAGGTTTTTTTGTTTCCTTCCACACTCACCCATATCTTTAATTCCTATTCCCCTGCCATATCTTTTTGGTCTGGCTTTGGCTAAAGGCCTGAATCTGTAAGGCATAAAATTTACATTCCTGAAATCTGCTGACAAGTCTTTAAAATATCCATTGTAATTATTGATATTATTACTAATTTCATACAACAATTCTGTGAATGCATTTCCTATGAGATCTTAAGGTAAAGTGAGGAGCTTTCCATGCCTGCACAGCACATGTTATGAGTTTGGTCCATCATTTTGACTCTTAGATCCCCCTGTGAGGTCTAACAAGGGGCACAGAGTTTGGGGATCTGTTCCAAACTCCTCAGAGGTACAGAAAAGCCCTTGGTGTCTCCTCAGAGGTGGCACTGAACCATGAATGTAGTGAGCTCCACTTTTCACCTTCCTCCACCCTTTTGGGCATTCATTTGAGTGCTGGAAGGAGACCTCCAGGTGATTTCCTGATGTTTCTGCTGCACGTGGGGCAACACAGGTACCTGAAATTGCCTGAATTGATTGAGCTCCCAAGGTGACAGGCAGGGAAGTGCATTCTTGAAGGCAAGCAGGAGCCATCCTTATCTGCAGGAACAGAAGCAGCCTCTTTCCTTCTCTGACAATTCATCGAGCCCTTGCTTGCATTATTTGGGAGGTGGGGGGTATATGAGATAAATGAATCCCATTAGATTCCTTCCAGATTTTAAGTCCAATTATTTCACACCAAGAACTCTGTTTATTTCATAGTTATATTCCTAGTTTTGGAATAATAAGGAAATAACCTCCAAAATGTTTTACAGAAAATATAATCAGAGTAGTGCCTGGCTTTTTTTTTTATTTTATTTATTTTTTTCTTTTTTTTGGGTTTTTTTTTTTGAGGTGTAGAGAGAAATCTATTGCAGGGAGAAGGAGAAAACTGTGCATGCATTTTGCATGAACAGGTTATTTGAGAGCACGACAGCTATAATGAGAGAGAGATCATCTTGCTTGTGGCTGTGCAGAGTGGAGGTCAGACAGCTCTGAATTAGCAGAGTCATTAATATTCTACTAAAACATAAAGCTGGAAGGGACCTTCTAGGTCATCAAGCCAACCATGTCATATAATCCCATTTGAGAAGAGTGGGTGACATTGACATTGGAGGCTAAGTAGTGGAGAAATTGCTTGTGGAGACAAAAAATGCCAGTCATTGACTGAGTGAGGGGTTAACATGGAATGGGGATGAGGGATTTGTTAAGGGGCTTGAGGGAATTACAAACCTGAGTGAGATATTTTGCAAATTACCAGTATTTGTACAGTAACTTCTGTATTCCTTGCTGGCTTTGGGGAGGAGAACCTGAACTCTTCATTAAGTACCTCCTGTTATCAAATTTCACAAGACAAAGAGATCCTGTGTGGATCAGTGCAAGATTCAGAGAAGAGAGAAAAGGGAGATCTAACCTGCCTGCTCCTAGTGGCCTCAGATCTTCCTGGAGCTGCTCAGCACTGCAGAGATCCCTTTCTTTGAGGTTGTGTTTGAGTCATGAGGAACACCTAACTGTGACTGTACCTCAAGCATGGATGCAGGAGACAGTGCCATGGAGCAGGGAATGGAGGTGGTAGCTTTTATTCCTGGGAATCCCACTTGATTCACCTCTCAGCTTTGCCTGAGTAGAATTTCAATTCCTCTCTCCCTTTGTTCTCATCCATGGAACGTGCTAAGGTAATTACATTTTTGTGTCTCACAGGGATGTTGTGAGGTTTCTCTAATATTTGTCAAGTGTTTGAAGGTCTTATGAAGGTGGAGTGCAAGTACCAGGAGCTCCTAACAGTCTTGACAAAATCCTTCATTGGAGCAACGTAGACAAATAAAAATTGGAGCCACAGCAAACATTTTTAAACAGCAAAAATTAATTAACTGCTGCAGCAGCTTCCCAAGGGAAGTGGTAGATTTTCCTATTGCTCAAAATGTGTAAGTCTGAGCTGCCTGTGGCTTTGAAAAACAGGTCCTAGCTCAGATTCCAGTTCTTTAGCTCCATGCAGGAGGCAGTGGATGATGCAGACAATAGATGTGATTGTTCTATGGACTTAGATAAAACTTAGAGTTTTATCACTGTCTTTATTTGCCTTCACTCTTTCCCCCCTTTTTCTACCTGCTGTTATACCAACAGTGCACAATCCTCCTTCTATTTGTGCATAGACCTCAGACATGAAATAGAGAAGTGTTTTGGGAAACCAGGCTCCTTCACATGTTTATGAAGTTGGAAAGAACACATTAAAAGTGGTTTGATTCCACCTTCCACTTCTGCTTTCCTGTGATATCTGTGTGGGATTTTGTACAGATTTCCATCCCAGGGTCACCACTTTGTGACCAGGGGGCAAGATCAAGAAAATATGGGTTTGGCCATGGATGGCACCCAAGGATCAACAGCTCCAGGAGTTTGGGTATGTTTGTCTGTGATGTCCTTGTGCAGGAAGTCAATGGACCTGGTGACAAGAGTGTCTTGGTCCATAAATCGTACTGCCACCACTGCATACACAAGACATTGCCAAAATCCACACGCCAAAATCCACTCTTCATCTCCTAAAGAGCTTAGACTGCCTTGTGGTGCCTCAAAACCAAAGAATATTGATGTATAACAAAAACCAATTTTTTCCCTAAAAAATTTAAATGGTCCTCAAAGATTACGCGTGATTTGTCAAATTTGCAAAGAGAGTTGTACCTGCAAAGCTCTGCTTTCAAGAGAGGCATCCAAATAACCAAGTGCTGGTCAGTGCCTTCCAGTGGGATGGGTGAAGTTTTAGTGGAGGAAAGAAGGCATTATGGAAACAACACATAAGTTGTCCTTATAAATATTTTAAAGATGGTTATAAATGAACTATGATGAAACAGAGTTCAGAAGTGACCTTTGTGCCAGAAATTGAGGGAAGAAAAGCAGTTCATCAAAAAGATCACATCTGAAAAATTAATTTGACGGTGCTGATGGAGTGACTGCTCTTGTAAATACAATTTTGTCGATTTTCAAAGAACCATTTGGTTTCCAGACACACAATTCAACCCTGCGCCAACTGGCAGCTTTGGTGTTTAAAAATGGATTGTGTCGAGACAAGGTAATACCCAGAGGCAAATGTGCTGTTATGAAAGAGCTGTACAGGTTTATATTGGAGTCAAAAAGGGTTTTGTGACTCTCAGGAGGCAGGAAAAGGGCAATCTCAAATCTAATCAACACCCTGAGAGTTTGCAGAAGTCAACTTCTGTCTTGTGGCTGCATGGGTTGACTTTCAAAATGCAGGAGCTTGGAGGACGGGATCTCACGTCCTTATTTCCATCATGTTCAGGCTGGATGGAGCTTGGAGCAACCTGCTCTAGTGGAAGGTGTCCCTGCTTGTGGCAGGGGGTTTGGAACTGGATGAGCTTTAAGGTCTTTTCCAACCCAAACCATTCTGTGATTCTATGACCTGTATTATGGGAGTGCTCAAACAATTTTGCTGAATTTAACCTGGGATCATTTCTGGCTTCAATCATCTTCTAGAAAGAGATTTTCTAACCAAACATGTACCAAATAAAGATGTTTTAAAGATGTTTTGTGCTCCTTGCTGCTGGGCAGCACAGAGAACAGAGGACCCCTGAGGCCTCACTCCATTTCAAAGCCAGGAGGGAACAGGATGATCTACCATCCGCGTGGAGGAAAGCAGGGAGTTGCACTCAGCAGTTTCTGAAATTCCCCAACTCAGACAAGTCAGGAGAATTAGATCCAGTCCAATCCAACACTTTCCAAAGACAGAGAAGCATCTGCCCCTTCTGTGGTTCGTTATCACAGTTTAGAACACACCCCACACACAAAAACATTTTATTTCCATTAATTCCTGTGTGTATTCCCTATCATGAGCTAATGCCAGGCTTTGTCCATGAAATGTTGATGGGAATGGTGAGTGAAGGGCGTGGCTGGTCAACGTGCCAGATTGACAGAGGGGCTGGATATAACCTGGTTCCTGGTAGCATCAATTCAAATCTCACCTATCTTTGCGATCTTCCAGCATGGATTCTGGGATTATCCATGTTGTCTCATTCCTTTTCTATAGGCTTTTCTATTAGAGCCAAAGCCATCTTCATCCCTTCTCTCCTTGGCCTCCTTCCAGCCATCTCCCACTTCCTCCTTGCACCAAAGATTTCTTGTCTTCAGCAAAAAAAATTAATGTTTCATTCATTTTTGGTGCCATTTTTAACCTCCATCAATGTCAGGGAAGAAAAAGGGGAGATCCTCCATGCTTCGCCTGTGTGACAGAACACGGGTTGGTCAGCCTATTCCATGGCTTGGGATGCTGTGAAGAAAGACTTCAGAAAGATTTCTGGTTGTGATTTAGAGTGATTTACAATCCCATGATCTTTACCAGATTTTTTGTGACAGGCTTTGTCCCCAGTTCCATCTCTTCAAATTTTCCAACCACTCACTTGTTGCCAGGTTTGTGTATTTTGATAAACTCAAGGATTTGGTGACCATTCTTTGTGACTCATGTGGACTGCCTGCCCTCAGCCTGCTCTCTGCAACCCCTTCCTCTGGATTTTTTGCTCCTAAAATGGGGACGATCATAATTTTCCATGTATGGCTCTTGCTGAGATGAGTCCCCAGAGCCCAGGACAGATCGTTCCACATGGAATTGTTGTCCTGATCTCCATCCTTTCCAGCAAGGAGAAGTTCTGGAGGCTGCAGACTTGATACTGGGAGATGGGAACCTTGTTAATTAAAATGTCAGTGACTCAAATCCCCTTAAGGTGAGAGAGAGCTGCATTTTTTATTACCATTGCTGTTAATGACACAGTTGACTGGTACCTTGTAGAGGCATAATGCATTTCACTTACCTTGACAAGGTCTGCCCACTGTTTCCTCTGTGCCTCATATATGACTTCAAGAGAATAATGAAATAATTCTGGAAATGGAGAGAAAAGGGGAAAAACCACAGTGTTTTCATTTTTTCCATCCTCTTAGACTAAAGCCATTTGTCAGGACAGGAAGATGTATCCTCAAGCTGTGCCATGAGAGGTTTTGTTGGACATCAGGAAGAAATTCTCCTAGAAGGGGTGGTCAGGCATTGGAAGGGGCTGCTCAGAGAGGTGCTGGGGTCACCAACCCTGGAAATGTTCAAGGGACAACTGGATGTGGCACTCAGTGCTCTGGGCTGGTTGAAAAGGTGGGGATCAGTCAAATACTGGACTCAATGATCTCAGAGGTCTTTTCCTAAGTAATGATTCTGTGATTTCTCTCCAAATCTTGAACATGATATTTTAAATTCATATCAAGCTCATAGGAGAGTAGGAACAGCCTAGAGGGAAATGGATCTGGAGCCAAGCAGGGAGAGAGGTAAAGCTGGGAAAATAGAAGGTAACTGCTCCAGGATGGGTTCCAAAAGGGTGATAAGTGTCTTATGACTTGAATGTTCTGCTTAAAAATCTTAATTGGCTCCTGCACAATTGGAAGTATCAATTCCCCTGCCCTATTTCACCCTGTTAACTGTGATGGATGTTGTAAACCTGCCCTTCTCTTTATAGAGGATGGAGAAAAGGACTGTAAAAGGAAGGACTTTTAAAGTGTAATGGAAGGGCTTAAAAGCTGCGGCTGAATCTCTACCCCATTCCATCAGGTAATTAACAAACACACAGGGCCACACCCATTATTCATTTAGAGCAACAAGCTGGCTAAAATCTTTGAGCTGATGAGACTTGAACCCTGGTTTGCCCCTTCTGTGCCAAAGACAAGCAGTGGACAAAGCGATCAAGGCTTTTTTAGGGCAGAGCAGGCTCAGACTTTCCCCATTCCAGCTTGGTGGCACAAGCAGGAGGTGACACTTCTTTCACAGCTGCTTAAGCACCTGCAGGATCTGGCTGTAGCAGTGAAGCAGAGCTTCCAGAGCTGCAGTGACTGCAAACTCAGCTCCAAGGTAATGGGCCTTTTCTGGGCTTGAGGTACAAAATATTTCTGTCAGGACAGCATCGATGAGTCAGGCTCCAGTGACTCTGATCCCACCTGGGAGCAGTTCCCACAAAGGCCAGCCAAGTCATTAACAGTCTATGGCTAATTGCCTGCTGTAAGAATGGCATGAAGCACCTTTGCTTTCAGATGGGCTCAGCTTGAGTCCTGCTGCTGGTTTTGGTGGATTTAGTTTGGATTTATCTGCTGTCTTGTTTCCATCATTTGTGGCAATTCTGGTCACAGGAAATGCTCTGCTTAAAAACCTGGTTTTGCTGTGGTGAGGAAAGTGTGGTGTGAGATGCATGAAAAGTCCCCTGGCAGCCTTTGCACGTGCTTGCTGTCACAGATTCACACGTGCAAGGATCCCGTGAGCATCTTCTGGGGGATGACACTGCCTTGGGCTGTGCCAAATCGTGACTCAGCAGGTTGTAGTAGCACATTTAATTATTGTGAGAGGGGAGGAATCAACCCCCAGCTGCTGAGAATGAGCCTGAGGAGCAGAGAGATGCAGGAAGCAAAAGGTCGAGGAGGAGAAGGACCCCAAGACTGTGTCAGGGAGCAAGAGGGAATTTCCAGGAGTGAAAACAATTTCAGAATTATCTAAGAAAATGTCTGCACTGGCACAGCACAGAGCTGTAAGGAAACCTGGGTAAGTCCTTTATATATCATGTCACACTTTGGAAGCATCTTAGACGTGTGAGCATGGCCTGCCTAAGCAGAAATAAACTGATTAAATATTTCTGGACTTCAACAATTCCCTGCTAGGACTGTGTGCATGGATACATCAGGTGTTCAAGGCCAGGTTGGATGGGGCTTGGAGCAACCTGGTCTGGTGGAAGGTGTCCCTTCCCATGGAACCCACACTGGATGGTCTTGAGGGTCCCTTCCAACCCTAACTGTTCTATGGCAATTTATGTTGAATTTTAGTAAGGTTGTTATGAACTCTGGTAATTAGGGGGAAAAGCATGCAGCTGATATTTAGGGCATTTGCCAGTGAAAAGCTCTGCAAAGTTGTGGTTTTGTAGCCCAAAGGGAAAGAGGTAATCTTGTCAAAATCATAAAATTCTCTGGTCTTGTATAAATATTTGCTAACATTTTTTTAAAAAAAACCTCCAGCAGATATCAAATTATTCTGCTTTCTTAATCTCTCTTATTAACCTCTTCCATGCTAGATGTGCATGGCAGATTAATAGCTTCTGTTGAGTGGCCCACACTTGTGCAAACTGCTGCAGTGTGAATAAATAGTAACAAACACTGTGAATATTTCATTGGCAGGGAAAACAGATTCTGGGAGGGAGGAGAGTTAATGTGCACTGTTTTTTACCCTCACTCAAGAGTGTTTCTGACAGCAGGAGTGTCACATACTGCC
Source organism: Passer montanus (assembly GCF_014805655.1). Lineage (NCBI taxonomy): Eukaryota > Metazoa > Chordata > Aves > Passeriformes > Passeridae > Passer > Passer montanus. The sequence goes on along the minus strand of NW_024356506.1, from coordinate 1,244,522 downwards.
CAAGAAGGAGCAGGAGCAGCAATCTGTGAATGCTCTGGCTGATATCAGTGTGGCATCCAAATGCCTCTTCTTGCCTTTGTGACATTGAAAAAAAATAATTATGTTCACCAAGGGGAAAAAAAAAAAAGAGTGAAAATAAATAATAAATATGCTGAAAGCCTAATCTCTCAATAGGGAAAAAACCAAATTTTTATTGGATCATTACCTGAGATGGGCTACTCACTAAGGACTCACATTTCAGTGTGTACACTCAAAACACTGAAAAAAGAATATTTAAGCAGTCTTCTCTGACCTGGAATGAGTAGTGGAACTAAGTTGTTGCTACAAATCTTGTCCTTTCAGTGTTCTCTGATTGATAAGCATGATATGGTCTGACATGTATAGCATCAACATGAGTCTCTTGACAAAAAGTTTGTCCAAAACTGTCTTGAGATATCCTGAGAGGAGGGAGAGGCAGCCTGCAGTGGATGCAATGCTACTGGGCTCACACTGTCTGTGATAGAGAAACAGAGCCTGTTTTCCTGCCCCTGAGTCACAGCTTGCTTTGGGAGAGATGCACATGCCCTGCAGCAGCAGAGGAACCTCTGTAGAAAGCCACTGCTGTTTTTGGACTGCTGCCTCATCTTCCTGCTGGACAGTTCCTCTCCCAGCCTTTTAAATCTGTCTGTCTCCTCTGTCCCTGTGCCTTGGGGTGGGTTTTGATGGATGGCACTGACACGTCCACGGATGTGGTCTTCCCGCCGAGCTGATGGGTGACAGTTTTTAGGGTTTGGGTTACACCCAGAGTACTTTGCTCAGGAGGCTGTCAGGTTGGTGTGAACTGTCAGACAAATGACAGAGCTCTCTGTGTAATGATCCTGACAGCGTTTCCCCGGCTGTCACCGCCGAGATGAGTCCAGGACACACAAAGCAATCGAATCCCTTGTCTGCACCATGTACATAAACACCCTCAGCTGTTCCCCCCTGCACCACAAGAACTGAATTAGACCTTTGGACTCCCTGAATTGAAAAGAGAAGTGAAGAAGAGTGAGGTCCAAGATCAACCATCTGGAAAGAGGAACAAGAGGCCAGAGCATCACAATAGCTCTGACTTGTACAAATTGCTGCTTTATACCTGATACTTTCCTTTTCTGCCCAAGACGTCCTTAAGGGGTGAAATGCCTTATGTGTCTATTGCAGGGCTTTGTTGGAGAAGAATCCTGCTCCATCCCCAGCCTCCTGAATGACTCAATAATTACTTTAACTGATTCAAGGCTCCCCCTCAACCTCCAACCACCCCCCTCGCCACCATTCAACTTTAACACAAGACCACACTGTTTCTCAGTTTCCAGTGTGCCCAAAGCTATTCAGGCCACTTGTTCCTCTCTGAATGGAGCTGACAGAGCTGCTTTTGTGCAGAGGCAATTTTGGATTTAATTGGAGACCTGCTGGGGGCAGGGCTGGGGGGTGGGGGAGGGAATGGGGTCACTGGGTCAGTGTTTTGGAAAGATCAACTCAAAAGAGAGTCCAAGGAGGAAAAAAAATGAATGTGGATTAGATGTTTGGGAAGAGGTTTTGCGTGGGCTGTGTGTATAAGGGCAATGCTCCCCATCTTCCAGAAATGACCATGGTACCTATTTGGGATCAGAAAGCAAACAGGGTCAGGCCTGGGGCAGATGGCCTTGAAAGGCATTTTGAATCTAGAATGACAGATCCCAGGGTCCTTTCTGCAAGGATCACAGGCTAATTCAGGCTGTGGTGAAGGAGTCTTGATGTCGGAAAGGTCACTTGCTGCAGTCAGTCCCCTTAGGTCAGGCATTCATCATCCACATTAAAGGAGCTTCGCTAAATTCCCTTCTCCAGTTCTGCTCCCTCCCTGGAGATAAGTTCAGCTTCAGCCCTGTCTTTACCACTTATGGGGCACTTATGGGTTCGTGCCAGAGCTGTGAATGCACCACAATAAGAAAGGACCTTTTTTCTAGTGAGGCACATGTAAGTCACACCATGCTTTGAACCAGCACAGTCCTGCTGTGTGAGGGGACCACAGGTCATAATCCACACGAAAAAATGGAGCTCAGTGAGGCAGCACAAAAGCACTGTGACTCTTCTACTTCACTGCTCAGCTTCTTTTTGGATGTCCCCTCTTTCTCACCTGATCAAAAAAAATATAAATTAAACTGGAAAGGATTGTATTGATTGTGCTACAGAAAAGGCAATATAATCCTGGCAGAGCTAGACCACGACCCAACAGAGACTCAGTAAAGCTACTTATGCAAAAAGAAACCTTTTCTTTTGCTCTCAAAAAACAGGTGGACAGGACAGCATAAAATAGGTGAGACTGCTCTGATTGGTTTAAAAAATTCTGACCATCCCCTGTCCCCACACTGGGGTCACCTTACCTCAGTTGTTACCATTTCTGGTCCCTACTTCTCCACCAGTGATGGCTCTCAGTGTGCTGACCTAACTTCATGTTTAAAATGCCTGGGAGCACCCAGGAGAAGGGGGGCCATCTCCTCTTCGGCTGCTCCAGGCTGGTGACAAGCGTGGAGCTGACAGTGGCCTTGTACAGCTCAGAGACAGACACCTGCTGGGAGCATGTGCTGGGGGCGTGATCCATAATTTAGGAGTAAAACAGCAATCGTGCTATTATCCTGATGATGCTCTTCAAACCCTGACATCTCCTGCTCCCAAGAGGAGCAGGCTGGCACTGCTGGCAGGGGGGGTGACCAAGAGGAGCTCCTGGTTTTTGTGGGTGTGTGTGGCAGGGTGACCTCAATGGAGTGAACAGAGAGTGAAAAGCTATTTAGTTGAGCTTCCTACGCCCCTGGGAATTATGTTTCCAGACAGCATCACAACTTCCCCCCCCTTCTTTCCCTTACAAGCCTCTGGCTGCACGTCCCTCTGGGATACCTCTGCTGCTGTTTCACATCATCCCCATGGACCACAGACCCAGGTTTCCTCTAGGGAAGCAGGGAGAGGTGTTTAAAGGTGTCAGAGACCTGTTGAGTTACATTTTCATCAGCAGCTCACCAGCCTGGCCCTGGCAGCATTAGTCAGACTGAAGTAGCACAGAGCAGCCTTTGCTCTATTCCCACCACCTACTTGAAAACAAACAAGGCTGACATTTATAAGGCTTTAGAAAGCCTGGGTTTAGCATTAGATCTGCTCCCAGATTCCTACTGTTCTCCTCTCCTTGACAGCTACTTCCTCTGAAACTGCTTGTTTCTAGGATGGCAGCAGATAGGGATTGGTGACCTTCCCATGCAGAAGATTGTTTGGAAGAGATAAAAAAACCTTCTCTGCCCAGAGATTGCCCAGAGGAGCTGTGGATGCTCCATTCCTGGAAATCTTCAAGGCCAGAAGGATGGATGGAACTCTGAGCAACCTGGTGTAGTGGAAGGTGTCCCTGCCCATGGCAGGGGGGTTGAATGAGATGATCTTTGAGGTCTCTTTCCAACCCAAATCACCAACTCTGTGATTCTGCCCCCTCTCAGCTTGAGGCAAAACATGAGGCTGCCTCTCAGTACATTTCTGTCCCCAGGGAGTTTAAGGTTACTGCCCAAGCCCAGGATGCTGCAGTATTTTAAGCACCACTCCATGATGTTGGTTGCAAGAAAACAGGAGTGACCTGTGTCAGGCCAGTCTCTGTCAGAATCTTTACTGGATATCCCTTTGCAGCACTATTCTGGGCTGTAATTGAACACTCAAGGATAGAATCCTGGAATTGTTTGGGCTGGAAGGGACCTTCAAGATCACCCTGTTCACACCCATGTGATGTGCAGGGACACCCTCCATTACACCAGGTTGCTCAGAGCTCCATCCAACCTGGCCTTGAATCCCTCCAGGGATGGGGAGGATGTTGTGGAACATCTCTGGGCGACCTGCACACAAGGATGGCAGTAGGAAGGACTTTCTGGACCAAGGATGGATGTCTGGAAATTCCTGCTAGTCCAGGAATTAGCTGATAGCTGTGAGACCTCGTGCTACTTGAGGCTGATGGTGCTGATAATTCATAGCCAGGTACAGCCACATCACAGGTGATGAATGAACAATTCAAAGGGCCTGGTCAAGATGGGCAGAGGAGAACAAGGAAATCTGCTCACCTCCACCCCCAGACCCAGACAACAGAGCAATCCTGGGGAAAATGATCCTGGCCTCTCTGCAGGGCAGATCACAACACAGATCAGCACCTCAGAGGGGGATCAGCAACCAGCATAAATCACTCTGGAAAACGTCCTGCCATGCCATGGCTCCTGCTGACTTCAGCCTTGGCATCACGAGGGGATGATGCTGCTTCCTGTGGGTTGCACAGCACTGGACCCAGTTCCTGGGATGGGAGGGTGTGGGGACACCCAGAGAGCAGCTGCTGCCAGCTGGGCTTTCTGTGCTTCACAAAAATCTGAGTTTGACCAATGCTGCCCGTACTTGAAAAGATCCTGCATCCAATGGTCTTGGATGAGGAGCAAGGGAAGAAGGATGGGATAGCATTCCTTTCTTCAAAACCTTCTCACCCAGGGCTCTTACAAACAAATCAGACTTTGCTAAGTGTCTTCAGGAGAATGAGAAGCAGCGATGCTGATCCAGATTCTATATTACAGGATTAATTATATATTGAACCTCCTAAAATGCTTTTGTTTAAAGAGAAACCATTCTGCTGTTAATAAATCCAATGAGCACCTGGACTTTCAAGGCTAGGATGTATCATCAGTGTATCTATCTCTACCAAGACTACAGACTGTCACAGAAAGTATAATTAATGTACCTTTAGCCCTGTGAAGGTGTTTGCTGCTCTATTTATACCTCCTAAATATGAGTCTGGGTACACCAAAGCACGACCCCATCATCTCAAGTAATATTCCCCCACTCAGATGCCAAGCTCTAATGTCCAGGCATAAGTATGAACAATCACCACAGCTACAATTGCTGTTTCCCAGCACTGCTCCATCAGTATTTAATCTGCTGCTTTATAGAGCACTGTAGGAGATCCCCAGAAAGGAAAACAGCTGCAGCCAAGTTCTGCTCCAAAAAGTATTTTCAATTGAGAGGCCTATTAATCCAGGCAATAGGCATTAAATGACGTAACAGTGGAGCTGGAGGGCTGATATGCCCTTCCACCCAGGGCAGCAAAGATTTCTTTTTATGCCTGGGAGAGCTGCTGTAAAAGAGAGCCCTACAGGAGTCTGAGAAATTTGTTCCAGGGTTTTTATTTTCCCTTTTTGAAGCAGCAGCTGTTGCCTTTATCTTTTTCCCTAAACCAGTATAATGTATTTATATGCATATATAAACGTATTTTTATAAATATATATGTATATATTTGCATATAATACATATTCATTCATGCATTTATATACGTAGCTATATTTATATATGCATTTATATGTACATATATTTATATTACAATGTATTTACGTTCTCTGGTTGTTGCAGTAATTGGCTAAGTAACTATAGATGCATGGTGAGATCCTTGGGGCTGTCCTGTTCAGGTCCAGAAGTCAGACCTGGATGATTCTTGTGGGTCCCTTTCTGCTCATGATGTTCTGCAATTCTGTGATTCCATGAGATGCCAGTGACATGAATATTTCATTCCCATGAGATACCAGTGAAGTGCAAAAGGAGCCTGGAGATGTATTCCCTGTTTCCCCTGTATTCCCAGCCATTTCCATTCAGACCCTTTCATTCTTTGAGCTTGCAAAGAGAGACAAAACCTCCACAGAAGGGTTGATTTAATCTTTTAGGAGCCCTGTGGGACCCTGAGAAACTTGTTCCATGTCTCTGCCTGAAGTCCAAGTCTGAAACATGGACAAAACATCTCTGAGTCCTTTCATGAAGAGGTGGTGGACACTCATTTTTGACTTGCAAGGGCTCCTTCAGAGCTGAGATTGCCAGGTAGGAGATCTTCACTCTTCTCCCAAAGAACAGCAGCCAGTGATGCTTAAACACCAGAAAAAGGCAGGTCCTGCTTGATCCTGAGTCCATCCTGCAAGACTTGCCCTGTCATGAGGACACCTCAGTGCCAGGTTAGCGTGAGTACCGCCAGAACTGTGAAAATCATTCTAATTCTAGAATTATTCTGGAATCCAATTCTGGGTTATTCTAATTCTACTATGTCTTAATTATTCCAGAATCTAATTCTAGAAGCTAATTATTCTCTGACCAATTCCCTGTCATTTTCTAAGCTACATCATCATAAATCCCTCTGTGCTGGGTTTTTCTTTTCACACCTCTTACTTCCCAGCAAGAAAAACCTGAGATGAGATGTTTGGTATCCCCCACAATGATTAAATTTAGAACCCCACTGGGTATGTGATGTCCTATTTTTTTCTACTTTTTTTCTTCTTCTGCCATGTTTAAAGAGGCTGAGTAGGTGAGCTGGGAGGGTATGAGTGTTTAGGGGTAATATCAGGAAGCCAAGCAGGACATTTTCCCACCTTGGTGTGTTGGCAGGGGGTTCATGGTGATAACATAAACCCAACCTGGAGCCATGGTATCACAGAATAGCTTGGATTGGACCAGATATGCTTTAAAGGTCATGAAAAAGGACATATTCAGGTAGACCAGGTTGTTCACAGCCCCATCCAATCTTGTCTTGAATGTTCCCAGGAATGTGGAATCTACCAGCAATTTCTGAGCAACCTGGCCCAGTGTTTCACCATCCCTGTGGTTAGAAATTGCTTCCTTATACTTAGCCTGAATTTTCCCTCTTTTAGCTTAAAATTGTTATTCCTTGTCTAATCACTACAGGCCCTACTAAAAGGTCTCTCCCCATCTTTCTTACAAACCCCTTTTAGGTACTGGAAGGCTGCAATAGGGTCTCCTTGGAGCCTTCTCCTCTCACCAGAGTGCTGCTGAGGAGGATAATCCCTGAAACTCAAGATAATCCCAGAAACTCAGGGTATAGTGGACATTTGGGGCTGCAAGCACACGGTGCTGGATCATGTCCCATTTTTCATCCACCAGGATCCCTGTGTTCTTCCCAATGCCTTCATCCCCCAGACTCTATTGATACCAGGTGTTGCTCCAACCCACTGCAGGACCTTGCACTTGGCCTTGTAAGACACGTAATTTTAGGCCTCACTTTTTGGAAAGCTTGTGTTTGTGATCCCATTTCTTTCCAGGGTCCCAATCACTGCTCTGATCCTATTAAATCCATCTTAGCACATCCATGTGATTGGTTTTTGGAAATAGAAGCAGCAGATGAGAAATAGCTCTCTTTTTGACTCATTGCTCCTGCTGTAATCTGTATCACAGGAGGCTTAAAAAGTTATTTTTAACTCTGTATAATGGGCACTTCACAAAAGAGATGGATTCAGTACTTTAATAAAATAAGATAAATAGACAGCAACAAATAGTAGAAAGCTGAAGTAATAAACTATTTCACAGGGTTGTCAGGTCTGAAACTTGGTTTTTCTCTGCTCAGAATGGAAGTACAATCTTGTCTCCTCCCCTTCATCTCCACACTCCCTTCCCTTTCCTTTTAGACATGTTGGTTCTTCTGCCTTCAGAAAGAAATCGCTACTTCCTGAATTTGTTTTTATTTGTTTGCCTTTCGTGACTGCATCACCTGACAAATTCCTTTCATCATCTGCCAGCTTCTTTTATAAACTTGTCCTTTAATCACTGCTCAGAATCCCGATCAGTTTTTGTCTAAACCATTGCCTGGCTCCCCGTCCCTCCAAAACCCACAGGCTTTAACAACACAGCATGACAAGAATATTATTTGTAAAGGTGTTTCTGATTCTGTGTTGTGAATGAACATAATTCAGAGAGTCAAGTTCATTTCCCACCCTCTTGAAGGAATTAAAATTGCATTTTTTCAGGGGAAACACTGTCTCTGATAACATCTTTCTGCACACTGTGAGTCTGGCAAGTAAAGGACAGGTTTTTTCTCCTACCAGGCACCTATCCATGAGTGTTCTTTTTTCAACTTTTAGCTGTATTTGAAGACTCTCTCTGTAATCTCCCCATGTCAACTCCTCCAGTTCCTCACTACTTTGGTTCTTGGAGTTTTTGGTCACAGCAGAAAAAACTCTGATGAATATTTCTGTCTAACATGCTGGCCAGTCTTCTGCACTGCTCAAACACCAGTGAGCATACCCTGCTTGTTTTCCAGTAAAATGCCAGTTGGAATTGCAGCACTAATTCTTTCTGGAGTTCTTGTACATCTCAAATGTCCAGAAATCACACAACTTGACAATGACAGAGTAGTCATTGCTGTGGCCCATCTGGAGAGTCACTCACATGTGGTGACTTTTCATTGATTCCATTTTCTAGATTGCTACTGCCTACTTGGGGAGCATTAAATCTTGTTTTTATGGAAGTATCCATATGAAAACAGATAAAACTAGGAAATAAGGTGCCTACTTTCTATATCCATTGGTTTCAGATCCTGTATTTGAAATTAAGCCATGTTGATGGACTCATGTGAATATCTGCTGGAGAAGTTTGGTCCATCCTGATTCAATTTACTGAGACAACTAAAAAAGGACTGGAACTCCTCTTCAAATTTTGTGGAGGCTGGGCTCAGGAATCTTCTCCAAGTAGGCTGGAGGGATCAGTGTAGGTGGAGGAATTGAAAAAGATGGTTGCACACATACACACTTTGTGTTGATTCATCATGTGCCAACAAACATTACTCCATGCCTCTAATGTTCTCACACCTGAATATTTTGGTGGTGTGGGACTCAATGTGTTTCATGCAATGCCATGAAAGCCATGGATTTATGGGAAACACTTGGAAGTGTTCAAAGACAGGTTGGAAGGGGCTTGGAGCAACCTGGTCAAGTGGGAGGTGTCCCTGCCCATGGCAGTGGGTTGGGATGAAATTATTTTAAGGTCACTTCCAAACCCAAACCATTCAGTGATTCTGTCAACTTTTCCAAGGCCAGTCCTGCAGCAGTTCAGTGCCATGAGTGCCAATTAGGTGCCTGGCACATTTTCCAGCTCTTTCCTCCCACAGTCAGTATTGTCCCTTCCAAGGCTGTGCACAGATTGCTGCAGGTCACAGCTCCTGTGCTGGATGAAATCTTTGTGGTTGTGACCTTTGGCCCATGAGGTGGGGCAGGACAAGAGCGTTTCAAGAGCCTCACTGCTTCCCTGGAATTTCTTGGATCATGTTTTCTTCCCAGGTTGTCTCCCAGGGCACAGTTTTCAGCTGCCAGTCATGTGAAAGAGTGTCAGTCCAAACTTCTGTGCTCTGGACCAAAGCTGAACATGCAAATTTTATATTTTCCTTGGCTCAGGATGTGAGTCATCTTTCTGAGCTTTGTCCTTCCTATTGCTTGGATTAAAGTGGGTACTTCTGACTGGTCAGTTAGATGAAATCAAGATGAAATTTTGACTACTGCTGCATTTTTTCTTAGCAAGAGATGCATCAGTGCCATTGCAGATTCACAACTTGTCTCTTACATTTTTTGCTGTTTCAAAATGATCCTCTGATTTTACAAGCAAAGTTCAATTTCCAGCTTGATACCTGGGGGGTTAAGGCTAAGAAGGAACCCAAGAAGTCACCCAGTGCAGTCCCATCATTAAGGAAAGATAAGCAGAAATAGAAACAAATTATAGCACATTTTGGGGCGGTGATTGGTGTGGTCTAATGACTGAACAATAAAACTGAGAATCTGCACCCAATAATTTTCATTCTATCTCTGCTACTAAATAAGAAATAGAGCCATAAACTAGTTCCCTTGTCCCCTGTGTGTTCCTTAATGTGAGATAAGGATAATATTACTGTCTCATGGATGTGTTGTGACAGAAGAAGCCTCCCTGTATGAAATGACTCTTAGTTAAACTAGGGAGATGCAACCAGAAAACACAGGGTCAATTTTTAACCAAATTATAGATGTTCACAGGGACAACTTCACAAGAAATCTACAACAGCATGTCCTATGTAGAATTTCATATTGCCTTCTCTTTTAACCTGTTTCATCTTTACCTAAAAATACCCCACACCAACAAACCCCCAAATTTCTGGCTAAGGAAGCTGAGGTAAAGTTTCAAAAAGAAAAAAAAATAAAAAGAAAAAAGACATCTGAAATTTTAATTCATTCACACATTCTGCTAGTGCCTAGTGCTCTGACAAGCTTTGTACCTTTTGATTCAGTTTGTATTAGTTTTGTACCTTTTGATTTAATTTGTATTAGTTTTGAAAGACACACTATGGCAGCCAGGAAGTTCAGGAACAATGTAATGTCTAAGGCCATCACCTTTCAGGAGGTTAAGAAAGAGAAGGGCCCAGACATCCTTAAAATCCAGGACTCTGTGAATGGCTGATCCTTGTGAGTCATTTAAGAGTAATGTGTCCTGCAGGAATAGCTCAGGTAAAAAGGGATACACCAGCAAACCAGAGAAGCACCTTATGGATGATAAAGTACAATAATTCAAGCCTCATTATGAAAGGAACCTGTATGGAAATAATCTCAGTTAAAAGCAGAATAAAAGAACAAAGGAATCAGCAAGTACCCAGAAGGGTCATGTAGGGCACTCTTCCTTCATATGATTAAATAGACGAATAAGTGAATAAGTAATAATCTAATCATAAAAGGGGCCAGGCAAACTCAGCACTAAACTATGAGACTAGGCAAGTTTTGCATTTGTGACCAAATGACCTCATATTTTTTCTATCTGCTTCTATTAAGCAGAGTCGTTTCTTCCATCAGTGCAGTGGTGAAAAATTTCTCCAACTGTTTCAGGGGAGAGAAGAGTAAATGGCTCCTTCTGGGGAGGAAGAGCAAGAAATTAATGCCCTGACATGTTCTTTCCTAGAAGCAGTGAGAATTCTGCTGTTAATTTCAGGGGCTTGCTGGGGGAGGACTGAATCCTGAGCACAACAGGGCTGATCTTCTGTGATAGCAAGGATAAGTCTCTTTTCTAGGGGAGTCACAGGGAAGAGTATCCAGAACTGAGAAGGGGGAGTACCTCAGCCATAGGTACAAGGGGATGAACCAAGTCTCAGTCAACAGGGCCAAACATCGGCTCATCTGGAGCCCACGTCAACCATCTAAACTTCTAACTTTTGCTATGCCCATGATCTCATCCATAAAGTTGCCCTGCTCCCTTCATGTATGGACTGTAACAGGTCTGGTCTTGGTGGCATTGGGAACCTCTGGGTTTCACAGAATTCACAGAATTCACAGAATGACTGGGTTGGAAGAGACCTTCAAGATCATCGAGTCCAACCCAGCCCTAACATCTCAACTAAACCATGGCACAGAGTGCCACATCCAGTTGGTTTTTATACACATTCATGACTCCACCACCTCCCTGGGCAGACCATTCCAGAACTTTATCACTCTTTCTGTAAAAAACTTTTTCCTAATATCCAACCCATATTTCCCTCTCTCATAGCTTGAGACTCTATCCTCTTGTTCTGTCAGAACCTGGGGAAAGAGACCAATGCCCACCTGACTACAACCATGTTTCAGAGAGTTGTAGAGAGTGATAAGGTCACCCCTGAGACTCCTTTTCTCCAGGCTGAACAAGCCCGGCTCCTCATTTATGTGACAGAGCAGAAAGACATTGTAATGTTGTTATGAGGAGGGCAATAACAGAAAACATTGGGACTTTCTGAGAGTGTTGAGACAATTCTGAGATGGTTGGGCCTGTTCAGCCTTGAGGAGATGACTGAGAGGGGACTTTACCAATGTGCTCAGAACAGGCCCCAGGCTCTGCTTCATGGTGCAAGAGAAATGGACAGAAATTGATGCCCAGGAAGTTCCACCTGAACACAAGGAAAAACTTCTTTTTAGTGCAGGTGAAAACTCATTGGAACAGATTGTCCAGAGAGCCTGTGGAGTTTCCCTCTCTGCAGATATTCCAGAACTTTCTGGACACATTCCTGTGCCCTGTGCTCTGGGATAGCCGTGCTAGAGCAGGGAGGTGGCACCAGATGACCCCACCATGGTCCCTTCCAGCCTGACCCATTCTGTGATTTGTGATTTTGCAGTACTCACATCTGCATGAATCTGGTGTGATCCTGCTGGTAACAACTGATCCCTGCTGTACAGCCTTTTGTGGGAGACTCCAAAGCATTTCTTGAGATGTTCTAAGGAAGGCTTGGTACCCCACAGTGCATTTTTAGTCAAGCAACCAGGGCACAGAACCAACTGACTTAACCTGAGAGCACCCAGGAAGTCACAAACCTGGGAATCAAATCAACAGTTCCCAACCCCTTATCTTGTTTTGAAGAGAAATCAGTCCCATTCACATTTCTTTGGCCTTCCTGTTTCTTCTGGTAGAAGAAAGACCAGTTTTTGACCCACTGGGTTTGCATGGGTCCAAAATAGAAAAGCTGATGGCCCCTGATGGACCCCTATCCCAAATTTAGTGGCCTAGCATGGATAGCTGCATTTCTTCAGGCCTCCTCCCAAAGCTGGGATGTTAGAAATGTGCCCGTGGAAGTGAGGAGCTCTGCTGTGATTTTTTAACTTTCCTGAATCTCAGAAGACTGATGGCTGTCTTAATACTGCTCTCTAGTACTCAAAGCATTTGAAATGTTCTGTTCTGGGGCAATGGCAAAAAGTTTGTCCCAGGGTGCAAATTTTGTTCCATCAAAATAGCTGCTGCAAAGACTGTGAATTGGAGAATTTGGTACCATGCTGCTCAGAAGGAGGAAAGTGCTGCACAGAGGCTGCTCAGCCACTTGTTTATTTATAGAATAATTGATGGTTATTAACTAGTTAATTAATAAAGATTAGATGAAGTGGAGGGGGAGAAGAACTTGAAATTAAAAAAAAAAGTTTGGCAGCTGTAGTAGGTGCTGTATTATAAAGAACTTGTAAATGTATGGAAAAAGAAGAGTAAATTAGATCAAATGGATCACCATGGAACAAAGGAGCAAGACAAGTAGGGATGGACTTAGCAGGACAGTTCGGTGTTTAAAAAGGGAAACAAAACAATACCCTCTAACCAGCTCCAGCTGGTGAAGAAGATCAGGGCCTCACCTTGCAGGTTGCAAGTGGAATGTGAATCGGGTTTCCCATCCTCAGGGCTAATTCTGGGTGAGCAGATGCTCAGCTGAGTTCAGAGATTAAGTCAGCATGAGCCAATCGACAGAGTGTGGAGGAGAGGCTTTTAAAACTATTCAGAATAACTGGACTTTTCTCTCCTAGAGTTCTCTCTGCCACAGGATCACAAAGCATTACATAAACCACAGTTGGCTAAGTTTTTTGATAAGGTTTTCCTTTCTTATTTGAAGGAGTGGGTAAGGGTTATTAGCTTTGTTCCACCAACGGGGAAACCAAGGCACAGAGAAGTCAATATCCCTCTACCCACAAATCCCATTGAAAGCATCCCCTGGCTGCTGAGAGCCATGCAACAGATTCTGGGAGACCTGCCAAGACAGCCAAGTGCCAGGATCAGTGACTCACATTATCGTGGGGGGGATGAGAGATGATTTACACCAGTGCAGCTCAAGCAGTCAGAGCTGGGCTGGGCTGCTGCCATCAATGCAGACTGCACCAGTGCACTGTTCCCACTGCTCCCCCCAAAGCCAGAGCCTGGTGGCAGAACCAGGCATGAGATGAAACCCAGACCTTGAAACCACCACCATCATCTGCTCCTAGAAGTGATTCAGCTCTTTGCTGGGATAAATCACTTGGAGGAGGCTGCTGCCATTCTCTCTTGACTGCTTGGAGGCTCCCATGCTTATACCACTCTTTCTTTCTCTGTGCCTCCAGCACTGTAATATTAAAACCAGTAGTAAATCTTGTGTAAGTGCTGATTGTTGGAGTTAAAGCTCTTCATATTTTTACCACAGAAAACTTAGGAGAATACAGGTGTCTTATTCTGGGACAGTATCCAGCTCTGGGGTCCCCAGCCCTTGGCTCCAAGAATTCCCAAATCTCCTCAGTGACATTTTGACTCCCTTTTGAGCAGAGTCTGTCACTGCTGCCATATGATGTCCTCAAAAGAAGCTATCTGATGATGAAATTGGGTGGATACTGAAAGGAAGAGTCTCCTCCTCTCTGCCTCTGAATCAGAAGTTCTGGATCCTAAAAAGGAGAGATGTGTTCACCCCAAATAGGAGAGATATGTTCACCCCAAATAATGTCTCTTATTGGTGCTGCTGGAAACAAAGTATTAAGATTTTATAGTAGAGTATCTTTTTAACCAGATTTTAATAACCTGGTGAGTTCAAAGTTTAGATTAGGATATAAATAATGCTGAAGAATAAAGAAATATTTTTTTTTTCTATCTACAGAAAAATACAATAGAGACACGAGTCCACTTTGCCTGCTGTAGGAGTACAGGAGGAATTGTGGCAAAGAAAGGAAATAAGATTTTTTTCTGGATTTACAGGACAAAAGAACCCAGCCATTAGCTTTTACTGCAGTGCTGGATATTAGACATGGCAGAGCTTTTCCTAGATTTTTTTTGTCCCACTTGTCCCATTAGTGCATGCCCTTGTCAGAAGTCCCTCTCCAGATGGGCTTGGCATGGAGATGGAGTAAATCTCTCCATGTGTTTTCTACGATTCAATGTTCTCCCAACAACCCAGGGTTGTTTGAGGACCTGGGAAGTTTGTTGTGAACTCTCCAGTTCCTAAAATAACATCCCTACATTATAGATGCCCCTTTTGGACAAACCTCTACTCTGCTTTCCTGACTATCACAGCAAAGGAGCTCATTCTGGTCACTCAGTCGTTATCATAACTTAGAAAATGGTTTTCCAGTTCCATGTACTTTTCTCCTACATTGTAAATTTTTAGCAAGGGATTTAAACAAAGAAAAAACAGTCCCTTGAACAAGCTGTTGAACAGCTGAGTCTAAGGCAAATCACATTACGTGTTGGGTTCATTAATTTTCTAGGTAAAATGTTTCTTGCAGGGTTTGTTTTCTGGCATATGCATTTTTTCAGCACGAGCTCCAGGTGTTGATTGGTTATTGATTTCCAGGGAGCCAGCAATTTCCTGAAATAGCCCCTGGCTTGTCCAAGACCCTATACAGAGGGAAGAAAAGACTAATAAAAGGGGATTCTTTGGTGGGGGGTGATGATACGGATCATAATTGTTCTTCATTACCAGTTCATCGACTGGTTTGTTAGATCATTAATCGCCCTTGGCTCTGATCTGGGCCATTAACTAACAAACTCGTCATTAGCTTTTGGAAAATGACCAGCTCTTTTTTTAGGATTATTGCACTGAGCAATCACTGCTGTTCAGTCCCAGAGGGTGTGAGGCAGGGCCCTCCAGAGCACTGTTTGCCTGGTTCATTGGTGGTGTGAGAACACCAAGCTGGGCTGTTTCTTTTTCAGGGATCAAAAGCTATCTAGGATGCTGGGGCACGGTGGTTTTTTAATTCCTTCAGCGGAACAAAAGGCATTTTGGGTTGGAAAACACCTTTAGAATCATGGAGTCTGACCACTAACCCAGCACTGCCATGGCCAGCACTAAACAATGTCCCTAAACCCCACATCTACACAGTCTTTTCAATCCCTCCGGGGACTGTGACTCAACCACTTGCTCTGGCAGCCTCTTCCAGTGCTTGACAACCCTTTCTGTGAAGAAATTTGTCCTAATAGCCCAATCTAAACCTTCCCTGGAGCAACTTGAAGCTGTTTCTTCTCATTCTGTCACTTGTTACCTGGGAGAAGGGACTGACCCCCACTTGGCTTCACCCTCCTGTCAGGTGGAGAGCAAGAAGCCTGAGCTTCCTTTTCTCCAAAATAAACAATCCCAGCTCCCTCAGACAGTCCTGATAAAACTTGTGCTCCAGACACTTCCCCAGCCTCACTCCCTTGAATTGCTAAGGAGAAGCATCATCTGACTGTAAGAAAGGAAACTTTCTCTGGTCCCTTGTTAAAAAATAATGAGTCACTTTGAAATGACATTTCTTGGTTGATAGGATTGAGTTTTTCTGGTCTGTACCAGCAGAAGATCTTTGCTTTGGAAGCTTATTTTCATGCCTGTAAAAGGTGTCGGACTGCAGAGATTAAAATAAACAGTGAAAGCAAAAAGAAACTGGACTCCATCCATCCTTCCCTAGCAGTGTCTCTCAGACCAGATCTCAGGTGGTAGAGGAGAAATTTCTCAGTTTCACTGAAGAGTATCATCAGTAGGGTTGTTAGTATTTGTTTGCTTTGCATTTTCATAGGTACAAGCACCAACTTGGTTAAAAATTTAGGAAGGACCACAAAATTTAAGAGAGCCATGAAAAGGAGATGTCTCTTTTTCATGATTGATCCACACAGAAACTTGTGGTTTTTTTTCCCTCATTGGTCCAAACAGGAATCAAGCCAGTCCTCTAGAAATGAAATTCACCATTCTTCATTCCAAGTTGCCCCAAGCCAACTTCCCATCATGGCATTTCTCCAGGACACGGCAAAGTTGAGTTGTTCCATCTCAGCTTTCTCAAGAAAGCAGATTTTGCTGTAAATAGGTTCTCCTGGAAGGAAAACCTGAATCTTTCCAGCACTGCAAAAGCAACTGCCTTTATTTTTGGTAAATCTGGGTTCTTGGGAAGAAACCAGTCAACAAGCAAAATTAAATAAAATTCATGCAAGCTCCACTCTTAAAAGTGTCAGCACCGTTTCATTTTACAAATGCTACCGATGGAAAATTCTGTTCCCAGCTCAGGATATAGGAATTCAATTGTCAAAAGTCCCTCTCCAGATGGGCTTGGCCTGGAGATGGAGTAGATCTCTGTCACACTGGACCCCACTGCCTGCTCCCCTTTCTGCCACCACCCCAGGAATTCAATCTGGCAAGGGAGACATGGGAAAGAAGAAGAGATAATTTTTTGGGGTTTGTGTCTAGAGGACAAATTGGAAATGCTCCGAGTCATGCTGTTATGAACTGCAGAACAATAATAGTAACATCAGCTGGGGAGGGAAGGAGGACTTACGTCCGCACGCAGCAGACGCTGCAACACAATTCCTCTCTGCAGAGTGTCATCTGTGCTAATGCCTCCCAAAAAAGCTTCATATCCGATTACAGGCTGCGAAGAGAAATGCAAGGAAACTCCCTGGAAGAGAACTGCTTGGGGCTGCAGTCTTTCAGAGTTCATCAGCCAGGCAATGAGGCAAGGCTGTGCTTCAGCTGGGCACCCACTGAGTGGGGAGAGAAAAGTAGGGCTGATGTTAGGGCAGGGGACTTTTTGGTTCTTTCTTTGACTTAAAATTCAGTCCATTGTTTGTAGCTGCTCTCTCTCTACCTCATTCCCTTGCCTTGTTTGAGTATTTTTGTTATGTAACAGTAAAATATTTGGTCCTTTGGGTCACTAAAGATATGCTGGATGTTTCAAAAGGGGAAGGATTGGGTGAGTGGTGGGTGAACACAATGGATGCTGTAGCCAGTTTCAGTACTCTTGAGGTCTTACAGGAAGTTCTTAATTGATTTTTTGCCCCAGTTTTGGGGAGAAAGTTGGATCCCTGTAGATTAGTATGAAATTGCTTCATAGATTCCACGTGACCATTCCACCAACCATTTTAATGTAGCCAGAGGCTCAGGGATGTCTCAGTAGCAGAAACTCTGCTCATGAGAAGACACAACTCAGGATACTTGGAAGGGTGTGGCCCTCAGGAAGAGATGAGGTGGCTCCTTTCAGGAGCAGCCTCACCATGATTTCTGACACAAACCACCCAAACTCTTGGAGAAAGCTCTCTCCATGTCAAGGGACTCCTCAAGACCTCCAGGAATGGCATTGAGTCCTCAGCATTAACCATGTGTTGAGGGGACAGAATTCACAGTGTCATTTCTCAGTGGACTTATTCTCCATTCATTCCTCCAGTTCTTCTTCAAGTGGATTCAACTGAATGGCTTTTCCCTCCCAAAGAGGAAAATTTTCCCCAGTTTTTCCCCAGATTTTGTTGGTGGTCCTTCCAAATCTCCTCTCTCCCATCAGCCAGTTTTTGATTTCCTCTTCTGGAGATTCTTTTCAGTATTTACCATGACCTGGCAGCATAAATGGCGCCCAGGGATCCACTGGGATCCTCCTTTGCAAATCTTACCCTACATAAACACATTGTTTTGGGGGTTGACATGCAGGATTGCCCCTTCTTTAGCTACTGTGTACCTAAAATATGGACTTTTTAAATCTCTGGAGATGGGCCAGCAAGTCCCAGTTTTAACCTAGGGTTTTAAATGTGTCATTCCTTGTTACTCAGAGAATCCTCAGCCAATAGCATCCAGTGAATCTGTTTAACTGCATTTATCTGTATCCATACACAGGTTTGCGCAGTCACAAATCTCTGGGGTATTAAAGGATCCAGACTTTTCCTAGCTGATAATTTATTGAAGCAGCATCTTAGCATAACGCCATGGCTTGTACAGTTATTGGTTCTGGCAGGGTTTGCTCTGTAACAGCCTGATCTGCTTTCTATTGAACACGAATGGAATTGACTGTAGGACAGTGGTGTATTTTTTAAGAGCACAGCCTCACACTCCAAGTATCCCAGAGCACTCAATAAAGTAATGAGTTAGGCTGTGGAAGGAAGCAGAAGTGCCAGCTCAGCTAGGCTTATGCTTTACACATTTGGGAGTTTGGTTTTTATTTTAATTTATTTTTTCACCTGTCAGTGACAGGTTTCCCTCTATGTATTTCTGTGATGAAGTGCCATGGGGACACAGCCCTGCTGGACAAAGGATTCCCACCAGAGATGGGGAGGATGGTCCCACCTCTGCTGTTTTCCCTGCAGGGTGTGCACTGCTTTTCCTCCCTCCCCACTTTTCCTAGTGCTGCAATGCAGTGTCAGCGTTGGTTGCAAGCCCAAGCCCTAGCACAGAGCCTGACTCTGCCACAGTCTCCTGGCTCTGGGGAGCAGCATGAGAACACTTGGCCCCTCTCGGAGCTGCTGCAGTCTGCCTGCCTGCTCCAGGAGAGAAGGAAGGGCTGGAGCTGCAAGGAGGGGTAAAGGTTCCTTTGCTCTGTGTGTCCATGGTGAGAAAGAGCAAAAGTTAAAGCCAGGCTCCAGTCAGTCTCCTGTGGGGGTTGATGGCAAAAAAATCCACCACAAAACAACCCATAGAACAAACAAAAAAACCCTCCATTTTTTTTTTTCTAGTAGTCAAGAGAAACCCTGTTTTCTCAGACAGTTTGGGTGAATCTGGTGTCTGTGGGGTGTGGCCTCACCACCCTGAACTTCTGCTTGGAGCCTTGGCCTGAAACCAGCTCATTTTAAAAAAAGAAATCCACGCAAGACACCAGGCTTGAATACCTCTGCAGTGGCAGGCACTGGGCCACGGCTCTGAGCTCATCTCCCTGTGCCACTGTGCTTGCTTCAGGTTTCCCTGGAATGCCATGAAAATCCACAAACCATTCCCAGCCCTGGAGACACAGCTCGGATGAGCAGTCCATGATCTGCACATGATCTGTGGTTTCCTGCACCATTTGGCATTTGTCAGACAGGGAATTTCACCTGAGATCCTTCCTGAGCTTGGGGACCAAGCCAGAGCCTTTATCAAATGCTGGTCCAGGTTCACTGGCTCAGATCCTCTCTTGGGATCATCCCTCACTTCCAACATCTCTGTTCTCCAGGACAGGTGGGACGTTTGAAGTCTGGGTGTGATTTTGAACACAAAATCTGTGACAGCCATGCTGGGTGAGACCAATGATCAACAGAGCTTGTAAAAATAGTGGAGAATCATGGAATTATTCAGGTTGGAAAAGACCTCTAAGGTCATTGATTCTCACCATTAACCCAATGCTGCCAGGACACCACAAAACCACCCCTAAGAACCACATTTATACATTTTTTAAACCCTTCCAGAGATGGTGACTCCACCTCTTTCCTGGGCAGATGCCAGTGAGGAGAAAAGCAGAAAGGAGTGAGTATAAAATAATCCCATCTGTGATGCTCACTGCTTACATCCAGCAGTTACTGACTGAAGGATGATTATTTTTCTCTGATTTGGAGCTGTGTCTGAAAAAAACCTGTTCTATAACCATGGATCGATTGTGCCTCTGTGAATCTGTTTAATCCCTCCTGGGACCCTCCAGAACCTTTGGTCTCTGGGGTTTGCTGTGGGAATGAGTCAGTGTTAAACTGTTGTGCTGTTCAGGATGTCTCCAGCTCACCTCCCACCTTCTTCTCCTGTTGTTTTTGGGTGTTTTTTTGGGAGAGAGTTTAATAACAGGGGATGAAAACTTCATAGACAACCTGATTTCAGATGGGGCTTGGTCATGTCCACATGTAAGTGATGAAAAAGAGGGAGAACCTCCTGAGAAACTGTGCAAAATGTTTTCCTTGGCCTACACAGGAGATGAACTGGGAACAAAAATTCAATTTTTTTTCTTGTAAACATTAAGACAAAAAAGGAAAAATCAAAGGTAAAGGAGTTCTGTTGTACTGCTTGTTGCCATGGCTACTGTATCATCCAGAGTATCCAGAAGGCACACAGGATTTCATTCCTTCTCCAACTTTTTCATTCAGTTTGATTTTTTATTATTTTTTTAATGAATAGGAAATAAGAGGGGGAATGCAGGCAGGGAGGACACTAATTTTTCTTGCCAATGCTTTCAGCACAAAAATGTTCCGAGGCTGGTGATGAGATAATTGTCTCTTGTAACTTGTGAGGTCTCCCAGACCTTTCTGGTTTCTGAGACAAGTAACAAAATTCTCTTTAGAGTTTCTCTGGAACAACATCTCCCATCATCAATTACTTTGGAGGGAGTCAGGGGTGTTCATGGTATTGTATCTTGAGAAAAGTGGAACCAGCATCCACAACCTTCTTTCTCATATTTCCTGGGTATTCTTGTATCGAGAGATATTTTGGGGAGAGAATGTAGAATTGGATAGAATAATCCCCCTTTTCCACTCCAAACACTTTGGCTTTTTCAAACAGACTCCTTAAAAGCTGACAGAGGGTTCTAAACTGAGGGCATCTCATCTTTCCATGTAACATTTTTTTCAGATTTTTTGAGTGCCGGTGGTTTGGCAATACCAGAGCCATGAAGAGTTCAGGAGGGCTACTCAGCAGTGTTGCTCTTTATTGTTAATTTTCCAACACTAATCCAGGCTTATGTTGAAATAATTGATCAGTGATGGAACCACTTCTCTCGGGATGCTGTACAATATCACACAATAATACAATATTTTAAAATTATGAGAACAATGTCTCACTAACCTGATTGTTATTGGCCAAGCCAAATAACAGAAAAAGTGTAATTACAGCAGAATTATATTGCAATTAAAAAGTAATTATACTGTGGTTTGGTTTTTTCCTCAATCAATAATTATTTCTGTTGATATAATAAGAACATTAACTGCATGAGTGAGTGGTTTGTGTTGGCTCTCTGGTGTCCCTGTGCTACCTGAATTGAATGTACAGCACTGCAGTGACATTTACAGTATTTATTCTCAGCCACACCATGAACCACTCAGTCACTCCCTCCCCGAGGCACGAGGGGGTGTGTGCATGTGTGTGCACATATGTGAAGCACTGATACATGCAAAGCATCCCATAATTACCAATTATATTATTGCATTATCACGAAATTCAATTGCAATATTAATATATATCGTAATGGAGTATAATTACATTACATTTGTATTTGTGGTATTAAAGCGTGTCAGAGAACACACTTATCATAATTACACTGCAATTGCTCTTTAACAGGAGTGGAATTACAGTCACCATATTATAAAATATGACAGTGTTACCTTTATATACTATTTGTGTTAAAGAAAAATTAAGAGGGCCTTGTAACCAGTATTTGCTGAAGAAGATAAGGATCTTCCATCGACATCAGGAAACAAATCCAGAGTGAGCTCTGGAAAAGGACCCTGGCTCTACAACATTTTTGGCATTAGTCCTGAAGTGGCATCTGGATCCATATTTTGAGGTCCAGTTTCTGTCTCCCCATGAATTGTCTTCACTGAACAGTGCTGCTGAGGAATTTGCCCATGGATAAATTTGTCCATGGGAACTTATGCCCTTCCCAAAGACATGGGGACAGCAGCGATCCCAAAATTTGCCCCAAGAAGCTCCTCTGTCAGGGCAGGACTGCCCGAGACTTTGTACCACAGGAGCTTTGTCCAAAATCACTCCCTGCTGCATATTCCCATTTCTTCCCATAGAAAGACAAAGGAATCTTGAGGGGACAGCTCAGATTTACATCTCTTTCTTTTAGGCATCCAAGGATGGATTAAATCACTCATTCTGAGTATTCAATGGAAGGTGTTCCTGTCCGTGGCAGGGGGTTAGAGTGAGATGATCTTGAAGGTCCTTTCCAATTCAAGCCATCCATGACTCTGTCATCTTCCAGGTGGTCCTGCCTACATCTTAAACATCAAAACCCAGTGATGAAATTTGGAGTGAAAAAAAAAAAAAAAATTTCTTGGGCAATTTATGTACTTTTCCATGAAAAAGCTTCAGATAAAATGCACAGTACTTCTCTCCATTGTGGTTCTACCCACAAGTCACAGTGGCACAATCTGCTTGATCTTCTCTTTCTGGCCTTGGGATCTTCCTGGGTCATTCCTTAGCCTGGAGAGGGTGGTTTGCAGGCAAGGTGAGGATGCTGAGCAGAGAGGTGAGGATGTACATGCATATTTACTGCCGCACTTCTGCTGCTCTTTGGTGATCCTTGGCAGGGAGAAGTTCACAATTTTCTGCAGATTCACCTCCCAGAGTCAAATGTAGGACTCTCTTAATGAATATCCATTGCCATCATTGTTTATTTGCTGAACTAAAATCTCAGTTTCCTGAGGAATGTGTGCACCCTTAGGGCTTGGTCTGCCAAGGGTGGAAATAAACAACCTGAACCAACATTTACTTTCTGCAGTATTTATGATTCACCAAAACAATTGCTCTTGGCAATCTTGCAAGACAGGAACTTTATTTCAGTAAAAATTATTTGGACAAATACACTGTGATGCAGGCTCGGGCAAGAAAGTGTCTGAGTGTGTGGGCTTCTTGCAGGATATTCAAGGAGCTCTGAGCAGAGGAGGATGAATCAGGATGAATGAGCCAGAGAAAAATCAAGAAGATGCATAAAAGAGGTCTTTACAGCTGCATGAAAACAATATGTAGGCATTCAGCTCAGGAATAAAGAGATGGATTCCTGGCCCCGCTGACGTCACTGAGGCTTCTTGGAGTCAGTGAATAACTTTGGATCTATATCAAAGACGGGTGGTCCTTATTTCCAGAGAAAATGGCTACAAACTGTACAAGTTCCCACACCACTTGAGTTCCATGTCCAACTTCACTGATTCTCAGAGGCATCCTGAGGCCTCAAGATTTTAACTCTGGGTTTCTGAGTTCCTTCCCTTTATTCTTATCCTGCATGTATTATTTTACCAGTGACAGATCTTTAAAATTCAAGTCTTATTTTTTCCCTCTTTGTCTAGCCTGGTTTTTAACCAGCTTTTGGGGGGTTTTGGATTCATACTGAGAATCCTCATCATTTGAGCCACTTGCAAAGTGTATAAAATGCCACAAATCAGACATCAGGGGGTCAGCAGTTCCCATGGGCACAGAGCAATGGAGAAGTAAAGGAGCCTTAAGCTAGAGTCAGACTTCGTTGGTGAGATCTTTATCCTGTCCTAAATATTCTGAGGAATTCATAGGTGTGGGGTATGTTCAGGGCTCAACTCAACTCAATTTGGCTCAAACTGAGAACATAAAATAGAGGGATTGTGATGGGTGGGAGAGTTGATGTCTGTAGTTATATTTAAAGCACAGCTGATCTTCACCTTCTAAAAGTCTCATTTCCATTCATCCGTCTCCCCACACTGATGCTAAATGCCTTCAAGTCCCATTTGTTTTTCTGGGATCTTATTTAATTCAGCTCCTTCCCGAGCCTGTGAAGTGAGGCAGCATTTCTGCCTGGTTGGTTTTTAATTGGAATTAGTTTCCAATCGATCAGATCTCCTAAATCATAATCTCAAGAGGTGCTGATGCTATTTAATGTCAGTTTGTGTGTCTTTACTTTTCCTGGGAACTCGTGAAGGAGGATAAAACTTATGTTGCAGAGGAGCTGGCCACTCATTTCAGTTGCCACTGGACCAAGACTGGATTTGTAACATTTTAGTGGGAATGAAACAATGGGATGGACTCCCCATCCTTAGAAGTGTCCAAGGCCAGGTTGGATGGGACTCTGAGCAATCTGGTCTAGTGGAAAGTGTCCCTGACCATGGCAAGGATGGAATGAGATGATCTTAAAGGTCCCTTCCAACCCAAACCATTCTGTGATGTAATAAGAATAAAGAAATTAAAATCCTGCAATGACATAGTGACCCTCACATTGTGCTGCTCACCCTTGGTCAGTGGGAGAAATTCTTGCTGAGCTTTTTCACAAGGTCAGCCCTCAAAGTTCATTGGTCTTTCTCTCAAGCAGGATGTGGTGGCAGAGTTTCTGGTAGAGCTGGATGCAATCAAAGTTTGCAAGCCCAAGGACATTCCCAATAAAGTACACAGGGGTCACAAACTGCGTTTTCTCGCTGGAACTTTGCTCTGCTGTAAAATTTGTTGCTGACTTGTACCTTCATTACCTGGGTTATACAATCTACTCCAGGGTTCAGGAACGGCAGGGGCTGTGGAGCAGCAGTGTAGCAGTAGGAGCTGTTTGCCACAGCCCGTGCCCAGCATTGCTGCGCTTTCCCTGCGGCAGGTGGAACGCAGGAAACAAATAAGAATTTCACTCAGTTTCTTAAGAGTGAGTGGGCAGACAGGACCATTTTCACCAGGGTCCTTCTGACTGGCGTGGACCTGAAACAGCACCATTTCTGCCCGAAATAGCACGCCACAGGCAGAGACATTTTGTTTTTGCTAAAAGCAAACAGAGTTGCTAAGAAACGAATATTGCAGAGATGGAAATCCACAAAAGGTTTGACAGTTGCCGAATGGTGCACGGCTTGGCAAATGTGGCCAAGCAGCCAGCCAGGAGGAGACAGACAATTCCATGGTGCTTCCAGCAGGAAACCCATTATTTGTTCTTCTCATCTTGTCTTCATCCAGCATGTTACTGATGGCGACTGAAAAAACAGGAGGATCAGAGGAACAGGGCCCTATGAACACAGAATTTGGTTTGGGAACGGTTTGGGTTGGAAGGGACCTTCAAAATCGTCCAGTCCCAACCCCTTGCCATGGACAGGGACATCTTCCACTAAATCCAGGTTGTTCACGCCCCATCCGACCTGGCTTTGAACACTTTCAGGGATGGGGCAGCCACAGCTTCTCTGGGCAACTTGTGCCAGGGCCTCACCATCCTCACAGAGAAAATTTTCTTCCTAATCTCTAATCTAACTTTGTCCTTTTTCAGTTTAAAACCACAGCCCCCTGTGCTGTCCCTATCTGCTCATGTAAAAATTCCCTCTCCCTCCTCTTCATAAGCTCCCTTGTGGCACTGGGAGGCTGTGTTGAGATGTCTTCAGAGTCTTCTCTTCTCTCAATGGTCTGAACAGCCCCAGCTCTCTCAGCCTTCGAGGAGAGGTGCTGCAGCCCTCTGACCATCTTTGTGGCTCTTAATGAAGTCCTTTGTGCATCTCCAGCAGTGATGGCTCTTCTTTAGGCTCTGGTCCTGGAGCCCCGTCATGATGAGGATCAGTGACCATGTTGGTGCCACCTTTCCCAGAGTGTGGGGACATCTCCATATTTTTAAGGCACTGTGGAGACTTTGGAGACAGTAATCCCTTGCAGCCACAGAGGACTCAGGTTTTTACCTGCACCATGTCCCACATTAGGCAGTCAAATTTCAGCAACCTCAATTCCCTGTGCTGGAGGGGAGATCTTACATAATTTTCTTCTCGGATAACAAATGACAAATACTCTCTACCCTAAAGGTGACGTTCATCATGTTCGTGACTCTGTGCATGGAGTTTCTCCCTCGATGATGCTTTGAGAGCAGTTTGGGTGGGAAAAAATCCCAGAAATACGAGACATTTGAGGGATTGCTGTCCCCTACTGGGGCACAGTGCATGGTTTAAATCTGAGAGACCAGAAATCAGCACCACCTGTAAGAGCTGAGGGCCATCTCTGCTCTCCAATGCATTGCTGGCATTTTTAGGTGTGCTCTTCAGGAAGGTGGGGCTGGGGTGGAAAGATACGAAATATTAAAATAGAAGATAGAAGCAAAGCAAACTAAGGCTGAGCCAATCCTGGCTAATAAAGGATGCCAGGAGTTGGTGTTAATTTGCGTCTGATTTAAAGTGCTTGGTGGGTGGAGAGAGAACAGCCCACAAGAGGCAGCTGGGCTCCATTTCCATCCCCCAGCCCTGCTGTTGGAGCGGCGTGGTGGGGGAAAGAGGAGCACACAATCAGGCGATTCATCCCCATGCTGTCGCACTCTGCAAAGGCAAAGGAGAAGGAGGGAAGGAGGGAGAGGGGAAAAAGCACTGATCCAGTTCTCATGAAAAGCACTGGCAGCAAACTTTGTGCTCCTGCTCTTCTAACGAGGATCTACCCGCTCTACCCACGTTTACTGGCTTTTTGTGAGTTACCAAAGGGCAGCCCTGACAAAAAAAAAAAGAAAAATGGATTAATGCTTTTCCTCACATTGCTCTTTGGGTCAGAATTGCTGAGGGTTGAGGGGAGCGCTCTGATCTGCTGCTGGTACTGGCAAGGGTCACAGTCTACTCAAAAACTTGATGATTTATGTGTAGCTATGATATTTTATGGAAAATCCTTTCTTAGGATTTTTCCCCTCCTGAGAGCTGAGGGCCTCAGGAAAGAAATGTAAACAATAACTATCTGCTGCTGTGGAATGCAACAGGTGCATCTACCATTGGTGCATGTAGATTTTTTTCAATTGATGACCAGTCACAGCCACCTGTGCCAAGGTTGTAAGCAGTCATAGGATTTTGTTATGCATTCTCTTCTATTCTTGTTCTTTGTAGCCTTCTAATCTTTCTTGTTTCTCTGTTCTTTTAGTATAGTTTTAATGTAGCATTTTAGTATAATACATAACATAATAAATCAGTCTTCTGAGAAAAATGGAGTCAAGCCTCATGTCCCCACACACAGAACATCCACCGCAACACTTATGTGCAGAGAAGGGTAAGACAGGGAAAAGCCCCCCCACAGATGTGTCTCCAATGAAAAAATCTACCTGATCCCACAGAGGTGATACCTGGGTTTGCTCCCCAGAGGGAGATCAGAAAGCTGGAGCTGCCCAGAGAGGCTGTGGGCTCCCCATTCCTGCAGGGATTCCAGACCAGCTGAACAGGAATCTGATAAACCTGGTCTAGTGGAAGGCTGGACCAATGGCAGGGGCTGGGAACTGGATGGCCTTTAAGGCCCCTTCCAACCCAAACCATTCCACGATTTTATGATTCTCTGATCTCCCCCACCCTCAGTTCCTGCGGTGACACCTGAGGGAACACCCCCTTTTGCTGTTCATGTCCATGCACTCCCTCTGAGGCTCCACCTCTCCTCCTAAATAACTCAGGCATTACAGGCAGGCACAAGAGTGATCATCCAGACCAATTAATTATTTCCATGCTCCCTGGTGAAGCCTTGGCCCAAGGCAGTGCCAGGACACATGGTGACAGATGGCTGAGCCAAGGGACTCTCTCCTGCAGCTCTGTGGGATGAGGCCAGCCCCTCCCAGAGGGAAGGAGGGCTGGGGTGTGCCCACAAGCTGTGCCATGCCTGGCCCCAGAGCCAAGACACAGCCCCTGCTCCGTATCCTTCAGCAGCAGAGCCTGTAGCCTGTGGAGACAGACAGCAAAAGGGCAAATTAGCATTGATTTGGCATGTGGATTCCTGTTCTTCAGGAACTAAAGGAGGGCCATCTGCTCATTGTGTCTGGCACGAGGTGGGGGCTTGCATTCCCAACCACGCTGTGCTGGATTCCAGCCTGGAACTACATGTGGAGATGCCCCTGCCCCTCCAGGGGTTGTCCTGGGAGACTGGAGACTTCCACTGTGCTGGGTCAGTCTATCCTCTGGGCAAAAAAGGCACCAATCCTCACCCCCTGGCACCTTCCTCATCATTCCTACGTTTCCTGGCTCACTGAGGCAGGTTCCTGTGCTGCACAGGTGGGTTTGACACTGCAGGGCTGCTTGGGAACACCTGGGGCTCAGGTTTCCCTAAACATTGCTGGCTTGGAAGCAGGAGGAAGAGCCTCAAAATCTTTCTCTGGAGGAAATGGGGCAAGAAGAATTGCCAGCGCATGGCTTTGTAGCTGAATTCTCCTCCAAGGCCTTGGGTCTTGTGTTGTAACCTAAATTTAAGCCCTCTTGCCTGCGGACCTCCAGCTGCCCTCCAGCTCTTCAGTCCTGTTTTCCTGTCCTCTGAGCCACAAGTAAATACTCATGCAAAAAGGAGCGTGTAAAAATGCCAGATTCTGCTGTCATCCCTGTGATGAAGCATCACCCAAGCCCTCCTCAGAATAAATATAAACCCTTCTCCTTCAGCCCTTCATCTTCATCAAGGCTGCACACAGACAGCTCACTAACCCCAGCCCCGAACCAGCACATCCTCAGTGCTGCACAAATCACTCCGTAATGTCCTCCATCATCTCCTACGACTAAACAAAGCCAAAGAAAGTGAGAACAGAGGGAGAAATTTGCCTCCCAGTAACCCCCCCTGCCTGCCCCTCACCAGTAATCTCCTCTCCCACGTCACACTGCTCAAGGGTTCCTGGAGAGAGGACTGGAAAGGGGAAGAGAGTACATCTGCCTCGTT
Organism: Passer montanus; assembly: GCF_014805655.1. Classification (NCBI taxonomy): domain Eukaryota; kingdom Metazoa; phylum Chordata; class Aves; order Passeriformes; family Passeridae; genus Passer; species Passer montanus. The sequence goes on along the minus strand of NW_024356506.1, from coordinate 1,215,982 downwards.
TATGCAAATCCTGAACTGCTTGTCATGAGACTGATGGATGAGATGCGAGGAATAATCCAGCTTGTTAACGCCTGTGCTGTGATTGCATCCCTCTGCCAGCCTCTCTGCATTCCAGCAGGCCAGGGTTTGTTGCAGGGGAGCCTGGAAGGCAGTTTCTGCCCCAAGGAGCCCGTGAGGAAAAGGGGAGGCTCCAGGGAGCACAGCAGGCAGGATCCTTTGCTGTCCAGCAGGGTTAGCTCAGGCGTGGCCCTGCGTGGGGATGAGCATGACACTCCACAGGAATTTGGGTCAGGGCAGATCACCATCCATCCCAAGGGCTGCTTTCCCACTGAGTGGAGTGGGAGGATGGATCGGGCCAACCCATTTTGGGAGGGGGCTTTAACAACGTGGATGTGATTTGTGGCACTCTTTTTAGTTTCAGGCTCTGTAGATGTTTGGTAGTGTGAACATAATTTTTGTGGCTTGATACAATATCCCTGCACCTTTCTACAGTAAATGAAGGAATGGTTATTTAAGGAAGGAGTAACAGACATAGAATCATGGAATCAGAGGGTAGACTGGTTTTTGAAGGGATTTTAAAGTTCATCTACTCCACTCCCTGCTTCCATGGGCAGCAGCATAGTGGGGCTTGGTTTGAAAGGGACATTGAAGGGATCTGGCTGCAAAACCTCTGCCATGGGCAGGGACACCTTCCACAAGACCACATTGTTCAAAGTCCCATCCAACCGGGCCTGAAACATTTCCAGGTTTGGGGCAGCCACAGCTTCTCTGAACAACCTCTTCCAGAGCCTCACCACCCTCATTATAAAAAAATTCCTTCGTCATATCCAACCTGCACCTGCCCTCCTTCGGTTTAAAGCCACTGTCTCTTGTCCTGTTGCCACAGGCCTTGGTAGGAAGCTTCTTTCCCTCTTTCTTACAAGCTTTCTGTATATTTTAAAAGGTTGCAACAAGGTCTGCCTTCTCTTCTGCAGGGTGAGCAGCCCCAGCTCTCCCAGCCTGTCTGCACAGCAGAGGGTCTCCAGCCCTCAGATCATTTTTTTGATGCCCTCCTTTGCATCCACCAGCTCCATGTCTTCCTTGTGCTGAGTGATCCAGCACTGAGATCTCACCAGAGGGGGCGAATCACCTTCCTCTCACCCTGCTGGCCACTCTTCTTTTGAAGCATCCCAGGATCTGGTTGTTTTTCTGGGCTGCAATCTCACACTGCCAGCTTGTGTCCAACCTCTCATCCACCAGTGTCCTCAAGTTCTCCTCCTCAGGGCTACTCTTCGTCCATCATCCCCCAGTCTGAAACTGGGGATTTCCCCAACCCAGGGCTACCCAAATCCATCTGGATAATCCATGAAAGTCTGAAGGAAAACACAGAAAGAGCCACCCTGAAACTTGCAGTTGCTCCCAGACCATCCTGATCAAGAGCAATGCATTGGCCTCTCCTCCACACATTCCATAATCCATTTTGTCACCCTTTTATGCCTTCAGCCTCCACAGCATCCTGTGGCAATGAGGTCCCCGATTGAATTACGAGCAGTGTGAAAAACTACTTCCTTTAGTTTGTGCTCAGGCTTTGGGGTCAGTGAGGATGGCTCCCTGCCTCACCAGCCTTAATTCACTGCTGCTCCCCACGACCCCCGAGGACCTCGGGGAGAAGGTGCTGCAGGAGCACACATATTTCTCGTTCTTCTGCTTTGTAAGTGCAGGGTGCAGACTTCTGCTGCTTCAAGGTCATGGCTGGATCCAAATTTGTGGAAACTTGGGGCTTCAAAAGGGATTTGCTTTGTTTCTGTTTCTCTCCACCTTCAGGGGCTGTGCTCAGCTTGGTAGAAAGGTTCCACACCCTGCTGAAGCTCAGATATTTCTGCCACCTCCATGACTCTGGGAAGTTTCCATTTGCCTACTTTAGTGTGGTATCAGAGATTCCAAAGCCCCTCATTTCAGACCCTGTGGAAGCAGATGGAATCTCTCCCATCGTTAAAGCGATCCTGGAATTCAATTTTTTTTTGAGGTCCTCACTCTATGGACAGTGAAAGTAAGGCCAGGGATGGCCACAGTTCTGGTTTTACTAAAAGGACCTCTATTCTAAGTGTCTTTTGCAGGCACAGCCTGAATCTCCCTCTTGCCATTGCTGGAAAATTGCAAATCTGAGCAATAGGATCTCACGGTACTTCTGCGTGCAATTTAATGACGTCCTCGCTGGGCATTGGAAACTGAATGCCTAAAATTACAAGCTGAATTCCTGTTGTCAGAAGGGGAAATGTTCCCAATCCAGTTTTAACTTTGCTGAGGCAGCAGCATTCAAAAACAGCATGGTGCACCTTCAGGGTTGATGTAAAATTGGATTCTGATGCAGTCTTTCCATCTTTTCCCAGCTGCCTCCAAGGAAATTTATCCCCATCACTGGGGGAGTGTCAACATTGTTTGTCTTGTGGGGGGAAACTGAGGCACGGTCATTCAGAGCCATGGAGGGAGCCAGAAAAAGAGCCCACATTACATTTTCCATGCACTGGGGCTGGTCAGAGGTCCCTGGTCATCTCCTGCTGCTGATTATCTCCAGCCAGGTTCAAGCTGGAGAGCAGCAAAGTGGAAATCTCCTTTCCTGGTGCTGGGAGAAGCACTTGGACTTGGGCTTCTGCAGATCCCAGCTCCAAGCCGGTTGCAAAATCAGATGTTTGGGTCTTTCCTTTGGTTTCCCTTGGGCATCCCAGCTTCCAGGTGCCATGGGGCAGGAAAAGTTTGGGTTGGAAGGAACCATAAAGATCATCCAGTTCCAACCCTCTGCCATGGGCAGGGACACCTTCCTCTATCCCAGGTTGCTCCAAGACCTGTCCCACCTGGCCTTGGACACTTCCAGGAGAGGGGCAGCCACAGCTTCTCTGTGCAACCTGTGCCAGGGCCTCACCACCCTCCCAGGGAAGAATTGCTTCCTAAATTTTGGTTTGAAACATTGACACATCACTGCCTACACATCTCAGGACATTTCCTGGTGAGGTTTTTTCCCCAGCCAATAATCCCCACCCCAGACCATGCCAGGGCAGAGAGAGCGTTATACCCTGTGGAAGGCTGCTCTGCTTTGGGAATAGGAGTTCAGCCAGAGGAACAGGAGCTGTGTCAAGGCTTTTCTCCTCAGGGTCCAGGAAAGGAGCCTGAGGATGGGATTAATGTGGGATGCAGAGGTCAGCAGTGTCAGGATGTGAACACCAGGAATCCCAAAACACAGTTTTAGCTGTGCCAAACATCCCTGTGCACATGTCCCTGTGCAAGCCTGAGCCTCATGCACACACAGCCCCTCCCTAAATACCCCCTATCCCTGGGGGGTTCCCACTTAGCTCCCCAGCTAATGCCAGTGCTTTTAACCTCCAGCTGAATTCCCAATCAATCCCATCCCAGCTCCCAGCTCCAATGAGCAGTGGTGGAAGCGTTTCTGTTCACTCCTTGGGGTGACCTTGCCCTCAGAGGCCCTCTTGTGTAACCCTCACACTCAGGGTGGTGATGCAGGGAAAAAAACCCCAAAGGGTTGGCTGCGAGCACTGGCAAGCAGGAATAAGGGAAGGGGGGAAATGGGATTTTTCTAGGATTTTCTGGTGTAGAATCCATGGCATTTTTTGGTACCACTGATGGGGATGGGTGGGTGTTAGGCCAGGCAGGGAGTACGGGTGATGCTGGCATGGAGGAAAAGCTGATTTTATAGAGGGGAATCAGAGGGATTTTGTATTCCCCTAGGAGTGAGGAAATGCCACAGCAGGCTTGCTGTAATCCTACTCCTAATTGGGATTTCAGTCTGCTTTCCTTAAATTGAGGTAAACTGAGGCAGAGTGAGATGTCACATTATGACCTCCATCAAAAACCTTCTGCCAAGAACCCCCAGGTGCTCCTTGACTTTGCTGTGCCAGGACATCAAAGCCACACCTATAAAATCCTTGAGAAACTCCAGGTCCTGACAGGGCTCCCAACAGGCAATGCCAAGAGATTTTCACCCATGTAGAGCAAAGCTGAGGACAAAAATAGACGTGGATTGGGATGTGATGATGGTTAAAGACTCCAAGAGCACAGAGAACACCTGGCTGAGGCTGTGCTGGAGCCAACAGAGCTCTGAGCCCCCTCTCCTCGGGCAGCCACATCTGGAGCACAGCTGGCCCTCCTGCTTGGCCAGGACTTTCCCCACAGAATTTTGACTAGATCCTGGATTTTGAGCTCCAGTCTTTGTGCTCAGCTGTCCCCTGATCCCACCCACTGAAAAAAATCATCCAGCAAGGAACTGAGCCTGGCCTTGCAAACCCTGAGAGCTTTTAGCCCATCTATAATTAACATCATCTGGAACAGACACCTTAGTCTTTAAATTAATCTCCTTTTGGGATGAAATCCTGGTTGGTTGGAAATGAATTATCATCTCCAGCACTCTGCTGGAATTCTTCAGATCATGGAGCCCCAAAGGAAAGCAGAGGAGGCTTCTCACATCCATCTTTTCAGGTGGGAAAGGACTGGCAGAGATGCTTCACTGACAGAGTGCACAAATCCTGGAGCCAGGATTCAAATCTGGCTCCCCCTGATTGTGTCTCCCCATGTGGGCAGTGCTGAAGGACATGGACATCACAGATGGGAGGGTTCCACCAAAGCTCAGGGGCTTTGGAGTTTCCTCATTGTGGTTGAAAGCCCCAGGATGATCCATTTCTAGGTATTTCCCATTTCCCAGCCCTCCCCTTCCCCAAATCCCCTCTTCCAGCCTTTGAAAGTTAAAACAGGATCAGGATCCTGACCCACAAGAAAATGTCCATCAGAATCAAACATTTCCCATGCTGTTCATGCTGTTCTGCAGGCTGCCCTATTATCTTCTGGTCTAACCCTAAGGCAGGTGCCTTTCCCACTTGGAGCTGGGAGAAATTTGGGATGAAGGATGCTGATGTGTGTGTATATTATATATGGAATTTATTAACACAACAGGCAGGTGAGATTTTGGCTTTCTCTGCACTCAGGAGACTCAGAGAGAGGCAGGGGGAAGCGCATCAGTCCCTGCAGTGATGGAGCAAATATTCCAGGATGTGAGGGGACCATGCAGAAATCTGTGGTTTGAAAATCATGGAGTTGTTTGAGTTGGAAGACACCTTAAATATCATCTAATTCCATCCCTTCTGCCACGGGCAGGGACACCTTTCCCTTGCTCAAAGCCCTCAGACCTGGCCTTGAACACTTCCAGGGATGGAAAATGAACCACAAAAATCAATACTAAGGAAAAACCCAATTTTGGGCTCTGATTTTAGGAAACAGGTGCTGCTCCAGAACCTGTCCAAGCTCCCTGGGTGCCTTCCAGGGTTAACTCCTGCCCCTGCAGGCCAGCAGAGCCAAACAACACTCAGGTCTGAGCCCTTCTTGACTCCTCTCTGTGCTGTCAGCTCACAGATGCCACTGTGTTTTTCCAGGCATTTCCACTCTGCTTTGCTCCCTCACAAAAAAAAACTCTAAAATTTCCAAGCTGTTGCAGCTTTTTTTTATTCCTCTCTCTCTCTGCTCACAGTTCCTTGTGAATAAGGACAGAACAAATTCCTTTCCTGTGTTTTCTCAGAGTGGCAAGGGACTTTCCAGGGCCAGGCATTTTTCTGCCTCAGGCAAAAGGGATATTTAATGTGATATCTGGGGACCTTCTCACAGGGAAATGGGAAGCCTCGAGAAGGGAGGATTAGCTCGGTGAGAGTGGCTTTCACCCTGCTGGGATGTCAGCCGTGCACCAAGGTCAGGAGAAGGAAAAGCAGAGGGAAGTAAATCCCAGCCAGTGGCACATCTGGAGCCAGTGGAGGGAGAAAGGGGAGCTGGAAGCGCTGAACCAGTGGGAACAGACCAGGAGAGGGTGTTGGGAATGCTCCTACAGGCAGCAGTGGGGAAGGATGCCCTTCCTGCAGTCATCTTGATTTTTTTCCTCCCTTTTTTCTTTTTTTGCATGGAGTGTTTCTGTGTGGGTTTGTGTGCATGGCTAAGAGTGCCCTCCATTGGCCACATCCAGGCTGCTGCTCCAGGAGCATCACCAGCTCAGGCAGGGAAGGTGGTGGCTGCTCCACCAGGGATGTCACGGAAAGCAGGACATGGCAGCACCCTACAGGCTCCTCCTGCCCAGGCAGAGCTGAAATCTCTGGGCTGGGCACAGCTGCAGGGCTGGGCATGCCACTTTGGAGGTGTCCATCTTGGTGGGATGGGGTGAATTGGGCTATTCAGGCAGAGGGTGAAGGCTGCTGTGGGTAAAATCAGGGGTGCCCTGATCCCTGCTCACACATCCCACACTGCCTGACTCTCCAGGGTGGCTGTGGGGGTGCAGAACCTGTGCAGGAATCAAGCAGGGTGGTGGCAAAATGCAACCTCAGAACTGGATCATTCCTGAAGGAAGACAGGGCCCACCACGGTGGCGTGTGGTCAAGGCTTGGACTTGGTGACCTTGGAGATCTCTTCCAACCTTAATAATTTGATGATTCTATGGCTTGCAGGCTCCAGAATTCACTGGGACCATCACAATCTAAACCCCTTGGGCTCCAAAATTCACTGGGACCAGCACAAACTGGATGCCTAAACCCCCTGGACAGCCCAGGTGTAACCTGTGATTCAGTCCTTGCCTGGTTTTGATTTGAGCTGTGGAGGTCTGTCCCAGTGGATTTCTGATCCAGTGGATGCCAGAGTGAGATGGGAAATGCTCAGCAAGGAGGTAGAAAAAGTTATCAGGGCTGTGTCCAGCTGGGTGAGGGTGCAGGAGCCTCACTGGTGGCTCACAGCTCTTCATAATCCCATTCCTTGTCACTCCTGACACCTGCACGAGGTAACCAGGGCAGAAGGACCATTCAGACCAAACTTTTCAGCCTCTTTCTGTGGGTCTCTTGGGATGAAAAACCATTTTTGCCAGGGACGCATGCACAAAGGCAACAATATTTTGGTTTGTCCTTGAGAAACACAGGCAAAGGACAGCCCCAGGTGCTCCAATGTCACCCGCTGTCCCCAGCTTTGCTCTGCCAGATCCATCTGCCAGGCAGAGATGGAAGGAAGGGTTTGGGGAGGTGTTGTGTGCTCCAAGTTGGACCAGGCAGGGATGTCTTCCATCACTCAAAATTCCAGAAACAGCCGGGCTACCTAGACACTGACTGTGGCAAAAACCATGGGAACGTGGGTAAACTTGACTGTGTGGCCTCCAACACTACAATAATCTGTTTTTCACTCATTTAATATCACTTCCCCAGGTGTAGGCTGTAGTCTGTGGTTATATGGCTCCCTTGGGGGTTTTTGGGGATGGAGATGCAGGGGATGGATCTCTGCTGACACACATCAGCCACTCAGGTTCCTGTTGCATCTTCCCTCCCTGCCAGGTCCAACACCTGTTGAGCCAAAAATCCAGGTCTGGAGGGGGTTTTGCCCATCCATTCCTGCTCTGAGTAAAGATTCCCACTTCAGCAGGGATTAGTTAAAATAAAAAAAAAAATATGATTATGCTCCTTATGGTGAAACCTTCCAGATGGGACTGCACTGAGGGGAAATAAATTGTGAGACTTAACAACCATAACAGGTCTGGTTAAAGTTTGTTGGCTTTTATGGTGCTTTTCCCAGACAGAGGCAGTGAGGGGGAATTTGTTCTGTGCTCACCACATCCTCAGACAGAAGCAGGTCTGTGGTCAGCGTGAGAAAAATTGAGTTTGTGGCAAGCAGGAGGCCTGGGCTGAATCCCAGGAGCTGAAGTCACCATTAGGGACTGGATTTCAAAACAAACCCTGTCTCCTCATCATCTGGTTGCTATGGAGGCACTGCTGGCTCCTGCTTCCAACCAGGAAAGGCAGGTTTCTGGTCTGGAGCAGAGGTTAAGATGACAGGAAAGATGGAGATACTATTTACAAGAGCATGGTGTGACAGAACAAGGGGGATTGGCTTCCCACTGCCAGAGGGCAGGTTTAAATTGGATACTGGGGAAAAATTCTTTACTCAGAGGGTGCTGATGCCCAGCACAGGCTGCCCAGAGAAATTCTGGATTCCCCATGCCTGGAAATGTCCAAGGCCAGGTTGGACAGGGCTTGGAGCAACCTGGGGTAGTGAGAGGTGTCCCTGCCCATGAGAGAGAGTTGGACAAAATGATCTTTAACGTCCCTTCCCACCCAACCCTCTCTGTGGTTCTGTGATCATTGTGGGTCCCTTCTACCTCAACACATTCCATAATTCTGTGATCCCTGGCTGGCTAAGTAGGGTGAAGGTCGGGTAGGGTTTGGATTTGCAAACAGAATGAGCTTTTCCAGCACTGCCCTAAGAGAGCCAGAGTCCCCTCTCAGAGTCTCAGATAAAGCAAGAGCCTTTCAGCTCTGAAATCTGATATTTAAAATACTCACAGTCCTATTTAGACAACCCCTCCTGCTAATCAGAAAATTTATAAGATGTTTGGTAGATGCCTGTGTTTTTTGCAAGCAAGACCAGGTTTTCATCTCCTTTTCACTCTGAATTCTGGCCCCAGAGGCAGGCAGAGCCTGGCAAGGGGAGATTTGCACTGTCGAGCTCTGTAGACTGCAAACCAGCCAGGAGTGGGGATCTGACTTGTAAAAAATTTAAGTCCAAATGCATTTGGACTCCATGCTGATTAGTGTCAGGTCTAACACACACTCAGGAATGTGGTGGCAGGGGCTGCAGTGATTTGAAGCCGGGATGAAACATGGTTTGCAAATAGCAGGTCTGACTTTGGAGCTCCCTAACCCTTTCCTGCCCAAAAGAGAAGGTTTTGGCAGAAGAAGGGAGATGCAGAGATGAGTCTTTGATATAGAGCTGGGAGAGAAACCGAGTGAATGTGGAGGTGCATTAAGCTTCTCATCTCCTCCCAGATTCACAGGATGGTCTGTGGGCTTCTCATCTCTTGCTTTTCAGTCTCTCCCGGGGCTGGGATTAGCTGCCTGAGCTGTGGATTTGCTGGGAATTTGGAAAGCTCCCTCTGTTTGCAGTCTGGGAAGGCAGAGCCTGGCATGGGGTGAGAGATGGCAGCACTGGGGACAGCAGTGGGGCTGGAGCTGGAGGAGTGGCTGCAATGAAAACCAGTTTTCCCTCTTCCCTGGATGCAGATGCCCCTCTCCACAGCCCCTCACCCTAATTCCTTCCCGGCAGTGCCACCCTGATCATGGGAAACACATCCCAGACGATCTGAATTATTTGGAGGGCGATGTTGGGCTGTTTGCATTTCAGTGCACGGGTCGTGAGTGCTTGCTTTCACTATGGACCGCGAAGTCTCCCGAAATGGTGGCACTTGACAGGGGGAAATCTTCCTCCCAGGTTCCCCTCCATCCTTTAGGAATGGGGCAGCAGATCTGTTTTGGAGGCAGGGTCAGGATGAGCCTCACCCAAAGAGAAACCAAATTTTCTCTACCTGGGGTGAGCTCAGAGGGGAAGAAGGGAAAAAGCTGGAAAAGTGGGAGGGAAAAGGTGCCACGGCTGTGTGATCAACAGTCCTGCCCCACACCCTGAGGGTCTGCCCCTCCTGGCCTCTCAACAGAGCCCCTCCACAAATTTGGGGATGGACAAATGTGGGAGGGAGTACAAGAAGTAAAGTCCTGCTACTCATCTTATTTCTCCTTCTCTCTTATCTCCTGGAAAGAGAGGAGGTGGAGGGAAGGGACCATAGGAGAGTCTTTTGTTGGGGTAAGAAAGAGGGAGATTTACAGGAGTGCCTCTTTGGCATGGGGGAGAGCAGGGCTCTGGGCTGAAGGAGGAATCTGTGCCACAGAAGGTTGCAGGGAATGTATCCTTCGGGCACTGCAGGGTGGATTTGGTTGAAGGGTTTTGGGGGCTGAAGGAGGTCCTGGCACTGGCACAGAGGGCTCTCACTCTGCAGATGCTCTAAGCCTGGCTACAGCATCACAGGCTTTGGGGTGTTCTGCATTCAGGGGTGAAAAGAGAGGTGGGTGCCTGATGTGGAAAGAGATAAAATCTGTCTCTATTGTCCTTTTTTGCTCCTGTACTGGGTGTACAGCTCCATCCATTATCCTGCCTGGCCTCAGGGTTACACCAGAGCTGGGTTCCTGAGCAACAGCTCTCTTCCCTGCACGGTTTTGGTGGAAGGGAGAGAGAAAAGGAGGGACATTAAGAGGCTAAGAAGCAAGTGCTGGCAGGAGGAAGAGAGGAGGCAGAGCCCAGCTGGCCATGCTGACCTCCAGCCCACCCTCCCCAGGTGTCGCCTGAAGTCTGTGTTGAACCAGCTCCCTGGGGATGGAGAGAGCTGGAGACTCCCTAACCCAGATACCAAACCTGTTTTCTCTGGGGAGATGGTTCAGATTCACAGGCAAGGCTCTGCTCAGCTCAGCAGAGGGATCTGCATGGGCAGGGGGCACAGGGAAGGAAAGCAGCTCACAGCTGTGCTCACCCCCGGGTGAATCACAGTTCAGCCCCTCCTGGGGGTCGGGATACCCCCAAACCAAACCTGGGGATGGGGACACCCCAAACCAAGCCTGGGGATGGTGATGTGGGGCTGCATCTTCCCCCCGTGTGAAGTGGCGGGACTGGGGCTGCTGTGTGGGTTCTCACCCGCCTGAAGGGTTAACAAAAACAACAACTACAACAACAAAGTGCCGCCAAAACGACCAAATCCCAAATCTCTTCTCTTTCTCTCCCCTCCTCCTTCCCTTCCCTGTTTTTTCCAGGTGTTGTTTATGGCCACAGGAGGGAGCTCAAATCCAGACATGGGAGGATCGGCTTGATTTCGGATCCAGAGCCTCTTAAACTCTGCTTTTCCTCTAAGCTGGTCCCTGTTATGTCCAGGATCTGGCACCTGCTTGACATTTACTTTGAGTTCCAGAGGACCCGAGACCTAGGATGAGGAGCATTGGATCCGCCCTGAACCTGCTTTTGGTATCGCCACTCTACTTTGTGTGGACCGTGGTCGCTCTGGACCTGGCACAAACTCCCTGCACCACTTTGGTCCAAGGGAAATTCTTTGGGTATTTCTCCTCCTTCGCCGTCTTCCCGTTGAACTCCTCCCTCTGCTCTTGGATTATCCAGAACCCCGACCCTCGCAGGTACACTTTGTACATGAAGATCCTCAAACCCTCCGGCGTATGTGACCACCAGCACATCCGCACCTACCAGTTCGACTCCTTCCTGGAGTCCACCCGCACCTACCTGGGCATGGAGAGCTTCGACGACGTCTTGAAGCTCTGCGATGGCTCCACCCGCTTTGCCTTCCTCCAGTCCAACAAACAATTCCTGCAGATGAAGCAGACGGCCCCGCCGGGCGTGGACACCTGGCCCATGCGGTGGAAGCCCAGCAAGGCTCAGGAGAGGGACTTCTCGGTGGAGTATCTGGTGGTGGGCAACAGGAACCCCAGCAAAGCCGCCTGCCAGATGCTCTGCAAGTGGCTGGACGCCTGCCTGGCCATCAGCAGCAGCTCCCACCCGTGTGGCATCATGCAGACCCCGTGCTCCTGCTCGGGAGGGGAGGTCCTGGATCAGGCCAGCGAGATCCTGGGGTTCACCAGGAAGAAGGAGGATTGCTACAAGGATGGGATTTACCTGGAGAACTGCGTGAGCAGCCCCAAGGACAGCAACGGAGCCGAGTTCCTGGGTGAGTGGAGGGTGGTCGGGGGGGTGTTGGGGAGGGAGGGCTGCTTGGGATCTGCTCTCACACTGCCCCCGTCACCTCTGTGTCCCTATCTGTGGATTCCTGGCATGAAAAACCTCATTTGGCAATCGACAGGCAGGTCAGGTAACCCACGAGGCTCTTTATGAGCCTGCGACTGGAATTGCAAATCTGCTGCCCCTAAATATTCCCCGAGTTGTTGCAATTCGTTCTCGGGGCTTGTTCATTGCTTGTTTTACTCCTGCAGCCTCTGAGCTGCTGAGAGGGAGCTTCTTACCTGAGGGTGAGCGGTTTTCCAAAGTAATTACAGATGTCCTGGAAAAAAACCAGGATCCAAGCTACCTCGCGAGGAGGGCTGCTCTCAGCAGCCCTATCAACCACTTTTAATTCCTAGGGAAAACTTAATTCTTGGGTCTTGTTCAAAAGGGGATGACAACAGAAGGCACTCTCGTTGTGTTCTCACCTTCATTTTCCTTCTGGAGGCTTTAAGAAAAATAATTCACCACGCTGCTTGCATGGGGTTACTTGGGCTCATTCCTCAGATATTTCACTGGGTTTTGATTGTGGTCTTGAGTATGGTGTGGGCTGGAAAGGGACAGGGGAGGTGGGAGAGGCAGGAGAAAAAGGGCTGTGAGTCAAGGTGGGACGATCCTGAAGTCTGATCATGTTCTGGAGAGGGGAATGCTCCTTCCAGAGACCTGACACAGCCTTGCCCAGCAGAAGGGACTCAGGGAGGGTCTGAAAGTGGAGCCTTTTTCTTACTGCCTGTGTCAGGTCTGCTCCAGGGTGTTTATTCTCAGCTCCCACCCCAGCATGCAGGTTATGTAAAAAGCAGAAGTGTGATGCTAAACAGCAACACAGGGAATGGAGCCTCCAGTTCAGCGAGTCTCAGCCCCCCACCTGAGCCTCACCCCAAGGTCTCATCTTCTTCAGGTGCTCGACTGAAATGTCCTCTGCCACCAGCAGAAAGTTGACATCTGTCAGGGTCAGGAATTTGGGGATCCTTCCTGGCTTTTCCATCCCTGTTGAGGGTGAGATTTCTCAGGGTTGAGGGGAAGAGGCCAGATTTGCTTTTGCAGTAGGCAGGAGGTGACCAGGCACAGATTCAGGGTGCGCAGAGTGATTTTCCTGCAGACTGCAGCCTGGCATTAGCTAAGAGATCAGGGTATGATCAGGTACTCGTGCTTTTGTCAGTGTATTTTGGGGGAGGTTTTGTTTCTCACTGGTCTGTGAATCAATACATGAAGGCACAGCCAAGCCATAAATCCTGCAAATTAGTTCTTTAGTCGTGCCTCCCTCCCTGGCCATGAGCACAAGACTCTCCAGATTTGGATTGTTTTTTGTTTTTTTTTTCTCGCAATGCCCTTTTCTCCTGTGTGAACAGCTCTGAGGAGCCTCTCCGAGTTCAGTCATGTGTCATGCCTGGAATTTGCTGATTGGGTGATTTATGCGTTCCACCCAAGCAGTGTGACCTTTCTCACTGCAACCAAAGGTGAAATTTGAAATAAGATTTTCAGCAAATCCTGAAGCACTCAAGCTTAATATTGGCTTTTGTAGGGATCTCTCCTAGTCCAGCTCGAGTGCCTGAATGTTCCCACAAAGTAAATATGAAAGAGGCTCAAGGGTGGCTGAATCAAAATCCTTTTTGGGTGTCAAATATTTGTAGAATGCAGATAATTTTTCTGCTGGCTGCTCACATCTGCTCCATACTGGAGACAGGGAATTATCATCTTGGCTGGTGGGATGCCATCCACACAGAAACGATGCTTGCAGGGTGCCCGGGCTCTCCATGTGCTGCTCTGTCTGTCACTGTGTCTGTTTTGATTTATGCAAAGGCTTGATCAGGAAGATGGAGGCGAGATCCAATTTGGACAGGGAGTCAGCAATCCCTTAACAGCATCTTGTGGGTGGAATATTTTGATAAGGTTCCTGATTTCCAAGTGCTGATGCTGGTTATTGCAATCATTGCTGTTCCAATTGTATTTGTAGCGGGTTTTTTTCCCAACAAGCTTTTGTAAATTTTTTTTTATTATTATTATCATTGCTATTTTTCCCTCCCTGCTGCTTTCTGAGTCATTTGTTGTTTCTGGGCCTGTCTTAACACTTTCATCCTGGAACAAGTGGAGATGTGTGAGTTGTACTAATCCACTCTGATGACTTTAAAGGCACAAGAAGAAATGTGGAAGGTTCCCTGCCCATGGCAGGGGGTTGGAACGAGATGGTCTTTGTGGTTCCTTCCAACTGAAACCATCCTATGAATTGCCAGATACCATCCTGAAATATGAAACCTGACTTTTCCTAATGTGCCTTTTTATTCCTTGGGTATTTCCAATGCAAATGGATGGGTGCAACTCTACAATGAGCTGTTGCAGTGGACGATGCTCTGCTTTGGCTCACGGTCTGTGGGTGAGATCCCGATGAAAAGCTTCACTCCAAGAGGATCCCATTGCTCCAGAACTACAGGGACTCTCAAGAAAACATAACTGACAGCCTGTTTTCACTCACAGCCAGTGATTTTACACCTGGCTCAGGTGCACAGGGAAGTTTATGATCATTTACTTAGGAACTTCACAAAGAAACTCTGCCAAAGTGATGCTGTCTTATCTAGAACATCTGTTCTTCAGTGTCTGGAGGAAGGAGAAACTGCTGCACATTTCCTTCCCAGGTTTAGTGAGACTCTCTTTGCACTCACTGTCCCACACAGACATTGCAGAGGGTACAGCAGGCAGTGGTGGGTTGCAAAAAAATCCCTCAGGTTGTCCCTCAGATATTTTGGTCTTGCTGCACGTGGAGCTTGCCCTGGTGATCAGGAAGACATGCTTGGAAATTTTGGGCAGCTTGAACTGAAAATGCTTTCCAGGAGAAGACAATTCAACATGGAAACCATTTTTGGCCATTATCAGATCTCCCTTGGCTAATTCAGGAAATGTGGGAAGAAGGCAGAGGTTTGTTTGTAGGTCCTGATGCTTAGATGCAAACTCACTTTTTTGGGATGCAAACTGGCATTTTTGGAATAGGTCTGGGGGGCAAGGACTGGAGAGTGAAGAGGGGAAAACCTCCTGAAATGCTGGGCATTGGTTCTTTATGGTCAGAAAGTGCTAGTAACCCTCCCAAATGCGAGCTGGATTCTGTAATTGGAGCTGGAGCTTTAACAGGGATGTTGATGTGACCCTGTAATGAGAGAAGGTTAAATGTGTGCTTAAGTGCTGTGCTGAGTTAGGCACTTAATGAATGTCTAATTAGTTTTGTCTCTATGTGAGCATTCCTGGAAGACCATTGCAGTGCTGTCACATTTTGGTGGCCCAAAAAGATAAGCATCATTCCCTGGTACATCTGCTCTTCATGTCCCCACCTTGGAGGGTTCCACGATGCTGACTGCAAAACAAGGCTAAAAGTGTCCCTCAAAATAATATATTTTGATATATATAAAATATATACATCTTCTTCTTGATAAATCAGGTGGCTCCAAGGCTCGGAGGGTTTTTATAATGAATGGGTAACTGAAACACAGTAATGCTGCACTGATGTGCTGGGGATTTTCCTGCCTTTCCTGCTAAATTTTTCTGTTCTTTTGCTGTCCCCATTGCTCTGAACAAAATCAAACCCCCCTTCCCCACATGTGCTCATCACTTTTGTTTTGTTAGTGGTGTTTTATCTTCCACTTCTAGATGCTTTTCCACCTCTGCCACATTGATTAAGGTTTCTCAGAGTGTCTGATTCCTGTTTGGAGAGGCCCATGAACAAGTTCCTTCTCAACCTCTGCTGCATTAAGTGGGCTGGTCTCCATAAATCTCGCACTGCTGGACACACCCTCCAAAGGTCTCTTGTTGGAAGTTTTGCTTCATGCTTGGAGTGTTTTTTGGTCAAAACACGCTTTGGTCTCCTCAGCTAGGCTGAGCTTCTGTCTGGATTTGTGGCTGAGTGACTTCTGAGTGGGGTCCATGATGTGGAAGAAGAGCCAGAGGCAGAGAAATTAATCAATTCCCACCCTCCCTGCTGCAGCAATCATCTTGTGTGGCACAGCTCCCCTCCCCTGGAATCTCCAACCTCACCCAGGGCAGGAATAACTCCATAAGTCATTTCCTATATTTGAGATGAACTTTAGTGGCCATGAAAGCTGCAGAGATTGATAAAGAGCTGTGAGTAATTGCCATGGGGCAGATCTCAAACCTCTCCTTGACATCTTCAGCTCCTTATGACACACTCTCTGTTCCTCCAGCAAGAATCCCCCTGGCTGGAGCAGCTGAGCTTGCACACAAAGGTGTTTGGCTTTGGTTTTGCCTTGGTGCTGGATTTGCCAGCTAAATAGCAAAGGGATTTGGGTGAGTGCCTCTCAGGAAGGTGTGCTGCATTCCAGCTCCTCGCTCCTCCACCTCTGTCTGTCCCTGGACATCCCTGAGAGCAGAGGTTGGATGTGGTGAGAGATGGACAGCAAAACACAGGGGAAGGAAGCACTGATTTCTCCTCGTGTGTAAAACTTTCCTGGGTAAACTGCTGAAATCATTGGGGATTTTACCTGATGTCCCCCAGAGTTTAACTCCAAATCTCAGCAGCTGACAGCAAAACCTGATATTCCTTCCCAGCTCCTGCAGGAGGAGGTTGGTTAGAGCCTGGCAAGTGGCAAAGAGGTCACCTTGTCACCTGCAGGGAATCCCCACTGGACCCATGTGGGCAGCTCCTGCTGGGAATGCCCCTCTTGCCTGTGGTCAGGATGTTTCATGGATGAGTAAAATGTGGAGAACTCCTCCCTGGAGGCTGGAAAGGGGGGTTCTGGCTCAGTTTAAACACTGAGATCTCTGTGACCTGCTCAAGCCCTGCCTGCCCCATTGTTGTCCTCTGAGAACATCAAAGACCTTTACACGTGGAATGGAATGGAATGGAATAGAATAGAATAGAATAGAATAGAATAGTTTTCAGTTGGAAAAGACCTGCAATGATTATCTAGTCCCACTGCCTGACCAAAAGTTTAATTAAAGGCATTGTCCAAGCACTTCTTAAGCACTGGCAGGGATGGGCCATCAACCAACTCTCTAAAAAGCCTGTTCTGATTTTTGACTTCTCTCTCTGCAAATAAACCCTTCCTAATGTCCAGCCCACACCTCGTCTGGGGCTTCACGGGATCCCAGGGAGAATGAAGCGTGACCCCACAGCACTGCTGTGAAGTGACAGGGCAGAAATTCCGTGTCCCGGCTGCTCCCAGCCCTAAATCCATCCCTGCAGATCCATCCCTACAGATGGAGAAAAACGAGCACAGGAAAGCGATCAGTTCCATTGTGAACCCAGCAGCTTGTGGACATGATCACAGTGCAGAAACATCAGCAATTACCGGCTCGATGCGCCTTCCTTGTCACAGGGAGAGTAAAGGTGGAATTTACATCCAGTTGCCGAGGGAGTTTCACAGGCAACTGCTCCCATTATTGCGACGGGGACTTTTACGGGTAATTTAATGAGTGGCAGCCTGGTGAAAGGCTCGGCTTTTCAGTTTCCCTTTTTTCTCTCTCCCTCTTTTATTCTTTTTTTTTAATTTTCTTTTTTTTTTTTTTTTACATCCTCTGGTATTCAGGTTCTGTAGCAGTCACTGCAAAATGTTTTGTTTGGGAGTACAAGGTGAAATTAAGGTGCAGGGAAACACTGACACCAGAGTCAAAATCATCATGTCTCTGGAGTAGCTCTCCATCTATGATAGCAGAAAATGAGGGTGATGGTACTGACACCTCAAAGGGAGAGTGCACAGAGGCATTCCTGTCCATTTTCACCACTTAGCCTAAATATTTGGCCCTCACCCACCTTGAACATCTGATGTTTTTAGGTAATGGGAGCAGGCTGAAAAATTGAATTTTTTAATTTTTAAAAAAAATTTTAATGAGAGGAACTGGGTCTGCAGAGATATTTAGGTGTTTGATTCACCTGTTTGGTGCCTGAGCTCCCTAGACCCCAAATATTAAGAACTGTCCTACTTAGGACCAATGAACATTGAACCAATTAATTTCTCTGGGTTTTGACTGTATAAAATATGTGAAAAATCTAGTAAAATTCATGTGTGATGGAATGATTTTCTCTGCATAACCCGGGCAATGTGTGCATACAATGATTTCTCTTGCACATCCTGGCCAGAATAACGCAATGCCTTGATTCTCTAACACTAAAAATGTTGTTGGAGAATTTCTGTTTCTCCTGCAGGTTCAGTGACACTTCCAGAGCATCACCAACACCTCTGTAACTCATCTCTTTTCCCACATCTTCCCGTTCTTACAATCAGTGAAATTTTAACAACATCTACGGGTGTTGATTCTATCTCCTACAAGGCGTACATTCCCCAGGACAGTATTGGAGCAAGCTTGGGATAATTAGGTTAGAAACCTGGTTTGGGATTCTCAGCAAGCATCCTGGGGAGGACTCAGCAGCTCTGTGTCTCTGGGGTGGCTCTGCCAATGTCACCTCCAGCCTCTGAATTCCCTTTTGGCATACTCTCTTCTTGCAGACAGCAATCTGATACTGAAATCCCATATTTTATCCTTCAGCGCGGTGAGACAGCCAGGCTGGGAAAGGACGTCCTTTAGCACATCAGAATTGCAGATCTGTTGAGTTTAAATATATTTCTTTGTGTTCCCTGGCTCCAGTTTCAATAGAGCGATAATTGCCACACACCTCATTAAGCTGAATGCTCTCAATAGGTCTTGAGTGGTCCATGTCATTAAACAAACAGTTACTGGCTTGGGATCTGCACGGTGTTTAGAAGCTGTAAAGAAGGGACCTGGAGGCTGTGAAACTGCAGCTCCAGCTTCCTGAAGAAATTGGGCTGCCCTGGCAACTTTGCCCTGCTGTTTCCAGGGCCCTTTGAGGAGTCTGACCCTTCCCTGCGCCCTGAGGCAGGAACTGGTGCAAGTCCCTGGCTTTTTCGCCTCGCTTTGATGGATGCCCTGGTCTCTGCCAGTTTGGATTTTGGGATTTGGAAGCTAGCACTTCCCTACTCATTGGTTTTTGCTCAGGAGTTTGGGTGTATTTGAGTTGAAGGTGCCCAAACCACAGAAAAATTATGAAATTCAGTGTATGGCACTGAAAACAGGAGAAACAGCTGGGAGCAGGGGTGCTGTCACTCATTTTCAGGTTCATATCCTGAATCTGAAGTCTGAAGGATCAAGAGGCAGGGTTTTGGCCCCTTATCTTTTGTTGAGACCCCAAGACTGATCAGAAGAGGACCTACAGAGAGATTCTGCTTCAGGATCTACTGGAGGCTGGGTTAGCACAAGGGCGAATGGTGATTCCACATTTCCCTGTTTAATGTGTTCTCCCAGACTAAACCCATCCACATGGAAAGCTTTATTCAATCATCTGTGTGCACTTCCTGTGCATCTCTGTATCCCAAGTGTCTGCTGGATGAAATTGAGGGTTAGTTTTGGTATCTCCCTCCCATAACTTGACTAAACTTGTGACCAAGACTATCAACAGCAAACCATTCCTGCCAGCTCTGGTCAGATGTGGAAGTATGGAAGAAAGGCACTTCAGGGCATGTGCCATGAGTGAAATAAACAGGGCAGGAGATCTTTCTCCTTTTTAATGCCTTTTTTAAAAAATTCAGCTCAGGTTGGGGAGAAACAACAGGTCACCTGTGCCGCTGGTGCTCCCAGGAGTGGCACAGAAAAGGAGGAGGAGGATGATGGTGCAGCTGTGTCCGCTGGTCTGCAGGCAGAGCTGGGGCTCCTGTCCTCCACAGAGTAGTGGGAATTCCACTTTTTCTGTCTAACATTCCAGGTCCTCTTTCTAGTTAAGACCTTTTCAGGTTAGGGTGAGAAATCAAAAGGATCTTGGCAGATACTGGATTAAGTTCCGCGCCTTTAGACATTACTTAGGTCTCTTAATTCCATGTTGGCTCGTTGTTTTTAAGGTTTTTTTCCTGGAAAATTACAAAATCTGGTGAAATGCATTCTCATCTGCATACCAGCTCTGATGTCACCCCTCCCCTGCTACCTGCGGGGTCTGGTGTCACTCCCTGGGACGCAGCAGGAGGGGACAATGGCGCTGATCACCAACCATTAACAGGCAATTAAAGAAAAACTCTCAACAATAGGTGACTGCAACACGAAGCTAACCTTCAACTCAACAGCAACTGGTCTAACTTGTTTTAACTCTGCAACCTTAAAAAAAATTGATAACTTTTTAGTCATAACAGTGAAGATGATGAGGGCAGGTTCAGGTTGTCCATTTACCTCCTTAAGTGCCCAGCCCTGAGCTCAGGTGGGCAGGGAAGCAGCTCAGGTGTGCTCTGAGCTTCATGGCTTTAAAGTTAGTGCCCTGTGAGGCAACCACAAAAGCCTTTGGCCAATCAGGCTAAAAGCCAACATGTGAATATATCCACAGGCAAGATTGTTGTAGGGAGATGCCACTCCAGTCTCCATGAGCAGTTCCTGTCCATGAAGATCACAGAGTGACAGAGTGGGTTGGGTTGGAGAAGACTTTCAACATATCTCGTTCCAACTCTCTGCCATGGCCAGGGACACCTTCCACTATGCCAGGTTGCTCCAAGCCCTATAAAACCTGGCTTTAAACACTTCCACGTGGGACATCCACGAAATCTCTGGGCAGTTGTGCCTGGTGGAAGTAGTGCTCAATGGTACCACTTTGCTCTTGATGTCCTTAAACCTGGGACTGGGACTAGTCTGTACAGACCTGGATTATAAGGGGTTTTGCACCAGAATTCCAGTTTTGGATGTGCTTAGAACTATGCTATGGTCATTTCCCAGGAGAAGATCACTTAGGAATATGTGTGAGGGCTGCTGTTCACAGCTGGGTTTATTCAACACTCATCGTCTTCCCTGTTAGCAGGGGTCAGTTAAAGAATTATCAGTAAATTGACTGATGACAATTTCTGTCCACAAAGTCCTCTCCTTTTCATGCCCTTTCTTTCTCCTTTGTTTCATTTGCTGGGTCTAGTTGTTTGTTTTTCATTTTAATGTCCTGCTTGGCAGGAATTCATAGAATCATGGAATGGTTTGGTTTGGAAGGGACTTTAAACATCATCATCACATTTCAACCCCCTGCCACAGGCAGGGACACTTTCCACTAGACCACATTTCTCAGAGTTCCATGCAGCCTGACCTTGGACACTCCCAGGGGATGAGGCATCCGCCAGTTCTCTGAGCAGCCTGTGCCAGGTCTCCCTGGAGCTCTAGGCTGGAAAACCCCAACTCTCCCAGCCTGTTTTCATAGGAGAGGTGCTCCTAGCCCTCTGAGCATCCTCTTTAAGGTCAGCCAAGATCAAGGAGTGATGCCATGACTTGAGATTATCAGTGTTTATAAGAGGAAGGCTGACAGAAGGCAGCAAAGGAGCTGCTCAGGAGGATGGCTGGGTTGCTGGGTGGGGGACACTTGATGAAGAAGAAAAGATGCAGGGACCAGGAGGGTCCCCAGGTAGTCATAGGGAAGTCATTAAGGAGATTGCTTGTCATGCTTCCGTGTTTTTGGGCCACGGAGGAGCTCAGGAAGCCTCTTCAGGGAGTTCAGCCAGCTGCCTCCATGGACCCACCGCAGCTGAGGAACCATCAAGGAGAAAACAGACCCTGTGGATCCCACGATGGATCCCACCCGCTGCCAGGGCAGGAATGGCTTTCCTGGCTCAGCAGATTCACCTGCAGTGTTTCCCTCTGTGCCTTCCCTTTCCTCCCACCAGCCCTGGTGTCCTGTCCCAGCTCAGCAGTGTCAGGTTTGAGCCTGTTTTCACTGGAGCTGGTGGAATGTTCTGTGTGGGTTTGGTCTTGGCACAATCTGTCGCCTTTTTTTAGCTTCGGGGCAGAGGAAAAGTTGAAGCTTTTCCAAGCCTTTAAACACCATGACCAACCATCCCCACTCCTGAGCCTGCTGGATTGGCCCCCAGCTTGGCACTCTACTGTCCCTTCTGAAAAACAGAGCTCTGTGATTACTGGGAAGGATGAAATTTCCTACCATGTGAAGTCTCCTGTGATAATCTCAACTCCTCTCATTGCTGCTCATATCCAAATCTTCATGACCCTTATTTTCTAGCCATGCCTTTGGGATTGTCCTGCTACCAGCACCCTCCTGAGTCTTTTTCTGGGCATAATATGAGATATTTAGAGCATTTCTGGCCTGGGTGGGATGGTGGATCAGATAAACCAGTTAACTGCTCTATTAGCTATTTTTTTTTGGTGAGTGGAATCACTCAGGCTGAGCTTACACTCGCCAAAAACTTCATAGACTGATCATCCTTGGGATGAGGCTGACTCAAACAGTGGATGAAGGAGTAAAAATCAGACAGATAAAGCCAGAAATGTCCTTTCCTTGGGGTTCTACCTGGAAAGAAAACCAGGAGGCAAAGGGACCTATGACAAGTAAATAAAAAATCCCAGGAGCAGAACAAGAGGAGGTCTGGGGTTTCCAGTATGTGCTGGGTGAGCTGTGTCACCCATCAGGAGTGGTTCCTGCTCTCTGGAGAGGGGCTGGATGAGCAGAAGGCCTTGGAGAAATGCCATAAATATTCTGGATGCTTCAAAGGCTTGTGGAGGAGTGTTTGTCTTGCATCTTCTCTGTCTGGATCAGAATTCCTCTCAGTGAGCCAGGGCAGGCACTGGACACTCAAAGAAATGCTTTTAATACCACAGAAGGAAAATGAAATAAATGAAGAGGCGGTGGAGGAAGGGATGGATGAAGCACAGAGCTGTCCTGGGGCACATCTCCATTCATGCATGTCCAGAGAGCCAGAGGAACACAGCTGGGTCTGGTGTGGATGTGCACACACAGGAATGTGGAGCGCGGCTGGAGAGCTGGGAATGTCCAGTCTGGGGAAGAGAGGCTCCAGGGAGACCTTCCAGTGCCTGATGGGGCTCCAAGAGAGCTGGAGAGGGACTTTTGGCAAGAATGTGTAGTGACAGGACAAGGAGGAATGGTCCTAAGTTTAAGCAGGGCACATTTAGATTGGATATTAAGAAGGAATTCTTCCCTGAGAAGGTGCTGAGGCCCTGGCTTAAATTTTCCAGAGAAGCTGTGACTGCCTCATCCCTGGAAGAGTTCAGGGTCAGGTGTGACAGGGCTTGGAGCAACCTGGGATAGTGGAATGTGTCCCTTCCCCTTAAAATTAATATAAAGGATAAAATGTCCCAAATTAACTATATAATACTTTTATCCCCAATCATATATCTATTTATACTAAATAACAAGTTTTACACCTTTAAAACTTATTCCAAAAATAAAAGAGAAAGAAAAAAAACACACAATTTATTTTCAAACACTACTTACTCCTCCACATTCCTACTCCTAAACTATTATTATCTACAGAAAAACAAACAACAAAACAAAACTCTCCTTTATTTTTAATTAATTTTAACTAATTAAAACAAAAAGTTCCCTGAACTATATGTTTTTTCTTCTTTCTCTTTAAACTTATTTAAACCTATTTTAAACTAAACACCCAAAACAGCACCAAGAACTCACACCTGTAACCCACCAAGCCAAGCCTAAACCACAACATTTCCAATACCAAAAAGACTAGTAAAAAACTAAATAAACCAAACTACAACCAAAAAAAACTTTTCTAAGTTTATCATCTCTTTTAAAACAAACAAAAAAAATGTTTAATATTGTTTGTTTTATTGTTTAATCAACAATTTTTCCACTTTTCTCCAAAAAATACAACCAAAAAAAACTTTTCTAAGTTTATCATCTCTTTTAAAACAAACAAAAAAATGTTTAATATTGTTTAAGTTTTATTGTTTAATCAACAATTTTTTCACTTTTCTCCAAAAAATATTTTCCGCCAAAGGAAATTAAAAAAAAACCCCCAAAACAGTTAAGTGTACTTTTCTAAAAAAACCCTTTAAAAAGTCCCTCCCAAATTTACCCTAAACCAAAACAAATACATCCAGTGGGACACCTATTATTTAATTAAATTATTAACATTATTTTTAAGGGCTCTTCCAATTTAATGATTAAATTATTTTTAAGGTCTCTTCCAACCCAGCCATGAACAAATCCCAGTGCTGAGACTCCCATGGGAAGCCCCAGCACCCCAAAACACACAAATCCAGGATGAGCAGCTTCCCACTGGAGGGAGAGCATCCATGGAGAACTGCATTGTGCGAACTGACTGCAGGAACAAGAAGCTGACTCACCCTTCAACCTTTTCCCTGCTTCTCCCAAAATGTGCCGCGAGGCCTCTCTGTGCCTCCTGGTGCATTCCAGGAGGAGATGGATTTGTTTGTGCTGGTGGGATCCCTCCCACAAAAGCAGAGTTTCTGTTGCTGCCCCCAGAGCCAGAGGACACTGAGGGGTTCCCCAGAGGGGCTTGAGAGCTTGGTGGGAAAGGACAGCCTGCGTGGTTTGGGGTTCTGAGGGGACAGAGAAAGGACTTGCTCTGAGGCTGCACTCAGCCAAAGCTGTCCCCAAATCCCAAAAAGAATGTGGGACACGCATCCCTCTGCCCCACCCTCCACAGCACAGACTTCTCCTGCTCCATACAATGCTTCTGATCTGCTTTTAAGCCCAGTTTGTGCTTTACTGGTAGTTTGAACCCCTCCTAGGGACCCCTAGCTCTTCCTCAAAGCTCTCCCTACTCCCTGATGTGAGGTTTATCATGCAGCATCTTCCCCTGCATCATCCACACTGGTTTTTGGGGCTTTTACTGGAGAGTTGTGATTTTGGAGACTTTTGGGGGAGTTGTGATTTTTGAGACTTTTGGCTGCTCTTCAACTCCTTCCTTCCCCACATCCCAGCTCAGGTGTGGTACCCTGTGCACAAACCCAGTGCAGGGTTTGAAATACACTCCTGGCTCCCATATTTCCCATTCCTCTCTCTATTTTCTACTCTGGGAGCTGTTTCCCATTACACCAAGACCCCCAGGTGTGTTTTTGAGGAGCAGAGTCTCCCTCCAAGGCGGGTGCTGTGATGCTGAGCTGCCTCTCCCAGTCCTCAGTGCAGTGGATAATTGTGGCTGTTCTGCTTTCGAGGACCATTCCAGGGAGGAAGTCCTCTCTTCGAAAGGCAGCACTCACAGAAATGACAACTTTGTCTACCTCACATTTTAATTAAAACTCCAAGTGTTCGCCTTCGCCCCTGCTCCTTCCCTCCCCACCTTTTTCCATCCAGATCCTCCTGCTGCAAATGAACATCCAGTGTCACCTGGGGACAAAGCATTAATTCAGCAATTAAATAATTGAATGCTCCTCTGGCAAAGTGAACTATCTTCTGCCTTTCTTGTGTTTTACCACTCTTTTTCCCCTTTTTTCCCCCCCTACCTCTTCTTTCTTCTTCCCTCTGGTGAGATAAGGCTGCCATTCTTGAAAGCAATTTTAAATATTCATGTTTTAATTAATGGACTTTATTGCATGAACTCTATATAAGGTAATAAAAAATACTGCCTGAGGCACAACACAATTTTTTTCCCCTGTTGTTTGTTCTTGAAGGCAACTAAGAAATAAAAAGCTTAATATGTTTCTTAACAAACCTTAGAAAAATACACAGAAAGGACAGCCATGGGTCATTTAGCCAGTGGGTCCTCCCCAACCCACGGGCTCCTTAGTATTGTGGAGCAAGATGTAAATAAATGGGAATCTTGGAGGGATTGATCCCTTCAGGTTCTGCCGTGGGCACAGGTCAGTGGGCTGCATCTAGAGATGCACAGGAGGAGGTGGAGGCAGACCTGCAATTATCCAGCTGTCAGGAAAGCTGGAGAGGGACTTTTCACGAGGGCTTGTAGTGATAGAACAAGGAGGAATGGACTTGAGTTGGAGGAGAATGGACTTAGATTAGATCTTGGGAAGAAATTCTTTGCTTTAAGGGTGGTGAGGTGGTAAAGTTGCCCTAAGAGGTTGTGAACTCCCCATCCCTGGAAGTGTTCAAGGCCAGACTGGACAGGGCGTGGAGCAACTTGGGATAGTGGAAGGTGTCCCTGCCCATGGCAGGGAGGTGAAACTGGCTGATTTTTAAGGTCCCTCCTAACTCAAACTATTCTGTGATCCCATGCTTCAGGGTTGTATTTGGGGCTGAAGAAAATCTTTGGCTGTTTCTGGAAAGTGAATTTGTTGTTTTTGTTTTAGATGATGCTTTTGAAAAAATAAAACAGAGGGAAAACCTGGACCAGCCACCTTGCCCAATACTTCTGGGCTGAAAAACCCCAAATATTGATTGCACATTTCTGCTGTGGATTTTTGCTTTTATCGAAGGCAAACAAGCCGATAGAATGCATGAATTCATCAAACATCTGGTCTTGCCACTTATGTATTCTTGCCAAAAAAAGAAGAAAAATAATGTTAGTTTAAACTTCATTCCATGTGGGTGTTTTCTTATGGTGCAGCATGCTGAAATTAGTTTTATATTGGGAGTGTGTCATCTGTAGTGCGTGACATGGGCTCAGCACCCAATTTAGCTTAGTCTTGTGATGGGAGCGGTCTAAAGATGCTGGTCCAGAACGTTGTAGGAGAGTCTAAGCTCTGATCCTTCATCTGCCCATGACCTTGAAGAAGTCGAGGCATTTTTGCACATGATTTTCACCCTCCTGTTCTTTTCTTCCTTTATTCTGACTCAGATTTTGAGAGCAATTGGCATATTTTAGCAAACAGATGCACAGTGCTGAGCACCAGCACTCCCCGAGCTGTGATGATGGCTCTTAGCAAGTCTGGATGGGAATACCTGTAATAGTCAATAAATACTCCAGTGGTCGGTATGATTAAAGTCTGGTCATGGAGTTGCTTCTCTTTTAGGAAAATAATCATCTGACAAATGATGACACCCTGGCATTTACTCTAGAAAGAGAGGGAATGTCCAGCATCAAAGGAGGCAGGTGGGTGGCACAGAGAAAATATCTCTGGTGGCCCAGTGTGGGTTTTCAGTGCTTCAGTGATGAAATACGTAGTGCCCTGAGTATGCCTCTATCCATCACATTGATTACTCCATTTGCTGCCTGCCTAATATTGAATTTTTTCAACCTAAATCAAGAAAGAACCAGAGTTCATCCTTTGCTGCCGAGGTGCAAAGGTGGGGTCACTCCTCAGCTGACCTGAAGGGCTCTGATTTTACAGCAGGGTGAGCAAGGAAAAAAGTGGGTTGTTCTTAATAATAATTTGTCTAATGGAAAAAAGTCTCCATTCCATCTTCTGAAGGTGCTGTCACCTCTGTGATGCTCCATTTGTGGAGGTGAAAACACTGGGCTGTTCTTGTTTGTGCCCTGGTCGTGGCTGGGGCATCTGCTGCTGCTCTGGGTGTGAGCCAGGGATGGGAAAGTCAAGGTTATTCTCTGATAATGGATCCACACTCCTCACTTGTGCATCAGCACAGCTGGAGGTGGCTCAACAAAGGAGCTGGAGAGACCATTAAGAGGAGTGAGTCCAGACTGAAAATTCTTGCTCACTACTCAAAAATCTTTACTGACAGCACTGAGAGAGGCAGGGAAGCTCAGATTTGGGCAGATCAGGTAATGACAGGGATTCATTTGCCAGCACATGTGTCCTAGGACGTGCCATTCTCCAAGCTCAGTTTGATCACAACCCTCATTACTGTATCTGGGACATCCACTGCAGTAAATGGTGTGCTGATCTCTTTGTGCCACGAGCTCTGTCTCTCAGCTCTGATTTGAGCTGACTGACTGAGCAGCAGAGGAACTCAGCTCTCACGGCCCGGGTGAGGCAGTGAGTAACTCCAGCTGGCCCCAGTGGAGATATTCACTTCTCAGCAAGTCACCCGGAGCTCCCCTCTGAGCCAACAAAGAGGTGCTCCAGGAGGTGGGTGGTGGGTGTGAGGGCAGGCCTTGAACCATCCCAAAATAAGCCTCAGAGGGAAGGAGTCAGGATCTTTAGTGAGCAGACCGGATAGAGGAGGAGGAGGGTGAAGAGTGGTTATGGGTGACATCTCAGTCTGAGCACAGCTTTGCACTGGTTCTAACTGAAATTATTATCTTTGGGATGAAATGGGTTGTCACTTGACCTTGCTGGCTCCTCTCCATCCCCTTTCCAAGAGAGGTTTTTCTGTGGGATCTATCCCTAAGGGCTAAGAGCACTGCAGACAGAGTGTTGTTAAAGCCTGTGCATCCCATGGTATTCCTCCACTGCTGAGGCCATATCTTTCCACAGCACTAAAGCAAACAAAGAAATCAATAATTAAAATTGAAGAAAGGCTCTCAGTAATTCTAAACCTTTGGGAGGTTTCCCCTTTCATCGTTGCTGAGATTTGCTCTCACATCACCCTCAGCAAACCTTCAGGTTATTTTGCCTGCCCCTTCTTCATGTTCATCCTCCGGCCCTGCCTGGAGATTGTGTTCCACACCCTCTTGTTGTTCCCTTCCTTTCAAGCCTAACCTCTTATTGCAAGGATTCCATCTGGAATCTTCCTTACCCACACCTTTCCATGTCTGTTTTAATGTGGAGCTGGGCTCAGCATGATGCGCTCTGGCTCACAGCAGGACAGAGGAGATGTTTCTTCATCTGGGATTAACGAGATCCAGCCCTGTGAGAAGGCTGGAGCTTGTACTGACACCCCTGGTTCTGTCCATGCTCAGTTTGGACCAGCACTGGCAGCATTTTCAGCCTCATTGCATGTGATTTTCACACTGCAGGAAGGGCTGGGACCAGCTCACACAGCCCAGTGCACCAAGCCTCTCCTTCCTTCCTCAGCATCCACCACCTGCAGTATTGGATGGGAAGCTGATGTAGCTTAAACAACAAAAAAATAAGCTTTTTTAAATCACTTACTTGCTCTGATTGGCTGTAAGGACCCAAGGCAGCTGTGCTGTCCCAGGAGGGGTGATGCAGGCTAAATTCCAGGAGTGCAAGTTAAAGCCTTCACAGCAGCTGTGCACAGGGAATTTCTGAGACCCTAGTTAGCCAAAATCATCCTGAAAGGGGTGCTTTGGCCTTCCCTCCTTTCTCTGAGCAAGGTCTTGGCCTCCCCCACATCAGCAATATTGCAGTGTGTGGTGAGTGACTCTGCTCATTATCCAGATAAAAACCAACTGCAAGGGAGAAAAACAGGGATGAGTTTAAATTTGGATCCATGAGAGGGCCCAAAGCATGGAGCAGCCCCTGAACTGTCAGAAAGGAGGCACAAGGACGGTGCTGAGGTCTGGTTAAGCTGCCTGCAAAGCCCCAGCCCTTGGCTCTGCCCCTGCAGCTGAGTCACCAGCCATCCCTTTTGTTTGCATTCAATGTAGATCTTGTTAATTGGCTCTTTCATTCCTCTAATTAAATGTAAATGCAGAGTGGATCATTAAACAGGGATACAGGAGCCCTCTGAACAAAGCAGGTTTCAGCTGCAGGAGGAAGCACAGGAATCAGGTTTTCCTCTGCCCTGTTTACTCCAGGTCTCTCTGGTAGAGGTGGTTTCCATCCCAAAGGAGCTTCCCTGCTCTTTTGCTGCTGAAGGCCTCCTCCTGTGGGTGTGAAAGGGATTTCCTGGCAAAACCAGGATGCTCCAAGGCCAGAAGCAATGAGCCAAACCTGGCTGTCTTCCCTCTGCCATGCAGTCTACTGTGCTCCCTAGTCCTCCCTCCTGAGTTTTCCAGATTTCCCTGCTTGGATGCAGCATCACCAGGGACGTTTGGAGCAACTTCTTGGGGCACCTTTTGGGCACTGCCAGCCCTACATTGCACCAGCTTGGGTGTGATGGTGTTCATGGACTAGTTTTGTCCTGGCAGCATCCTGCTGGTCAGGATGGAGGAGGGTTAAGCATTCCTTGCTGCTGGAGCCTGTCTCTGATGCCTTGTGCTCGGCGGAGCGGTGACGCAGCCGCGCAGCGTGGCCGGATCTGTGGGCGATGGGAACAGATGGCATTTGCTCTCTGAAAGCAAAGCTCTCCCTTCTCTCAGGGAGTAAAGCGATGTTTTCTTTCCTGCAGGGCTCAAATCTGTCCCTGGTGTGGTGCTCTTGGCCAGCTTGGGGCATTAAAGGAAAGGGGTTTGATCCTGCTGCCAGTCAGAGTTGGATGCCCTGGATCCTGCTGGAAGCAGGGGATGTGGGGTGGGGTGTTTGTCCACGATGTTTTATCATTCAGATATTCTGAATGAGGAAGAGTGACCTGGCCCTAAACCTGAGGGGACTTCAAGGAGCTGATCCTGGCAGCTGGACACTCGGTCTGTGACCAGCTAGATCAGGTTGCTATAAGAAGTTGGGATTTGGAGGCCATTTAGAGATGAACACCTGGCTTTCTGTCTTTGGAAGTGCTCCAGAGGATGAATTTCTTCACTTTATCATTCAGATATTCTGAATGAGGAAGAGTGACCTGGCCCTAAACCTGAGGGGATTTCAAGGAGCTGAACCTGGCAGCTGGATGCTCAGTCTGTGACCAGCTGGATCAGGTTTCTGGAAGAAGTTGGGATTTAGAGATGAACACCTGGCTTTCCATCATTATAAGTGCTCCAGAGGATTAATTTCTTCCCTGTAAAGGTGGGGAGGCCCTGGCACAGGTGCCCAGAGAAGCTGTGGCTGCCCCATCCCTAAGAAGTGTCCAAGGCCAGGTTGGACAGGACTTGGAGCAACCTGGTTGAGCAAAAGGGGGTGGAATGAGATGATCTTTAAGGTCTTTTCCAACCCAAATCATACATGTTCCTGTGGGCACATCTCCCCAAAGCATGGAAGATGCATGGAAAGGGCAGGTGATGCATGCACAGCAGAGTTCTGCAGATCCAGGTGATTTCCAGTGGGTGCAAGGAGCCAGGGAAGATAAAAAGGGTCTGGGATGCTGGGCTAGAGGATTAAAGGCATGTCTGAAGCTGTGTGTTCATCTTTGGAGCCACCCCATTAAGTTTGGGGGCAGCAGGAAGGAGTGGAACATTTACCACAACCGGCTTAGGTCAATGTGGTTGTGGGGCCTCACTGGGAGAGACAACTGTGCCCTCCAAAATGCCACAGCTCTGCCCTCCCAAATGCCACATCTCAGCCCAGGACAGAAGTTGCCATTTGGTTAAACGCAGCCACGCTGCAGAAGAAATGAGTTTGTCACATTGAATCAAGACAGCAGCAACAATTCCCAGACTCCCGCGATGACTCCGAACCTACGCCGTGTCCCCTTCAGCGCTCTGCATCCCGGGAAGCCACAATCCCCTCCTGCAAGCCTGGTCCTGTGTCACAGCCCATAAGGTTCCCTGGACCCAGGGGTGAGCTCAGGTCATGGGGAAGGGACTGGCTGGTTGGGTTTCTTCCTCTCCAAGATCCAGGGCGGCCGCGAGCGCGCGGCTTTTCCTCCGCTTTGCTTCCCCCCGCGACGCGCTGGCCCCAAGGGAGCTTTGCTGCTCTCGCATGGCCTGGTGGGATAATTATCAGGGGGTTGAGGAGCCCAGGGAACATCCACGGTGCTATGGAGAGCTCTCCCTGCTTCCAACCTGGAGGGGAGCAGGGGGAGGAAGCAGTTGACCTTTTTTTCTGCTCGGCTGTGCCCTGCTCCTCCAAGCAGATGCTGCTCTCACTCCGGGAGACACAAGCACCAGGAGCTGAGCTCAGGAGCCAGGGCTTTGCAAATGCAGCCTCTCTGAGGCTGCTGCTGATGGGATGTGGTGTCCAACCCCTTCCATAAACAGGACTAAATGGATTTTATACCCATCAAGTGACTCTCCCTGGTCTCACATAACAGAGGAAAGAGGGTTCTGGTCTCTGCTCATGGGTGCCCAGCATGTCTTTGGGCAAGAAATTTAAGGTCTTTGTGCTTCAGTTTCCCTGTGTGAATAAAGGATTTAAATATCTTTAAAGCTTGCAGAGAGAGGTTAGTAGGAAAAAGCAATTTCCTTCCTTCCTTCCTTCCTTCCTTCCTTCCTTCCTTCCTTCCTCCCTCCCTCCCTCCCTTTCCTTCCTTTCCTTTCCTTCCTTTCCTTCCTTTCCTTCCTTTCCTTCTTCCATCGTTGAATCATTATCATTAAGCCTGGAAAAGACTCCAACATCATCAAATCCAACCTCAAACCAATCACCACTTTGCCCCCTAAACTATATAACAAAGTTTTAGGTCTACTCAGTGTTTAAACACTCCCAGGGATGGTAACTCCGCCACTGCCCTGGGCAGCCTGTTCCAATGTTCAGCCACTGTTCAGTCAAGAAATTTTTCCTGTTACCCAATCTGAACCTTCCCTAGTTCAACTGGAGGCCATTTTACCTTGTCCTATCACTTGTTGTCAGGGCTGTTTTCCTCCCTTTCTTTTCTTTCTTTTTTTCCTTGCAAATCCTACCTATCCAGAAATACCTACTCCCATCCAGGACTAATGGAAGTGTCCCCTAAACCTGAAGAGAGCAAGAGGATCAGGGAAGAATTCTGCTGCCACTCTGCCTTGGGCTGTACCACAAGCTGGACTTCTTACTGACCCATTCCCAGGAGTCCAGCTGCAAGAAAAGAAATTTTTCTTTTCTTTCCAGAGCCTTAGATGAATATGTGGAAGAAATTCTTCCCTGTGAGGATGGTAGGTCCTGGCACCAATTTCCCAGAGAAGCTGTGGCTGACCCATCCCTGGAAGTGTCCAAGGCCAGCTTGAATGGGCCTTGGAGCAACCTGGGTCAGTGGAAGATATCCCTGCCCGTGGCAGGAGGGTTGGAATTAGGTGATAATCAAGGTCCTTTCCAACTCAAATGAGATGATCTTTAAGGTCCCTTCCAGCCCAAGCCATTCCATGATTCTGTGATTCACATCACAGAACTTTCATTCTGTGATTCACATCACAGATCTTTCATTTCCTTTTGAACCTTCTTCTAATTCCTAATTAGACATGGGAGGATATCTTCACCCACTTGAAGAGTTTTGTCTGAAATTTCATGCCCTTTTATTTCTCAAACCCTTTAAAAATCTCCTCCTAACTCCTCCAGTAGTGACACACTTCCAGTTCTTGTCTTCCTGCTCCCCCTCAAAATGGGTCTAGCAGGAATGTCCCACACAGAACATCGAGTTCTGTTAAAAGAGTTTGCCTCTTTTATTTAAAAACACAGAAAAACCCAGATGCTTCCATGAAAAATTTGTCTTTAGGTCAGAAAACAACTTGGATATTCTAAGAAAAAGAATTTTAGGGAACTCTTTCCATCAAATGCCCTGATGAATCCTCTTTGCTCTGTGCTGAGGTCTTGGCTCTGCTGCTCTGCTGTCACTGGAGAGGGGCTTTTGTGTGTGTTTGTTTTGTTTCATTTTTCCTGCTCCTTAGTGAGATCTTATCATAGAGGTGTTGGAAAAGCATCTTCAGCCTGGAGATCCTGCTTGCCTGGTTATGAAAGTTCTGGAACAATGACTGCTGGAGCGTGGCTCTCCCAAAACCACAGTCAATTGGAAACTGGGGTGTTCCACATCAGAATCAGCTGCACTTTGGTGCTGGGTAAAATAACCTTTTTATTCCTTCTTCCAGCACAGCTGTGTTGTGTGGCTGCTCTGCAAGCCATGGGAAAATGAAGTTCAGGAAAAATAATTCTTGTTATTCATTACTTATGAAACTCTTGCTCTTCTTCTGAGGTCTTGGTAGCTCTTCCATTTGTAGATTTTTAACCCCCACCAATGGTGTTGTTTCAGGATATTTATTTGTTTGTTTAAGGGCATGTAGTGACAGGACAAGAGGGAATGGTCTTAAGATGAAGGAGGGCAGGTTTGAATTGGATATTGGGAAGAAATTCTTCCCTGTGAGGGTAGTGAGGCCCTGGTACAGTTTGCCCAGAGAAGCTGTGGGTGCGCCATCCATGGAAGTGTCCAAGGCCAGGTTGAACAGAGTTTGGAGCACCCTGGGGTAGTGGAAGGTGGGTTGGAACAAGATTAACACCTCTTCCAACCCAAACCATGCTAGGATTCCATGATTCTCTGCTGGCTGGCTATTTGGGAAATGGTTTGGGATGTCTACCTGAAAAGCACAGTCCAGATGGAGCCCAGGGTAGCCTGGGGAGGGCCTGTGGGTGTTCCAGGCTGGGTGAGTTGGAGGGCTCGCTAGACAGGGAATGACTTATCCTTCCCACATGTCCCCAGCCTGAACGATGTGCCTGTAAACTGATGCACAGAGAAACAGCACCAGTAACAGCTGAAAATGTGCATCATTCCCACAGATTCCTGTCATGACAACTGCAGGTCTGCCTTCCTTCTTCCCTCCTCACCCTCCAAAATTAGCTCCTGCTGTTGCCCAGACAGGGTGGGATGCAAAAATCTGGCTGGACAAATCTGTCCCCAGACCAGTCTGAAATGTTCTGTAACATTGATGACCATCTTTTCCAATTTGCTGTGTCAAGACTCAAGAACCAGAACCACCTTGGGACTGGCTCATCCATCCCTAGGCAGGAGCTATTCAACCCACCCCTAATCCTTACCCAGTCCAGCCCTAATAATCTGTTCTCCAAGAGCAATGGGGGAGCTATCACATCCAGGTTTATTCCTGTGTCTCGTGGGTGTTCGGGATTACAAAAAAATTTCCTCAGGTTGGATGGGGCTCTCAGCAACGTGGGCTGGTGGAAGGTGCCCCTGTCCATAAATTATATGGTCTTTAAGTAGAATTAGATGGTCTTTAAGGTCCCTCCCAACCCAGGTGCTCGCTGTGGGGTCACCACATCTCGAGTGCTTTTTTCACAGCCTCCTTCATGCAGAGAACATCTCAGAGATGACACAGGAAGAGCCTCCCTCCTCTCCCATGAAATCTTTGTGGGAGACTGTCACTGCCTCGGAGTTTGAGCTGCTGAACTGAAAAAGGAACAAAGGAGTTATTTGCAGGATACGTGTTGGGAAGAGATTAAACCTGACAACTCAGCTACGGAGCCTTCCCCAGGCTAGGAGAATATACAGAACTGAATTCTATTTTCCCTCTTCCCCAGCTGCTGGAGGAAGGATCATCCCCTGAGTTCCTGGGTTTTAACCCTGCTCTGCAGATACTCTAGCACTGAACAACTTCTCTCTAGTTAGTGAGGTCCCTCAGCACTCATCCTTCATGGTCATGGCTTGGTCATTAGGTGGGGACTGGGAGGGAATGCCTGTTGGAAGGAGTCTTTCCCAGTCCCAGCTGGGATGATGCTGGGTCAGTACTTCAAGTGATTGCTCAGGACCAGTCAGGAACAGCCAGAGCTGTTCCTCCAGCCAAGGGAGTTTATTATCCTTCACAATCCTTGTTTTTAGACATGTGACTCTTCTGACTTCCAAAGCAATTGTCTCTTCTGACTTCCAAAGCAATCCATCCTTCCTGCTGCACCTGTAAACTCCACCTTACTTAGCTGGGGACTCTGTCCTCACGGGAGAGTCGTAGATTCCTGCTTGTTTGTTTAACACTCCGGGGTGTCTCTTTAATCAGTATCTTTTCAGGTTAGGGTGAGAAGCAAAAGGGTCCAAGCAGGTACGGGACTATGCTCCCATCCTTAGACGTCACTTAAGTCACTTGTTGGCTCGTGGTTTTAGGGGTTTTTCTTGTAAAAACTGTAAAACTGTTAAAATTCAGGGCGCAATGCATTTTCATCTGCATACTGGCTCTGATGTCACTGCCCATTCTCTTTACCTTGGAGGGTCTGTCCTGGTGTCTTCTTGGCAAGCGGCCAGCATCAGGGAAACAATAGTTAATCACCGGCCATTAACAGGTAATTAAGGAGCCCCTCTCCAGCAGCAAACCCAAAAAGGTCTGACTTGTTGTTTTTTTTTTAACTCTGAAACTCAAAAAAAAAATACAACTTTCTATTCATAACAGACAGCCCCTTGGTTTGGGGAGGGTGAGGAAAAGGGAAGGCCAGGACACTGGCAGGAGGTTGCCAAACTTTACTACTCCACTCTAAAAAACTGGCTCTGATCTAAGCAGAATGACTGAAACCTCAATTCCAGCTCTGCTCAGCTGAAGGAGCTTTAGGTGATCCTTATTTTCCCATCACGTTCATTGAGATGTAGGGTAATGTTAGACAAAGTTACCCTGTCTCATCTCCAGTGTCCCATCTGAACTGTGTAACTGGTGCCAAAGACAGGCTTTAAGGACAGACTGACCCTCCTCATCCCACAGACAGACTGATCTCATTCCAAATGGTATTTTGGACATCCTCTAGGCTGCAGCCAGCCCGGGATATCTCACAAGGACCAGGACAATTTCTTCCCTGCCCCTGAGCTCTGGGCCTGGGGCCATCCTGGAGCCCTGAATGATCTGCATCGATTCTCCTCCCCCGGATGCCACAAAGGTTCCCCTCTGCAGATCGTTGTCTCCTTGGTAACTGAACTACATCAAATCGCAACGGGCTGGAGCTCATCAGCCTGCAGAGCCCGAGCTGGGAGAGGGGAAGGAGGGGGAAGGATGTGAGAAGGATGTGAGAAGCCTTGCTCTGGCTCATGAGGGACATCTCACAGGCAGACCCACTAAATCCCGCTGGACTTTTCCCAGCTTCCAGCTCCTGCTGCAGCTGCCGTGTATGACAGGTCTAACAGCTCATCCACCCCTTCCCAACATTCTCTGTTTGAGGAAAACTTTGGTGTCTCCAGGCACTGGCCCATCCACTCCTGATGGATCCCACAAATCTGTCTCCCATTGTTTTGAGCCCTTCCTGCTCCCACACAGAACTTGATTATGGGGAGCAGGGGATATGGCCCAAAGTTAAACCCACAGTATGTGTTTAATTCTCTCTCTGGCTGAAGGTACTGCTATGGGGATGTTGGTTGGGTATTTTGTGTTTTCTTCCCTTCCCCTGTTTGGTGTAACTTTGGTCTTCTTTCAGCATCCCTGGGCTGTTTGATTTGCAAGCAAGCCTGGAAGGTCTGGCTAATTTTGGCTTTAAATCAGAATCAGCAGAGGAAACTGGTACAAAACAGTGAAGATTGGTTTATCTCTGCCAAAATTAATCACCCTGCTCCAGGCATCTTTTCCATTTCTTCTTCACTCCGGGTCTTCTTTCCCTCTCACTCACCTTCGTAGTCTGAATCTTCAGAGTCTGAGTCTCCTCTTTCCCTTCCAAGTGGGCCCCAGCCCAAAAGTCACCTTGCAGACCCTGTCACCCTGATATTCAATGTCTGAAAACTCAGACCCAAGACAGAGGAGGAAAAAAACAAAACCCAAACATCTCAAACTTGAGTGAGCATGCAGTGATCCCAGCTCCTCCATCTTCAGAAGGCTGGGCAGAGGAAATATCATCAAAAGACTGCTTTGCTTTTGGTATATTTTTAATAAATATTAATATATTTGGGTTATTTTTTTTTTCCCTGGCAATGACTTAAAGGGATAGAAGTCAGTGTGGGCACTTAGAAGTGCAAGGAACCAAAGTCACAACTCCTCCTGAGGCAATTCCTTTACAAACAGCACCAGTTGTACTTTTGGAAGGACATCATTAGACAAGTATTATCCCTTCAGCCCCTGGCAAAAAGTCAACATTTGCATTTAAATAGTTCTTTTGCTACCAAACAGAGGCGTGTTACAGAATAGCTGCACGGAGATAAAGATTCCTTTAAGACAGAGAGAGGGAGGGGGGGAAATCATAACCTCAGTGAAAGCCCAGCCCATTTCCCATGTGCTGTCAGCAGAGGAGAGGTTATTTATGCATCCCAGAGTGTGCCCGCTGAGATATAATCTACTGCTCTCAGGAGCCTCTGCTTGCTGGAGGTGGAATTATAAGAATTAAAAATTACAAGCGTAAAACAAGGCCAGTCTAAAATGAAGTATTACCCAGTGGGTGTAAATAATTCATGGGCAAAATAACCCTCCTGGGTCCCCCATTGATTCATCTCACTCCACGGATGCAGAGAGGAATAATCTGTTGGAGGGGCGTTGGAAAACCTCCACGGTGCTTTTTTCAAGGGGCCGGGGTGGTTTCTGAGGGGCTCTGGGCCATGAATGGCTCCTTGGGGAACGATCAGTGACAGCACAAAATGGACTTTCCTCTGATAATAAAACCTTTCTCAGAGCTGACCAAGGGAAAAGAAAACACCATTTGGTGAAGGGGGGAAAAAAAAAATCATGTTTTACTACTGTGCTCCAAGCAGCGAGCACCAGTAATCTGCCCTTGACGTGCAGACATTCCTGAAGTACCCACCAAAACTTTCTCTGGCAAATATTTGCCTTTCAGCACAACCAAATCCCTTTCCAAAGGAGAAGCCTGGCTTTTAGGAAAGGTTTTTCTATGTCTGCTGAGTGCAGGCTGGCTCTGTTTGAGGTTAGAGGTGGAGTGTGGATGAGGAGTGAGAAGGACCTGCGAACTTCACACTTGGGATCATAATGGAAAAATCGGGATGGGCGCTGGCTGGTCCCTCTTTTCTGAGTGCCTGACACTGGATTAATGGTTGTGTCACTGAAACTGCTTTTTTTTTTTTTTTTTAGTGTTGGAGAATCAAGGCATTACATTATTCTGGATGTGCAACAGAAATAATTTTGTCCACACATTGCCCGGGTTGTACAGAGAAAATCTTTCAATCACACATGAATTTTACTATATTTTTCACGTATTTACATAGTCAAAACCCAGAGAAATTCACTGGTTCAATGTTCATTGGTCCCAGGTTACACAGTTCTTAGTATTTGGGTTTCTGTTGGAACCAATATTACCACCCTTCCAGTGAAGAAATCCCTAAAATCCAGTCTAAACCTTTCGTGGTTGATTTAATCATACCTGACTATTTGCTTTGCTCCTCATCTCCCCATTTTGTGTCCCTAGCAGGGTTTTTGTCTGTGCTGGAATTTAAGTGCTAGACCAGAGTGTTTCCATCTGGGAGGGTTTCATTTTGTGTGGTGTTTTTTATTAGTCCAGCAGTTGCAGCAGAGATGTGTCAGGAATTAATGAATTTTGGGATGTTTTATGGGGGAAAAAATCCCATCTCATGCACATGTCCCAGAAGCTGTAGCTCTCAGTCACATCAGTAACCACACCAAAGGACCTGGTGCATTGTCTTTCCTGGGTTTATCACTCGACTTTCCCTGGTGCACATTTAGTGTCTTCCAATAATTCTTTTTATTTTTTGAGCTAGTTGAGGGCATTTTCCCACTTTGTTTTCCAGAGAGAAATACTGGAGTGATGTTGTTTGTACCTGCAGTTGGTAGTAGCAGACACTCCCCTGTTTTTCATGGCTCTGCAAAGCTGGTGAACCAGCAAGACAAAAAGTTTCCTGCAAGTCAGAAACTGATTCTCGAGACAAGAAAAGGTGAATTACCTTAGGAGGAAGAGAAGAGCCAGAGGAAATACTGCTTGGACACATAAGGATGCTTAAAGAACTTTGAAAAAGGAAATGAGTAAGAAAAGAAGGCAGTGTTTGAAAGGAGGGGACACAGCTCTGGCTACTGGGATTATTCATTCTCAAAGGAAACATAAATGAGCTAAACAAGGAAAATGCCATGCAGAGATCACACATTGTTTTTTAAGGACAGGCCCCTAGACATGATCCCTGCTGCTGAGCTGTGACCCAGCTCCCAATCAATCTCTCCTTCCTGAAATGTCACTAACCTGCACTTAAGTGCAATAAGCCTTCCCAGCCTAATTGAAATTCTGAGCCAGAGTCAGGAGACATTTGCTTCAAGTAGTGTTTTAATTGTCTGCTCCCCAGGCTGGTAACAGGATATTTTGTGCCTTGTATTATTCAGGGAGACACCAGAGCTCAACCTTTCCCTTCAGGCTTGTGCCCCTCCTGTCTTGGGTTGCTGTTCTGTTCTTTATTTGGCCTCTGCTCACGCATTACCTGTGTGGATCCTTGTGTGTCTGCTCAGCCAGGGATCAGAACCAGCCCATCTGCTTGGATGCAGCTTTTTGATTTCACTTTTCATCTAGAAATAGATAATTTCCGGGAGGCATCAGGCTGAAACCAGACCCCTGGGCTTCTGTAGCCTGGAGTTATCTTTTTTTCTTAGGTTTAAGACAACTCCTTTTTCCCAAGCACTTGTCATTATAACTTTCCATGCACCAGTTGCTATAACCAGGAGATTATTCTGGCAGAGAGTGGAGGAAGACTCAAACTCCCCATGGCCTTTCCTCCCACAAGTGCTGTACTGAAGCCATGTCCAGAAATGTGTGCATGAAACCAGGCTGAAGTTATGGAAATCACCACAAAACACTGGATAAGAAGAGGTATAATGAGCCTTAATGACCATCTTAATCCTAGTCCTGTTGGCATTGGGTCCAGTCTGTGCTGCAGTTTGGAGGAGCTGGGTGATTAATTTCCTTGAAAGAACCTTGCTGTCCTCCCCATGAAGGGGATCCTACAAATGCCCTACATGGACTCAGCCCTTCCAGCATCTATGGATCAGAATCAAGGAGAACAAAAACCTTCCTTGAATGTTTTATGTGGGCAGGTACCACACCTGTGCAAAGAAGTGGATTTGGTTACGATTCCTTTCTGGATGAAATTTTGACTGTGGGATATCTGGTGGGTTTTTTGGGCTACAACAGGCTTAGTAAAAACCACAGGCTTGTTTCCAGCTGGGTTCTATGTCCAATGTCTGTATTCTATGTTCCGTGGCCACAAAGAGCAAAATTTGTCTTTCCTCTCCCAATTTCAGCACCTTCCTGCATCATCCTCTTTCCCATCATTACCAGAGACACTCCCACCTTGGAAACCAGGCAGAGGGAAGATGACTCTTTTGGGGTCATGCATGAGATTTCTGACAAGCCCGAGCAGACATCCAGAGTGCTGTGATGCTGCTAATCCTGCCCCTTCAGAGTGGGACAGCTCCCTGCCCACCTCAGGTGCCCTGGTTCCAGTTGGGTCTGCAGAGAACACCTGCAGGTCCTGTCCTGAGAGGGGACTGCCAAAGGGACAGCTGGACGTGGCTGTGAGTCAGCAGGAGCAGGAGAGGCACCTGGATAGAGCGAGTTCACCACCTGCCTGCAGCAGGCAGGGTTGTTCCTTCTCCTTTCATACAGCTTGGGCTTGTGGTCCGTGCTCATTTTAACCTCTTGTGGTTCTCTGCCATCTCTCACCCCTGATGAGAGAAGGATTTCTCTGACCAAAAAAACATCCTCGATGTCTAAGGAGGTCATTTGGTCTCCTTCTATACTCAACATAGGGGAATGGGTGTTTCTAGCAACATGGCCAAATATAAAGTCTGTTTTTTCAGAGTGCTTATTTTTCTCCTTTATTTATTAAGTGCCCAAGTGGCCAGGTGTGTACCACAGAGCTCTAAAACCACCTGGACTGTTTGTTGCTCACCTGGCAATGTTCTAGACCGGGGTGGTCTGGGATCTTGCAGTGAGCTCAGAATAGAGATCAGGCTGCTTTTGTATTACTCCCCTTTAAATCCTGCTCTGCTGGGACAAATGGCCCTCGTGAGGGGGGGAAATTGTGTTTATGTGTAATTGATTTGGAGTTCCTCAGAGCTCTGTTCTCCTGTCAGTGCCCGAACAGCTGAGTGCTCCAGGCTGCAGAGGTGGAGACATGAGCTATGCTTGTTATTCATGGGGTTTCTTCTCCCTCTTCCTAATAAGATGAACTCACAGTCTCTCCATTTCCTTTTTTTTCTCACTAACATTTTTTGGGTGCAGCTTTACTGATATCTCGCTCTCATTCCCACACATTGCCATGCTGCCTTTTGAGACAGATTGTGGAAAAAAAAACCCCAAGGGCTGATGATAACATTGAATTTGACACATTTGGACAGTTTTGGGGGGTGAAGCCCCTTCCCATAATCTTTCCTCATAACCCAGCTTTGCCAGCACCATTTCTTATTGAGTTCCTCTTTTGAAGTCTACACATTCTCTTAGCTCCCAGCAGGAGACACCAGAAAAGGCTCAGCCTCCAAATTTGAACCCTTTATTTTTGATTTATAAAGTTAGACCACTTGAATACTACCCACAGAAAGTTTCTGGCAGGTTTGGTGGCAGTAAATGGGCTGCTACTCCACTTTAGCCTGTTTTATCCCAGGAAACTTCAACGGGAAGTGCAAGGAGCACTTTGCTAAGAAGGAATGGAGATACACAGATACTTCCATCTATCAAGATGTGCTATCCAAGA
Source organism: Passer montanus (assembly GCF_014805655.1). Lineage (NCBI taxonomy): Eukaryota > Metazoa > Chordata > Aves > Passeriformes > Passeridae > Passer > Passer montanus. The sequence continues at coordinate 1,174,608 of NW_024356506.1, read as the reverse complement.
CAGAGCAGGCTTAAAAAGCAATTTTCTCATTATGGATGAGTAAAAGCCAAGGCCAAGTGTGCAGGGCTGAGATATTTGCTTTGGTGGTAATTTGAACAGCTGAGAAGTGCTGGTGCTAATCCTAATTTTAGGTTAATACCTAAAAATATCTCACAGATGTGTAAAACCCATGGATTGTGCCAGATCGACACTTGGTCTTGCTAAACAGCTCGGCCAGTAGATGTTGCTCTTGGCTCATACTGATGTGCTAAAAAAAAAAAAAAAAAAAAAAGGAAAAGAAAGGAAAAAAATAGGTGTATCCAACCTGAGACATTTGGGAAGCCTCTGAAGCCAGGCAGTGCAGATCCATCCTTCACCAGCTTCCCACTCTTGGCCTTCATGGGCCATCCCAGATGGCCCCAGAGAGAAATAAAATACAACACAACTCCTCAGACAGCAGTCACTGGTAATTAGTAGATACAATTATTAGAGGTTGTTTGCCTTGTGTGGAGTGAGAATTGCTGGCCAGGCAGTTGGTATCTCTATGGGAGGTTGCAGTCACAGAATCACAGTATGGTTTGGGTTGGAAGGGACCTAGAAGATCACCCAGTTCCACCCCCTGCCAGGGGACTGAACCTTCCACTATCCCAGGTTGCTCCAAACCCCATCCAACCTGGCCTTGGACACTCCCAAGGGTGGGGCAGCCACAGCTTCTCTGAAAAACCTTTGCCAGTGCCTCACCACACTCTTGAGTGAAGAATTTCTTCTTAATATCTCATCTAAATCTCTCCTTTATTACTTTAAAACCACTCTTGCTTGTTCCTATCGTTATCTTCCATGTAAGAATTCACTCTTCCTCCTTTTTAAACCCTCTGTAACTACTGGAAGGCTGCAATGAGTTTATCCAAAGGCGATTTAGCCAAGTTCCTCCTTTGATGGAGTGTTTTAGGAAAGGGAATCACCTGGTGCACTGGCTCTCCATCCTGAACAGTCCTGGCCATCCAGGATAACCCAACCACTCCTGACTCCTCTGAGCACCAGAGGTGCCAAAAGGGAAAAAGGAGGCAGGGAAGTCTTCCACCATCTGTCTCCATCCTCTATTCTCATATAGATTAATTTCCAGTCAATCTGGGGAATGTGCTGGGAGGAAAACACCGCCCTTGGTCCACCCAGAACCCGCCTATTTGCTCAGACAATCTTGTAGCACAGGGATATTTTTCTGCCTTCCCTCATAGGAAAAAAAAAAAAAACCAAAACCCTAATGCACATGATGATTAGCAATTAAGTAGGGTCAATAATTTGTAAAGTGGTCTGAATCCCTGCATATCTGTTACTAAACCCACTCCTCTCTTCCCTCTCCACACACACTCTGCAGCTCCAATCACAGCAGTGATTAGGCTCTGCCTAATGCAGGCTCTCAGGATCAAGGACTGTCTGTGACTGTTTTGCCTATGGAGTGCCAATCCCAGAGCGAGTCTCATTTTACTCAAGGCCTCTTAACACTGCTGGAATATAAATGGCAAATGGGAACAACAAGAAAAGTCATTTACAAATTCCTGGGTGAACGCTGAGCCTTGGTGGCATCACCTCATCTGTGATGAGTTAATCGCTGGATTCTCTGCCTTTCTTTTCTTAAGCAGCACCTCAGACCAAGGGAATTTCACATCAGATTTGTCTCTAGGAACAAAGGGGTTTAAGCCTTTAAGACCTTGATCTCACAGGACTGAAGATTATCTGTATGAGGGGCTGGATCTGCGGACTCAGGGTTAAGAAATTCTCCTGCAGATGCTTTTATTAGGGAAAAGGTTTTCTTTTAGTGGTGATTACAGGAGAAATCAGAGAGAGACCTCACCTGTAGCAAGGCAATGTGTGTTCTACATCAAGACATTATAAAGAATAAGAGCTTAACTCCTATTTAGTTTTCAGGCTGAGACCACGACTCTGTTGCCTGCAGGACCACACAAATTCTTTTGGCATTTCCTTGTGCCACTCTGGGACTTTGAAGGGACAGACACATATGAATAATCCCCTCTCACCACTGATAGAAAAGGCGACGATGACTTTGGGAACAGTCAATTACAAATCAGGCTGGGAATTGCTTTATTCATTCTAATCCAGGGTCTCTGAGGGATCTGTGAGCAAATTGCTGTGCCTGCAGTCTGTTTTATAGTGCCCCAGCTTCAGATTCCCAGCAATGATGCTAAGGACTCTCATACCACACCTTAATGTCAAAACATCAATATTAACCTGGTCATTATAATGCTGGTAAAGGTTGATGATATTGATTTCTTGTCCTTGGTGCCAAGGCATGTTGGATACCACGTGGTGATTATTCCAGATGCAGAACTGCAGCTGCTGCCTCCTAAAAGTCTCATTAAGCAGCCTGAAAGGAACTTCTCATTTGGATGCTTCCAATGGCTTGAACATATCCCTGCCTCCTCCTTGGACTGAAGAAATTGGAGAATTTAGGGTGATATTCTCTACTCAGAGAGTACTGAGGACCAGAGAATTTGTGGCTGTCCCATCTCTGGATGTATTCAAATCCTGGTTGGATGAGGCTCTGAGCAATGTGGGATAGTGGAAAGTGTCTCTGGCCATGGCAGGTGGGTTGGAACTCAATGATCTTTAAGCTTCCTTCAAACCAAGACATTCTACTATTCTGTGATTCAGCTTCCCCCAAATTCTGCCTCACCTCACCCAAATGTTACATGAGCCAGCCATTCTGCCTGCCCCCCTCTTAACGAGGGGACTTGGAAAGGGGCAGAGGCGCAGAAACAAGCCTGAAACCTGCTCCTTTCTGCAGTGGAAAGCACAAACAAGGTGTCAAGGGCAGAGCTGGGAATGACAGAGGCAGCCTGAATTAGCATCTTCCTGTGCAGGGTGAGTGTATCCGACAGCTCAGAGAAGGAGAGGACCCTGGCAGGAGAAATGCCTGCTGACAACCTGCTTGTTCCCCAGCCTGCCTCAGAGGTGACCTCACAAAAACACTTCCATGTGGTTTTCAGCCAGCTCTGTTCCCCTTCCAGGCAAAATTCACATCTCTGTATGAAGAGGGATTGGCTGTGCCTATCAAAATCTATGGAGTTCTTGCATTAAATATTTGGTTTAATAGTGCTAACGTGCTGCCTCAGCTGGAGTTTGGCTTTTTTGGCTCTTTTTTGGGAGTTGCTTGTGGAGCCAGGAGTGCTGGGTGACACAAATTGTGTGGTGTCCTCATCAAAACTGCTCTGAGAGGGCACACCTGGCTCCTGGGTTGTCCCCCCAGGTGATTTTCTCTCTGTCCTTCTGGAAAATGTTCAGCTGAAGACAATTTGACTTCTCTTTGTGTTGTAAAGATACCATGGGTGAGTCTTTTAGCTTTACAACACCTCCTCAGTTCATCCTGCAGAAAAATGGCACAGCCCTGCCTTGCAGTGCTCTTGAGACAAGAAATATGTCACAGCTCATGGAGGAGTGAGAAACTGCAGTGTTGGGGACCACAGGAATCCTTCATCTGGAAATGCTGTCCAGGAAGCCAGATGGAATTGCATGGGCTTGCAGAGCTCTGGGTGTTGCATTTCATGACATTTATGGGTTTATGCAGTGTTCTGCAAGGGTTTTATAGATGAAAAACCTGGCACTTTCAGCCAGGAAAGGTGGAACAGAGAATCATTGAATTGTTTAAGTTAGAAAAGCCAACTCAGTCCAAGATCAGTGAGTCCAGCCATTAACCCAGCACTGCCAGCCCACTACTAAACCCTGTCCCCAGCAGATCATGTAAAGACATGAAAGGAAATTTCACAAATGCTCTCCTTTGATTGCCTTTTTTGAAAATAGATTGTGATCCTGCTATCAGGGAAGGTTCCACTCCTCTTGGGCTGCACAGTTAGATTTGAAAGGAATCATATATTCCTCACCATGGGGAGACACACGTGGCTGAGCTAATCTGTCCCCTCTGTGCTTTGGGGTCTGCAGCAACATGAAGAAGCAAACAGTGCATGAACCCAGCTCTGGTGTGATTTATACAAATTCAGAGAGGTTCAGGGCGGAGAAGCATTTCATTCCTCCCTGGCGATGCAGGCTGGATTTCTCCTCACAAGTCTGTTCTCTGATATCTTCCTGCTCTGCTTTGAAATGAGTTAAGTGATTAGGCCTCCATGGCTTTCTTATGGGAAGATTCTTCCATGGTTTTATTTGATCTCCCATTTCAGACTAAACATTCCCTTTCTCATTTCCCTGCCCACCTCCCCCACCATTTCCACATAAATAATCTCTCTTTATCCCTAGTGTTTCATTTGAAGGGATTCAAGTAATAAGCACAGCTTTATGCTGGGTTTCCTTGAAAGCTGCACACTGGCCTCATTTCCATCTTCCTTAAGTGATTTGTAGAGCAGAGGGAGATTGAAGCTGATCCTAAATGATTGTCCAGATTTGACCTCGTTCCCTTCATTTGCAGGGACTGGGGAATGCTGTGGGAATCAGTGGTAGCTTTGCCCACTCAGCAGCTTTGAAAAAATCACATCATTTATTTGGGTGCTCAGAAGGGAGTGACCTGAGCAGATTTTGGCAATTTTGGTGGTGGGAAATACTGACCTAGAGCTGGCTGCTCCTGGACCTTATCTCCATGAAGGAGAGTCACAGGGTTAAAGTCAAGGTAGGAAGGGGCCAAGCAACTGGGAAAGTACCAGGAACCATCTTGTTGGCAAGATCAGAGTTTTTTTGGCCCAATATCCTCTCATTAGCAGTGGCTAACAAGGGAAAATAGCAGAACAGGACAAACACACAACATCCAGGCAGCCTGAAAGGAGGTGTTGGCCAAGTGGGGCTTGACATCTTCTCCCAGGCAACCAGCAACAGGAAAAGAGAGAATGTGCCAGGAGAGATTCATGCTGGACATCAGGAAGAATTTCTTTACTGAAAGGCTTGTCAGACATTGGAATGGGCTGCCAAGGGAGGTGATGGAATCACCATCCCTGGAAGCGTTCACGAAATTATTGGATGTAGCTGTGATTTGGTCAACAAGGTCAGAGGTTGGACTCTGTGATCTTGAATATCCTTTCTAGCTTTGTACAACTCAGCAGCTTGAAGCCCAGGGAACTTCTGGACAAGAGCTGCTGGGTTTGTATCTATTGCCATTTATGGGTTTGTCTTTCATGCATCTCCCCAGCTGTGTTTTATATTCATGGAAACTTTGGTGCCTTTTCCTGCTGTGAAAGCATTGCACCGTTTGACACCGCTCTGTGTCTGTAAATTCTGTCCTTCACTGGTTTTGCACCTACCTCCTGCCCATTTCATTTGACACCCCTCAATTCCAGTACTGGAAACTTCAAGGAGCAGTCAGTCCCTGGTTACCGTGCCCTGCAGCTCATGAACTTTTAATGCATGTTTATAATTTTTCTCCCCTCACCCATCTCCTTTCCATGGAGAAAAATTCAAACAATCATGGAATGGTTTGGTTTGCAAGGAGTCTTAAAGATCACCTCATTCCAAGCCTCCTTTCTTGTTCAGGGACATCTTCCACTATCCCAGGTTGCTCCAAGCCCTGTCCAACATGTACTTGAAAACTTCCAGGCATGGGACATCCACAGCTCTGGAAAATCTGTGCCAGGGCCTCACAGCCCTCACAGTAAAGAATTCCTTCCTGTTTTCTAATCTAAATCCACCCTCTTTCAGCTTAAAACCATTCCCCTTTGTCCTATCACTGCATGTCCTTGCAATGAATGATTTTGATTTTTTAGGGAGCTTGGGGCATTGGTTTTTATATTAATGTGCACAATCTGCAAAACAGCAAAGTGTTGCATGGGATTTATGTTGGAAAGAGCAGAGAAGGAACCATTGGAGTGACTCACTTGTGCTGCTGTGACTTTCATCACATGGGACACAAGGAGGGGACATCCCTGAAAGATTTCTCTCCTTTTTTTTCCCCTCAGAAGGAACAAACTGAATGTATGACTTTCCAGGGAATGATCACTGGTTGGTGTAATTGAAGGATGTCTCCAGAACAACCCCTTCTGGACTTGCTGTTTTCCAGAGCAGTAGAAAGGAGAGTGATAAAGGAACAGCTTCCTCACTTTTTGTCCCATTGTGTAACAAATTCAGGATTCAGATGGTGTAAGACCATCTCACTCTTGATTTCCCTTCAGTATCCTTCCCCACTATTGACATAAGGAATTACATTTTTCCCCTCATTTGCTAATTGAGATGATTCAGAAACTGTGATATAAATTCCACTACAAATGTTCCCAGTGGTAGCACACAGACTGTGGTGAGGTTTTTGCAGTCTGGACATGTTTGTCAGACACAAAATGCCCTGACCTGCTGAGTTGGAGACAGCTGCCAACAAGAAGTGTCTTCAGCTGGGTCAGTGAGAGGCTAAATCCAAAAAAGCAAAATCGGAGGTGGATGTGGAGTATCCAAAGCTCCTTTTGCTGTGCTGTCTCATGTAGATTCTTTGGTTTTTGCTGTTGTCATTGCCATCTAATTTAAGGGATTGCTGTTAAATTAAAAGGCATGATTGACTGACTGGCATCTGAGACACATTGCAGCTGTCAGCTGTGAAGATAAACTCTGGATGGGGATGCTCATCTTCCTGAAGATCAAGGGTGTTTGGACCAGGTGTGTAAGTGGAGCCCTCTCAGTTAATTTGCAGTAGGAAAGACCCATTCTTTTGGCATCTCTGCTTAAGATTCAGAATGAGAAATGCCAAATATGAGCTTGCTGGTTGATGTAAACCACCTCGGAATTTTCTCCATTTAACCAGAGAATTAAAATGCATTGGGTCAGCCTTGCATGAAAAGTAATTTGTTTTAGTCCATGGTCATGATAAGAACTGACTGAGTAGGATCAAAAAACTCTTTAGAAACTGGATTAAAGGCCTCCCTGAATGACAGGCACTCAGACCAGCCACGAGCCTCAGATGCAACAGCCACCTTCGTTAAAACACATTCTAGGAGCTTGGGCTGCTCTCCAAAAATAAAAAATACAAGTTAAACCTGGCTGTGTGACCAAGGTGACAGCTGCTGGTTGTGATGGGAACCTCTGGAGCTGGAGGCATGAGCCACAGCTCCTTCAGTTTAGGAGGATAAAGGGCAAAGTGAGAGAACTCCGTGGTTCTATGAGGCCATAGCTGAGAAAAACTTCACAAAGTGGGAATGGGTTGGGTGTGTGACCTTCGGAGGAGTCTGTGCCTTTGAAAAGCAAAATCCTGTACAGAGCAGTTGCAGCAGCCTCATTATTTGTGGATTAAGGACAGATGGCAACTCAAGCCACATCGATCAGCGGGAGCAGCAGTTTGCTGAGAGCTCGTGGAACAAGACTCCAGGGGTAGCAGGGGCTGTCTGCAAAGGGTCCCATTAACTTCAGAGCGAGCCTGCACTGCATTTCATGTGGATTCCTCACTTCTCAGCATCAAAAAAACATCCAGCCTCATGCACAAAATGGAAGAAGGGGCAGAGCAAGGGATTGTGTGGTGTGCAAATAAGGATGGAGGTTTTCTAGAGGGTGGAGAGTCTGTGGGGGCTGTGTCAGCTCAGCCAGCAGAAACTGAGGGATGGACTGATGGATGGGGCAGCTGTGCAGCCTCTGCAGGGACCACATCACACTTGCCTCCCTTCTGCTGCTCCTGCATTGGGCTGAAAGCATCTGTGTGACACCACAGCCATTGCAGATCATTCCACGGCCATTGTAGGTCATTCTTTTCATAGAACCATGGAATCATTAAGGTTGGAAAAGATCGCCAAGCCCAACCACCAATGTAGCACCCCCACCACGTTCACCACCACCATGTCCTCAAGTGCCACATCCACACCTTGTCTGAACACTCATGGGGATGGTGACCCCACCTCTTCCCTGGGCAGCCTGTTACAGTGCTTAACAACCCTTTCTGTGAAGAAATTTTTCCAAATAAATAATCTAAAACTCCCCATGGTGCATCTTGAGGCTGTTTCATCCTGTCACTTGTTACTTGGCTGACACCCACCTCACCACAAGCTCCTGTCAGGGAGTCGTAGGGAGAGATGAGGTCTCCCTTCAGCCTTTTTCTCCAGGCTGAGTCCCCCCAGCTTCCTCAGCCACTCCTTCCCAGAAGCCAGGAGCAGCAGAGGGCACAAGAACCCTGTGTTTTCCTCTTGGCATTTTCCCCCTGAAATGTGGGATAGGAATAACTTCATATAATAGACCCTTAACCACTTGTTTACAGCTCCACTAAAAAAGACAAATCACTTGAAGCAGTGAAGGACTAGACCCAGGAAAAGAAGGAGGATTTCAAAAGGTTTATCTGACAGCCAATAAACAAGATAAATAACATGCAGCATTTAATTTGTCAGGACCATGGTACAACCTGATGATAAAAAAGGACCGCTCCATAAAGTGGGGAATACCTTTGTCTTGGCTGTAAATGCCTGGGTTGATTTACTAAGTGCCCTGGTAGTTCTCTAGCTCCTATTTAGAACTCACAAATAGGATGGAAACTGGGGAATAAGGAGAGGAAGGAAGTTATCTGAGCTCAGCCTCATAAACTGATCTCATTCCAGTTAAGGATTTGAGATCATGACAGTTTTTATCTTATTTTGCCTGGTTCTCCCATTGCTGAGGATAAGCAGAGTAAGAGTTACCCCCTCTGCTCTGCTCAGGTGAGATCCCACCTGCAGAACTGCCTCCAGCCCTGGGGCCCAGCACAGCAAGGACCTGGAGCTGTTGGAGGAATCCAGAGGAGGCACCAAGGGGATCAGAGGGATGGAGCAGCTCTGCTGCAGGGAAAGGCTGAGAGAATTTGGGTTGTTCAGCCTGGAGAAAATAAGGTTTAGGGGGTTACCTAATTGTGGCTTTCCAGTACCTGAAGGAAGCCTACAAGAAACAGGAAGAGAGAATATTTACAAAGGCCTGGAGTGACAGGACAAGGGGGAATGGCTTCAAAATGAAAGAAAGGTTTGGCTTGGATATCAGGAAGAAATTCTTCGTTATGAAGGTGGTGAGGTCCTGGCAAAGGTTTTTCAGAGGAGCTGTGGCTGCCTCATCCCTGGAAGTATCCAAGGCCAGGTTGGATGGGGCTTGGAGCAATCTGGGACAGTGGAAGGTGTCCCTGCCCCTGGCAGGGGATGGAATGAGATGACCTCTGAGGTCCCTTCCAGCTCAAACCATTTCATGATTCTGTGATTCTATGATTTAAGAAATCAAACACTGGCACCTTCATTATCACTCCCTCTTTCCTGTAGTGAGACTGGGCAGCATTAATTTCTCATATATTTCAGGGGATCAGTGCTATAATGGTCATATCCCAAATTGCAGAACAGTTTGAATAATCCATCATCAACCTGGGAACACCACAACAGCCAGTGAGTCCGGGCCCATACTTTGCTTACAAACACAATATAAAATAACTTCTAAAGACACTGGAACAATTATGTATTTTGTCTCAACAAAAAGCATCCCAAATAAATCACAATCCAAGCCAAGGCTTGCGTAAAGCTGCTTTCTCCCTTCCCCAGTCTCACTCCTCCTAATCTCCAAGGGAATGAGATGAAAGAAACATCCTGAAAAGGGCAAGCCAGGATCTGAATAACTCCTAAACGTGTCTGGTTACAGATATCCTATTGATCAGCTCGAGCCTGGCATCAGGATACCTCCCATTACACCGATGGTTTCCCTTACAAAGGAAACACAATCTGTCTTCCATAAGGAAATGGAAGACAAGCCTGTGCTCCTGTGCTCTTTAGAAAAGTGACCAGCACAGAAAGTGACTTTTGAGGGAAAGACAATCCTCTTCAAGGTCAAGTATTTGTTTTGTGCCAGTAAAAACTCCATCCTCCACGCTGCTGCCAGGATCTCTGGGCACTTTGCTGGCAAGTTCAATGCCCTCCAATTCCTTCCTGTTCCATTTTTCCATGTTATTCTCATGATTAAGTATCTGAGCAGCGTCCATGGCCCTCAGCAGAGGGAATGTTGCTAAGCCTGTGTTTATTTTCACTTTGTCTTGGAGGGAAAAGTTAAACCACAACCAGGCTGGAGGTAGCAGAGTATGAACTGGTGGGTTTTTGCTGTGGAGGTGGACAAGTGTTTGCCCATCCCTGTGCAAGAGGGTGCTGGTAATATCCCTAAATTCTGATCTGGAATAATGAACCTAGTTGGGTTAGTTTTTCCATGCAAGGATGGTGTCATGTCTAGGGTGTGTAGGGACCAGCAGAGCCAAGAGCTCAGACTGCAGCCACAATCTCATAAACAGGAAGGCTGGGTCAGCTGAAGTGCATCATCTGCATCTCTGAATTCTCTGGCTGTTGACAAGGGGGGAAAAAAAAGGGGGGGGGCAGGGGTGGGTTATTTAATTTTTATTTTAAAAACAAGAATTTTCCCAGTGTTTCCTGTCTTCAAAAAAACCTGCATCTTAAGCTCGTTATCCCTTATCTGTGCCTGAGCACAGCACAGAGCTGAATTCCCTGGACCTGAAACATCTCCGAGGGTAGCTGTGGGTAATGAGAGAATTCACAGCAGGAAAAGCAGCCATGTGAAAGTGGCCACCTCTGGGCTGAAGGGCCACCTCTGCTCCTCCCCATGAGGTGGACAAACGATGGAGCAGAACAGTGAAGCCAGGGCTTATTTCAGCAGATTTTAGATTGCTGCATGCGGCCAATGGGGAGAGAACTGACCACTGAGGGATATGACAGCTTATCCATCACCTGGAAGGACTGGATAGTCCCCTGCTGTCCTTTACAACCCAAAACTCAGCCTTGCTGTGCTCCCTGCAGGTGTTTGGACTGTGGGAGGCCAGCCAGATTCAGATGGTCTTCACAGTCCACCCTGCCATCAGCATTTATGGATGTTCCACCTGGGCCAGTTGCTCTTGGCAGGAACCTGGAAAGGCACAGGGTGGAGAAGGCTCAGAATTCCCCTTAAGTAGCAGGATCATCCCTGCAGCCGGGTGGTTTGGTGGATCCATCAGTTTTCAGAGCTGTAGGTTGTGGTACAGTGGGGAAAGCAGAGCGTTGCTGACACCAGCATTGGGCATGGCCTGGAACATGAGCCAAAAATGCACCTTCATCTTGCTCCCTGTGGATTCTATAAAGGGTGATGGAGGAGAATGTCATTCCCATGTTATTCCCCCATCAAAGCTGTCCTTGAGAGCGGTGCCTCTCTGTGGCTGGTGGGGTCTGCAGTGTGGGGAAAGGAAATGTCTTTTTTGGGGGAATATGAGTGGTAGAACCTTATCCCCTCTCACCTTCCTTGTCTTCACATTGTGTGTTTGTGTGCTGGCAGAAGGAGGAGGCACAACCTCACTGATGGTGGATTTGTACCTTGAAGTGGTTTTTGCTTGTGTCTTCTGGGGTTAGAAGCCAACAGGACACAAAAATAGACAGAGGGTCTTGTAAGAGGGGAACTCTTTGCCACAGTAAGCACAAGAAGGGCAGGACTAGTTGGAATCAGAATATTCTGAGGTGGAAGGGACGTCCAAAAATCACTAAATTCCAACTCCTGGCTCTGCACAGGACAGCCCAAAAACTGCACCACATTTCTGAAGGCCTTGTCCAAGCACTTCTTAAACTGTAGAAATAGAAATAACTGAAGAGAAGTCAATGTAAAGTCAGGCAATGCTTCTCCCTTCCCCTTCTTGACTTTCTGGGCTACCCTGCAGCGTCCAGTCCCGCTGCTTTTAGAGACACCCCAGTTTTGAGTCTCGGCAGCTGGTACACAGCAGGGTCTGCGCTGCCTCAGCTCCCCCGGGCTCTGGGCTCTCACGGAGGCTGACGGGGCTTTTCTGGATCTTGCCCAGGTGGTTGGAACTCCTGGTCGGCCTGGGGCGACTGCACCAAGGACTGCGGGGGCGGCCTGCAGACCCGCATGCGCTCCTGCAAGCCCCTTCCCAACGAGGGCCTGGCCTGCGAGGGAGTCCTGGAGGAAGGACGGCTGTGCAATAGGAAGGCTTGCAATAGTAAGTGGAGGCATGTTCCCTTGCACGCGCGGGGCCGGGAGGAGGATGGCCTCATCCCCATGGAGGACGGAGGGTGCTGTAGAGGCTCGGGGAAGCTGCCCCAGGGCTGTGTTGGAGCAGGGAGCCCAGGGGAACGTGTGGATTTGGCTGTGCATGGCCCTGCCCGTCCCTGCCTGTCTGCACACGTGCTGGCACAGTCTTCCTGCACCTTCCAGGCCTTCAGCCCAAAGAATTTATAGGAATCCGTAAGCAGGCTTGCATCAGGTTTTCTTATCCTGGTGGTAAATCTGCCATGTCTTTACAGGCTATTTTTTTTTTTTCAGTTCTCCCAAATAATTAAAGCTGAGAGAGATGTTAATCTTGCTTCTTCTTGGTTTAGCTCAAGAGCAGCGACCCTGCTCCTTTCTTTTATAAATGGAAGCTCCTGGTGATGAGATGTAGAGAAAGATCTCACTGTTAGACAGGGATTGAGTGCTGCAAAGGCTTCAGTGTGTGCTCCACTCTCCCCCTGTAATGCATCCTCCTTTCAGGTCCTCTTCTCCAGAGAACATGGCACACAGTGCCCACACCAGTCAGATACTGATGGGTTGAGCTGGTGAACCTCCAGCACTTTCATTCCCAGTTATTCTGGTGCTTTAAGCTGTGTTGAGAGGGGGATTAATAGGAAAAGCCAACTGCAGACACAGCTCAGCTCAATAAATGCAAGCAAATGGCTGGTTATAATTATTCCCTTCTTTTTTATTTCAAATTCAGAGTAGAGAATGTTTGAATAACTCCTTCGACTAGTCAAATAACTAAGGAAAGTTCAACTGTCTTCAAAGGCTGGGAAGTATCTCCTGATAAGGGAGAAGTTCAAATAAAGGGACATAAATATATTCCTCTAATAAGGGCTAAAATGATTTCATGCATTTTTAAACATTTCCATAAATTTAAAATATGTTGCAATTAGGCTTAGACTTTTTTTTTAATGAAACCTGGTATATTGAATTCCATCTCCTTGACTCACAATTGCTAAATTCCCTCTGAGATTTGCTCTCACCAGGGATATTTAATCCATGTCCATGCTTGGTGGTGACTTTGTAGTCATGACTCAGCTGTGGCTTGTGGCAGGGAAAGGAATGCAAGGACCTGGAAGCTGGTCCTGAAAAATTCCAGCTGTGGGATTGGGGTGTGCCTGAGTGGAGCTGGAGGAAGGGCCACACCAGTCTTGGTGAACAATGCATGGAGAAAGAGATGGCACTGGGAGTGGGAGAGGGGGATCTGCAGGGCTGGTCACTCTGACTGTGGGAACACAGAGGACAACAGGCAAAAAACCTCCTTAATGTGTCCCTCCCATGCTGGATAAACTATGGGGGACCCAGTTCCCCAGATTCTCTTTGCAGGACATCCTTCCTCATCCCTAATCATCTTCCAAGGTGTCCATGGGACCTGTTTGATTCTTCTGCAGGCCTCTTGATGTGGTGAGAGAGGGAAAATCCTGTTTTCCAGGGCCAGCCTCATCAGCACTGAGCAGGGGGCATAACATCTTCCCTTGACCTTCCTCAGGGGCAAAACTTTGGTTCTTCTTCATGTTAGATCTCCTGAGGTTGTGGTGGCAAGGAGTGGGATGGGGTGGAGAACCATGGAGGCTGGGTTGGATTTCCATGACATGGAGTGCAGCAGTGAAGAATTAATCAGTTTTTATTCATTATTTACTTCACTTTTTCTGGAACACAACAATCAGCAAAGCCAATCCTAAGTGCAAAAAACCCAGAGGGGCTATGATTCAATAAATTATTTCACTTTTATTTCACTTGTCTTCCTGTCCTTTTTCCATTGCATTCCCAGTCAATTCTTCCTCCAAACTGCATTGGGCTTACCTCAGCTCAGATTATTTGGGAAGAAGGAATTTTAAGTTCAGTGGAAAGTCCTAGTGTGGAAGGAGGGTACAACAGAGTCAGGCAGCACAAACTGATTTATTCCATTGAAATAAATTAATTCTGATTAATTGTTCCAAGACCCTCCTTGCAGACAAACTGCTGAGCACCATTTTAATGTTTTTGTGCTGGAAAGGATTTGAGGGGATATGTGAGTAATAAATCTTTCCAGAAGAGTTCTCCATGCACATCTTGAGGTGTGTGTCCTACTTCCAGATAAACCTGTGTCTCTTCATATCAAAACTGTTCACTTGGCTCTCAACTTGCCTCTCAGTGAATCTGTCCCTTGTTCCCTTTGCCCAAGGAGATGCACTTTTGACCCAAGAAGGGTTTTTCATTTTCTTGCACGTATCTTTTCCTTCTCTTTACTTTGATCTGCACCAAAACCTAAGAGGATTTAAAAGTAGAGTATAAATCCTGTTTTAAATGTGTCACTGTTATTTTCATATTGACTTTTGCTCATAGATTTGTTAGGGATGAGTAGAATGTTCGTTCATTCCCTGGAACTGTTATTATTCAAAGTGTTCATTATAAGCTGCAGTTAAATAGATTCTAATTATTTCTCTTTTTTTAATTAAAAGAAAAAAAAATGAAGAAAAATGGGAAAAAAAAAAAGAAAAAAAGAAAAGAGGAACTGGCCAGGAGATCAACTTTATATTCAATTGTTCAGCATTTAAGCAGCTTGTAATAATACCTGACCAGCTCTCCAAATATTGTGGAATAGCTGAGATCTTAATTTTCTAGTAGGGAAAAAAAGCAGGAAAAAATATTTTCATTGAACAAAGGGCCATCTGTAATCCTGATAAAACAGCAGAACAAAACAGGGATGAGTGCTCTGATACTTTCGTCTTTGCTGAGGAGGTAAATTGAAACTTGTCCACTGAGAAATTGCTGGCCAAGCAAGTTGGTTTAGAATAACACAGACATCCCCCTACCTTCAAAGCAAGGATAAACCCATCTTTTTTCTTTCACTTCTCCTTTCCCACTTCTGCCAAAGAGGCTCAGAAGCTGACGAGTGATTAGCAGGAATGTTTTAGTTGTTTAATTGGATCTCCAGCCTCTGGGGCTGGGTTCTCAGAGTGATGACACTCAGCTCCCTGGAGCTGCTGAGAGGAACTTTTGTGGAAGATCTTTGAGGGTTTCGTTGGTTGTTTTATTTTGCCAGGTCATGGCAAATTTTCCAGAGCTGTCTTGTCACACAGCTCCTCCCCCAGGGTGGGCCTTGCCCAGGTCCTGCCATTTTCCTCTTCCAGACCTGCCCCCAGGTGGGCCTTCAGCAGGTCTCAGCATGCAGGATTGGGAATGGTGGGGAAAACCTCTCAGTTTTTCCAAGAGCTGTGACTTGTATCGCCTGGTCACCAAAATGTGTGTGCAGACACCTGGGCCCCAGAGCTGAGTCTGAACACGTTGCCTGGAGGCCACAGAAGTTAAAATCAGTGCACAAGGGTGGCTGAATAACTCCACAGGTACCATTTTTACATGGCCTTTGTGTTCTCCCACTTGTTTGGGCCACCATCTCTGCTATTTCATGTGATAGTCTCTTGCTTTATGATCTTCTAGCTAAATTTCCCCAGGGATACACACGCAAGCCAAACAGAAAGTGAGCCAGGTAAGTTTTCCATGGGCAAAACCAAAAGCTGTGAAATGCTGAGGGGAAACTGTATTGAAGACTTATCCCAGACTGGGAAGAAAACTTTGTCTGGTAACAGCAGCTTGGCTTAGGCAGAGCCTCTGTTTGTGGCAGCTCAAGGAAAATACAAAGGTTTGTTGTTTTTTTTTTTTTGTGGCTGAAGGAAAACACAAAGTTTTTGTTGTAATTCTGATTTTGCCTTGGTAAAGGACTTGGTGATCCAGCACAGACAGAGGAGATTTACTCCCTCTGTTGGATTTGGGCACGGGCTGCTCTTTTATAGAGAGAAGGAAAAAAATGCCAACCTCAATGTGGTGGGATCTTGCAGAGGAACTTCCCAGGTCCACCCACAGTGGATGGAAAGGGATGTGCTCCAGTGGCTCTTTTTGGCTGCAAGGTTCTGTGTTTGCTCACAACCTGGCAGGCAGAGTGTCCTCACAAGGATGGACAGCATCCAAACCAGAGGGGGAATATCACAACCCTGACCCCAGTGTCGGAATTCAGCAGTGCTGGAGAGATGTAAGAATAATCAGAGATGTGGGCAGCCTGCATTTATTCCTGGGGAAGGAGAACCAGCAGAGGAGCCAGCTGAAATCCTGCCATCCCATCTGGCAGAAGCTGCAGACCCATCCATGACATTTATGGATATGAAAATTGGGAAGCCACAGCTCCCCACGGCTGGGAAAGGGGTGACCACATCCTGATGGCAGGTGCAGGAGGGTGACACTGGCATGGTCCTGCCGTTCCAGGCTGGATTTTCAGCTTCCAGCAGGTTCAGGATGTAGCCCTTTAGCTGTTAGTGGTGTGAAGGAGTGCATGTTCCACATGACATTCCCAAGGCTGATCCTCAGTCTCAGTCTCTGCCACCCCTGATTCTCATTAATTTTTTTTTTTTTTTTTTGGCTGCAACCACAGAGCTGAAATATCCTGGGCATGTGTGGGAGCATCTTAATTCCCTGCAGGCCAGGCTAGAACTCACTGCAAGCTGGAGGAGCTCCCATAGGTACCTGCTGCTGCTGTAGAGACTTTGCCCTTTCTTACTGGTGGTTCAGGCATTTCACATCTGAGAGTCACAGAGCTCCTCCAGCAATGTTTTCACAGATTTCAGATGTACAAATTGAAATGCTTTGGGTCATTTCCTTAGCTGGTGTAATTGCAATATATCCAGTGTTCTCCAAAATGTCCCTCTTCTCCATCCACATTTTGGGGTTTAGGGGTTGTTAGTAATTCTGTGCTTTTTGGTTTTACTCTTTAGCAGCCGATAGATGCCCCAAACACCACATTTCCTTTCAGCTTTACTGCACAGAGATTTATTTGAATGTTTTGGGTATTTTTTTAATAATCCCATTCCATTTTTTGCTCTGGTTCATCCCTTCATTCCTACCATCCCACCTTGCCTGAATAATTTTCATGATCCTGCTGTTTGCTTTGCCTCTCCTGTTTGGGGCATGAGTGCAGAGTGTGTAGCTGTGGTGAGACATGTTTGGATGTTAAAACCTTGGCCCACAGCACTTCAAAGTCTCTGCCTTTATTTTATTTTTCCCTTGGTTGTGTTGCAAGGTGCTGTCTGACACATTGCATGTTCTCATTAGAAGTGTTGGTCACCTGCTTCCTATTCCCACTCCTGCCAGCACTGATCATCCTCCACATCCACACTTGAGCTGTTTTTTTTCAAAATCTCATGTACTTGCCTCTGCTTGCAGTTGAAACATCCCTGTTTGGTTCCAAGAGCGTTATCCCTCTATTCCTCCTGTTGGCATTGGAAAGGTGCTTGGCTTTTTTGTGCCATTTTCACTGCATTTACCCAGCTGGGTTGTAAACTGGGTCTAGGTCTTCCCTTAATCCTAGAATTACTCCTCTCCACTGACTCTGCTGTAGGGAAAAAGGCTGCTGAAATCCAACCAGGTCCCCACTGCCTTCAGGTTTTGACCTTCACCTCATAAAGTTCAGGTGCCCACAGTAAATCAGCACTTGCACCAACTTCCCTTTATTCTGAAGGGACCTGATGTCTCCCTGCTCTGTTTGGAACCAGGATTGGTTTGTGCATCTCTCCAGGGAAACTGTGTCCAAGTTAAATCTCAGCTGTGCTTGGTGTTAAATGGAGACAAACTGGCTTCTCTGCACATCCAAAGGGGACGAAGGCTTCCTGCAGCACTGGAGCATCCCTGGCAGGGGCGAAGCTTGGGGGAAGCTGGAAGGGTGCTTATTTAGCCTCTAGGCCTGATTGGCTTTAATTAGCATGAGAAATAACAGTGCAGACTTGACACTCCTGTCAAGGAGCAAAGGAAATAATTCAGTCCTTCAAGACTGGGATAAGTCATTAGGAGATGTCAGTGACACAGGGCCCAAATAATTGGTGAGATGAGGTTCAGGATGTTAGACTTGCAATTAAAACTTCTGTTTTGCTCTTTTATCTTTCCTTCCCTCTGTGCTGCCTCATATGTCTCTGTCCATCTGTGAACCCTGACTGCTTCTGGGATATTCAATCCCAGGTTTTCCTTGTCACCTTCCTTGCTCTGGGCAGGTGACAAAGCCGTCCAAGCTCCACATCCACTCCTTGATGCCCAGCCCCACTTCCTCCTCCCAGCCTAAATAAGTCTGTGGGAAGCCCATGGGATGTGATGCAGATGGAGATTTTGTGTGTTCTTGTGGTTTGTGAGATTTCATGGAGAGGACTTAAATTGGAGCAGATGAAAGTGTGTGGGTATAACCAGGAATGGGTGGTGGGGATGTGAGAAGTCCCAAATATGGGAATAAGTTGTCTCCTAACAAACTCAAAAAAATTAGTATGGGAAAACTACTTAGAGTTAGTCTTTTTTGAACTGAATCTCCCACAGGAAAGTCCCATGATTTTTAGCTATTAAAAGCAAAGAGTTTGAAACCCTTCTATTCCAGGAAAGAGCCAGACAAAAACAAGGTGTTTGCAGATATCAGGATGTTTGTGGTCCTGATTTCAGGCTGTGGGTATCTTTCCCTAGAAGATGGCAGGTGGGTGACTGCCCCATTCCATCCCCTCCAGCCAGCAGCCAGCTGGTGCTGGGAATGTTTGGAGGAGTCCATGTGACAATTCCTAGACTCCTCAAGTTCTGCTTTCAGGCAACCGTGATGGTAAATACAATTTCACAAACTCTCCCATGATCCAAACTGCTGAATATAAAGCCTGGCTCCTGGCAGGGACTCTCTGAATCATTCCTCTGCCTCCTCTGCTTTCCCTTTTTGGATGGCAATAAAGACTCCTGCCACCACTCTGAAGCTTCATTAACCTTTATTAATTTTCTCAGGGTTCTGGGATCAAATTTGTCACCATTTCAACCCTTGGCAGTTCACACTTCTTGAAAAGATGTCTGACTGTTTTGCCTCCTTGGGGGAAAAGATCTTCTGTCTGGTACTTGCTGTTTGGAAACAAATTGGCTGCCAGATCACAGATTACTCGGGCTCAGCTCTGCTCTCTGCTATTCCATGTGACTCCTGCGGAGTCAGCTGAGCTCTCCTAATTTACAGCAGGCACTCCTGGTGGATGGATTTGGTTGTTATTGCTGGGTTGTTTCTCTCTTTGCTAGGAAGGCAATGTGTCAGGGTTACAGCATGTCCAGTAATACAGACAACAGAAATTTTAGTTTTCCCTCCAGCCAACTCAGGGCTGATCCCCACGGGATGAAAATGAAAAGCTGGCAGAGTGTGGGCTCAGAAGGAACAGTTTAATGCCTTTGATTTACTGTGGATGCATTGTTTACCTTCTGAACTCCACACCGTGAGCTCCACTGGGACAATTTCACTAGGACACGAGGGTCAGGAGCTTGTCTCTCACTGAGAAGGAAAAGTTCCCAGTTATAGCTGTGTTGGTACTCTGCTGATAACAGACTTACATCTCTCCTTGTTGCTGGTGGCAGGGTAAAGTCTGAGAAGGAGACTTCCTATTGAGGAATCCCTTTCCTTTCCACCTGCCATCACCTGCCTGCTCCACTCAGCGTTTTTTGTCTCCTCTACAGGGCATTTCTAGGCAGGTGCTGGTTGCAAGGCAGAATTTCCCACCAAAACCACCCTGCCAGTTGTCACCATAAATCTCAAAACACCACTAGGGATGGTGGGATTCCGTGCCAGCACGTCTGAAGAGGATGAATCCTCCACAAGTGCAGCAAGGAGTGCAGACGCCCTAGAAAACCACTGAAATTAATTAAAGACCAGACATAGGGGATCATACTCTGCATGGTCCCAAACCTCACTCAAAAAGAAGAGGTTGAACCACCAACCAGCCAGAATCTTTCAGGCTTGTTGGTGCTGAAACCTCAGGGAAAACTGATGACCAGGGGTGCTGGGGTTGGAAAGCAGGTGGTCATGTCAGGGGAACGTCGCAGGTCGCTGTTGTTAACGCGTGTAACCTTTGTAGTGAAAGATCTTGCAGAGTGAACCAAGGTGTATTTACATGACCCATTACCTTGCCATAGCCAATGGACGCTATAATTCCAGAAGCCAATCGCTGAGGTCCACAGATAACAGAAAGCGAGAGGACCCTGACGAACTGCAGCACTACGGGTACCCTGCACCTCAAATAGGTAAGCTCTGACCTCCCACGGCGGCCTCTGGAGCTGGGACACTGCTCTGGTCACTGCACTGCCCAGCTGGGCTGGGCTCTCTGACTGTTTCAATGACCCCCACAAACCCCAAAACCATCTCCTTCCCCCAGGTCAGTGTGGGGGACGCTCCCCCCGTGTTGTCACGCGCTGAACCAATGGCCATCGCCCCCTGTGTTCCCATTCCATCACCCCACGGGGTTTTGTGTCGTCACCATCGGCCAGAGAAGGCAAAAAGGGACAGACACAAAGCCCTGGCAAGACCATCCATCCCACAGAATGTTTTCCCATCACCCCGCCTACCTCTGAGTCGCTGCTTTGTCTGAATTATCCAGTCACATGTGGTTCATGAAGCCAAAGCTGACCTTGGTGCAATGCAGCCCCTTTGCTGATGTCCATGTCATGCCTTCCCATTGGCTGTGAGAGAGGGAGAGCAGGGCTTGGTGGGGACAGAGCAGGATTGGTTTCCTCTGTCCCTGGGTCTTTAGTGCTCTGCAAGGACTTGTCTCCAGTAGGTTCTGCAGCAGGACCTTCCACCCTTCTGCCACAGAAGGGGAATAATGTGTAGTAATATCAGACAGCATGAGCTGGGAAGATGGGGATGAATCCGACCTAAATCTCTGCCAGATCTGATCTACCCCATCCCTGGAAGTGTTCAAGGCCAGGTTGGATGGGGGTTTGGGCAACCTGATCTAGTGGAAGGTGTCCCTGCCCATGGCAGGGGTGTTGGAAGTAGCTGATCTTTAAGGTTCCTTCCCACCCAAACCATCCTGTGATTCTGTGATTCAGTCTGGAAAGGTTTTGTGCTCTCCCTTCATGCCTGCGTGTCATGGCAGGGCCTCAACACATCAGGGGTCTCAGGCAAAGCACAATGTGCTGAACCTGGCCACAGGTTAAAAATCACTGCCCAGTGACCATGCCAGCTTTTTGTGCTCTAGAAAGGTTTCAAAGAGGTGATTTGATTAGAAGTGAGAGAGGGTCATATTCTGGTGTTGGTTACCTGTGCTCCACCCAGCCCAGGAGGACTTTGCCACTGTGCAGAATCAGGAGTCTGTGTAGTGTGGAGTAGCTGGGGGTGACTTGTTGGGGTTGTGGTTTTCAACACAAAGCAGGGGTCAGCCTCAATTTCCTCTCTACCCTCTACACAGACTCTGCTCCCTTCACTGAGAGCAGCTTCCCTGCCTGCAGGATGGATCCCTGGACTCTGGTAAAACCTGCAGGAGAGGGAGGACTTTTGTGTTACAACATGGAAAAGCTGAGCTTAATCTCTCTGTCCAAATGCAGAAGAAAGGAAGGCTCTTAAGGGCAGGCCCCTGTTGTTCCTACTCTGCCTGGTCCCAGGTGCTTCCCCAGAGCTCCTGCTCCAGCCTGTAACTCAGCCATCAGGTTTATAGTTTGGCCTTTCTTCCTGCCGTGCAGCTGGGTGCTGGAGCTGGGCTCAGTGACATCTCTGTCACCTCCCTGCCATTGTGGCCACTGCTGTAGCATGGCTGGCTTGGGCTGTGGCATCCCTGAGGGCAGCGTGGGCTGGGAGATGTGCATTGTCCTGCTGCAAGCTTCCCACATCCCTGTCGCTGTCCCAGGTTGGAAGGAAATCAGGATGGAGATGTGGACACAGAGGGTACAGTTCACAAAGGGATTAGAGGGAATTTTTAGGTGAGGATGCAGAAGCAAAGCCCACAACTACCCTTTGGGCACAGCTTGCAAGGAATAAGACATTTCACAACTGCTCAAGACCTGGAAAAAGATGAAATACAAAAATCAGCTGATGCCATCCAGAAGAATGTGGATGAGGGGACAGCTTTGCCCAGCTGAAGAGCAGCATTTTCTCCTGCCAGCCTTTCACATCCCTGGTGCCCAGGCTGTGGCAGGGCTGTGCTCTCAGCCAGGGTGCTGCTGGCTGCCCAAGTGCCTCTCCCAGCAACAGCACAGGAGCCAGATCCAGCCCAGCAGGTCCCTGGCATGGACTCTCCTGGCTCAGGAGGACTCTGCCAGCAGCAGGATGTGAGCAGAGAAGCACACGGGGAGATGTCAGACTGACAGACCCCCAAAGTGAAAGGGCTTCTGGCAGAGGGAAGGCAGGAATGTGCTGCTCCATTAGTGCTGAGGGAAGAAGAGTCATGGAGCACCTGCAGGCACTGATGGGGACATTGCAGCCAGGAGCTGGAATGATCCTGGGTTGCAGTGCCAAATCCCCATGAATTAACACCCAGAGTGTCTCATTCTGCAGCACCTGCTGGACCCTCTCCATCTGCTGCACCTGGATCTGTGGGAGCAGCAAGGGCCATCTTCCCACTTCAAGTGGGGTAGAGAGCCCTGAAAAATCCTTTGGGACATTCCTGTTAATCCCCAAGCTACTCTGGGGCATCACAGAACTAATCAGAAGTCAGACATGCTGAGATAGCTGCCTGCAGGCTCTGGTGAGGGTGCAGCAGGGCTTGGCCCCTTCTCCTCTGGGGATAAAGAAAATTTGGCTGGAGCCACTCTGCTGTGAGCACAGGCTGATAGACTTCGAGGTGTTCAGCCTGGAGAAGCAAAGGCTCTGGGGAGGACTTAGAGCCTCTTCCAGTGCCTAAAGATTCTCCAAGAGAACTGGAGAGGGACTTAGGACAGGGGCATGGAGTGGCAGGACAAGGGGCAATAGATTTAAGCTGAAGGAGGGTAGATTTAAATTCAATATTAGAACAAAAATCTTCATTATGAGGCTGGTGAGACCCTGGCAGAGGTTGTCCAGAGAAGCTACGGATGCCCAATCCCTGGAAGTGTCCAAGGCCAGGTTGGATGGGGTTTGGAGAAACCTGGGATAGTGGGTGGTGTCCTTGCCCGTGGCTGGGGGTTGAAACAAGTTATCTTTAAGGTTCCTTCCAGCCCAAACAATTCCATGATTCTATAATCTCTGGCAGGTTGAATTACAAAACAGCACTGAGCTGGACTAGGCAGCTTTCAAACCCAATGAGCATGGTAAACATCTTGCCATTATATCTAAATCCAGAGTCAGAATCCACTTCTGGGTTGAATAATTGCAATATACTTCACTCAGTAATTTTCATTTGCTGCCATTTGACCCACAGGAGTGCAGAAATTCTTCTCACTCGTAGTTTTGATGATGGGCACTATTGTGTTTCTCTCGAGTAGAGAGTGAATTTGTCTCATGCCTGAGAGTGTCTCAGAACTGGGTCTTGCTTGGTTTGAAAATTAGTTAAATTTGTGCAAGGCTTGAGACAAGGCTGGATATAATGTCCCAGTGGACTGAGATGAATTGCTTGGTTCAGAATGACACCAAGCCCGAGGGAGTCACCAGCACTTAGAAAATAAACTGTATTATGGCTTTAAGGGCCAGGGATTCGTGCAGTGTGAGGGACGATAATTGGGGAGATTTACCTCTCAGCACAGATATTTCTGCTGTGAAAGGGCAAAAGCCAGAAATAATAAAGAGGAAAGAGGCAGGAGAGGTGGGGTTTGGTTCAGAGATGCCATTCATTCATCCAGTGACACAGGAGCTCTTCTGAATATGGAGATTGCAAAACTTCAGCCAGGTCTGAGGGGGAGGTTGGTGGCATGGTGGGCTCTTCCCACCATGAGCTGCTGATGGAGGAGGCTCCTGTGTCTCTGCAGGCTTCCCCTGTCCCACCTCTGGCGTCCCAGAAAGATTTTGGGACCCAAATTTGGAGTGTTTAACTACCAAAATCCCCAAATGCCTGCCCCTGAGGGACTGGGTGCAGAACTGGGGAGGCTGCTCAAGGTGGATGGAGAAATGCAAAGACACCAGCAGTTCATGGAGCATCCAAGCAGGCAAGGGAGCAAGAATGGTTGGGATCTGTGGGCCTGAGAGGGATCTGCTGGAGTCTGGGATACTCTGGATGGCAAATGATGAAGTGATGGTACCATAAATGTAATTTGCTGGAGGTGAGCTTGGAGCATGGCAGGATTCTGGCTCTGGAAAGGCAGGAAAATTGCCATGGAAATGCAGATCTCTCTCTAGCAGATCTGATACTTGTGAAACAGGACATGAAACTGATGTTTTCCTGAAGCCCTAAAGCCTTGAAACACACAAGGTCTCCTACACATCCCAGGGAAAGACCAGTGGTCCATAACTTTCATCTAACTGGGACCAAGTGGGCAGAATAATGAAATAAATCACAAAAGGAAACAAAGGATTTTGAGCAACTTTGGCTTAATGAACAACAGCAGTTGCATCTCATGATAATCATTGCAATGGCACAGATGAGGTGGGAAAAGATTGATCCTCACCTCCATCTCTTTCTGTGTCCAGACAATAAATGAAGAAGTAAAATCCTGTCAATTTTACAGCAAAGACGGGTCTTCCTCTACACTTATCAACACATATTAATTCAACAGGCTCCAATCAGTGGGTGTATTTTTAATTCCCAGCTGCTGGAATGACAGGAGACATTCAGAGCAGATGTGCTGAAAAGCATGACACAAACCAAACAACACAGATAACTACCAAAAAAATCCCAAAGAGCAGATTGATGAGAGCCACAAATGCTTGAAATTTCATTGCATGTGGAAAACAGTAGTAAATAAATATAAATAAATAAACAAACAAGTAAATAAACCACCTTGAGGAAAAACCTGCATGTGGAAAACAGTAGTAAATAAATATAAATAAATATAAATAAATAAACAAACAAATAAATAAACTACCTCGAGGAAAAACGCAGACATGAACAGTTTTAAGCAATATTGGGAAATTTGGTGGTCACCAACTTTTATAGTCCCCACCACAGTTTCTGCTCTGACATTTTCATGTAGCTGGTTTACAACCCTCACTGAGATCTCCAGCTGCAGAGTCTCTTTCCTTCTCCACATTGCAGCCAGACAGTTTAATACAGAGTCCTCTGCCCAGCTTTTTTAGGGAATGGGGTGGTGGTGTGGGGTAGTACATCCAAGATCCCTGGATGACCCTTGGAGTCATATTTACCAGTGCTGTGATCCTTCATATCACCCACAGTTTGCCAAATGCATCCTTTTGGGATGAGGCACGAAGCATTCTGAGATTCTGAAGAATTTGTCATGAGAAGGGGTTGCTCCTCTGTTATGCTGGTATTTATATTTTGCCATATGCCTGTGTTCTATACATACCAAATGCTACATTCCAGGTTTATTATGTGCAATATTAGCAATCCATGAAAAATCCAAAAACCCAAACAATGCATGGCTTGATTAAAGAGAACAGAGTCAGCTTTTGTTTCCATGTGGGGAAGAAAATAATTTTTCCTCAAGGGGTAGAATATTTACTATGAAAACTAATAGAAAACCATCCTTTCCCTGCTCATTTCACACTTAGTGTGACTTATTTGGAGGCTGTGGCTGCTGAAACAGCCCCAGCAGGAATATTAGTGACAATGGGAATAAATCTCAATGCTTTTCACTCCCATCAATGGGATATTTTTAGTTGCTTTGCCAATGCTGCCCCATCAGATTAGCAGTTGATAGGGACTGTGTGGTGCCCTGGAAAAGTCATCCTTGTTCCATGTCACGTGCTCACAGCAGATCTCCAAGGTAGAGGAGATGCCAAGAAAACTTTCTGGGTTTTCATCAGCTGACCCTTCTTAGGCACCATCACTTTCTGCTTTGTCAGCTCCTCCTCTGCCCGTCTGCAGTGGCAGGGGCTGTGAGAAGGCAGGAAAAGGGGTTGAACACTTAAAAGTGAACAATTTATGGATACATTTAATCTGTCTAATCCCTGTTGGTACAATCTCTAAATGGAGTTTCCCTATCCCAGCTCACAAGGTTCTGGAGTGGCTACACCACCTTCAGAGGTGGAGTTTGCCCTTCCCAATGACCCGATGCTTCCATAGCATCCTTTTCCTTTTTTTCTTTTTTCATAATGTGTGCATCCTACAGCTCTACACAGTACCCAAAAAAAAACCCCTTTAGCCCATTCTAAATCTCACATTTCCTCCCCAGTGCCCTCACACATAGCATCCTTTTCCTTTTTTTCTTTTTTCATAATGTGTGCATCCTACAGCTCTACACAATACCCAAAAAAATGTCTTAGCCCATTCTAAATCTCACATTTCCTCCCCAGTGCCCTCACACCCTCCCACCCATCTTTCACCCCACCTGCAGGACACATTGCAGCCTCACAGATCTCACAGCCGGCCCAGCGCAACTTGGAAACTTCTTCCCCGGAGATGCAAGGATGCCACATCCTCACCTTGTGTTCCAACCCTCCACAGGTGACCCTGCAGCAGAGGAGTGGTCCCCGTGGAGCGTGTGCTCGACCACGTGTGGGGAGGGCTGGCAGACCAGGACCAGGTTCTGCGTTTCGTCTTCCTACAGCACCCAGTGCAGTGGCCCTCTCCGGGAGCAGAGACAGTGCAACAACTCTGCCGTGTGCCCAGGTACTGGTGGCCAGCAGGGGAGGGAGACTGGCTACCTGTGGTGTCTCCACTGTGATATTTCAGGGAGGCCCTGGTACAGGTTGCCCAGAGCAAAGTAGCTTTTTCATCCCTGGAAGTGTCCGAGGCCAGCTTGGATGGGGTTTGGAAGAGCATGGGATAGTGGGAAGTGGTTGGAATTAGATGATCTTTCAGTTCCTTTCCAAACCATTCTGTGATTCTATAATTTGTTCCTTATTTCTTTTGTTCCTTATTCCTTCTCTTTGTGCCTTAAGGCCTCATACAGAGACTCTTGCTAGACCAAGCACCACAAGATGGGCACCTGCTTTGCATGGTGTGGACAATTCCATGCTGTCTAAAGTCCATGAACTCAGTACACCTGCAGACAGGTGCCCTTTGCGGGGTTTCCAGGTCAGGAACAATTTTGGTGAAAAAATACATTCTGAAGAGGCTGGAACCTACAAGAAAGATGGAGAGGAATTTTTTACAACAGCATGGAGTGACAGGACAAGGGGGAATGGCTTCAAATTGAAAGAGAGTAGGTTTAGATTGAATATTAGGAAAAAATCCTTCCCTGTGAGGGAGGTGAGGTCCTGATACAGGGTGCGCAGAGAAGCTGTGGCTGCCCCATCCCTGGAAGTGTCCAAGGCCAGCTTGGATGGGGCTTGGAGCAACCTGGGATAGTGGAAGGTGTCCCTGTCCATGGCAGGGATTTGGAAAGAGATGATTTTTGTGGTCACCTCCAACCCAAACCATTCTGTGTTTCTATGACTATTTTGAAGAATTCTGCTGTTAAACTGAGCATGTTATTCATTTCTCCTGACCAGCAACATCGTTGTTCAGAAACAATTCTATGAGGGTGAAACCACCATCCATGGTGAAATCACCATCAGTGTTCTTTCCTGTGTTTCCTCCTCTAGTTATCTCTTATCATGCAAGAAGCCTGGTGAGAATTAGTTTTTAACCCCCTTTCCTGACACCGGGGCACCAGTCACTATTAACAACTGATGAAGGACTGGAAAAATCCCTGTTTATTTGTCTTTCTTCTTTTTCTGAAGGATTATTGATTTGGCATTAGCTTCTGTGGTAAAGCTGGAAGGGATGAAGTCCCTTTAGAAAGATCAGTGCATTCTTATAACATTTGGCCTCTGGAGATTATAGTGACTAAAATTCCATAAATAACTTGGCCAGATTAGATTAGATTAGATTGGAGAAGATTAGATTAATATAGATTAGAAGGCTAATTAGATTAGATTAAAATCAATTAGATGTCTGATTCCAGGAGCTACCAGTGATGTCTTGAGCACTGTTGGAGGATGTTGCCCCTTCCATTTTACCCTTCCAAGTCTCCCTAACTTTGCTCTGAGGTGTTACTGACCCATGATAATAATCAGTAGACAGACTGCAGCTTTTCTGAAAGCCTTAAAATGTTGTAGTCTTTGAGGATTCGATGAGAAAATGTTGGGAGGGAGGAAAAAAAGGACAGGAAGTGACAAAATTATGATGATGATGCTTCCCTAAGGGTAGTGGGGTTTTATTTCTTTCTAGCTAGATCCATCTTTTGCTTAAAAAATGTCCTGTTGGCTCAAAAATCTGAAAAATTAAGGTCAGCTAAACGTGCATTTTGGTTTATTTCAAAGACTGGAAAGCAGCAGACACTTGGTGTTGATAGCAAAGCAGAAAAATTACTTGATGTTCCTCTTGCACATTTTGGGTTGGTTTGTTCTCCAGCTTCCCACACGCTGCTCATTCCGGGTGGGAAGAAGCTGTGCCCTGTGGGCTCCCTCACTTCCTCAGGCCTCGTGTGGAAAAGAAAAGTCACTTCTTCTGCTTCCCTTGCAGTGCATGGCACCTGGGACGAGTGGTCTCCATGGAGCCTGTGCTCTTCCACTTGTGGGAGAGGCTACAGGGATCGGACCCGCACCTGCAAACCCCCCCAGTTTGGTGGGAACCCCTGCGAGGGCCCGGAGAAGCAAACCAAGTTCTGCAACATCGCTCTCTGCCCAGGTAGGGACAGTTACAGATCTGAAACCTCCCCTCCAGCAGGTCTGCCCAGCTCAGCTTCCCTCACATGGCTCATCAAGGTCTGTGGCTGACTCCAGTGGAATTCTGAACTGCCCCAAGGAGGATCCTGAGGAAAGGATTCATGGAAGAAGCAGCCCAGAGGTGCTTTGTGGGGTTGTTCAGCTCAGAGATGTCTCAGATTCAGGTTTGCCCTGTGTGATCTCTTGAAGAGGACACCTTACATGGGTTGGATCTGGCTGCCACTCCTATTTCCAAGACCATCTTAATCTTCTCACCTGTACTCCCCACTGAATGGTTTAAAGTTATTTTGCCTGAGTGGGTTTGTTGTACTGAAATTAATTAATAGTTTTACTTGCCTGTGCATTAATTCAATGTAGATGCAAGTTTTCTCTGTGGCTGATCCTGCTCTGGGTGGTGAGATAAACTAAGAGACTCCTAATGGCCTCCCATGCCAAATTTAATCTTTTTATCTTTCCCCTGCCCCTGAATTTCACTTCCAAATGCCTCTCCTCGAGTTTTGCTTTGAAACATCAGAAAGAACCTCAAGGTGAAATTACTTTTACCACCTGGAAATCCACTTATGCTCCAGAGGCTTCTTTCCTCTGACAGGCCCTGGGTTTACAGCAGAGTCCCCCTTAATTTAACTCTGGGTATACTGGTGAACACAATCTGTACACAAGCCAGCTCCCCAAAACTCCCTCCCTATCCCTGGATAATGTCAACTGACATTTTTCCAGTTTAATGAGAATCATTATGAGACATTATTATGTCCCTGGAGGAGGAGAGGGATTGTGGGAGGGATGAGAACTTTGTGAAAACAGTAAGAAGCCTCCTGGCATTTCCCATCGAGTTTTCACTCCAAGTAACTATCCTTGGATATTTGGCCGCTGTCCAGAAGACTCTACTTGGAATAAGAACCTCCCAGACACCAAATTGACTCTGTCATAAAAAGACAAATTTAAGAAGTCAGAACTGGCATTGCTTGGGCAATAAAGCATACCCTGAGTTAACATTGATCCATAATTAATTTAAATACAAATAAATACGTGCCTAAAACAGCAGTGGAAAAGACAAGCAGCCCGACTGCAAGGCTTCAGCTCTAATTAGTGCCACAAAGGCAATCAGCAGCTTGGCAGAGCCAAATGAGAGCGGTGTTGGGGGAATCATTGAAGCACAACAATGGGTGTTTGACACCCCAGACACTCTCAGTGTTTATTACCGCCCTGCTCCGAGGATTTATGGCTAAAGCTGATAAAAATGCTCTGCTGCAGGGACAACAGGCCCTTTGTCTCCCCTGAGATGTGGAGGAACAGGCTAGGCCTCACGTCCTAGGCCACAGGCTAGGCCCCAAGTCCTTGGAAAAGGGAAAAAGGAGGAAAACAATGCCTTCACCACACAATGAACATTTCTGAGAGACTCCCACTGTGGTGTGACCATGGCACCAAGCACTCCTTGGCAGTGGCTGTGGTGGGAACCCCTCAGCATCCTGACCAAGAAGCATCTTTGCATCACTACAAGGTGGCTGGAGGGGCAGCTTTGTTTCTCCTTTTTTAAAAATGTTTCTGAACTTAGAGCCTGTGAATAACTATGAGGAAATTACCTGCTCCAAATTCCCCACTGAACAACCAAATTATGGATTTGGCTCCTTTATTTTGCCATCTCCAAATGCTTGCACTCCTGATAAGCTGCCAATCACCAGCAGCAGGGAGGGTGTTGAGAAAATTCAACTTTTTTTTGATAAATGCAGGTTTTTTGGTAAATGTCACATTTAATGTGGTGAATGCAGTCTCACTTTTCCAACACAGGGAAATGTTAAATGAGAGGCAGACACCATCATTATTAGGAAGAAATTCTTCCCTGTGAGGGTGATGAGGCCAGAAAAGCTGTGGCTTCCCCATCCCTGGAATTATCCAAGGCCAGGATGGACAGGGCTTGGAGCAACCTGGAATAGTGAAAGGTGTCCCTGCCCATGGCAGGGGAGTAGAATTAAATGATCTTCACCTTTCCAACTCAAACCATCCAGTGATTCCATGATTTTATGATCAGTCTATGGAAACTTAGCAGCACAGCCTTCAGTCAGAAAGCCACGCTAATTTATACCTGGTAGGACCTACTTTGTGGAGTTTTGGATCATTTCCAAAGAATAATCACCTGTCAAACACTGTGTTTCACATTTTCCCTTGTTGGGATTGATAGGCACTGGCACGAAGCCTTGAATTTATGCACAATAAAAACATAAATGGTTGGATTGTTGAAAACAAGCACCTTTTGGAGGTGCCTTTATGCCTGCTTGATTTTGCACACCTTGTGGTTCCCTTTC
Organism: Passer montanus; assembly: GCF_014805655.1. Taxonomy (NCBI): domain Eukaryota; kingdom Metazoa; phylum Chordata; class Aves; order Passeriformes; family Passeridae; genus Passer; species Passer montanus. The sequence continues at coordinate 1,143,900 of NW_024356506.1, read as the reverse complement.
AGTTAACAGTTGTTCATTTGGATGCTTTTAACATTTTTTTAACTGAGTTTGCAAACAAAAATCTTCTCAATTGCAATGGGGATTACACAGGGCTGATCAATTCCTTGCAGATTACACAGGGGACCAGTTGGAATTTATTTTTCTTGGACAGACAAGCAAAGGCAAAAAAAAAAAAGAGATGCAATGTGTTTTGAGTCAGAATTCAGACTTTTCAGAGATTCAGGTTGTTTTTCCCGAGTGAGATCTAGCAGCTAATTAGATCTAAACAGAGCATGATGACCACTGTTAATGAGAAAAATGCTCCAGGAAGAGCAGACTGGGTGATGGATCTGTTGATGAGAGACCAATTAGGATGTAGCCACCACACTGGCGAATGCATCAGTCCATACCATGATAATAAGATGTATTCCTGTTTCTCTCCAACCCTGTCCCTATCATAATCTCCCTTGTCCCTCCCTCTTCTATTTAATTTTCAAAGACACTGCTGGGTGAACATCTCCAGCCTGTCAGAGTTAATTCAGCTGTGAGAGAAGTACATTGACCACACACGCTCGCCCTGTTCCCAGTCCTCTGTTGGAGCTCCCACATTTCCCAGCCATGGAATGGTGGATTCCTGTCAATAAAACTGTGATTCGAGTTTCTGGCTGTGCTTAAATAAGAAACAGAGCATTTGCATGCTCAAGAAAGCTCACTCTCCACAGATTCATGCACTGCTTTGCTGAAAAATGGGTCCCTCAAAAAAGTGCTGATGGCCCCAAATGGGAAATGTCACAGTAATGTACTGATCCCTTCAAAGTGTTCAGTGAAAACATGAGCCATGACCTCTGGTGTGGTGTTGTGTTGTGATTGGCAATGTTATTCGTTTGGACTTTTATGCCAGAATGTGGAATATCAACAATTTCAACCTTTATGGCATTATGCAGAGTGTGGAACATAAAAATTAAAATGTTACCACACATTAAAATGTTACTTGCACCCTATGGGACTGTTGGAGGCTTCATAGGGTCCCAAAAATCCCTGTTGCCACAGTTGTCCAAACTTTTTTTGATAATCTCTGCCCCCTTCCAAGCTCTGTGGCTCTGGTTTGATCTCCCCACCTCGGTCCCTGGTCGGCAAAGGCTGGCAGCTCTCACCCCACGCCTCTTCCCAGAGGGAAAGGTGTTCACATTCTGCTCGTTTTCTTTCTTTGGGCCACTCAGTGGACGGCAACTGGAACGAGTGGTCGAGCTGGAGCTCGTGCTCCGCTTCCTGCTCCAACGGGACCCAGCAGCGGACGCGGGAGTGCAACGGGCCCTCCTACGGCGGAGCCGAGTGCCAGGGACACTGGGTGGAGACCCGGGACTGCTTCCTGCGCCAGTGCCCAGGTCGGTGACAATGCCTTCTTCTTTCTCTTGGCCCATCTTCCTCTGCAATTCCAGTAAAATGTTTGTCTGGGGAAGACTTGCGTCCTTTCCGGTGCATCCAGATCATTCCAACAGACCACAGCTGTTGGTTTTTGGTTTCTGTTTTGTTTTTTTGTTAAGGTTGGGATTGAAAGTGTTTGAGACAGTATTTCATGTTCAGGTTTAAATGTTTATTATTTATTATCTATATTACAGTCTTACAAGTTGTGAGTTTTACAGCATTTTACTAACTAGCTATAAAATGGTTAACTATCTTTTTCTATAAGGTTTTTTAAAGTTAAACTATCTAATTAAGAAATTATACTTAAATTATTTTCACTTTTAACCAATAATTAATTCCTTGAAGTTCGCAATGTGGACTTTTCTAACTAATTATAAAATACCACCCAAACCTATGAAGCAGAAGGTGAAGAAGAAGGATTAGCTACTGTTCTAAAGCAGGAATCTGTGCCCATCAACATAAAAAACTCAAAACTCTTAGTATCCAAAGTTCCAACATATGCCAGCCAAAACCCACCAGTGGCAAATGTTTCAGGAGAACACAGAGAGGTGAGTGATTGCCCACAGGGAATTTGTCTTTCTAACCCTAGATATCAGCTTTTCAGCATGAGCTTAAAAAACTCCCATGAAAATATCAATGAAGCCCTTCCCTTGCCTTCACAGGACTTCAGCTTCCCTCCTCTTTTTGTTTTGTTCCTCTCCTCCCACCATTTCAACATTCCCAGTCATATTTCAAGCATTGTATATCAGCTTTAAACTTTATCAGTGAGAAGGTCTGTCACAATAAAGGTCTGTCACAATAAAGCCTTTGTTCATGCCTGTGTAAGATTTGTCGCTTACTTCACTCACCTGTGACTTAATAATAATGACAGCAATAACAGTAATAATAATAATAACAGTAATAATAATAATTCCTACTGGAATTTATCCTGGTCTACCTATTTCTTCAGGGGATACCTTTACACTGTGGTAACATCATTATCTGCAGTATTTAACAGAGGTGTTGGATTTTCCTACATGGTCTTGAGTTGGTTTTGATGTTTAGGAATCTCACTCTTTCTTTGCAATTTAGGGACATCTTTAAAGGCAAAAAGGGGCTTCAGAACACCTTTTAAGACAACCTTGTCTCACTGATTTCAGAGTTATCTGCCAAAGCAACTCAGGTCATACTTTCCACTGCACAAAATATCACTAAATAAAGCAGCAGGATTTGGTGCTGCCTCTCTTTGGTAATTTTTGTCTACTTCTTGGAGCATGGCTCTCCCACCCTCCCAAAAGGAATTATTCAACCCAAGATGATGTGGTAATTCAAAATTAAAGCCCAAGTAGTGAAGAGCACACTTAGGCCCTGCTCTAGTTCTGTCACTGAGTTGTTGTGGTACAGCAGAGGAGAATGTTTCCCTACCTTGCAGGCTTGTTGTGAGGGCTAATTAACATTTTTATGGTGCTTTGATAAATGTCATTGTTAATGTAAAAGAAGCAGAATTTTGATAAATGTCATTGTTAACATAAAAGAAGTCACATTTCCACTGGATCTGAAAAGATGCTGGGAGAAGATACAATGGAATGAGACAACATCCCAAACCTTTTTCCAAGGCACATGAAGCATCAGTGCAATGGAAACAGCTGGAGGGAGCTTTATTTGAGGTCTCTTCTTGGTTTTTTGCCCAAGGGCTCTGCTGATCTCTCTAAATCCCTGAGCCAGACCTTCTAACCACCCTTGGACTGATGGGATGGGAATGGGAACACTCTGACTTAATGTCTGTTAAGGATTAAACCAAGATCCAAAGCAGGAGATCTCCCTTCCTACCAAACCCTGCCCTACTCACTCTATGTTCCTCTGCTCACCTTTGGATCTTGATCCCTTCTGTTGCAGATGATGTCTGGGACATAACAGGCTGTTTGTCCTCTTTATCCTCCTTTCTTTTTGTGTTTCCAGTGGATGGGAAGTGGCAGGCCTGGGGAGTGTGGGGCAGCTGCACTGCCACGTGTGGAGGTGGCACTCAGAGACGTGACCGGGTGTGCTACGGCCCCTTCTTCGGTGGAGAGACTTGCCAGGGCCCCAAGGAGGAGTACAAGCAGTGCAATGACAGAAAATGTCCTGGTATGTACCCCAGACCCCTCATGCTTTCCTTTGAATGAGGCAGAATTTTGACATTTTGGATTTTGGGAATGGCTTCCTTATCCTTTGTCAGAGATCTGAACACTATGCAGGGTTGTAATCTAATAAAATCCTACCCATGATCCAGGCATAAGGTACAAGGTCTTGATTTAACTGTTGCAGAATCCACTGCAACCATGTTGGTTTCAGTGAATATTTGGTCAATCTCACCAGCCCTGCCTTGGTGGTTTCATCTTTTCATTGCCACAGAGTTACAAGAGGAAAAGAGACACTGTTTGGTAGCAAAAACTGGTATCAGAGTCTCAAATCTATGAAGTTGTTGAGTGCTGAGAATGTTGCACAGGTTTCCCACCCTTTCCCTCTGGGAAGCCTGCACACCACTAGAAAGATTTTTAAGGAAATGATGTGTCTGCATCTGCCAGAGCTTTACCCAAACCTTATCCTCCTGCAGAGTGTAAAAGCTGAATGGAGGGTGAGTGAGCTGTAGGGCAGATAAAACCTGGGTTTGGATGTGAAAAATAAGCTGGAGTGAGCACTTCCAAGTGGGGATGTTTCTGTCTGCCTCTCAGACTATACAGAGACTGAAAAAAAAGGCTGTTCACCATTTCTGCTTTCTTCCTCAGTCTGAGTTGAAGGGCCTGGTGAAATTGCTGGTGAGGAATCAATGCCCTTTGTGATGTTTGCAGTCAGATTGCATCGATTGTAACAGGCCATGAGCTCTGACTGAAAGGGTAATTAATTGTCAGAGCAGCTCAGTGAGAGACAGGAGAGATTCTCATGGCAGTATCCCAGCATTCCTACTGGAAGGGGGCATCTCCCTAAAGGACAGGAGGCAGCAGTTTTGATGCAGGAGTACCTGGGGGCAGATCTGCCACGTGGAGGCCAAGCCAACCCCTCAGACTCCCTCACAAAGTGCTGAAGACAAAGAGATGAAAGCCAAAGGACTTCAGCATGGAAGTTGCAGCACGTTCAGCTCGGAGATGACAGAGAAAGAGGCTGTGTGACAGCCTCGTCACTCTTTCCAGCTATGCTCTTAATGAAAGGCATCACCTCTCCTTACAAGCTGTGCCTCTCAATTAGCAGTGGCGTGTGAGAATCTCTTCTAACTCTGCCACAAAGCTCTCCCTCGCCACAGAAAATCTTAGCACCGGGTTGTCTGGTGGTGTCTACAGAGTAAGGCAGATTTAGTTCAGCTTCAGTGTGTGCCAGCTGGGGCCCTGGCAGAACAAGCCCGATCTTTTCTTCTCTTTCCGCAGGGGTTGATGCCTGTGCAGTGCTCAAAAGGAAAAGGCAAGTCTCAGGCACTGGGGCCTGCCAGGGTTCACAGCCAGAAGGGTCTCGCTGCAGTTGTTAATTTGCAAGGGAAGGAAAAGGTGGGGAAACATCAGAGGCTAAAAATAAACCCGCTCAATTTGTTCTCCAGAAAGTATCACATGCTGGTGTGATTCGATTTGAGCAGAAGAATTGAACTTAATTGGGTTAGTTATTAAAATCTCCCAGTGCAAATAGGTTACTCTGGTAAAAGGGATTTTGTTGTGAAGCAACATCAAAAAGAAAAAAAAAGAAGAAAAAAGGAAAGGATTCTCTCCTGGTCTGGGAATTGCTCCTGTGCTCACTGGCAAGACATTCCAATCAGTGTATTTTTAAAGAGCATCTCTGATCCACAGCATCCCTCAGTGGTCCCCAGGGACACTGCAGGGGTGAGGAGACCAGCAAGTTTTGACAGACCAGCGGGGGAGAAAGGGGAGGAGAGATGTGAGCATTCTCCCTCTCTGCTTTTTCCTGTGCTCTGCTGCTTTGTAGCCGAGGGTGCTGGAAGCTTCCACACCCTAGAACTCTCCTGTGAACCTGGGACAATCTGCGACCGTGGTCAAAGCACAGGGAGAAGAGTTTGGAAATCAGCTCCCTGCTCTGGGACAGGCTCTGTGGGTGACTAAGTGCTGTCACAACTGGGTTATTCAGTCTCTCCACCCCACAGCTCCATGTCAGCAGGCTGGAAATGAAACTGCCTCTTTTCCACCTCTGTTCTGGCTTATCTGCAGAAGCCACGAGCTGTTGGCTCAGGGATGAGCCCTGCTCATGTGCAGAGCACAGCTGGGGTCCCGCTGCCCTCCGGAGTTTCACCACAATAGTGATTACTCACAAGGGAACTTTAAACCAGGGGAGGGAGCATCTGTTTTCAGGCAGAGAATTCAGCTTATTCATTCCCACTATCTGCTGGGGAGAAATCCATTTTGGAGCTGCAGCTGGGGCTGGGGCCAGTCTTGGAGCCTGCCTGCAGGAGCAATGATGTGCAGGCAGCTTGTTGGGTCCTGTAGGAGTTCTTCAAAAAAGCAGGACTTGCCATGCCCATAATTTAGGTTTGAAGCCTCCCCACAGCCAGGTTGGTCCCTGGGTAGTCCCAGAGCAGCAGTGGGACATGTCCTGACCAGCTGCAGGCACAAACTCAGCTTCCTTTATTCTGGAAATTTTACATGCACAATGAATAAAAACTGTAATCAGGAACTATTAAATCAATTTTTTTCTCCCTCCATCAGGAGTGACAAATAGCTTTAACACCATCCTCATGGCTCCCTCCACTTTACATGGTGTAAATAATGAGTTTCTCAGCACAAAGACCTCCTGTGGTGAATGTTTTTCTCCCAGATCCCACCAACTCCAGGACCAACTCAGCTCCACCCACAGACAGAAGCTTCCAAAGCCATCCTTCCAATGATTTTTTTTTCTGTGATATCTCAAAAGACATTTCTGCAGGCTCCTGGGCTCTGCAGCAGTGCTTGGAAATGAGCTGCTGATGCAAGGCCAAGTTGTTGGAGCTCAGATCTGCTCTCTTTTGTGCACAGGATGGAAGCAGGCAGAATGAAGACCACCCAGGGGATGTGTCCATCTTGTCTTTTCATTTGCTTGTTCTTTCCTTCATTCTTAATCCACTGATTCATGCCAAGCTTCATTTTAGATACATCCAACACTGAAGGTGGTGACGCTAAGGGATGGCAGAGGCGGAGTCTGGAGCCATGGAGTTCACTCACAAAAGATCTGCCCATTAAAAATTAAGAAATAAAACTCTTCAGTAGAGAGTAGCAACAGCAGTTTTCTTGCAAAGAGCTGCCCAAAGGCAAGGCAAGGATGTGAGTGGACTTTCCCATGGATTTTAGTGAGCTAATCCTTGGTATGGATGAATGCCCAGTTTTCAGACAGGCAGAGCAAATTCCGGAGAGGTGAAGTGACTTTGTGAGGGACTAAGCACCGGCAGAGCTGGGAGTGCAGCTCCAACCTCCTGGCTCACAGACAACACTCCCATGCTTCCCTTTTCTATGTCCTTGCTGGGGAAGAAGCTTTACCAATGGAGTTTTTCTCTCCTGGCAGAGCCCCACGAAATCTGTGATGAGGAGAGTCTTGGCCCTGTGGTTTGGAAGGAGACGCCAGCCGGGGATGCTGCCGCCGTCCGGTGTCCCCGCAATGCCACTGGTAAGGGTGACTGCATGGTGGGCAGGTGGTGCCTCATCAGGGGATCCTTCATCCTTTGTGTCCTAGGTGAGGAGAACCTGGCTGTGGGATGACAGGACAGGCACATGGACTTCCCTCCCTTTGTCAATGGCTAAATTAACTCTGGGTTTCTGTTTTTGCTGTAAAGCACAAACATCCTAGTTGTTTCTGGATAATCTGAGGTGGTTTCCATCCGCCCTGTAGAGAGTTTGAAATTAAGGAACACTGGGATATGTTCCCTCCATTATCTGCAAAAAGCTTTGCAGAGCAGGTAGGGCTTTAGAGTCCTCTGGGTTTGGGTGTTGTAGTTCTCTCCTCTGCCCATAAAGGCAGCCGCTATACAAGAGCAGGAAATCTGAATTCCATTGTCTGCTTGCACTTAAAAACCTCAGCACCTCTCTAAAAACTTCTTGGAGCATTGAAATTGAAGGTCTGATTGTCCTGGTGTAAAGGAAAAGGATATGGGCATCCAGGTGTTACCTGTAGCCACAGGAATGCAAGGTGGTGCAGAGAGGGCTCCAGGAGCGATGCTGGTGGTGGGATTTGTCCTCAGCTGGATGTTCCTCACTGCCAGGCAGAAACAGAAATAATGACAGCAGTGTAAAGGTTTTATTTCATTTGAGGGAGAGGGTTGGATACAGACAGCTCTCTTTGACTCAGCTGGGACAGTCACTGTCGTCCCCAATGCTGTCCTAGAAGGGCTGTACCCAAAGAAAGGTCACTGAATCATTTGGCAGCAGCGATGGGACTGCAGACCCAGCAAACCTGATCCTCAGAGACTTTCCAAATGGCATCATGATGACTGGGACAGGGTGATCCCTCTCCCTTTCCTCCTCTCTGATATCTCTGTTCCTCCACACCACAAGGCATGTGATTATCACTGCAAATTATTCCCTCTGTGGATTGGAGCTGAGGGGAGGCCTGGGGGAGGACTGGAAGCAGCTTTCAGAGAGCTTCAGCTGATGCAAAACTGGTGCTGTCAGGTGTTTATTCCCCTCCAGGCTGCGTGGGCAGCACAAGCCCTGCTTTAGTTGCAAGTACCAAACCAAACCACCTGGGGAGGCTCGTGGGGCTTCCCAAACCAGGAAGAATGCTGTCACCAGGGCAGGAGAAAAAACCTTCCCTTCACCCTGACTAGCCATGTCCAATTTGTTAATTTTTGTTTTCCTGCCCAATTCCTTCTGCTGCTCTGCAATAGTAAAAGGCAGGAGAAGAAAATAAAAATAATCCCCCTAAAGGCTTGTTCAAGCATCTGCAGGTGCCTCTGATGCCTCTTTGTGCTGGTAGCTGAATCTGAACTGATGCATTGACCAGTTCTGGGTGATCTGCATGATCATCAAATCATGAAGGTTGAAAAAGGCCTCGAGTTCCTCAGGTCCAACCATTAACCCAGCACTTCCAGGCCCACCACTAAACCATGCACGCAAGTGCCACATCTGCACGTGTTTTGAACACTTCCATGGATGGTGATTCTACCACTTCTCTGGTCAGCTTGTTCTGATGCTTGACCACCCTTTCAGTGTAGAATTCTTCCTTGATATTCATTCCAAATATTCCCTGGCACAACTTGAAGCTGTGTCCTCTTGTCCCATAACTTCCTACTCGTGACGAAAGACCCCATGAATGTTTGGCCTTTCATCCTGTCCTCACTCCCACATTTGTTTATTTCATTCTTCCAGGGCTGATCCTTCGAAGATGCATCTTAGATGAAGAAGGCATCGCTTACTGGGAGCCTCCAACATACATCAAGTGTGTTTCTATTGATTACAGGAACATACAGATGATGGTAAGGCAGCCCCCTGCTCAGTTCAGCAAGTTTGGGACTCTCCTCAGTGACTGTTACATGGCTAAAGTTACAAAAAAGAAAGGAAAAAAAGGAATTTCCTGCTCTACCTTGATTTTCTCATGTTTTTTCTGCTTACCTTTTGAAGCAAAGGCACTCCATGGACAAGGGATGGTTTCTTTCAGGATATTTTAATATCCAGCTTGGCAGAATCTGGGTTCTTCCAGGCCTTTCATATGACATTATCATTAAGTATAGCTATGACGGCATCACTTCTAAATAAGCATCTTATTTTTTGTTAATCTTAAATTCATTGTTATGAGGAATTTCTGCTGCTCTCCTGCTGCCTTTAGGAGAACTGACCTCTCCTGTTCATGATAAGGTACAGTCTGTCCTAAAATAGTTACAAATTGATTGTAAGAAAACAAGATTTTGGGGTAAAAATATTTTGTTGGGCTATGAACAGAAGAAACTTTGCAGTAGGACAATTACTTCTTTGTGGGCAAAACAGAAAATTTCAGTTCTCAGTCATTTCAGAGCCACTTAGAAGATAATTTAGAATATATCACTCTTTTCTATCATTTTAAAAATATCAGAGGATCTCAGGCCAGCAACGATTGTCAGATTCATCTGATCTGCACTCTGAATTGTGAGGGAGGTCAAAACACTTCCCCTGGCAATTCCCTCACCGAGCTCATTAACTCGACTTTGACTGTCCCTAAAAGTGTTTCTCACATTTCTTTTCTGTTTCTCAGACCAGGGAACACCTTGCCAAAGCTCAGCGTGGGTTGATGGGAGACGGGCTGTCAGACGTGCTCCAGAACCTTGTGGAAATCTCTCAGGATGGGACCAGCTACAGTGGGGACCTGCTGTCCACCATGGACGTACTCAGGAACATGACAGAGATCTTCCGTAGGGCTTATCACAGCCCGACTTCTGGGGATGTGCAGGTGAGCCCAGCTGCATTTCCTGGAGCCCAGGGCTGGCTTAGAGAGGTGCCATCAGGGCTCCAGGTTTGATTACAGACACTGATTATAGCTGATGCAGTGCTGATAAAAATCAGATTATTATTTTTCCCAACATAAATGTCTTTCTGTATTACAAACTCTCATTTCGAGGTGGTTCTTCCTTGGTTTATAAACTGAGAACTTGAAAGCCAAGGTCACTCTGAACTATTTCAACATGATAGCACTTCACTGCAGAGCCTAATTGATATGAGAACATTATTTGGTAGGGATTTCAGGCTAATGACTCAAGGTAAAATAATCCTCTGGCATTGGGTTACCTGGGTGTTGATGTAGGGGAATATCATTGTGGTTTTTTATCCCAGGGCTTTATATCCAGCAGCTACCAGATACACCCTTGGGATGGGTCATCACGTCATGACTTGAAACATTAAACTGATCCTGCAGGATCTGCTGAGAGTGATAAAACTGGAGAAAAAAAAATCAATAGTTTTAAATTTCCTGTCTCCTTCCTTCTCATGGTGTGCTGCAAAAGTCCTACCATGGACAGCTCCCTTGTGATCATCTCTGCATCTCCTGCCTGGTCACAAGCTAAAGGTGATCCTGAGGTTTCCATATATTGAAAACAGCAGAAATAATAGAAAAAAATATATGAAAGTATTTATGCAATGGAAGATCATCTGGTTTTAACCAGTTTCTGATAAATATTTACCATATCTTTCCTTAAAAATCATCAGTAATGGTTACAGGACCTATTCTCAATCCAATGCCTTAGAAGATACAGTAGTTAAAGTGAAATTTTTGGGAAAAAGGTCTTATTAAAACCTGTTTTGCCATTAACATCCTTGGGGACCTGTGAAATGCTCTGGAACCTTTTAGGAATGGGATCATGAGAACAATTTTGGAGCAACTTTAAATCTCACGTGTCCCTCCCACACTGCTGTGACCTTCCCAGCCTGGGCTATGTTTGCACAACAACCTCTTCTGTCCTCTCTTGTCTCCCTTCTCCAGAACTTCGTCCAGATCATCAGCAACATTTTGTCAGAGGAAAACCGTGAAAAATGGGAGGAAGCTCAGCTGGTATGAACCATCAGCACCTTCTCTGGGAATAAAGAGGCTTTCAGCACAGGGTTAAGCCATGAGGAGGGGAATTTCCAAACGTCTACACAACCTCCTAAGAAGAGCTTAGTTCCAGGCTGAGTCACATTAAAGGAGTAACTGAGCAAGCCACAGGATCTCAGCTCTGAGCCAGACTCTCTGCATGAAGAACAGTGAAATGCTGGTGGTGTAAACTGAATTTGGCATGGGTTTCAAGGGTCAGACTTAGTTGGGAGTTGAAAATCCTCATGTCTTTCTGTAATTCCACTCTTTTCTCTTGCTAAGACGAAGAAGTGGGATCATGTAGCTTTGAGGTCCTAGCTGGAAAGATGGAGGACTGGAGGGGTTTTCAGAGCTGGGGTCTGCTCAGCTGAGCTTCTGGGTTCCGCTGTGCTTTGCTTTATTTCTCTGAGCTTCTGGGTTCAGTTGTGTTTTGCTTTATTTCTCTCCAAGCAAGGTTAGGGATCCTGCTCAGTCGTGAGCTCCGCATTCCTGGACGTGTTCAAAGCCAGGTTGGATGGGGCTTTGAGCAAGATGTGGAAAGTGTCCTTGCCTATGGCAGGAGCTTGGAATTCGACGAACTTTAAAGTCCCTTCCAACCCAGGCTATTCTAAGGTTCTATGGATAATTCTGTAGCTGAATTCTCAAGTATTAGGGGCTGGTGTTGTTGTTTCTTTCTGTGTCTTATTTGGCTCTTGATTTGTGTGCCCCATTTGAGCTCTCTGTTGGGAATTAGATGAACTTTAAAGTCCCTTCCAACCCATTCTAAGATTCTATGAATAATTCTGTAGCTGAATTATCAGGTATTAGGGGCTGATGTTGGTTTTTCTTTCCGTGTCTTATTTGGCTCTTGATTTGTATGCCCCATTTGAGCTCTCCATTATGGAGTTGTGTCACACCTATTCCTGTGTCCCTTTAACATAACTTTTGTGAGCTGTTGCTGTTGCAAAATTCCTCCAAAAGATCTGGAAACAGCAAATAATCAAGAAAAAAAAATCACCCAACACACGAAACAACACCAGAATCCAGTTACCTTCACACCAAACAGGGAATTCCTCTGGGGAAAACTTTTTAACAAGTGCTGGCAATTGTTAAAAAGACAATTGTTGAAAGTCCAGAACACGAGACAGGGACTCAAAAACATTTACATCATGCAACAGCAACTCTGTCAGGAGCTGAGCAACCTTCTCTTCTCTTCTCTTCTCTTCTCTTCTCTTCTCTTCTCTTCTCTTCTCTTCTCTTCTCTTCTCTTCTCTTCTCTTCTCTTCTCTTCTCTTCTCCCTGGTATCTTGTGCTTTCCTGTTGAATTTGGATGAGGGTGACATGGTCTGGCTCTGGTTGTGATAAAGAATTTGGACATGGTCCTAGGCAAGATGGCCCTGCTTGTAAGTGGGTTGGGCCAGATGGCCTTGGAGGCCCTTCTAAACTAAACCATACCCCGACTGTGTGATTCTGTGCACAAATACTTGGTCTCAAGGCTCCAGGTTCATGTAGGTATTTCAGCACTGAGCAGAGGAGACTGTCAAGTTGTCATGACAACAGGGAAACCCTGCTGATCCCCTTAAAAACAGCTTGCTCTGTGTGGCACTTGGTTCCCAGTGGCTTTCCCTGTGCAAACTGCTCTCTGCACCTCGAGCATCACCATGACCTACACACAGATTGGGAACATCACGGGGAGAATGTTTTCCTGGCCTGTATTTTAGTGGGAATTGAGCTGACAGCCCAGCACCATGACTTTAGGACACAGAAATCTCCGTGAACAGGATGCCAGCAGAGGTTTTAGCAGTCTGGGTGCTTCTCCCTTAAAGCTGCTGGACCAAAATCACATCCTACATTTCATGAGATCGACCAATTCTTTTAAATCAAAGCCTTTGGCTCCCAATTTGCTCATTAAAAATAAACCCAACTTCATTGCAGTCACACATTCCAATGCCCTGTGGCGCCCCAGGCAGAAAGATATTGTTCTAGGAAAATAAAAACTAAAACATCCCATAAAGGTATTCAGAGAAGGGCTACAATGTTTTTTAAAGAGCCTTTGTCGACCATTATACGATAAAACCTAAAATGCAGCATCCAGTGCAGCCTGGATTTGGTTTGACCTTGTGATTTCAATCTGTAATGGAATATAAAAGTGTGCAGCTAAAAATAGCATCCTCACTCAGTTCTCCTCCTTCTGTGCACACCTGCTGTACTGGCAGGACTTTTTAATCTCATCCTGAGACAGTTTCAGTCTTACCGAGGTTCCTTGGATAGACAGAGAGACAGAGACATGCCTGGCCACCCCTGTGCTCCTTGCCCACACTCTCCATGGCTCTGCCTTCCTCCTGCCTCCTTCCCATCCTGCTTGTCCCCAGATGTCCCTCCAGCTCACTCAGCCAGCTCAGAATGTCTGGATTATGGTGAGGAACTGAAAACGCCGTGAAAGTGGTGGAAAAGGAAAAGAAGAGGAGCTGAACTGCTTGTCTTCAGCCTCCCGTGGCATTTGCTAAGCCCCTGTGGGCAAACGTGCTTTGAGGAGAAGACAGGTAGTCAGCAGAGCTTGTTTCAAGTGGATTATAGTTTATGGAATCTGTCACTGGAAAACTGGTTGTTGTTTAACAGCTCTGTCTTAAGTTGGCAAAGTACAGGTAAAGAAGGGTCACTGCCAATGTCTTTATCAGTGAGGGAAAAATAGGAAATAAATGAGGCAGAGAAACTCCAGGACAGCCCAGGACCAATAACTTGATTCAGAGAGTGAGATCCTGACAACAAAACAGGAAAGGAGAAAATCAGGCTGCCTGGGATTCAGTATTAGATCACAATTGTCCTTTGGTGTGGTTGCTTTCAATAGAGGGAGTTGGAATGAGATGATCTTTAAGGTCCCTTCCAACTCACACCACTCTGCATTTCTATGATTTTATGAAAGGAGATGGGTAGGTTATTATCTTCTCCAGAGGGTCTCCAATATTTCCTTTTGTTTAAAATCTTGCCCTCCACCCTAAATTCTATCAATCTGAGTGTCAATTTATAAATTTTTGCCTTCTTTTTTCTTTTTCTTTTTCTTTTTCTTTTTCTTTTTCTTTTTCTTTTTCTTTTTCTTTTTCTTTTTCTTTTTCTTTTTCTTTTTCTTCTTCTTCTTCTTCTTCTTTTTCATCTTTTTTTCTTGGCTTCCTCTTAGGATTTCCCAGTCCTCCTTCTCCACAGCTCCATAACAGTCCATTATACCCAGCATATGCTCCCAGTTCACGTGTGAGGGCAGAAACCTTTGCCTGCAGAGAAGCTCCTGCTGTTCTCATTAGGATCTGATCTACTCCAAACTCTGCCTCTCTTTGCAGATAGGGCCAAATGCCAAGGAGCTGTTCAGGCTCGTGGAGGATTTCATTGATGTCATCGGCTTCCGCATGAAAGATTTCCGGGATTCCTACCAAGTCACGGACAATCTGGGTGAGTTCATTGGCACTCCCCACGTCAGGAAGAGCCCCCCAAAAGCTGTTAATTACTGTGCAATATGGATAACCTGGGCTGTGGGGAGAGAAGGAAGGAGGGGAGGCAGCAGGTGGTGGGATATTAAAAGGTCTGGGGGAAGACATGGACAGGCATAAATATGGGGTGGCTTTTCTCCAAAGAAGTTGGGATTTCATGAGGAAGAAGAGAGATCCACAGAGAGATCTGAGAGATATCTACCGAATGGAGAACAGATGACAAACCGGGCAGAATTAGACTCTTTCTTTTATTTTTTGAACACAAGAACAGCAGAACAGCCCAGCAGCCAATGGAGGCAGCAAGCAAACAGCAGGCAGTGTTTGATTGATGCTGTGTGCACAATCGCAGCGTGGAACTTGTTGCCAGAGGAAGTTGCAGCAGCCAAAAAGTACAGATGGGTTCATGATGGGATTAGGAAAGTGCACAAAAGAGAGGTCCATTGGTGGCTGTTAAAGTTGATGATCTGGATGCAGCCAGGAGCTGAGGAAGTCCTGCTGATTGCTGGGAGGACAAACCAAGAGATGTCTTGTTCTTTCTCCCACTTCTTATCAGCTACTGCTAGACACTCCTGGAGATAAGGTGCTGGATCAGATTTTCCTCTGCCAGATTTAATGCAGGCAGGATCCTTTCAGCAAAGCACAAGCCCTGCTTTTATCTTCCTTCATGCACAGACATTTCCTCAAGAGAGCATCACTCCTTTGACTCCCAAGATCCAATCTCTCTCATTTCCCACTAATGCTTCCAATGTTTTCCTGAGCACACATGGAATTTATTGAAGCTGGTTTTGCTTACTGGTTTCATTTCTTGCTTCTCCCCAGTCCTCGGTATTCACAAACTGCCTGCAAATGCAGCAACCGACATCACCTTCCCCATGAAAGGCTGGAGGGGAATGGTGGACTGGGCTAAGAACTCAGAGGACAAGGTCACTGTCTCCAAGAGCATCCTGTCTTCAGGGCTCTCAGGTAGGCAGCACAGCCAACACAATTTTTTTCCTTCATTCTGTTTGCTTGGTCTTCAAATCCTTTTCCAGATCAGCTGGATTTGTTCACAAATGTTTGGGTATTGAAGCATTGATGAGTGCAAATAAGGCTTTCAAATATGGCCTGACTAAGAGTTTGAACTAAACTCCTCACAAATGTTCAGGGGCAGGTTTAGTGCCTGGGTGTGGATGTTTATCTTTCCCTAAAGAAGCAGGAAAAATTGGCAGACAATGCTTTAGGTGCCCTCCAAGCCTGGATCCAGACCTGATGGAACCATCTGAGGGTGAGTAGTTGGAATCAGCTGGTCAGGCTGAGCAGCTGAGTCTGCTGCTTGGACCAGCTTTGATAGATCTGGGGATTTGTGGCCCTTGTGTGAAATTCCCTGCCCCCAGAAATGAAATTCAGAGGCATTTATCACCGAGGCTCCACATCAGGGCATGGATAGGAGACCCAGCACGGAGGTGGTGCCTCAACCAAGCTGGTCTCACTGCCAGATCTGGAAATCTCTCATTGCATGCTAGGATAACCCAGAACTATTTATAAAAAAAAAAAAAAACAAAAAAAACCCAAAAAAACAAAAACAAAACAAAACAAAAAAAAAAAAACAACTGGAGGTTTCTGGGATGGTCTGAAGAATGAGAGTCCCAGGAACCAACACATTCAAGGTGTTCATCTTTAGGCAGAGATGACATTTGGCAGGATTGAGTCCTGAGTTCTCAAAAGCAGGACCCTAAATTGGGCTGACTGATGATGGGATTTGCTTTTGGCACTCATGGCTTTGAGAGCTGTTGGCTCCCTCTTCCTTGGGACAGAGGCTGGAGACTGAGTTGTTGCTACAAAAGACCTTTGGCCTCCAGTTGTCACACCAGGACCTTTTGTCATGGGCCTCCCTGCTGGGGATGGCATCAGCCATCACTTCAGCTTGGGAAATCTGAGGCCAAGAACAGCTAAGTGACACCCCCAAGGGTAAACAGTGAGTCACTGGAAGAGCAAGGACCTTGTCAAGAACTCCTTGGGTTTTGTTGTGCCTTGCAGACAGCATGAGCTCCCTGGGAGAAGCTGGAGCACATTGGGAGCGTTATCCCAGTTTGTTTGTGGAAGCTGTGGTGCCTTCACTTTTCAAAATCTTTAATCACCTGTTGGACAAGTTGTTGGACCAGATCTAGACAGAGCTGATCCTGCTCTGAGGCTGAGGGCTGTCCCAAAAGTATCCAGCTCCCCGTGGAGCTGTTTCCTAGATTTCTGTTGGAAGCATCCTCACACAGAGCTGCTCCAGGGCCCCTGAGCTGTAGTGACTGAGCAAACAAAACATGACATCCACCCTGAGGAAACAACTTCCAATCAGTGATCACCTCTCCATGGTTTCCCGAGTACAACCCAGGGCTCTTCTGCCTCTGATTTATGCAATATCTTCTGCTGGTGGTGTAGGTTTTGAGGTGATTCCAGCAAAATCCACCTCAAGTTTTGATCCTCAGTTTTCTCTGGGAACAGGAGTAACTATCCTGAGCAAAGTGATGAAGACAGGCAGCTTCATGAGACCCAATCCCAACCCCCTCACTGCTGGGAGCTGACTTTGAACAGTTGATTTCCATGGGCCAACACTGATTTATGCAGTTGGGTGACAAAGTTGCTCTGCAAGCCTGTCTGTCAGTCTGTCCCAGTTATGTGCTCACCAGATATCCCAATCTGATGATGAGAAAGACGGACATGCAGAGCTGTGTCTGTCCTGCAGTGATGGAGCAGACACACTCTCTGCTCAGCCTCAGTACAAGACATCAGAGAAGCCCCACCTGGTGCTTCCCCAGGCTTCTTCAGCATTGCTTTCCACACAGCCACTTGCTTTTTCTCCCCCTGAAAATCCAGCCCTGGGGCTGCCTCTGCTGCTCATGGTTTATCAGGGGAAGTTCTGTTTTTTTGCAGCTGGGGCATCGTGAGGTAGTGGAGGAGGATAAATAAGAGGAGGAGGTCAATTGACATGCCCAGAGGTCACACAGATGATTCAGAGGCTCATCTGGATCTGCTGCAGCCCCCAGAGGCAGCACATGAGTTTTGGGGTCAGAGAAGGCGCAGTGGGACCTCTCCCCTTCCCTCTGGCCTTGTCGGCCCGAGCACAGCTCTCCTCTCTGATGGCCTGATAGCTGTGGATGGCTCCAAAGGCCTCGAGGTGGCTGCAAGAGACCTTTCCCCCCTTGCAGATTTGTCTGCTGTGGTGCTGTCAGAGGAATTTGTGGGTTTTTAAATGGGGCAGCACCATTTGGGAGGGGTGAGCCTTGGTGAAGGCAGAAATCTGGGATGCTGGATCACCCCAAAGGTGCTGAGCCCTCCCTGTAGTGACAGCAGCCACTGCATCCCTCTGCAGTGATGCTGGCATTGGCCATGCCCCAGCAGAGAGCCCTCCACCACTGGCCATGCTCCTCCAGAGGCTAAATCCTGCCCTGGGGTGTCCCGTGGGGAGAGCTGCCACCCTGAATGTCTCAGTGCTTTTGTCTTCTTCCCTCTCCTCTGGTGCCCTGCAGTGTCGGACGACTCCTCTGTCTTCGTGGTTGGGACCGTGCTCTACCGGAACGTGGGCAACATCCTCTCCCTGCAGAGGTAAGAGGGGCTGCCTGGGGATGGGGAGCAGCTGGGGAATCACCAGGATGATCCCTCCGCCTGCAGAGCACTGCTCCTCCAGGGAAAAGTAGGGATCACTGGCTGCAACGAGACAGATTCTGACCTGCAGTGGGAATATTTTGACCCCCGTGTTTAGGTGGGGCCAGGCTCATGTATCACATGCTGGAGGTGCAGGAATGTTTTCCCCATCCATGTGCAGCACCCCAGACACGAGGGGAGGAGGCTCAGTGCTGCTGTCTCACTCTTCCCTGCCACCCTTCACCCTCCAGGAGTGGAGCCTCACCCTGCCCTCTTGGCCATGGGGGAGTTTGGCAGCCCTGGCAGACGGGGGATGCTCAGCTGTCCCGATCTTCCCGAGCTGCCAGGGAGCTGCCAGCCACACTGAGCCCTGGAGAGCAGCACAGAGAAATCAGGCTGAGGAGGAGAGAGGGGAGCAGAGCATGCCTGGCTGCACATGTCTGCCTCGGGCACCAAAGCTTTTGTGTTCAGCACTCCCTTCCCTTTTCTTCGCTCCTCTTCCCTTTCCTCTCACTCTTTTTTTTTTTTTTTTTTATCCCCAATGACTGGTACTGAGGCAGTAAATTAAGCATCCTAAGGCACCTTCTAAATCTGTTCTGCACTGATTAGCGTGAGCCCATTTACCATAAACACCAGGGCATCTCTCCTCACCGATAATCATTTAAATACCTCCAGATTTAGCACTGGCAATGGCAAAAGAGCTCCGAGTGAGTGCAGAGAGGAATTAGCAAGTCAGCCAACTGTATTCTGTACTATCTTCCATTACAGCAGTGGGAATTAGATCAGAAGGGCAATAAACATCATTGGCTCAAATGATCCAGCGGCATTTCAGCTTCCTCTGGCCAAGCAGGGAATGAGCTCTGATAACCAGCAGCTGCGGCAGCCACAGCCTCCTAACAGCATTCCCAGGGGAGAGCTGATTTAAGATGTTCCTTAATTAAAGGACAGTCCCTCTTTTAAAAAATCTCGAGTCTTGAATCATCTGTGGAGAGTCAAAGAAAAAGAAAAGAAGATAAATGAAAGCAGCAGCAGCAGTAAAACACCTCTTACTCCAGCGCTGTGCAAATGGACACAGCATTAAAAAGGAGAATGTTGTTAAATAGCAACATAGCTGTCTATGGGTAAAAAATATTTCTGACCACTGAGGAGAGCAGCTATTCCTGGGTACACATAAGAAATAAAGACCCTGGACTGGACCACTCTGATTCAATGCAGAGTGATTTTTCCAAGAAGGGAAAAAAAAAGCAGATTTAACTCAACAAACAGCACCAGCTGAGCTGTTCCTAATTGTCCCAATTTACCTCCCCCCAAGCAGCAATTCCGTCTCTGAGTCACACATTACTCTGTCCCCTTGGATCCAGAGAGCCCAGCAGATCTTGGCAGCTGTGACAATTGGGATGGGCTGCACACAAAACCTGATTTTCCAAGCCGGGGAGGTGAGAGAGGCGCTTGGTCCCAGCTGGACTCTGCTGCAGGGGACACGGACAGCAGAGATCCACCAGCCTGGCTCTCCCCGTGTCCCCAGCACTGTGCTCACAGCCCTTTGCACACCCTTGGTGGCCACTCAGAGCCCTCTGATCTCCTCTGAATTCCTGCTTAAGCCCCATCTCTGCGTGTTTTGTTTTCTTCCCAGAAGCTGGGCTGCAACGTGCTTGTAGGAAAAGCGACTCATCTTCCTCCTGAAAGATTCCTCATGACACTGAGTCCTTCTCCGCCCCCAACAAGCTGCTCAGCTGCTTAATTACCTTCTCTGCCAGGAGCCTGCCTCTCTTTTTAAGGCTGAATTTTTCTGGCTTTCGCTTCCAGGCACTTGGCCTTCGGGTGGGTGACTGAAAAGCCCTCCACATGCAAGGAACTATCAGACAAGCCTTCCAACAGAGAAATTTTGTTTGTTTTCCTGCACCTGGATCGATTTTGTGTCTCTGTTTTGAAATCCCTTTGATGTTTCCCCCTCAAGTGAAATTGAACCCAACAGCACAGTGGAATCGAGACAAGGAGGGTACACACAGAAGTTCTTTGCTTTATCTCAGTGGAAGAGATTTTCAAGTTTTTCCCATTCCAACCCTCTGCCTTGGGCAGAGACATGTTCCACTATCCCAGGTTGCTCCAAGCCTCATCCAACCTTGCCTTGGACACTTCCAGGGATGCAGTAGCCACAGCTTCTCTGGGAATCTGTTCCAGAGTCTCACCTCTGAGCAAAGAATTTCTTCCCAACATTTAACCCTAACCTCATCTCTTGTAGTTTAAAACCATTCCCCCTTGTGCTATCGTTATTTACCCATGTAAAAAATTGCTCTCCTTTTTTTTTTTTATAACCTTCCTTCAACTTCTGGTTCAGCTGCAGCTTCTTGGCCACTGATCACCCTTCATGGTCTGCACACCAGTGACTTCTGTGTTCCAACAACTTTGCCACGCTGAAAAATCAAATCCTCTTTCTGTCTGTGTTGGCTGCATCGATTCTCACCTGCTCCTCAGCCTCCACAAGGAGGTTTGGGTCATCCCTGCTGCTCCTGTGAATATTCAGCAGCACTGACCCTTGCAGACACAGCCTCTAATGAAGACATGCACTGGTGGTTACCTTTCAGCAGATCCCATTTTTAGCTTCTTACAGCTGCCTGCTCCCATTGATTTACTCCTTTACTTTTCCTCTGTAGGGTGATAGTTGGATTTTGTCACTTCATTTTTTTTTCTTCATTTTCTAGTTTAGTTTTTCCTTTTTTTTTAAAGGAAAAGATATATTTTTGATTTTTTTTTCTTTCCCTGTCAAATCAATGCTGTTGTTCCCTCTAGTGTTGGTGGAACAGTAGTTTTTTGAGCATCCACTTACATACCTATGGACAATTCCAAATATTTTTTTTTCCACTTTTTTTTTTAACACTATTTTTTTAAACTGCTGTTAAGCAAGTCCAAATCTTTCCCACTTAATTATTTTTTAAAAAGAAATATAAAATCCAGAGATAAAAGCAAAATATTTTTGCAGTACCTGCTGATTTGGTGAAGATTTGGATAAGGAAGGATTTCCTTTGTGCATGGATGTCACAGGGGCTGGGAGCAGCCTGATCTGGATTTACCACTTCCACTATCAATTCCTTCACAGCAGCACTTCCAGCTGCTGCTTGTGGGGGTCTTTTGCTTATTTAAACACCAATAAACTGCAGAAAAATGAGGAAATTCTGTATTTTCACATGTTCAGTGTCTAGGGAAGTGCCTACAAAGAATTTGGCCTTCCAGGAAGGGCAGGTACCTCATCCCCTGTTGCCCCTCCCAAGAGCCAAATCTCCCAGGGCTGCCAGATTTATTACAGTATTTGTCTGGGCACAGACATTTAGACATCTACATGAAAGGTTTGGCCTTCTTCCATTTGCTTTTGGTCCTCAGGGAATGAAGATACACACCAGTGCCTCCAGCCAGGAGCATGTGCTGCCCATGGATAAGCAACCATGCCTCAGCCTCACTGCAGTGCAGGCTAAGCCAGCCGTGGAGAGGCAAAACAGGATTTTTATTTTTTTTTAAACACATGCCTCAGCCTCACTGCAGTGCAGGCTAAGCCAGCCTTGGAGAGGCAAAACAGGATTAATTTTTTTTTTTAACATGTGAAATCATGGAATATTCTGAGTTGGAAGGGACCTGCAAGGCCCACTGTAGTCCAAATGAGCTCTGTTTCCTCATGGCAGGGACAGAAAATGAGCCCAGGAATATTTTATTTCTGGGATAGATACAGATTCTAAGGCCAGTGGATAAGGTTCATAAAATGGTTTGATTCTGGAGGGATACATGTGACTGTGAGGAGAGCCCAGAGGGCAGAGGATGAGGCCCATCAGCAGCAAATTTCTTTGGGGGTATTTTACAATACTGGGGTCAACCCCTTCTGCACTGTGTACACCAAACCTTGTGCCGCCAGTGATGGTTGCTGTTCCCTGCTCCACAAAAATCCCTCTAAAAGCTCTCTTTCCCCCCTCCTCCCCAGGAACAGCACCGTTCTGAACTCCAAAGTCATCTCTGTGACTGTGAAGCCATTCCCTCGGTCTCTCCTCACCCCTCTGGAAATCGAATTCTCCCACCTGTACAACGTAAGTGGTTCCTGGGAATCTGCCCCATCCCATGGCTGTGCTTGCTTCTGCAGGGCAGGAATGTGTTGCTGCAAGGATGAGGTGGTTTTGATGGGCTCCTGGCATCTTTTTGCTGGTGCAGGACCCTTCAATTTTCCCAAAAAATGTAACACAAACTTCATTTCCAGAGCAGCAGGAAGGTGACACTGCTGGCAGAGGGAACATGGCCATGCTTGTCCCCAGTTCACACCATTTCATTGTGGGCATCATCACACAGGAATAATTGTGCACTCATTAAAATAAGTTGATGTAACTATGGTCTTCCTTGAGGAGGGAAAGGCAGGGGGAAAGGTTGTTCCCATTAATTCTGGAATATTACTCTTGTCCTCAATGCTTTCCAAGGCAGGCAGAATTTCCCTCCAGGTCCCTCTGCTCAGCCAAGATTTATGGGATGGACATTTACATACCCCAAGGTCCATCCTTGTGGAGATTAGATGCCCTCCTGAGGCTCTACAACATGAATATTAAGATCTGTTGTGTCTTTGGACTCTCCTGAAGGGATTTTCCAAAGCTGTCTCAGACAGCTGAAGTCAGAGGCAAAACTCTTCCATGGGGCTTTAAACACACCTGACCCCCTCCTGCAGGGCTGTGCTTTTGTCCCACAAAAGCAGAGGCTGTACTTGATCCACTTTCCAGAAGGGAGCAGCAAAAGGACTCTGTGTGAGAGGAGGGATAAGGAGGAATATCCGTGGGTTGAGTCAGGAGAGAGGCAGAGTCAAATCCCTCTGCAGTGCTCGTGATGCAGAACAAACCAAGGCACGTTTCATTCTGCCTTTTCAATCCCAGGGTGGCAAAAGCCATTCCAAAGATTTGAGATCCATGGCAGCTCACCTGGTGTATCTCTATTTCCCTCCTTAGGGCAGAGGAAGGGGTTTTACAGGACCCACATTCTTCATTCCATTCCAGACACTCCACAAACAGCGTGACACTGATTTGTTTCTATTTTCCCTTTCTTGTCTCCTGGCAGGGAACCACCAACCAGACCTGCATCCTGTGGGATGAAAATGATGGGTGAGTTCTCTGGGTTTCTCTTTAATCTCACAGGTCTCTTTGCTTTTTTTTTGGGGTGAAATCATCACAATTTTAGCAGTGATGTGTCAGTCCTTGCTCTCTCTACTTGTTATTTTCTTTGCCCTGGTGGGGAGTGCTTCTTCCTTCACACGTGCACTGCTTCTCTCTGATCTGTCCTTTAGTGCTGTTTTGGATTTTTCCACATAAAGGATGCATGAGCTGGGACCCAGGACTGTGGAAGTTTTCAGACTGAGCTCAGCACAGCTGTGCTTGGCTCTCTGCAGTGCTCACACCAAATCATGCACCATAAAGAGAGTAACAAAAAATCAGTTGCAAATATGGCCTGTGGAGGTGAAGCTCAGGTGATATGAACTTTACATTGTGCTGCTGTGATGTAGAAAAATTACTTTTGCCAGAATTCCAGTGATGACTGGTGCTGTTCAGGAGGGTTTGAGTGATGTGCTTGTGGCCAGCAGGGGAAAAAACCAATCCCAAGTTACCACGAAGAGTTGGGACCATAAATCCCACATGGGGAGTAGTTGTCAAAGAATGTGCATCTTAGAAAGGAAAAAAAAAAGCCACTCTGAAAGTGAGGTCTTAAATCCTGAGTGAACTTGACAAGGATACAAAGTGGTTGATTTAATGGTGGTTTTACTCCACTGACTTTTGCATCTCAGTTTGAGCACCTACCTGGCTCCTCTTCTGCTTGCAGTCAGTTCCTCTCCTTGAGATCTCAGACATTTGGCACATGCCCCTGCATTTATTATTATTATTTATTATTATTACCAGCAGCATCTGAAAAATGATTCCATTCTTGTCCTTTTATGCTCCATTAACTAGCATATGCACACAGAGGCAGGCAACATATTTACACTCAGCTCAGTTCCTGTTGGTCTGGGATTAATTTGGCATCTCTGAGTGGATCCAAAGCAAAGCTGAAGAACCCAGAGGTTCTCCCTGCTTGTGGAATCACACCTGTGTTGTAGCCCAGGGCAGAACTGGTCCCTCTGGCTTCTACTGAAAATTGCTCCAGTGTTAAAAGATGGTTGAGATGCAGGTGGAATTTAAAGAATTAATAAAAAGGGGTTTTATAATATTTTCTGTGTGCCAAAGAGTGTGTGGGTCAGCACAGAGGGTTGGATTGGTGGGCAGGTTCAGGAGCTGGCCTGCTCTGCTAGATCTGTTGTTTCTCCATGCTGGAATGGAATTAAAGCACTTGTACAACAACCCAATTTTTGGCAAGTAAAGGCAGGAGCTGGAACCATTGCCTCTTTTGTTCTGCACTCCATCCCATTACTTTTGGCTTTCCAAAAGCAGAGAGAGGGTTGTGTCCAGGAACATGGAGATGTTTCAGACCTGGATTTAATTAGCTGCAGTCTGAGCATGAAAAGAGCAAAATCCAGTTTGGACGTGGCTGAGGGACGGGGATGTCATTCAGGGTGGGTACAGGAATCTGTCAGAGCTGGCACTGGGAAGCGCCTGGTAGGACACAGATGAATATTTGCATGGACTGAGAGGTTTGGATGGCATTTCTGAGCTGGAGGCAAAGCAGTGCCCAGTTCAGCATCATCAGCATCCTAGAGAATGGTTTGGGTTGGAAGGGATCCTAAAGATCATCTCATTCCAACCCCCTAGACCAGGCATTCCTGCCCTGGGAGTTCTGGCTGCTCCACACTCTTCCTCCCAAGGCTCAGCAGCTTCTTGGGCTGCCTGTTGTCCCTCTGGGAGTGCAAGATGCTGGGATTCCTTTCAGTCTTTAATCTCTGCATCCTCATGGCACCAAAGAATGCCAAGAGCCGAGAAGGAAATTTCTTGGCACCAAGGCCACAGTTCAGTTTTCAAGGATGGATTCCAACCCCCCAGCAGATTGGTTGTGCAAATGCTGCTAAGCCTCCGCTTTCTCCATGTTTTGGGATTTTGGGGTGTGTGTGTGCATGCCTGCAAGTGTTTGCAATCAACATTTATAGTCTTGAGCAGCTGAGAAGCCCCAGATCCTGATGTCAGCAGATTTTTGCTCGGACGATGTTCCAAAACTTAGAGCTGATCCGGCAAGCTCTGGAGAGGGGAGCTGCCAGGCTGTTTGTGCAATATTTCAAAAGCTGATTTGCACAACATTTTAAAGCTGATTTGCTACCTCTGCTGCCTCCTGGGAAAGTCTAACAAAAGGCAAATTATGAAAACCCTGTTCCCCAGTCCTGACTGCTCACCTCAAGCAGTGCTCTGGTGCTGTTGAGGGGTTTGAGTCACAATTTTGGGTAATTGTTTCCTGCTTGGAACAAGAACTGTAGCACCCTGGACTTGTTGCTTGTTATGTGGTAGAGGTCCTGATTGGTGACTCTGTGACATGAAACCCCACGGTTCAGCCACTCTTTTGTTGTTCCCCTCTTTGCTCCCATCTTCTCCTTCCTGCCAGCCCTCCCTGTGGCCTGGAGGTTTTCTCATAAAGTGGTTGTGCAAATGGGTGAAACTAAGGATGTCCCATCCCGGGAAGTGTTGAGGATCAGGTTGGATGGGGCTTTGAGTAACCTGGTCTAGGGGAAAGTGTCCCTGTCCATGGCAGAGGGGTTGAATTAAATGTTTTTAAAGGTCCCTTCCAAGCCGAACCGTTCTGTGAAATCCTATTTCCCAGTTCTGACCAATTTAATGGATTTACAGCTCCATTTCCCTGCCTGTTCTCCCACCTGCTGCATTCCCTGCAGCCCAAGCCAGCCTGTGGATGGCCAATCCCCATTTGCTCTGCCTTGAATTATCACCTCCACAGCATGTTCTTTGAGGGTCCATGCTTCAATCCTGCTAGTGGCCAGTGTCACCCACTCATTCTACTTCAGCTGTGGAACCACCCAACCTACTCCTTCCTATATACTCCAGAAGAGACTCAGCACAACGAGCAAAAGCCCAACGAGGGCCGTTCTCTGTCAGAGCACAGAGGTCCCTTCCTTCACGTTGTTAATTCCACTGAGCCAGTCCACCTTCCAGTGATCAAACCTTTAACCCATACCTTAATGTTTTTGTGAACATTTGACCATTTAGAGTTCAAAGAAGAAAAATTATAGAATATAGGAGACAATTGTGAATCAGGTTGCTTTCTCAGAAGACGCTGAGACCCCTCAAGATTCCACTTTTGCCTCTCTCCAGGTTCCTACTCCAAGGATGGGTGGCCAGGTGGAGCTTCCCCACACTCACAGTCATCCACCTGAGGCTGCAGATTTTGGTGATCCAAGTTCCTCCTGATTCCAGTGACCCAGCCTCTGGATTTAACCCCTTGCCTCCTGTGACAGAACGGGTACAGAGGCTGGAAACCTGGAGCAATCCTCCCATGAGAGCTCCTGCTTGTTCCTGCAGCCACCTGAGCTTCCAATCCCATCCAGAGCATGCCAAAATCCTTTAAAGGCCACTTAAAATCCATGGGCCGTGAAGGGTTGGACTGTAAAATTGCAATTAGAATCAGACAATTATCTGGTGACCATGTGCTTCCTCTAAGATGGAGCTGTCTAACAGAGCACTTGGACATAAAAAAAAAGAGGAAGAACCCTTGAGTGTTCATTCATTTGCATTTAGATGGATATTTAAGCTTGTACTATTAACAATGGAGTTTTGATTTATTAATCCCAGCCCCTTTGAGTGACTCTGAGATTTGTGGGTGGCACCTCTGCTTCTCTTTTCTCTTTCCCTTGCTCCCCAACTCCTCATGGCATGAAATAAGAGGGGAGAAGATCAGGGACTAATTTCTGTTGTGTTGGGTGCTGGGAGTGTGATTAATGAGCTTAGCATGGGCTGGGTAAATTGAAAGTTGAAATCAGAGAATGATTTGGGATTCTCTGGCTCTCCTCCTAAGGGTGTTCATCTGGAGTAATTATTGGCTGCTTAGCCCTGATGAAGTGAAAACCCAGGCAGGATCTGGGCTCCTGCTCCCTCTTTCTCCTCCTTGGACAGGGGAGGAGTTGATAAATACATTCATGGTTGTGTGCTCATGCTCTTGTGCATCACCAGAGTTTCATTTCTCACCTGCCTTGCCCTGGTGCCCAACGGGGATTTCATTTGGCAATGGGAACAGGGAGACGGAGCCAAGGTTTGTTACTGGTGGTGACAGCATCACTTCATGTGTCTTTACAACTCCCCAAAAAGACATTTTAATGAGGTTGGAGTCAGTCTCTTCTCCCAGGTAACAAGTGACAGGACAGGAGGAAACAGCCTCAAGATGGACCAGTGGAGGTTTAGATTGGATATTAGGAAAAAATTCTTCACTGGGAAAGTGGTCAGGCTTTGGAACAGGCTGTCTAGGGAAGTGTTAGAGTCACCACCCCTGGGAGTGTCCAGAAAAAAAATGTGGATGTGGCACTTGGGGATGAGGTATAGAGGTGAACATGGCAGTGGTGGGTCAAGAGCTGGGCTCCATAATCTTTTCCAGCCTTAACAATTCCATGATTCTGTGGCTGCAGAAGAAGATGTGGGGCTGTTTAGTGTTGCAAAGCCCCCATGGGGCTGATGAATCTGGGTTCAGGCCATCAGAGCTGTGTTTGGGTGTTCTTTGAGCATGGGGTCAGGTAAATGAGGAGAACTGGTGTGAGATGGAAAGAGACGGTCACAAAACACAAAGTGTGGGATGTCTGCCAAGGGCATGGAGTGATGGGACAGGGGAAATGGCTCTGAAGTGAAATAAAGTAGGTTTAGATGGGATATTAGGATGAAATTATTTACTGTGAGGGTGGTGTTGGAACCCTGGAAACTGGAATGCCCAGGAAAATCCCATCCCTGGAACTGTCCAATGCCAGGCTGGACAGGGCTTGGATAAACCTGGGATAGTGGGAGGTGTCCCTGCCCATGGCAGGGGAGTGGAATGAGAAGATATTTAAAGATCCTTCCATCCCAAAATCCTGTGAAGTGTCTGGAGAGGCAACATGGGATCAGGCTGCAACAGGTGAGCACTAATTATCCCCTCCTTGGTGACAGCAGGGTCCAAGCCAGCTGAGGGATTGTATTTTATCCCCTGGTGCAGGAGACAAAATCAGGCCATGCAGGTGTGAAATCCAACCCCAGGCACACAAAGAGTGAGCTCCAGCAGGTCTGCATTGCCAGGGGAATCCTCATCCCACAGGGAACACCTGGCTCCATCGAGCAGCTCCTCTGTCTCATTTTAATAATTAAGCAATATAATAACCAGGCATTACAATAACTGATCTTAAGAGGCCTTTCCAAACCTTCCAAAATATTTGCATAAAAGCTTTTCTGCTCTTGGAAGAGAAAGCGCCTCGGGAATCTGTGGTTTTAATTCAAGGACACCCTCGGCTTCCCTTGGGAAAGATTGTTCCAGTAATTAAAGCCTTTCACCTACCTGACTTAAAAAATGCAAACCTCACTGTTTAGGAAGGTGACCTGCGCGAGCAAGGTTAGGCTTGGAGAACAAAACAAACACTGCCTCAGCTCTGGGGTGAGGTGAAATCACCTGGAAACTCGTGGTATCCTAAAATACAACTCCCAGAGGTTGAGGACAATCCTGCTCATGGGATTTTTTTCAGACGGGAACAGATTGAGGGGAAGGGTGTGGGTTGGTTCTGGAGATGCCAGGGACACAAACCACTGGGAGAGTTTTGAAGTGTCAGAGCAAGTTTTTTGGGGTGTTTTTGTACATTTGCTTTGTCTGAAACAACTCAGAGGAGCCCCCAAAATATCCTAGAAGGAGGAATTGTTTGTGTAATTTTTTCATAGGTTAATTGTACTCTTTAGTGTTTATGTTCCGGATACCCCATGAATTTTGAAATGCAGCTGCTTTGCTTGAAATTCCCATTTTTTTGGGTGGGATGTCCAGTGCCTAATCTGCAGAATCCCAAGCTGTCTGAATTCCTGACTGCACATCCTACAGGATAAAAGGAAAGTCCTTGCAAGGCAGCACAAGGAGCAGGACGCGGTGCGAGTTCCATGGGCTCCACACCACTTGTGGAAAGAGAAAGGCATTCACTTTTCTTTCCTGTGCTTTTTGGGGCTTTTTGTGATTCCAGCCTTGCTGCTCTGATTCCCTTTGGAGGGCATGTACAGCTCCCTTGGTTCTTCTACTCCCCACCACCAGAAACGTGTCACGCAGGAATTGTCTTATCTCTAACATCCCCCAGAAATCATTTTGCTCATCACATCAGTTAATCCACCTCCCAGTGCCTGTCTTTTGAAGAAAAGCTTTCCAAAATCAAGAAACAGCTTCTCTTTCCCCCTGTCTGTCACCCAGAGCATGAGTGACCCTGCCAGAGCTGTAGATCAAGCAGTCACAGCCTGGCTGTGCCGGCAGGGATGAATGATTCCCCTAGATACAGACACTTCACAGAATCACAGGATAGTTTGGCTTGAAAGGACCTCAGAGGTCCTTGAGTTCTACCCCCCTGCCATGGGCAGGGAGACCTTCCACTATCCCAGGTTGCTCCAAGCCCTGTCCAGCCTGGCTTTGGACACTTCCAGGGATGGGGCAGCCACAGCTTCTCTGGGCACCCTGTGCCAGGGCCTCACCACCCTCACAGGGAAGAATTTCTCCCTAATATCCCACCTAAATCCACCCTTTTTCAGCTTAAAAAAATTCTCCCTTGTCCTGGCTCTCCATCCCTTGTCCAAAGTTCCTCTCCAGCTCTCTTGGAGCTCCTTTAGGCACTGGAAGGGGCTCTAGGGTGTCTCTGACACTTTGATTTTTCCACACTGAACACTCCCACCTCTCCCAGCTGGGCTCCAGTGAAGAAGGGCTCAATCCCTGATCATTTTTTTGGTCTTCTCTGGAATCTCTCCAGGAGTTCCACGTCCTTCTGATGTTGGAGGCCTCAGAGTTGGACACAGTCCAGGAAGGGTCTCACAGGAGCAGAGCAGAGGTCACCTCCCTTGACCTGGTGGTCTGTTAAAACCCTGTGAGAAATCAGTGCACTGCTCTCCCCTTTGGATCTATTAATGACCTATTACATGTTAATTTTCTACAAATTATATATTATATATTTTTTTACTGCAACACTCCAGCTGTGGGGGAACAACACTGCCCTTTATGTGATCCCAAACATGTTCTGGTGTTTGCCAGTCCCCCTGTTCCAGCTCCATTGCCCTTAATCAGTTTAATTCCCCACATCTTCAGCTGCAAATCCTGTCTTTCCCAACTGCTCCTGTGGATGTGTTGAGGGAATGTCAGTGAGGGAAGAAAGGCTCGAGCTGGCTACACAGGGGCATGCAGGGAGGTTAATCTGAATATTCCCATTAGTTCCCCTGTGTTAAACCCAGTTAGAAGGATCCCTTAATTCAGCTTGTCTGACTGCACTCGCAGTGTGCAACCAGGCAGATGGAATTATGGTCCCAGGAGCCTTTTTCTAGCCCTGGGTGAGAGCAGACAAAACAGGGCAATGCAGTGAAACCCAGCCACACCTCCAGAGCCTGAGGATTTATCCCTGCTCAGCCTGGGCTCTGGGAGCACAAAGAAGGGCAGATTTCAGGGCTGTTTTGCCAGGCACCTCCTTTGTTACAAGGACACCTTTTCCTGATTTTGATTTATTAATCCCAACCCCTTTGAGTGACTCTGAGATTCGTGGGTGGCACCTCTGCCTCTCTTTTCACTTTCCCTTGCTCCCAACTCCTCATGGCATGAAATAAGAGGGGAGAAGATCAGGGACTAATTGGTGTCTCCTAAGATCAGGGACTGGGAGATGTTGCCTGGATTCCAGGTGTTTCAGGAAAGAGGTGGCCAATTCTGCCAGCACAAAGCAGCAGACCACAGGGCTGTGTCCATCCCTGTTTGGGATTAAACTCCTTTAAAGTTAAACTCCTTTGGCCTTTGCAGTGGTCAGAATTGTCCATGGAACTGGGAAAGCAAGTGCTGGACTGTTTTCCAGTGCCTTTCACAGCACAGGATGCAGGAGAAGCTGAGCAGGAGAACACAGGGCCTTTGCTGCCTGCCAGCAGAGCAGGGTTTAATGGCTTTTGACAGAAGGGAAAAGGGGACAGGACAGAGGATTCAGAGGCTCTGAATCAAATGTTGCCTTGCTTCCCTAGCCAAGACAGGAATATGGGTGGAATAAATGAATCTCTACAGACCTGGCAGAAGCTAGACATTGACACCTGGAGGATGCTCCCACTGGGAAGGGGCTTTGTGTTCAGTGATGTGATTCCCAACCTCAGCTCAGTGCTGAGGGTGAGAGCTGGAGCCTCGTGAGGTTCAGGATGGTTTCTGCGTTCACATGTGTTTGTCCTGTGTATTCTGAAAAACAAACAAACAAGAAAAAACAAACAAGAACCAGGAGCAGCTGAGGGAGCTGGGGGGTTCAGCCTGGAGAAAAGGAGGCTCAGGGAAATCTTCTGGCTCTCCACAAGTCCCTGACAGGAGGGACAGCCAGGTGAGGGTCAATCTGTCCTCCCAGATAACAAGCGACAGGACAGGAGGAAACAGCCTCAAGTCACACCAGGGAAGGTTTGGACTGGATATTTGTGGCATTCACATTCTTTGAAAAAATCCCTTCGCCCAGGATTTTTCTCCTGGGAAGCTGAGAGGCCTCAGAGAAAAAGGAAAATAATTTTTATCTCATTTACTTCTCC
Source organism: Passer montanus (assembly GCF_014805655.1). Taxonomy (NCBI): domain Eukaryota; kingdom Metazoa; phylum Chordata; class Aves; order Passeriformes; family Passeridae; genus Passer; species Passer montanus. The sequence goes on along the minus strand of NW_024356506.1, from coordinate 1,112,306 downwards.
TGTGTTGTGCTCATGTGTAGAATGTGTTTGGAGATTGTTTATCCACATGTGATTGTTTGATTGGATTCTGCTGTGAGTTGTTTTGACTCATGGGCCAATTATGGCCAAGCTGTGTCAGAACTCTTTCCAGAGTCATGAGTTTCCATAATTATCTTTTTAGCATTGAGTAAGTATCCTTTCTGCCTTCTTTAGTATAGTACAATATAGTATCCCTTAATATAATATAGTAAAATAAAGTAATAAATTAGCCTTCTGAGAACATGGAGTCAGATGCATCATTCCTGCCTTCATCGGGGCATCCCTGCCAATAAAATAGATATTAGGGAAAATTAGTTCATGGAAAGAGTAGTCAAGCCCTGGAACAGGCAGCCCAAGGTGGTGGCTGAGTCACCACCCCCAGAGGGATTTAAAACATGCACAGATGTGGCACTTGGGGTTGATGTTTAGTGGTGAACATGGCAGTGATGGGTCAAGAGTTGGGCTTGAGAACCTTTTCCAACCAAAGAATTCCATGATTCTGTGGCTGCATCCCTGTCTTGCCTGCATCCCTGCCAGCTCTCCTGGAGCCATCTTCATGGACATGCCAGGCTGCTGAGGGTGGCTTGTGGTGGAAATCCAACTTGACTTCCCAGGTTGCATGAGGGGACTCCGGGCTGAAACAGCACAGCCCAGGCTTCTGTGTGTGCTGGTGGAGAGCTTTGGATCACAGCTCCAGGCTTTGAAGTGTGGGGAAAAAAGGGAAGATTGGGGAAATCTGCTGCCTGATTTTGGTGTGCTCTAACTCCAGTGACTCAACAGGGTGCAGCTTTGAGCCAGCTTCAAGGCAGGCTCAGGTGCACGGAGACACAAGGAGCTGCACAAGCAGAATGCTCTGCACCCTCTGTGTGTGAAATTCAGAGTGGAGTTGCTTTCTCTCCATGTGCCTCTTTGCTGGATTGATTTAGTCTGCCTTTATGGGCACAAGAAATTCTGTCTGGGTACAGAGCACCACTTTCCAAATGTTTCTATCTTTAAACCTGCAGATCTCACCAGGTCTGTGTCCTCTGGAATACTGGCTTTTCTGGGAGCTGAGGGCTCCAGAGCATCCTGTGCAGGATTTGAGGAAGGTGTGTTATGACCACAAGTGCCTCAGGACCAGGGCTGGACAAAGCCCAGACCATCAGCACTAGGTAGATGTTTGAGCAGATGATGTTTTATGTTTTATCTTTGCTAAGGACACAAGAAGAAGTTTCCTCATCAGGTTTCTTTGTTCAGCTTTCTTTCAAGACTGGGGCAAGTTCAGATGAACTTCTTAAAATGCCTCATTTTTTAATGAATCCTTGAACTGCAAGTGAGAAACAGCAGTATCCACCACAACCAAAATAAATTTTATATTCCTAAAATTTCATCATAGAATCACAGAATTGTTTGAGTTTAGAGGGAGCTTCAAGATCATCCCATTCCAACCCTGTTGGAATGAAAGTGACACCTTTCACTATCCCAGGTTGCTCCAAGCCCCATCCAGCTTGGCATTGGACACTTCCAGGAATCCAGGGGCAGCCACAGCTTCTCTGGGCAGCCTGTGCCAGGGCCTCACCACCCTCCCAGCGAAGAATTTCTCCCTAATACCTCTTTTTATCTATTTTGTCCATTCCAGTCCCAGACACCTCATTCTCATGATGGGATTCCATGGGGAATGGTCAGGGTGCAGGTTCTTGAGTCCATGCCATTGCTCAGAGGTGATGGACTGGCAGGATGATCAAGGTAGGACTGATGGATGTCGTGGAAAAGGCTCCAGAAATGGCACTGTGAATAATGGGGATGGGGAAAGTTTGCCCCTGTTTTAAAGAGGAGAAAAGGACTTGTGTTCATTTTCACCTGACTGCTTGTGCACCGTGCTAGAAGATGAAATGTTCTGCTAAAACAGCAGCAAAAAGAGGCCACAGTGCCCAGGATGCAGCCCTTGTCTAATGATGAACTTTCTGTGTGTCTGGGCAAATCAGTGTAAGCTTTGTGCCTCAGTTTTCCCTGAGCCTGCTGTGCTAAATAACATCAGACAGCTCCTCGAAATGTCAGGAAATCTGGGAGCAAGGAGCTCCTGTTAGTGAGCAAAAATGAGTGTTCCTATTTATCACTGAGAACTGGTTATCTAAAGGTGAGTTTGATGGTCAGACTGGTCACCCAGAGCAGCCCCCATTGTGTTTTTTGTTTTGGGTGGGCAGCAGGGAGTGTCACCACGTCAGTTTTGGTCTTCATGAGGTGGAATGAGGAGATTCAGGGCCACCACTGTGAGATTGCTCATGTGAGGGCACGAGGCATCAACCTGCACATCCCACCTGAGCTCTCCGTGGCCTCTCAGCCCCATGGCAGAGAGGATTAGCAAAAACATGGAATATCCAGCCTGCTCTGACAGCCAACTCGATGTGGAGCTCGACAGATTCTCCCAGTGGCCATCCTGAAAGGCAATGAGCAAAAGTCCTGGAGAGGACAAATCCTCTGTGTTCTGTCCATCAGATTTATTTGGATGCACTTTAACCCTCAGTCAGGAAAATAACTGATGCAGCGAGGTCAGAAAGCCCAATTTCACGGAATAGAATGATTTTCAGACTTGTCAAGGCTCTTTCCAGGGCTTTGCAAATCCTTTAATTCAATTACAGCGCTGACCAGTTGGAAGATGAGTGTTCATCTCCCAGAGCTCCCTTCTGCTCCAGGCCAGAGCTGCATCTCCAGGGGGTTCCATTGACATGTGGAATGTTGGTGGGATGTCAGGAGGGGGTTTTCTGGCTGTCTCTGAGGGAATAAATTAACCCTGTGCCAAAGCCTGGAGCATGGCAGGGTGAGGGTGATGGGGCCCTGGCCCTGCCCAGAGAAGCTGTGGCTGCCCCATCCCTGGAAATGTCCAAGGCCAGCTTGGGGAGGGCTTGGAGCAACATGGGATAGTTGAAGGTGTCCCTGTCCATGGAAAGACCCTGTGCCAAAGCCTGGAGCATGGCAGGGTGAGGGTGATGGGGCCCTGGCCCTGCCCAGAGAAGCTGTGGCTGCCCCATCCCTGGAAATGTCCAAGGCCAGCTTGGGGAGGGCTTGGAGCAACATGGGATAGTGGAAGGTGTCCCTGTCCATTGAAAGGTGTTGGAATGAGATGATCTTTAAGGTTCCTTCCAACTCAAACCACTCTGTGATTTTATGGTGGTGGCCTGAAGCCTGACCCAGCAAGAGCCTTGATCTTCCCAGGTTTGAGGAGAGCCTTTCTTGCTGCTGAGGATGGAAGTGCAGGTGATGCCTTGTGGAGGCTGACCTAGAACAGAGACTGGACAGTGCTAAAGAATAAAGTAGGGATTTATTAGAAAGGCTCAATGGATACACCTTGGGCAGCACAAGACCCCAGAGAGGGCTACACCCAAGATGAATCCAAAATGTCACAAAATACATGACCACTCACAGGGTCTCACACTTTTATAAGTTTTGGTCCATTTGCATATTGGAGTTAATTGTCCAATTACAGCTTTAGCTTATGAAGTCCCATCCTTCTTGTTTTTCTCTCTTCAGTCCACTGTTGTTTATGCTCTTGGACCTGAGATTTAGATCAGCTGTCCTTGGTCCCCAGCTAGAGAAGGAATTGTTTGTTTACCTGCCCTGTGAAGAGAGCTTGCTATCCCTCAATATGAAGCTTAGAAGTACACACTAAAGAAGTACGCAATCTGAAAAATATAAAAGCTAAAACTTGAGGCATCACAGACAGCAAAATGGGTGAGAAGCCCATCAGTCCCCCTCATTTTTGGGTGATGGATCCAATCCACCACCAGCCAGCCAAGGAGACAGAAATGGAAAGGGTCATAATTGCACTGATGAGTGATGGGCTGTCCCCAGAACCAGAACTGTGTCATTTTCAAGTGGGGAAGGAGAAACCCAGGCAGTGCTTTGTCCTCTGTCACCCAGGAGGAGCAGAGCAGAGCCACAACTCAGCTCTCCTGCCCTCTCTCACGGCTCTGCTGGTGGCTCTGAATAAAAGTTAACTGTGATCTGTACTGGGAGAAAAGGAGCCCAGAGGAGCTGGGATCTGAGAAAGTGCTATTCCTTGCTAGATGTGGTTGTTATTCATTTAATGGTGCATAGAACTCGTATGTCAAATCTTAAGGAAGGAATCTTCAAACCTCAGCAAGGCTCCTGACAGCTTCAAGGGCACTGCACAGGATTATCCCAGGGATTATCAATAAGCATGTGATTTTTTTCACCCATAATCCTAGGCTGGGGCCTGGGCAAAGGGATGTTGCAGGTTTTTTGGCTGTCAACTGGGATATCTTTACCTTTAATCTTCCACACAAGCCCAAATTGAAGCTGCAATAGTGTATCACTGCTGCTGGGAATTGTGTTCAGACAGATCTTTTCCAGTCCTGATATCCCATGTGTTGGTCAAAACAGTGCTGGATAGTTTCCTGACATTTAAAATATGTTCCAAGGCATTGTTTGGTTACTGGTAGTGATGAGGGAGGCAGGACTCTGTGATGAAAATCCCTAAAATCTAAGAAAAATGTGTCTTCAGAGCTGCTGCATGTGGAACAACACAAGGAGAGTGAAGGGAGCTCCCTGTGTCCAGTATTACTATGGGATCTGGGTCCTGGCTGGGAAAATCATCTTTCAGCTACAAAGGTAGCTGGAGGGAAGGGATTTTTGATGCATAAGGAGTAATTTAAACATGTCCAAGACATGGAGATCCAGTGTGAATGCAGGGATAGGGAAAGCACACACATGGCTGTGGCTGTGTTGCAGTCCAAATATTTTTTTCAGTCATTAAAGTTGCACTGATGAGTCCCAGGAGAGAATCTGCTGTTCGTCCCCAAGAGAAACAACTCAGGGTGAGACTTAAAATGTTTTGCCTGAGACACGTGGAACAGGGCAGGGGAAGAATCACTGAATTGCCATTGGAATGGAATGGAATGGAATAGAAAATGAATAGACTAGACTAGACTAGACTAGACTAGACTAGAATAGAATAGAATAGAATAGAATAGAATAGAATAGAATAGAATAGAATTTTCAGTTAAAAGGGACTTAATCATCAACTTCAACTGCCTGACCAATTCAGGGCTATTCAAAAGTTATTAGGAGGGTTTTCCAAATCCCTCTCAAACACTGACAGGTTTAAGACATTTACCACCTCTCTGGGAAGCCTGTTCCAGCATTTGACAACCCTCTGTGTAAAGAAATGCTTCCTAAAATTCAGTTTGAAGTGATAGTGAGGTGCATTCCACCACGGTGTTCCCAGGAATATCCTGTTTGTGGGACAGAAATGTTTTGACTTTTTTTTCCAGGTAGCTATAAAAAGAACTCCGTCTCTCCGCCCCCGCTTCTGGAGGGCTGCTGTGTTTGTCTGCACTCAGGCACCAGCACCTCCCAAGTGTTGTTAGAAACGGTATCACAGCACCGGGCATTTCCCGGCTTCCCAGCTCATTTCTACCCAACTCGCTCAGTTTACAAGTTGCAAAAGATGCTTTTGCTAATTGCCAGCTCTGCCAGCTCCTCCTGGGATCTGGGAGGCAGCTGAGGTTGTCCTGCCTGTTCTCTCTCCAGCAAAGAGCTGCTGCTGCAGTCTGTGAACCAGGACTTACACGACTCCTATTACTGTCATGCCCCAGCATTTTGCAGCTTCCAGTGTGCTGTTATTGCAACTGGAGCTGAAAAAAACCAAACAATTCCTTTTCTAGGTCACTTACAGATCTGAATTTTCTTTTACATTTGCCTTTACCCAGATTAGTTCTTTTGGAGGGTTTAGGAGGGAGCAGTGTTGGCCAGTGAGAAGTGTCACTTTGCTTTGGAGGCTTGCAGGGGTGAGACGGCTTCAAAATGCAGCAGAACTGACAGGAATTCTCAGAACATTTTCTGCTGCTCTGAAGCAGGAGCAACATGGGGACTCGCTCTCAGGTCCCCTGACCAAGGAGCATTTATTTTTGTCCTCCTGGCCTCCCTCCCTTCCCAGAAAACCTTTCAGAAGAGGTGGCCTGGGAGCCCCCAGCTTGTGAGCGGTGCTCCTTCACTCTGACACCTCCTGTCATCTCAGGAAAGAAAGGAAGATCAAACAGGAGGATGGAGTGGGAGCTGTCACATCCACTGTACTTTTCCTGCTCAGTTCTGTTACCCTTGGGCAGGTGAAGGCTGGGACCAGCAGCTTCATCCCTTTGGTCCTGACCTACCTGTCTGCTCGCTGCTCACTCTGTGTGGATGACCTTGCTTCACGAGCCAGCAGTGTTGGCAGGGACATTTCGGAGGGGCCGAGGACAAAACAGCCAGATTTACACCTTAGCACTGTGGTTTCCAAACTTTTTCCCTTTCATGACTCCTGGGTGTCAAATGAAATATTCTGATCAACTTTCTTCACACACTCAGACCCCCTTTGATTTCCAGACACTCTCCCCAAGTTGTTCTGCCTCCTTGGTGGCTCCAGAAAGTTTCTTCTCTGCCATAGAATAACTGTTTATTCCTTTATTCCTTTATTCCTTATTCTGATGTTTATCTGCTTCCTTCCTCTGGACATTCCCCTCTGCCCACCTTTGTGGCTGGGATGGAAGGAGCTGCAGCAGCAGGAATCTCCGTTTTCCCACCCTCTGCAATCTGATCTCCTCCATTTGAGATTCCTGGCTCCAGGTGCCAGCTTGGCCTTTGGAGAAAACACCCTGGCACTGAGCACTCCTGAGCTAGAGGATAAAAGCTTCCTGCTGGGATTTCATTTGCATGTCATCTGTGATGGTGATACTGCCTGGCTTTATCCCCGTGCTCCCTGCCTCCCCTGGGCCCTGGCAAAGAGAGTGCCAGGAGGGTTGAGTGCATTCAGCTGTTATTGGCTTAATCCATGAGATATCAGTGAGGCTCAGAGGGACTTCTGAATTTCCCATCTTGGGAGCTACAGACCCAATCCTGATCCCTGCACCATAAGCCAATGAGCAGTAGGAGCTCATTCTCCCTCTGGAAGGACGTTCCAGTGTGGAAGCAGAGCCCAGGGAATCTGTTCAGGTCTGCAGGAGGTGCAGAGGAAGGGCTGAAATGATCACCCTGCCAAGGGAGGAGGCAGAGATGGATGTGTTTGGCACTGGTTTATGTGCATTTTAGTGCTGGGCAGGTTGTGGGGGGGTGGATGGGCATAAAGGACATTTCACCCCTAGGACTGTGCCTGCTGCTGCACCATCAGCAATTCCTGCAGGAAAGGCCACTCCCGATGCTGCAAAGCCCACACAGGACAGCGGAGACATTTTTCAGTAAAAATTGCTTTAGCCAGCACAGTCATCATTGGTGCTGCCTTATAATTGGCAAGTATTTAATTAGCTGAGGAATATTCCACATCTCCTCACTAAGTGGGAAGTCAGAAACTCCCTTTGGGATGAATGCTCTCCCAAACCTGTCACTGCACCTCAGCTGAACCTCGCCACATAAAGCACAGCAGACAGTTGAGTGTGAGTTTGCACAGATGCTGCAACATCTGTCCAATTTAGGAAAGGTGGGTGGCTGAAGGTAGGGGTGTCACTGAAAGTGGGAATGGAGTGGAGCGGAATGGAATGGAGTGGAGTGGAGCGGAACGGAATAGAATAGAATAGAATAGAATAGAATAGAATAGAATAGAATAGAAGCCAAATCCACTGCCTGGGTTTTTTGGGGAACTCGCTGTCCTTTCTGATTCCAGATGTACAGAGACACAGCAGGATGGGGAGGAGAGAGGAGAAAGCCTAATGAAAAAATATTGCTGGGAGTAGAGAGGTTTCCACCAGCTTGTATCTCTGCAAGCCCTTTTTCCTTAGCAGAAAATGGCTTTAAAAGGTTTTGATAGCAATTCCTCTTTGCATGAGCTCCAGAGGGGCCGGCAGAGTGTTTGGGTACCAGCGTGGCTTTGGTTAAACACGTTTGCAGTAGCAAAGCTGAGAAAGGACTCCCCCTCCTCCCCCGTGACCTGCTTTCCTGAGAAAAGCACAAGCAGATCCGTGTCGCTCTGCTCAGCACCTGCTCCTTATTCCTGCTCCTTGCAGAATTGCTGGGGTGCTGTGGCTCTGTGCTCTTCCTCCCAGACATCCATGGCAGAAAAGCAGGAATTAGAGCAAACCCGACCACAGTCACGCAGTCCACTTAAAACCACTGGGATTGCATGGCAGGAGAAACCTTCCTGCAGGAAAACCTCTGCCAGCTTTGCAGGTCTGGAGCTTGATTTGTGTCTGCAGCTCCTGCCCGTGTGGGCTGGAGGAGGGAAGTTTGCTCTGCTGTTTTCTAGCTTCGCAACAATCCTCTGCTTTGCTGAATCCCTGCATCCCTGCATCCCTGCATCCTCACAGCTGCCAAGCTGTGCCAAGGTACCGTTCCCAGCAGCCTGAATCCAGCTGCCTCACTGCCGCTGTGTTCCCACTCCTCCCGAGGGATCTCACCCTCTTCCCTCTGATCCACCCGGGCCCTGCCCACCAGGGAGATGTTGACATCGACCCCCCTGGTGAGACAAGATCAGATCAGCCCCAGGAGGGCTGGGAACGGCGTGTTCAAGGAGAGGGGGCAGCGCGATCTTAAACACCAGCATTTATTTATTTATTAGCGTTTATTTAGCCGTGGCTGCGCCAGCCCCCTCACTGCATTAGCATCATCTCAGTTTCCTACAGGTTTCCTCCCCTTGTGCAAGTGCAAATCCAAAGCAAAACCTCTGGATTCCTTTCTACACCCACATGAATAAGAGCAGAAATCACACTGGTCCCACCAGAGTGTTTTTTTGCCATTTCCTTTGCATTTTATTTGCCCCCTCCCTCCCAAAACTTGTAATGAAGCAGCATTTCATGTGACAGGACATTTATGGCTGCTCCAGGCACAGCATAGCAATGAGGAGGTGGTGCAGCATCCCTGATCCAGGATCCAAATGACCTTCAGGAGCAGGCAGATGTTGCTTTCCGAAATTCGAGCTGGGAACGAGGGAGGCATTCCATGCGTTCAAGGAGCTGCCAGCTCAGCTTCACTTGGCTGCTCTGCTCCCATGAAATGCTCATTTCGTGGTGTGCAGAGGAAAAGGAGGCCAAAGGGAAAGGAAGGACCAAAGGAAAGCAGTGGCAGGGAAAAAAGTGCAGCGAGCTGAGCTCACGCTGACTAAACCTTTTCATCTTCAGAGCAGCATCCCCATGTCTGTGTGTGGGTGTGTACCTGTGTTGTCCTACTCTCACCTGGCTCAGAGTTCTCTGATGTCCTGCTGGAGGCTTGAAGTGCACACTGAGTTTGGTTTTGATGTTCCCCTGAGGTTCCCCTCATGGGAATCCTGCCAGGAACAGCGAGGCTCAAGGCTGTGTTTGTCCCAGAGGGGTTGTACCATAAGGGAGAGGTTCACACAGCCAGGTCATGGCTTTCACATCCCTGGAAGTGTCCAAGATCAGGCTGGATGCAGCTTTGAGCAACCTGGTCTAATTTGGTCATTGCTCGTTACAATGAGCTTGAAATGCCCCTTCCAGCCCAAAACATTCCATGCTTCTTTTGTGGGTGCTCCTAAGTCTGTGTCACCCAGGAAACTCTCATCAAAATGTTTGAAAAAAAACACCTCAGGGTTTAAAAAACTGAACCTCACGACCTCATCCAGTTCCTCCACCCCCCTCACTCTCCCAGGAACAGGGTCCTAGATGCTCCAGTGGAAAATGTGAGTTGCTGGTGCTAAAAGGAGGTGGCAATGCATGAGAGACCTTTCTCCAGGCGATCCCAGAACAGGAATGTGCAGCAGTGCAAAAACCTGATGTGCTGTGATGGGACGAGGATCCTCTGCTCCCAGGGCTGGAGCCCAGGGCTGAACCTGCTCCACCTGCTCCACTTTGATGGGGATGTTGGCTGAGTTGTCTCTTCCTTTGGGCTGTGAAGGAGCAGGTGTGAAAGGTGCACTCCCACCTGAACTCACCCACCATTCCTTTGGAGGTGGCTGGCAGGAGATAAATTAAGAAATGCTCGGTGAGCAGACAGCCCCAAAGGGCTCAGCAGCTCCCCTGGATTCAGAGTGATTTGAAAATATCCCCCCCCCAACTTTATCTGCACTTATTTATTAAGTGCTAAATCTTTCTCTAACAACTGCTTGCATCCCCTCTCCTTCATGTCAGTGCAGAACTTTCAGTTTTTTAGGGTGACTGCCTTCCCTTTGCTTTTAATAGGATGGTGTGAAGCCATCCACAGTTCTTAGGTCCAGATATCTGTTACTGTGATACAGCTGCAACTGTGAAAACTTTATTCTTAGGAGATTTGTGTGGGTTTTGTGAAATGCACTGGAGCAATTTGTACATTTAAAGGGCCACATTTCCATCTTGGTTACGGTTAATCTTTAATCCAGCATCTTCATCTTTGCCTGCAGCACCTTAATTTTGCTTCTTGATTTAATTTCTTTTACCGTCTGCTACCTCCTCCCATTCCCAGCCCCTCTGTCATCCACCTGATTTATTTTTCTTTGTCTCTTTATCCTCTAGCCCTGTGCTCAGCCATTAAAACGTTCTGATTTAGGTTTCTGAGAAGCAGCATCCCCTGGAGCTGGGGTTTTGGTAGCAGGAGAGCCATCCTTCTTCCCAACCTGGCCCTGGGGCCTCCTGTGCTCTCGGAGACAGGGCTGGGATGTTGGCAGCACTGTTTGTTTGCTCTTTTGGGAAGTGCTGTTTAGAGGTAGACAGGAGGCAATCTGCCTGTCTCCATCCCTGGATTTGCCATGGAAAGCTGGGAAGAGCATCAAGATGGATATTTCAGAGAGGGGGAGGCTGAAAAACAGAGGGCACAAAGGACAGGCGATCTGGACCAGAGCTGAGACTTGCAGGCACTCTGTTCAGAGCTAGCAACAAACATTCATCTCCCCCTCTCCTTTCAGTCCCATGCACCAGAGATTTTGGGTTCAAAATCCCCAAGTGGACAATTCCAAAATCGCCAAACCATTACCAGGGTTTGGTGTGAGCAACCACAGGGTGATGGTTGGGGTCATGCCAATCCTTCTGCTCCTCTGAGCTCTGGCTGAGGGCTGGTTTGGGGGCTCTGAGGGATTTTAGGCTCAGCTGGGGCCATCCACGGAGTTGGAAGTGCTGAGCAGTGAACAGGACATGGGAGAACAGAGGATGTGAGTGAGACATCTCCTCCCAGGTGTTTGCATTGCTCTCCCAGCCTTTAATCCAAGTGCATTTGTACATCCTTGAGCAGCCAAAGGGAGCATTTCCAGCTCGTTCACTGCTGGCTGCAATGTCCTACATTTCTACTGGCACCTGCTATGCTCAGCAAAAGCATTCCCTACCTTGTTTTCCCATTCTTCCCTTCTTTCCCACGAGGCTTGAGCGTGGGACCACGATGTCCAGGTGCAGGAGATGGTGGTTTCTGCTAATTCATTCAGTTCCTTGGAGGATTTTCCCTGGAATATTTTCAGTACATGTGACAAAGCTGCTGCTCATCCCTTGGGTGCATTGATTGTTGTTTTCTGTGAAAACAGGAAAATTTCCCAGTTTCTCAGGAGTGATTATAGGATGACTGGCTGTTATTCAGGGCAGAGAAAGAGGATTGCCTGGACCAGCTATGGGTTAATTCCTGACGTGGAACCACATCCTTTTCTAAACAGAAAAGCAGAGTCCCATCTTCTGGGCCATGATCCAGCTTGATCCTTCCTATCTGGAGAGGGAATAACTGCAAAACCAGCCCCCAAGTCTCTGGCATCTTGTGGTAATTGGGAAATTATAGCAGGAAAGCTGACATGGAAGCTGAGGGGAGTGAGCAGAACATCTCTGTGTCCAGCTGGAACATGCACACAACACGTTTGCTCAAACAGGCGGTTCCAGGAGGGTCCTGCAGGGTGATACAACAAGGGGACAACAGCCCAGCCCTGGCTCCAGTTCTTGCCATGCAGGACCTGCCAAAACATTTCCATGGAAGCTCAAGGACACCAGAGGAGCTGCCTCTGGAGAGAAGCATCCTGCAAGGCCTGGATAAGCAGCTGTGAATGTCACGTAGGGGTGGGAGGGAGGCAGATCCATCACTCGCTGCTCTCACCTTGTCCTCTGCTGGAAAGCAGCCCTGTATGGTAATGAGAACAGCCGTCCTCCTGCTCATCCTTCCATCCCCCTTTTGTCCCACTGATACACTTCCCTCCATGTGGAAAAGTCGGCTCCAGAAAGTCCCAACCTCTGCTTACAATATTTTCACAGAAGCTCCTCTTTTTGCCTTTTTCCCAAGGTGATCTTGATATCCAATGAGCTTAGGCAACCAGGGAATTGGTTGAATCACCAGCACTGGAGGGATTTAAAAGATGTGTAGATGTGGCACTTGGGGACATGGTTTAGTGGTAGGTTTTGCAGTTCTGTGTTATCAGTGGGACTTAAACATCTTTTTCCACCCAAACTATTTGATGATTTTATCATTTTTATTGTTCTGATACTCTGGTAGCAGAAAAGATCCAAAGCGGCAGCTTTAGCCCAAAATATATCTTATTTATAAAATTTATTTACAATATTACACAATTTTTATTTTATTTATAAATCTTATTTGCAATCTTACTCATAGCTCCTAATCTAGGAGTTACAGACTGGATTTCTTACACTGAAGGGATTCCAGAAATACTGTAAAGGTGTTTTTGGCTCTGGATAACAATAAGAAATTTAAGAGCAGAGGATAAAGCCTTGGGTGAATAAATTGTTGCTCTGTTGTGGAAATAGACTGAAAGGAGATTGTAGTGAGGTGGGTGTCAGATATTTCTCCCAGGTTACAAATGAAAGGACGAGAGGAAACAGCCTCAAGTTGCACCAAGTGGAGATTTTGGATATTTGGAAAAATTTCTTCATGGAAAGGGTGGTCAAACAATGGAAAAGGCTGCCCAGGGAAGTGGTGGAGACATCATCCCTGGAAGAGGTAAAAAAAATGTGTGGATGTGGCACTTGAGGAGGTGGTTTAGTAGTGTACATGGTGCTGGTTGATGGTTGGATTTGATGATTTTAAGGATCTTATCCAACCTTAACAATTCCATGATGTGATGATTCCATGGAAGCAGTCCAAGGTCATCTTCTGCAGCCACCGCCATGAGCTGACCTGATGATAGCACAGTTTGCAGTGTGGCTAAATATGAGAATTATTTTCTTTTTTCTTCTTAAAGCCATGAAGCCAAGGGATAATAGGGAGCTTTTCACAGGGTTCTGTAGAGGAGCTGGAAAATGTCATTCTTTTAAAGGAAAAAAAAATACACAGGACAAATAGATTTCAAATATACCTTACAGAAAAAAAACCCCAAACCAAACCAAACAAAAACCAAAAAACAAAACACAAAAAAAACCCCAAACAAACAAACAAATAAACAAAAAACCACCTCAAAACCAAAACAAATAAAAAACCTACCTTATGATACTTCAAGTTCTGATCCTAACTAGGTGTTGTGGGAGCCACCAGATTTGTAATTATTAAACAACCACTAGAACTGGGGTAATTCAATCACAGAATGGTTTGGCTTGGAAGGGTTCTTAAAGACCACCAGTTCCAAGCCCCTGCCATGGCCCAGAACCTTCCACTATCCCGGGTTGCTCCAAGCCCCATCCAGCCTGGCCTTGGACGCTTCCAGGGATGGGTCAGGAAGGAATATTCCCCTGAGTTTTGTGATCAGGGGCTTTTGAACTGGTTTGGAACATTGTGACACCTCAAAGGGATTCCCACATAAATTTCTGATTTAGAGACCAAGGACACAAGGCAGAGTGCCTTTGGTTTCTCCATTCCTCCTCTGCCTAGGCCACGGTGTCACATTTTCTGTACGAAAATTCTGACACGTTCAGGATTGTTCAGTGGAATATTGGGTGGGGCAGAGGAACCCTTGTGGGTGCTCATCCCTATGAAATATCTGTCCTGTGGGAAAGAACTTTGGCAGGGGATCACAAGGAAATTGGGACCAGTGGCAAATTTCTCCCCCATCCCACCCTTCCATAAAACCACAGAATGGTTTGGGTTGTGAGGACCTTAAAGATCACCCAATTCCAAACCTCTGCCATGGGCAGGGACCTTCCACCAAAGCTGCTCCAATCCCCATCCAACACAACCCCGACTGAAGCAGCTCCTTGGAGACCAGGCCATGGCACAAGTTTCTCCTTCAAGAGAGGATTCCTGCATTCCAGGCCTTCTTCTGGAGTAGTGCAGCAGGGTTGTAAAGACGGAAAGTGCTCATTAATTCTCCACCACAAGCTCTGGATTTGAAAGGCAGGATGCAAGCCCAGGAGGCTGATGATGGTGGGAAGTGCTGAGATCCCTCTCCGGTGGGATGGCCTGGCCTTGTGATGAGAATCATTAGAGCTCAGCGTCAGCTGCATTCTGGTGCCTGAAAAGATTATCTCCAGATAATCTTCGGGGTATTTAGCCAGCCATATGCTTTATTTCAATGGTAATATCTATTTCTTTGTGCGTTTGAACATTGTTTATGTTAATTAAGGCTTCAGACTAGAGGCTGCATATGGGCTGTTCCTTCTTTTTCTTTTTTTTTTTTTTTTCTGGGCCTAATTTGCAGATAGAAAGTAACCTTTTCCCCTTAAAATGCTGCAATTCAGTGTGCTGTGCTCATGAATTCACAGCTGGGCAAAGGGCTTGCTTGTCACCTCCTTATATCTTTTCCTGTCCCTCTCTCCCACACATACATAAAAAGGAAATCCCAAATATTCCTAATTTCCCACAGATCATTAATCTTTTCTTAAATCACTGTTATCTTAATTCTGCTTCTATCAGTTCTGAAAATCACCCCAAACACCTTGAATTAGGGGTCTCTGAAAAATAAAATCAAATTACTATTCCTGCTCTGGTTTCATTTTCCTTGCACCAGGCATCTGGATCAAGAGTATGCTTTTTCTTCCTTTTCCACATTTTTTTTTCTCATTGTTTTTTTCTGTGTGGTTTTTTTTTGGTTGTTCTTTTTTTCTTTTTTTTTCTTTCTTTTTTTTTTTTTTAAGAGCTAATTTATATAATAGCTGCTGCTCTGATTATTGATCTTTTCAGACTGATAGAATATTGTTCTGTTCAGTGCCAGACCTGTGCTCCTGGGGTAGAGGTGAAAAAAGGGGATCAGTGCCAAGCAAAACTTGTAAGGAAACTGAGTAATCTAAGTAGTTTAGCAGGAAGTTTTATAGTGTTTTGGGAATTTTTTAAAATTATTATTTTTGTAGAAAAACCAGGAAGTTCATCTAAGGGATGTGTGGATGCATTTACTGACTGCTTATTTGAAAAATCAGAGTTCTGTGAGTGCCCTCTTATAGGTCTGTATCATCCACATCTCCTTTGTGTGCCTCAGTTTCCTTCTCACAGAATGGGTTGGGTTGGAAGGAACCTCCAAAATCATCTCATTCCATGGGCAGGGACACCTTCCACTGTCCCAGGTTGCTCCAAGCCCCATCCAACCTCATCTTGGACACTTCCAGGGATGGGGCAGCCACAGCTTCTCTGGGTAACCTGTGCCAAGGCCTTACCACCCTCACAGGGAGGAATTTCTTCCTTCCATTTAGTCTGAATCTCTCGTTTTTCAGTTTTAAATAATTTCCTTTGCCCTGTCACTCAATTCCCTTGTCCAAATTCCCTCTCCAGCTCTCCTGGAGCCCCTGGAAGGGGCTTTAAGGTCTCCCTGGAGATGGACATTCCCAGCTCTCCCAGCCTGGCTCCAGCCCCTGGAGCATCTCCATGGCCTTGTCTGGATTTATTCCAACATCTTTTTGTGCTGAGGATCCCAGAACTAAATTCAGCACTCCAGGTTGGGTCTCACCAGAGCAGAGGGGGCAATGCTCTCTCTTGACCTGTCCACATCATGGACACAAGCTCAGGATCCAGCCCAGGAGCCCAGGGCACATTTGGCTTTCTTGGCTTTGAGCTAAATAAGGTTAACGACACTTGACTTCCTAAAATGAATGTAGGGGAATTTTGCTGGGTCATCCTTTATTTCATTGGAACTTCAGATTTCATTTTGAGCCACATGGATTTACCCAACTTGTGGTACATTTCAAATTCAGAGGCTCAGAAGTGCAGGATTTTTTCCAGGAGGTTTGGTTTTGCTCCAATAAGCCTACACTGCCTTGCTGGATGTGTGAGATGTCTCTCAGGATTTTCAGCAGCGTAACTGAGAGCTCAGCCTGTCTTTGAACCAGTGAATTGATCACAGAAAGGGAAAATTATCTCTTGGATAATGGAATGACCCCTGTGAAAGGGTTCTTCTGGTTTTATTTAGTTCTTAGGAAGGTCTCAACTAAGCAAAGACTGATCACTGCTTTGGTACTGAGGGTTTCCAAAACATTCCAAGCAGCTGCAGTGTTAAAGATTGATTTAAACCCATATTTAGCTTAGTGTTTAATGAATTTCAGCATTTACCTCTCTGGCATGAGATCCTTTGTAACTGCTTCAGCAGCCAAAGATTTATTTTATTTTATTTTTAATCAGCCTATTTTTTTTTCCCAAAGCTTCAAACCTTTTCATGTCCCTTTCTCTTAGGAACCATCTACTCTTTAATTCAGCCCTGAGGTCCTGCACAAACAGTGACTCTGACACACTTTTTGCAGAAATATGATTGCAGGGTTTTTTTTGTGTCCCGGGCTATTGTGCAGAGCCAAAGTGTCTGAAAGGCGCTTTGGGGCAGCCTTTGGCTGGAAATGAAAATTGCTTTTGGGAATCCCACAAAAAGGATTAACTTTGACTTCATCTCTGGTTTGTTCTCCAAATTAATAATCAATCTGCCAGCTGGACCCGTGCCAGGCACTCGCCTGGTTGGAGAAGGGGGAATGGCCCACGTGAAACAAGAACAGTCAGAGAACCACGGAGTTGGTTGGGTTGGAAAAAACATCTTGAGATTCCTTGCATTTCTCAGATCTCAAACATCTACCCCAATTTTAAAAACTCTCTCTGCTCCGTGGCTCTTCCCACAACAAAAGCTTTCCATTTGTGCAAATTCCTGCTCAGAGCAGCATTTCTGTTTGAGAAAGTCCTTAAGCATGTGCTTAGCTCCTGTTTAAATCTACAAGACAGTGCTTAATTGCTTTTCCCCATCAAGTGCTCAAATGATGTTCAGAGTCATGTTGTAACATATGGTGAGACATTTTCCTGTGCAGCATCATTGGAATTACACCGGAGATGAATCTGACCACGGATGTTAGAGACAGAACCAACTTGTCAGGTTCCCTGCTCACCCTCCCCATACAATGTTTTTTTACGCCAGTCTGGTTTGGGGATTTCTACAATTCCTTTTTGACTGGGTTGTAATCACTCTGACTACACTCTCCTCTAATATTCTGCCCACGTTTTCCCTTTAGTAGAGTTTCCTCTTTCTTGCCTCCACTCTGGAGACCGCCTGGAAATAATTCCATTCCCTTATTAGCGTACCTGGATTCAATATTTGTGAAGAACTCAAAATCTGCTCTTTTTCTTTGCCTCTGAGCTTTGAGCACAGATTTCCCAGCACAAACCCAGTGTATTTTTTGGCAGAATCAAAGGCTTTTTTACTGCTTTACAAATGAAACCTGAACCTACAGGCAGGCACACAAATGTTCCTCCTCTTATGGACCTGTTCATTAATAGCCCATTGTCTTCCAGAGCTTTTCATCAGGCCCACAGTGAATGAATTTTGCATTCAAATGTGAAACATGCCCTTTTTCAATCTATCTCCTTTGTAATTTGAATTGCTGCCAGTGGAATAGTCTTTAGATGGCAAAATCCAGTGATTGAATTTTGAAATTTGAGTTTAAGGATTTCAAATCTGCACTGAACTATGAGGCATTTGGTAATACTTGGTGGTTGAACCAAACACTTTCTGGGCAGGAATCTGCAACCAGCAAGACCCAAACTTCCTCATATGTGTTTCCCTGGACTTTGGAGAAATCCCATTAGACCTCTCCTAGTGGTACTGAGTGTGGGATGTGCAGCAGGTGGTGCTGGACAGGCTCAAACAGCCACAAACCATGAATGGGACAACCCAAAATCTCAAGGAATTGTTGTGAGACCTCACCTGGAAGAACAAATCCAACTCTGTGTCTTCCAGCATCAGAAGGACTGGAGCTGCTCGATGAGTCTAGGGGAGGCCATGGAAATGCTCCAAGGGCTGGAGTCCCAGTGCCTGAAGGGGCTCCAGGAGAGCTGGAGAGAGATTTGGGACAGGGGAATGGAGTGACAGGATAAAGAGAAATTATTTAAAACTGAAAGAGAGGAGATTCAGACCAGATACAAAGATGAAATTCACCACTGTGAGCGTGGTAAGGCCCTGGCACAGATTGTCCAGAGAAGCTGCCCCATTCCTGGAATTATCCAAGGCCAAGCTGGATGGGGCTTGGAGCAACCTGGGATAGTGGAAGGTGTCCCTGCCTGTGGCAGGGGGTTGGAACAAGGTGATCTTTAAGATCCCTTCCAGCCCAAACCATTCCAGGATTCTACATCCATACTGGGAATCAGTGAGAAGAGGCCCATGGCTCTTCTGCCACGTCCTCCCACCTCCAAACAGGTTTTCCCAACCCATCTCCAAGCTCCATTCCCAAAGGTGCAGAGGTGTTCGTATCCAAAGGGTTGCAGGGCAATGGGAAGAGGTAATTAGGGAGATCTGCAACGAGGAAGGAAAGGATGAAAGAAAAGTTATTCTTTTGAGGATATTAAAACCAGAGGAATGGACATGTTCCTTGGAGCATTTGAGTGGCTTAATGATTGTTAATGACTAATTAATTAATAATCACTGGCAGTAATGAAGGCCGATTTTCGTTTCCCATTAAAAGATGTAGCTGGACTTATTCTGAGGTGATTTACACCAAGTTCCTGACTCAGCACATCCACATCACCCATCCTTTATGTGATTTATAGCAGCTTTTAAAGCAAGAACTGGATGGCTTTGATCCAGTTGCTTTCTTTGAGTCCAGCAGGATAAATCAGCAGGCATCAGACCAGGTCTTTGAAGAGCAAAAGGTGGTTATTTTAATTTTTAATTTTTTTCTTGCCTCAATATCGCTGTGCACTTTCTGTGTGCATCTAGAAATGGATTTCAGGCTCTGCCAAGTCTGGTTTTGGCCCTGGATAGATTTTATCCTGATATTGCATTCAGTGCTGTTCTGTCAGCTTTTCTGCCATGGGAGTGTGAGACCAGGCACAGCATCTGGGGAGTGTTATTTGTTTTCTGATACTTTCCCTGGGGTTTGCTGTTCTTGTTGGTTTTCTGATTTATTTTCCTTTTTTTTTTTTCCTTTTGGATGAGGTTACTTCTCTTGATGTATGGCCCAGATCTGTCCTAGTCTACTTTGAAAGCTGGTAAATGAGTAAAGCTGGGCTTTGGGATTGGAAGTGATGCGAGGGCAAATGTATTCCCACATCTGAAGAGAGTTCAGGTTCCTTGGGGCAGGGGGTGTCTGTGTGTGGCAATGTACACAAATTTGATGCTCCAAAAATGTACTTTGAAAGCTGGTAAATGAGTAAAGCTGGGCTTTGGGATTGGAAGTGATGCGAGGGCAAATGTATTCTCACATCTGAAGAGAGTTCAGGTTCTTTGGGGCAAGGGGGTGTCTGTGTGTGGCAACGTACACAAATTTGATGCTCCAAAAATTGGAGATTTGAGCATTTCTATTTGTTGGGAAAGGCTGCTTAAACAGAAAAGAGCTGAGGGTAGAGTTAAGGATGAAAGGACAGGCTGGAAGACCTGGGGATGTTTAGTCTGGGGAAGAGAATTCTCCAGGGAGATCTCAGAGCCCTTTCCAGTGCCCAAAGGAGCTCCAGGAGAGTTGGAGAGGGACTTGGGACAAGGGCTGGAGTGACAGGACACAGGGAATGGCTTTAAACTGCCAGGGAACAGGGTGAAATGGGATATTGGGAAGAAATTCTTCCCTGTGAGAGCAGAGAGGTGCTGACACAAGTTTTCCAGAGAAATTGTGGGTGCCCCATCCATGGAAGTGTCCAAGGTCAGGTTGGGTAGGACATTGAGCAGTCTGGTTTAGTGGAAGGTGTCCCTGCCCATGGCAGGAGGCTGGAAAAAGATGATCTTCCAAAACCATTCTATGATTCCAAAATTCTATGATTAAGAGCCTTTTAAAAGCAGTTTTCTAGATATCCTCAAACCCATAAACGAAAAAAAGCACTAAAAAACCCAGCAGCTAACAAACAAACAAACAAACAAACAAAAAACCAAAACCAAACCACAAGAAAAATGCATCTTCAAAATATCTTCAAAAAACCCAAAAAAACAAAACAACACTACAGTCTGTTATAGAGGGAAAGTAAAAGCTTGAAAAATACAAGGGAAAAAAAAAAGGAAAAGTGTAGGAATTTTATTCTTCAGACCAGGAAAGATGAATAAAAAGCAAAATTCAGAGTCTACTAAACCCATAATAAATCCTGATGGTATTGGTTTGTTACTAGCTCGAAATGACAGATTTATTTATAATAATGCAGGAATTTCAATAAACGCCTGTATTCTGTAATTGGAAGAGAGCCTGGTTCCTTAATCCACATCCCAGCCTAATGAAATACTTTTCATTACACCAGCAGCTGGAAAACCTGCTATACATCATCCAGCAAAGTGAGATGTGTGCAAGAGTAACAAGACAGAGCAATTTGGAACGCAAGGGTTTTAAAAGAGCAGGTTAAGACTAATTTGGGATCGTTGCTCTTTAGGAAAAGTAGAAGAGTTCCCCAAATCTAATCCGGAGAGAGGAGCATGTGTGTGTAAGCACAGCAGCCTCACATCTGTCTTAGGCACAACATCCATCTGAAACAGTATCCAAAAATTTAGGGATTGTGGGTAATATTATGATTATAATTGAATAATAGCATGCTCATTAAAACAGAGGCATTAATAGCAATCAACTTATGGAAAATAGATTTTTGTCGCGCTAAATTAATACTTTCTAGGAGAATACAGAGCTGGTTGTTGGAGTCTGGGAATTTGTCATTATTTGTACACATCATAAATAAGGCATTTTTCTCGGTGACAGTGGATAAACAGAACAACTCAATAATGCAGATCTTGGAAATACGAGCAGCACGTAGAGGGGTGAATACAGAATTCAGAGTTCCCATGACACTGGCCTTGCATCTCTCGGTCCCTTCCAAAAAGGGTGTTGGGGGATGTCAGAGGGTGCATGAAAGAGAGCAAAGAACAATGCCAGGGTCTGAAAGCCTCCAAGAGATGATGTGACAGCTTAGAGAAAATCATGTGAAGAGCTGCTGATCCAGAGAAGACAGATTTATTTCCCATGAGATGGATGGATGGATGGATGGATGGATGGATCATGAGATGGATGGATGGATGGATGGATGGATGGATGGATGGATGGATGGATGGATGGAGAACCATGGGATCACAGAATGGTTTGGGTTGGAAGGGACCTTAAAGGTTATTTAGTTCCAACCCCCTGCCATGGGCAGGGACACCTTCCACTAGACCAGGTTGCCCCAAACCCCTGCTCCAAACACCTCCAACCTGTCCTTGGACACTCTCAGGGCTGGGAAATTCAGACCTTTAGTAGGGTCCAGACATTTAGAAATGTGGACAAGCACCAGAAAAAAAAAAGTTCTGTGTATTGCCCATAACTTCTACAGTAAAATTAATTTGGGTTTTTTATGATTTTTATTTTTTTAACTATGAACAGTACTCTAACCCAAACCAGAAATAATTCAGGGAGGCTCAGTGCCACATGCTGAACAGAATCTGAGTGGACACTGAGAGCAGGACATGCTCTGTCACCCAGGCCACGGTGGCACAGGGACATGGAGGGAGGCTCAGAATCATCGTGTGAGGAGCAGGTCAGAGCCTGCACCGGATCGAGACCTGCAAAGAACTTGTCTGTGACTCAGGGCAGGTCTCTGGAGCAGCAGCACAGAGCTGTCCAGGCCATCTGTGGTGCACCTGGGGCTGCTGAGCAGCTTGGCTCCATCTGGAGCTGCCATGGGCTTGCTGCTGGCGTTGCTGTCTCTCCTCTGAGGATGGTCAGCTGGGGAGATGGGACATCTTTCCCCATGTCCCTCCAGTGAAGGCAGATGGCCCTTTTGCTCTGCCTCCACATCCTGTCTCAGGCTCCTGTGAAGCCCAGGCTGTGCACAGGGGTGCTGACCTTCTCCCCATCTATTGAATTTCTGCCCTTGCTCTCTGCCTCTGCACTCCCTGAGTGGCCATATCCCAGGAGATAGGACTGGACAAGACACAGAAGCAATGGGTGGAAAATGACAGCAGTTTTTGGGTCCCCACTGTCCCAGCACATGAGGCAGAGCAGCTGATGCCCCTTTTCCCTGGTTTCACCCCTTGTGCTCACACAGAGACGGGGCTGCAATAATTTTTCCTGATGGTGATGAAAACACCCCACCTGTGGGATGAAGACCATGGAGACTTCCCCATCTATGGCCCCTTCCCCATTCTGCTGCTTTTCCCCAGGCTGAAAGGATGCCAGGAGAAAGCAGGGATCTGTCCCTTTGGTGTCTTCAGGTCCCTCTGGCCATGAGGGAGGTACATCCCTGCCATGCCCAGAGCTCTGGGAATGTGGGGATGGGCTCAGGAGGGTCCTGGCCTGGCCTTTGGAAAAGGAACAAGGGAGGGGGGAAGCTGTGAATTGGGGTTCCCATGGCTGGGGGAAGTCAATACACATCTGTATGGGGTGTGGAGCAGGGGGTTGGGGGTATATGGGGTGAGAGATGGGGCTGTGGGGGCAGTGAGGTGTATTTTAGGACCATAGTGTTACATCCATAAATGTGGAACAGGGCTGTAGGGATGGGGAGGTGT
Source organism: Passer montanus (assembly GCF_014805655.1). NCBI lineage: Eukaryota > Metazoa > Chordata > Aves > Passeriformes > Passeridae > Passer > Passer montanus. The sequence goes on along the minus strand of NW_024356506.1, from coordinate 1,089,646 downwards.
GTCCAGGTTGTGTAGGGACAGGGCAGTGGGATTATTTACCCATGTGTCCCACACGTGGATCAATATGGTGGGTGTCACAGGGCTTTGGGGTTGTGCATGCACGTGCTGGTGGGAAGTTGTGCATTGGTATGTGGGATAAATGAGGCAGAGCTGTGGGGTTTGGGGTGTGTGTATGGAACAAGTGCTTAAAGAAATGTATATGGCATACGTGGGACTGGGCACAGGGCTGAGAAAGTGTGTATGGGATAAGTGGGAAAGGGATATAAGGTTAAGAAGGTGTATATGGGGTATGTGGGGCAGGGTTGTAGGGTTAAGGTGCATGTGGGACAAGTAGGACAGGGTCTTAGGGGCAAAAGGGTGTATATGGGACATGTGGGACAGGGCTGTAGGGTTAGGGATGTGTATATGGGATATGTGGGGCACGGTTATAGGGTTAGGGAGGTGTATATGGGATATGTGGGAAAGACCTAAACAGTCAGGAAGGTTTATATGCAGCATGTGGGACAGGGCTACAGGGTTAAGGAGCTGTATATGGGATATGTGGGGCAGGGATATAGGGTTAGGGGGGTGTATATGGGATATGTGGGACAGAGCTATAGGGTTAGGAAGGTTTATATGGGATATGAAGGACAGAGCTACAGGGTTAGGAAGGTGTATATGGGATATGTGGGGCAGGTTTATAGGGTTAAGGAGGTGTATATGGGATATGTGGGAAAGAGCTATACAGTCAGGAAGGTTTACATGGGACATGAGGGACAGGGCTAAAGGCTTAGGGAGGTGTATATGGGATATGTGGGGCAGGGATATAGGGTTAGGGGGGTGTATATGGGATATGTGGGACAGAGCTACAGGGTCAGGACGGTGTATTTGGGATATGTGAGGCAGGGCTCTAGGGTTATGCATCCATGGGGTGGCTGTGTGGGATGAGGCTGTGCAGTTATGCGTGCACACGTGGGATAGGTGGGCTATAGGGTTAGGGGGGTGTGTGTGGGATATGTGGGGCAGGGCTATAGGGTTAGGGCGATCGTGAGACCGGGCAGCCCGGGGGGCTGCAGGGGGGCCGTCCACATCTGTGGGGTTGATGGAGGGGTCACAGCGAGGCGGGGGAGCCGCGGACGGACCAGCAGCAGGAGCAGGATGGAGACGCAGCTCCGCTGGGGGCTTGGTGGGATGGGGGCGGCGGGGGGCGCGGTGCCCGCTCCCCGCCCGCCCTGACGGCCGCTCTCCCTCTCTCCCCGCTCCGCCGCCCCGTCCCTCCCTCCCTGCTCTCCTCCCTCCAGCAGAGCCTCCGCCTCCGCCTCTCCGCCCGGCGCCTGGTCCTGGCGCGGCTGCCGAACGGTCCCGCTCGACGCCTCCCGGACCAAGTGCCTGTGTGACCGGCTCTCCGCCTTCGCCATCTTAGCCCAGCTCAGCCCCGACATGGTGAGTCCCGCGGAGGGAGGAGCGGAAGGGCCGGCGAGGCGCGGGGACACGCGGGGGACAGGGCGGAATGAGGCGGGAGGGAAGGGGACGCGCCCGGGATGCAGCGGAGCATCCCCGGCGTGCGGCTCTCGGGTACCGCGGGGACAGCCCCGAGCGCTGCCGCCACCGCTGCCGCTGCTGCTGCTGCAGTCCGGTGTCACCGGGACCGTGGCGACACAGCGTGAGGCTTTGCATAACCCTCCCCCTTCCCTCCCCGCCGTCCTTCCTCTCCCCTTCCCCCCGACCCTGACCGCAGCTTTGGGGACGCACACGCGCGGACACCGCGGGTGCCGCCGCGCTGCTCCCCTCGCCCTCCCCATCCATCCTTCCCTCCCTGCGCCGTGCCCTGGGACGTGGATCCCGCTAAGTGCGGGGAGCCTCCGGCCCCCGCGGGCGCGCTCGCTGCCGTGGGCTCCCCACGCACGGAATCTTCCGCACGTGGCTTTTTTTTGGGGGGGCGGAATCGCCCCGCTCCGCCTCCCTCCCCGCCTGTCTCCCTCCCCGCCTGTCTCCATCCCCGCCTCGGCGTCCTTCCCGCTGCCCCGCGCAGTTTTGGGGTGTGTGTGTGTGTGTGTGTTTGTGGCGGGGTTCCCACTCTGGAATCGGGGGAGCGTGGAGGGGAGGAGTTGTGAAGTTTTGGCCGCTTGTCGGGGACGCGAAGTCGGTGCCGCGTCTCGGACGGAGCCTCCGGGAAAAAAAAAAAAAAAAAAAAAAAAGTGCGAGATTCCTAGAAATTATCGCTGGGCGGCTGCACCCTGAGTCAGAGCACGGGGAGGGTGCCAGGGCACTCAAGACAGCGCTGGGGTGGTCAAAAGACGCTTCTCAGGCTCCTCTCTTCCACCTTGTGCTTTTGAATTTGTTGTTCTTTCCTTCTTTCTTTTATTTTTTTTAAGTAGTTCATCCCTTTTTGGACAGTTCCCAGGTTCACAGAGCAAAGCCACCCCCTCCTCCACCTAAAGCTTCTCCATCTGCCTGGGCACTGGGAGTTACTGGGCCCTTGCAATTATTTACTAATTATGGCTTGCTTGTTAAATGCTGGCTTAATTCGGCAAAAGGGGAGGGGAGAGGAAGAAAGGAAGGGTGAGCGTGGTAAAGGGAGAGGGGGGATCACATTTTCCAAGATGAAGGTTTGGTTTATTATTAGAAACACTAATGTATTTGGTCCACTAGTTACCATGGAAACAACATCTGCACTGAAGTGGTTTTAAAGACACAGTGTTGGTTGTGTTTGCCTGGGCCCCGAGCAGGCCCGGCCACCACAGGGCTGGGAAATGGGCTCTGGGCTCTTGGGCAGAGCAGCTTTTGGGCTCCTCTGGACAAAGCACCAACTCTGTGATCTCAGGTAGAGATATTCTGGGTGCAGGATGCTCAGAGGTAGGACTGGGAGTGTGTTCCCGCTTGGAAGGGCTCTGGAAGCAGCTGGTTGCATCAGTCCTGGCATCCCTGTACCCAGTCTCCTTCCTTGGGCTGTTTCCTTGTCCTGCCACCATAATCCAAGCGGGCAGGGAAGCAGCTGCTGGGCTGGTGCTCTCCGGGAGAGTTTCCAACCTTCTCGAGGTAGGCAGGGTGATCTGAGGTGAGCCAGGTGGGATTTGTCACCTGCCCTTGGGGCTTGCAGGGCTGTGAAGGGCTTCACCCTTCACCCCAAGCTCCAGCAGCTTTAGGGTCTGACTCCAGAGGTTGTGATCAGTTAGTGAGCCCTGCCCTGCATGGGAAGGACTCCAAGATATCCTGACAAAGTTTTGGGTGGTTGCATGGCTGGGGAAAATAAATTTCTGCTGCAGGGAGGCTTCTAAGGCAAAGCCTGGAGTGAAGCGAGCCCAGATGTGCAGCTGAGCTGCTGGTGAAGGTCCTCTGCTGATCCATCTTCTGGAAGTGGGCAGAGGATCAGGCAGCGTGGGAAAAGCAAAGGCAATCTTTGCCTTGGCTAAAGCAGAAGTTTCTCTTATGTAGATTTTATGTTCACACACTGCTTGATATAATTTAATTAATCAACCTGGGGAAAAAATGGTTAATTTGCTGTGGCCAGGTGCTGCTGCTCCATCAGCTCCAGGTGTTTGGGTGTTATCTGGATAACACAGGATGGGTGTCAGCCCTTTATCATCCCTGCAAGTATTTTTGCATTTGAGAGTGGGCTTGACTGCAGGAGGATACAGCTTCCTTGCCCCAGGCATGTTTCATTATATCTGCAACTAAACTTGCAGCTGCTCCTTTGGGGTTTAGGCCTAGAATTGCTTCTTTTGCCCTCTTTCCAACTCCTCTGGCTGCTGTTTGGGTTATGTTTTCCCCAGCTCATTTTTTCCCAGCCTTGAGAGCATCAGGATGAGTCCTTTGGCTGTGCTGGGGGGAGAAGTGGGGCTTGGATATCTCCTGAATCCCCCAGCTGAGCCAGTCCAAGGGTTTGATGGTGATGATGATGGGGAGCACCACCATGGCTGAACCAGCTGGGACCCATCTCCTGCCTGTGCCTGTCCTGTGAGCCAGCATGGCTGTGCTCATCCAGCTCCTCATTCCCTCGCTTTTCTCCCCAAATCTCATTTTGAACAAGCCCACGTTGCCTCCCGTCCCCAGAGGTGGCATCTCGTCATCGTTGGTGTCTGCGGTGGTGACATTTATGGTGCAGTTTTTCATGTGCCTTTGGAGCTCTCAGGACAAGAAGCTCCGTCCGCCTGTGTCATTAATATTATTTATTGCTATAAATCTCCCTTCTGGAGCCTTTGGCCCTGGCAGCTTGAAATATTTGTAACTCTGGTATGGGCACAGCTCCTTTGCAGTGGAAAAAATGCTTTTGGGATGAGTGTTGCTGCTGATTCGGACTGGCCAAGGACAGCTTGCCTGGGCTGGGACCTGAGAGTTGCTGGTGTAGTGGGGAAAGGAAGCAGTTTTCCTTGATTTCAGTGAAGCTGAGGCTGAAAGTGCTGTATTTTGAGTCAATTTGGGAGACAGACATCCCTAAACCGTGATGGAGCTGTTCGGATCCAGCTCAAAAGCTGGAGTTCAGATGTGTGTTTGATTTCCCCTGCTATTTCCACTTGACAGAGGCAGCCTCATGCCCTGATTTGGCACAACTGCTGTTTGACTGTTGTGAAAGATTAAAACCTCTTAAATTAGGGAGCGCAGACAAGCATTTTGGGAGTGTCTTTTTGTTTTAGCTTTATACCCTGCCTGTCTTGGCAGGGCAATGCCTGTGGTGCTACACCTGCACAGTAGCAGTGCTGACAGAGAATGAGAGCAAAAGGAAACCACAGAGCTACATGTGATGCTTGAGGTGGTCATTTTTTCAATGTATTTTGGCAGTTTTTGGAGGTGGGAAGTAGAGCAGGAGCCTGAGGATGAGCAGCAAAGCCTTTCACTCTTTGGTTGTCTCATCTGAGTTTGGCTCGTGTTGTCTTTGCTGCCTTCCACCTTGTGCTTGGCCTTTGTAAAGTCAATCAAGCTTTAAAGCTTGGTTAAGCACAGCTTGGATGGGGTTTTGGGAAAGCTGGTCTGGTGGAAAGTGTCTCTGTCCAGCCAGGGTGTTGGAATTGGATGATCTTTGAAGTCCTTTCCAACCCAGACTGATGGTTCTGTGATTTATGCAGCCCTTAGGGCTGGAGTAAAACTTGACAAATACATCTTTGTTGTCTCTCCCCCTCCTTATGGGTCCTGCCTGCAGAAAACTGATCAGAGAGAGGCATCTGAGCTCTCCTCTCATTCCTAGGCTTGATGAGGATTCGGAGCTGGTGGCAAGAACTTGTAGGGGTGCTGATTTTGTTATGTCTGCACTGAGTTTTTGGGACATCTCACCTCCATGTTGGTGTTTTCTGACAGACAAAACCAGCGGCTGTTGAGTTTTATGGGTTTTTTTGTAGCAGAGCTGGCCTGGGTGCTGAGATGAGAGGAAACAGCCTCAAGTTGTACCAGTGGGGGTTTAGATTGGGTAAAAGGAAAAAATGTCTTCAAGGAAAGAGTTGTCAAGCATTGGAACAGGCTGCCCAAGGAAGTTGTAGAGTCACCAACCCTGGAAGTGTTCAAGAAATATGTGCATGTGGCACTTGGGTGTTGGGTTGATGGTTGGACTTGATGATCTCAGAGATATTTTCCAGCCTGAATGATTCCAGGATTTATATCCCAGGATGTAGCAGGATGCTTTGTTCAGTGTTATCTCCAGTTTGCAAGAATGGGAAGCACCTTTCCTGGTGTGCTTCTTATCCATGGGGATAAAGCTCCTCTGTAAACCCACAAGACTTCTTTTTTTTGTCCCTCAAAACCTCCCATTCTGGGATGGAAGGGACCTTCAAAGATCTTGTTGTGTCCTGAGGATCTTCCCCCTGAAAAGATTGTCCTGTGCTGCAGGAGCTCTCTGTACTTCATGGACAGTGCACACACACAAGGTGGGTTATTTTAAGCTCCTAAAATTCTGTAAGGCCTCTCTTCCACAGGGAGGAGATCCAGGTTTCCCAGCAGAAAAAAAAAAAGAAAAAAAAAGTTGATGTTATGAATAAAATATTTTGTAAGAGTGTAGCAATTCTGACAACATTTTGATGGAAAATTATAGCAGTTTTATTTAGATAAGACTGGAGAACTCCATTTGGAGGTGAACATTTTAACATTTATATTCTTCCATCATTTATCATGTGAAATTTGGAGTCTGGATGAGAACAATGCCTTTTGCATACTTTGGGAACTGACAGTTCTCATGTTCACAACAGTTACCAGGCTTAGTTAATATTGGTTCTGCTTTTTCTGCAACTTTAACTCTTTGATTCAAAAATTGGACTTTTCTGAGGAAGGGAAGTTTTCAGTTTCGCCAGGCTTTGAGACATCAAACTCTGGTCAGGTTTGGGGATATGGGAAAGGGTTTGGTGTATTTGGATGTGTTGTTGAGGCTACAGCCAGAGCTTTTCTGTGCCTGTCAGTGAAATTGTGACCTTGAGCTGAACACTTCCTTGCTTTCTGCTTCCCTTTCTCCAGCTGCAGCACCCTTGCAGGTGACATCCCGGGCTCTGTGCATCCACATTTGCACAGCGCCCCGAGCCTGAAGGGTGCTCCAGGAAGCACCAAGTGCTGTCATTTCCCTGACAGAGCATTAGGAGCCTCCTCCTGCCCGCTTGGCAGGAGCTGTGCCAGGGTGAACATTGCTGAGCCACGAACATTTGGGCTTTTGAGGTCCAAATCCTCTGCGAGCTCCCGCGCTCGCGCTGCTGGCACCTCTTCCTGCAATCACCCTGTCCTCTCCAGGATGCTGCTGCGTGTAGAGTGTCTCTTAGGAGCTGATTGTGCCTCTTGAGCTGGAAATGTTGCCTAAGATTTCCTGGGGATTTGTTCTGTTGCCACTGAACTCTCCCCGGGTGCGGAGGTGCCAAGGTGGGAGTGGCAAAGGGCCGCTCCAGCTGGACTCCTGCTCATCCCAGGAGATCTCCGTGCTGGGATTGGGGAAAGATGTGGTCTAAGTGCTGCTGGGGATTTCTGGGCTTTGCCCATCTCCTGCTCCACAGCGGGAGCAGCTGCTGTGTTTTCTCTGGGGTGCTTTTCCCCGAGGTCCGTGGCAGCCTGTAGGAGCAAGCTGGTGATTCTGTAAATCACGGGCTGCTCTTTGCTGTGCTCAGCAGGGAAGCTCTTTCCACTAAATCCAGTTTAGCCCTCCTGAGTTTCAGCAGGCGTGGACAGAATGGAGAAGACAGGGTAGGAACCAGCTGGGCAGACAGTTTTCCCCTCCTACTCTCTGTCTTAATGTGATTAAGGAGGAGACAGGATGTGTGATGCTCTTAGGGGGCCAAACTTGCCAGCCCACAGCCAAACCCCCTCTTGAGAGAAGTCCATTATTTTTCCAAAGTGCCCTCTTAACAGAAAGTACTGGATTTTGTCCCTGCGTTTTTGCTTTGCTGGAAATCACCTGGTTTTAAAGGGTTGCTCTGTCACTGACGTGGGGTCTGTCAGTTTGTGTTGCAGAGTAAATTCGGGCTAAATCTCATTTGAGTTTGAAGAGGACCTGGGGTTGATGTACAGGTGATTTATGCTGGGTTTTAAGAGGAGGGGGATCAGTGACAGAGCTTGTGGTGTGCTCCAGGTGCCAGAGGCAGCCAGGGTTTGTTTTTCTGCTGGAAGAATTGACTGGAGATTGCCACTGCTGTGTGCCATACACAGATACCTAATAAAAGATCCCATTAGCAAATAAATGATTGATATTGGAACATACACAGGCAAGGCATGAGAGACGAGTGGGATAGGAATTCCCTCTCAGCGCTGTGCTGTGCTTCTAGCAGAGACAACACTTGAATATATTAGAAGAAGACAGGTAGCACAGGAGGTAATAATAGGAGGATTTGGCTCAGCATAATAAGCAGTCATCCAGCATCCCACCTCCTTGGCGGCTGTCTGCGGATTTCGCTGTCTGTCGATCCTTTGGGTACTTGGGGAGATATTCCCAGCTGACAGCTTCCCTCCCCGAGCTCCTGCTCAGCGCTGGTGGATTCACCCAGGTCTTTAACTCCTGACAAAACTCCAGCTGGTGGGATTGCAGCAGCGTGGGGCTGCGGCTCGGCCCCCGCCAGCCGGAGCTGGAGCTCGGCGCAGCCCTGGCAGGGACTCTTCTGCAGGCAAATGCTGCATCACCCTCCCCTATCTCTCCATCTGAAGGGGACGTGGGAGAGGAGCAGGATCAAGTGGCTGGGAGCTTAAAACCGTTGTGGGATTCAGTGCTGGAGCGTGAGTAATGCCGAGCCAAATTCACCCTTTGGTGGAAAGGCGAGAGCGGCGCTGGCATTAACCAAGTGACCCCAGGAGCAGAGCAGGGCTGGGGTTGGTCCCCTGTCTTCAGCTCAGATTAAAGCCTCACGGAGAATGCCTGGGATGCTGCATGTCCAGGCATTCCTGAGGGGTTTGGTGCTCATTCTGAGCTGCAGTGCTTAATGGCTCGTTGCCATGAAGGCAGCTTAGCAAGTGTGACAGCTGCCCTGTTACCCTGCCACAGCTTACTGCTCTGCTAAGGAGGTGTGGATTTAAGCCAGGACACCAGGGTCTTCCCAATTCCCACTTTCCCCTTTCCTAAGAGCTTGGAAAGCAGCGCTCAGCCTCACTTGTGAGCAGATTTGAGGGCCAGAAATGTGAACCAAGTGCGTGAGCGTTACCTGCCTGGAATTGCTCTGCTCTGGGTCCAGGCAGGATGACTGGCACGGCCCAGAGTGTGGGAGGGCGTGTGGGAGAGGATGATGTGTCAGAGATGTTTGGTGCCACACCGGTGGCTGAGCTCTGTGAGACATTTTGGCTCTTCCCTCAAAGAAAAAAGGCTGAGGGGAAAGAGGGTGATAATCTTCAAAAGGGTTGAAGGTGGCTGTGGAAAGGGAATAATCTGCTTTCTGTGTCTGCTGGGGATTGGGCTCAAATTGCAGAGTGAGAGATTTAATTCAGGCACAAGGGAAAACCTTCTGACTGCAGGGATAGTCAAGAGCCCAGACTCCATCAGCAAAGGTTTCCTTGAAGAGGCTGGGGGTGGTTTTGATGGTTTGGCATCAGGCTGAGGCGTGAGCTGAGCTCGTCAGGTCTTTTCCACTCTCTTACCTGGAATTCTGTGATGTAGATCCCCTTGGTGTCTGTGCCTTGCTGTGTAAAAAGAGAGGAACATGGCAGAGAGGCAGCACATTGGTGGGAGGGGAAGGAGTGGGCTAGAGGCAGGTGGGAAAGCCAAAAATCATCGAGTCTGTCCACAACTTCCCCACTTCCACCTGTAGCTGTCGATCCGCTGTCATCTCATATTTACAACCTGCAGTTTGTGCCACCAGGGAGAGGCTTCAGCTGTGAGAGCACCACTCCAGCCTGCTCAGCTCTGAGCCACAAAACCACCCTGACCCAGCAGTGTGGGAAATTCAGCTGAATTTTCCATCTGGAACCCCAGGATGCCGGGATGGGGGCGGGGACGGGGGTGGGCATGGGGGCCCGTGTAAACATCACGAGGTTGTTAGTCATGGCAAGGTGGTCACATCTGCCAGGGCTGGGCTGTGGGCACTGCACCAGGCAGAGCTTCACAGGGGAGGTTTGAAGCTCTGGGTGCTCAGGGAGCTTCTCCCAAGGCAGGAGGACGGCGTGGGAGCATCACAAAGGGGCTTGTTTGAAAATGGTAACGAGTGGGTGCTGGAGGCTGGGTTTCATGGGCTCGTGGGGTGGAAGTCAGAATTAGTGCTAAATGAGATTATCTTCCTTCTCAAAGCACTTCAGGGACTGAGCGCAGCGTGTTCCAAGAGTCAGGCAAACTATTGAGTGTTGCTTGTCTTTCTTCTATCATTCTGCACCCATGTCCGTTGTACTTTGGCCTGGAAAGGCAATTTTTAAGGTAAATTTGACAATCTGCTTCACCTCTGAGCCCTTTATGCCCTGCAGAAAGGCTGAGGTTGCCCTTAAATTGCCATGAGGTAGGAAATGGGTAAGCCATTATTATTATGTCCGTTTAAGCCCAAATTGAAGCAGTTTATGAAAGGTTTGTGCCCTTCATACTTTTGCCATCAAGTAATAGCTGGGTAGATAAACTTGCTGGCAAGATTTTGGTAATCATTAAGCAAAAATGGGCACTATGTGTGGAAAAGTAATGTCAGAGTTGTAACCGGGAGTATTTGAGCTCAAAATGTCCCTCTGAATGTGAGGAGTGTTTAATGAAGAAACTGATATTGTGCTGGGTGTGATATCAGCCAGCCAAAACTCAGCCTGCAGCTTCATTGCTGGCTGCCTACCTGCCCTGCACACCACAAGAATATACAGAATATATTCAATAAATCCGTGAAAGCAAAATGACTCCGCTCATTTCCCACAAGTGAGACAATGCTTTCATTTTCCATGACAAATGGTTCTTTTCCCTCTTTTTAAACATGGCAATCATGCCAGCATCTCCCCAGGTGGGGAATATCCGACTGCTGGGGCCACTTTTGATTTTGTTTATATCAGCTCAGTACAGCTGTAAATCCAGGGGCTGTTCCAGCTTCGCTTTCCAATCACTCAGCTGTGAATGAGTTGGGGGTTGGGGTTGGAAGCTGATTCCTCGAGGGCTGCTTGGAGATCTCTGCTCCACATGGAGGGAATTTGCACCAGCGATTCCCCAGTGAGCAGCTGGGGATGGAAACACGCTGGATCCCAGGGGCTCCTCGGATTGCAGTGGGAATAAAGCTGTCATTACCCTCATAACAGCAGAATAACCCAAATGGCTGAAATCCCTTCATCTTCTTTTCTTAGCCAAGAAAGCCTCTGAGGACTGGCAGTGAACTGGGGACTATTTACTCCAAGGTTGTTGGTTCAGCCTTGGTTTGGGTCCAGGGCAGGGATCTTCAGTGATTGAAGAGTGAGGGATGGGAGCATCTGCAAGTCATAATTAATGTTTGTTCAGCCTGGAGAAGACTGAGGGGAGACCTCATCAACCTCCTCATGAGGGGAAGCAGAGGGGCAGCAGCAATTTCTTCTCTCTGTGACAGTGGTAGGACCTGAGGGAATGGCTGGAGCTGTGTCAGGGGAGGGTTAGACTGGAAATCAGGAAAATATTCTTCATCCAGGGGGTCGTTTGGCGCTGGAACAGGTTCCCCAGGGAATGGTCATGGCCCCAAGACTGACAGAGCTCAAGGAGTGTTTGGACAACTCTCTCAGGCACTGGGTGGGAGTGTTGGGGTGTCCTGTGCAGGGCCAGGAGTTGGACTCGATGATCCCACTGGGTCTCCTCCAACTCAGGATATTCCGTGATTCTCTGAACTGAAGGGTCTTGGATAAAGTAATGTTTTTAAGAGATGCTTCAAGCATGGCTTGTGCAGTCTTTGCACAAATGTTCATTGTTTGTGCTTTGGAGGAAGGTTTTCCTTATGGACTGCTCTTCAGCAGTCAGGGGGAAAGGGAAGGTGGGTATTTGCTCTCTGTGATGGTCGGCAGGTGGGTGATCTGAGCATCTGGGGCAGCATCTGCATCCTGCAGAGACTGAGACCTTCCATGTTCCCCACTCCTCAGGTGGGTCTCTCCAAAGGGCAGGATGCAGGGGAGTGGGGAAGGAGCGTTTTGTCCATGCTGTGGGGAGAGCTGCTGCTCTGGCACCACTCTCCAGCACGCCACTGATAGTGTAAAACAAACAGCGGGCTAGTTTGGAGTAATTTGGTGAAATGCTGTCACCTGGCATGGAACCAAAATACTGCTTAAATCAGGATAAACACAGTCTGGATTCTACTCTCATTTTCCATTCCCAGTCTGCTATGGACTTATTTTATTTTAGCTATGTGTAAATCTTACCACATTTCCCTGCAAGGTGCTCAGCTGGGAAGCTACAGGGGATGAGGGCAGCGAGCTTCCAAGTCAGTTATGGAATTTGAACTGGTTGTTCTCTGTGTAGCACAAGGAAAGGGCAATTCCAAGCAGGAGGGTGCAGGAAAGAAGATTCATTTTTAAAGTAGTTACAGAGCATATGTCCCTGTGGTAAAATAATGCCAGTAATGGTAATAGTGGTAGTAGTAACAATGATTATTATGATAATGATAATAATTGTAAGTTCCATGGCAGAGGCAGCTTCAGAACAGGAGCAGCTCTAGCAGCTCCTGTAATTGTCCCTAATGTTTAATTTTTATAATGCTCCTTGGATGTGTCTTAGCTTGTGGCAACCAGCGGTGTTCAGGACATGGCATGGTCCATGGATCATAGAAGTGTTTAGGTTAGGAAAGACCTCCAAGACCATCAAGTCCAACCTTCAAGTGAATCCCACCACGCCCCCTAAACATAACTCAGAGTGCCACATCTACTCCTTTTTTTTCACATTTCCAGGAATGATGACTTCCTGGAGAGCCTGTCCCAATGCTTAACCACCCTTTCAACAGAGAAGTTTTTCCTAATATCCAAATTGAACCTCTCCTGGTGCATTTTGGGAGCATTTCCCCTTGTCTTGTCATTATTTGCCTGGGAGAAGCAGCCGACCCTCACCTCAGCACAACCTCATTTCAAGGAGTTTTAGAGAATTAATGTTGTACTGAGCAGTATGGACAAGTCCCCTCTGCTTTGAATGTTTGTATGAATATCTGCATTGTACCACTTCATCTCAGGGCAGTGGAGTGGATCCTGGAGGATTTGATTTTCCAGGGCTGACAGGGGGAGATTGAGGTTTGCTGTTTCCCGCAGTGCCCGTGTCAGTGCTGCTGCACAGCGTGATTAAAGTTCACTTCTGCCCCTGTTTTCTCAGCAGCAAAAAGCTCCTGCCTGTGGAGGAATTGGCCATTTTTATTATTACCAGCTTCATTGTGGAAAATGATTTTATTTTCTTTTCTCTGTGCTTTAAAGGGAAAGGCTGGAACAGAACAATTTTTCCATATGCATGAAAAGCAAAGGTTTAAAAACCAGCCATGCCATCTGACCAGCTCACAAACAGTTAAGCTAAAAGCTTTCTCCTGTCTCTCCCCCATCCTTCCCAAAGGTTTTGCACAGCAGAGAATAAGGTGCTGGTGCTTGATTGTTGTGACAGAGCCCTAGGACCCCCCCGAGGCATTTGCACACAGCAGGAATCTAAGCTGAATTAAGCTTTGGAAGAGAGATGGAGGGGCAGTATTATTCCCTTCCATGTCCAGGGGATCAAAATAGGCCCCCAAGAAGATAAAGCCAGTGTTTGCCACCTAAATCAGATCACTGAGAGTCCTTTGAAAAGATTGGCTTAAGTGATGGAGCTGTGTGTCCACAGCTGACCTGTGGGCGAGCTGGGAGTAGACCCCGCTCTCCTCCTTGGGGTCCCCAGCTCCTCACTCTGCTTCCCATCCCACAGCTGGCAGAGGGATGCAGGGTGACTCAAGGATCTTCATCAGAGCTCCATAAAACCAGGATTTCAGTAGCTTGGCTGAGCGAGGCGCAGTTGGAAAGGGACAAGTAAAGCGAATAAAACTTCAAGTGTTTTAAAGAGTGGTAGTGAAAATGTTTGGGAACAGCTGTGTGGTCAGGAGGAGAGAGTTCCTCAGCATTAATATGGACCTGATCCCTCCATCCTTGACATCAGGACTGGACATTGAGGCACTGGGAGAGCAGCCTGGGAGTTCCAGCCTGGCAGTGGGCATTGCTGACTGGCAGGTGCATAATGCCTACTGTTAACTCCTGTAATCCCCTGCCGGCCTGGAGGAAATTATTCTGACAATTCCCATTAAGGAGAGGCTGAGTGACCACTCCTCTGCCCTGAAAACTTCTTCAAAGCTGTTTACTAAAAGCAAATTGTCAGGTTGTATCTTGTGAGAGGAGTCAATACCCACTGAAGAGTTAGTGATTGTTAATAAATAGTAGCGTGTTAAGACGTCTCTCTGGGTGATTTTTGTGTGCTGTAATTACACAGAATTGCCTGTTAGACCGGACAAATAACATAAAAGGAGCCCTGAGCTCCACAAATGTGTTCCTGGCAATGGGTGACTATTAGCTTTGACATGGGAAGTCTGTGATTTTGATAGGAGGAAAGCAAAGCAAGGTGGAAATCCTCTGGATCTGGATTGCAGTGGCAGGGCCTGAACTGGGAAGGTGTCACATCTTCCAGAAAGAAGGTGTGAAAAGATGATTTATTAATGATTCCTCTAATTCTTCATGCAGGGACCTCAAAGCCCTTCTCAGAGGATAAATGATGGAGAAGAGAAGGCTCTGGGGAGACCTTATTTTGATTTTTTAATAGGTGAAGTGTTATAATAAAGGTGGAAAGACTTTTTTACAGGTTTAATTCAGGATAGGGTTAATTTTAGTAGCCAGTATGAGACTGTATTTTGGGTTGTTGAGCACTGCCATTGCTGCCACAGAGTGAGAGGATGAGGGGGAACGGCTTAAACTGAAAGAGGGTGGAATTATATTAAATATTGGAAAGAAACTTTTTCTTGTAAGGGTAGTGAAACCCTGGCACATGCTGTACAGGAATTCTGTGGCTGCCCCATCCCTGGAAGTGTTCAAGGCAGGATGGGGCTTGGAACAACCTGGCATAGTGGAAGGTGTCCCTGTCCATGACAGGGAGTTTGAATGAGATGATTTCAAAGGTCCCTTTCAACTCAAACTATTCTGTGATTCTGTGGGGAAAAAGGAATATTTTGGTCCTTTCTTACAGCTCGTGTGCTTTGAGCTGAGTGAACCCTGTAGACCTCTGACAAGGCTGACCCACCAAAAAAAATCTCCTGTCACTCCTGGCCCAATCCTGACATCCCCCAGGAAGTGCTTGTGTCCTGCTTTCCCTCTCTCCCTGTACTTCTGCAGGAAATCTCTGGTCAAGTGAAAGAAAACTAAGCCTTCCCTTGAGCACACACAGGGTACATGGAAATTTCCCATCCCAATGAAATATAAATGTGATATCCACAGGGCCTGAGCCTGGATGAGAAATCCTGAATTGGGGATTAAAAAAAAATCAGTGTTTTTTTGGCAGCTGACAAGAGCACATTCACCTCTTGGTCATTCAACCCTCCTGAGTTGTTTTCTCCAGCACTGACACACACCTTTTGTTCTGGAAGCTGTTTGCTTCTGTAAGCCCTGCTAAAAGCATTATTTCCCAGCAATTTTGACACCTCTCTCCCTGCTTTGACAAGAGTTGTCCAACCAGCAGTGAAATCAATACAGTGTGGCTTAAAAAAAACATCTTCACAGGAGTCATAAAAAGCCTTTGGGCCAGTGGCAGAGCTGAACCATTCCTGTGCAATTCCTGGAGTAAATCCCACCAAGCTGGTCCAGGTCTGTGTCAGGAGAGTGGAGTGAGCCTGGTTGCTTTGAGCCTGTGACCTGTGAGGGGAGGGAGAGGGACTTGCTCGGTCTTGCAAAGATGTAAAGGGCACTCTGGTCACAGCCTGTGGGACAGTTACAAAAATTATAAAACCAAATTCCTCTGGCTTGTGCCTGGTGGTTTGACAAGGAGGAAAAGACAAACTGCAGCTCGGGAGGTGTGTGGAATAATTTAGGTTGAGAAAAAAATCTCCAAGACTGTCAAGTCCAAGCATTAACCTGGTAATGCCACGTTCATGGCTAAACCACTTCCCTAAGTGCAATTTCCAGACATTTCCTTAACACTTCCTGGGATGCAGGTTCCACCACTTCCCTGAGCAGCCTGTTTCACTGCTTTTCAGTGAAAAAATTCTTCCTGATAGCCAATCTAAACCTCCCCTTGTGCGACCTCAGGAAAAGCTCTGTCGAATAGAGAGCTGTGGCTCTGGAATGGGCACCTCTGGGATGAGAGCTCTCCATCCTGGAGACTTCCCAAATCCAGACAAAGCCATCACCAACCTCACCTGATGTTAGTGCTGGTCTTGCTCCAAGCAGCAAATTGGGTTGTAAAGCTGGAGATGTCCCTTGCAACCGGAGCTCCTGCAATTCTCTGACTTCATGAATCTTTAATTCCAAATGTGCAGGAAGTCAGGCTCAAGGCAACTGTTATGAATAGCAAACACATTTCTAAAACCAAACAGAGCCCAACCCCCCCAAATTCTAACCTCGTGTGCCTGTGTTTAATTTCAGAGCAGAATAAATGGTTTAATTTTTCGGTGATTTTATTGGTGTGATGTTGTGCCTATAAAGACTTTGTTCAAGCCTTTCTTGGAATAAAGGATGGAAAAAGCAGAAAGAACAGCTTGGTTGTAAGGTCTGGGGCAAACTGCACAGCATTAAGAAATACTTTGTTCTAATTGGAGCCTGTTTGACCCTGGAGCCAGAGCAGGGTAATGGAAAAAGCACAACTCAAATCGAGTCGCTTTTCACAGCGTTCTGCAGAAAGCCAGAGAAGGAAAGGGAGAAATGGAGAGAATTTGAAAGGGGGGAGAGCCGGAAAAATGCATTAAGAGCAAGAAGAAAAGGCAGAATATGCCTTGGGAAATAGCCAAAGGAAAGGAGACAGAGAAGACAAAGGAGAGCAAAAACTTAGGGAGAAAGGAAGAGAAGGAAAAAGAAGGAAGCAAGGTGAAATTGTAAAGGGAAGGAGGGGAGGAGCGTCCTTCTGCCCTGCCAGGCAGAGCGATGAGGTGGCAGGACAGCGAGTGGCCCCAGGCAGCAGCGCTTGTTATTTCCATCCTGGCTGATGTCATTGATTGCCTTCCTCCTCCCCTGTCATGCATGGTGACAGAATCGCAGCCCTTGCGACTCAGAACGACCTGCTCTGTTCCCGACTGGCCCAGGGAAAAGTTTTATTTCCAGCTCCAAACAGGCACAGATTTTTCTGTGTTTCAGGGGGTTTTTTGGGTGGCCCCTCTTAGCAGTTCCTCTCTGGGACCACCTCCAGTCCAGGCAGGTAGGGATTCTATTCCTGGCCTGCAATTAGCCATTTTTTTCATCTGCAAACAACCTGTTTTTTCCTCAGCTGTGGTGCTGTGGAAACCCCATAAGACTGTTCCTTCTCATACGTTGACATTTTTTATGTGGGTAGCATCTTTATTTTTTAAGCCAACCTTGATTTCCCCATTTTTCCTTCTTTAAGGAAATTTTCCTCGCAAGGCTCAGATCCAGCAGCATCTGACCACCTTCTGTCAGGGGGTTTAATTAGTCAGAAAAAATAAAACAAATGATGATTTGTTTGCTGAACGGAAGATGTGGTGGGTAGAGAAAGAAGATGGGGAGGACAAGGAAACCTTAATAATGAAGGAAGAAAACAGAATCCTAAGATATTGTGGTTTACGTCTTTAGGACTTGCTTAATATAACAGTAAATGCCCTCAAGTTGCACCGGGGGAGGTTTAGATTGAATATTAGGAAAAAATTCTTCATGGAAAAGGTGGTAAAGAACTGAAGCAAGGAAATAACAGAGTCACTATCCCTGGAAGTGATCAAAAAATGTGGATGTGGCACTTGAGGGAGGACATGGTTTAGTGGTGAGTGTGATGGTGGTGTTGGGTTGATGGTTGGACTTGCTGATCTTAAAGGTCTTTTCCAACCTTGATTATTTGCATATTCCCAAAGGAGCAAGCTCCTCTTCTTCCTGCAGCCAGTGATTTTTGTGGTAACCCCCTTCCTGGTGCCAACAAAAATCCCATCAGGGCTGGACCAATCCTTCCTTTCCTGTAGGGTGGAGGGATGAGCTTCATGGCATCTCTTCAGCAAAAGCCTTTCTTCTAGACATGAGGTTTGTGAAATTTTGTAGGAGGGAGAAGGAGATGCAGATCCGAGTCTTTCCTGTGGGATGGGCTGCAGATGGACATCAGTTATTACCCTAAAGCCTGGCTTGAGCTTGGCCAGTCATCATTTGTGTAATGCCTTGTCTGGGAGCAAACATCTGAGCTTAGGAATGATCCAGTACATGTGGAAGATCCTTAATTAGCTTCAGGGTCTAGGAGAGGGTTATGGATGATGTGGGACAGTGGATGGAGTAGGCAGTGAGAGAACCTGAGGTCTTTTGAGGTGGAGGGATCTCAGGGAGGATGTGGGAGGGAGGGGTTGCAGTGTTGGGATTTAGGGATGCAGCCTTCTCATCTCTTAAAAACCAAACTCCATTCCCTTGATGGTTCAGGAATGAGTTACATGTCGGGCTTTTTTTGCTTTAATGGAGCTCCTCCCCCACTTTTATCCATTTACCCATGAAAAGTCAGTGAAATGAGACCTACTTAAATCAAATGTCACAATCGATGCTCGTCCCAGGCCACCATTTGTGTGATGTGAACTCAAATTGCTGTAAGGGGGGAGCAGGGAGAGGGAAAGGCTTGGGAAAGAGCTTGGAGAGAGGGAACAAGGAACCATCCATAGCTGAGTGTCTTGTGTTCCACAGTGCTTTTGTCACAACCTCTGCACTGGGACAGGGATGTTGTCCACCAGGATTCTGCAGGGAGGACAAACAAAGTTGTGGCTTCCTGCAGGACATTGCATCCATCTCTGCCACATCCTACCTGACTAAATCAGAGTCCTTTCCACATTTCAGTTTATAAAGAGCGAAATATGTGATATCAGCACTCACCCTGCCTGGATGATGTCCAAATTCAATTTTGTTTGATGGAAGACAAAATCAAAGCGTTGATATTTTCATTGAAATTTATGTTTATCTCGTTCCCAAATAATGCTTCTACCCTAGCATGAATATTTGGCAGGAGTAAATTCTCAGAGTGGGAGCACAGTTCAGAGGAGTTGATACAAAAAAACACAGTGACCCAAGTGTTTGTAAAGTTTCGGAAAAGAACCCACAGGAGAGCTGAAACATCTCTTTCATGAGCATTTTGAGAATCTAAAGGCAGAGGGAGATGCAGGAGGGATTGGTGAGGCTCAGGTTTCTTGTCTGTAGCTGGTCTGCAACTGAAGGTCCCTCAGACCACCTGTACTCCTTTTGGTGCCAGCTGGGTACTCAAGCCATTGACTGTGCAAGACATCCCACCCTTAAGGGGAAGGAGGCACACAACATTTTTGGCCAAAAGGAATGGCAGAAGTCAGAGGGGCCCCAAGTTTTATAAGTGAATTACAGATGGAAATTGTTATTAGTCCCTGATCTGGTGCCAGCACACAGCAGTGGGTTTTGGATAAAGGGGTAGAGTGGAAGGGAAAAAGGAGGTAGATTAAAGAAAGGGAGAGAGAAACAAGGAAAGGGAAAAAGAGAAATCACCAGTGCTGGCTCCAGTGTTGATCCAGCTGATGGGGTGTCCAGGGTCCTGGGGTGCCCATGAGCCCAGGGAGTGCCTTTTTATAGATCAGTTTTCTCTGCTTTGGAGATAAGTCTCTCTCTTTCCATACAAGTCAGTTGTCATGCACAGCCTGTTCTTCTAGATCTTTCTGGAAGTGGGTTGGAGCTTTCAGGGATCTGGGGTGGTCTTGATCCACCCATTAGTCCATGCTCAGTTCTCAACCTTATTCTGTGCCTGCACTGTGCTGAGTTGTGCTGATTTCCAGGCACCAGAAAAAGGATTTTTTTTCCCAGAAAAGTGCTGCCCTACCTGTGCATGGCCCCTTCTCCAACCTCACCTTTTTCTTGCTCACAGTGTGTTATTACCAGCAATTCTTGGTTGGCTCCATTGGCATTCATGTTTGAGACATTCACATTAATCCCATTATTTTCTAGACTTCTACAGGGTGTCACTAAATTTTGGAAGCTGCTGAGGGGTTCCTTGCAGTGGAGTGGTGAAAGTTTTGTTCCTCATTAATTCCCCTCAGCTGTGAGAGGTGTCCTTGCTCAAAATAAACAAATAAGGAGGATTTTCCCAAGCCCTCAGAAATTCAGGGACAGTTCAGCTCTGACCTCTGTGTGTCAGGATTGTTCATCTCTTTTTGTGGAGTGACCCTGTTGTGACTGTGGGCTTTGAGTGAGTGGACACAGGTTTGGTTTGGCCATGTGCTGAGCTGGCCAGGCTCCATTTAAACCCAGCTCTGAGCCCTGCCTGATGTATTTCACTTCGCAGAAGGCTCAGTAGCCTGGAACAGAGCTGCTGTAGCCTCAGCTCCATGGCATCCCTCTGACTGGAGGTTCAGGCTGAGCAGCCTCATGCCTGCCAAAAAAACGGTGTAGTCAAGTCCTTAGAGGACTGCTTGTTTCATTCCCAAATTCATGCATAATTTACTTTTCTTTTTTTTTATTTTATCTCCTGTGCTAAGCCCTTGCTGTGTCAGAAGCCATCTCATCTCCGTGAGTGAAGTGCAAGGTGCTGGTGCTGTGCCAGTCTAATGACAACCTTGACTGGGCTCCCTGTCCCCTGCAAACGGTGTGGCCCCAAACAGAGGGTCCTTGGGTGTCTGTTCTGCGTGGGGCTCTGCCTCTCTCTGCCTCCCTGCCAGCAGAGATCACTGATGTGGAAATAAAAAACATGCCGGGGGGGAAAAAAATGCCTGCAGCAGGGAAAGCCAAGTGGGATTGAGCTCCTCGCTCTGAGCTGAGGACAGGGCGAGTTCAGTGATATCAGCGTGGCAGATGTTGGGTAGTTACAGTCACAGGATGCAGAGAGCTCCATTAGAGAGGTTACAGCGTGTGTTTGCTCTTCATGTTGCAAGAGCTGATGTTCTTTTGTATTCAGTCAGGAAAAAGAACCACTCCACACCAGGTTTTCCAGCCTGTGCGATCCCCTTCTATGAAAAAATGCCTTGTGCAGTGGTGTAAGAGCAGTGAATTGATGGATGGTGGATCCCTGGGGAGGGTACACATCTTGTTTTTTCTTCCCTTGCTTCATTTCATCCTTTTCCAGATGAATGTTTGTGGTTGGTGGAAAATTTTCACCTTCTTTTCATCCTCCACCCTTCATCACCGCCGTCCCAGAAGAGCTCGTTTGTAATTGTTCTGTTATTGCTTCATTAATTATCTTCCCGCTTTCACGCTGGATATGAAGAGCCTGATCCTCCTCTCATAACACCTTTCACATGCCTGCCTTCCATGGATATCAGAATTGTTACCCAGGCTTGGCACTGGCTTGTGGGAGCAGAATCAGGTCCAAAAAAAAGAAAAAGGCTGGGTCAGGCAGAAACAGATCCTGGTCTCCTTCCCTGTTTGTTTGTACGCACAGTGTGATGTGAAGGTCAGCTGAGTGGGCACACCAACAAGCAGAGTTCTTGCCATGGCATTTTCATGGTAGAATTGGCTGAACTTATTTTTTAATGTCTCACTTTCTCTCTTTCAGAACATGGAAAAGGTGCTGGTCCCCTCTGTCACGTTAATTGTAGGCTGTGGAGTATCCTCGCTGACACTTTTGCTGTTGATTATCATTTATGTCTCTGTTTGGAGGTATGGCTTTCATTCTCTTCTCTTCTTTTTGGGGAAAGTAACTGTCTTTTGACCTACATGGATTCTCTGGAATGTTTGCTCTGTGGTTTTGGGTGTCTGGTGTTTGAGGAAGAACTGTTTGGGAACGAGTGGGCCCTGCAGAAAGTCATCCTGGTGGCTTGGCTGGCATCATTCTCTCCTTTCGGTGCCAGAGAAATTAGCAGAGTGAAATTAGTGCCATGCCCTCATGTAGGGACATTGTTCCATTTCCAAAAGCCTCGTGCTGGTTTCGATGCCTTTGTGTACCCCAGGAAACCTTGTCAGAGGCGAGGTGGACACGCACGGCCTCTTGGCAGGCAGATGCTGCTGCAAGGTAATTCTTTGGGAACATCCAAACCTCCGTGACCTGCCATGAAAACATCTGGCCTGAAGAACTGACAGAACTTTTCAGGAGCTTAAGGATGTTAAATCATCTAAATAACTCCCCAGCTTTTTAGCTACGTTTTGCCTTCAGCTTCAGATGCATATGGGATCCCTCAGTACATCCCATTGCTGACAGCTCCTGTACACAGGTCAGGTGGAACCTAAAATTGTGCCATTTATGGAGGCTGAAGGGATTTTGAAGCAAAGCTTTAATGAACAATTGGCCCATGCCCCTGTTAGATACATTCTGGTGACTCTAAGCTGGAGGACCCGAGGTGTGCAAGGGATTTTCTCCCTGTATTGCCTTGAACAAGGTCTGAGTTTATCCTACAAGATCCATGTCTCTCCTAAATCCATGGCAAACACGCTGAGACCTTCATGGCTCGAGGCCAAGCAAAGACAAATCAGAACCAGGTGAATGTCTGTGAAATCCAAATGCAGTGGCTGCAGGGAGTACAGTTGGGTATTATTGGTGATCCTTTTGGGAGAAGGGATCAGTGTGAGGCTCTGATTTTGTGCAGTGCTTCTTCTCAGCAGGAAAGAAAGGGTAAATTCCATTTAGAGATTGAATTGAGATAACTTTTCCTGCGCTTTGATAGAGGAAAGAAACAAGAGCGTAAAAACTGAGCAAAAATGCATCTTTTTTTTTTTTGTTGATACTGTGACAGTGCATAGTGGCTGGTTAATTTTGGCAGATGAAGACTGATCATGATAACGTTTATCTAGAACTCAGGTTTTTCCGTGCCTGGGGTATCATTGGATGTGCTCAAGTCCTTGTCCTCTCCTGCTTTTCCTCAGGCTGGGCGGCACTGAGCAGCGCCGGTAGGTGACTTGCTGGGGTCACTGGTGTCAGGATCAAGTGGAAAGTTAGGATAGAAGATTAAAGAGCAAGCGTTCGAGCCTCACCCTCTCTTTCCTATCAGAAACAGGGTCAGGATCTGAAGCCCAAGCTCAGACATGAGGCTGAATCAGTTTGGAGCATGCCAGAGCCATTTGGAATAACATGGTGTATTTTTTTCCAGGACTGTGCTCCCCTCTACCCCTCCAATATTTACTGTTATTGAGGACAGTAAATTGCCTGACCTGTTTCAAATATGTTCTGTTTAATTTCTCATTCCACTCTTTGCCTTATGCCTGTGGCCAAAACGATCAGCAGGAATGGGAGGACACGTTTAAGGGAGGCTTGAATGGGTATTTCTGAGCTAGCCAAGGATGGACATGCATTTCCAAGTGATCCTGAGACCAGCTATATCTTGATTGAAGGGCTCTCTATCCTGAGTCTCTCTGTGTAAATATTTGTAAAGCATGATCGGGTGATCTCTAGAATTTCTCTTTGGTGCGCTGAGTTTGTTCCATTTCTTCTCTGTAGATCATGTTTTCATGTTTTCCAAACTTCGCAGCATTCCCGTGGCTGAGCCCTGAGCGCTCTGTGTGTCCTTTTTATTTTAGGCATAGCTGCTGGACGTGAATGTGCTTTCCTATTAATGGTCTCAGGAACTTTGTATTCAACATTATCTCCTGGCTCCCACTTTGTTTTGCCCTAAATGTTGTATATTCTGATAGACAGCAGCTGGAGGAGTGCTTAGAAATGGAATCAGCAGTATTATTGTCTCCAAAACACAGGGGCAGCATCAAAGTGGTTCTTTTCCACCATGCTAGAGAGAAACTCCTCATGTCCTGGCTGCTTGATCTTGTGTGGAGAGCACTCACCAGAGCTCAGCTGTTTCGTGGAGCTTTGGCCGGAAAATTGCCCATTCAGAACTCTGGACAAAGGCATCTGGAGCATGCATCCATAGACCCAGCTTGAGTATGAAACACTTCTGATGAATAAGCTCGCTGAGGCTGACAATCTGGAAGCTTTCCCAGAATTTTGCCCAGCTAGGGTTTGTTTGTGTATATGGGAACCAGAAAAGAAGGGAGGGCGAGAAAGAGGGAGAGGAACATGGTGAAGAAAAGAGGGGCAAGAGTAACAGGGAGGTGATCCCAGCTTCAGGCTGCGTATCAGGGAGGAAATGAATTCTCTCTGCACTCCCCATTCAAAACCCCCAAATAAAGGCTGCTCCTTGGTGGCACCTACTCAGCCACTGGCATGAATGGCACGAGCTTTTTTTGAGGCAAGTGATCACTTCAGACACGGCCAACTTGGCACGGCCCCGTTGGAAACTGGAAGTTGTTTCTGTTTGATGGCTGTTGGTGGCCTGTTGGTGGCCTCCCTCCAGTTCCCAGTGGACAGATGGCTGCAAAAATCCCTGCTGCAGATGGTGCGTCTCTGGTCTTATTAGCAGGCTCGACAGAGGGGTCAGTGACACAGTGGGCCACGGAAGTGGAGTGACCTTGTTCTGTCTCTGCACTGCCTGTCCTGGGTCACAGCTGGAGGCACAATCTGTGTGTGGGCCACGTGCTCCACCACCCGTGTGGGAAAAGAGGGGGAATTGAGGGAAAAAATTGAAAACTGGAGTAGAAATTAAAAACTTGGGGGGAAAACCCAACCACTCAGGAGTCAGAACAGGTGAAATGACAACTTCTTTTCAAGGAGCTCCTTGACACACTGGCGTTTCAGGAGTGCCCCGATGTGTTTTCCATCCCTGAACTCGTTGCAGCTCTACAGCCTCTGGAGTCAGTGACCTTTCCATAGCACAGGATCGATCCCTGCTATCGAGCAGCTCATCCACCAGCCCATCAGCATGTGGGGCAGGGCAGAGCTCTGTCCCTGGCAGCAGCTGGGTGAGTGCTGCTTCACTGCAAGAGAGCAGCCCCAGCTTTTTTCACTCCTGAGGATTGATTGAGTGGCTGTCAGTGAGCTCTGGAGGGGCTGTTAAGGCTTGCTTTAAACCCAGGAGCTCTGCCTGTGCTGGGGATGCTGAGGCACTCCTGGCCCTGGTGGGAGGTGGCAGGGATGAGTAAGTGGCTGTGTGGAGAGGGATGTGTGTACACACGGTGAGAAAGCCACAGTGACTCAGAGTTTGTGGAGAGGAGAGGAGTCTAATGGGGGCAGAGAAGCAGACTGTGGGCTTTTCCCACCTTTTCCATCTGTCTCAGCTGGTGCAGGGCTTCACACAGCATGTGGGGATCCTCGCTGGTGACCAGTGACACGACCTGAGGGAATGGCTGGAGCTGTGTCAGGAGGGTTGGCTATCAGGAACTATCTCTTAATTCAGAGGGTGGTTTAGCACTGAAACAGTCACCCCTGGGAATGGTCACAGCACCAAAAATGCCAGAACTCAAGGAGTGTTTGGACACGCTGTCAGGCACAGGGTGGGATTGTTGGGGTGTCCTGTGCAGGGCCAGGAGTTGGGCTTGCTGATCCTTGTGGGTCCCTTCCAACTCAGATATCCTGTGATTGTAGAACACAGCCTGGAGCAGAAGTTCTCTAAATTAGCAGTGAGTTTTCCCCAGTTTTGTGGCTGAGTACAGCATATTTTGATAAGTAGACAGAATCCATGTATCAGTTGAGGGGTACCAAGGCAGCACCCTGGAGTGGTTCTGTCTTTTCTGCACATGTGTTTTTGGGCAAAACCCATCAAGTTCGATGTTTTTCCCCCCTCTGATACAAATTCCTGACTTCTTTGGCCAGAGGGTCTGGTGATTTCTTTCTGTGGAGCATCCTGTGCTGGAGAAGAGGAAATGGAAGGGAAAAAAGCAAGCGTGGCAGGAGGTCTTCTTAGCATTCTGACTGAGCAGAAACTTAACAAGGAAATGTTTGGAATCCAGGTCAGGCTACCAAGGAGGACTCTGGAAGAATTGCCCAGGAATGCAGGATTAGAATGGTCAGAGCTCAGCTGCATTTGAAAGTGGTCAGGGATGTGAAAGGCATCAGGAATGGGTTCTGGAGGTACGTCAGCACCAAAGGATTTCCCAGGAAATGGTGTTGAGTGGCACAAGCACCTTGGTAGATAAGGAAGTTGAAAAGGTGATGGTAACTTTTTGCCATGTTCTGCTGGCAAGGCTGGCTCCCAGGCACCCAAATTCCTCCACAGAGGCAGAATCCAAGGGAGAAAATGCTCCCCATTGCCAAGGAAAAGAGTCACAAAGACTGTTTAATGTGTTTGGGTGTTTTTAGATCCGTGGGATGCATTGAGGGAGATGTTTGGTGTGACTGTGGAGCCACTCTCTGTCACCTGGGGAGCTTCCTGGAGGCTGGAAGAAGGCAAATGTTACACCCACCTTTAAAAAAGGGCAAGGAGGAGGATCCAGAGAACAACTGACCGGTCAGCCTACACAGCCCCTGGGATGATGAAAGAACAAGTAGCTCTAAAGGTTATTTCCAGGCAAAATGATGGACAGGGAAGCGATTGGGAATAGACAGTGAGGATTTGTGGAAGACAGGTTGTGCCTGGCTGCCCTGTTTTCCTTTTGGGATGGGATGACTGCTTACATGGACAGTGGGGAGAAGCAGCTGGTGTGGATTTTGACATTACCAAGGCCATTAACGCAGTCTCCAAATGCATTTTTGTATCCAGATCATGGAATTATGCACTGGGTTGGTGGCTTTATATACCTGGATGAAATTCCTGCAGGATTTGAGGGTAGCAGAAAAAGGTTTGAGGCCTAATCAAGAGCTGGTCAGGGTTGGTAGAGTGGCCAACATTGTTTAATGTCTTCTTTAACAACCTGGACACTCCTGAGGCCACACCTGGAAAAGGTGCCCAGTGTTGGATCCCCCCAATACCAGAGATACCAGCACATCCCAACAAATCCAGTATGTGCTGAGGGAGCCGGAGAATGCCAAAGGAGGCAAAGGGAACAAACTTGGAGAAGAGAAGGCTGCTAAAGAGCAGTCATGGAGAAGCCAAACAACTTGCAGAGGTAGGCAGGGAAAGGTCTAGAGGCACCAGCTGCAGCAGGAAAAGACCCAGCTGGATATAAAGCAAAATAATCCTTCACCAGGAGAGCAGTTAAGTTAAGCAGTTTAGTGCTGTAATAAGTCAGCCAAGAGAGGTGGTAGCATTTCTGTTCCTGGTGATTTTCAAATCTCAATCAGATGAGACCCTGAGAAACCTGATCTGACTTTGAAATCAGTCCTTTTTTTAGGCATGGGATTGGACTGGGAACTTGAGAGGTTGTTTTTTTCCCCCAACTTAAATTATTCTGATTCTTTTCATTGCCAGCCCACATCTTGTTCTTTGGAGGTTCAGGGATCTGGAGAACAAGACAAATTCTCAGGGTGTGAAGGGAAGCAGGGAAAAAAGAGAGTTGGTTTAAGGGGGCTTAAGGGGCAAAAAGTCTTAAGGCAGCTGGGTTATCTCCCCTTATGTTAAAATGCAGATTTATGGTCAACTCATTTCTTACCTTTTTCTGACCAGGGAAGACTTTACAAGTTCATGCTAATAGCAGTGGGATCATAGTGTTGCTACACAGATTTATTACATCTCCTTCCCACCAGAACAGAGTCCAAATCTCTGTTTCTGCCCTGTAGAAGCTCCTGACTGTAGATTTGAGGTTTTACCTCACAGAATCAAAGCATGAAAAAATTGAGGTATCAGTCTTTTCTGACCCTCCAGTCACAAATGGAGCAGGGTCCAGGTGATGCCCAGCACTGTATGGAGCCCAGTGAAATCAGGAAATTTGGGCTCAGCTTGGCTGTGGAAGGAACCAGAAGTTCATTTTGCAGCCTGTCAACCCAGCTTCTTGCTGAGGAGGGATCCTACATTTTGCAGCCTGTTCTGGGGCTGGGAGTGTTTCAGGGAGAACTTCCTATAAACCAGATTTCCAACAGATTAAGTAGGAGTTCATGCTACCTTTGCTATATTTTTTTTTTGTTTTTTGCATCCAGGAAAGCATATCTTCACCTTACGTGTTTGTCTGAAGGTACAGCTCAAGGGGACGTTGAAAAATCAAAGTTTTACAGCCTTCATTAGGTCTAAAGCACAGATTTACCCTTGGCAGAACACACACGTGCAGTAAACCCATCCTGCCCTCCTCATCAGAAACTCAAAACTCTGCAGCCAAGGCACGACCAACTCACTCTGGCTAAAATTAATTAATGAAATTAAATTCCCAACATAAATAGTTGATGTGCTGGAATATAGGAAATAATCCTGTATTAGCCTCCAGGGATGAGCTGGTTGATTAATAC
The DNA here is from genome assembly GCF_014805655.1 of Passer montanus. Taxonomy (NCBI): domain Eukaryota; kingdom Metazoa; phylum Chordata; class Aves; order Passeriformes; family Passeridae; genus Passer; species Passer montanus. Next base: position 1,062,120 of record NW_024356506.1, on the reverse strand, counting down.
ATCTGTTTCTAATTTATATAAGCATCAGCATCTCCTCTTCACTCATCTGGCATTCAGGCAGGGCACTTGCAGCATCTTTGAGATAATTCACGTGTGTGAACATTGGTGTGGTCAGATCTTGAGCCAGTCCTTAAGGACTTGCACCTTTGCAGTTCCCTTTTCGTTTTATCGTGTACATAAAAGTGCCTTCAAAGAAATTTCCCTCCCTGGCCAGTGGTTTGAATTAATTGCGGTGCACTTACCTCGGCAGCGAGCCTGGTGCTGTGCTGCAAATCAGAAATGACAAATAGCTGGCTCCTGCAAGGTGCTGAAGGCAACAGCTCCCTAACTGCTGTCCCTGATGTCCCAAACCCACAGCTGCAGTTACATATTTGGCCTAGTTTGGAGAAGTGATACCAAAAAAAAAAAAAAAAAAAAATTAAAGAAAAATATAAAAGCCAGAGAAATGCTTCTCAATGCTTCTCACCCCAGGAGGGGTTGTTAGGCTGAAGGAAGTGGAATGCTGAATCACACACACTTTGTTGTCAAGGTGCATGTGTTTGTAATCTGCTTCCATCGCCAGCATGCCTGTGGCTCTTGGTTGGGAATCTTATCCGTGTGTTGCCTGTTTGTTTTCTTTCAAGCTCCTTTTCAAGCCCCCGTCTCAAGTAGGCAGAGCTGAAGAAGATTTGCAGCACTCTACTGTTTTAGGAGGGGCTCAGACTAGGCTGGCCCCTCATTTGCTGGCTCCTAACTCCAGCATTGATGGGGATGATGGAGACATCTTCTCCCCCTCCCTTCCCCCCTTGTTCTTGTCTGTCTAGCACATAAAATCTTCAGGAAATTGGCAATTCTGTAGAGCCTGGCCTGGATTGCTGCTTTCCAGAGGTCACCCAGGGCAGGCTGTGACAGGGTGGGTCTCCCTCCCCTCTTCTGTCACTGCAGGTACATCCGCTCGGAGCGCTCCGTCATCCTCATCAACTTCTGCCTCTCCATCATCTCCTCCAACGCCCTCATCCTCATCGGACAGACCCAGACCCGGAATAAGGTAAGGGATCCACTGGGGCTTTGTTTATTTGTTTGCTTTCCCCCTGATTTAGCACTGAAATGATCCATTCAGGCAGCGCTTCCTCATTTTTCCTCCATCTGTTAATTAGCAACATGTCAAAGACACGGCTAAATGGCAGATTTCAATTTTCTCTCTCACTCTCTCTTTGATAATTTGTCAGCATCCTCAGGGCTTTGATTAAAACCAATGTGATATTTTTGAATATCTGCCTAGAGTAGCTGGCACATGGTACGGTGAAGAAGCGTGGTGATTTGCAAGGCTTTAACCACTTTATTTTCAAAAAAATTACAAAGACAGATTGAGAAAAGGCTTTAAAAAAAACCCCAAACAAACAACCTCTCAGCTTTACATTTATTTCTCCGGCAGTTTTTATACTCTGTGCTGAAAGTACTTGGCAGATGTTAATGAACACAGGCACAAAACTGTCCAACCTTTTTTGGGGATGGGAAGCATTGCCAGATGCACCGTGAGCACTGCAGGGCCTTGAGGGACTCGGAGCAGATCCCAGAGTGACTCCAGCAGTCCAGGCAAAGCCCAGCATGGTTTTCCAAGCCATGAACACTGGTTGCTCTCTTCCCACAGATCCAGCTGGAGAGGCGTGTGTTGCCTCCATGATTTTTTTCCAGCTCAAGCATTTTCAGGTTCCCTGTTGATGTCTGACATGACAAATCACTGTTCACCATTAGTATTTTTCTCTTGTAAATTTCCCCCTCTTCCAAAATGCTCTGGCCATCATAACTTTTTTGAGCCAAAAAACGTGAATCAAGACGCCTCCTCCACTCTTTCTGCTGCCAAAATCACAATCAGAAGTCAAAAATTAGTTATTGATTAACAGGAAGCAGTGACCAGCTGGGTTTTTTGAGCCCCTCCTTTGGCAGCATGAGCGTGGTATCACTGTTAGAAGCATATCAGTAATAAAATCTTGCCTGTGAGGCACTGAACACGTTGCCCAGAGAAATTGTGGGTGTTCCAACACTGGAAGTGTTCAAAGCAAAGTTGGACAGAGCTTTGAGCAAAGAGAAAATCTTCCTGCCCACGGCAGTGGGTTGGAATGAGATGGTTTTTAAGGTCCCTCCCAAAACTCAACCCATCCTGTGATTTTATGATTCCTGCAGAGAAGCTGAAGGATTTAGTGAATCAGGGATTCATTTCTATGGAAGACCCTTTGGGTTAGGGTTAGGTTGTTTTAGGAAAAGCTTTTCCAGCTGTTGGAGCCCTGTGTGTGCAGAGAAGTGTGGAAACAAGCAACCAGCTCTGCTCCTGCTGCAAAGTGCCCTTCAGAAACTCCCTTCCCAAAGCAGAGTTATTTTCCATTGCCACTGTGGTTGGCAAGAGGTGGAGAGAGGGAAACCCAAGCTCCTGCTTTCCTTGTTTGTGTTTTCTGCCACACCAAACATGTGCTGGGTGCTTCTTTCCATGGGATGAAACACTAAGGGATGCTCAACAGGACAAACCACAGCTGGACCTCCTCTTTGGTGGTTCTTCTTCACCTCAGGACAGGAGCTGGATGTGTTTCTCCTCTCCCACCTCCTCCAGAGCACAGTTATGAACCCAGGTTCACCCTGGTGGATTTTTTGTCCCGTGACTCTGGGAGTTCACTGTCGGAGCTGTTGGTGGGGATTCAAAGCTCCCGGCAGCGATGGCAGGAGGCAGATTAGCTCTTCGCACATCCATATGCATGAAACCCCAGAAATAGAAAGGTTATTCTTGGATTTCCTCTCAGCCATCTAGTAAACAGTCTCTGGCAGGCAACAGAGAGGGAAAACTATGCAGAGGAGAGACGAAGGAGCGTAAATTAAGATTTTATTCACATTCAATTATCGATAATAGAGCGCCTTAAAATGTCGGTGATTTATAATTGCGGCTTCTCGGGGAGATTTCTGCGGTATCGGCTTCCCTGGAAATGTCAAATTCTCCCTGGATTTCCATCCGTGGAACCTCAAAGGCGAGATTCCACGCCTGGATTTGCTAAGCTTTTTGAAGATGAAAGGCCTGGGAAAAGGCTAAAAAAAAAAATTACAGTCAGCAATCCGGGGATACAAAGGGAAGGGATGCTGCAGGAAGTGGCCGTGTCTCTGAGGCTTGTGCTGGAAGGGAACAGATTTCTCCTCTTAAAGGAAAACAAGGGCTAATGGCCTTGACAGACTGACAGGCTCTGCTGGATCTTGGGACATCATATCCCTGTGCTTAGCCCTTCGTGGGGATGTTTGGTTTTCCCCACAAGGAAGGGAAAACGTGCAGCAGAGGTTGCAGAAGCAAATATTTGCCTGCCTATCAGTTGGCCAAGTTCATTTGAGGCGATGAGTTCATCCTGGTCCAGCTGAGATGTGCATATTTCTCTTGTCTTCCCCTCCTCTCTTCCCTTTCTGTCAAAACTACTCATTTGAGAAAAAAAAAACAAAAAAAACCCAAAAAAACCTAAACGTATCTCTGTGGTGCAAAATTGTAAAGCAAAGCTTTTCTCCCCGCTTTACAAGGAGGAACTGTGTTGGTTTGAAATCAAATCAAAAAGGCAATGTGAACAGTGTTGTACCTGATATCAGTCAAAAAAGAAAAGGGTTCTAAAATAGCAATCTCTTAAAATCCATTCCAGAAAGCATCCTCTGTTTGTAGCTCTTTCATATAGGGTTTGTAAGCTGATGAATAGGAAGCACTTTTTTTTAGGATTCTTGTAAAATATCAAAATTACTGGGCATTATCATTTTGAGCCTTGTTATTTGTAGTGAACCGACATCCCGAATCCACTTTTAAGCAGAGTATGGAGGGATTTTGTGTCAAATGCAAATCTGGAACAAAAAAAGACAGTTCCTATCTCAGAGAACACATGGTCTTGCTTTTATTCACAGCCTCTGATAACGTCGGGTGATGCCAGTGGATGAATCGAGAGCAGTCCGATAAAATTGTGATAAAAGCCACTCTGTGCATGAGAACTGTGGCTTGAAAGATGCTGGTGGTTGAAAAAAGAGCAAAAAGAGAAAGGTTCATTGACCGTAAAGCCAAGTCCACATTTCCCCATATAACTCAAAGCAAAGAAATTCTTGATTATAAATCTCCCCCTCCCCCAAATGCCTGAAACCATGTTTTTTTTTTTCATCCATAGTCACTTTTAAAATCTATTTGCTCTCCCTTCTCCTCAGGAGCCACTGGAGTTTCTTCCCATCACTTTCTTCTCGAGTACATTGATTCACAGTTTCCAGCTCCCAGATGGGGGGAAAACTGGCTGAGTGAAACAGAGCGGCACCAATTTGCACCAGTGAAAGATTTGGCCTTGCTCAGTTAAAACAAAGACGAGCTTGTCAGCTTTCCAGTCCATCTCCCTGGCACTCTGGGATTGTTCTTCATAATGCATTTGCCAGTTCTTTCCCCAGTTTAATTTTAAATGGCTTAAGCTGCCTGCATTTCCCTTGTGAGATTTCCCCACCAAGTAGTAGAGCTCACCATTATGAAATTCTTTGTAATCTAGGGGAGTTTTCTTTCTTTTTTTTTTTTTCTTTTTTTTTTTTCTCCTCTCTGCTGGTTATGTGCTCTTGGACAACTGTGCCCTCATATTTGCAGTCCTTTCCCAGCCCCTGGCAGCCATGGTTTCACCCAGCTCTCACGGCTTAACTCTTTCACTCAGCCCTGTTTTTCTGGCAGGGACACCATCCAAATTACCTTCCTCAGATTTCATTTCCATGGCTGGGCTGCCAGGGACGTGGTGCTTTGCAAACCTTTTGAGCTGAGATTAGTGCACTGTTTACCAACTGCTCCATCCCCCCAGCCGTGTAAGGATCATGGCAATAGTTTGGATGATTTGGAAATTAAATATATGCTGCTGAAGCCAAGAAAGCACCAGGATGGGTTGTGTGCTCAGGCTTCTAGTGGAAGGTGTCCTTGCCTGTTTTGGGGAGGTTGTAATTAAATTATCTTTGAGGTCCCTCCCCACTCAAACAATTCTATAATTTCACAATTCTTCTAAAGTGTTAACCATGACCTTGTCCTAAAGAACATGCTTAAGAGCAGATGATTTTCACATAGTACTTAAATTTAAGACTTTGATCTTTGCTAAGTCAAAGATTTTGGAGGAGCCTGCCCCTCTAAAACAGTGTTTCCGTGTCCTGATCTCCATGACTTTTCCTTCCAGAGCCCGGTTTGGAATTGTCTCCCCGCACCTTCCTCTCTGCTCCCCGCTGCTCTCCCTGCCTGCCGCTTCTCTCACGTGTCCTCCTTTCCTCCTCTCTGCAGGTGATCTGCACGCTGGTGGCGGCTTTCTTGCACTTCTTCTTCCTCTCCTCTTTCTGCTGGGTGCTGACCGAGGCCTGGCAGTCCTACATGGCCGTGACGGGCCGGTTACGGAACCGCATCATCCGCAAGCGCTTCTTGTGTCTCGGATGGGGTGAGGATCCGGGGGCTGTGGAGCAGAGAAGGACCAGGCTGTAGGAGGGGCTGGTGCTCCTCAGGATGCTTGGCAGAGAGTGCTTGGAACCCTTCCAGGGGTTTCAAGAAGGGCTGAAATGGTTAAAAATGGAGAGCCAGAAGTTGAACCTCCTGCCCGGCGCACTCGAAAATAGAGGAGTCGAGTTCAGGTTTCAGAGGGTGCTCCAGGAGTGGTTTCTCCTGGGCTTGGGTCTGTTTCTTGCTTTCTACTTTTCTGTCTCTGTCTCCCTCTGTGTTGGATGTGTTCTGCTGGTACATACCAGCCAAGGGAATCCTGGTCTGGATCAGCAGGACCAGGGCAGGGATTGTCCCTCTGTGCTGGGCACTGCTGAGGCCACAGCTCCAATTGTGGGGTCGGTTTTGGACTCCTCTCTACAAGAAAGTCATTGAAGTGCTGGAAAATGTCCAGAGATGGCAATGGAGCTGGGGAGGGGTCTGGAGCACCAGGAGTGGTTGAGGGAGCTGTGAGGGCTCAGCCTGGAGAAAAGGAGGATCAGGAGGACCTTCTCACTCTCCACCTGACAGGAGGGTGCAGCCGGCGTGGGCCAGGCTCTGCTCCTAAGTAATACAGCAAAAGGAAACAGCTCCAGTTGCACCAGGGAAGGTTTACATGGGATATTAGGGAAAATTTTATCACTGAAAGGATGGCCAAGCATTGGAACAGGCTGCCCAGGGAAGTGGTGGAATCAGCATCCCTGGAAGCGCTCAAAAACCCATGAAGCAGTGACATTTAGGGTCATGGTTTAGTAGTGGACCTGGTTGGACTCAATGATCCTGGAGGTCTTTTTAACCTCAATGATTTTATGGTTCTAAGATTCTGCAGAGCAACCTGGAGTGAAGCAAACTCTGAAATCCTGTCTCCATGGCAGCAGTGCCTTTCGGAGACAAATAAACTGCGAGACTGCTGCAGATGCTTGTAACTAATTTTTCTCCCACTGCCTTTGCCGTATGTTTAATTTATTAGCCTTAAATGATGCATTCTGTAGTAGAAAACAAATACAAACCCATAAACCTGGGCTTTCAAAACGATAACAAGGGTGTTTTTGAAAGGAGCAGCGGCACAAAAAGTTGCTGAGAAGTGAGGAGGCAAAGGAAAGAAAGGAGTGTGGCTGGGCTCTATTAATGTCTCATTCTACTACTGAAGTCTCACAATTCACCCCAGGCAAGAGATTTCTGGTGCTTACCAAGCACCCTGATGTGATTTCTTCTGGCACATCAAGAGCTGTCCTCGTTGCAGCGCCTTCATCCCTTTAAGTTTTCCCTCCTAAGCTTTTGCTTACAATAGAAAATAAATTGTGTTATTAAAATCCAGGGTTTGCCTGTTAGCGGGAGCAGAACCACGATACCTGCAGAGGACAGGCTGCAGGAGCCTGGGTGTGCTCATGCATATGTTTATACCTCCTTAGTGACTCCAGCAACATCAGGGATATCAAATGTAACAGACTAATAGCTTTCCTAGGTAATAAAAAGGGATTTTTTCCCCCCTGTTTTGTGAAAGCTGGGACAGATGGGCGTGTTAGCCAAGGGAATTTTGGATGAGCAACATTCACATTTGTAGTCTGTACAGATTAAAAAAAAAAAAATCCCCCTACATGTGTAGATGCATAATTTGCACTGCTAGTAAAATGTAGTCAGCTCTGAGCTAGGATGCACTGCTGATAAATGATGCATAATAACCATTTGGAGTAGGTTAGGACAAGAAATGAAGAACACTCTTGCCTATTAAGGCGGCAAGGGAATTTTGGATATTTAGCATCCTGCTAGACTTCAGCTGTAGAGCTGGGATTAATGGCACTTGTAAGAGGAAAGAAGCCGAAAATATGTTTTAAAGAGCATAATCTGAAATAATTAGCACAATTCACTTTGTCATGGGCTGGTTCTCCCCCCTTTCCCCTCTTTGCACATTTGCATTTCTCTAAGCCGTCGTTCGAGACGTCTTTGCCAAGTTCTCAGCTGTAGCTCATTGAAGCTGCAGAGAATTTCAGCAGCAGGGAGGATTATTTTATATTTCTTTGGTCTCCTCTTGGATGTGCAACTTTGCAATTCAATTTTTAAATTATTATTAGTAACAATTATTATTAACGATTCTTGTCCGTGCTTGGACAATGCTCCCAAGTTCGTGATGTGACTCTTCGGGTGATCCTGTGCAGGGTCAGGAGCTGGACTTGATGATCCTTGTGGAGCCTTCCAATTCAGGATATTCTCCGGTTTAGAATAGACAGATAAATTGTTCCCTGGGAACAGCTCAGTCATCATATTTAGCCCCAATAAAGAAGAAATATTTCTTGTCAGGATTTTTATGACCCTGTTATAGTTTCCACAGCTGGATTTTTAATGCTGCCATAGCTCAGCCTCTGAGTGGGTCTTCAGCTGTTTATAACAAGAATGGCTCTTGGGAATTATTAGGAAACATCTTCTCTAGTGGAACATGATTAACACACGGCCTGATTCTCCTGTGACCTGGAAGTACAAAATTCTTTGAAAGAGGTTTTGAATGGGTTTATTTGGGATTGTGGGTGTTAAATTCCCTTTGTGCAGAAAGCCCCCAAAGCCTTGCTGGTACTGCCTCTACCACACCAGGTATATGGAACAGGCCAGTTAGGAATAAATATCTTGATAATAATAAAAAAAAAATTAAAATCTGATTTTTTGGTGGGGATTTTTTCAATCTAACCCCATCTAACTTTGCTTAGACTGCTGACAGCTCTCCTAGGGCTGCACCTCTCATTATGATTCTCTTTGGCTGGACTACCATGACATAGCTGCCACCTGTAGTAGCTGCTCCTTGTGCAGACCCATTCCCAGCCCAAACTGAGGCTTTTACCCAGCCTTGGAATGAGCCAGTCCCTGGAGCTGCCAAGTTCACAGCCCCACTCTGGATTTCTGCATAATTACCACGTCGGAGAGAAGCGCTTTGCGAAGAACAAGTTGCTATTTTTGGCGGAGTCTTTGCCAAATTTCCTCTTTCCCAGGGTCTCTTGCACCAAGCTGTATTCCTGAAAATGTCCCTTCCCCGTGTGGTTTCTTCCCATGGGATGCTGTATGGATGGCACCCTAGGGAATGCAGCAGCCAGGATTTATCCAGATGAGGTGTGAAGGAGGCTGAGCGAGAGTCAGTGAGGGAAAATATGAGGAAAAGAGGAGTGGAATGGAAAGGAAAGAAAAGAAAGGAAAAAAGGAAAGAAAAGGAAGGGAAGGGAAGGGAAGGGAAGGGAAGGGAAGGGAAGGAAAGGAAAGGAAAGGAAACAGGAAAAAGGAAAGGAAGAAATAAAAGGAAAAAGGAAAGGAAAGGAAAGGAAAGGAAAGGAAAGGAAAGGAAAGGAAAGGAAAGGAAAGGAAAGGAAAGGAAAGGAAAGGAAAGGAAAGGAGAAAAAGGAAAAAGGAAAGGAAAAAATAAAAGGAAACAGGAAAGGAAAAATGAAAAAGGGAAACAGAAGTGAATATTAAAATAGACACCTTTTAAACCCACTGCATGTTGGGTTTGGACTGATGAAATGTGACCTGTGCTTGGAAATCTCACATGGGAAGAGAAGCACTTCCCTGCAGGATATCCTCAAATGCTCCATATTCCAGCCAGCTTGGCCCTGTGGCTCCCAGCTGCTGCAGAGCCTCCCTGTTAATCAGCCTTGGGATGATTGGTGTTCCTGAGGGACCCCTTTCCCAGAGAAACGTTGTCTGGAAGCTGTGCCTGCACATTCCTGGGATCTCCTGCAGTCACCTGCCGTGCCCTCTGCAGCTCACGAATTAGGGCCTTGTCAGGGGGCGCTAATCCCAGCTGGCCACTGATCCTGCTGATTCCTAATGGGATTTTCCCATCTTTAGTGTTGAGACAGCTTAATTCCTCCTGCCACAAAGAGCAGGGCTATAAAAAGCCACATGGAGACCTCCAGAGCTGAAAAACCTGATGGTGGGAGGTGATCTCCAGACATTTCTTTAGGCAAAGGGGAGAGCTGAACTTTGAACCTTCACAGATCCTGGAAGAGACCTGAACTCTTTTTCATTGTTGTTCAGAAGAATCTGTTCCATTACAGATCTTGGGGGACCTGTTTGGGTAGGGAAACTCAGTTTTAGTTTCCTTTTCTGTCTCATTTGGGGCAGGTTTGAACCTGGGTTGCTCATCCTACACTGAGTACAAACAAAGCTCTTAATCTTTGGGTTCTTAGGGTTGGGTTGTGGCTGAATATTCCAACTTCAGAGACACCATGAAGAATCTAAGAATAAAATTAATCAATTTCATGTGTCTGAATCTACTGAAAGACCCCCCACAACTGTTGAGACCACAGCAGGGCAGGGGCTGATTGCAGCTCATGGTATTTATTTAAATAACAGAGGTAATTAAAGTTCTTGCTTTTAGTTCTGACGGTCCTGAGCTCAGTCTCTGCCCCAGAGCCAGGCTGAAATGGATGGTTCTGGAAAAAATGGGGAATATTGAGTGGGAGAAGGGCTGCACATGTGATGAAATGACCATTTTCTTCCCGTTTCATTTCCACAGGGCTCCCTGCCTTGGTGGTTGCCATTTCTGTGGGATTTACTAAAGCCAAGGGATACGGCACCGTGAACTAGTGAGTAAAGGATTCCTTTTCTCCCCTTGTTTTATCCTCCATCCTTTTTGTCGAAACCCAGTCACTTCAGGAGGCAGGCTGGGAGCTAAATTTCCATGTGCAGGACAATTCCTGCATCCCTGCTTCCTCCATGCATCATTTGACCAAGCTTCATTGTGTCTTCCTGCAAAAACAAGTTCACAGCAACTAATTAGGTTTAACTGTTGTATTTGTGACATCACTTTGATCTAAATACCTTTTACTTAGAGCTTTTTAATGTATTTTTTAAGGGCATGAATGTGGAATATTTAAAGTTTAGGATGTTTAAAAATTAAAACCAGCTTCTTTTTTTTTTTTTAAATCTGTTTTTGTGCTTGATTGGTTCCATATTTTCAAAATCGCTCAGCTCAGTTTTAGGCAGCAGAATGAGCCTGACTTGTGCAAACCAAAGTTCTGACAGCAGCCTGTGTTTGCCTATTTTGCAAATTCCACAGATTTTGTCTTTAGGAACCTTTTATGTGCTCATAATGGGGGAAGGAAAACAGAAAAGAAATAATTGAAGAGGCAAAAAATGCATCACTCAGGGATGAGCAAACGACTTTAAATGAAAAGGGAAAAAAGCGAAAATATTTTTTCCCTCTGTTGTGAAAAACCTTAGAAATTCCACGCACAGTGACAGTTCAAGGGTAATATTTTATGTAGCAATAAGTCAGGCTCTTCCCTACTGCATCCCATCATTTTCCAGAGCCTTCCTGGGCAGGGGTTTGCAGCCCACACGGGTGGTGTTTGGGAGTGGAGCTGTTGATGTGGCCGGCAGCAGATGCGGCTCCGCTCGTCCCACTGAGGAAATGTCATGTGGAACCTCCTGCTCTCCCTCAATTCCCACCACATCCTGCACACCCACGGCCAAATGGTCCAGGGTTTGCATTTTAATTGCAGGGGAGAATTAAAGCAGCACGGCATCGTTTTCTGTTTGCTTTGCAACTCAAATTCTTGTAAGACAGAGGGCTCAGGATTGTGGATTTCTCAAGAGAAAATCCATAGACAGAATTCCTGAAGTCTGTGCTGGCATCAGGATGCATTGGCTGTCCCACCTTCAGTGTGTCCTGGTGGAGAGGGACCCTGTGGTTGTTGTCTGACTCAGGAGAGGACAAAACACAGCCTGGTTTGCAGAAGCATCACCAAGATCCCAAATTAATTCCCTTTGGATTTTCCGTGGGTCAGATGCTTCTGGCACTTTGCTCCAGGCACATCCATGAGAATAATTAAAATATAATAATTCAAAATTAACAAGGCTCAGGGAGGTCCTGGATAATCCTGCTTTTCTTTTTTTGTTTATGGACTGGTGGGAATTGGTTCAACAAGCTTTGTGTCTCTGTCAAAAATGTTTAAGAGTTTTTTGGTTGAACACACAAAAGTGCCTGGGCAGGGAAGGGAGGAATGTGCAGGAAAGCACTCCCTGATTTCTGTCCTGGACCACTGTGCCAGCATCTCCCACCCCACAACTTCAGCCAGGAGGGTGTCAACCTGTGACAAAACCTGCTGAGCTCCTGCTTTGCTCCCCAGTTGGCAGAGGGTGAGCTGGCCAAGAGGCTGGGCTGACTCTGCAGCGTTCCCAGGGGTTGCTTGGTCACTCCAGCTCTCCTCCTTTGGCTGCCAATGCTCTGGCTCTTTCAGCCCTAAAGAGTCTGTCACTCCTTGCATCCAAGGGCTGGATATCCCGCCAGGGGATGGAAGGGGATCCTGTGCTCCCAGCTCTGCTGTCAGCATGTTTGTCACCAGAATTGTGGTGGTGGGGCCTTCACACCCCAGCAAGTCCACTTTGATGGGTTTGGTTTCAGTGATCCTTGTGGGTCCTTTTCTGGGATATTCCAGAGTATTTTTGGGATATTCTGGTTCTCTGGTCCCTCCTTTCGCCTCCTTTCCACATTTTCCAATGTGGGGTGAAGATGATGAGTCCCACCGAAGTCATGACAAGGACAACAGTTCCTCTCAAGCTCAAAGATCCCATCTGACATCCCCAATGCTGCCATACTGTTGCAATTCCACACTTTGGTACCTTCCAGTATCTAAAAGACATACAAGGAGGCTGGAGAGGGACTTTTTCCAAGGGCTTTTAGTGACAGGACAAGGGAAAATGGCTTTGAGCTGAAGTAGGATAGATTTAGATTGGGTATTGGGAAGAAGTTCTTCCCTGTGGGTGTGCTGAGGCCCTGGCACAGATTGCCTGGAGAAGCTGTGGCTGCCCCATCCCTGGAAGTGTCCAAGGCCAGCTTGGAGAGGGCTTGGACAGCCTGGGATAGTGAAAGATATCCCTGCTCATGACAGGGGAAATGGACAAGGCGATCTTTGAGGTCTCTTCCAACCCATTCCATGGTTCTCTGAATTCGTGCTGGAATTGACTTTCCCAAGAGCAAGAGTTAAACAGAGCTCACTTGCTCACTGAGTGGTGGGTTCACAAGCCCTGATGCTGAATAAAACGGAGCATTAGCTTGGAGAGGGCTTGGACAGCCTGGGATAGTGAAAGATATCCCTGCCCATGGCAAGGACGATCTTTGAGGACTCTTCCAACCCAACCCATTCCGTGGTTCTCTGAATTCATGCTGGAATTGGCTTTCCCAAGAGCCAGAGTTAAACAGAGCTCACTTGCACTGAATGGTGGGTTCACAAATCCTGATGCTGAATGGAGCATCTCTGTAATGAGAGTTACATTTACACTTTTGTGCATTTAAAAACATGGAACAAATATTGCTGTGGGCCCAGCTGGACAGGGCTCCCTGACAGACTGGAGTGCATTCACACTTAGCCCTCTTTTCCTGCTCAAAAAGGCTTAAAAGCTCTGTTGCATTGCTGTGTGGAGAGGCCCTTGGTTTTAGCTCTCCCCCAGAGCAAAGTCAGCACTGCACAGCAGCAATCTCAGAGCTGAACTCCAAAACTTGAGGTTTAGCTTGGATGTTGGGAAGAAATTCTTCCCTGTGAGGGTGGGGAGGCCCTCAGGTGGGGGAGCTGTGGCTGCCCCATCCCTGGAAGTGTCCAAGGCCAGGTTGGACAGGTTTTGGAGCATCCCTGGGATAGTGGGAGGTATCCCTGCCCATGGCAGGGGGTTGGAACCAGGTGATCTTGAAGGTCCTTTCAGCCCAGTTTTGTCTCTGGAGGGCAGTCAGGGGGCATTTCAGGTGGGCACTGCAGACTTTCAAGGCCCAATATTTCCAGCTTATAGAGAGAAAGAAAAACTTTAATCACAGCACATTCCTCCCTAGGAAGGAGGGGACAAGAGCTGACAAGATAAATCACAAGGAACTTTAAAAAAAATAATTTAAAAACTCACATAAACCACACAGGGCCTTTTAAAGCATCTTCCAGCCCTACAATTTCTGGTCCCAAGAGCAGTGCATGAGCTCCTGTGGTGGAGGTAGACATGAAGTCAAAGCAGGGCTCTGATATTTAGGTGAACATAGAATTTAACACTCAAGAGCAGGTTTTTTTTTCTCATCCCACTCACTCAAAGGTAAAAAAACCTTTGACATCCAACTGCAGGACATGGTCACGAGGGCATTTTGGGGACAGCTGCAAGTGTTGAAGGCCTTGCAGAATTAATGTTGTTGTTAAAGACTTTCAGGGCAGAGGTGGTGGAAGGGGCAGGGTGTGAAATGTGTGATGAGTCTTGAGACTGGATCTGCCAGCCCAGCTGGATCTTCAGGATGTGCCAAAGGTGGCCCAGCCACACTGGAACAAATTCCCATCAGGAGTCCTCAGCAGGATTTCACCCAGTTTGGTCCTGTTTTTTTATTGTACAGAGGATAGCTTTTCTCTATGAAAACACAGCTGAGCAACAGCACAGGGCTCTGTCCCAGCAAGAAATGTCCCATGAAAGGCTTGGCCATGTCTCCAAACTCTAATGCAGAGAGATGAGAGCCTGTGGTAAGTTTAGGGAGCTTGTAGTATGTTTAATATTTACCATTTAGCTGGACAGACTGCACTGAGTCATGAGTTGAGGAGGGAGAGAGAGGTTCAGATTAAAAATTGAATATGTGCTGCAGGATTTGGAGTGTGTCTGTTGTTCTGTGAGTGGTGACTCCCAGCAGCCATTCACTCAGCCTTTATTACTCAGGACTCTCCAACAAGGGGATTTTTCCTTTTTTTCCTTTCTCTTGTCTGAACTGCATTTGAAAGGACATTCTGCTGTTGTTTGGAGCGTGCTGGGGCAGGGTAGAGGCTGCACTTCCAGTCTCAAAGAAAGTCTGAGGGGTACCATAGGTCTAAAGGACCTGCCACTGATCACCTCCTTAGATTAGGCTGAGTGCCTGAATAATAACTCTGCTTTTAGCTGGTGCTCCAGGGACTGCCTCTGGACCTCTAAAGCTTCACAAACAATCTCCTAAAGCTTGAAGTGAATAATTGAGGTTGTGCCACTGGTGCTGGGAGCTCACATCCTTCCCCACAAGAGAGCTCATCAGAAGTTTTCTGAGAGCACAGCCTGCACACAGCAAATTTCTCGGGGTCCTGGAGTGTCACTGCAGCAGGGCTTTTGTGACCCACAGGTATCTCAGCAGCTCCTGGGTTAATCTCTGGATAAACACTGGTGGGCCAGCCCTGGTTCCCGACTGTAATCTCAGTTTTACAAAGTGTTCTGCTGGTGCTGGCTCATCTTACACAGGATTGAGGTGAGAGCAGTGGCTGGCAGGGCTGGACAGTGTGAAAAAGGGCTCAGTGGAAGCCAGCCCTTCCCAGGCCCAGGACAAGAGCCACTACCTCCCATCTGTGCCGTGGCAGAGTCACAAAAAAAGATCAGATAGTTTGGAAAAAAGGGTTATTTTTTTTGTACTGAACACAAGAGCTGCTGTCAGTCAAGGAAACACTGCTCAGGAATTGTTAAACCATTCACTTCCTCCCTTCCAGTGATAATTTTATTTTAAAAATCACTGAAGAGATCAGCTGGAAATTACAAGGGAACCTCTTAGCAAAATGCAAATATTTCTGTGCCTTGTAGGCACGAGGCTAAAAGCATCTCCACTAGGCTGGGGTTTGCTGTCAGTTCTGAATCTTGGATACCCCTTCACCCTTTCCTTTTCCGTGCTGGCAGCCAGCACCTCTGACAGCCTCAGAAATGCTCTGAAGAAGTGCTGTGGCAGGGAGGTCAGGCAGTCAGGAGGGATCAGGGCTGGTGCTTGCTGATGTGTGAGCTCACCTCCACAATTCCTGATGCTCCCAGGGGAGCAGGGGCTGCCAGGGACCCTGCAGGAATGAGAACCCTCTTTGCACCAAGTCCTCATCACCAATTGCAGTGCAGGGCTGTCAGATTTCTTCATCTGAGCCACCAGTTGGAAGAGAAACTGAGAAAAACCATCTCAAAATTCAGGATAGAGCGTTGGATGAAAAGGTTTGGACAAAGACTGGGATTTGGGAGCCCTCCTCTTGCATTTAGGGAGACCTCCAGTCATTACAGAGCTCCAGAGCTTAATTTTTACTCCCTCCCTCCTCAGCTGATTATTCATTTTATTATTACAGTTGCTCAGACATCTTGTGACAGAGCAACTTGCTATCAGGAAGAAATCAGAACTGATTAAATTAGCACATTACAGGTTTAATTTAGACATAAACAAGATTCAGACCTTGGAAAAAAGCAGAATATCCTACTTTTAATTCTCAGTTTGAAATACTTCCATTTTTTGGACTGCCTTTTCAAAAATGTTCCTTGTTTTGGGGTGAAAAAAAATTAACATTTATTTGCAACTGAGATTTAATTAAAAAAAGAAAATTAGGCTGATCAGCAAAGCTGAAATGTTTCCAGGAAGATTTTTATTTTTTTTTCCCTGGGAGCATCAGTTCACTCCTGATGCAGGATGAAAGCATCTTGCTGAGGGCAGGGCAAGTGAATTACTGCAGGCTGAGCTGAGTTAAGAGCTTGGAGAAAGTTCCCTCTCCATTGTGGTTTCGTGCTCTTCTCCTGTGGTGAGTGCACGCTCGTTTCCTGCTGAAACAGGATTACTCCATCCCACATTTTCTCCAGGGTTCTGCCCTGTTAGAGCGTGCAAACTTTCCCAGGGGCTGCTGACACACTGTAAATTCCCATCCTCTCCTGCCCTGCAGCACTTAATTTGTGTGTCCATGCCCTGAATTGCTGGATTCCCCACAAAAAAAAAAAAAAAAAGGGAATTTCAGCTCCAGTGCTGCTGTGGATGTTCATGGCTGTCACAGAGCCTGAGGGTTTTTTTTTTGTCCAAGCACCTGCTCAAGCAGGGTCACCTGGAGGTGACCCAGGTGGTTTTTGAATGTCTCCAAGGATGGAGATTTCACAAGGGAAAGGGGGAAAAGTGTTTTCTTCCTGACTTTACAGTCAAACATTGAAAACAAAAACTCAGAAGATGACTTGGGTTGGAAGGGACCTTCAAAGTCATCTCATTCCAACCCTCTGCCCTGGCAGGGACTCCTTCCACTATCCCGGGTTGCTCCCAGCCCCATCCAGCCTGGCCTTGGACACTTCCAGGTCTTCAACCAAGAACTGTCCAATGAGAGCTCCCTCAGTTTGAGAAGGCACCAGGCTGTTCAGGAGCCCAAATTCCACATCTGCTCAGTGCAGAAGGGAGATGTCCTTCTCAGGTTATGTGGTGTGAGGGGGAAGGAATGAGCTGGTTTCCAGAAGGGGCACCACACACCTCACATTCAGCTCATTCCATAAGAAATTCCACTCAGGGAATGCTGTGAATTCCCACCTTGCTGCTGTGTTGTTAAATCTCCCCATGGAGGCAGTCTCAAAGGGAGGGAAGAAATGTCCTGCACCCCTGGAACACACAGGGATCAGCAAATGAGCAGAGGAAGATTTCCACTTTTTCCACTCTTTCTCCCATGTAAGTAGGACAAGAACATCATCCTGCCAGCCAAATGCTGCAGCTGCTTCCAGGACCTGGTCTGAAACAGAGCACTCTCCTTAATTTTGCATGAATTTCCCTGTCAGATGTCACCCCGAGGGCAGCTCCCCAGGCAGAGGAGCCTTTATGCAAGTTCAGGAGAGATGGGAAGCAAAACTTGTTTGATTTAAAGTCTGAGAATTTCTGTGTTTTTTTTTTTAATTTTTTGCTGTGGGGTGTCACCTCCCAGTCTGAACTCTGGCAGGCAAAGGGAAGAAGCCAGCATGTGCCTGTTGGGGACATTTGCCACTGGGTCACTTTCTCTTCTCTCTTCATTTTCCAGCTGCTGGCTGTCATTAGAGGGAGGACTCCTCTATGCCTTCGTGGGACCGGCGGCTGCTGTCGTTTTGGTATTTAAGCTTGTCTGAAAGATTTCTTTTTTTTCTCCTCTATAACTTATAGCGATTTCCTTGTTCTCTCAACCCAAGAATGCCCCTCTTTATTTCCACTTGTGTTTCAAAGAGCTTCCTCCTTCAGGAATAACAAGCAAAGCCAACACTTTGGGATGGGGTTGGTTCTGAAATGTAGTGTGCCTCAGCTCTCAGCCTTCCCCCTCTGTCCTCACTGGAGCCCCCTAACATCTGATTGATGCTTTACCTTGGTTTTGCTGTGTCTGGATGAAAGGGCAGGATGATGGTGGAAAACTCTGACATTTTCCTTCAGAAAAATGCTGTTCCTGGTGCTTTTCAGACCAGATTTTTTTCCTGGTCCATCCCAGGCCAGTGCATGTGAGCAGATTTCCTTGTTTGCAGGTGAAATTGAAATCTGCAAATCAAAGCTGAGCCTAAAAATGTCACGTTTGCTTTGAATTCAAAGAGATGGCAGGGTTAAAGTGGGCATTCCTAAACTCCAGCTCCTGCATGGGGAGTCCATTCTTCTGCCCCATCACCCCTGGCTTGAGCACAGCCCCAACATCAACATTGCCCAGTTATAATTTGAATTTAAGGTGTCATTCGAGGTGACATTCCTTCCCTGCTGCTGAGGCCTCGCTGCCCATGAGAAGCCTCTGGGCTGAAAGAATCTGAGAACTGCTGCTCCTCCAGGAAATCCCTCCTGCAACAATTTCTGATGGGTTTAAAGCCACGTTTGAGCCCCCACATCTTTCTGCAGTTTCTCTCCAGCCCACTGTTTTATCCAGTGCAGGAGCTTTATGCCCTCTGAGGCTCCGGAGAGCCCCACAGGAACAGGGTTGTTGACACTCACAATTCCTTTTTCAGTTCAGGCTTTTGTTTCGTGCAGTGCCTGGGGGATGAAATGCCCCGCAGCAGGAGCTTACAGGAGAATAACTCCACAAAAAAGCTCCTGCTGCCTCTATTCTCAGCGCTGTCACTGCACATCAAACCACCTTGGTGCCATCATTTCATCGCAGTGACAAAGAGGAAAGCCAACAGTGGCCCCTCCTCTGCAAGAAATCAAAACTGGTCGGAGCTGAGGTCTTTCATGTGGGGTTGTGACACAGTGATTCGGAGGGAGGAAGCTTTGGTAGTGCCCAGAGTCACTCTGCTGCCTCAAACCACCTCACTTTTGTTGTGCCAGCAACAAGGGACGTGATCTTTCTCTTTTTCATCTTTTAAAGTCTGAGGAGAACGCAGGAGCCTGCTTCCATTTGGCAGCTCAGATTTCCCTCGCCATCAAGCAGTGGAAATGGGATGTCCTCACAGAGGGGTCAGCACATGCAAATGGTGGCTCCTGCAGCTGGTATTTGGCAGTGGTGAATCATCTCTGGGGGTGTCTGGCCCTGATCAGCACCAAGGGAGAGGCCACACGCCTCATTTAGACTCCCTGACTCATTCCTGGCCAAAGTGACAAATGAATATTGCCCTGGCGGAGACACCAAAGAGCTTGGGGAAGAAGGAGAGGCATGGAAAGCCTTTTTATAAATGGGAACCTGCAAACAGATGAGCTCAAAAAGTTGATAGAACTCTGAAGGTGGTTGGCCTGCAGCTTCAGCAATGTTCATAACTCACAGTCAGGCCACTGACACTGCACAGCTGCAGCTTTGAAGGATAAAGGTTTGACCTTTATTCTTAAAAGTCCTGATCTACCTTAAACACAGAGCTGTTGGAAGCAGTTTTGCTCGTCCAGCTGAGGTGGAGCAGCCTCATGACAGTTGCGTGCAGGCTGGAGGCTCGTGGAACAAAGTGAGGACAGGGTCAGCAGTGGTCAGGTCGTGGTTACCTCCAGGAATTCCAGACTTGAGGCTTTGCTTCTGGAAGTTGTCTCAAAGATGAAGAAGTAAAGCTACTCTGCATGTTATTGGAAGAATGTCCATGTGGTATCCCTGACTTAGGAAAGAAGTGGAGCCAGGATCAGAGCAGGGTGTTGATCGTGGTGATCAGTGTACTGGATTGATTGATTGATTGATTGATTGATTAAAACCAGTGCAGAACTTCTCTTTGTTGTCTCCCCTGCTCTTTAGGAGTGAGGATGCACACTTTGGCCAGCCCTAGGAGAGATCCAGCCACACTTCAACCCCACCTTTCCTCCTGCCTGGCTGCCCCTTAAGGAAAAACTTTGGATCCTCCACAGTGAAGGATCAGTGATCCTTTCAAAGCACTCCCTCTCTTTCCAGGCTCATAACCAGGCTTTGATTTCCTGCTGATCCTTGGCTGTGTCACTGTGCCTGGCTTGCCAGTGTTGTTTCTCTGAATCAATACCATGGTGAGCTCTAGAAGTGGCCTCAGCTGTCTGCTGACCCAGCAGCTGATGCACACAAAAGGAACTGCAATTTCTGAGACTTTCCGTGGATTCCCAGCTGTGGGCTCCACATCACTGAGCTGGTGAAACCAGCAGAAAGATTGATCATTGTTTTGAGGGTGATTTAGGCAATTAGGCAGAGGCTTGGTCCCTTCCTTTGGGTCAGGTGACTCTTTGGATCTCTTAAAATCACAAACGCGTAAAGTCACATTAATTTATCTCTGAATTTGGCCTTAAAACATTTCCCTGCAAGCCCCACATGCAAAACAGCATTGACCACACATTTCTACCACCAGCAGCTGTTCCACTGACAGAAAAACCAGGAGAATGTCTCATTTTTCCACCATCATGACCTCCTCCACACAGAGGTGGGGCTGGTGTGTCACTAACCTGCTGGGGATGGGGTTTGTAAAGCAGATGCAGCTGGCAGCAGTGGATGCAGTTGGAAAAGCACAGGGAGGAGTTTGGGGTCACTCTGCAGGATCTCAGCTCCTGTCCAGCCTGTGTTTCACTGTGGATTTTTGTTTCTGATGGACACAGATATCCCTGCTCTCACCCTGAGGAAAATGGACTGCATGGAATTGTATCACCCACTGATTTTTTTGGGAATTCTCTGTGCTGTACCATCTTCAGTATCTTCCAAGACATCCCACCAGAGCAGACAATGTTTCTACTTGCTCCAGTTTCCCTCCACCTCTTATTTTGAGAGCAGCAGTGGTGTTTCACCGGGAAAGATCTGTGGCACATTGTCTGCATTCTCTTAATGCTGCTTCTGACTCCAGAAGGTGCTTTGGGAAGCAGCCCATGCCAGCCCACTGCTCTTCTCTGTACTGGCCCCTCTCTATTTGTATTAGCCCAAAAAATTGTTGCTGTGCCTGGAGTTTGCCTTGCTGGACCTCAGGCAGTGTTGGGATTCGAGCAGCCCTGCAGCAATCTGGGAAATTCCCAGTCTCTCCTGCTTCATGGAGACCTGCCTGAGGGTTGGACTTGATGATCTTGGGGGGTCTTTTCCAATCTTAATGATTCTCCAACCTCCCTGATCTGCTGCCAGCTGCATTCTGCTGTCCTGCACTCACTGATGCACGGCCAGGGGAGGTGGGACAGTGGGGGACACAAGGGGTGGTGGCCTGCAGAGGTGTGACCTGGCTTTGGGAGAAACCCTTCTGTGTTACCGAGCTTGACCTGACCCTCTTGAGAACAAAACTTGTGTGTTGTTTCTCTTTTGACAGGTGAACATGGTTATTGGCATTCTGGTTTTTAACAAACTTGTATCCAAAGATGGAATAACAGATAAGAAACTGAAGGAACGGGCAGGGTATGCCTTATCAATACATCTAAGTAAAGAGTGAAAATAAAAACCAAAAATACCCAAGGTTGTGATCAATAACCAGGCAAGGGGTGAAAATAGAGATTGAGGATGCAGACAAAAAAAGAGCAAAACCAGATTTTTAAAAAATGAAAGAAAAAACCACACTTGGTTTAATGTCTTTGCACTGTCATTCAGTGCAGCAGGACACAAAAATCCAAGAAGCAGCCCTGTGTTGCTGTGGAGGAAGGATAGAAGTTCATCTCTTTGTTAAAATGGCTTCAGCCAAGGCTCATATATCCTCCCAGAAATAAGGGAGAGCAAAGTGGCTCTTGTCACTAACTCCTGGAGACAGCAGAGAGAGACTCAGCACTGCTGAGTTGTGGCACGAGCAGGGTGACAGAGGGATTGTGTCTGAGGGCTTGCAGGGGTCTCAGGGACAGCAGAGGTGTGTGCTGGAAGGGAATGGGTTCTGGAGGTCTGGCAGAGAACAGAGCAGCAGATGGATGCAGTAGGAGAGGTGAGTTAAGAACCTGTGCTGCGAGAAAAGATTCTGCTGCCACCTGAGGTTCTTTATCTTCTCCACAGCCTCCATTCCTGAATCCAGGGGATTTTTCTTACCTGGTTTCCTTTGGAGTGTAAATCCAAGAGTCGATTCCCCATTTCTCCCCACCCTAGTGTTTCCCAGGGCTTTGCCCAGGGCAGCAGCTCCCGGGCAGGGCTCTCTCTTGGCTTGCTCCCAAACTTTTGGCAGTGGCTATTTTGCCACTGCCAGCATCCCCAGCAGGATGAGAATCCCTCTCCTCTCCATTTCCAGGCAGAAACCTGCAGTCTGCTCAGATTTTATCCCTGAGCAAAGGACAGAAATGGCAGGCTGACACTCTGATTCTCCACAGATAACCAGGTCAGATGTGTGTTGCTTTCCCCTGCCTTTTTGGCTCCTTGCTGCAGTTAGAAAAGCTCTGTCCTTACCTGGTGTTGGGAAAAGCAGGGATCTCTGCTCCCAGTTGTCCACTGCAGGAATTCGATTTATCACTGTGGGTAACAGCTGTGTTCTGTAAGGAAGAAGTTGTTCACAAAGGAATGAGGAGAGCAAAAGCTGTTCTGGTTCCTCTGCATGGAGGCAGAGTTTGAAACCTTTGGAGGCTGATGGAGACAGCACAGGATGCATGGATATATCCTGTCTGTCCAAGTGGATGGAGAAGGAGTCTCCACTGAGTCTCAGAGGGCAGGGGTGGATAATATAGAAGAGGTTCAATATTCCTGACACCAGTTTTTAATTGAATGGTGGAGGGAGAACCCAGGGTAGAGGCAAATTCTCATCCAGCACCTCAAATCCTGTGTTCACTTTTGGGCCTCTCACTCCAGGAAAGACCTTGAGGGGCTGGAGCATGTCCAGAGAAGGGAACAGAGCTGGGGAAGGGTCTGGAGCACCAGGGGAGGCTCAGCCTGGAGAAGAGGAGGCTCAGGTGAGACCTCATCACAGCTCCCTGAAACAGGGAGTGGTGTGGTGAGGTGAGGGTCAGTGTCTACTCCCAGGTAACAAGTGACAGGAAAAGGAGAAATGGCCTCAGGCTGCACCAGGGGAAGTCCAGGTTGGATATTTGGAAAAATTTCATCCCTGAAAGGATGACCAGGCTTTGGAACAGCCTGCCTGGGGAAGTGGTGGAGTCACCATCCCTGGAAGTGCTCCAGAAACGAGTGGACCTGGAACTTTGTGATAGAGTTCAATAGCCATGGAGGGTTTTGATCAAAAGTTTGGACTCGATCCTGGAGGACTTTTCCAACCTCAACAATTTTGTGAGAAACACAGGGACCTGTTCAGGCTCATGGTTTATCAGCAGTGTTGACACAACCAAGCCTTGGGGTCCCTGAGCACAGCAAAGGGGAATTTTGGTGCCTGAGGAGTGCCATGGGCATAAAACAAGAGAAAATTTGGATAATCAGAGATACCAGCTGCTGCTGGGTTGAAAAATATGCGAGGAAGTGACCTTGGTGCATTGCTTCAAGCAGCTGCTAACAAGCAAGTGCTTCATTCTGGATGATGCCTTCTTGACAAAGAGAGAACTCAAAACAACACCCTGGCTGCAAGGCAGGGTCTGGAGCAGGGTAATTCCACTTGAAAGTCAGTGCTGTAATAAGTGGTTTATTGGATTAGCAAAGCAGCTGAGAGTTGCTGCCTCTCAGTCCCTCCCTCTCTAATCCAAACTGCACACACAGTGACCTTATTTAATACACAGCAGCTGGTTATTGATCACACTCAGAGTTGGGCTTTAAAAACAAAACCTGCGAGGCAACAAAACAAACAAACAAACAAACAAACAAAAAAAGAGTAATTTTTCTGATGTTCTTTGTTTTTTTTCTTTCTTTTCTCTTTTTCCCCCCCTTCTTTCGTGTCCGTGTGTGTGTGTGCAGCACTTTTAAGCCTTATCTGTGCTCAATGGTTTTGTTCTCCCTTCCCAAGTGCCCCTGCTGAGAGTGTGGGAGCACTTTTGAGAGCCCTGGTGCCCTTTTCCCTTTAGTTCTCTGCTTCTGGCCTGGGCTTGGGAACCGTGTTGGAAGGTAGATCTGAAGAAAATCAGAATGAGTAAACGGCCTTGGAGATGTTTGGACCTGAGGAGATGGTCTAAAGAAACGTTGTGTTTCCTTTAGCAGAGGCAAGAAGTATGGTTCAGTGTTGCAAAAACAACTTTTAAAAAGTGTGAAAAAAAAAATCCACCAAAAATAAGGGAATAAAGAGCTGTTGGATGTTAAGAGGAGCCCAGCACACACCCCACAGATTGGTTGTCACAAATTCATCCATGCCAACAGTTCTCATGAAATAGTACCCGACACACAGGAATTCTGCCCCGTACTTAGCAGTGGAAATAGCTGTGATTATTGTTGTCACATCTGTCAGAAAATGCAGATTTTGTAGTGGCAGTGGTTTTATAGGTGGATCACAAAACCAGGCTGTAGAGAAGGGGGTGTGAATACCTGGAGAGCTGGAGAAAAGCCAAAACCTGTCTGGGAATGGAGAAAACCATCCCAGAAAACAGTCTCTGTTGGTGGCCAACTCTACCACCAGTGTTTGAGCTCTCTTGAACGGATTACTACCAAAAAATGAATGTTTTAATGTCAGGAACCTTTAAAATGAATTTCAAATGCATTCAGCCAGTGTTTATTCCACAGTTGTGTGCTCACACAGGCAGGGAGGAGGATTGAAACCATCAGGGATATTCATCAAGGCTAATTTTAGATGAGTTTAATTTCTCTGGGCTTCCTCTGCCACTTCTGAGGAGAGACAGGAACCTTGTCCTCCCTTTGAGGACCTCTTCTTTTATCTCTATTGATCACAAAAACCACCCAAGAGGAGTTTGCCCCAAAACCTTGTGTGAAATAATCTGTGCAGGTGTCCTGATGGGGTGGAACAGGGCTGGGTTGTCAGAGCACACAGGGGAGAGAGTGATTAGGGATGTGATAACTCCACTGAGGCAGGAAGGGATTGGGGTTGCCCTTCCTCTGGGAATGGTTCCTGTTGGAAGCAGTGCTCCTGCTCTTTGGGCTGTGGATGGTGGAAAGCACTGCTCAATAAAAGGCAGCAAAGTCCAGGCTCCAGTGAGCACACCAGATGAGCCCAGGAGCTGTTTGTGGATGTTTAGGAAGCAGAAAAAGCTAAATTAAATGAAGGCATTATTCACTGTGATTATTTAATTAGCTTCCCTTTCATATGCACAGGCGCCAATCTAAACCTGCTACGGAAATTCAATATATTAACAACCTCATGCCCCCAGCCAGAAGGAATTAGGAGATAAATGTACCCACATCAGTGCCCACTGCTTGCAACTTTCTGTATAAACACACCCAACAGCAGCTACAGTTGTGTGTTTACAGTGGTCTCTTGGCCAGTTCTCTGTGATTCAATGTCATTCATGTTTTTTCTGGTACAGTTTCCCATCAAACTCCTCAAGTCAATCTACTTTTTTTCTTTTTGCTGCCTATCTCTGCCTTTCTCTGTCTCTCTGCTTATCTGTTCTTTGTGGCTTATAGATTTGGGGATAAGCTGTTGTATATATATTTTTTTAAGGGTCGTGCACCTAATGCCTCTCCAGACCCACTTTATCTTTGGTTCAGCCATTGTCCTCACAGGATTTACACCATCCTTCCTGGAAGATATTTATCTGTGGACACAGGAGCTAATTTCCTCTGTGTCTGAAAGCTTCTGTGGGATGCCTTAGTCATTATTCTGCATGGGAATGATGACTTAGGTCACTGTAATTAATGAAAAGAACAATCAATAGCCACTTGAAAGGGGGCCACTGGGCCCACTGCTGCTGCTGTGTTGGTGCTCATTAAGGATGTATTTTTGCAGTGAGACTGAACAGAGAGCCACCAAAGCTAAGAAATGCTCTGTGGAGTCCCCTGATCTCTCTCCCAGGCAGGGCAGGGACATAAAACCCCTCCTGGTTGGGGCAAACCTCTCTCAGCAGCATCCCCACCACACACCCCAGGGATGACAGACCCTGTGCTGTCCTCTGGCAGTGATTTCATGTCTTCTCTGATGCCAGGCACAGCAGGAAGGTCCTGGGGGATGTTTTGCAGACTCCTTCCCGTTTTCCAAGCCAGATCTGACGTGGGTGTGGATCTGTGCAGGCCAGGAAGAGCACACAACCAATACATTCTGGGAAGAAACGGGGCCAGTGCCAAGCTGATGTGGCTTCTGGGCTCCCAGAGAGGAGCTGAATTGGTGGGGTGGGGGGGTTCCCACACATCAGCCACTAAAAATCCCAAGGATGTGCTTTAGCAGATCCCCTCATACCAGCAGCCCTCAGTGGCCTGTTTCTGTGGTTGGTCCCATCCAAAAAAAAGAAAAAGTGGGAGCAGCAGGTGGGAATAATTCTCAGGGTTCATCCCAAAGTTGTTTTTGGCTCCAGAACAGGATGTGAGAGAAGGAATGTCTCAGAAACAGTCAGCCAGTCGGGTTCCTTTCAGGGCAGGTTAGGGGGCTAAGGAAACATCCAAGCTCAGGATTAATTTCTGGACATAAAAGAGTCCCATCCTGCATCAGTGAGGGAACCAAAAATCAAAAAGTGGCCTCTGAGCAGAAACCAAAGAGTGGCCTCTGTCCTGGTCTCACCAGCTCCCAGTCAGAGAAGATAAGTGACTTATCCCTTGCATTGCTTTAGGACGGAAGATAAGCAGGCACAGCCCCCACAGCCCTACTTCTTGCCTTCTACTGCACAACCCTGCCACCTTTTTTGTTTTGGAGCAAAAAGGCCAGGAGGGAAAAGAGCAATTTCTCAAAAAAACCCAAAAAAAACCAAACTAAAAGAAGGAGGTGGAGACTGGGAGAGCAGTACTGGTTTCTCTTCCGTGGGTGCCAGAGAGACACCCTGAATCTGGCATGACTTTCACCAACACAGTTCCACCCTCTCCAGCAGCACCAACAAATCTGAGTTGTCCATTTCCCCCTGTTCCCCGCATCTGGAGTGGTACAGATGAGAGAGTTTTAATTCCTGCCTGTCTTTCATTTCTCTTCCCAAACTGGGTATGGTTGGTTGGCTCCCTTTTCTCCTTCCTTTCTTTTTGGCTTCTCTTTCCCTTTCCTTTCAACGTTTGTGCTCATGAGCGAAGTGTTTTGTTTTGTTTCAGTCTTTTGGTTTTAATTGCAGTCAGATGGCAGTGCCCCTTTACGGCATGACGCTCAAATGTTCCAAGTGTGGAGTAGTTTCTTCTGCTGAAGTTTCGGCCACAGCCACCAGTAACGCCATGTTAGTTCCTCTAATTTCAACTTCTTTTCTTTCTTTCTTACTTTCCACTTCTTTTTTTGTTTTGTTTTGGTTTGGTTTTTTTTCTTTTCATTTTGATTTTCGCTTTTCAGTTCCTTTTTTTATTTCCCTCTTCCATTTCCCTGCACTCACCAGCCCGTGTTTGTTTTCTCTCCCCATTCCCTGCCCACATCCCTGACATCCCCCAGCTCTCCCCAACCTCATTCTGTGGGCCATGAGTAGAGCAGAGCTCCTGCAACACCCCTGGAGCTGATGGGCTGGATCCTGAAAGCACTTTTTTGACATGCCTAGATTTAAGATTTAAGCATGTGACCAGCCCATGGAAGACAAAGGGACTCTGCATTTGTTGCAAGCCATGTTTAATTTTTTTTTTAATTTGTTTTATGCTCCGTTCTTGGAGTTCCAGACTTAAAGCTGTGATTCCCAGTAATTCTGGTGGTAGATAGGGACTCCAAAATTCAGTTTTGTCAACCACTTGAGCACCTGCTTAAGTGTTTTCCTCCAGAGGCTGCAGAGCACTGAGTGTGGTTTAAGTGAATCACTTCTAAGTGGGTTTTTTCTCCTCTTATGAAATGCTGAAGTTAATACCTTGTAGGCCTGCAGGTCTGATTTGATAAGTGTTGACTGCCTCTTTTGGACCCCTGAAAGCACTTGGAATTAATTCTCAAAATCTTAAAGCGTTTCATAGCTCTGAGTTACAAAAGTCAAATGCTGTTAAATCTCTTCTTAGATGCTGCTAGAGTTAGCTTAAAAAAAAAAATAATTCCAGAGCTTTGTTCTGCTGGAGAAATTGCTATTTATGTGGTTGGCTTTTTTGACAAAGGTTAAGGTTGAAGGGAGAGTGATGAGGGAAGGTTTGTCTTTCTTCCTTCCCTTTTGGAAATTTTATTATCTGTATCACATCCAAGTGATGCTACACTTTGGTTTTGATGTCTAAATTAGTACATGCAAAACGTGTGAGGGAAACAGTCTCAGATCATTTGCAGTTTGAAAATTCCTACCTTTAATTAATCTAAACTAAAAAAGGCAGCCGATGGCCAGCTCTCAAAATGCAGAAAGATAAAAGAAAATCAACTCAAGAGCACCTGGAAGGTGTCCCTGTTCATGGCAGGGGGTTGGAATGAGATGTTCTTTAAGGCCTCTTCTAAACCGTTTTAGGATTCTGTGGTTTTCTCGGTGAAATGAAGAACTGAACAAAATTTGATGTATTTTTCACTGCTAAGGTCATTTACTCACCTTTTTCAGCAGTGCCCAGCTGAGATGGAATCAGTCCAGACATGTGTACCACAAGTCTGGAATGAGCAGCTCGCTGCTTTTTGGATTCCTGTAACTGCAGAGCAATGTTAAACCAGCAGTAGATTTACTATTAATAAATTAGACTCTTAAATAGGAGAGGCTTTCTGTTCATAGTAAATTAATTTTAAAAGTTAAACAGTCTCAAGTCCCTCTCCAATAGTGTCTGACATTGGTCTGCAATAAATCACAAATTCTGATTCATCTCCAAATCAGGAGAAAAAGGGATGTGAAAGCCAGATCTCCTATTCATTCTGCTTCTCTAATTTAAGTGGATTGACAGAAATTGGAGGGCTCTTGTAAGAGGCTTTTTTTACTGTTTTGTTTCCCAGCAGATTGGGTACCTCAGATGACAGTGTCCGGTATCAATTTAGTTGTTTGTCCTCAAGTGTCCCATGCTCTTATCCTTGCACAGGGAACACTGAGGAATACACAAATAAGCTCACTCATTTCCCCTTGTGATCCACTTCATCCTGCAGCTGAACTGTTCCTGGTTTTCCTCCTCCAAATTTCTTGTAAATGAGGTTGCCAAAAGGCAAAACTGTGATTATTCTTCATGCCACTGCCACCCTTCTGCTGGGCTCCCTCCTCCCAGACCTTGCAGCAGCTTTGCTGTTCATTTTTGGAGTCTTTAAATGTGGATTAAATGCCATTAGGATTCCTGGTTCCTCCCTGGCCTGGAATGAACCATAATTTTTTAATGCAGAGTACATTAAGGGTGTTCCTGCCTTGTTCCTGCTGGGGTTGCTCATGCCCTCCCCAGCTTCCCTTCCTTGGATTCCAGAGTTTTATTTCTGGGGTAGCATAGAGTGAGAAAGATCCATTAGAATGTTTTTCTTGGATTTTGGAAATCTTTGTGGTGAGATCTGTGGTTGGAGAAGGGAGTGTGAAAAGGAGGAAAAACAGAGGGAACTGATGGGAGAGAAAAGTGACAGAAGTGGAAAAATAAGTACTGGAAATTGTGTGATTTCTTGACCTGGGGAATGATAAATGGAAATCTTTGGATGTCTGTGACCTGTTAGAGGTTAGCTGGACTTGACAGGTGTGGGTTAAATAAATCCTTCCCTTCAGGCTGTGCTGAAGAAGATCTTGGGCAGGTTTTGCCACTGGAAGACCTGTGTTCCCACATTTCCTCCCATTTATTGCTGCCTGTAGGGCACCCTCAGCCAGTGAAATGTTGCCTTGAAATTAATTTATCTTTGCTACCTGTGGAAATTATTTTATCTGAGATGGAAAACATGTCTCAGGGGCTTGGCTTTTCTTGGTGCTGGCTGTGAATGAGGGAATCCACTGCAGATAGAAGGGAGTGCTGAGGGGTGGATGGATGGATGGATGGATGGATGGATGGATGGATGGATGGATGGATGGATGGATGGAAGGAAGTTGATGTTTCATCCCTGAAAGTGTCCAAGGCCAGGTTGGACAGAGCTCTGAGCAACCTGGGATAGTGGAAGGTGTCCCTGCCCATGCTAGGGGGTTGAAACTAAATGATCTTTAAGATCCCTTCCAACACAAATCATTCCATGAATTTATGAATCCTTGCCAAGCAGCTGATTGGAAATCTAGACCCTCAGGCTCTGATCAGTGGGAAGAGACAGGCCCAAGACTAAAACCCTGGCACAGTGTATTTTTCCAGGCACCCCACCCAAGAGCCAATGTCAGGGGTTCCTCGAGACCCTTATCATCATCATTCCTCTTAAATCCTTAGGAATTTACGAGTCAAATCTCCCAATATTTTTCCAGGCACCCCACCCAAGAGCCAATGTCAGGGGTTCCTCGAGACCCTTATCATCATCATCATTCCTCTTAAACCCTTAGGAATTTACGAGTCAAATCTCCCATCTAAGGGTTTTGCCCTTTTTATTGGCTCAATATCCTTTTAGGGAGTCTTGGATGTCAAATTTTCTGCCTGTATTGTAATTCCAGAATTAATGTGAGTCAGTGCTTCCATGCATGGCTGGTCTAGGAAGGACAGTGTTCCTCAGGAGAGTGTTGTCCTCATGGTTCAAGGAATTTGAAATCCTATCCTTACCTGGGGATAATACGTGGATCCTGCAAGTCCTTCTTGGACTCTAAAGGGAACACCTTCCTTAATTAAAGGTGAATAATGAAGCAGTCTGGTCACAGCTGCCTCATCACCTGCCTGTCTCATGTGTCATAAAATCATCACAGAATGGTTTGGGTTGGGAGGGACCCTAAAGTTCATCTCATTCCAGACCCCTCACTATGAACACTTTCCACCAGACCAGTCTGCTCAGGGCAGTTGACAGGCATTTGATTTCTTGCTCCCCTAATTTTATTATTTAAATTGCAGCTACTGGGGGTAGAATCATCTTTTAGGGGAGAGTAGAAATCACAGCAGGTGTTTCTTTTTTGCCTGTGTAAGGGAGGAGCATCAGAGTTTCCCCTCTTTTTTGGTTACAGGTTTCCTATCTTGGTTATATAGGCATTGAGTTACAGGGATTTGCTCTGAAAGTGGCCCTAAAATTGGGACAACCCTCTTACTTTTGGGAGGAACAGTTTTTAAGTGTTTAAAAAGTGTTTAAAGCCAGGTTGGATGGAGCTGTGAGCAGCCTGGTCTAATGAAAAGTGTCCCTGCTCATGGCAGTCGGGTGGAGTTAGATGGTTTTTAAGGTCCCTTCCAGCCCAAACCATTCCATGATTCTGTAATTCTGTGAATACAGGTCAGAGGAGCAGAGAAGCACGAGAGAATAAATAAAGCACATCCCTGTACTGTGATGTTCCTGCAGCAGAACTGCTGGTGTGTAAGGAGCCATCCATTATTTGTTGAGTCCAGCGACCAATTCCCTTTTCAGAGCTCCTCTCCAGGAGCTGCTTTTGAATTATAAAGTGATTTTTTTTTTCCTTCTGCTGCTTCTTTAACCTAAGTTGCTGCTGCTCCGTCAGGGTTGAGTAATGAAAATAATTGATCACTTCGCCCTTTGTAATGGCCCTCTACATCTTTATTGGCATGTCCTGTGTGTCCCCCTGCACTCGCCTTTTCTCAGGGTGCAGGACTCTTCATCTTTCTTCATGTAGATCTTTATCTCCAAACCCATTCTTTTTGCTCTTTCCATTGCTTTCCTCTAAGTGCAATCCATTTATTCTGCTTCTTTTGCAAAGACAAAGACTCTCCATGCTTCCAGCTGCGTAAAGGACAAAACCAGATAGATTTTGTCATTTTGGCCAAATCCTTGCTGCCAGGGCAGGGTCTGGTGTGTGCTTTCCTAAGGCTTAGTGTTTCCCATGGCAGATCCCACATTAGGAGTGGTTGAGGGAGCTGGGATGGTTTATCCTGGAGAAAAGGAGGATTGGGAGGACCTTATCACTCCTTGAAGGGGTTGGTCTCTTCTATCAAGCAACCGAATGAAAGGAAATGGCCTCAGGTTGCACCAGGAGAGGTTCAGGTTGGATATTGGGGAAAATTTCTTCACTGAAAAGATGATCAAACATTGGCACAGATTGTTCAGGAGATGCTGGAGTCCCCATCCCAGAAGGATTTAAAAGCTGTGTAAATGTGGCACTTGGAGACATGGTTTAGTGCTGGGTTTTGCAGTGCTGGGAAAAGATTTGGACTTGATCTTAGAGGTCTTTTCCAACCTCAGATGGGATGCTGCTGTCACTTGTCCTGAGGGCTGTCATAAATAGGATAAATAAGAAGATCTGCCAGCTAATTCCTTTGTCCCAAGCAATAAAAGTAATGGATTTATTGATCATGGCTAATCCATGAAAAGCCATTAGGTGGTCACAGTGTCTTTGTATAACAATTGATCATTTCATATCACATCTCGTGATAAGCACCCTAATGTGGTATTTCTTAGGTCCTCTTAAGTAATTCCGGGATCTTTTTAAGGATTCACTGTGCCCCCCCAAAAAAGGGACAGGTGGGAAGGTGGTTGGAGTCCTGCTGTGAATTCAGCTCAGAGCAAGTAGAATTAAGGGCAGTCTCACAGAAAATCCACTTGTCTTCCTGTAAGTTTTCACCTGAAATTTCAGCCTGTACCAGATTTCTGTAATGGAGCTTTTAATTTGGAGTTTAATATTTCAAAAATCTAAGCAGAGCCTTGCAAGTGAAATTAGAGTGAGATCCATTTCCTGTGACCTGTTGCCACCTGCTGCCTGAGAATAAAGATGATGCATTTAAGTATCAAGCAGAATTTCCATCAATTTTGTAAGGGATGAATGCTGCTGAGAAGGCATCTGGAAGGTGAATCACAAAGAGAGCAGAACTCTGAGCTGATGTAAGTCA
This sequence comes from Passer montanus, assembly GCF_014805655.1. Lineage (NCBI taxonomy): Eukaryota > Metazoa > Chordata > Aves > Passeriformes > Passeridae > Passer > Passer montanus. The sequence goes on along the minus strand of NW_024356506.1, from coordinate 1,029,894 downwards.
GCACAACTTGGGAAAATCCTGATTTGATCCAGCTGAATATGTGGTCATCAGCTCAGCTGGAAGGGCAGATGATGTTTTCATCATCTGGTTGGAAGGGCAGAGCAAATTGACTCAAACAATTTATTCTTGAAGCAGGTTTTGAAACCAGTGGATTCAAATCTGACCATTTGCTGAAGGGAAACATAATTTACATAAAATTTACCTTCTCAGCAGCATCCCTTGCAACCCCAGATCCACATCTAAGTCTTGGATCCAGATCCAGTTCATTGTCATTATGAGCCTGCAGTTCTTTTCAGGAATGGAAAACCCAGATTCAGTTATTTGGTTCAGACCTGGCTCAGATCCATTGCCAGGTTTCCTGTTCCACCTTGGTGACAGTAACATCCACAGAATGGGTGTACCAGAAGTGTTCTGGAACACCAGATAATTCCAGGAAGCAGGGTTGTCTCTTACAGACCTTTCCCAGCAGACCATCCCCTTGCTGCTGGAATTATTTCATCTATTCAGCCATGTTGTGTTGGCTGATACTTGCATGGAAGACACATCTAGAAAGGTTCCTTTTCAACCAAATCTTATCTTTCCATGCAGCATTTCTGCCTTTCTGATTTTTTTTTTCTTTCATGCACTTGCTGCTTAGCCAGTTTTATGAAGGCACTACCACAAATGACAGCAAAGAGAGATTTCAGTGTAATGAGGCAGATTTCAGAGAAATTGAATAAGTTATTTCTCTTTAGGAGTTGTTTGGTTGAGGGCTAGGGGTTTTTTTTTGGGTGTTTTTTAATAATACTTTGAAAGCATAGTTCATCTTGGGTATTAAAGAACAGCATTTGCCATCCAAGATAAAATTACAAGGTATCAGATTATGTCATGGCCTTTACCTTACAAAGAGGTCTTGTAATGCTTGTTCTAATTAAAAAGAAAAATAATTCCATTTCCCTGCTCCCTTAGGTCAATTAAATTCCTTAATAATACCGTTAATGACCGGACCCAAGTGTGGACAGGCTGTAGAGATATTTGCAAACAGGGTCTAATTCTGACTCTAAAAATAAACTGACACTGTAGTGTGATCATTGCAGAACTGATGTTAACAATCCTTCAAAAACCCTTAATGAAGCCAGGGCATTCTATCCTGATGTCCAAACCTGTATCCAAGCTCCAGCTTTGTTCAGGTAAAACTCTCACTGAGGTCTGTGAGCTAACCAGCAAGTAAACATAAAACCCTTGGTCATAGATCAGGAAATGGTGAGCAAGTCCCATGTAAGTACTGCTGAACGTGTTTAATGGTATCTGTCCTGTAATTTCTTGTCTTGCCTGTATTTGTCTGTAATTAAAGGTTTTCTTGTAGCTATTTTGTTATTCGAGGCCTTCTCTGGTTTGTTAGTTAAAAGCCCACAGGGAAATTCTCCATATATTCTTGGTGCCAAATAGATGGCATGAGTGACAGCTCAAAATCTCCCTAGTCAGCTGTTAAAATTGCTTGGGATCTTTTTTTTTGGTTGGAGAGATGGATGCCTGAAGAGTCCTTGGGAAAAGAGCTGCTTTCCCATTTGCAGGGCCATCATTCACAGCTAAAGTGGAGTTTCCTGGGGCAGCATCACAGAAAACTTGTTTTGTCCAGTTTTCTGTCTTGTGAATGGAGATGTGGCTTGAATCTCAACTTAATGTCCACACAGGAATAAACTTACAGGAATTGTCAAACATGGAACAAAAAGTTGGGTTTTTTTCCCAAAGCATCAGCTCAGGAGATCTCACAAGAAAGCAGAAAATTTTCTGACTATGGGGAAATTAGGTCAGGTTTTAGTCCCCCAGTGTCGCGGGGACCATGATCTGTAGATTAAAAGGAGAAATAGAAATATTTCAGTCTGCACATCAGCTCTCTGCCTGTCCGTTTGAGTCACTCGAAAGCGTGACACGTCCCAGTGTTGGTGTCTTCCATGTGCTGTGGAAGTCCAAGTGTCTGTGACCCGAGTACCGACAGCCATCGTGACAGACCAGTCTCTGCTGCAACTGTTCCCCTTCCCCTTGGCAACCTGCAGTGATTGTATTTTGTCTCCTTCCCTTGGGAAAAGCCGTGGTGGTGGATTAGGGGCAGAGTGGGAAGGGTGTGGAAGGGGGAGGGAGGGATCCACATCCTTCCTCCCCACCTCCAGTTTTATGCATGACTGCACCGTTGGGAAGTTGTCCCCTCTGTTTGGGTGGCATGAGTGTGCAGAGCCTCCTCCTCCCTGAGCATCCCTGGGAGAAGGGCTCAGGAAAGGTCTCCCTCATGGAGATGTTGGCTGGAGAAATCCTCTGCAGCCCGGTGGGATCGGGAGGCTGAATTAGAGCCCCAGCTGGGATTGGGTGAGGTGGAGCTGAGCTCTCTTTCCCTCTCCCTTGACAGGGCATCCCTCTGGAGCTCCTGTGTGGTGCTGCCCCTGCTGGCTCTCACCTGGATGTCTGCAGTCCTGGCCATCACCGACCGGCGCTCGGCGCTTTTCCAGATCCTTTTCGCCGTCTTCGACTCCTTGGAGGGATTTGTCATTGTCATGGTTCACTGCATCCTCAGGCGGGAGGTGAGAGGGAGGAGTGATTATCTGTTACATAATTAACGCTATTTTCCATAAAAACCACCTGGAAAAGTAGCCGAGTCCGCCTGGTAACTTCTCTAACCCTACAGATTTCGCTTTGGGGGAGATCGCGACAACAAAAATGACTGTGACATTTTCAGAGGGTCAGAGGGAAGGAGGGGTGAATCAGGGTGGAGTTTGTTGAGATGGGATAACATGTCAGGCTTTGCTTGTTTGCCAGCAAAATTCTCATTTCCAGAATGTTCACACCCCACCTCCAAAAATACCACATTAAAGAAGTCATTTGCGTGATTTCAGGAGAGGCGAGATGCACTGAGGTTTGCAGGATGAAATCTGTGCTGGCATTAACACCTTGATATTCCAGCTAGGAAGTGCAGCCAGCAATAATCAGGCAAGGAAATTGAGGAAATTCTCTTCAGCCTCCCTGTGGAGATTTAAAATGGTGAATTATATCAGGGAAGAAAAGAACGAATCTTTTATGTTTCTTTTATTCTTTTCATCCTACGGAGTGGAGAGACTATTAATAAAAGAGACAGGAAGGGTCTTTTTTTTCAATATTAATTTTATCTTCTTACAGTTCCTTTAAATTCAGTAAAACAGATTAATTTCTTATGTCAGGCCAATGAAATCAATGGAATTATACCACTGGCTTGGCTGAGACTCCTTCCACTAATTGCATTATGAATATGAGTCTGCATTTAACTCCCATTGCAGTCACTGGGATTTTTTTTTCCAATTATTTCAGTGAGTTTGGGCCAGATTTATATTACAGGATCCTGATCAGACTTTGTAGACACCAATACAATGATTAATGCAGGAGCATCCATTTAAAACATATTGCAAGCTGCAGAATAAAGGACATTTTTATTCCTGACTGTATAAATCAAGCAAATGGAAGTGACCTAGGCAGTGACCCAGAGTTGCTAGAAAAACTCAGAGCTGCACTTCAGTGTGTGAAATATGTAACACATAAACCATGTGAAAGAAATGCCTGGATGCTGCTAAAGCAGGGTCCGTGTCCTTTTGATCTAACAAGGGCTATTTTTATTTTGGATTTCAGCAGAATTTAATGTGCTTTGGTCAGTCTGACTCTGACCTTTGCCAATCTGTTCCTGCAGGTCCAGGATGCTGTGAAGTGCCGGGTTGTGGATCGTCAGGAGGAAGGGAATGGAGACTCAGGGGGGTCATTTCAGAATGGACACGCTCAGCTAATGGTAGGGAAATCTCCCACTTCCCCTTTAGTAGGGGGTTTGTGGGGATTTTTAACTCGTAACTGATAAACAGAGGACTCTGTCCATCCCAGATCCTGAATTCACCATTCTTATTTCTTTTAAACTTTTGCTTGAGCAAACACAGCCCTTAAAATGGACTTTTTCACATAAATCTGGGGCGTTGCATTGTAATTTTAAGGTTCTTAAACTTCCACACCATGTTTTGCAGACATCTGGGTGAGATCCGTTTTTTCCCCAGAAAAATAAAGAACCAGAATACACTTCCCCTGTTTTTCAGACCTTTTCATCCCCATCAAGCTTCCTTGTCCTGGCTGGAGCTAGGAAGTAATAGTTTGATACAGTTTTAATCACAGTCTGTTGGGTTACTGTCATTAAAAATACTGTCTCAGAGGGATTTTTTTCTCTCAAAAGCACACTTTGCTTCACTGGGAATAGTTTAAGCTCTGTAAATTGTGGTCCTGTTGTGTAAGTCCTTTGCAAACAGCAAAGGAATAGGCTGTGGGGCTTTGCCCTGCCTCTGCTCCACTGCTATGATGTAGTTCATGCAAGAAACATTTAATTTCTGAGGTTAAAATAAAGATGTCAGGAGAATCAGATGATTTGAGCAATTTCCAAAAGCTTCTGGTTAATATTAGAGCTACAGCACAACCCAGTGATGTTTTTTACAGTCACTCCTGTGCTGAGCAGTTTCTGCCTGGGTGCGAGGTCTCATTTCAAACAGCACAATCTTGCAGTCAACACATCAGCAGAGCTTTAATTCCACCACACCTCGGTGGTGTTTGCTAAAAACAGGTGCCTCATCTCTCATTTAAATGCTGAGCCTTCTCATTTTCAGACAGGTTCTCGCTCTGCCTAATTGTGGGTAATTAGAGGGCCCCTTGCATGCCTGGTGCTTTGGCTTCTTCAGTAATAGACACCATAATCACACCCAGTCTGAATCTTCTTTTTCATAAGTTAACACCCAGAGCTTTCTTATTCTCCCTCTGTAAATCACATGCCTTCAAATTATTTATGTAACTCCCTCCAGATTCTCAGCAACCTGAAAAAAAGGTGGATCCTGTGACTGTCAGTCTGCTGTCGCCGTCCCAAGTTTCAGGGTTTTGCATCTCTGTACAACTCCACATTTCCATTCATTATCAGCCACCTTGGGAAATTCTGTGTCAGTTTTTTAGCAATGTTGCATTTCCTCCTGCGCTGCTGACGGGTGTGTGGAGGAGCAGGGATCTTACAATCACTTTCCTCACATTCCAGCACAAAAAGCTGTGGAATCTGGCTGTGAGTGATGACTGCTCACTGGTATTTTTAGAGGGGTACAATGTTATTTTGTTGTAAAATCACCGAAGGAATCAAAAGCCTTTGCAGGATGACATTTTTGCTGTTACCTTTTCCGTTTGTCTCCAAATCTGCCCAGCTAGTGAAAAGGAGCTTAGCTGGGTAGAACTGTTCTCCCCACAAAATCTTGTTGACTGGTGTTAAATATAAACCTGTCTCTCATTCATTTATCAGCAGAACTAGTGCAGGCTGTTCAGCTGCATTTTTTCTGGAACTCCTATCATGAAAATGAGATTATATTTTTCTGTGTCACCCCGTTTGCCCATTCAAATGTTAGTTCAGTCGTATTTCTCTTCTGCTCTTTTCAGATTTGTTTGATATCCCAAAGAATTTACTGGGAAATTAACATCGGGAAGTCTGAGATAGTTGAAAAACTCTTGGCTCTCAACCTGCTAATATTTAACTGTTTATCTCAGGAGGATAGGGATTTTTCCCGCATTCTTCTCAGTATTCAAATGGATTTCATTTCATCACATTAATACAATTATGTTAAGTCTCTTTCTGAAATGATACCAGAAATAATCAGTGAACTCTTCTACCTTTTGCTAGTCTGCAGCTTCCCCATTACTCCATGAAAGCTCACGGCCTGCTGTGACTCAGTTTATCCAGTTCTTTGAAATGTTATCTGCTCAAAGCTTCAGAAAAAGGATTAACTCCTCCTGGGAGAAGAAAGGAGTTCCCTTTGGCTGCACAGACCACTTGAAAAAGTTATTCAGCCTTTGTGCCTGTGGGAGCCATTGATTTTGTATGTTAAGAGTTTCAGAGGCAGAGACTTGTTCCCACTTCATGTGACTTGGTGACAGATCACAAAAAAGCCCAGTGGGGAGTGGAGCATTCCCAGCAGGATCCCCAAATTCTTTAATAAAGGGTGGAGAATCCACTTAAATTTATGTGTGGAGTGATACATCCAAAACAGTTTGGGCCAGCCTGTTCCCTGTTTTTTTAGGAGTGTGCATCAATGTGTTCCAGCAAGATATTTTAATCTGCAGCCCAGGAATAAGTGAATGGATGAGCAGATGGACCCCAGTTGAACAGCAACGTTCCAGCTTTATCAGTGATAAAATTCAAAAGCCAACAGGTGGAAAAATGTGGTGTGTTTTCCGTGTTTGAAAATCCAAGCCAAACCTCTCCCCTCCACTCTCCTGGCAAAGGCTGTGCCCACCTCACTAATAAAGTGGGGGTTTTGCATCTTCCAAGTTTTCCTGTCCTTCACCACCCCCTTTTGACCACATCCTCTGTGTTCTCTGTCTTTCAGACCGATTTCGAGAAGGACGTGGACATGGCTTGTAGATCAGGTGAGCACATCACAGGTGAGAATCAGCAAGTGACCTGGTTTGGGGATTGAACTAGGCCATTTTTTTTCCTTCCCTTTCTGTTTCCTTTGTGTGTGTCTTGGTGCCTTGCATGTCCTCATGTGGGTTGCCCTTCCTTTCAACCACGGCCAAAAGAAAGCAACACCTTGAATTCTCCCTTTGATTTTCCTATTTTCCCGTAGCTCTTTTGGCCTTTTAACTGAGATCAAGCCTTGCTTCTGAGGAATTGTTTTTTGCCATGTAACACGGTGGCAGAGAAGAGCATCAAGGAAGAAGAGATGGGATCCATCTCTTCCTACTGCGATCCTTCTTTGTTCCAGCAACCCCTGCTGGGGTCATGCCAGCCCCAGGCAGCTCTGTGCTCATGAAGGGTGTCTTTGTAGAAAGTCTGGAATCTGGAGAGCCATCCCACCACTCCACCTGGCCCCAGGCTCTTCTGTGCACCTGGAAGTGGTCAGATCTCTCCTCCTCTGCCTGTCCCTTTCTGTTGTGTGTTCATCACACAGGTTCCTCTGGATCCTGAGGATGTGCATGAGTTGACAGCCCCTTTTCCCAATAATCCCAGGGGTGTCTGTGCTGCCTGGATTCTCCCTGGTTGCCTGTTCCTCTCTGCAGGTCTCATCCTGTCCTGGTCCTGGCATGCCTGACCTTTTGGCTGAGGTTATTTTTCTTACCTTTGTAGATACTGAGGCTTTCATTTACCCTCCCAGACTTCTCCCCTCTGCCAAGCAAGAGAAATACCAGCTTGCTTGGGAATTGCATAATTCATATCTTCCAAACCAGGATCTTCCCAAGCCAGGGACAGCACACTCTGTGTTCACTTTCCACTATGGCAAAGCTTCTCTCTCTGGCTTTTTATTAATCTTTCTTTTTTGCCTTCCTTCTTTCCTTTTTTCTTGTCTTCTTCCCTTCTCTCTTTCTCTCTTTCTTTCCCTGCTCTGCCTTTTTTCTTTCTCCCCTCCTCTCTCTCTTTCTATAAACATCTACCTGTCCATTTCATTTATCCTTTTCTTTATCTCATCTATCATTTATTTATCTGCTTCTAATGTATTTATCTATAATTCATCTCTTTCGTTCTGTCTGGCAATCACTTATTTATCTGTGTCCTCAGCTGTCTGTCTTGCTGTACCTGTTATTTATGTATTTCTATCTGTCAACATTTGTCCCTGTCACTGTGTTTCTGTGTATTGTCTATCACTGTCACTATCATTTATCTGTCTAATATCTATCTATATCTTATTTATCTTTTCCTGTCCATCTCTCTGCCTCACTCCCTCTCCCTGTGCTTATCACAGTCACAGTATATTTATCTCACTTACCCCTGTGATATCTTATTTCACGGTCCCTTTTGTCCATTTATCTCTTTTCAGGGTCTCTCAATTTTTTTTTCTTTCTGTTTTTCTGTCTCTAATTTAATTTCTAGCTGTCAGTCTCTTCTCATTTGTCTTTTTTGACATCAAATATCTCAGTCCCAAGAAATCATGTATGAAAAACATGTGTGGGGGGCCATGTCTGAGTTGAAGAGATGCTCAGGGAACATTCACCAAACACAGAGTCCGCTGTAAACCCCAGCAGACCCCAAATTCCTCCTCTAGAGGAGCCTTTCTGGATCCGCCACCACACCTCTTCATCCCAAATTGAGTTTCCCAGAGGAAGGGAAGGAGCTGATTTGTTTCACGTGATTTCATGGCAGGAGCCCCTGGATCAGCATCTTGCCAACAGCCTAAGCTTCCCCTCCTTTGCCAGCATCCAACTCTATAATTTGTATTGGTCTGCCTGGAGATTCTCCTCCTCTCATAAAGTGCTATTAGACTGTGCCAAGATAAGTAGTTAATAATAAACCTCATTTCAGAGACCTTTTGGAGTGGTTCATCATCCCATGCACTCTGCTTATTAAATAATAAAAACCAGGAATCTGTCCAATGGTTTCTGGCCATCATTTCTCCTGGAGGCACCATCTTCCCTCTTGTGATGGATTGGAGATGTGGCTGAGACCACTCAGAACTCTCTCACGTTGATTCCCTGGTAGGATTTGCTCCAGGGCTTGGTGTTGAAGGCTCATTCTGCTCCTTGCTTGGAGATTTCCAAGTGGAAACCTCTCCAAACCTATTTTCTACAGCTGATGTGAGCATGGAGAAGAGCCTGGATCAATAAACCTTGCTGGGACTCCCAAGGGAAGGGTTTGACTTGCTCTGATTTATCCCAGCAATGCCAAGATGTTTGTGGCTGCCAGAGTTTTCAGCTTTAAAAGCTCTTTACAAGCTCTTTTTATTCTCCTTGGTGCCCTGCTCATCCTGCCTTGCGTGCTCTGTAGTCTTGGGGGGGGAGCTTTGATCTTCCCTCTGTCCCACATGGAGCAGCTGAATAATGTCAGCTCACCCCAAAAATCCTTCTCCCTGATCCTAAAAAAGATCCATTTACCTATTTTTATTTCCTCCTTACGGTGGGTGAAAGGGGAGCACACATTTCTTTCTCTTTTGCTGTGGTGAAGTCCTGGGTAAGTAGCCCACAACACTTTGTCCCTGCCCCACAGTGAGATTTCCATGATTCTCTGGTTTTCCACCCAATGGAGACATCAAGGTTGACATCGTTATTTTTCCAAGATCTTTGTTGCAGCCTGAAATCAACTGAGCAATAGATTATTATGCCTGGAAAAGGGGCAAAATATTTTTTTTTGCAGACACTGTTGTGTGGGAATGAGTGTCTAAATGTCCTTTATGACGTGCTCAGTTTCTCCTCAGTTTAAACTTTTCCTCTCTTTTTAAGGAATATTCCTGTCACCATTTGCTTTCCTGAAGGGAAATAGAAAATTGCTAAATAATGAACTCTCACAAAGGCTTACCATGATTACTTGAATGTAAGACTTTTTGGAGAGCAGTTTGAAATTCATAACAAAATATGATGTGTTTCAAAATACCAATTTATTAACACTGGAACTGTTAAGGGAAAAGAGCAACCTGAAGTATTTTCATGAGCTAATACAAAAAAATTAAATTTGAAGGAGGCTGGAACTCAATGATCTTTTAAGTTCTCTTCCAGTCCAGGCCATTTGATGATTTTATAGTTGTATGAATCATTGATAATGTTGTATTTCAGCTCTTTCCTGAATCAAAATAATTTTTTTACACAAAAGCAACCTTTTATTTTAAAGAATTCTACTCCATAGGCTAATAATGTATAGATTTTATATATACATGCATATACTAGATGTACTAACTATCTAAAAATCTCTTTGGTTTTCAGGGTATTGTTGGCCTAGATGGGAGTTTTGGACATGGTTGTGTTGGAAAACTCACATCACAGAGAACTCTCCCAAAATAACAAAGTTTTTTTCCTCCCCAGCTTTAATTTTGCCTTTGGTATCCTGGATTTTAAAAATACAAATAATGTTAAACACTGTTGTGCCTCTTCGGGAGAGGTGCTGGCGGGGAGTGACTGTGGGAGGTGTCTTGATGTGCCAACAAAACCCCAGGTGAGGTGCTGAGGACACTTCTCTGTCTCCCCAGTGCTGAACAAAGACATCACCACGTGCAGAACCTCGACCATCACGGGGACCCTGAAGCGCCCGTCGCTGCCCGACGAGGAGAAACTGAAACTCAACCACCAGAAAGGCTCCTCCAACTTCAACAGTCTTCCAGCCAACGTCTCCAAGATGCACCTTCAGGGCTCCCCACACTACCTGGGGGCCATCAACCTGAATGAGTTCAGCAACCACTCCCTCACCCTGAAGAAGGACAAGAACCAGCCGCCGAAATCCATCTACATCTGCGACGGGGACATCTTCAAGAAGTTGGACTCGGAGCTCTCGCGGGCACAGGAGCAGACCCTGGACACCAGCTACGTGATCCTGCCCACCAACACGTCCACCCTGAGGGCCAAACCCAAAGATGAGAGCAAATACAGCATCAACATCGACCAGATGCCTCAGACACGGCTCATCCACCTCAGCATGGCCACCGACCCCGGCTTCGTGGTCAAGAGTCCCCCGCGGGAGCCGGTGTCCATGGCGTGCAGTGAGGTGCAGGGTTCCTCCATGATCCAGCAGCAGCAGCAGCTGGCTCCACAGAACATCTCCAACGAGTCACAGATTCCCAACAGCCTGTGTGACACGGGTGACTCAGGGAACTCGGGTGTGGTGTCCAAGAGCGAGACCGTCTCCACCCTCTCCATGAGCTCCTTGGAGGTGAGCGTGGAAATGGCGGTGTTGTTCTCAGCCCAGAGTGCTGTTCTGCCCTCAATCCCGCCACTCCAGGGGGTTGGAAAGAAGAGCTTTAGGGAAAATGTAGCCCAGGATGCAATGCCAATGTCATACTTTGCTGAGGGACAACTGGCATGTGATCATATTTTGGAATGTGATGTCACACTTCCAGAGCAGGTTCCATTGCTGGATGAACTATTTTTAGCCCTACAAATGCTGCAAAGCAAAAAAAAAGTTAATTTATCAAAGACTTCATTATAATGCCAGGCACATGGCCTGCCTTATCTTTTCCCCTTTCGATTCTCTGCCCTATTTCCCATTTTGATGGTTTCAGTCATGATTTAGATGAGAACACCCAGTGATCCAGGCTAGAGGGGGCTTGGAGCAACCTGGGATAGTGGAAAGTGTCCATGCCCATGGCAGGAGGTTGGAACTGGTTGATTTTAAGGTCCCTTCCAACATAAAAGATTCAATGACATAAAATATTTGGCACTTCCCATCATGAAGAGCCAGAAAAACATGTTAAAGGTGTAGAAAAAGGGAAAGGAGAAGGATTTTTCCTGTTTTATCCTCTTACTAACCTCTGCCCATCTTTTTCTCTCCTGAATACCCAGAGGCGGAAATCCCGGTATGCAGAGTTAGATTTTGAGGTGAGTACATCCCTTTCTGAACATTGGTCCCAAATTTTGTGAGCCACCTTCTCCAATTATCTCACCCTTGCCAGAGCACAGGAAATCCATGTTCAGCCTGCTCATCTATGGAAAGGGAAATCCTTCTAAAAATTGCCCTGCCTCTCCTTTTGGGCAGCAGAAGGTAGAAGTGAAATGCAGACTAGTGGAATTAAAAAGAAAATAAGATTGTGGAACATTTTCTAATGAAATTACCCCTATTCCACACGTTTGGGTACACATTTACATAGGTGACAACTGAGGAAAGGCTGAGCACTGGGACAGGTATTAGTTAAGGAAGGACAACAAGCCTTCCTTAGGACACTGACAGTCAAGCTCAAATTCCGCAGCATAAAAATTTGGTTGTTGCAAGTTTAAGGGGTTTTTTTCAGGTCAAAAATTAGTATTTTCCACTTTCTCCCACTATCTCACCTTGAAAATAAAGGCAATGGGTCCTCAGTAAATGCAGAAGGTATTTTAGGCACCTGCAGGGAGACAGAGCTGGGGTTAAATGATGTAACTCTGGGGGGAGGACGTGTTCTTGATGGGGTTTGCTGACCTGTGGCCCTTTGTATTTGCTCCAGAAAATCATGCACACAAGGAAACGTCACCAAGACATGTTCCAGGACCTGAACAGAAAACTCCAGCACGCAGAGAAGGAGAAGGAGTCTCCAACAACGGACAGCAAGGTTAGTCAGACACTTCCAGAAACCCTCTGGTGCCAGCAGGAACATAGGAGCCAGCAGGAAATTGGTTTTTGACCATGCATGTTGCAAAAAACACACATTGCACCACACAGCAGGAGGAGGATGTCTGTCCCCATGTCTGTCCATGGTGTTGTTTTCCCTTTGTCTGTCCTTGGCATTCCCTTCCAGGTCCTCCCTTTGTGCCCTGTTCATCCACTCCTAGGTGGGAACTGGAAATTGGGTTGACCACGAGGAAATCTGGGTGGAAAGTGGAGAGGGCAGAAAGAGAGGAAGCATCTCCCCTCTCTTGTGGGGTGAGGCTGAGGCCAGGGTGGCAGTGATGGGATATTTAGGATGGCCACAATGGTGGTATTTAAGGTGTGATATTGGGACCTCATTTTGGGGACTGGAGACTATTAAATGTGGGTTATTTGTGACAGCTGATCACCCGTGATATGAGCATGTGGGAATGAGCAGGTCCAGACAAGGCCATGAAGGTTCTCCAAGAGCTGGAGCATCTCTCCTGTGAGGAAAGGCTGAGATAATTTGGATTGTTCAGCCTGGATAAGACTGCTAGATGAGCTTATTGTGGCTTTTCAGTCCCTACAGGACCTGGAGAGGGACTTTGACAAGGTCATGTAGTGACAAGACTCTGGCAGCCAACAAGGGGCAAGGGGTTTAACCTGAAAGAGAGTGGGGTTAGATGGAATATTGGGAAGAAATTCTTCCCTCTGGGGATGGTGAGACCCTGGCACAGGTTGCCCGGAGAAGCTGTGGCTGCCTCTGGATCCCTGGAAGTGTCCAAGGCCAGGGTTTGGAGCAACCTGGGACAGAGGAAGATGTCCCTGCTCAGGGCAGGGGGTTGGAATGAGATGATATTTATAGTCTTTTCTGACCCAAGCCGATCCTGTAATATCCGTGTTTTTCCTTGACAGGAGCCAAGTTCCAGGGAAAAGGGGACTCCTTTAAAGGAGACAGACTTAGGGAAGGGCCTTTCAGCCTTTCATAGGGGCAGAGATCTGGGACTGGAAAAAATTATCAGGAGCCTTTGTAATAATTGGTGTTGTAAATAATAAAATAAGGAAGAGCAGGCAGATGGCACCTTACAGCCAGCTGGGCAAGGACTGAAAGGCTGCAAGGAATTCTTACAGCTCCAGCTGAAGAGAAAAACAAGCAGCAGAGCAGGGCTGACAGTAAGAAATTAAATTTCCTGCACTCAGGAGAGAGGCGAGGTGAGCTAATTATAACAGTTCTTGGTGATTTGTAATTAAAGCCCCTCATGACAAGAAAAAAATGGAGGGGCTGGTGAGAGAAGGGCAAGAAAGAGGAAGAAGGGTCTGGAGCACGAGTCTGATGAGCAGCACTTGAGGGAGCTGGGGGGACTCAGCCTGGAGAAAAAGAGGTTCAGGAGGGACCTTTTGCTCTCTAGAACTCCCTGACAGGAGGTTGGGGCCAGGTGGGAGTCAGTCTTCTCTCCCAGGTAAAGCGATAGAACAAGATGAACCAGCTCCCGTTACACCAGGGGAAGTTCAGGTTGGATATTTGGAAAAATTTTTGCACTGAAAGGGTGGCCAAGCATTGGAGGAGGCTGCCCCAGAGAAGTGGTGGAATCACCATCCCTGGAAGTGCTCAGAACCATGTAGATGTGGCACCTGGGGACACTGTTTCGTGGTGGCCTTGGCAGTGCTGGGTTGACAGTTGGAACCGTGATCCTGGAGGTCTTTTCCAACCTCAATGATTCCATGATCCTAAGACAGATCCAGGATGTAGCCCCCCCTGCAATATGGCAGATGTGGGGTTTATTTTGATGGGACTCCCTTGGAGGCAAGAGCCGAGCTCAGAGGGTGATGGAACAAGAGGTTTGGGGTTTTTTGGAGGGAAGCAGAGCACTACAGAGCCTTTGGTCTTTGTTCTGACCTCACAGCATTGCTGTGCTGAGCTCCAGAGATGTTACCCCAGCAAATTCAACTTTTATTGCATGTGGCAAGGTGTCATTATGGGCTGCCCAGTGTAACAGAGTGAGAGGCAGTGGGTGTACAGGTTCAGATCAAAGAATTCTGCCTGGCCCAGAATCCCAGTGTGTCTCACTCAGTGTCACCTCTCGGGGTTTTTTTTTGCAGTTATTTTAGTATGATGCAGCTGTAAACCCAAAAAATGCTTAAATGCGGTGTAAAAGCGAATCTGTGATCTATTTGCAGGAGGGGTTTATAGATTGGCAAGGTTTTAGCATTTCAGAGATGCATCTATGCAGAATTAAAGTTGCCGCTGTCAGCATCAAAGAGCTTTGAGCTGCTGAAGGAGGTTCTGAAGGTGTCTTTTGCATATTGGCTGAATCTTTTCAAGTTGGGAATTTTCTCTTGGATGTAACAGGAGAGGTGGGGAGCTTGTGAAGAGCAGGATTGGCAAGTCAGGAGTGGGTATGGGTTTAGAAAACATCCAAAGCAATACAAATTCAAATAAACAGCCCTTTTTCTACCAGCCCTTTTTCCAGCCCTTTTTCTACCATTTTTTGCTGATAACCCCATTGGAACTCAGGCCCCATCTTCAGCTCGCCCTGAAAAGGCAAAGAGCAGATAACAGGGATTAAAGGAACAACAAAAGAATGTTTTCTCTTTTATGTGTGTTTAGGTTATAAAACGAAGGAGTGCTTCTTCTGGTGGCAGTGATAAAACAAACCTTAGTGTAAGTCTGGCTTTCATTTGCACTGCAGAGCATCTTGGACCTATCCCAACCCCTTCCATGACATTGTCTTGTTTTGAAAAACAGTTGTCTGCTAAGGAAGGCAGGAGCCTCCCTTGAAATGGAAAATGTAAACCCCCTCCCTCCAAATTATTATAATTTTGAAATTAAGGGGCTCTCAGGCAAAGATATGGGAGCAGGAATAATAGTTCTTTACTAGGAAAATTAAAAATACAAATGCAATAGTACAAAAAGAGAAAAAAAACCGCTGTCAGAGTCAGAATAAGACCTGGCACCCTGTGGGTCGGGGTGGTGGCAGCAGTCCCATCCCATGGTGGCTCAACCCTCCTGCAGTGCCAGCTGTGGTTCTGCTGGAGCAGGGATCCTGAAGAAAGGTGGAGTTTTCCTCTGAAACTCCAGGGATGCTGGAGATGGGCCTGGTCTTCTTCTGGGAACCCAGTGGAGAAGAAAGCTGCTCCTCTGGGAATGCAGTGGGAATGCTCTGTTTTTCCAAACCTCTGGTTATATCCAGGTAGGAATGTTTGGCTCCTCCCCCTGGGTAGAGCATCTCCCAATGGGATAATGGAATTTTATCAGCCATGCAGTGACACTCAGTGGTTCATTAACAGCAGAGATCTCCTGGAGGGAGGATTGGTTGTGGAAGAGGTAAAGGAAAATGCCCAATTAACAGAAGATAACTGCCCCACCTCTAACAGATGGGAAATAGAATACACACCCCCAGCTACATCTTCCAACCTAAAACAGACGTGAATCCAAACATTCCTTAACCAGCAGAAAGCTCCGTGTCTTGGCATGAGCAAGGTCATCAGGATCCTGGAGCACCCCTGAACCCTTCCACATCCCAGAGCAGAAGGGATATTTCCTGGGTGTGCTCCATCTGCCTGCATTGCTGTTCTCTCTGATTTCCCTTTTAAATAAACAGCCACAAAGTCAAACTCCCGGGTCTCTCTCCAAGCCTGGCATTTTCCCAACCTCTCCTGGCAGCATGTCCCATTGTCCTCAGTCCTTTCCAGGATGCAGTGCGTGTCCTGATCTTGCTGTTCCTCTCTCCTCCCTCAGCTCCAAGGTCAGAAAAGTGCTGATGAAACTGGAATTAAATGTCTGCACAGGACAGGCATTGTGTGGATTCCTAGGAATGGTGCTGGCCATTTTTAGGGATCAGTTTTTTAGAGGTTTTATTGTAAATGCCATGCACACGGTATTCCAGTGCACTTACCATGTCACACTAAACACAAGCTCCTTTCACGTGAACTCCTAAATTGTCTGATTTTAGGGAAACACCAAGAGAAGAATGGGATGAAGTGACAGATTTTCAGTCTCTTCAGGAAAAAGGGTGGAAAATTCACCATCACATTTTATTTATTGTTGAGAATTTCTCCAGCTTTGAGGGTAAAATATGATTTTTAGAACCCTTTTTTGAGGGCTTTTCAGCCATGATTCAAAGGTTTACACAAGCACATGTGTTCTTCATTTTTAGATGTCCTGACAGATGGAAACTTGGGATAAATGTTAGTGCTATGTACACTTGAAAAAGAAAAATGTTCTTTGCTCACTGTCCCAGAGAAGTAATTGGCAGAGCTGGAAACATAATCATGTACTGACAGTATCATTAAGGTCAAAAGACCTCTAAAATTATCAAGTCCAACCACTAAACTGTGTCCCAAAGTGCCACAACTAAAAATTCCTCCCAGAATGTGACTCCAGCACTTCCCTGAGCACCTGTTCTTGTTCTGATATTCAGTGTCCCAGCTCTCTTGACAACCCTGAAGAAATTTTTCCTAATATTCAGCCTAAACTTCCCCTGGCACAACTTGAGCAGATTTCCTCTTGTCCAGTCCCTTGGGAAGAGAGACTTGAGTTGTAGGGAATTTTAGATGGAGACAGGTTTGGGGATGAATTCTGCTTTTTCCATCAACCTGTGGTTGAGGAGTCGTAATCCACATCCCGCTGGGATTGGGGTGTCCCCACTGCCAGCAGCTTCCTAATGAGAATATGTCAGAATTATGGGAAGCAGGATAATTCCTGGAATGTCAGTCAGGTCTGAATCTTGCTCATATCCCAGGCATTCCCAGGGATGTGGCACTGGCCACAGTTATTGTTTCACTGCAGTTATTTTGCTGGAAACCAAAGCACATTCCTAATGGTGAACTAAGTTGTGCCTCAGAGCGCAATAATAAAGAATTACCCTCCCTTGGGGAATAAGTTTGGATTTTTCCATATTTTCTCTTCCAGTTTATTACATAAAATTTACTAGACACGTAATATCTTTTGTCTGTACCTCAACTCTAAAATGCTCCCACTGGAAGCACTCTCAACTATTCATGATTAAAATCATATTTTCCAGCAGGATCCACGTTCAAAGCACAGAGGACCTCACATCCAGGTGGTGTCCAAGCCTTGGCCACCTCTTCCCTGCATCAGAAAAATGTGGTTGGTCACACTCAAAATGGCTTTGAGCTGAAGGAGGGACATTTGGGTGGGATATTAGGGAAAAGTTCATCCCTGTGAGGCCCTGGTTTTCCAGAGGAGCTTTGGATGTTTCGTCCCTGGAAGTGTCCAAGGTCAGGTTGGGCAGGGCTTGGAGCAGCCTGGGATAGTGGAAGGTGTCCCTGCCCATGGCAGGGGGTGGAATGAGGCAATATTTAAGCTCCCTTCCAACCCAAACCATTCAGGGATTCTGTGATTTGTGGCTGTATGGACTGATCAGGGATGTAGACACTATTTCCCAAAGTTAATTTTTCCATACTAGGGAATTAAGATTGGAGCAGGACGACATCCAGCAGGATGACAGCCAAGTTGAAAAGTCAGATTTTTAATGCACTGATGGATCTCTGTATGACCTTACCATGATCCTGTCAGCTCCCTTCCCACTCTGGATATTCTGTGGTAAATTTTTTCTCACCTGCAGTCTTCAGGTGAGGCAAGGAAGGTGGAGCTGATTTTTTTTCCTAACTCAGAAGGAAATGTTGGGGTTGTAGGCAGGAATTTTTTGCTCATATTTTGCTGGAATTTGGGACAGATTTTCTCTGACCACCTGAAGAGACGGAAGAACCTAAAAATAGCACCTCAGGAACAGCTGGTTTGCTGTGCTCACCCTCCTCCCAAACCTGCGGAGGTTTCACACTGTTGCCCTTCCATTTAATCCCAGACCAAACTGGAAGCTGGTGTAGCCCCTGAGAGGAAAACTGAATGAGCTGTGTGTGTGTGGAATATTTATTCCCCTGACAGCTCATTTGCAACCAGGAAGCATCAAAAGAACCAAAGACTTGGAGACAACCACAGCAGGATTTGCATCAAAATACCCAGCCACCCCCACCAGGCATCCTGATGAAAATTTAAAGCTCTCTTGGTGTCTGGGATGCACCAAACCCTCATTTTTAAGGCTGCAGTAAGCAGTGAGTGGCTTCCACGTGGATTGTAAATCTCACTTTATGTAAGGGGGATTTTGGATGTATATTGGAATGATAGCTTGGGACTGACTCAGAGAGCAGAGTTCTTACTTCCTAATCACTCCCATCACTTTGACTTCTTCTTTAGCTCTCCAATTGCTACAAAAAAAAAGAAAAAAAAACCCCATTGTTGGAAAACCATGCTGCAAGTTTGTTTCTCCTTTTCAAAGCCTGACCTTTGCCTGGCAGACTGCAGGCTCCACCACACAATTTCTTCCCTTTTTTCCTCCTAAATACACAGAGTTACCCAGCTTTGAATTCTTGTAGCTGAGAGTTCTTCACATTAAAGCAGGGTAGTGGTTATTTTCAAGCTGCTTTGTACTACACAGGAAATATTTTTCCTGTGCAGATCTGTGTTCTCAGGGTTTAACATCTCCAATGCTGCTGTTCCTTGGGAGTTAATTGCTAAAGAAATTCCAGGGTTCGGGCTGGGCATTGAGAGGGGTCTGTGGTTTTGTAGGCTTTTATAAAAGCCAAGGTTTTACTTCTCCTACGCCTTGATAGCACTGGAAGTGGTGCTCCTGCCTCCCCCTCAGCAGGAATCCTTTGATCCAGCTCCATTACAGAAGCTGGAATCACATCCATATTCCTCTTTTCCTGCCAGCATCTGGCTTGGCATTCATTTTAAACAGCAGCTCTTTGCTTGTGCCGAGGTCAGCACTGGACAGAGCTCTGCAAATTCCTTGGATTTTCTCCTTCATGTTGATGAGCTCCCTGCCACATTCAGCTCCCTGCAGCTGGAATGGCTTTTGCTTTGGCTCCTGTCCTGCAGCTCACATGCAGGATCTGGACTCAGTTCATAATTCACAGAATCACAGAATGGTTTGGATTGGAAGGAACGTTAAAATCATCTCATCCCAACCCCTGCCATGGGCAGAGACACCTTCCACTATCCCAGGTTGTTCCAAGCCCCGTCCAACCTGGCCTTGGACACTTCCATGGATGGGGCAGCCACAGCTTCTCTGGGAAACAACACAACTCTCAAGTCCCATCCCAAATACCTGTGGATCCTGAAAAGTGCCTGCTCCAAATCCTATTCTAAAAAACTATAAAGTTTTTTTCTGCCTAATTTTCCTTATTTTCTTCTGGACAGTGCTTCTGTCTTTATTTCTCACTTTTTTTTTCTCACAATGATATTTTTCTGAGCTTTCCTCTTTGGGCATCTGGAGATTTGCCCGTTCCGGCAGCACTGGCTTTGGCAACCTAATGGAGTGTTTAGAAAAAAAGGACCATGGAGTCACAGCACAAGGGAAAAGGGCTTTAAGATTACACAGGG
The DNA here is from genome assembly GCF_014805655.1 of Passer montanus. Taxonomy (NCBI): domain Eukaryota; kingdom Metazoa; phylum Chordata; class Aves; order Passeriformes; family Passeridae; genus Passer; species Passer montanus. The sequence continues at coordinate 1,010,470 of NW_024356506.1, read as the reverse complement.
CAGGTTTAGATTGAGTATTAGGAAGAAATTCTTCCCTGTGAGGGTGGTAAAGCCTTGGCACAGGTTACCCAGAGAAGCTGTGATTGCCTCATCCCTGGAATAGTCCAAGGCCAGGTTGGACAGGGCTTGGAACACCCTGGGATAGTGGAAGGTGTCCCTGCCCACCGCAGGGGGTGGGATGAGATGATCTTAATGTCCCTTCCAACCCAATCCATTCCCTGATTCTATAATTCTATGATTTTATGAATATCGATGGATATTGCAGCTCATCCCCAGGCAGGGCTCTGTCTCCCTGGTGTGCTCTGCTACAGGAATTGGAACATTGGGAATGTGCTGGCTGGGTGTCCGTCTGCAAGGGAAGCTCCACTTTTGGGAAGGGTGTCTTTGTGTCACATCTTTAATCCTCTCTGCACTGCTTAAAGGCAAATTTTAACAGACCAATTAGTGAAGCTTTTATAGGGAGGAGCTCTGCATAAAGTCTGATAATTACCGCAATAAATTCTGTTATGAAAATGACGTCAAATCTTAATTCAGTCAGCCATAAACCATCTGCCAGCTCCCAGGTATCGAAATACACCATCAATCAGAAGTTCACCTCCTCCTGCCGATCATCCAGCACCTTTTGTCCCAACAATTAGGGGACAAAATTTGTCCCAGAGAAATCTGTTCCCAGTATCCTCTGCTCCAACACCAGGCAGTGCCACCAGAACATTGAAACTCCTGATTTTTGATACTCTGAAGTCTGAATAATTCTTTATAGAGTCTAAATAAAAGGTTCTATGAAGAATTATGCTTTGGATGCTCTTGGTCCCCTCCTGGATCCCCAGTTGCCCCCATGAGGCAGCTCTGAGAGTTTTCAGGATTTTAGGGAATTTAGTCCTCCAGGTGGGCTCTTCACAGACCATAAGCATTGTCCCAAAAAAGGTTGGGATTGGACCAACTGGATTAACAGCAAGGATGCTCTGGAAAACAGCCTGTTCCTCATGCTGCTGGGACCACAGGTGTTCTGTGCAGCCTTCAGGCTTTTCTGGAGTCAATAAAAGACTTCCTTGATCCAGAGCCTGTTCACCTTCAGCTATTTGGCCTCGCTAGAATTTATCTCACAGCCACCCCTTCAGGATGGATGAACTTCAGGGAATACAGAAGCAGAAGACATATTTTTATAGGCCAGGAAATGCTGGGTAATTCAAGTTTCCTAACTGATTTCCAAGTTAAAAATTATTTCTACATTTTTTTTTCCAATTTAATTTAATGGAATTCTGAACAAAGCCAGCAGCTTCCTTTTATTTTGATTTTCTCCTAAAATGAAAAGGAGAAAAAAAAAAGAAAAAGCATAATCTTTGTAGTTCAGTAGTATAAAATGAAAGAAGTGCAGCTACTTGTTTCTGAGAAGGAAAGGAAAATTTATCATTCTCTAAAGGAACAAGACAGCTTTCCCATTTTCTAATCACTTCTCATCGACATTGATCTGAAGATGGATTAGATGAGCGTGAGCCACATTTATCCTTCAAATTCCCTGCTCTGCGGTCTGAATAACTTCATCCTGGTCCTGCAGTCATCAATGTCATGGGGAGAGACCATTGGGGTCATGAAATATCCTTCAAACTGACACCAGAGGCAAGGAAAACAGCATGGGAGGGAATTCCAGGGGAGTTATCACCAACAGCTCAGCGGAAGACCCTGAGCTGCTCCTCAGTTATTCAGGGTAACCATAAAAACTGGCTGTTAAAAAATAAAAATTGACTAAAAAACAAAGAAAAACCCCACAAAACATAGGGAGGTGCAGCTTGAGCAGCCTGAGGGGTTCATGGGCTTTGGCTGAATTGGGAGATCCAAGCTGTGCCTCAGAGCAGATTCTTGGGCTGTCTTTATGCGCTGCAGGAATGCTGCTCCTAAGGAAAAGAGATGGGATACAGGAGCTTGGGATGAAGCCAGCCTGGACTTCTGGAGGCAGCACAGGAAAGTTTAGCGGGTGAGGAAGGGAATTCTGCCCCTCAAACCTGCTCTGGTCAGACCCCACCTGGAATCTTTTGTCCAGTTCTGGGATCCCACACAGGAAGGACATGGAGCACCAAAATAATCAGAGGGATGGAGCAGCTCTGGTGTGAGGAAAAGCTGAGGAAATTGGAATTGTCCAGCCTGGGGAAGAGAAGACTCCAGGGAAACCTTAGAGCCCCTTCCAGTGCCTGAAGGGGCTGCAGGAGAGCTGGAGAGGGACTTTGGAACAAGGATAGAGGGAATGGCTTTAAATTGACAGAGGTCATGTGGGATATTGGGAAGAAATTCTTTCCTGTGAATGTGCTGAGGCCTGGAACAGGTTGCCCAGAGAAGCTGTGTCTGCCCCATCCCTGGAAGTGTCCAATGTCAGTTTGGACAGAGCTTGGAGCACCCTGGGCTAGTGGAAGGCGTCCCTGTCCAGGGCAGGGGATGGAATGAGATGGTTTTCAGTGTCCCATCCAACCTAAACCATTCTGTGAGTTTGTGATGATTCCCTGAAGACCCAGGGTGGGGACCCACCACCATCACCTTTCCATACCCACCACGAGTGCAGCACAGGTGACTGCAGTCTGCCAGGACCAGCTCCAGCAGGAGGATGTGTGGATTAGCTCAGTGCACTTTGCCTCTGTCTTTCTCAGAGATTTGGGGGTTTTGTTGGCACTGCACCCTGAATACCTTTTATCCCAAATCCTCTCCCTTCACCGTAAAAATTTGCAGCTAAAATGAAAGTCAGGGCTGAATGAAGGAGACCCTCAATGCCACCAGGATGATGAACACCTCGAGTTTGGAGCTGATTTTACCCTAGCTCTGAGTGTGGGTGCTCCCTCCTTTCCCACCCTTTTTGTAAATCCACAATCCTGGCACCAGGCAGGGACTGATAAACATTTCTCTCCTTCCCAGAAGCTCCTGGGCTGTGTCAGACCAGAGTGATGGCTCTGTCCCTGGCTCCTGGTGCTTTCAGCCCCTGTCTGGGGCCAGTCCTGGCTGTCTCAGAGGCACTGAGCCAGCTCCAGTGCCTTTTCCAGCCAGATTACACATCCCTCTCTCCAGGATTTCTCTTTTTCTTTTCTGTGCATAGCTCAGTTTTCCCTCCTGTCTGCAAGGATTGCTAAGACCCCACAGTGAAGCTGGAGGGAAATGCCAGGGCTGGAGCATGAGCCCAGTGCCTGTTTCTCTGTACTGCTCAACTGGCCAAGACCCCATAAAAACTTTTTTCCATATGGAGGGAAGGAAAAGGGGAGCTGTTCCCAGGAGCCTGCTACCAATTCCCAGGGTGCCCTGTGCCAAGAGGAGATTTTCTTTTGTCTCCCAACATCCTTCCCAGAGCTCTGCCAGGCTGATTAACCTGCTCAGAGATCCCAGTGGGCACCGAGTCCTCCTGCAGCCACCCCTGAGCCAGCACTTCCCTCATAGCCTCACCAGAGAAGCCTGATCCTTTCCTGAGAAATGGAGAGCTAAAAGCCAGTCTCCCTCCTTCATTTCCTCATTTTCCAGAGCTCTTTTTCATCTTCTAACTGTGAATAAACACCTTTGGGGTCACTAAGCCCACCACAGTCACAGGTAGACAGATAAGGAGGATGGAAATCACCATGTGGGGTCAGACCCAAGGGCAGTTTCTGCCTCCTCTCCATGGCAGAGGGAAAAGGAGCTTGGAAAGATAAAAAGGGCCAGGCCTGTGGTGGTGCATCTTCAAAAAGATCCCCAAAACTGGAGGAATTTGTGCTCAGAGACCCCTTGATGCAGAGTGGTGTCGCTTCACTGGATGGCACCAAATGGATGCTGGTTTTGTGAGTGTTTACATGTATTTTTCATGAGTTTGGAAGTTTTCAGGATGGACAGAGAGCTGTGGAAAGGTGGCCTGGAGGTTGGCTGGGCACTGTGGGCAGGCCCAGTTTCTGGGGTTCAATCATGGTGCTCTTGAGTTCCTTTGTTGGAAGGGATTATCCCAATCCCCACCATCAGTGGTCCATTCCTATCATCCACAAGCCTCTCAGAGCTTCACAGACCTTTTTTACATCCAACCATAATCTCTTTTAGGCCCAAAAGGTGGGAATTTGCAATCTTTCCTCCCACAGGACATTCTCTATAATTCTATCTATGGCTGGAAACTGGCCACATTTGTCATTTTCCCTCTATCCTTCTCTCAGGAAGCCCACGGAGTGCCCAGAATATTCAAGATGCAGGTGCAGAATGGAGCTGTACACTGCCAGAATAATATTTCCTGTTTCATTCTCTCTTCCTTTCTTATTTTTTTTCTCTTCTCAACAACTCACAACATCTAATATCTGGGGTTTGAATAATTATTGTCACCCTTAGGTGGTGTTCCCCAGTGACAGGGCTGATCAGAGGCGACTGCTGTAGAAGTAAGCTCATCATTTTTGTATTTTGTCGGGTTTTTGGGGTTTTTTTTCCTTCAATTTCTGTTCCCTCCCTGGCTTTGCAGCTCCTCTTGCTCACTGGCCCATGACAGGGAGGGCTCTGAGGTTTGCTGATCACGTTCAGGGTGCATGATCAGATCTGGGAGCGTCCTCCCAGCATGAAGGAGAGGCTGAAGGTCAGGAGTGTGGCAGATGGAGAGAGACTGCTGAAACAGGGATTGGCTGCAAGCAGAACCTGATGCTGAAGGTGGCCATAAATAATGCCGTCAAAAAAAGGGCTCTTGTTTGAGGGGAAAAACCGAATTATTTATGAACTTCACGCATAAGATCACTTGTGCTGCTCTCTAATACAGCTGTGGACATCAGCAGCTTTGAAAACTTGTGGCATCACAGCAGTGATGGGAGAAAAAAAGAGAAAAAAAATGTTCTTAATTGAAAAAAGTCTGTCTTGAACAAGGTTGTTCTTCTTCACCTTTTGGGAAACTTAATTTCATTCCAGTTTTTTCTCCATTTATGCTTTTTTTCTCTGTGTTCCTTCCTGCTGTATCTTTACAGGCAGACTGATGGTCTCCAAAAAACACTGTAGGTGGAAATTTCCTTTCAGGAAACTTCCAGCTTGTCTCATCAAACACACACAAGAGTTAAATAGATTCCAATTTTAGTTGCAGTGATTCTAAAATAAGTTCTAAAAAAGATAATGGAATAAATCACAAATTTTATCACTTTTTCTGCTGTATTAGTATTAATCACTGTCGTTTTATATCATGGAATAAAGAAAGAATAACTCCAGCAGCATGAGGAAAGCTCTCTGTTGTAGAGTTTAATGAAAGCCTCAGCTGCAGATTTCAAGAAATTGAGAATTGAGTGGTTTACATTCTTTTGAGCAATACTTTTACACAACCTGATTTAAAAAAAATAAAATAAAAAATTATCTTTAAAATGGCTTGAAAACTTATTTTCCTCCCTTTGAATTAAAATAATTTCAGAATGCCTTCACTTCACTTGGAGATGTTTACCTGGTTTGTGCATTTCCCACCTTCTAACCACCAAAAAGCCTCACCCAGAGCCTTCCTCCTGGGAGTAGTGAGGTGCAGGACCAACTTCAAGCACATTTTATTTTTACATTAAAGTTTGGACCAGCAGAACTCCTGGCTTGGGTGATGCAATGAAAGCTGCCCCTGCAGGGATAATTCCACAGCAGCTTTCCTGTCAGCACTGCAGTGTGGAGCTGGGACAAACAGCCTGACAAAAACATCTTGGGGAAGGACAAACTGAGGAGCTGAGGCTGCTGGATGAGCCTGCAGCAGATGGGGATGGAAGTTTCCTACAGAGCCACAACTCTCTCAGCAGCATCCTGGAGTGACCCCACAGCCTTTTGTGGCTTCCTCTCCCCTCAGTCAATACATTTTGGTGACAGCCTCGAGCTGTGACCCGTCCTGGTGGCGTGTCCCCTGCACATCTGGCTCCTCACCTTCTCTCCAGGCTTTTCTCTCCTTGTTGTCATCCTCCACCAGCCACTTTCCTCCCGCCCTTCCCACTTCTCCTTTGGCAGGTGGCTCAAAGGTGCTCTGTCATGTCCAGGGAAGCCTTTTCTTCCCCAGTGCTGGAGTGTTTCTGTGGAGATAATGAACTGTGAAAGTCATCACTGGTGTTTGGAGGGGAGAAGTTGAGTGGAACTACTCATTTAAAAGCTCTCCTTTCTCTACCCACTGAGGAACACACCCATTTTCCAGCCCCTCAGTCCTCCCCACAGCATGACAGCAAAAACATGAAAAGTTCTTCTGGATCAATATTCATTGTGGGGTGCTGGGTGGAGACTGGGCTTGGTGTGGAGTTGATGGAAATGTTTTCAGCCTCCGAGCTGAGCTCCAGCTCCTCAAGCAGCACAGATTTTCTTCCCTGGTGGATCAGGGAGCAGGTTTTGCTGCAATTAAAGAGTCTTCAAACAGCTGTGCATCAAATGCAATGGGTGTTCAGGAAGACCTCATTGTCATCTAGATTTCATAAGTGGGTTGGGTTGGAAGGGACCTTAAAGGTCTTGTGGTTCTTGATAGTTTCTTATAGTTGTTTAAGATCTTAATAGTTCTTTAAGATCTTATAGGATCTTATAAATCCTATAGTTCCACCCCCTGCCATGGGCAGGGACACCTTCCACTATCCCAGGGTGCTCCAAGCCCTGTCCAACCTGGCCTTGGACACTTCCAAGGATGGGGCAGCCACAGCTTCTCTGGGAATTCCATTCCAGGGCCTCCCCACCCTCACAGGGAAGAGTTTCTTCCCAATATTCCATCTAAATCTTCCCTCCTTCATCTTAAAGCTGTCACCCCTTGTCTTGTCACTACATCTGTGGAAGTAGAAAAATATCTGATACTCTAAAACCACACTCAGTTTTTCAGTAGCAAAAACCTCAGCTGAAGGCTGAAATATCCAGTCATTAAGTGGTGGAGGTGGCAGTGGAAAGAAAAACAATATTTTCTTTTTGAAAATACACAGTTTGTATGATAAGTGTCATTTTCATGACACCCCACTTTATTTTGGATGAGAAGCTGCACGGAAAAAAAGATTTGTTGATACAAGAGGAGGTAAAATCATGGTATTTCTTGCATTTTGCACTAACTTTTCTTTCTTTCTCTCTCTCCTTTCTCACACTTCCCTCCTCCTGCAGCAAGAAAAACAGCAGACACCAAACAAGAGACCCTGGGAAGGCATCAGGAAAGTCCAGTCCCCGCCATCATGGGTTAAAAAGGACATCGAACCTGTGGCACAGTCTCCCCTAGAACTAAAAACTGTAGAGTGGGAGAAAACAGGGGCCACCATCCCCTTGGTGGGACAAGACATTATTGACCTTCAGACAGAGGTCTGAGCAGAAAGGGAAGAAAAAGGACTTTTTTTTTTTTCTGGAAAACAAACGAAACAAACAAAACAAAACCACGTTTTAAAGAAATGATTAAATTAAATCGGAACCGAGCGAGAGAAGTGTTTGGTTTCTTTTGAAACCTTTGGTAAGATGGAGTAACTTTTGTATTGTTCTCAGCAGAGAGGGGGAATATTACTTTATAGAGTATAGTAGCTGTAGGTTCAGGACAACACGAGCTTTCCCAGGCAGGACTGGAGGAGTGAGCCTGGAAGAGAGCGAGGAGGAGGAGGAGGGTGGGAAGGGGCTGCAGGGGACAAGCCCTACCAAGATGCTCTCTGGTCTCTGGAGCACACCAGGAGCCCTCCTGCTCTGCCACGGGGAGGTGTGGAAGGATGCCCAGCAGCCACCACAGAGGGCCCAGAAGATCAGGGATGTTTGGGGACATCAAGAGGGGACACCTGCGGGAGCCTGGCTGGGATGTGGCCTGGCTGGGGCAGACAGGAGGGACATCCCCGGCTCCCCCACCTCTCCCTCACCAGCTCACCCAAGAAGGAAGGAGATGGGACACGCCAAGAAGTGGCCACAAGGACATTGCCACTCCTGGGTGCCACGCCACGACCTGGCATTGGCGCACAGTCACAGCGGGTCCCCGCGGAGGGGACGTGGTGGTGACACCCACAGCTGGGGTGGAAAGGAGAGGTGGGGCTTCCTCCTCTCATCCCTCCCCAGCGGAGGAAAAGGACCAGCTCCAAATCTCCAAATCCTGCTCGCCCCATCTCCAGGGAGAGGGTGGAAGGTGGTAGACAACAAGACCAACAAGAAGAATGTAGGTCATGTCATTGACTGTTAAATAGATAAACTCAGCACGGGCCTTGCAAAGGTCCTCTCGGCCTCATCTTTTTTTTTTTTTCTTTTTTTTTTTTCTGTTCTGTTATTTGTCCTTGCTTTCGGACTCAAATTTATTCCAAGCTGCCCCTCCCTGGAAGGCAGAGAGAGAAAAAGGGAAAGACAGATCTGCCGCTGTACCTGGAGACATTGGTAAACAGAGACGTTGCCTTAGGACATTGAGACAAACTGACAACACGAATAACGTCCACTTGGAAACAAACAGACAAAAAAAAATACAAACAAAATAATCTATTTTTTTCCTTCTTCTTTTCTTTTCTTCAATAAAAAGAGAACTTGAAACCCGAGACCTTTCCTTTCTTTGGCTCCTGTCATTTCGAATGCCTTTCTGTGCTGTAGGACTGCTCAGGCATGGGGTGAGGATGCCACCTGCTGAAGGTGGAAGGCAAGTTGCTCCATGGAAATGTTGGGATGGTGGGAATACACAGCCCCTTCACTGCTGGCTTGCAATGTTTTGTTTTGCTTTATTTGGTTTGGATTTTGGTTATTTTCCCCTCACTGGTTCTTCTCCACCCTCCCTGCTGCCCAGAGCCAGCAGCAGGTTTGTGGTCCTACAGGAAGGAAGAGATGGAACTGATCAGGAGAGCAGGACATTCCCTGTCATAAAATGCAGTCTTTTCATTTCACTATGAAAAAAAAAACTATTTAAATTTTTTCATTTAACATTTCTCAAGGTTATTTAAAAAAATGGTCTACATTTCACCCCAAAAAGTGTTGTGCAATATTTTTATCATTAAAAAATGTACCAGTGGCATTACACACAGGCTTTATTTCTTTATTATTACTTTTGTCATTCCCAGCACTGTCTGTCTGATGTTTGGACCAACTCTCCCAGTTTTGGAGGTGGATGGAGACAAACCTCTGGCTGTGAGCAGCCAGATTGTGCCAGACAGCAGCAAAGCTTGAACAGGATCTGAATTATTAGTGTTCTTGGGTTTCCTTTTAATTAAAAAATACCAAACCTCACATTTTTAGGGAAAAATGACCAATGGGTACAAGATGCAAAGGAATCACTGCCCCCTGCTGTGCTTCCCCTATGGGGAGTTGCTTGATGTGACAAATCTCTACTTTGATTTGGCTTTGGGCCACATGGGTGATCTCCAAGGACAGTGGCATTTACCTTGCCATTAACCATAGGATATGAAGGACGGAAAGAAAAACTTAAATAAATCCAAATAGTTAAAAAATAGGGAAAGTGGTTGCTCATAAAACTGTGATATTATTATTCAATATTAGCTTATTCATGAAACAGGAAAGCACAAAGGCCTCCCTCAGATGCTGGGTTGTATGATATTGTAATTATTATAATTACACATGATGAATTTTAGCATACAGGTATCTTTCTACTGTGTTTTAATTATTTTTTTTTTCTTCCTTTCCCCTCTGCCCACCAGAGCCTGCCCTCTTCACTCCAACCTTCCCCACTCACCCATTCACTGCAGCCTCCTTTGCAGGACATTAACGGTGTTATGTAATTACAGACAAATGTTTGTTTAAGAACTGTTGATATTCGACTTTCTCTGCTCAGTTCCTCCGGTTAATCCTGTTTTCCCATGTCCTGCCCTCCTTCCATGCCTTCCCCTCCTTCCTCTCCGTGTTCGTCAACACTTTTTTTTTTTTTCTGTACAGTTTTCAGAGCACAAAATGAATGTGTCTTATTTCTAATAAAAGAGGTGGAAACTCCAGCCCTGTCTGCTTTTTACAAGTGCCCCTGCCTGCATCCCATGTGTGCTTTGCATCTCTCCTGGGGGCTGGGAAACCTCTCCTGGCCCCACAGCTGCCACCTGGGCTCTCCAATCTTTCCAGAGTCATGACATGAGGCTGAATTTACCTGAATTTCAGCTTTGTGTCCTCTCCACTCCTTTAAAAATACATGTCCCTACAAAGTACATTTGCAGGACATGAGGAATCCCCTTTTCTGTGCAGTGCAGCTTGTTTTTATTTAGGTTTCTCAAACCCACAGCCTGATGCCTCCTTCCCAATATCATAGGATGTGAAGGGCTGAGATTTCACACAGATCTGGCATCATTTCTACTACAGGACAGGGATGTGGGGTTAAAGTTTCCACCAGGGCCATGGCAATTCTGATGCCACCCTGCCCATATCCTTGCAAAGCCAATCACAAAATTCCAGAATGGTTTGGGTTGGAAGGGACCTTAAAGATCATCTTGTACCACTCCCCTGCTATTTGTAGGGACACCTTCCACTATCCCAGGGTGCTCCAAGCCCTGTCCAGCCTGGCCTTGGACACTTCCAGGAGATGGAGCAGCCACAGCTTCTCTGGAAAACCTGTGCCAGGGCCTCACCACCCTCCAGGGAAGAATTTTTTCACAGTATTTAATCTAAATCTAAATCTACCCTGCTTCAGCTTAAAGCCATTCCCTTTTCCAATCCCAGTACCCTTGTAGGAAGTACCTCTCCATTTTTTTTGTTGTCCCCCATCAGGTATTGGAAGACCCAACCTCACCTGGATTTCCCTGGCACCTCCTGCATGACCAGACACACTCTGAGCAGGATCTCGGCTCAGTGCACAGGGGTTTGAGGATATCACTTGCCAAATGTGAAAAAAAAAATTTGAGCAGCAAATTATTTACTTCCTTGGTCCTTATCCTCAAATGGCTGAAATCGTACAGAAAAAAAAATAATTTAAAAATTGTGTCTTTACTTCCCTGACTCTGCTCCATCACCTGTTAGACTTTAGGATTATAGGCAGGACTACAGGAAATCTAAATCTTGGGAAAATGGGCTCCAGGACTGCTGCTCCCCAGAGGCTGAATCCAAAGCCATCACAGCCCAGTAGGTCCTCAGATGTAATGATTTATCTTGGCCTGGCTGAAATAATGTGGATGTTCTGACAAATCTGGAATGACTGCAGATGTGTGGGGCTGCCTGGAAGCTTTTAGCCCAATTCCCCCTTCCCTGAGCCATGATCCAACATTTCTTCAACCAGCAGCACTCACTGGTGAGTCCCAGGCCTTCATCCTTCCTCTGGGAATGTTTCTCACCCTACATCTGCCATTCCGTGATCTTTTGTGGATTTGGCAGTGCTGGGTTGGTCTTGGTGATTTTAAAAATCTTTTCCAACCTAAAGAATTCAAGGATTGCTTTGCGTTAGGGAAGGGAAATACCACCTGGCACTTCCTGAGGTGATGGGCTGGAAGAGCAGGAGAACCCAAGCCTTGGATCACTGGCCTAGAGCTGGCTCAGGAGGTCCTGCTGCTTCCCACCAAAGGAGGCTGGAAGGAGGGAGCACTTCTCACTGTGGAATTAAAAATGAAAGCACTGCCAGTGGTGGTGGGTGCAGGAGGTCAGTGTGGTTTTAGTTTGCACTGGTGGGGCTGCAAGGGAAGGTCACTGAGTGGTTTAGCTTGCAAAAGGACTCCTGAGGTTCCCTTGAACTTTCCTGTATCCCTGTGGTCCTGCCTTGCAGCCATCCCAGGCTCTAGTCCTGAGGCAAAGAGAACTCCTGGAGACACCTCACTGCAGCCTCCCAGTACTTCAGGGATGGTTATAAAAATGAGGGAGAAAGAATTTTTACATGGGTAGATGGTGAAAGGACAAAGGGACTGGTTTGAAACTAAAAGAGGTGAGATTAAGATGAAATATTGGGAAGAAATTCTTTCCTGTGAGGGTGATAAGGCCCTGGCACACCCAGAGAAGCTGTGGCTGCCCCATCCCTGGAAGAGTTCAAAGGTTGGATGGGGCTTGGAGCAACCTGGGATAGTGGATATTGTTCCATGGCACAGGGGTGGAATGAGATGATCCCGAAGGTCCCTTCCAATCCAACCTATTCACTAACTCTAAACTCACCATCATCTCACGTGGATGAAGCACAGCAATGCTATGGAGGTGGATAAATTGTACATTGCACATGCAAGAATTTGTATGTCTTGGTTGCTAAACTGGGAAAACATGGCTGTGCTGGAAAATTGTGAAGAGTCTGAAAATGGAAGAAAATGCAAAGTCTGTTGCCTGGGCTGCTCTAATGGATTCACTTGACCCTTTAACCAAACCAGCAGTAGTTTGGCCCAAAACCCAGAGCAGGCAAAGTCTGAGCCAAGAACTCCAGGAAAACCACAGAGGAGCAGAGTGACACATCGGTGCACATGAGCTTGGAACACGGATCAAAGCATGAGTAACAGGTGCCTTTTCCAAGGCTCATTTATCAGGGAACAGAGAAACTTGTGGGTACAAGTGATGCCTCAGGTTTTAGCTTTTATATTTTTCAGGTTCTGTACTGCTTTAGTGTGTGGGTCTGGGCTTCATATTAGGGGATGGTGAGCTCTCTTCATGGAGTAGGGAGACAAAACAATTCCTTCTCTAGCTGGGGACCAAGGACAACCAATCCAAATCTCAGGCCCAAGAGCATAACCAACGTGGACTGAAGAGAGAAGAACGAGAAGGATGTGACTTCATAAGCTAAAGCTGTAATTGGACAATTAACTCCAATATGTAAATGGACCAAAACTTATACAAGTGTGAGACCCCATGACCTGTCGTCCATTTTGGGACCATTTTGGGTTCATCTTGGGTGCAGCCCTGGCTGGGCTCACCAGGCTTGGCTTGGCTCACTTGTACTGCCCAAGGTGTATCCATTAAAGCCTGCTAATAAATCCCTACTTTGCTCTGTCTAGTCTCTGTTCTAGGTCAGTCTTCACAAGGCATCAGTTTCTGGTGACCCAGATGGGACAGAAGGCATCTGGAAAACCTCCTGGACCAGAGCCAGAGGAATTTCTAGCTCTTGCCCCTCTTGCAGCTTCATTCCTACATTTCCATTTGGTAAAATTTGACTCTGAGCTGACCAGTTTGGTCCATAAATAGGACAGCTTAAGTGAGCCTTCTATGAACAATCATGGAAGTGATCTCCTCTCTGGAGCTGGGACACCTCTCGAGGTTGCTCCTCAGGGTAAAGAGACCTTTGCCCAGTATTGGATCTTTGGATGAGTGCCATTTGAGTTGTCCCTGAATTCCAGCTGGACTGTGTGCCAGGAGAGTCTCCCCTGGAGCAGGGACACCCCTCAATATTTGAGATTCCTTAACTGAGAGATCCTTCCTTGACCAAGGTGGAGAGATCTCTACTCATGGCAGATCCTCAGTGAGTTGCTGATATCAAGCTGAATTAATAACAGTGTAATATTGCCAACCTCTGTACTCGGTATTAATTACTATAAACTTTGTGTGGATAATTCCATTAGACATAAACCATTCCTTAAAGGCATTCAATATAAAGACATGCCCGAATCTGAGACCAAGATTGGACCTAACTGCACCTTGGCTCTGTCAGGAATTTAGACAGCAAGGGGGCGTCACTCTGAAATTTGTGATTCAATGGGAGGGTCTCCTTTACCCCTTTTGTGTCTCACATCTCTCTGTAAATCCTTCTAGTTTGATTCCAACTCAATTTTATTTTATACATTTCTTCTATTTATTAAATAACAGTGAACCTTGCTTTTACAACATCACATTAACCCCCACTTTTGCTGATACATTTTACAGTGGTTCTCTCAGTGATCTGAATCACCCCTTCACTACAGCTGCCCACATAGGAAAAGACCCATGTGGAGTAAGAAAACATTCCAGGGAGATTTAGGACCAGCACAGGAGGTTTTTCTCTCCAGTCTCTCTTTTTTGTGACTCAAGGAGTGCTTGGGCTCACTATACTCCAGTCTCTGTCCCAGATAAATCAGGGCCTGAGGTGAATATCTCTTCTTGAGCTCCTGTTGGGACAAGATCTAAACAGAGAAATAAAGAAAGAAGACTGTTGTTGGTTTTTTTCCCTTCACAGTTTCCTCAAACCACTTGTAGCAGGAAGAAGTCAGAGCCATGTTTCCCTGTGGAAAACATCTCCAGGTGCTTGTTCACTGAGATCTACTTTCAATCATTTTCCAAAAAAGTCCCAGGGCGGTGATGCGCGCCTTGCTCGTCTCCTGTGTCCCAGAAAGCACAAACAAAAAAGAGATTTGGCAGATTAGGAAGGAATAGCATAGATTCTGAAGAGGCCATCAGCCACCACAACAGCCAGAGGAGCTGTGGTGACTTAGCAGATAAAGTCCCAAGAGCACACTCCTGAATGAAGTCCCCACCATCCAGCTGCTTCACAGATGTTTGTTTCTTTGAAAAGCCACATTTCCTGGCTCCTGAGGAGGTTGAAAGAGTCCTTTGAACTTCTAAGTTGGGAGAGAAAGGACAGATGTTGGATTTTGGAGGAGAAGAGAGGACAGATTGTCCTGATGGTCAGCTCTGGATGGTCAGGGAGACTTTCCAGTGCCTAAAAGGGCTCCAAGAGAGCTGGAGAGGGACTCTGAGCCAGGGCCTGGAGTGACAGGACATCAGGGAATGGTTTTAAACTGAAGGGCAGAGCTGGATGGGATATTGGAAAGAAATTCCTCCCTGTGAGGCAATGGCACAGGTTTCCCAGAGGATTTGTAGATGCCCCATTCCTGGAAGTGTCCAAGGCCAGGTTGGAAAGAACTTGGAGCACCCTGGGATAGTGGAAGGTGTCCCTGCCCATGGAAGAGGGTTGGAAGGAGATGATTTTTAAGCTCCCTTCCAACATAAACCATTCCATGATTCAGTGATGATTTATGATTTATGCAGTACACAGCAGGATGGAGGCTGCTATTTTTTTCTCCTCTCTAATGGAAAATGTGAGCTTCAAAGGCATAGAAATTCAAAATTAAAATACAACACTTCGCAGCAGCACTTTGACAAGCGACCTCTGCAAAGGTGTGGCAACCACCAAAGAAAATTATGCAAATATTGGGAATGATTTGAAGGCAGGAGAGAAAGAAGGAGGCAAATTCTGCAGGAAGTGAGGGAAGTGCAGGGGAGTTTCTGTTCAGGAGAAATAAGTAAATGAAAAGATAAGTTGTCCTCTCCTGCTCTGTGTGGGTTGAGGGTTTTCAGGGGATGGACAATCAAAGAGTTGCTTAATGGATAGCAGGAGTTTCTTGGCTTTGATCAATTGTCTGAAATAATTGGCAGCTTTTTCACATTATCTCATGCATGTACCCATTATTCATATTGTAACTCAAGCTTTGAGGCTTTGACCAACACAGGCTTCCATCACTCGTGGGTGTTTTGCATTTCCATGGGGAATAAGAAGCCATGTCCTCTTCAAAGGGTTGGCAACCTGCTGGAAATACAGGAGCACAGAGGAAAGGCAGAGGAGCTTGACATGAGCACAGAAAATTTAGCCTCAGAGGGAAGGACTCAATGCTGACCATCTGCTTCCTCCACAGAAACCCCTTCAGGCCAAGCCCTGCTGCCACTTGAGGTGTAAAATCCTCTCAGCCACTTTTGCTGAATTTTTCTGGAAAAGGATGAAGGCAAGGAAGGAATTGCTGGGTCTCAGTCACTGCCCATGGATTAAACTCCCTTCTGACCTAAGATCAGAGAATTACAGAATCAAAAATGGCCTGGGCTGGAAGAGACCTCAAAGATCATCCAACTTCCCCTGCCATGGACAGGGATTCCTGAGATGGGGAAAGGTTGGATTTCAAGCCTGGCACCTATTGTTAGTTATCAGAATAAAGTGATTTAAAAGATTGGCCTCGTTGATGCTCTCACTGCAAATCCCACTGCAAAGCTTGTCAGTGTACAAAGGCTCATCCCTGTTAAGTGTCAGACAAGGCTTTGGACCCATTGTAAGAATTAGTAAAAACAAAAGGAAATGGAAAATGGATCACACAGCACAGATAGTCAAAGAGTTCTTATCCTTAGTATTTAATTATCTTCATTAAATAAAGCAGCTTGTTTCCCTGAGATTAGATCTGCGATCAGAAAATTTTGTCTATTTTCAGCAAAACATCTCATTGTGGTGTTAGTGGAGAAAATGGGAATTCATGTGTGTGGTAGATAAAGAAAAAAGTGCTGGGGGGTTAAAAAGCTAAGATAAAAGTAGGACACAAATCAATATAAATGTTCCTCTGTTAAGCTGAAGACTTATTTGATATTTTTATTTTTTATTTGAAGTCTTGGATTAAAAAAAAAAATAAGGGTTGCTTGCCAATAAAAGATTTGGAGGCAAAACTTTGAAGGACACTGTCAATACAGAGAAAGACTGAGATGTCATCCAAGGAGAAGCAGATTCCTGGTGAGAGCAGGGAGAGGAACAGATCAGAATTCCACAGAACCAAGTCCACGGAGCTGCTGCTGCAGCCTGGGAGGCTCAACAGATGGGAGCGACAAGGGAGAGAGTCTTGGATGCATCCAGGGCAATCCCCAGCCATGGAAAAATAAAATGTCAAGCTTGGGGTGAACCAGGAAAGGCCTTTCCAGTAGCAGCAAAGGAGAGGAGATGATATTTTGCAAGAGTGTGGTGAAATTCATTTGGAACAATGAGTGTGTCCAGGAACTGAGGGGTGCTGGGGTTGCCTAAAGTCCTGATGTCTCCTTGATGGTGGGACCAGCACAACCATGGACAGAAAAGAGGGATTCCAACTGGAATATTTGGAACTGAGACCCCATGGTCAGGCTTAGAGTGTCTGGCTCCTTCAGTAATTTTAAAGCACATCAGGAGGTTCATGGCTAAATCCTTTAACCTGAAGGATGCTGATGGTGAAAGAGCCCCTGATTATAAAGATAGAAATGAAAAAAATCAAGATTGGGAGCTAGGATGTGATTCCTAACTGGAAGTGTGATAATCCCGACCTGAGGGAGAGCTGAGGAGACAAAAACATGGTTGGCTCAAGAGAAAATTCAGAGAGTTTGTTGGTTCAGCAAAAGAGTGGTAGAGACAGCCACACTCAGTGGGCTGCTGGTGTTCCTCCTGTCCCAGATCCATGTTCCCAAGTCTGGAAATCAGTGTGGGGGATCAAGTATTCCCAGCAGGAATATACAGGAATATACAGCCTGCAGAGCAGAGCCTTTACCAGCAGCGCCTCAACACACACAGCACTCACACAACCATGGACAGCATGGATGGCTCCATCCTCTTCTTCACAGCCACCCATAATTGAAAAAACAGGAATATTCACACCCAAAATGTGTGTCTCCAGAAGCTGGGCTTGGTCTTTTCAGCAGCTGCCCCCAGTTTGGCATCAGGACCCTTGAGCTCCCAAGGCTGGTGGCTCCGGTCTAGCAGGTGGCCCCAGATCTCCCACCCTGCTCCCAGCCAGCCTCATTTGCCTCAAACTGCATTAGCACAGGCTCAAGATAGAAATAATTATGCAAATCAGCATTGAAAGTCATTAGGAATGACCTCCCATAAAGGGACAGGACACTGTGGCATCAGAGGTGGGGTTGGACCATGGCAACCCTGACCTGCAGCCTGGGAAATGTGAATGTCTTTTGTTATTGATATCTATTGCTGTTATAACAGGATTTCTTAAAGTTTCTGTGTCCAAAAGAGGAAAATTCACCCAAAGGACATCTTTAGAGCCAGTGGGTCCAGCCTAGACTCAGCAGTGGGGTTTTTTTGGCTGTAGTTCATACTGGGGAATCCTTTGAGTGCCATAAATCACAAAAACTGTCAGCAAGGAAGAATCCTGGGCAAAAACATATGGAAAGAAAATCTTCCCCAGAAATGGAGCTACCTTTAAAGGTAGAAGTGCATGACTGCTCTGTAACTTCCCCTTTTTTGGTATTGATTGCTGAAACTTGTCTAGGAATCCTGGAGTGTTAAGGACTTAATTACTCCAAATAACAACCTTGCATACCAAACAAAACTAGTTTCACTGGCCTGTGGAAATCCAGTGATTGTCAGAGGTTGTTTGGCAAGGGAGGGACTTTCTGTTCAAATAACTGAGCCTTTGTGTCCTCTGCAGAGAATCCAGAGAAGACCCAAATTCTTGTTCTTTTCTACCTATCTGAATTAATATTCCTGGAGCAGCACTGTGTAGTGGGAGGTTTCAATTTCAGTCCCCAGGTTGGAATTACCTCTCTGCCACTTAGAAACCACATCCAAACTTCTGCTCTGAATTTGTGTCTTTATAATAAATTACTTTTATACCATCAGCATCCTTCAGGTTGAGAATTCTTGTTTTCTTTTGCTGTTCCCTCCCTCCCATCAAAATCTGTCCCTGGGAACAAAAGGGATCAAAATATCTTATTTAAACTTGGCGTTGAATTAAGCACAATTCTAATTCTGCTTAGAAAAGAGACTTCTGATCTTTCAAAGCTTTCAGAGACATCTTTCCTTTGGGAGATCAGAATATTTTTTTTACTTTGTCCCCTCAGGAGTCTTCCAACAGGAGACAGGAAATAACCCAGGACCTTCATAATTCCATTTGATTCCCATCTTGGATATGGGCAGGCTCGTAGCAGACTTGCCCTGCTCAGGTGCTCACAGACTCTTTCAAATGTGAAAATAGGACGTAAGTTGTGCCATTTCCTTGTCTTTCCAAGAAGAGCTCTGAAGAAGGAAATTAGGGAACAGCAGAGAGGAAAAAAAAAAAAGAAGGGAACTTTCTTTTCCTCTCCCAGGCTTGACTAATTATAAAACTTCTTAGAAAGGCTCCTCCTGAGCAGGTGAGGGGCTGAGATGAAACAGCAACTTAATCCATGGGGATGA
Source organism: Passer montanus (assembly GCF_014805655.1). Taxonomy (NCBI): domain Eukaryota; kingdom Metazoa; phylum Chordata; class Aves; order Passeriformes; family Passeridae; genus Passer; species Passer montanus. The sequence continues at coordinate 991,818 of NW_024356506.1, read as the reverse complement.
ACTCCATCAATGATCCAATTATTTAGGATTTGATGTCTTTTGTGTCTCCGAGTCGGGCAATTCCCAGCCCTGTGTGTGGAGATGGACAGCATTTCGCACCAGTGAATTTGGGGTGGGGGGAGGCACCGCCGAAGCCTGCCTTGATTTACAAACGAAATCCATTAGCATATAAATTGATACTGGAGGTTTGGAGCAGCGCAGCCTCCCCGGCTCGGATGGGCTGAGGCTGTGGGGAGGAGGCAAATTAAAGTCTCCGCTGCTAAGGCTCACTTTGGAGTGTCAGCAAGGGAAAATTAAAGTCGTTTTTTGTGCCGGCTTTATTTATCTTTGATTATTTTTTCGCTTGCTGCTGCTTTAATTTCTCCCTCCTTCTCTCCATTCCTGTCACCCTTTCTCTCCCTTGCTCTCGGACGGGTTCTTGCACACCCATCCAGCACTGAGATCCTGGTTATTTCTCATTTGGCAAAACCAGTCCACATCTTCCTTCATCTTTTCCCTGGATGTTTTGTCTTTGTGTCTCATCCCCTTTTATCCTTTTTTTCTTGACCCCTATTCTTTTCTATCATGTCTTTTTCTTTGTTTTCCCACTGCACCTCACTTCTTCCTCTTTCTTTTCTCTTTCTCAAGAGAAAACAAGAAAACCTCCAGTAACAGCAGGGGTTGTTGGTTTTCCTGTGCTGTTCCAGTCATATTCCTCTGTCTGTGCTTGGAAATTACTCTAAAAATGCACATTCCATGCTCACTCTGCCCTGAAACAAACTGTTCTAATGGTGCTTTCCTTGACCCTGCAAAGGAGGATGAGATAAATCCTCCCTAGCAGCAGGTTTTTGAGTAGAAAAACAGATTCCTGTACAAATGGAACGCTGGTCTAACCTATCTGCCTTTTCATCCATTGCACTCCTCTGTCCCATTTTATCTCCATAATTTCCAGGGACTCTGTGCACAAGTTCTCTCTCTCTCTCTCTCTCTCTCTCCTTTTTTTTTTCCAGACATTTGAGCACAAATGTGGGAAAAGGATAATTTTCTCACCTATTTTCATCCTTCCTGGGGCCTTTATCTCAGCCTTCCCCTAAGTTCTTCCCACCCTAATGTCCAGTTCCCTGAATTAACCACCAGCTGATACCACCATCCTCTGCAATACCTGATTTTAAGCCATTTTTTCCACACTGGCAAGACTATTGGCAAAGATGCTTTTCCCTTGCTTTATCAAATGGGTCCAACTCCCTGTGTCTAGTCCTGGATCCACACAAGTTGTGCCTGCTTTGATTTTATATTAAAAAAAAGGATCAGTCCCTTTTTTTAGGAGCTAGATTAGCAGAGAAAGCACAAAGCTGTTGACTGCAGTGACCCAAAATCTACTAAAAGATCTGGTTTTCTAATTCACTAAAGGGTACAGACAATAAAAATATCCCAGGGGTTGCTCAAATCTCTGTTTTGGTTCAATCAAAAGGATGTAATTTAAGTTGTCCTTTTAAAAATTCCAGGTACAGAGGTTAATGCACTTAAGCCCCCAGGCAGGCTTGAGTTTTCCAAGAGGAGCTTGGCTGTTGGCCTCCATCTGCTGCTCTGGAAGCTGTGCCTGGCTCCAGGAGTTTTATTTCTCTTACTGATCAAAGATGAACTTTCACACATTCCTATTCAGTCCCTGTGGGCAGCAGAACAGGGAAGGTCTCCAGGCTGGCTTATGGACCACGAGAGCATCTTCTTTCTCTCTCAGTTCCCTTTGGAGGGAATTTAAAAGAACTTTAAATCACCTTTGGAGTTGATTTAAAAAGAAAAATAGTTTTAATAAAGATCTGGGTGATATCTCTGCCCTGGGGTAGTGGCACACTTATCTGCACACATTATGGTTTTAATTTGGCCCATGAAAAACCCAGAGGAAACCAATTTTAAAAGCCATAGAGTGGTTTGGGTTGGAAGGGACCTTAAAGAGTTTCTTATTCCAACACCTTCCACTAGACCAGGTTGCTCCAAGCCCTGCCCACCCTTGCCTTGGACTCTTCCAAGGATGGGGCTGTGGATGAGAATGGATGAATTAAAGAGGGTGGAATGGGAAGGTGCTGCAGGGAATCAAGGAATGAAACTGCCCCTTCAATGCTCAATTACATCTGCTCTTGATGAAGGCATCATGTTCCTAACAGTTTTAACAGAACTTTTTCCCTGATCCAGTGGGGTTTCTTTCTATACTTTCAGGTGTAGATCAGACAAAGGAATCAGTTTCTCCTTTCATTAATTTTTCACGTCTGAAGTCCCTGGTATAATTACTCACATTGCAATAAACCACCTCAGCCCCACCAGCCAAGCTGGGATTGTTCCTTTCATTGATGTGAAAGGAAAACTGACAGAAACCTTTCCCCTGAGCATTCCAAGGCAGGTGGGTTGAAAATACAAACACAAACAGCATTTTCCAGAGCAATGGAAAACCTTTTGCTTCATTTAAATCTGAGCCCAGGTGGTGGGACAGGGTTCTGGGCTGGCACAGAGGTTGTTTGAGCAGACTTTTGGAAAACTCTCACTTTTGTGGTGGTTCTGTAATCTCAAGATTTTAAGCAGAACACTTTATTGGATTGGACACAGACACCTCAGCTGGTGACTCCAAACTCCTGTCACCACAGTCCATAGAGAGCTAGAAAACCTCAGCAATGGGGTTTGGAACATCTTAACACAAACACCCAAAATAAATCATTCAAATAATTTATCACATGCTCCCTTATCTCTTTATGCATTCATCAAGGGGTGACCAGGTTGTAAGGAAACAAAATACAATTCCATAAATTTGGATTAATCCAATCCTGCTTTCTAATTTCCCTGTGATCAGCTCTCTTCGTGCTTTTCATTAACTGGGTATTGATCAGGTTGGTTCAGAAAACTGCAAATCATTGAAGAATCACAGAATGGTTTGGGTTGGGAGGCACCTTAAAGATCATCACATTCCAAACTCTTCCCAAGGGACACCTCCCACTAGACTAGACCATGTTGCTCAGGGCCCCTAAACCATCTTGAAGGTTCCTTCCAACCCAAAACATTCCATAATTCCATGGAACCCATATTTTCCAGGGATGCTTTCCAAGAAAGCAAGGGCATTTCAGATGGCTCTGCCACTTCCAGAGGGATCAGCCAGGACTGTATTTTCCCACTTTAAACTTATGCCAGGGAACAATGTCCTGATGGGGTTCTGGTATTTCTCTAGTGAAAAGCATGACCTGTGCTTGGTTTGGTTTCCTCTCTTTCCTCAAAAATCTAGGCTCTGGATTTTTGGATGTGTAGTTCCAGGCTGCCCTGGTTGGAGTTCCAGGGAGGTGATGAAGTCGCCATTCCTGGAAGTGCTGGAAAATGAAGTAGATGTGGCACTTTGTGATATGGGTTAGTGGGTATGGAGATATTCAACCAAAAGTTGTTCATGATGATCCTGGAGTTCTTTTTTAACCTAAATGATTCTGAGATTCAATGTTTCTCTAGCAGGTGTGTTGCTCCATATTTTCCCCATGATACTTGTGGAAATCTAACTGGGAATCTCATCTTTCAGGTCAGGAACACTGTGCTCTATCTATACAAAAGAGCTGAATTTTATCCCATATTTAAATGGTGCCTTAAATCAGAAGAAATTTATTCTGTCAGCTCTCAATCCCTATTTCAAGGTATGAAGATGTGTCTGTCCAGCACTGCAGGTTACTATTAGATCAGGCAAAAGGAATAAGTTATTTATTCATCCTGCAGGTCCCACTCCAGTGCACCAGGATAGGATTTCTTCCTAAGCTGTGCTTTGACATCTTGTCGAGCCCCATGTGGCATTGGAGTGACTCTTCTGGATGAGGAGACACCGAGGAACATTTCAGTTGCCAATACAGATGGTGGTTAAACATCAGCTCCTCCTGTTCCCTGCCAATTGTCACCTTAGCAAATTCTCCTGTGGCTTCCCTGTAACTCAGCACTCCCTTCCTGATCTCCTTTTCCCAGCTGCCCATCATCTTCTGAAGAAATTGCAGTAGCACATCAAGATTCAGGAAAAAAATATCTTCATTTTTTGAATTCCAGTGTAGGGATTCTTAATAAAAAATCAATCTGACAAAATCTTTTAGTCTCTTTCTCCCTCTCATTTTCTTTTCTTTGTTTGTTTTGATTTTGTTTTTTTTTTTTTTTTAATCTCTTTGTCCTACCAGGGCCCTGGGTTATTTTTTTTTTTTTTCTGGATGCATTAAGATTTACCAGCTCATTCTCCAGCATTTTTTTGCTGGGTTACACAAGGGAAAAGATTATTTTAACATGTGCTTACTAGTAAAGAGCTCTGCAAGAAAGAGCATTAAAAGAAACTGTCCTAAATGCTAAAAAAAAGTTTAATGTGTGTGTAATTTAAATAAAACAGTTGTTTAAAATATGTTGTATAAAGTGAGGGGGGAGAGCATAAAATACAACAAGTTCTGGTGGCTTTCATGTTGCAAAAACTTATTTTATTATCTATTATCTCTTGGGGTTTTTTGTTTTGTTTTGGGGGTTTTTTTGCTTGTTTGTTTGTTTGTTTGTTTGTTTATTGGGTGTTTTTTTAAATCAAAAACTTTTCATTCAGGAGATGATGATTCCTGGCAAGTGTAGGAAGGAAGTTCATAGACCTAAGGAGAAGCTCAAAGGAGTTTTTTTCCTTTTTTATCAAATTTTCTGCCTCGTTAAGCTGAAACTTCATTTGGTCCTGGGATCCAGAAGATTTTCAAATGACCAATGTTAATGAGTATAAAAATGGTTTGAGGGCGATCTGGAGCATCTGGATTATTTTTACTGAGGCTTATTTTGGCCCATAAAAGATGACCAGGCAAAGTCTTTACTTTTAGCATATCAACAAACTCTTCCAGGATACATCTGAATGGACTTATGGGTTGTTTGGACTTGGTTGTTTGGTGGGGTTTTTCTTATTTTTGAGATTATTTCATTTTTTAAAAAGGGGGAGGAGAAGGAGAAGGAGAAGGAGAAGGAGAAGGAGAAGGAGAAGGAGAAGGAGAAGAGAAGAGAAGAGAAGAGAAGAGAAGAGAAGAGAAGAGAAGAGAAGAGAAGAGAAGAGAAGAGAAGAGAAGAGAAGAGAAGAGAAGAGAAGAGAAGAGAAGGACTTTCAAAGGAATCAAAATTATCCTCCAGGTTGTTTCAGTTGAGTTCAATTGGTCATTCCCTTCAATCAGTAAATACATTAAGTTATGCCCTCTGTGGTATTAGTTTGCCATTGAAACATTTTGAAAATATCTAATAAATCCTGTGGAAGGAAAACACTTTGACTTCTCCTCTCTGAAATATATACAAGGTTTTTTGTTTCCAGCCTCTAGGTGGAAAAGGCTTTTCTGAAATACTTTAACAACCTGAAGGTGAAGCAAAACATTCAATTACAAGTGAAGGAAACATCAAAGTAAATCCCCAAACTGAACCAACTTGACTTTCAGTTTTGTACCCATCAAGCTGAAGCCCACCCACTTCTTTTTCTTTTTTTGAATTCAGACACTCACTGTGTATAATTCCAAATTTCTGCTTCCTAGAAAACCGACCACTGGGAGACAGTAGATGTTTAGTAAACATCAGAATCAAGGCACATCCATTTAGGGTCTATATTTAGGACTCTTGTATTGCAACAATCTTGAAAGAAGTGCCCTGAGTGCAGCAGAAAGGAGTTTGACTTGATATAAACACCTGAGGCACATGTCCATGGAAAGCTTGGACTCTGGTCTTCCAAGGATAACTCCCAGAAAAATAATCTTGTTTTGATTCAGTGTCTGGACAGTGCTTTGTCACAAAAGCAATTCATTAATCATGGCAAGAAGGAGCATTTCAGATTTTACTGGCCACCACCTGTGTTAATCTCTATTTCACTGAATCAGTGAATCACAGAATGGTTTGACTTGGAAAGGAACCTTAAAGATCACGCAATTCTACTCCCTGCCATGGGCAGGGACACCTTCCACCAGACCAGGTTGCTCCAAGACTGATCCAACCTGGCCTTGGACACTTCCAGGGCTGGGGCAGCCACAGCTTCTCTGGGCAACCTGTGCCAGGGCCTCACCACCCTCACAGGAAAGAATTCCTTTCCAATATCCAACTGATCCTGATGGCATTTTAAAGTCATTTTCCCTTGTCCTGTCACCACATGTCCTTGTGACCAAGTCAGAGTTCCCTCTCCAGCTCTCCTGGAGCCCCTTTAGGCACTGTAAAGGGCTCTGAGGATTCTGTGGAGCCTTCTCCTCTCTAGGCTGGACATTCTCAGCTCTCCCAGCCTGGCTCCAACTCAGAGACTCTCCAGCTCTTGGAGCATCTTCATGGACACCTCTGAACTAATTCCAACAGTTTTTCTTTGTTCTGCTCAGGGAAGCCTACTTTTCAATTATGGAATCATGGAGTGCCAGGTTGGAAGGAGTCTCAAGGATCTGGTGTGACCTTGTTTTGGCCAAAGCACAGTCTAGACACAGTGGTCCAACACCTTGTCCAGCTGAATCCTAAAATTATCCAATGCTGGGAATTCCACCACTTTCCTGAGGAAACCATTCTGTGCCTCATTTTTTTTTCCCATGGTGAACAACTTTCCTCCTGTACCCCATCAGAATCTCCCTTGGAGTAACATGTACCCAACACCCCTCCTCTTTTCCATGTGACTGCTCAAAGAAAGGGAATCTACATCTTCCTTTCAGCCACCCTTTAAGTGCTGGAATGGGGTGATAAAGTCTCCCCTGAGCCTCCTTTTCTCAGTGATGAACAAGCACAGTTTGTTAATCTCAGTCTTTCCTCATGTCAGATTTCCCAGACCTCTGATCATTTTTGGTGGATCACCTCCACTCTCTCCACAACTTTTTGCATGGCAGGGACCAAAACTGGACACAATATTCCAGGTGTGGAGTGGGATAATGAGGGACAATCTCTGCTAGTGATGACTTCGTTGATACCACCCAGCATCCTGTTGGATTTTTTTTCCATGGCTGGACTCTGCTCAATGTCCATCAGGATCTGCAGGTCCCTTTTCACAGAGCTGATGCCCAGCTGGGTTGATCCTAGCCCATGCTGCACTCCTGGTTTATGTTTCCCAAGGTGCAAGACCTTACAAATGTGTTCCCATCCCTGGAAGTGTCCAAGGCCAGTTTGGACAAGGCTTGAGGCAACCTGGTCTGGAGAAAGGTGTCCCTGCCCATGGTACGGGGTTGGAACGAGGTTATCTTTAATGTCCCTTCCAACCCAAACCATTCCATTACTCATTGATTTTATGATTAATAACAACTGCAGGCCACACAAAATGAGCTAAACCCATGAAAATCTGCCCAGCTGAGTTCACCATAAGCAACATGTGTTGCTACTTTTTTGTACTGAGCCGAGCAATTAAGATGCATCCCAGGTATTGACTTGACATGTCTATTCTTATCCTTCCTCCATTATTTACAACTCTGTAGCATTTGCAGAAAATTCTGCTCCATTAAGATTCCCATCCCATCGGAATGGCAGGTTTTTCACCCCATCCTTTGTAAATCAGGCTCGGTGTGAAATGTATTATATATCACACTCATTAACACAGCCCAGGAACACATGGCTGCCAAGATAAGACATTTCATGAGGAGGGGAAATGCTGATCTCAGCCTGCCTTCCTTGTGAAGGAAATGTCAGGAAAACTCAAGCACAATGGGATTCTTCAATCATCTTCCCCAGTAACTCAATCCCCTCACTAACTATCCCTCCGAGTCTTCCTCCTGCTCACTTTGTGTTTGGCGTTTTGAAAAGCAACAGCAAATTATAAATTCACATGGAGGATATTGAGACATTTAGCATAGTCCAGAAGAGCTGGAAAATTTTCTTTTATTCATCTTGCGTTAAGCAGAATCTCTACAAACAGCACCAACAGGGTGAGGCTCTGAATTCACAAATGAGGGAATTGTTCCGTCTCCTCCACCACACAATACCTCCATCTTCCTTAAGTTTTCAGAAGAGGGAATATTGAAATCCCTCATTCAAAAATGAATGCCGGCATTTCTTCCACAGGTTCAGAAATCAGTTCCTCAAAAGTTGCACTTTTCATTTTCGCAAAGTGATAAGACCTTTATCTTCTGCCAGGGTATTTCAGGCACAAACCCAGAAGTTCTGACTTTTCAAGCTTGGATTAGTGCTGCATCCACATCCTTTGAAGTGATTGATTTTTTTTTCTGCCTGTAATTTCCTGGCACATGTTGTGCTGCATCTTTATAACTAATATTTGTTGCTGAACGCCTGTTATCGCTGGGAGCTGAGCAACTGGAGCAGAGTTTAATGTGCCACTTATCATTTTCCAAGTGCTATTATTGCCTTTCTATCAGTGCCTTCACACGAGGCTGCAGGATCACGACGACAGTGATACTTTGCAGAAGTCAGCACTAATTCCCAGAGAATTTGTGTTTCCATCCCATGCCAGCCTGGGCAGTTTCCAAATAATTTTTACTAAATTCCCTGTGTCAGGTTGGTGATGGCCCAGTGATATTGGTGAATGAGAACAGTCCATGGGTAGATGTGAACAGATTCTGAGCTACTGATTCTGAGTTTTCAAATATCCTCGTATTTTCTTAACAAGTTTCCTTCTTAACCTGGTGGCAATTTCCTGGGGTTTGTGAATGAACAAAGAGCCTGAAGGGCCTTTGAGGTTTCAGTGCAAGGGAATAGTGGGGGGAACTGAAAAGGCAGGACAATAATTTTCTCATTTTGCCCTGTAGGGAAAGACAGATATTTAGCATTTGAAGCAGACTCTAATTTCTAAATTTTCTTCATTTTACAAAAAAAGGAAAAAACCTTTATTGAAACATTTCCCTAGTTCAAAGCACTGAGTGACTTGAAACATTTCTTTTGGATCTGGCAGTTTTTTTGGTTTCCTTCCAAACAGCAACAAAATCATTCTTTTCAAGAAAGCATCAGAGAAGCCACAGACAATTTCTCCTGCTGTGGGGAAGCAGCCACATGCTCACGCTGCCTCCCAGCTGTGTCCCTGCTGAGACAGTCCCTTCTCACTTGCAATAAAACCCATCTCAACACCAAAGAGACACCTCTTCACCCTTCAGGTCTCTCCAGACAGGATTTGTTCCCTCCAGGAATGAACTATGCATAGGGGAAGATGTTGAACATGCCCAGAACAGCATAAGCCTGAATTTGGAGTATCTTGCATGCTGCAATGTCCATTCATTCCTTGGCAAAGGGGAAAAGTGCATTGTCAGTCCTTTTTCAGAGCACAGAATTTTCATCCCCAGGTCCCTGCCCTGCTCTGTGAGCAAAGGTCACTGGCAATTCACCACTTACAAACCCAGGATATCTGCAATCTGTCCTCAGCTCTGGAATGCTTGGGGATGAAATGCCAAATCTATCTGTCATAATTTCTTCACCTCCTTCTTTTCTCCTTTCTTTTGTAGCTGGAAAAGAAAACTTTTCTCTCTTGTTGTTCTAAAGTGGCAACCTGTCCCTGAATATCTTCCATAAGGGAAGGGCAAAAAGAACAAAGTAGAGAGTTAATCAGCACTTTGGCTAAAAAGTGCTGCAGATTTGCATTAAATTATTCTTAAAAATGTGTAGTCTTTGCATATCACACCCAAACACACACACAGCATTCCTGAAAATGAGTGTGAATGTGGATGCCCCATCTCTGGAAGTGCTCAAGACCAGGATGGACAGGGATTGGAGCAACCTGGGATAGTGGAAGGTGTCCCTGCCTGTGTCAGGGGATGGAACTAGATGATCTTTAAGGTCCCTTCCAACCCAAACTGTCCCATGATTCTGATTGTGGATCAACTGATCATCTCAGACATCAATGCAGGGGAAAATTACTATTTTATACATTTCATAAATAACATTTCCCACTCTTTATGGATGAGGAACATACTCAGACTAGTAACTTAATGGGGACTTCCTCTTAAAATATGGGATATGTGGAGTTACCTCATCCATCATGGACAGTGACATCACCTTTGCTCATATGAGTTATCTCAGCAGCTCTTCAGGAGTGTTCAGGAAGATTTATAAGGAAAATCTCAGAGCCTGAACATCTCCTTGGATGGCCAGGTGAGCCCTGTAGGAGCAAAGACCATCACCCTATGACTGTAAACAAGAAAATAAAGGAAGAAAGCTCCTTCTTGTCTCCCAAAATGACCCTGGGGAATGTTTGCCTTGGCCAAAATCCCTTCTTTGGGTCAAGCAAAGATTTCAAGTTTGCTTGAAGTGGCTTCTCCACTTTCTAAGCAAAGAGAAGGAGTTTATGTTCTCACTCAAGAGCAATGAAATGCATAAAAATCTCTGGAAAGGACAGGAAGATTTGGAGGTAGGCCATTAATGTTCTTCACAGCACGGAAAAAGAAAAACATTTTGCCTTTAGTTGTAATTGAGAGTTACTTTTAAATAATTTTGCTCCTCCTCATCCCTGTGTTCTTACCCCTCACAACAGCAACCTCCAGACTAAAATGAACACAAAAACTGTGGGAAAGCAACAGGAATTGTCAGCAATTTTGCTCCTCCTCATCCCTGTGTTCTTACCCCTCACAACAGCAACCTCCAGGCTAAAATAACACAAAAACTGTAGGAAAGCAGGAATTGTGAGCTGCAGGACAACAACAACAAAAAAAAGGGCAAACTGTGGCTGCACACGTGGTCTTACGTTCCCATGAAAACACAGCAAAATGTGATTTCATCATGACTAAAAAAAAAAAAAAAAAAGGGCAAACTGTGTCTCTGTGGCTGCACACTTGGTCTGACATTCCCTGAAAACACAGCAAAATGTGATTTCATCATGACTGAACAAGGGAAGAAGTCTGCCTGCTAAATCATCTTTATTACAAAGCCTTTTGGGAGGAAATTCTACGTGGAAATACAAACTGCTTCCCTGACAAACAACAAGCAGACTTTAGTGCACTCAGTTACAGCTAAAATTTCAGCAGATGAGCTGTTGCATTGCATTTATTTTCCTCCTGCAGTGCTCAAAACACTGTTTATTCCTCAGCTCTGCCTCTCGCAGTCGTGATGATACAGCTCAGTGAGAAAGCTGGAGCAGAAATGAAAAGAAAGATTTGGGGGCACAGGGGAAAGGGAAGTAATCTCCAAAGGCATTATAAAAACGTAAATAATAAATGTCATTTAAAACGTCCTCTTGGGCTGAGTCATTTGCACACAGAGAAGCCGGGTCATACAAGAAGCTGTTGGAATAATCCTCTGGGAACGATGAATTGGAGTCAGTGGCACTGCTGCCACCATTCTTGGCTCTAATTCCTGCTATTTATGGGTGGCTGTTCCCATGTCTTAACATTATTTTGCTGGCTGCCGAAAAAAGGTGAGAAGAGAGAGCCTTCAGTGGCTGTCTTACCTGCAGGACCTGGAGCATCGGAATGAGCAGCTTAAAAAGCAGAGGAAATTTTGGATTCAATTGGCCTCTAAATTAAGTTCATCCCCACGAGATGCATCTGTCACCCATCACCATTCTCACAGTCTTTGGTGCCCTTTTAGCTTTTATGTGGAATTTAAGACAGGAAAGATTTCTTAATGTATTAAATCCAATTACAAAGGCAAGGATAATTCCCATCATCCCTCCAGGTCTGCAGCATGAAACAACATGTGGATCCTTGGGATGTAGCTGCTCCAGGTCTCACAGCTCACACCTCACACGTCCTCAGTTCACAGCCTGGTTCAATGAGCTCCTGTCCATGGAGAAAGTGATTTTGTCCCTCTCCATCCTAGCAGAGGATGCTGTGAATCCATGGATGTTTCTGTCTGCCTCCAAAAATCTTCAAAATGTGAGAAGACACCTTACATAATTATTTTTTCTCTCAGAAACAGCTCTATTAGGACCTTAGAGGCACGAGATGCATCTGTCACCCACCACCATTCTCACAGTCTTTGGTGCCCTTTTATCTTTTATGTGGAATTTAAGACGGGAAAAATTTCTTAATGTATTAAATCCCATTACAAAGGCAAGGATAATTCCCATCATCCCTCCAGGTCTGCAGCATGAAACAACATGTGGATCCTTGGGATGTAGCTGCTCCAGGTCTCACAGCTCACACCTCACACGTCCTCAGTTCACAGCCTGGTTCAATGAGCTCCTGTCCATGGAGAAAGTGATTTTCTCCCTCTCCATCCTAGCAGAGGATGCTGTGAATCCATGGATGTTTCTGTCTGCCTCCAAAAATCTTCAGAATGTGAGAAGACACCTTACATAATTTTTCTCTCAGAAAAAGTTCCATGAAGATCTTAGAGGCCTTTCCAGTGCTTAAAAGAGCTCCAAAAGAACAGGAGAGGGACTTCGGACAAGGACATGGAGTGACAGAAAAAGGGGGAATGGTTTTAAGCTGCAGACCTGATTTAGATTGGATATTAGGGAGAAATTATTCCCTGTGAGGGTGGGCAGGCCCTGGCACAAGTTGTCCAGAGAAGCTGTGGCTGCCCCATCCCTGGAATTGTCCAAGGCCAGGTTGGATAAGGCTTGGAGCAACCTGGGACAGTGGAAGGTGTCCCTGCCAATGGCAGAGAGGTGGGATGAGATCATTAAGGTCCGTTCCAACCCAAACCATTCCATGATTCTGTGATTTGTGGTCCTGAATCCTGGATCTGTTCAGTTATGCACAAATCTGGGCTCCAACAATGAGTTTAATGAGCTCAGCAGCTCCTCATTTAAAGAGTTCCAGGTTTTGGGCCTGTAGCATTGGCTTCTACATTTATAATTGATATTTTAGATGCAATTTCAAGGACAGGTTTGATTTATAACTGCAATATCCAGAACAAGACTTCTTCTCACCCCTCCTTCATTCCATTAGATCCATAAGGATCCAATGAAGGATCCTTATTTAAGGATCCTTAAAGAACCTTAATGTTCTTTAAGGTCCTTTCCAACTCAACCTAAACAATGGTTTGGACTGGGTTGGAAAGGACCTTAAGGAACATTTATTCCCTATTTCCAACACCACCTTGCTCAGGTCTCCATCCAACCTGGCCTGGAACAGGGGGAAAAAAAAGAAGAGGCAGCTCCAGCCCTGTGAGATGTGACTCAGCCATGGCCTCCAGCAGCTCCATCTGGAGCTTCAGTGCTGCAGCTTCTCCCATGAAATAAAAGAACAATGTTCTGGCAATTTAATTTCCCTCAACTTTTGACCCTTGGCTGTAGAGGAGAAAAGATCTTTAAAATGAAGTGGTGGAGGGTTGGTGTGGTTGCTTCACTGAAGATTTGCAGAGGAACAGTTAATCGAGGGAATGTTGTGATTTCAACACACCAAAATTCTGGGTTGGACTAATTTTCTCGGCATGAGAAGTGGCACAATTCCTGTGTTATTCTTTGGCCTCTTCTCTGATTTATCACCTTCACCAGGCATAGCAAACAGCTTCATGCCAATGTTTTTCCTGGTGCCTGTTTGCCTGGAAAACAAGTGGTTCTCCGTGGCCACATTTCCTCACAAATGTTTCCATCAGGCTTTCCAGAAGGCCTCAGGCTGCAGCCAGAGAAGTTTGTCCAACGTCTTCATCATTCCCTCAGGAATTTTCATGATTTCCCTTATTTATGATGAGATAAATTTGGTTATAAGATATGTTTTAGAGGGTTCCTGGGTGAAGGAAATGTCTGAGACCTTCAGGAATGTCATTTCAGCTTCCTGGTTTGCTGTAGTCAACAGCTTTAAATGGGGAATGGGGAATTTCTGTGTTGCTTGAACTCCTTGACACCAGTAATGAGAAATATCAAATTATTTGTCCATGGTGAAGCCTGAACTTAAACGTGGCCTAAATCAGCTGCAAGCCATGACCACACACATTTGGCCCAGGTTGTAGATGAGACTATATCAGCAATAACTGCTGATGGAACAGACTGTAAAACATTTGTTGATCTTAAGGTTCCTGCTGCATGAACTGAAAAGGATCCTGTTCTATATCTCCAATAGCTCCAATTTCATAATCCTAATTCCTGGGGCTCATAGAAACTCTTTAAAGGATTGAGGGTTGGATGATAGACAGGTCTGGATTTTGGAGTAGACTGGCAGCTTTAATTTGCATGTTCTCTGTAAAGCTCCTGCTGCTTCTGTGAAGCTTCTGTGAAGATTTAATATTCAGCCTTAGCAAGGAATTGCTCTGAAATCTTTAGGTCTGCCCTAATTATAGCTCTTTCCATATGGATAATGCTGCTGTCCCTCACCTTCCCATGGTGCTGAAGTTGATCTGTTATCACAGAGATGTCACCTTTTTAGGAGCCCCAAAAACTGAGACACTTCTCTTGCACTGGAGAACTTCCAACAGCCAAAAGGCTGAGGGTATTTTATACCCTCCCTGGGTATAAAATTTTATTGCTCCTTGTGTCTTTAAAGGACAAAATCCCAAGGGATCCACAGGTCTTATTCACAGCTAAATGGGGACAAAGAGAGAGGTCAATGTGAGCAGCACATTTATTTGATTACTTACATTAGGTGTGACTATATGAAACACAATTATGGTTTGGTTTTTTTTAAATTTTATTTTTGCAGGTTGGGTGGACAGGTGAAAGTGCAGATACTGCTATAACCTGAGTTCTAGAGCTTTATTGAGGAGCAGAGATGTCAGAAATATAGGGGAGAAAGGGGAACAAAAACTGTAAATACCATTTCTGAAATTTAAGACCAGAAATCTCTTATAATCCTTGCATCACTTGAGCAGGCTCAAGACTCTGGAGCTGGTCTGGGGAAGGGATCAGTGGAGGTGTTTTTTTGACACATTTCTGATTTGCACTGGCAGGGTCTGCATTATTTTACCTAAATATTTATTTTTTTAGATGTTTGTTATTTATTTCTTGAAACTTTGTCTACACTCACATATGTGCATGCACACAATTTTATTTCACTGCTTGTTCAAATATTTATTTAGCCTATGTTATCTCTTTAATTTTATTTTATTAGATATTATTATTAAAAAACCAAAACATGGCTGTATATTAAGGATCGATCCTTACACTTAAATCCAACTTTGATTCTATCTTTTCACGTTGTCAAGACCCACCCTCGTGTGCTCCAGCTGCTATAAAAGGTCAGAGCTGTCAGGAAGCAGCATTGGGAGAATGGGCTGAAAAGGGTAAAATGACAGACAGGTATGGGAAGAATGAGAATTAAAAATGCTCTCTCGTAGCAGGACAGAAAATCAAATTGTCTCCTGTATAAGCCTGCATTTCTTGTCATCTCCATGCTTCTGTTCAGGGCATCTCCCTGAGCTGTTTGCTGAGATATTCTTCACCACAGGGATTAAGAAAGTGGGCTTTTTATTTCTCACTCTTTGCTCAAAACACTTTTTATTTTTCAGTCCCAGGCTAAAAGGAATATCTTGCCTTTGCACTTCTCCACCAACAAATTGGGTATTTTAACCCTGACTGTGACATTTAAACTCGCAGTACCTTGTGTGTTGGATTAAGATCATGCAGTTTTAATATTTGGATCCAGGTTTCTGGTTGAAAAATGAATATATATGTTATATATATATAATAAGTTAATATTATATATATTTATATATATAAGATGCTGTCTTCTTGCAGGTAAAGAGGATTTCAAGAGGATGATCTTGTCAGCAGAACCTTGAGACAGAACAAGGAGCAATGGCTGTAAACTAAAACACAAGTTCCACCACAATATGAGGAAGAGCTTCTTTCCATGCAGGGTGGAAGAGCACTGGAACAGCTGCCCAGGGAAGTAATGGATTCTGCCTCTCTGGAGACATTCCAAATCCACATGGATGTGTTCCTGGATGTGTCACCTGCTCCTTAGGCAGGGGGATTGGACTGGATGATCTCCAGAGTTCTTTCCCAGCCCTAATTCTGTGGTTCTGTAAAAAAATGCAAGAGGAACTGGCCTCAAGTTTCAACAGCAGAGGTTTACACGGAATATTAGGAAAAATTTCTTTGTGGAAAGGGTTGTCAAGTACAGGAACAGGCTGCCCAGGGAGGTGGTGGAGTCACCAGCCCTGGAAGGGTGGATGTGGTGGATTCTGCCTCTCTGGAGACATTCCAAATCCACATGGATGTGTTCCTGGATGTGTCACCTGCTCCTTAGGCAGGGGGATTGGACTGGATGATCTCCAGAGTTCTTTCCCAGCCCTAATTCTGTGGTTCTGTAAAAAAATGCAAGAGGAACTGGCCTCAAGTTTCAACAGCAGAGGTTTACACGGAATATTAGGAAAAATTTCTTTGTGGAAAGGGTTGTCAAGTACAGGAACAGGCTGCCCAGGGAGGTGGTGGAGTCACCAACCCTGGAAGGGTGGATGTGGCTCTTGAGGACAAGGTTTAGTGGTGAACACAGTGGGCAGGGCTGACAGGTGGACTTGATGAACTTTGAGATCTTTTCTGACCTTAAGAACTCTGTTATTCCGTGGTTTCACGATTCTGTGTTTAACCAAAAGCTTTCATTCTGCTGGAACAATCTTTCCAGGCTGTTCCACAGCAGAATGATGACAACAAGGTGAGAGACCTTTGGAAAAGTCACTTTTTTTATTCCATCCCCTGCCCCATCCTTCCTGCAGCACTCCATGCCTGTGGCTGCCCATTCCCTGCCCACAACCAGGTGTTCTAAACCTGGCTGGCTCCTCCTCCTGATGAGGATTTATGGATTTATGGATTTTATGGAGCACAGCTGCTCAGCTGCTGACACAGCAGCACATTCCGTGCACACTCCCCAGTTGTCCCACTATTGTTTCCCAGGAGCTGCCAGAGGCTTTGCCAGCCTAGATCCAATTAAGATTGGGGTCAGCCTGCTTTACCCTTGGCATTATAAATATCCTGCTGTGTTTACAGCACCGTGTCCCTGGAGATGGCCAGGATGTGCATTCCTGAGGGGACTTTGTTCACATCTGATGCTCTGTTGTTCATCACTGGGCTTTGCTCCCCCTGTTATCTCTCTTTTGGGGCCTGCCTTCATTAGGACAAACCGGGAAGATCTGAATTGCAATGGAGAGCGAGTGCTGGATTATGAATTATTTAGATCATTAATTATGATCATGATTAGATATCAAGAATAAACTCTTCCCTGTGAGGATGGTGAGGCCCTGGGATTGACTGCCCAGAGAAGTTGTGGATACCTCGTCCCTGAAAGTGTTCAAGGCCAAGTTGGACAGGGCTTGAAGCAACTTGGGACAGTGAAAAGTGTCTCTGCCCATGTCAGAGAGTGGAACAAGATGACTTTTGAGATGCCTTCCAACCAAAATCATTCCATGATTCCATGCAACTCATTTAGTCTCTGTATCTACCAATCTTTCTACTGATGGTTCTCCAGGTCAGGAGGTGACAGGGATTTCTTCTGATACATATATCCAATCTAAATTTATCCTTTTTTCAACCTAAAGCCATTCCCCCAAAGACTTTAAACAGCAAAGAAAGTCCCAAGTCAGCCTCCAAGAGGGAATATTGAGAGAAATACAACTCTGTAACTTCCTTAATTGTTTCCTCTGTCATCAGAGACTGGTTGTATCACCAGATATTCTGTTAGCCTGTCCCAGGACAGCAGTTCCTGAAGGTATCTACAAGCACAGGAGCTTTCTGCTTCCCAAGGGATATTCCTCAATTCCCTGAAATTATGGAGCCAATTCTCTTTGATGCCACCCCACATGGTGCAGTCTTAGCCTGAATCAACACCCCAGCTATTCAGATTGCTCCAGCTGTACCCTGGCAGAATTCCTCGCATGCAAATACATTTGTTTGTCTTAAATGACAGTTTGGAACAGAGTCCATCTGAGTTTAGCCATTTTTAGCCAATTACCCAGCATTTGCTTTGCCCAATTTGCATGGAGAATAACCTATTATTGCTTTCAGTCTGGGGGGAATTGTTTGCCTTTTGCAGCCTCACTAGCTGCAGATGGAGACTAATTCTGTGGGGTTTTTTTCTGTAAATATGAAAAACAATAAAGCATGGAGGAAATGGTCTGTCTGTGGTTGTTAAGTGGGGAGAGAGCAGAGAACATCTCGCCACTGAAAATTGTGGCCTTGATTATTGCTTATTAACTATGGAAAAGACTGAGCCAGTGTCATCAAATCTCCTGCACTTCCTCGTTGCAGTGCAGTGCTTTTCATAATCCTGTCTCCATATCCTAAGGAATCTCAAAGTTAGTGATTTCTTAGTGGGATTCAAAGACTCCATACACTGCTGCTAATTTTGGACAACAAATGATGCCCTCTTTTAAATAACTTTTCCTCCTCAAAACATTTGAATATCTACCCCCACCCTCATTAGATATATTAAATAATAAACATATTCCAGAATTTTCTGGACACAATCCTGTGCCATGTGCTCTAGGATGGCCCTGCTTGAGTAGGGAGGGGGGACCAGATGACCCCATTGTGGTGCCTTTAAACTTTACCCATTCTGTGATTTTGTGCTCATTCTTGTGGCAGTTCTCAGCTTTAATAAACTTTAAAAGAGCTTTCAAAAATGGGAGCAAATGCCTTTTAAAATAACCTCTCAAAGTGTGCAGACCAAAGCCATTTAGTCATTTATACCCATGAAGTCATTTAGATGCTCCACTCCCATTTACTTCAGAAGAAATTAAAACATCTGGGTCTGCTCCCTCTTTGATTTCTCAGACCTTTGTCCATTTTTAATCTTTGTTTCCACATGTAGCAGCCAAGGAGCAATTTGTCTTTGATTAGATCATTAAAAACTAGAGACAGGCTAGTTTCTAAATGCTGGTTTCTTTCCTCTAAGTGTGATTTGCAGGAAGATCCTCTTCCAGTCCTGTAAATTGTATTTTTGCATACAAACCATAATAGTGACAATGGTTTAAAGCATTCAGGATCCAAATTACCAGGACCCGTTGAGGGTGAGGATGTATTAGGAGTAGTTCCTTAGTGGAAATAATTCTTGGAGCTGTGGCACACAGTCCTTTTCCTGGAGAAATCCATAAAATAAATGCAACGTGTGCATATCATTATACCAGAACAAGGAAAGAAAAAACAATATAAATGTGAGGATGAGAAAAATATGATTGAAGGTCTCACAGGGAATGAAAAGTTCCACTGTTGAAGAAGAAACTAAAAGAATCAAACCTGACTGAGATCACTAAAATGACGTGATCACACAGAGGAGCACCAGGAGCACTGGATATAGAGGAGGAAGAGCCACCTCATTAAAAAGTCAATATAATCAGGGAAAAAAAAAAGAAAAAAGGTTTATGTAGGCCAGAAATAAATTTTGACTGCAAATGGGAGGATGACATATGGCTATCAGAGGAGAGATGTGCTGGAATAGGATCTCAACAGAACCAAAATCTTGAAATCCTCAGAAGGCAAAACGCTACAGGATGAGAGGAAACAGCCTCAGGTTGTGTCAGGGGAATTTTAGGCTGGATATTAGGAAAAAATTGCTCTCCCAAAGGGTGGCCAAGCACTGGAAGAGGCTGTCCAGGGAAGGGGCTGTGTCACCATCCCTGGAGGGATTTAGAAGACGTGTGGGTGTGGCACTTGGGGACATGGGTTAGTGGTGGATCTGTCACTGCTGAGTTAATGGTTTGGCTCGATGACCTTTGAGGATTTTTCCAGCCTAAACAATTCCATTATTTTATTACCACTTTAAATAACTGGATTGGTAAGACATGGAGCCCCAGGGGACTGGAGGCATGGGAGAGTGGTCCCTTCATGTGACACTGCCAGCCTGGGGTTCAGGTGGAAAGCAACAGAGAAACATCCTTCACCAGGAGATGCTGGGAAATGCAGACTCAGCCCTCTGGGTACTGAGAGCATCTGCTTTTCTTTGCCTCTCTGCACATTTGCTCTGTACCTGGCAGAGACCACAACATTGTTGATTTATGGCTTTTTCTTTCTCTTTCCTCCCACTGGCAGAATGGAACTTTGTGGCCCACAAGAGAAGCAAAACATAAAAACACTGGACAAAGAGTATGAAAATTGTTGTTTGGGGTTTTTTTCCTGCTGCATCCAATGCACATGTCACTTATTTTGATGGTTTGTAACTATGAGCAACCTGTGTTTAAACAACACAAAAATAACCAAAATCCCTGTCCCTACAGGTCTTATTACTGAGGAAAGCTCTTGCCACAGTTTCCTCTCTTGGAAGGAAGCCTGGTTTAAAGAATCTGCAGAAATCTGCCAGTGGGCAGTTGGAAGGGCAAACAGGGTACAGAGGTCCCAACATGAATCCAGAGCATTTTGTGTTTGGACCTGATGAGGATTTAACTGCATTCCTGCAATTCACAATGTGGTTTTTTTCCCTAGAAATTTAAATTGTATTCCAGAAGGGTCAAAGAGCCTCCAGCATCTTTCCACCTGCTGGTGGAAGGTGTCCCTGACCAAAGCAGTGGAGGTTGGAATTGGGTGATCTTTAATGACCCTTACAATCCAAACCATCCTTTGATTCTATGATAATACAGGGTAGGAACCAAGAGAAGTTCATTAAATCTCACTTTTTAGAAAGGAAATAACTCCTCATGCTTTAAATCACAAACCAAGGGATAACTAGGAAGTGTCAGGAAAGAAATTCCTGGTTCTTTACAGGTGAAGTCCTTTACTTGGGGATTTTTGAAGGAATTTTGAATGAGTTCAGGACGGGACTTCTGATTTTTTTAAATGATGTGATTTATTTTTCTTATCTTTTCTATGGGCAGGAAGGGTGAGTTTGGCTCACATCTTTACTGCATGGTTCAGAAGGTTACAAGACCCCAAGTTATAAGAACTTTTAAGGATTTATAAACCAATAAAACACTGCTAACAAGGATATTTATATTTTTGACTTAATCCTTAAATATTTAATTTCATGGACTAATGTTACAGAGTAAGCTTTCTTAGTCAATCATGTATGACACACAAACCTATAGTACTGTACCCTAAAACTCTAAACTTTCTTTCACTTGACATGTTTCTACTTTAAACTACAAATCTACATTCTCACTTCTGTTACCTAAGTTTAGAAGCCTTTTCCAAGGTCTCAAATCAAATCCTGTATTTAATTCTGAGCTTTAGCTTACAGGTCCAAAATTCTGAGAATTCCCTACATTTCAGATTCCAACACTTTACCATTGCCTACGGGGACAATTCTTGATGGATTTCTCTGCATTAGAGAAGAGCAAAATGGTTATTTTGCAAATAAGAACACTCCCACATGGCCATCACCACTTTGGCAGCAACTCAGATGTGGGACTTTAGGAGCTGTGAACATTCCAGAGTGAGTTCCTGGAGTCAGTAGAGAATCCTTGATGGATCAGCTGAGCCCTGTAAGGAGCTGGGAGTCTGACAAATTGATCTTTTCAGCTAAAATATTCTCTTAGAAGAGTCCTGGTCTTATCCACTGACAGCCACCACCTCTCCCAGGGGGATGATTTCATTTCCAGAGGAGAAACAGGTGGACATTCATTTGTGTGAATCTACTGATATCCAGATAGAGAAGCAGCCAGGATTCCTTCAACTGCATCAAGCACCAGGGCATTTCCAGGAGCTGTTTTATTCTTTTAAGGGCTAGAAAAACACCCCAAAAATACTGCCCAGGCACCAGCAGAGCCATGAGATGTCACCCTCTCCTCCTCTCATGACACCCATCTGCTGTATCATGTAACACTCTCCCCATACCCCTCAGCTGGATGTTAAAGATGGGGAAGAATCAGTGAATCATCACAGGAGCTCTTCTTGATTTTTAGGTCAAAATTACCAAAATTTAACCAAATTTTACCAAACTAAGCTGCATCCAAAGATATTTTAACTTATTCAGCCATTCAGACCTTGGGCTCCACTTTTACAGTATAAATACCTTCCTTAAGAGAAGCTGCAACCTGACATTAATGACCTATAACTGTTAAATAAACAATCTGTAATACACTCAGTGAGGTTACAAATTACACAAACAGCTCTTTAATAAGTCAGGGATAATGGGAAGCAAAATGCATTAGCAGGGAAGGGTTGTGATTTAGGATTTTTTGAGGGTAGTAGTAGATCTTGCAGGTCTTCGGACTGCATCCTTACAAATATATTAATTCCTAAAGGCTGTCAGACTTGGTTCAGTTTAATTAAAAAAAAAAAAAAAGGAATTAAAATATTGCAATCTGAACTTTTGGGGTTTTAAATAATAATAAACCTTACTTATATGCTCATTTTCAAAGCATTATACAACCTGCCACTGTGAGGCAAAATAAAATATAAAAGTTTAATACCTAGATCATGACTGTTGGTTGAAAAGACACAAGATGTGTTTCTAATTAGAGGAGGTGATGCCTTGTGAAGTTCAAGGTTTTTATTGAGAAGGTTTTATACTTTGCTTCACTTCTGTTTATGGGATATGCCTCTATTTTATAAATGCATACTTGCTTTTTATCCTCCCTTTTGCTTCTTTATGGCTTTCATTTACTTATGCAGTATTTTTTTCCCTGATAGATGGGGAGATAAACATTTATTATTTTTTATAAAGCCTACTTTTTTTTAGGCATAAAGCAACTCATGGACATTTGTCTGGGAAGATTCTCTCCCCTCTCTTTTCCTGATGTGTTTGATCCCTCAAAAATTGTGAGGCATTCCTGTGGTGAGAGTCACCATGGAGGCCATAGACCTTTTCCAGTTGTTTCTAGAAAGAATTTCAGGAGCAAACCTGATTTGGGCTCGTTTTGTACTTAACCTCTGCTCACAATGGTACAAAATAACACCTTGGCTTTGTTTTTTGTGCTCAACAATCACCAATTTTATTTTTCTGGCAGTGACTTTGACATAAAAGCACAGTTTCTATAAACAACAAAAGGAGAGATAAGGAGTCTCCATATTGTCTTGGATGAGAGGGAGAACCCAGAGAAAAAAGAAGAAAAAAAGGTGGGCATCATCTCCTCTCCCAAGTACCAAGTGGCAGGATGAGAGGAAAAGACAGAGATGTGCTACTCTACCCTTCAGATACCTCTGGAGTAGGAAAAGGTGCCACTGTATTTACCTGACTGACATTTTTTCCATTAATTTGTCTCATCAATTTTTGAAGATGTGTAAATATTTAGCAACTATTATGTCCTACACTGAGAAATCCTGTCCTTTTTTTTTTTCTTTTATGCTGTGTGAATTATTTTGCTCATTTTGAGGCTGCCACCTGCTATTTCCATGTCAGAACTCCCAGTACCTCTTGTTCTGTTTGTCCTGTTTTGCATTAAAAAGAAGATGCTGAATGAGCACTCACTCCCTTTCTGAGGCCACTCAGGACCCTGCAGACTTCTGTCACTTCCCAAACGGCTCATTTTCTGGAATGATAAAGCCTAATTTATTTACCCATTCTTTGCAAAGAGATTTTTCCACTTCCCTGATAATCCCCCTCACCTTTTCCTGCGTCTTTTCCGATTTCATTCAGTTCTGCTGGAGGCAGGGGAATTGGGAAGGCACACAGTAATTAGTGAGTGCATAATAGATATTTACCATGGCAGAAGTCTGAAAACAGAGCCCTGGACTTGCTAACACACATCACAATGCCCACTTTTTCTTTTATTCCTTCTGGCTCTCCAGTGGGATCCTCCTCTAAATGGACTGGGAACGTCCTGAAGACAAAAGCCATCATTTAGATTCCTCCTCAGTGCCTGGCACTGCTGAGTCTGGTGTTGGATTAAACCTGAGACCAGAGCTGCATAAACAACACTGCTTTGAATATTTATAGAATCACAGAATCCTGGAATGGTTTAAGTTAGAAGGGACCTTGAGC
The DNA here is from genome assembly GCF_014805655.1 of Passer montanus. Classification (NCBI taxonomy): domain Eukaryota; kingdom Metazoa; phylum Chordata; class Aves; order Passeriformes; family Passeridae; genus Passer; species Passer montanus. The sequence continues at coordinate 968,221 of NW_024356506.1, read as the reverse complement.
ATCATCTCATTCCATGGGACACCTTCCACTATCCCAGGTTGATCCAAGCCCCATCCAACCTGGCCTTGGACACTTCCACAGCCAGGGCAGCCACTGGGAAATCTGTGCCAGGGCCTCAGCATCCTCAGAGGGAAGCATTTCTTCCTAATATCCCATCTAAATTTATCACATAAATCCATTCCCCCTTGTCCTGTCTCTACACATCCTTGTGAAAAGTCCCTCTCCATCCTTTCTGTGGGTTCCTTTTAGGCACTGGAAGGAGGTCTAAAGTCTCCCTGGAGCCTTCTCTTCCCCAGGCTGAACAATCCCATCTCTCTGAGCCTGAGTTTTCAAAGGACAGCCCCTTGATGAACTTAGTGGCCTCCTCTGGACTTCTGAGAACAGGCCAACATATTTCTTGTGTTGGAGGGCACTCATATAACAGGAAATGTGCATTTCAACATTTTGGTGATCCTCCTGCAGTGATCGTCTCTATGAAAGGGAAAGGAGTGACCAGGCTGGAGTTTTTTTGCTGCTGCAAAGCAGCAGAAATTGCTCTTAGTGAGTGAAGTTAATAATCTCCATGTACAGATCTCTCTCTTGTGCTCAAGTGTGAAAATAGGAAACGGTTTTGTACTCTTGCTTCAGGCAAAGCCCTTTGGAAGAAATTACTCAAGTAAACAGCTGGATTCAAAACCTGCATGGCAGAGATTCTGCTCTCCCTCATTCTGCCATCTGCAAACATGGCTCATTTTCATTTAGTATTCTAAATTATGCTCAAGGGGAAATTGATCTCTTTCACTTAGGTCTTGCTCCTTTAAGTTTACCCTGTCAGGGTGGAGAGCAGGGAGAAGTGTCTTCCTTGATGTGATATTTGAGCAGTATTAAAATATATTTTGGGAGAATTAAAATGCAGTGAGAATAAGGAAGTGTTTTAGCCCTCATGAGTGGAGTTTAAGCAGCTGCCAACATTTCCAAGAGGGAGAAAACACAGAATTAAAATGAATCTGCTTCACTCTCCTGAACTGATATTTTTTAAAACTTGCTTTTAAAAGTTTCCAAGAACACAGCTCACATTCAGCACACTCCTCTCCACAGCAAAATTAAGCTCTAAGACATTCAGTGGCAGCTGGCCAGTGGAAAAGACATGGGAAAATGGGAAAAGAACAGCAAGGAAGTGTCACAGGAGGACTGAGGTGGCCAGGCTGGACGAGTGCAACTGAGTCAGTCAGCATCTTGACCAACAGAGATGACTCTGCCAGGAAATTACTAAATTTTCAGAAAAAAAAAAAAAAAAAAAAACAAAACAAAAAAACCAAACCTGCACCAAAACATAAATTTGGGCAATTATTTTTATTTTATTCCAAATACTCATGAGTTAGTGGAGTTAAGACTGGTCACAACTTACGTCTGGAATTTTCTGACCAGTTTGGAAGTGTGAAGGGCAATATGATTTATCCGCATTGATGAAAAGATGATATTTTGTTTCTTAATTTCAATCTCTCTGAATGAATTCAAGCTTCCTCACATATTTTTTCTAAAGATGATAATTCTCTGAGTGATAAACTAAAAATGGCCAGGTATTTGCCATTGCAAATTGGGCAGAAAAAGGTTGTTTTGATCCCTATAAAGACAAGGAGTCTCCGGTCCTCAGATGGACTTTGGGGCTGTTTGCTGTAGATTGTGGCAGAATTTCTTTTCCTCTTTGTAAAGAGGAAAGTAAATTCTGCCACAGTTCTACAAAACAATTTCCTAACACATTTCTGGCCTCTGTTTTTCTAGGGAACATAATAAAAATCTTGGAGGAGAGGGAAGAGATACCTCTTCCTTGAGAGCTTAGTTCTAGGTAAAAGTTCTCCCTGGTTATCCACAGGGATAGTTCTTCACTCTGTCCGTCCAATCCTGGCTTGCCCTTTACACAGCAGTTAAAAGATTCTGATTGAAGATGGAAATTCCTGGAATTTCCATAGATAGAACCTGGAAAGGGGATAAGGCTGCCTTTAAAGAGGAACATTATTAATCTTGATGTGCCACCTGAAAACCTACTCAGTTGTACAACCTGAAAAACAAGAGGTAGTCCAGATGTGCATGAAAGACCATGGTCACCACTTAGAAATTTATTTCCTTTATTGCTCCTACAGGGCTCCAAGAGAGTTGGAGAGGGACTTGGGACAAGGGATAGAGTGTCAGAAAAAGGGGAAATGGCTTCAAACTGCCAGAGGGGAGGGATAAATGGGATATTGGGAAGAAATTCTTCTCTGTGAGGGTGTGAGAGTCTCCTCTGGTACAGGTTGCCCCATCCCTGGAAGTATCTAAGGCCAGGTTGGATAGGGCTTGGAGCAACCTGGGATAGTGGAATGAGACAATTTTTAGGGCTATTTCTGACTCCAACCATTCTCTGATTCTGTGAAAACAGAATCAGTGTTTTCTCTTCCGTAGCCTTGAAAAGGTTAAAGAGAAATATTCAAGGCACACGTTTATTCCTGTCTCTCAGCATTTTTTGGATACTAAAACATGGACACTTTTGTGAGGACAAGCATTTCAAATCTTGCCTTCTTTATATCCAAGTTAGGTCTAGGAGAGAACAATACCAACAGCATCTTGATTTTTTTTTTTTTGGTACATTAATAACTGGAAGTGAACAGAATTCTGTCAGATGCTTCAATTACTACCCTGAGAATTGGGATTTCTGGATTTAGCTCCCAGCAACAGCACAAATGCCCTGGGTGGATTTTGACAAGTCCTGTAACTTCCTTGTCCCTTAAATATTAACAGATGAAATGGAGGTTATTTTTCCTGAGGCAGTTGAGCTCAGGCACTAATGACTGTGAGATGCTGCAGTAATGGAGACATTTGACAAATGTAAGGAATGATGCTGCTGTTATTACTGTGATGGATCAAAACTTTACTTCAGGTTCATTAACTTCATCATTTTCCTTCTCAGTGCATAAACACACTATTTTTGGCAACTCAGATTCTGAAGAATTCATCATTAGTTATATACTAATAATGTCAGATTGAAATTCAAAACAAGGTGGTGCAGGTGAGTGAGGGATTTTTTTCCCTACTTTCTTTAAAATCTGACTGTGAAAAAAATTATCTCTTTTGGCACCACTGGATAAAGCACACACATAAGTTTCCCTTGGTGACAAGAGAGAGAGAAAGGGCTATTAATGGGTGCAGCAGAATTTGAAAATAAATGCTAACAACTTTTGCAAAACATTGGATTTTGGGTGAGATTTGGCTGGAGCTGATCAGAAACTGACAGACCTGGGCAAGCCAAGATGGTCCTGCTGAGGAATTTGGGTTGTCTCTGCACAAGGACCAGGTTAAGGCTTGTTTACTTCTGCAGGAGGTCGGAATTCTTGTGCCATCATCCCTGTGGTCCAATAAAACTTTTCCATGAACATGGATACTCACTAGAGCAGGGGACAGGAGACTTCTGACCTCACCAGTCCTGTGCTGACTGCCCAGTAAAAGATGGAGTGAACCCAAACTGGTCTGGCACTGGACACAATGTCTGTCCTTACCACCTGGGCTGTCTCTTAATGTTCCATATCAAACATGGATATCTGGAACTACACTCAATTTTGCTGAAGTTTCAAAATATCACTTTATTTTATGAAGAATTCAAATTCAAAGCATCAGGAGAACGAAGAACCTCCTGGGTAAGTTTTTAGCAGAGGTGACAAAAACCATGAAGTGTGACCCACAGCCATTGGTGAGGGTGATGATGGATCAAGGTACTTGAGGAGAGGCACTTTGATAACTTCAGCAACTGTGGATTTTCTTTGGCTGTGCTAAAATAAAAGTTCTGGCCCCCTTTTTTAGGAGGTACAAAGCAATTTGTAACATTTATGGATAATTACACCTTGGAAAAACCTTTGGACAGTCGGACCATTGAGTCCAGCTATTGATCCAGCACTGCCAAGTCCACCACTAAACATGTCCCCAAGTGCCACATCTACATGGGTTTTGAACATTTCCAGGGAGGGTGATTCCACCCTTCCTTAGGCAGCCTGTTCCAATGCTTGACCACCTTTCCAGTGAAGAATTTTTCCCTAATATCCAATCTAAAGCTCCTCTGGTGGAACTTGAGGCCATTTCTTCTGTCAAGATGATGAAAACAACCTCAGGGTAACAACTCCTCAGAGGGATCTTCCCAGATCTGCCATCTCCCTTTGCTCCATCCCTTTTGTGAGTGTCCTGACAGGGCTAAAAATGCTCACCACCCGCCAAAGATGTACCACATTACTGCGCTGACTAAAAGAAACCATAAATGTGATGAATATTCACTTTCCTGATGACAGTGACCTTGCAGTGGTTTGGGAAGGACCTGGATAGTCACAATCCAGTGTCAAGATTTGTTCCTTACTAAAACTCCCTGGGTTATAATGAGAGACATTGTCTGAGCTGGTTTTCTCTCCAGAAGCATTGTAAGGTGAACTTCCCATTGGACTAATTAGCTAATTACCTAATGAGTGGTGGTGCTGTCACTATCTTTCCATAAATCCTCCTGATAATGAGGAAGGTGAGTGAAAATTCAAAACCTTGGGTTCCTGCAGATTTGATGAGGATAAACCCATCAAGGCATTGTGGAACTCGCTGCTACAGAGCTGCTATGGGAGCAGCACATAATTAAAAACACCCCCCTGGAGAGGATATCATTTAATCTTCTCCACCTCGGACAGAAAACACAACAGAAGGAAAGATCTGAATCACAGGGAAAACAATGTCATGTTTTTGTTGTTGAGTGATTTGCTGGAATTCCTTCTATTAATTTCACTCTCGATATTGAATTGATGGTCAATCAATATTGAGTTGTAGGTCAGTCATTGTAGCTTGCAGGTGAAAATTGTGAGTTTTACTTCAGCAAACATGACATTTCTCTGGTGCACATGAACATACCGGACTTGTGCTTTGCAATGTGCTCAGCAGTCTCAAAAGCACAGCGTGGTCTCAGAGAAACAACAGGGGACTAAAAATGTGATATTTTATTGAGGAACACAGGATTTATTAGACTCAATTAGACTGTGGTCCATTTGTTCACATTTCTTGCCTCAAGCAATGAGTGAATTCCAGCATTTCAAAGGCAAGGGGAATTATACTGAAGGAGGAGACATGAAATTTGAAGGGTTTTTTTCACTGACCTAAAACTCAGCTCTTGCTAAATGGAAACTCCAGAGTGAGCTGTGAGGCCTACAATGAAATTTGGGTCAAGCTTTGACTGATGTGAGGATAAAAACTTGAGCTATATTTGGGCTAAAATGAAAGGACAACTCTCTTTGCCTTTTGGGGATGTGAGAGTAACATTTATTAAACACTTGATAGCAACGGCTGAGGCACCAGCTTTGGCCAAAGCCTCCTCACTCTCCACACTCTGAAATAAAAAAATCTTCCCTTCTGGATCTCCCTGTTCCATCTTCTTTTCAGCAAAGAAGAGGGAAAGAGTTAACAAAAAGAAATATTGTTTTAATCCAATCTTAGTTCCTTATTATTCCATACTCCCTTAAAGAAAAAAAAAAGAAAAAAAAGATTATTTTAAGGGGGGAATTCATCTGAAGTTAATTTTTTAGTGGCCATATTTATGCTGCAGACTGGAGAGGTGATGCAAATTGTAAATTGCTAACAGGGTGGGATAGTCACGAGAGCCATCCTAAGTAGAGTCACTTTATATGGAATTATGGAATGTTTTGGGTCAGAAGGGATCTTAAAGACCATGTATTTCCACCTCCTGTCAGGGGCAGGAACTTCTTCCACTATCTCAGGTTGCTCCAAGCCCTGTCCAACCTGGCCTTGGACACTTCCAGGAATCCAGGGGCAGCCACAGCTTTTCTGGGCAAATTGTGCCAGGGCCTCCCCAACTTCACAGGGAAGAATTCCTTCCTAATATGTACTCTAAACCTGCAATCCTACTTTGTCTCAGAGGAACCTGTAGCAGTTCTCAAACCCCCACAGTTCTCCAGACACTCTGAGTGAAGTTAATGTTGCACAAGTGCTGCTAATTTTTAATTTTGCAGCCCTGCCTGCCCTGATACCTTGAATTAAAAGGGAGACATCTGAAAAATCACCTGTAGCAGCTGCATTGCTGCTGCATTAGGGCCCATTAGGACTCTCAATTTAGGCAAAAGTTTTAAAAGCCAAAGTAAAGGCTCCCCAGAAAAACTCCCTCAGTGGAAATCAGCTCTTGGCAATGTGAGTCTCTTGCTGCTCATCAGGGGAAATTCTGATTTCTGCCTCTCATGCCCTTAGGATTGGTGTCAGAGAGAACTGGAGTTGAGTTTTGGGGTCTGCTGGTCATATGTGAATGGTGCTGGAGCATCTGATCAAGAAACAAAATCACCATAAATGGTACAATCTGCATTTGAGGTGATTTGCTTGGAAGGGAGGGCTGTGATTACCTGTTCTGGCCTCCTGCCCGTTGAAATAGGAAATAGGATTTTTCAGGCCTAATTTGTGCTTCAAATCTAATACTAATGCTAATGCTAAAGCTTAATGTATAAAGAAGAAAAATCCACTATAATTTTTAAAAGTTCTTGATTTAATAGTTGCAAGGATGAAGAATCCATCATGGCGTTAGTTAAACAGATTAAATAGTTAACAGAGTCTTGCAAATGTATTCCTTAATTTCATCTCTAAATTAGAGCTCTGCAAATAATTGATATTTTGGTACACTGGGCAAATTAAAAATAAAAAAGAAAGAAATTGATAAGGAAAAAACATTTTGTCATGAACAAACTCCTCAATTTGTGAACTAAAACACTGCTCCAAAGGTCTGAAAATGTGAAGTCTAATTATAGCAGCCCAGAACTGGAGTAATGAGGGACTAGAGAGCGTGACTGATAAGCAGAAGATAATGCTCTGATAGGCATGATGTGCACAGCCCTTCAAAGAGCAACAAAAACCTACGTGAGGCATCTCTGGGACTGTGTAAAGGACGAGAAATGTTTGAAAATTGGATTTAAAGGTGAAGAAGAGCCAGTGAACGTGTGGCTCTGCTGGTGATGGCGTTTTCGTGCACGCCCAGAGCATGGACAAGGTAATTACCTGGCTGAAATGCACACATCAAAAGGTTGTCAGCAGGAGGAGAAATCCTGATCTAAACATGGAGCTTAATCCTTGGGGTGGCTGGGCCCTGCTGTGTGTTTGTTGGTTACAAGAATGTGGATTTTTCTCGTTTCCTACAGAGTGAAGAAATAGCAGGACAATTCCAACCTGGAGTCCAGGGTGCAGTTAGAAGAGATTTAAGGTTAGGACGGGAGAGGGGAATAGATACAGGCTCTGGAAAAGGCAACCTTTACCAGAGGGTGAAACAGATCTTAAGCAGAGCAGCTGGCTTCATTATTTTTTATTATTATTATTATTATTATTATTATTATTATTACTACTACTATAAAAAGAAGGTCAAGAATGTTCAGTCCTCAGCACAGGAAGGATGTGGAGCTGTTGGAGCGAGTCCAGAGGAAGCCACCAAGAGGATCAGGAGAATGGAGCAGCTCTGCTGTGAGGACAGGCTGGGAGATTTGGGATTTTCTCAGCATGGAGAAGAGAAGCCTTGGGGTGACCTAATCGTGGCCTTCCAGTGGCTGAAGGGAAACTGCAAATAAAATGGAGAGAGAATTTTTGCAAGGGCAGGTAGTGATGGGACAAGGGAGGATGGATTCAAACTGAGAGTGGGTTTGGATGGGATATTGGGAAAGAATTGTTCCCTGTGAGGGGAGTGAGACCTGGCACAGGTTGTCCAGAGAAGCTGTGGCTGTCCCATCCCTGGAAGTGTTAGGAGAAACCTGAGATAGTGGAAGATGTCCCTGTCCATGGCAGGGGGTTGAAAATAAACAATTTTGAAGGTCCCTTCCAACACAATCCATTCTGGAATTCTATGACTTTTTTTTTCTGGTGGTTATTCTATGATCTTAATATTTTCCCAATATCAGTGAGGGTAGGTTTTCCAGAGGGACTGATGGAAGTTGTTAGTCCTTCATCCATTCCCTTTTACTGCTGCTCACCTGTGTGTGTTGCCCCTTGTCTGGCAGAAAACATGAGCTTTGTCACCTCTTTCCTTCTTTTTCTCCTGCACCAAGTGCATTTTGGCTGCATCATTCTCTGTATATTTCATATATATCAAAAAGAAAAAGAAGTCAATTTTCTTGGAAAATGGCACCTTCCTAGTAATACTTCAAAAACATTTCAAAAATGTCGCCCTTTTGAAGATTTTTAACTGATTCATTGCTTATTACAGCCAAAGGAGGGGGTAAAAAAAGCGTGCTTTCTTCTATTTCTTTCTACTGTTCTGGGTCCTTTTGGTTTCTGTTTCTGAACCTGTTATTCCTGTCCTTCCATTATGTGAAGGAGCCTCGTGATTCCTTGCAGGTCAGGGATGGTTATGCTGCCTTTTCCACTTGTTTCATTCCTTCCTTTTAAAATACAGCCCTTTATATTCATTTATCTTGTTGGAAGCAGGTCAAGAAAAAACAATAAATGCAATGAATGGGAAAATCTTCCCACAAACTCACATAATAACTTTTCAACTGGTCAAACTCTGCCATGACCAGGAACTTTGTTATGCTCAGAAGTGACAACTTTAAAACCAAGCTCTGAAACATTTCATTCCTTCCCCAGACATTTCTCTGCCTCTGTTGCAGGTGTGTAAAGAATATCCTTTGGACCAACAGGACAAGATTGAATGAAATACCAGTAAAGCAAATGGAATTTGAAAATTTATCACTTCGGCTGAAGGGCTAAAGATCCCCAGAAAAAAAAAAAAAAAAGGATAAATATTCTGTGTGGAGAGAAAACATAAGCACCACACATTCACCAAAAGCTGGCTGTGCTTTTCAGGTGTGTCCAGCTGTGTAAAGTTTTCTGCTGCAACAAAAATTAAGATTTACATTGTAATTAGCAGATCACCAGCAACCCTCTCAAAGCCATCTCGGCACTTCCAGCCCCGGTAATATATTCAAGTGTTCCAAAATAATTTTAAATTATATTCCCACGCAGTGGATGTAGGATTTGTGGGATGACATTGCATTGCTTTACCTGATTTGGGGCACACCTGGTTCTGAACAAGGGAGGATGAGGAAGGAAGGAAAGAACTAATTAGACATAACCAAAAATAATGATAAATGCTGATGCTCACAGCATTTCCACCTGATGGGATGAGGAATGAAGGAAAATTTATATCAGTAGGTAAAGAATTTGCTTTTATTTCCAGAGCTCCTAATTTGGTGTGGTCTTTCCAGGCAAGAGAGTGTAAAAATCAGAGGATGAACCAAGGAATGGGGCACATGGAAATAATTCTTCCTTCTCTTCAGCACAGAGCACAGGAGAGATCTTCAAGGATCTTCAAGGTAGAGGAGGGCAGGTAGGACAGGCTTCGTATGTGATTTAGGACAGGCTTCATATGGGATTTAGGACAGGCAAAGGCCAAATCCCAGAAGCAGCAAAACCAAAGATTTTAAATCCTTTTTCCTAAGGCAGAGCTGTGGGGAAAGCTCTTGGGCAGCTTGAGAGAGAAGCAGAGATCTGGAAAGCTCAGTCTAGTGCTGGAAAGTGCTGGAAGTTTCTAGGAATTCTCTGTCTCCAAGGGACCACTTAGCTGTTTATTCCTTAGGAACTGGAATGTTTTCTTTCCTCTTTGACTTACAGTCCTGAGGAAACTCTTCCAGAAGTTAACAGAAGCAAGGCAAAGAGCTCCTATGAACTTTCCACATTTAATTTTGTTGTTTGCTTGGTTTTGGTTTTTGCGGTGGTTTTTTTGGTATTTGTTTGTGTATCCCCTCTGCCACCTTCAGGAAAAAATTGTTTGCCAAACCTTAAACTGAGAGACCAAACTTTAGACCTTGGGCTACAGGAAATAACTTTGAGAAAAAGTGGAAAAAATTTAGCTTTGCTGCAAGCAGAAGGAAATCTTTATGAAATAATTACATTTAAACATGAAAATTGTTGCTGTATCTCGGAGTGATGTTACAGACAAAGAACAGATGCTCCAGAGAAGCCCAATCTACTCCAGTGTGTTGTTCCCTCTAATGAGCAGCAGCAGATGCTTCAAGAAGGGTGAAAAAGCAAATTCCTCACCACAGGACTCCCCCACCCCCCAGCATTCTGCTCTTTGTGAACTTTCCATGTTGGAGATGTTGTCTCTTGGTCTGAGAATCTTTTGAGGAAGTTTTTATTTCATGGCATCTTGGATTTGCTGGAGGACTAACTGAATGCCAGATGAAAGCAGCCCTTCCCAAGACAGGAATAGTGGGAAAAACATTGCCCATGAAAGTAGTGAGAATGAGACAGCCAGGAAATAGAGGAAATACAGAAGTTTAGACCCTGAAAGAGAAGTTGTGGCAGTTTGTCATCAATATATTCATGACTGAATTATGGAATCAGAGAATGGCTGGAGTAGGAAGGTCATCAGGTCCCCACCCGTGCCATGGGCAGGGACACCTCCCACTATCCCAGGTTTCTCCAAGCCCTGTCCAACCTTGCCTTGGACACTTCCAGGGATGGGACAGCCACAGCTTCTCTGGAAAACCTGTGCCAGGGCCTCACCACCCTCACGGGGAACAATTCCTTCCCAATATCCCAACTCAGTTTCCCCTCTTTCAATTTGAACCCATTACTCCCTGTTTTATCACCCCAGTTCCAGATGAAAAGTCCCTTTCTGGCTTTCCTGGAGACCCCTTTCAGATACTGGAAGGTGCTGGGAAGTTCCCACACAATCTTCTCTTTTCCAGGCTAAGCAGCCCCATCTGTCCCAGCCTATCTCCATAGGGAAGGTGCTCCAGTCCCATTGTCAACTTTGTGGCCTCCTCTGGACTTGCTCCAACAGTTCCTTATGTTGCCACAGGCCATGGGTGGGGGACAACCATCATCACCACCCCAAATCTGAAGAGGTTACACGCGACACAAGTTGCTTTTTTCTTTGAGCTGAGACCCAAAGCTGTGTGAAACTTGTTTTTTGTCTGATTAAACCCCAGTGATCTCAAATTTCTGGCTTTGAGCAAACCTGCCCCCTTTTTTGAGCTCTCTCAGCACAAAACCTCCTCAACTGACTGAGCAGTCACACGCTGTGTCCTCTTTCTGCTAGGTTATTAATATTTTTCTAATGAAAAAAATAATGGAAACATAGAAAAACTGAGACACTCCAGTAACCTGCTGAAACATGCCAGATGCTTTGGATTTTTCACACTCCTGATGTTCTCCTGGACACGGATTGGGCCCAGTGTTGTTAATTCATGACAAGAACATTTTCTTTATTAGGAACATGCAGAGAATTACAAGAGGAAGCCAACTGCCAGTGGCTGAGAAATAGCACAGCCCTGTGGATATTCTGCTTTCACAGCCCAAAATCTGTGGAACTGGGTTGAGTATTGACATTCTCCAAGTAATTCTTTGGTCAAGACTGAAAGATGCTTGTATAAAAACTTGATACTGAGCGGTTTCCACATTTTTTCATGGCTCTTAACTGAGGTCTAAAACTATTGATTTGTTGCTCCATCTGTAGGATCTGGGGTGGGCTGCTGAACTAAATGCCTGGGTTTGGAGAGAAGGGGGCTGAGGAGGGAACGTGGGGAGAAAACTGGAGAGGTTTCAGGTTGGACATCAGAAAGAATTTCTTCATTTTGAGCATTGGAAGGTGCTGCCCAGGGAGGTGATGGAGTGTCCCTATCCCTGGAGAGGTTCAAGGAATGACTGGATGTGGCACTCAGTGCTCTGCGCTGTGTGACAAGGTGGGGACTGGTCAAATGCTGGACTTGATAATCCTGGAGGTTTTTTCCAGCCTAAATGGTTCCATGAATCAGTGATTGGTGCCTCATGTCCACCAGTGTTTAAGACTCATTTGGAAAATGCACTTTAAATTTCAGTGAGGCCTGAATTGGTCAAGCAGTTGGACTGGGTGATTGTTGTAGGTCCCTGAAGCCAGAACAGAAGGAGAAAAAAAATCACAGTTGAAAAATAAGCCAATGAACCCATCTGAAATAAGATTTGCACAGAGATGTCTCAAGACATCAAACTCACAGCTAAGTGGAAGAATAAACCAATGCAAGAGACTGCATTTTAGGAAAAGATTAAAAAAAAAAAAGGGGGGGGGGAAGATTGATTATACCTTGAGCTGTTGGCAAAACGGATCTGGAGATTTTCCAGTTCTGCTGCTGCCTCTTCTCACCACACAGAACCAGGAGCCTGGACCTGTGAAATCCCAGGATAGCGGATTATCCCCAGGACAGCCTGCAAGGAGGTGATGTCCCATTGGAAACTTAGACAGGAAAATTGTGGAAGAATGCTCACTTGGTGGGAGGTTTTACTCAGGAAACACATAAAAGCATCAAAGCCTCTGCTTATGTCATCCAGGCCACTAAATGGGCAACACTAGGGGAGTTCCAAACCTCTGGAGAAGAGCTCAGCAGTCTTCCAGGAAATACTGATTACACTAAACTGCATCTCCTGACAGGCTTGTTCACTGCCAAGTCAATCATGAACGAGTTGATGAAGCTGCCTGCTCCTTTTAGGCTGCCCAAAATAGTCCTGCAGGGTTTCTGTGGAAGAAATGAGAGAGCAGGCCCTGCTGCAAGCCCTAATGCATCTCTCTGACAGGGAAGGAATTAAATGTAGCTCTGGATTTACTACAGGAATTCTACTGAAACCAAGGACTGAGAGTGAAGCTGCCTGGAAGATTCCAGCCAGGAAAAGCTGGAATGAGTGCAATCCACCCATGGGTTGGGGTAATAATCTGCCTTTCTTATGAACAGGACAGTCCCAACCCTCATTTCCCTGCTGGATGAGATATTGGTGGCTTGGAAGATTAAAATCAGATGTTTGTAGGAATACCTGAGTCCTCCATCATGAGGCTCCACAGCCTCATGCCCTGCAGCCCAAAAATATCCCAGTGGTGCAGCAGCTGAAATCATCCCCAGCCAAGGCAAGATTTCAGAAACAATGAGGAAATGAAGTGCCAGCCTCTCCTATTTGCTGATTGTCAGTCTGTTTGAGATGAAGGCTCTATTTTATGATCAGGATTGGTCCATTCTGGCTAAATGCAATCTCAATAGCATTTTTCTCTCCTCCCCTAAAAAACCCACCCCAAAAGAAAACAAAACAAAAAACTCACCTGGGTTTTATTTTGGGAGCAGTTGTTTTCTTCATTTCCCAACTCTGAGTCCTTTTATTTCTTCTTTCACTCTGCATCTCTTCAACTTCATTTTCTTTTAATATCCCAGATCAGGATTAGGCAAATGGTCTCACTGTGACTGGGAAACTCCTTGGCAGTTGTCATTATGACTCTTAAAGAAAGGTACAAAAATCCATGGAGATATTCCAGCAATAAAGTAGCCAAGTCCCAAAGGATGAAAGGAATTGGGTGTGGAGACTGGGGATTTCTAACTCTTATAATTTAACCTGAATATATAGAAGTGAAAGTCTTATTTATTTTCCCTAATAATGAAAAGAACCTGGGGACAGTTTCCCTAAAATCTTGGTGTTCTGGCCAAGTTTTGTGGCTGCCCCTTGCAAGGTAGTATACATTTTCTGAACCATGTCCCCACCTCAGAAAAGCATGGGAGCTATGAAATTCAGAGATTAATTCCCAAATGAAATCTGGATAATAATCCTTTTACCTGCATTTTCATCTTATAATGGCCATCTGATATTGTCTGCATGAGGATGGCCTTTCAGACAGGTCCCTTCAAAGTCCCACCCATCCTACAGCAGCTGGGGTCATATTTGAAAGCAAATATTCAGTTGAGAAATAAGTTTTGGGAATTTTTTTGACTGTCATGACTGTGGAGTGACCCTCAGGTTTGCTCAACACCACAGGTCAGGAAAAAGAGCTGCTACATCCCTTTCTTTCTATATCAATGGGATTAAAACTTCTTCCCTTTTCCTTCTTCAACTAACGCCTCCTTCCCTCTTTCCCATCAAAATATCTCTCTCCCTCACACACCAGTTGAGTTAATATAAAAATCAGTGCCTGTTTTAAACTGGTTGTGTGAGGTTCAAGCTCATCTGCTTGAACACTTTTCCTGTCAACCCTGGCAAGTCCTTGACTATTTTTTGCTCTCTCTTCAGATCAGAGCAAGTCATTTGCATTTTCATGACGAGCAGCTTCCACGCTCTGTGAATCTTTACAGGGTGCAATAATGATCTTAAGGGTCTTTTCCAACCTAAATTATTCCATAATTATTCATGTTCTACCTGCTTTCTGTGCCTCTCCTTCCCTTCTCTTCTTCCCTGCCAAACCATTCCATTCTCCCTCCCCTGAAGGCACAAAACCCACGGTACTGTTTGTAGTGTCTCTACCAAGGCTGATAAGATTTGTTTTATGGCCTCTGGTCTTACAAAACGGTCTCCAAGTTGCAATTAAATCCTTGAAATTCATATGATTGCTTGAAGGAACTGAGGGAAGTGGGAGATGCTGGGAGTATTTCAAACGACAGAGGAAACAGTTGAAAAATTGGTTTTTGGTTTATTGCAGAGTAATTATGAGAAGTGGGATCTACACCACTGCCTGTAAACATGACAACAGCGACAATTCATGTACAGGACCTCAGAGTGCCATTGAAGGGGGTCTCACCTCGGTGATTTTTCTGCTCTGAGCCATTGCTCTGCCAACCAAGCAGCAAGAGCTCGTCTGGATTTTATTTGGTAAATATTAAACTAAACTGAGCCAATTTTTTATTTTTCCAATCAAAGACTTTCCAACTCACAAGACAGGGAAACCTCATCCTGCTGTTATTGTCCTTGGATTCTGTTTTCCCTCACTGTGAACGGGAATGTTCTTCCCTCAGCTGCCATTCCAATGTTCATGGTGTGGATGAGGCAGTGTGGGATGACACGGGGGTAAACAACCTTCCCTGAGTAACATGACAGGTGATTTTTCCTTCATAAATTAAAGAAGATATGAGATGCGACATAAAAAACATGCAGCAGAGGCCAAGGAATTCAAATTGATCAAGATGTGGTGGATCTGAGAGTGGTTAGGACTTGTTTTTCTGCAAAACGGTGATTTCTGTTGAGTTTGAAGATCCTCAGGAGCTGCTGTAGAGAATCTTTAGATGCTGTGGCTGCCAGCCCAACCTTCCCCATGCTGTAGGTGGAAGCTGTGTTTTATGGATCTCTCCTGGCTGTTCTCATTGTTCTCCAGAAAAATTCTGTGGACTTTTTAGTTGTGGACACCCCATCCCTGGAAAGCTCCAAGGCCAGATTGGAGAGGGCTTGGAACAACCTGGGATAGTGGAAGGTGTCCCTGCCCATGGCAGATGGGATGAGATGTTCTTCAAGGTCCTTTCCAACCCAAAACATTCTGTGATTCTGTAATTCACGCACCCATGGGCTCTAGCTTAAATTCTGGAGTCAGATATTCCCTTTTCCATGGCTTGGCTTCCTCAGCAAGAGAAATACTGGCTTTTCTCCAAATCTGAAAATCAAGGGGAAGAAAAAGGAACAGGCAAGGATACCCAAAGAGTGGTCTATTGTCTAGATCTCTACACTGGACGTAGTTTTCCCTCTAATCTCCCCAAGAATAAATTCTAAATCCTTCCCTAAGTTTGTTATTCTAATCCAGGGACAGGAAGAGCACAGGTCTGATTCACTATGGCAAAGCATAACTTGGTTTGAGGTTTTTTGGCTTTTTTTCCTGGGTTGTTTTTTTTGTTTTTTTGGTTTTTTTTTTCTCCCTGGAGAAGAGCTAGCTGCACTTACTAAGTTTCTACATGATGGAATTTTACAGGAATTCTATAATTGGAAATCCAGTGATCCTGGTGTGGTCAACAGGTACAAAAGTGCTGAAAAACTTACTACGTAAAAATGGACTTCGCCAATAGACTGAGCTGCAAAAATACCAGATTTCTTCATCCAGGTCATTGAAATTTGGAAATGAAAAGATGAGCTATCAAATATCAGAAGATAACTGTATTCAGTAAAAACTGGAACTTATCAAAGAAGGAGATAATAAAATAATTGTAACCACACACTAAGAACAAATCCATAAACAAAGAAAAACAACCAGAAAGAGAACTTTGGGGTTTTTTTCCCTGTTGAGACTGGTTGCAAACAGTTCATTTTTGTGACTGTATTTGAGCAGCAGAAACTGAAAGAAGAATGTAGGTTGATTTTGGAGAAGGATTAGCATAGTGAATCAATTATTGAGGAATCTTTCATAATAGCACTGAGTGCTTTTTCCATCTTTAGATTTCGAAAGTGCTCTGTGCATGTAAGAAAAACCCAGCATTTTAAGAAGCTCACAATGGGATTTTCAACCGTGGTGCCCTGGATCTATCACTTGATCTTGCAGTTCACATCCCTGTTGCACATCTCCATCAAATCCTTGAATAACTTCTGGTAATAGGAGAATATTTTTCTGCTGTACTCGGTGCTTCACTTTTTACCCCTGAAAATGAGCATCAGGGAGCCACATTTCTTCTTGTTCTTAAGTGGTTTTAACCACACTTCAAAGTCAGGTCAGGTAGAGCCATCCTATTACCTTTCTCTGGCTCCAGAATAATTGCATCTCATGCTTCAATCTGTGTGTAACAGCACCTCACAGATGAACTTAGAAATGTAAAACAGGATGGCCTTTCTGCTGTAGGAACTTTTCTCTGGCATTCAAGATGCTAAACTGGCAAGAAGAGCCAATGTATGTCTTGATAATAAACTGCAGAAATTCAAAGCTACTCCTTTCTCATAGTTACATCTCTACAGCACACACAGAGATTAGGGTGATGACATCTGCAATCTAAACTAAAAAAGCAGAGATTTAGATTGAATAGTAGGAAGAAATTCCTCCCTGTGAGGGTGGTGAGGCCCTGGCACAGGTTGCCCAGAGAAGCTGTGGCTGCCCCATCCCTGGAAGTGTCCAAGGCCAGGTTGGATGGAGCTTGGAGCAGCCTGGGATAGTGGAAGGTGTCCCTGCCCACGGCAGAGGGGTTGGAACAATATGAACTTCAAGGTTCCTTTCAGCCCAAGCCTTCCTGTGATGATTCTATTATACATGTACAGAAAATCCATGTAAACTCCAGGAAATGCAGTCTTCATCAGTATGGTAATTCATTACCTAAATATCTCAGGAATATGCTAGTCTGGCTGTAAAAAAAGAGTGGCAATTGAACACTTCGCAGAGGAATAATCAGACTAAAGAGATTTATACAATAGTCTTAACACAGTCTGTTATAGAGAGTTTCTACTTCCCCCACTCCGGAACCAGGAGGACCACAAAGATGTCTGACACTTTTGAGGAAGACTCTTTTAACCCCATCTTCATAGAATCATAGAATCAAAAAAATTGGAAAAGAACTCCAAGATCACCAAGTCCAGCCTGTGGCTGACCCCCACCTTGTCACAGAGCACTGATTTCCCCATCCAGTTTGTTTCTTGAACAACTCCAGAGACCAGGACTCCACCACCTCCCTGGGCAGCATTGTCCAATGCTTGACCATCCTTTCCATGGAGAAATTCATCATGATATCCAACCTGAGTCTCCCCTGGCACAACTTGAGGACATTTCCTCTTGTCCTGTCCCTTGTTCCCTGAGAGAAGAGCTTGACCCCCACCTGGCTGCACCCTCCTGTCAGGGAGTTGTGGAGAGCAATGAGGTCTCCCTTGAGCCTCCTTTTCTCCATGTTAAACCCCCTCAGCCACTCCTCACATGATTAATTCCCTAGGCCCTTTCCCAGCTCCATTCCCTTCTCTGGACACGTTCCAGCCCCTAAATATTTTAATTGTTGGCCCAGACTTAGACACAGCACTTGAGATGTGGCCTCACCACTGCCCTGGTCCCGCTGGCCATGCTATTTTGGACACAGTGTATTTTTGATAGTTTATTACCTTGAATGTGTTCCTGGATATTTACTTGGTCTGCACCTGTTCAAATCTATGTTTTTCATGACAATTTTCTCAGGAGTCTTTCAATCTTCTTTACATTACTTTTCTTCCTCCATAATTTCTTTTAAAGAATGAGAATTCATGCCAACCCTCTGTTTGCTACTATTCATTCTCCAAAGAAACGCATATTTTGGGGGAAAAAAAAGACATTGAGCGCAGGAGTTGACAAGATTTCTCAGAGTTGATCCTGGACACAACTGTCATTCACCTTGCAATGGTTTTTGTCTATTCTCACAAACAGAATTAAAATATATATTTCTAGTATAAACTGCACCTCTACATCAATTTTAACATCTCTCTGGCCATTTTAAAACTCATTCAGAGAGATTTAAATGGAGCTTGGAAGGACAGCAACACTATGGTGAACATATGCACGGAAAGAGCTTTGACGTGGTGAGATCTCATCCAATACCAACAAACCCAAATTATCTATTTATTCATGAGCTTTGTCTGCCTGCAGTCTGCTACTGGTGAGGTATCATTGTTTCTGCTTTCCATTCAGGTCACAGAGTCACTTCTTTTCAAGAGAAATAATTTTTTTTTAAAGCATTAGTATATTGAGAAAGTAGGATGGGGAGAGGTCTGAAACACCTTGA
The DNA here is from genome assembly GCF_014805655.1 of Passer montanus. NCBI lineage: Eukaryota > Metazoa > Chordata > Aves > Passeriformes > Passeridae > Passer > Passer montanus. Next base: position 949,778 of record NW_024356506.1, on the reverse strand, counting down.
TGTCTGGACTACGAAATCTGTGGAGTTTGGTCTTTGGCACAATTCTTGGCAACCCTGGTTTCACATCACTACAGAGAATCTTTTAAGGCATAGAAATGTCCACGAGTAAACAGGAAATGAACAGGCATCAACCAAGACACTGCAAATGTCTATTGGCAGGAACATCCCAAAATCACTGAACTGAAGATTTATGTTAATAATTGAAGATATTTATTGCCAGCTCCAGTTTCAGACTTGGGACAAGTGAAAGCCAAGAGTGTGCAGGACACTGCTGTGGCCTTGATACAACTCTTCAGAAGTGACCTCTCCTTGACACTGAGAGTCTTGATGCAGATCCCACTGAAATCCAGGGAGTTCTTTCCACCCAGTTAATTACACTTTGTGGCAGACTCAGAGGCCTTTGTTACAGACAGGTCAGCACTTGGCATGAGTGTTAATTTACCTGGGATAGCAGCCAAGGATTCCTGGTTTTGCTGATGTTGCAGTAAAACCTATTCCAATGTGTTCCATATCCCAGGGATTTCTAAGCCCCAGTGCATGGTCCCACCAAAACTGAGGTGTTTGGTCAAAGACTGGAAGTGATGATCTTGGAAGTCATTTCTAACCTTAATAATACCATGATTCTGGGTGATTGTGGTCTGTTTCAAAATCTGTTTAAGCTTGAAGCATACCTCATACTCTCATTTTCCTTGATTTTCTTGACCAGGTTGCATCTTCCAGGATTTAGATCCCACCCAAAATGCAAATCTCTATTAGCCTTGCTCGCATCTGGTTGAAGGTGGGCTCTGAGGAGGAGAGTATTGAATGCTGTACAAGCCTTTCTGTGCTCAAAGGGGGCCTATAAGGAAAACAGGACCAAGATGTTGCAGGGACTGAGATAAGACAAAGGATGATGGTTTTAAACTTAAAAAAAAAAAAGAAAGAAAAAAGGAAAAAGAAATTTAGACTGGAAATAAGGAATATTTTTTTTTGCAATGAGGGTGTAAAAACCCTGGAACAGATTTCCCTGAAAGGTGGTCAATGTCCCATCCCTTGAATTGTTCAAGGCTGGGTTGGACGGGGCTTTGAGCAACCTGGTCTAGTTGAAGATGTCCCTGCTCACTGCAGGAAAGTTGGACTGGATGGCCTTTAAAGGTCCTTTCCAAGACAAACCATTCTGTGATTCTCTCATTCTATGTTCTTGCAAAGCAACCTTCCTCCCACAGATGATGATTTTCACATAGACTCAAAAACATTTTTGCTGTTCTTAAAACCCAGGATGAATTTTGCCCCTTGGAAAACTCTCAGTGCACTTGGGACCCTGCTCCACTGCTGAGGCTTCTCAAACTCAGTGCAGTCCCACCCTTCTCTGTGAGTGAGTAGGTCTCCTATAATAAGAAGCCATGAATAAAACAATCAAGCAACAAAAGAATCTTTGTTTGGGGTTGGCAGTAATGACTTGGCTGGAGTTGGTTGTTTTCTGGCACGTCCTGATCTACCTGAACAGTTCCCTTGACTCACCTTGGACTTTGGCACCTGAAGCACTCCTCTGTATTAAGTACCAAGACTCTGCAGCTATTTCTTTTTAAGTATAAGTTCGACTGAATGACCTTAATAGAAAACTGCCAACAAAAGCACAGAAAAAGTTTAATTGAATTAAGTCTAAATAAAACGATCTTGAAGTTTTAATACACACTTATCTATTGACATTGTCTTGCAGTTGGAATGAAAGGACAAAGTCCTTGTTCTGCTCTTTTGCAGAGCAGGCAAATTTATAATGTGCAGCAAAAGGAATGTGAAAGGCAAAGTCTTCATGTAATGTTTAATCCAATATTGGAAAGTGAACATCAAAGGTTCTGCTATCGAAGTGTGGGGACAATCACAGAATGGGGAATTTGGCTCCCAATGAGGAAACAACCAGGGCATATGGTCCAAATTTCATGTATGACAAAGGTAAATGTTGTAACAAATGTCCTGTGGGTGCATTTTGTTGGTCTCAACACAGGTCTGATGTATATTTAGAGAGAGGAGAGAGAAGTATTTGGAAGGGGATTTTGGTAGTTTTGAAAGTTGAGGACTCCTTTAAATATTGTAGCAACACCAAATGTCTCCTGTTGTGATAGAATATTATGGGATGTGTGTATGGTAAGTTGCCTGAACCATTCAAGTAATGCACATATGAACATATACATTAAAACTTAAATGTACTCTTCTGCTCCATTTGTCTCATCTTTCTAGTCTTTTACATGAGAGATCTGTGTCCCCCTTTTTGCTGCTGGAAGATCAGAATCCTTTAGAGATGTTGGGTGAGGGTTGGCCATTCACCACCTACTCTGCCAGAACTTGGTGAATAAAAGACTGGAAGGCAGATACAGAACAAACAAAAGTATGTGATTTTTAAAATATTTTGTTGTGGTTTAGCCCCAGCCAACAACTCAGCCCTATCAAAGTGTTCACTCTCCCCTCATTAGGAGGGAGAACAGAATCAAAAGGGAAAAACTGAAAATTTCAAGTTGAAATAAAGACAATTTAATAGCTAGAGCAAAAGCTGTAAGATGGCAATTTGGGTTCAAGCCATCCTTTGAAGCTGAATAAACACTCAGAAAAGATTCCTGTTGCAGATTAATAAATTGGAAAGTTACAACAATCTCAGGTATGGAACTAAAATTTATTGGAAAATGGAAGGAAATCGAGGATGCATCATCTCTGCCTGCTCTTTTCTTACTCTTTCCCAAACATTCAAGTTTGACTTATTTTGGAGCAGGGCTGTGCTTGTTCTGTTCCTCTGCACTTCTGTCCTCATGAGTCCAACCCACACCTGTGTGAATACTGTGCCCTGATGAGGTGGTTGAAACTTAATCCTTTTTTTATGATTAATTTCTGTAGGAATTGTGGGAAACTGCTATTTGTTAATGCACACATTTCCCCGTGCTGCTCCTTCAGAGCTAAGGCAGTTGGAAATCAAATAATAAAAGTTAACATGAAGGGATTATTACAGCCCTTATAAGGACTTGGGGGAAATTATCATGCAAACAGATGGTGCTCTGAAAAAGTGTTAAAAATACTGCAGAATAATTTGTCTGGTTGACAAAAAGAATCGATATTAAAGAAATAGAGAGATAAAATGATGTTAGAGAGAGATGAGAAATTTTTTTAAATCCCTCATGAAGCTGTAGCATTCCCAACTTATTCTTTCTGATTTTTGCTCTGCTCTCCTTTTCATTTACGATTTTTTCATTTATGATTTTTTCATTTATGATCTCAGACTCCACTAATAATGGAAAATTTGCTGAAGTTTTATTAGGCAGTTAGGATCCTGGTTATCAGAACAGGGTTTTCTTACTCCCTGTCTGGAATTTTTCTCTTAGGTTTTACCCTCTGTGCTTTTCCATAATCACCTTTCCTTACTTTCCCATTTTCTTCTTCATGCCTCAGTGATTTGGCTGTAACATAATCCTTGACTTCCAGGCTAAAATCCATTTGGATTATCTCTTGGGTGTGATGTCAAATGGCACAGAGCAATCCTTGGTTTCAGCTGAAACCCAGGACTTCCACTGGCAGAGAAATGGACAGAAGAGGACAGAGCTATCCCTCATTTGTTGATGGGACAACAGGGAAACCATCTGGATGGAGAGATTCCCCTCTAGTGATCACTTGGGGGTGTCAGATCAGAAGGAGAAATCACAGAATCCTCAAATGGGTTGGGTTGGAAGGGACTTTAAAGATCATCTCATTCCAACCCCCTTCCATTAGTCTGGGGCACCTTCCAGACTAATTAAAACCTGTTCTCCTTCAACTTATTACAGGAGGAACCACAAGATATGTTTGACCTCTTCCCTGGACAGTCTTACCTGCATAACCTGGAGGAGGAATGAAGATCAGAGCCGGAACTCTAATTACAGAAAATATTAATGCCCAGAAATTAGGACCAAATATTCAAGTGTGAGCGGATTTTCACTGAGTTGGATCAGTCAGGCATAATCTTTTAGATTTTACAGAATTAGTGACAGGACAGGGCTTTTACTGAAAGAAGGTAGAATTAAGTAAGATACTAGGAAAACTTCTGTCCTGTGAAGAGAAAGAGACACTTAAAGGAATTTTCCAGAGAAGATCTGACTTCTCTATCCCTGGAAAAGCTAAAGGCTCTGAGAAACCTGGTCTAGTGGAAGGTATCCCTGCCCAGGAGAGCTGGAACTGGACAGTCTTAAAGTTCCCTTCCAACCCAAAACATTCTCTGATCCCATGATTCCATGAGAATTCTCTGTCTTGCTGGATCCCTTCCAACCCAAACCATTCTCTGATCCCATGATTCCATGATAATTCTCTGTCTTGCTGGATTCTGCTGCTGAACTCACCTTCCTTGCATGTAACTTGCATTTTATTTCTCTTCCTTTCCATGTCTTCTGGCTGAGATCACCCCCTTGATTCACCTCCTAACACTTCCAGCTCGAGAGGAGAAGATTAATGCACACCTTTCTGCATCTCTGTGTGCACATCTTTCCCAACACCAGGTGTCAGAGACAATTACCTTCCTGGGCAAACAATGTCCACCTTTAATCAATTTCCACCAAATTAATTTCTACAAGTGTTGCATTATTACCAAGGAGGGAGATGAACAAAGGCAACGAAGACAGGCAGAAAATCCCAGGACACCAGTGCCTTGCTCTGAGAAGTGAACATAATTAATTGCAGTGGTTTGATTTCTGCACTTTCTCCTTGCCCCTGTGTCAAAACCCAGGTGTTTTAACTGGCATGTTAATTAGTTCTGTGTTCAGAAATGGAGGCACCACAATTGTTAAAGGCGTGAAATTGCAACAGCAGCATGCTGCTGCCCTGGGCCAGCTGACAATTACCTGCCAGGGTTAAACAGATCTGTCTGTAATACAGACATCTGAGGAGAATAAACCTCGTGGGGTTCAGGGCTCGCTTGTTCCTTTGGGTTCCCATCATAATTCCTGAGTCATGACCTGATTTTATCTCAGAACAGCACCAGGGGGACTTTCCCATCTCTGACCTGCTGTTGATTTAACTTGTGGCTGTTTCCTAAATCTGGGTGGACCGGGAGCATGACCAATATGTGGATATCAGGAGATTTGCATGTTTATTAATTAGACTCCAAGGGCTGATGGATTCACCAAAGTTCCCTTTGATTCCTGTTCAATGTGTGGCACATGTGGCAATGCACCCAGGGACAGGACAAGGGGGAATGGTTTGAAGAGGAAGAAGGGTAGATTTAGATGGGATAACAGGAAGAAATTCATCCCTGTGAGCCTGATGAGGACCTGGACAGGTTGTGCAGGAATTCTGTGGCTGCCCCATCCCTGGAAGTGTTCAAGACCAGGTTGGACAGAGCTTGGAGCAACCTGGAATAGTGGAAGGGTTGAAATGAGGTGGTCTTTAAGGTCCTTTCCAATCCAAACTGTTCTGTGATTCTATGAAATAGGAAAAGAATTCCTGCCATTATCTTTACCCTCACCATAACCTCAGAAGTTGAAGAAATCGCTTTTAGGAACATCTGGGGAACTGGGACAGCAAACTTTTAATTTTGTCTTGACACTGTTCCTACAAAGTCTCTCTGGAAAGACAAGAAACTGAATTTGTGTCCTGTTTACTCTTGTTACCTCTGATATCCAAATCCACTGGTTCTCCCACCATGAAGGAGATGTTCACATCAACATCCTCTTTAAGCACAGCCAAACGAAACTAAAAATTGTTTGGGATGAAAATGACCAGCTGAATTTTTGTTTTAATTCAAGAGGACTCTGTACTGACAGGTAAAAGAACATCTGCTAGAATGTTAAAATGTTTTCCTAAAGTGTAGGTTTAATTAGAAATGTTGAGCTGGTATGAAAAGGGAAGCTTTACCAGTTCCTTTATTTGTGAGGGTAGAGTAAAACAAACTGAGAATATTATTCTCAGTTTTTAATATCTCTGCTTTTCATGCAGCCCTCTGCTCATTCTTCAAATACAAATATAATTGAAAAGGAGCAATGTCTTTCTGTTTTCACTGTGATGATGGAGTAAAAGCCATAGGATTTTTAAGGCACCCTATACAGAGATCCTACAGGGTTTTTCTGGTGAACTCTCCCATCAGTATGGAAATGAAAACTTTAAATTCATTTTGTTTTCACAATGGGAAAAAAATCAGTCTTGTGGCATTGAGGCTTTATGAAGTATGCAAAGATTTACTTGCTGAGAGCCAAACTGGAGTGATATTATATATTTACTAAGGATAAAATATCCCCTTGGAAATGAGTAATTCCATCCTTTGAAAATCTGAGTGAGGGCAGGAAGTATCACAAAGAAATCTAATATTGCAGTGAAAAATTGAGAAAATACTAGTGCCATCTATTGACATGAAAATATAAAGGTAGAAAAGAAGCTCATCTGCCTGCATCCAAACAAGCAGAGAGGAGGCTGTTTGTTTTAATCACGTCAAGTTAAGATATTTGTAAATATGCAGGTTTATGTTTAGTCTTTTTAATGATGTTGTATTTTGGGTAAATATGTTGACTTTCAAATTAATCACCGTTGTAATCAAGCTGCAGTGAGAGATGGGGATTTGCCTGTAATGGGAATTAGGAGTCATTGCTGAGTGGATAAATGCTGGCATTCTGACTAATGCTCTTAAGCAGGTTTGCAGTGTCATCACAGGCTGGATCCAGGCTGGGAACAGGTTTAAATCTCCCATGGAATAAAAGGTGGAAGATTTTTTAGCTCCTAGATCTCCCCTGGCTTTCCTCTGAAAAAAATTCCATGCTGTGTCAGGACTGGGGGGAGATTTCTATTCAAGAGGGATTTCCATTCCCAGCGAGTCAGCAGGAGGCAGCCAGCCAAGACAGACACCTGACACTGAAATCCAAATATCTCATTTCAGTATCCGGGAGCCTGGATTAGCACCAAACAACCCTCTTCTTTTCAGATTCAAATCAATCTCTCCCTGCATTCCCACAGAGCAAATCAGACTCCACGTGCTTGGGTCATCATTTGGCAAACCAGGATTTTCCCAACCCAGAACAAAGGGTATGGGAATGTTGGGCTCTCTGCCTTTGGACCAACTCCTGGAGCTGCACTCAGAGCCCACCTTGGGGTGATAACAGGATGAGAGGCAGGAAGGGAATTGTGGATGTGACACTGAGCTCAGGATGCAGTGTGCACCCATGGAGGGATGGCCCTGCAACCACAAAGTTATTTCAGGAATTCTTGTGTCTGTAAATAATTCCTTTCTGCAGAAAAAAATGCCATGTTTCATAGCAAAATCCTTTATTTTGGTGAAGAAACCTAATCTCAATTATTGTGCTCTTTATAAATGGAAAATTAAAACTTGGAAGGACTTAGGGACATAACACAGTTTGGGACATAACACATGATTTCATGTGGAGCCACTACATTACAAGGGGGCAGCACTTATTTTTTATCAGGGAAAAAATTAATAATTCTGAGCAACGCTGAACATCTTTTCCTTGCACAGCCATTTTCCATGCTAGAGGGACTTGGAGAATGTTCAGTGCAAAGTGGTTATCAGTAAAAAATGTGCTACAAAAGGCTGATACCTGGAACTGGCCATGCACAGGAAAATATTTGAGAGCAATCTGTGGTACTTCATCTGTGTGATAGAAGATGAAGTACTGACTCCAGTGTAGGTGACTTGTAACTTTCTATACTTCCCTATTAAAGGCAAAAAGTCATAAATTTGAGATTTTTTCCCTCTCCTTACCTCAGTTAAAAAAAAAAAAATCTAAAAGTTCCATTACATTATTTTAATAAACCAAATGAGCCTTTGTCAAGAGAGAAAAGGAGAGAGGGAGCTAAAAAAGCCTGAGAGAAAACCTGGCAGGAAAGCCTGGATGTTATTTCAATATTGACATTATCTAAAAACTTACGTGGAGGGAGGTAAAAGCTCTTTGTCAGGACTTTAGGAAGGGAAAATCAGATTTTATCAAACTCATCCTGGTTACTGGAATGATCTTTAGCTCCTCACTCTGAAAAAGTCCAAACTTCCACTTCCCAGCCCAAAAGTGGTTGCAATAATGACTCATTTCAGTGATGTGGGATTTCTGTCCTTTGTGCTGTGTTTTGCCAGAGGGCCTGATGAAAAACAAAGATTTATATCCCCCAAAACACTGTGACATTTTCACACTGTTCAAACACACTCTCTTAGGTACTTCAGGTTCAGGACCTGCTTAAAGAAAACCTTGAAATGAATCTTAAAGGGATATTTTAAATTATTTTTACAGAGATATTTGAAGTGTCAACACCTTCCACCCATCTTGATTCTTGTGGCCCAGGACTACCACTCAGTGGTCTGCGTCTCTGTGCATTGATCCCTGCAAATTCAGGAGGAATTATTTCCACTTTCCCTGCATTCAGAAACCCAGAGGAGAGGACCTAACAACAACCATATGCACACACAAACCCACTTTAATTTTACCTCCTTCAAGCCAAAATTTTGCACCCAGCTAAAGAAGCCTAAATGTTTAACCCCTCTTCTGACAGGCTCTTCTTTGTGTCATCTCAAAACTTTCAAATCTTTTCAGTCTGCTTCAGAAGGGCTGGTGGCAGTCAATCACATATAAACAGCCTTAAAGACAAAGGATGAAAAACATAAAGAAGTGCATGAGTCTTGCCTGAGTAGGAAATGTAAATCAGAGTCAATGGAGAAAATAAAAAAGTGTCAGCTGAAAGAAACCTGGCACAGCAAATAATTTTTAAAATAAATCAGGCACAGGACGCAGTGTGCAAATCCTCCTCCTCCACGGGAAACCCCGAAAAAAGATCATAAAATCATGGAATGGTTTGAGTTGGACAGGACCTTCAAGATCATCTAGCTCCAACCCCTTGCCATGGGTAAGGACACCTTCCACTAGACCAGGTTTCTCCAAACCCCATCCAAGCTTCAACACTTCCAGGTTGTCCCTGCCCATGGCAGGGGTTGGAGCTGGACGATCACAGAATCACAAAATTATGGAATATGCTGAGCTGGAATGGACCCATCAGGATCATCGAGTCCAACTCCTGGCCCTGCACAGGACACCCCAAGAGTGCCACCATGTGCCTTTTGAAGGTTCTCCACCCAAACCATACCATTATTCTTTGTTTTTATCAAGAGACGCAAAATCCCTGGAACAGAACAACAGTGACATTTGTAGATGAGTATTTTGGGAAACGCCTTTAGCATAACTTCAGACCACTAAATTCTATGTCTGAAGAACCCTCCTTGCTGTGCCTTTCTCATCTCTCCCCTTTGGTGCCTTGGTCTCCTGTCCTCCACCTCCATCCCTCTTCCATTCCCATTACACACCTCACTTCCCATGTTCTCCATGCCTGGTAAGCACCTAAACAGGAATTATTACCAGAGGTAGCTGGGATGCAGATTGCTGGTGTCCAAACACTGCTGCCTAAGTGACCTTTTGAAATCCGTGGACTTGAATTTTCTATCTCATTTCGCACAGGAAAATATTTACGTATTGTTGAACATGCTGAGCTCGCTGTTATCGTGTTGTTGCTGTGACTTACAAAACATTTCCAGGAAATAATAATAATAACAATAATAATAATAATAATAATAATAACAATAACAATAATAATAATAACAACCACAATAAATCCCAGCTTTTGTTAGAATGGAAGCCTAAGGGATGAACTGTGGGACACCCACATCAGAGCACAGCATGAGAGGGTTCTTGTGGCATTCACCTCCCACTCACAGGTCCCTGTGTGCTGCCTGCTCCACCTCAGTTGTGGTAATTTATTCACACACCTTTAGAAAATAAGATGAAACCTCCTGGTGGTTTGTGAATATCCAGTTTTAAACAAGGCAGCTGAAAACCTTTCTGAAGGAAGGAGGTTACTGGTAGGCAACACTCCTCAATTTATACATGAGGGAGAGATTTATAATGTAAATGGAGGTGGGTCAGGGGAAGGGAGGGTGACCTTTGTCTCTCCAGCACCATAAAATTTCATATTCACAGCCCCAAAGAGGCCTGAACACCATCGTGTTTTCCTCTTGTTTTCACATGGATTTCTGTCACATGTTAGAAGAGGGAAGAATAACACCAAAGAGGGGGAAAGAAAAGATTGCAAACATAGCACATTTGGTGACCCTCCATCTGCTGCTCCTGGGAAGAACCTCTCAGATCAGAATGGGTTTGCTTGGTTGGACCAAGTGGTGAGAAGGAAAGAGTGGGAGGGGTTTTTCTGTGTACACCAAGAAGGGATATGACTTTCATTATTAGGTGGAATTTGAGATTAAAATGTATAACAAAGGGCTTGAAGGTACAGAGATCTTACAAAGAGGTGGCTATAAAATCTAGCAGTGGCTGCTCGCCCATTTGGCTGTTTTAGATTTTCCTTTGCTTTGTGAGTGGGTTTGGGGTTCACATGTTCAGACCAGGAGTATTTTTATGCTTTTCATTGTGAATACAAAGTGTTGTGAAGTCCTGGACCTGCCAAAGCTGCCATATTACAGCTATCAAATATCTCTTTATTAACCAATAATCACTATAGTTCTACTATTTTTTGTTTAGAAATACCATGAAACTGGAGTGATCTGAAGATTTTGAGACCCATTCAGAGAAGGGAAGCTGTAAAATTCCAGCTATTTCAGCACTGAAATAGCTGCTACAACCAGGAAATATTCCTTGAGAGTGCTGCCTCATTCATTTGCTTTCCCTTCTCCAAGCAAAATGTTTATTTTAGCATAACTTAAATTAACGCAAAGAGAAATCAAAAGACATCTTTCTAGTTTAGACACTCAACACAAGGTTTGGAGCAAACACCATCTACAAAGTCATTCAGACAATTCAGTTTCCAAAAAAAGTGGGGTCCTGCTCAAACAGGTCACATCTGCAGTAGAAGAATGATAAATTGCACAGATTTCCCCACATGTCAAGGTATAAATTACAGTTGTACAGGACTGAGTCTCCTGCTCCATCCAGCTGCTGCACTGCCCTGGGAATGGAAGATGAGCTGGGCCACAGCTGTCAGAGGTTGGTTTATGACCAATCTGGACTGATCCCAATGTGTCACAGCTTTCCATGTCCCCTGGAAGAGTGGATAAGTTTTGGAACAGGGTCCCAGGGATGTGGTGTAGTCACCAGCCCTGGAAGCCTTCAAAATTCCTTCTTGGAGGGATCCCTACCATCCTCATGAGCAGGAACTACCTCAAGGAGTCTGGAAAATCCTGCTTTTGGTAGAGATATAAAGTCCTGCTTTTTGTAGGGATGTGGAGAGGGTTTCTTAAAAGGCAACATCCACATTGCTCACATAAATGAAAGAGATTAAGAAGTCATGGACTTTTGGAATGTGATGAGTAAGGGGAAGAGGTTTTGTCCTTCTTAAAAGGAGTGATGGGACAAGCAGGGAAGGGCTTTAAATTGAGAGAAGGCAGGGTTAGATTGGACTTTGGGATGAAATTCTTCCCTCTATGGGTGGTGAAGTTTCCCAGAAAAGCTGTGGCTGCCCCATCCCTGGAAATGTTCAAAGACAGGTTGGACAGAGCTTGGAACAACCTGCTCTGGTTGTCCCTGCCCATGACAGGGGGGTTGCAGCTATGCAGTCTTGAATGTCCCTTCCAACCCCAACCATTCCATTATTCATTTTATGCTGAAATAGATGAGGGTCCTTGGCTTGGCCAGAGAAACTACAGGGTGAATTCTCTGATTCTCTTGATTTCACCTCCTTTGCCCACAGTGGGAACACAATCAGCTGCCTCAGATGAAGAAACATCTGTTGTGGACACCTGAAATTTATGGTCTACAAGGGACCTCACCCTGAAGGGTCTCAGGGCTTCCTGGAAGGTCCCAAGACTTACAAAAGTGGAGGTGCCACCTACCTAGGGGTACGTGTGTGACCTAAAAGAGAAAAAGGCAGACTGGGGGTGTCTGGGGGCAGGTGCCCACAGTGTCTGAATTCAGGGCAGAACTCTGGATACACTCAGGAATTCTTGTCACAGAGAAGCTGGAGTGGTGGAGACTGAAAGTGCACAAATTATGTGTTTGTACCACATATTCTGCCTAAATATGAAGACTCCTTCAAAAGCTGAAAACAGAACCAGCAGCCTTTGGAGGTTTCCCATTTTGAGGCCTTAAATATGATGTGGACCTATCCTATCTATCACACTCCGTGGGTGACATCCGGGTAACAAGCAAAATGATCAAAAGAAGAAAACAATAAATCCATCCTTTATTTGTCAGTGCCTTCAAATTTAATGCCCGGATTTGGGGCTTGACTCCTTCCTATTCAGCAATGAAACTGAAGCCCTTTTCATCTCCCATTGAAAGCAATGCAATTCAGGCGCCCACTTGGAGTTAAAAATAAGATTAAATGGGTGTGAGGCACTTTCAACCTCTCCAGAGGAAATAAGTGGGGCAATCTCCATTCCTGTTCACAAATGCAATCATGCATCTTGCATGAGCTCAATGTCCCTGTCTCTTTCTCTCCAACTTTGCAAGTTATTGTGGAAGTACCTAAATAGGGCATGGAAGACTAAATAAGGCACAGGAAAAAGTTTTACCTGGGAAAGGGGTGGGTGGATGTGACCCTTTGTAGTTTCCTTGCACTGACTCTGGTGCTACAGCCAAATCCTCTGGAAGGTGAAGAGCACCTGAAGATCTGTGACCAAGAAAGGTCAGAATTGGGAGAAAATCCTGCCTGCAGCCTTGCCTTAAGGTCCAGACAGAGCAGAGCAGTTCAAAATTCCCATTTGGCCTTGGAGCCTTCCCTGAGAGCATCTACAAGGACTTTGCTTTTTGAAGCTGGAGCAGTTCTGTTGCCCTGAGATTTAACTGAACCCCAGCAACAAACTGAGCCCCAGAAAAGACATATATTAATTATCACTGTTTAGAAGCCTTTGGAAAGAGGGTTTTTTGTTTTCCTTTGAGGAAAATGGGCCAGTGGTAAACAATATAGGAACAAGTAATTAATTTGCACAAAAATCATCCATTTGGAAAATATTTATGCTTAAGAATAATGACTTCCAGTAACAGAAATCTCAAAAAATTGGAGTTAATACCCATTTCAAATCCACTGACAATGGCACAGCAGGTTTCCTGGCTGTGGTGAGCCAGGTATTAAACAGTATTAGCAATTTCCTCAAAGTTATTTTTTTTCCTGAAGTGACTTTCTCAAAGGACTTGCAGAATGAAGGAAAAAATAGAGGCAAAACACCTTGAGAAAAATGAATCTTTATTGTTATATATATGGCATTTCATGAAATGCAACTGCCTTTTTTCTTGGAGTGGCCAATTCCTTGTATTCCCTAAAAAAATACAGTCTGTCTGGGGACTCTTAGAAAATTCTTTCCCCAAACAACTGGAAAATTCTCTGACCTCAGAGAGTTCCCCGAAATGAATCCAACAACCCAAAGCACTGCAATGTTGTGGCAACTTTAAAACTTCATCAAGAATTAAAAAAAAAAAAAAAAACAAAAAAAAACCCAAAAAAACTAAAAACCCCAAAACCAACAACAACAAAAAAACCTCAAATGATTAGATGGTTATTTTTGGGAATTAAGTTGGCTTCTGTGGGCATCCTGCTTTTCACAGTGGATCTCTGGGATGCTCAGGTCTCTGAATGATTGACTTTGTGATATTCACTTTGTTTTTCAGTTTAGTGGGCACAGTGGGTATTTGGTCCAAGGTTGGACCTGAAGGTTTTTCCAGCCCTAACAACAACCTAATTCCATGATTCTGTAGCAGAAATCCCTTTTCTTTGTGTGCTTTGCAGTTCAGGCCTCTCACCTAAACTCAGGAAGGAGCTCCCTACAACTGGGACCAAGGTACTGAATGCAGCAGTGCCAGTGGAGTTATCCACAAAAATTCCATGAACTCCTCTTCCTGCTGATGGCTGGCCACAAGCAGATCTGTTTTGTGCCTCACTTTCTCTATTTTAAATAGAATAAATTCAGACTCTCCCCATCCAACTGATAGAAACTCATCCAAGTTCTTGGTATAATTATTTTGAGGGGCTTCACTATTCCCTGCCACTCATTCTGTTGCCTGCCTTCTCCTTCCTTCCTGGTTGATGTTGCTGGAAAGACAAATTGATTTTAGCTCCCATTTTCAAGACTCAGGAGGAGACAGTGGTTGACAAGGAGCTAATTAGCCCTTCCAAGATGAACCCAGCCAAGGCAGTGGAGGAGAAGTGAGATGAGGGACTATTCTGAATGACAGCTTGAAGGGACAAGACAGCTGAAGAGGAAGAGGCTTCAGCACTTACTTGTTGTCCACAAATTGTTCTCCTGTCTAATTCCTCAATATTGCAGTGTTGAGTTCACAGAGCTACTGTCAATTAAACAATGCCTTGGCGAGGCGTTAAATTGCAAATTCTTGCTGATGGCTGCTCAAACCCCACTTTATAGCAGGTAGAAGCAGTTACCTGTGCTCAGCAATCATTAAATATCTCAGGGAACAACACATGCCCTCTCAAGGCTGAGTTTTGCTGTAAAGCAGTCAGAATAAGAGTTATGGGGGATTGTGGGATCTGAACTAGCAGGAAAACAATAAATGTTTCAATCCCTGTGCCAGTCGTAACAAAAGACATGGAAATCTTGGAGAGATGCATTTCTTTACCAGTAACTGTCCTCATCTCTTCTGAACTCAGACAGCTGGGTAATAAAACTCAGGGAAAAAACTGAGAAGGCAAAATCTCCACTTTTTTCCCAAGATGATTTGTGGAGAAACATTAAAATTTTTTCATGAATATTGTCAGAACAAAAACTGATTTGTGTTTGAAAGATTTTCACCAGAACTGTCACCAAGGGGACAAGGGGGAATGGCCTTAAATAGAAGCAGGATGGGTTTAGATTGGATATCAGGAAGAAATTCTTCCCTGTGAGGGTGGTGAGGCCCTGGCACAGGTTGCCCAGAGAAGCTGTGGCTGCCCCATGCCTGGAAATATTCAAGTCCAGGTTGGACAGGGCTTGGAGCACCCTGGAATAGTGGGAGGTGTCCCTGCCCATGGAACCAGATGGGCTTTAAGGCCAGCCTTTGATTCCACCAAGCCCTGAGCCTCAGGACAATTAAATCAAGTTTTCCAACAAATCATTAATGCATTACATGTCCCAGGCAGTCACATTCTGGGCTGACGTGGCTGCCAACCAGCTCATTTCTTGTCTGAGGTAGGTGGTATGAGAGCCTTGGTGGCATTTGCTGCAAAATAATTCCCTGTGATTTGTCCTGAGAATTCCTGAGGTTTCTGACAATCTCCTTCCTATCAGACCTCTCAAGTCTTATTTCTGAATTAGTTACTGCCATGAAAAGTCCTGGCGATCTCCCCATGGCTGTGCCTCCAGGATCTTCTAGAGGCAGGATGTCTTTTTATTCATCTGAGGTGAACTAACTAAAGGTCATATCTGGGTAATATTTTCTCATAACCAAGACCACGAGTTCCCTGAATCATCCTGCTTGCCCTTACACGCCCCATGGCTGTGCCTCCAGGATCTTCTAGAGGCAGGATGTGTTTTTATTCATCTGAGGTGATCTAACTAAAGGTCATATCTGGATAATATTTTCTCATAACCAAGACCACGAGCTCCCTGAACCACATGCTCCTGAGCAATCACCAGTGTCCTTCCCCTAATGATAATGGAAAACTTTCCTTTCCAGCACAGAAGTTTTTGGGAGCCTCAAATAACTCCTTTATCACTTCCAAAACATACCACATCAAATGAACAAACCAGCCAGCTTAAGGGAGAATTTAATGGAATATCATGGTATGAGATGTTTCTATGCCCAGTTTCTCTGTTGGTCTTCACGGCAGTTGTCCTTGTGGCTTTGAAACACAGGTTCTAAACAGTTTTGAATCAAAGTTTGACTCTCCCCAAAGTGTCATTTTCCCACAGGCAAGACCATTGTTTGATCTGTTTGATCCATTTCAATCTTCATCTGGCTGTTCTATCCCTTGTTTGCACTCCTGCAGCTTTACCTGCCAGACTGGATTTTCAGATTTGTTTCCCAGCATGAAAACCAGCTGGTCAAATATTCCTGAGCTTTTCTCTGACTTCTGGTGGAGAAACATGGGAGTGTCCAACAACTGGCACAGACCTGTGTCTGTGGGTTTTGTCTAGACATTCATTCTCATTTGGGCCAAAATAAGAGAAGGAGGAGAGTTTGCCAAAATCACAAAGACATGGAATCACAGAATGGGTCAGGCTGGAAGGGACCACAGTGGGGTCATCTGGTGCCACCTCCCTGTTCCAGCAGGGCCATCCCAGAGCACATGAATTGTGTCCAGAGAGTTCTGGAATATCTCCAGTGAGGGAGACTCCCATCCTCTCTGATCTCTGTTCAGGTCTCGGTCATTGCCCAGGGAAGAAGTTCTGCCTCATGTCCAGGTGAAATTTCCTGGGATCAGCTCCTGCCTGTTCCTCTCGTGCCATTGCTGGGCCCCCCAGAGCAGAGCCTGGGCCCTGCTCAGAGCCCTCCCTGCAGACAGGGACACACAGGGATGAGGTCCCCTCTCAGCTGTGTCTCTTCTCAGGCTGAACAGCCCCAGGTCCCTCAGCCTTTGCTGCTAAGAGATGCTCCAGTCCCAAATCACCTTCACAGCCTTCCACTGGATCCATTTCAGGAGCTCCATGCCCCTCCTGTTCTGAGGAGCCCAGAACTGGATAGAGCACTTCAAATGTGCCTCACCAGGGCTGAGCAGAGGGACAGAGGCATCTCCTTTGACCTGCTGGCAATGTTCTTCCCAATGCACCCCAGGATCCCATTGGGGTATCCTCAAAAATCTTCATCTTTCTCCACAGCTGTCCATCATCCTCATCCTTGACCTGGCTGCTGTAGTACATTTGTTCTGTGCTGTCATTCCTTGATTATTTATCTGGCAAGGGGGAGTTTTCTGCTCAGTTATCAAAAAGAGGAACACCATCTTCATCTACACTGATCCTCAGTTCCCACACAGCAATAAAGATGGGATATCAAGCCCAAAGTGGATACAAATTCAAGCTGCTTGGTCTGCAGGAAGTGAGGGTCACCATCTCACCACCAGAAGGTGACCCAATCCTTTGGTTCTAGCAGAGCTGTTTAATCTTATTCCTGTGGTATCTGCCAAGGAAACACAAACACAGGGATGTCTGGCTGGCCTCCAGCCCTCTTCAGATGGCAGGACACATATGGAAGTGAGAGTGACCATGTTGAATGTGGCAGCAGAGCTGCTCTCCTTAATTGCACCATCTGTCCTTGCAAGGCTGAGTGCCCTTGCTCACTGAACAGGGTCAATTTTAAAGCTCTGCTTGGGCAACTCGAGTTAATCTGTCCAGACACACCTGTGAGTCTGACAAGGCTGGGAGCACAAGGATTGGATGGGTGGACAGCCTGGCATTAACACAACTCAGCTCCCGGTCTCCTATGGCCTCTTGTGCATCGTGAGGGAACAGAACAGCTCCTTGTTTTAATGGGAAAAACTGTTTGGAGAGGAGAGGCAGCTCCACCAGGCCATGACTGAGATGACCTTGAACTACCCAGGCCTCAGAGTACATGAGAACTGCAGTCACAGAGTCACAGAGGAATCATGGAATCTTTCAGATTGGATAATTTGTTTTGGATTGATCATCAAGTTCCAAACCCCCACCGTGAGCAGGGAATCTTCCACCAGTCCTTATCCAGCCTGGTCTCAGTCACTTACACACATAAAAAAGTAAGGTAATATCAGGCCCAAAATACTCCCAAATTTGCTGTATTCTTGTTTCTGCTCCTCAAGGTCTTAGATACACTTGGATTTCTCCTGGTTTTGGGTATCATTATCAATCCCCAGTCCTCACAGTCTGCTCTGAGTGCAATATTCCACACGGTGGATATTTGCAGCTTCATTTCCAACTGCCCTGCTTTCAATATATGTCCTTTATCTGCTGAAGCTGTGGCTGCCCCATCCCTGGAAGTGTCCAAGACCATTTTGGATGGGGCTTGGAGTCAACCTGGGATAGTGGTGGGTATCCCTGCCCTTGGCAGGGGGGTGGAATGAGATGATTTTTAAGGTCCCTTCCAACCCAAACCACTGTATGACTTTATGATTCTATGAACTCATGTAAAACTGCCCAAAAACCTCTACCAAAAAAAACCTTTCAGAGCAGGACTGTGACCGAAAATATGACAGATTCTGGTAGATGGATGGAGAGCAAATACAAAACTCAAGAACATTGATAAATCTTGAACAACTCTTCCAAACATCAGCTGCAAGTACTGCTGGCAAATTATCTTCCCCGTGGCGAAGAATGAAGTCTCCTCTTCCATTTTCATACACTTGAAACAGCTCATAAGGAACCTGAATTCAGCTATATAATTTTCCTTGTTTCCAATTCACTTTTTGTTCAAGGTCCCCTCAAAGCCAAGCATTTTTGGAGGAAATGTGTTTTAAAAGATGCTTTAATACCCTTCACTACAGACTGCCTTAGGCACACTGTGAATGGAACAACTGAAATGTTTATTCTAAGCTGAAAGCCAGGAAATATTTCCTGGCTGTTCCAAGCTGTTGATGCTAAGGTGACACTTGTCTGTTTTGTTCCAACATGATACTCCTTGACTTTCCTTGGTTCCATCCTCACACCCTGGCTACTCCCTCAAAATGTCAGGTATTCTCTTTTGTTGCAAGATATGTGAGTAAAAATTTGATTAAAGTGCTCATGTTGTTTATGGCCAGTGCTTTGCCAGATTTTATCCCCAAAAATAAAGATTTCTTCTTATAGGTAATGATGGGCCTGCCTTGATCCAGACCTTAAGGAATGAACCTAAGATTTCTAGACATTCCCATATTCAGGCAGCTCACAGCCAGCTGGTGTTGCTAAAAACCAGATTCATAAATATTTACATGGGAGATGGAAAAGCTAATAGACTCTGCTGTCCGTTTTGCCAGGCAGTTCAGCTTGTTACGGTCATCACTTAATTCTAATAGATTTTTGTTACAATTCAGTGTAAACACCTCGAGAAACCCTGATTACTTGCTTGGAGCTCAGCAGGAGAACAGTTTGCAGCTTGGATTAGTTTGGGAGGCATCAGGCTGTTCATTACCAAAGGGCGACTTTTGAAGAAGCTCCATAATTGGTTGTTTTCATGAAGGATTTCAGTTTCAAGAGAGCAGAGAATGAGCACAAGCCACCAGTGTCTCCAGCCAGCAGAATATCCCACAGTCTACTCTATTTTTTTTTAATGTTGGAACTAAATTTCACCCTCACTTTCACTGGAGGCCATTCCCCTTGGTGGTGCTCACCTCCACAACTCCTGTTTCCCAGGAGTTAGGGGTAAAAAATCAAATTTATTCATGAAGTATCAGTCTGCAGACTTGAAGTCAGTTTGTCAGAGCAAATTCCAGATGTCTGTAGGATATCTCCTTAAATTCACTTTTCTTATTGGAATCATGGACTCATCAAGGTTGAAAAAGGTCTCCAAGATCATCAAGTCCAATATGCAACCAAAAGTCCAACCTTTGGTTGAAAGTTTTACTGTATCCTCCTATCCTGGAAAGGTAAAATTTCCAGAAACACAGAAATCCAATTAGAGTTTTTAAGAATATTAAATAGATTTTGAGCACTTCAAGTCAGTAGGAGTAAGACAACAAATGACGAGACAGATTTGTGCAGAGAGGAGTAATTGAGAGCTTTCAAGACATGCTACTAGTCCATCTTTTTTTTTCACCCAGTACACAAAACAGATTTGTAAAGGAAAAAAAAGTGGTTTTTACATGAGTTTTGCTTCATTTCTTCATCTCCAGAATCTTATTTAGTCCATGGCTACCAGAATAACCCTTGTGACTTCATTTTCAAATGTTGCTCTTACCCACATGATTAATTCAGCCAAGAAAATGAAATTTTTCTCCCATTTAAACCAAAGCTTCTTTGCCTCCACCTCTCCATAAAATACTGGAGATTTGGATGTTGAGGGAGGAAGAATCCATCACATTTGAATTTTGGAGGATAATGCAGCACAAACCCTATTTCTCTCACATCAACCCAAGACGTTCCCTCCTCCTCATGCCCTCCCTTTCTCTGCATCTTTGTGGCTTCATTCCTTGGGGGGAAAAAAAAGGGTTTTGGGACAAGATAACCACTAAATAAACAGGTTTTTAGCACACCTGCAAATGGAACAGCTCCAGCTATTGGCAACTGCAATTATTTAATGAAGTAAGGAGTTTCCATTGATTTTGTGACTCCAGATGGAAATTAAAAGGCCTGTTATAATTAGCCCTAAACTCTCCTATTTATTATTGAGCTGAGCTGTGTCTGTTCGAATCTTTCTGGCTGGAAATGATGGTGCAGCTGCACCTTGTGTTCTGCGTGGATAATTCAGGTTCAAACCTACACCAGGGTGGGGTGGAAGAATCGTTTCTTTTTCCTTTACCAAACCTCTTGTGTCAGAAGCACACAGCTCATGGAAGGAATTGGAGAAGAAAAGATTTCAGAGAGATTTTAGAGCACCTTCCAATGCCTAAAGCAGCTCTGAATGACCCCAGACATTGTTGTCTCTTGCCCTGTACAGTGGAAGGGTTCTGGATCTCTTCACTGTCCAGCCAGGAGATTTTTCCTTTAGCCAGCTTTAGAGAGTGCTGGTAAAATGCCAGTGGGATTTAAAATGGATTTGAGAGGGTGCAGGGTAGGTCTGAGTTGGTGAGAAGTGGATATGAACCTCAAGGAACAATCAAACAGAAGAGAACATGGTAAAATCTGGAGTGGGATTCATGGAGTGATAAACTGGCATCAGGACACAGGAATGAGTGAAGACCCAGACAAAGGCTCTAGCTTGATTCTGATTTACATTTAGAGCTCCCCATCCCAAAATTTCACGCTGGACAAGATGTCTGGAAGCTCCTCATCCAAACTCCAATCCTTATGATCTCCGAGAAATGAGATTTCACAAGATCCCTGGTGGCCTGTTGCACCGCTGCCTTATTCCACTAGGAAAAAAAATAAATCCTTCTCCCACAAAAAAGATCAAGCTTGAATTTTTCTATGGTAGAAATTCTCATACCCTCTAGAGTGGAAGGGTTGATGTTTTAAAACCAGCTTTAGTCTGTACCTGATGCCCAAAGAGAAAGAAGTAGAAATAGAAACATTTCAAAGTCCTGAGTTTTATAAATATTTCTCATGTTATTAAGGTCAAGTTTTACCTATTTGTTGTCAGAGCTGCAAAGGTAAAAGCCAGTAAAGCAGAGAGGATGTGTAAATTGAATTATGTGCTAGAAACAATAATTAAAAAGGGAAAAAAGGAAGGGAAAAAAGGCTCCTTCCCCAGATGTGTGATGTCCCCGTGTCCACCACAGAGCAAGAAGGATCAGGTGAAAAGAAGAATGAGGTGGGAAGGAATTGTGCCACACTGACTTATTAAAAACAGCACAGTTTGGTGTCAAAATCATCTCTGGTGATGGGAAGAGGAAGGTGTAGATGTTAGAAATCTTTAGGGCATTTTTATAGGTCATGCAGGCCAGTTGCCCAGCCTCAAGAAACAGCTGAGCTACAGGAGGTTTCAAATAATCAACCAAATTTGAATTACTGATAAACACATTTTTATATCCACGAGCATTGTGACAACACAGTTGGAAAGCAACAGTGCCTTCTTCTTGGGGAAAAAGGTTGAAAATCATGGAATACATCATGGAACCAGACAGAAAGAAGAAAAAAGCAATTATGCAGATACTATTTTGTACTGAACTCTCTTTAATCACTGAGGGTTTGGTACATCCATAAAATCTAAAGATTTCTGACATTATAATATGAGATTAGGATACGATTAATGTGGGGAAAGAGTTATTTAGAGTTGTATTCCTGTGGTTTACATATCTACATAAGAGTTTTCTCAGGGACCTGAACAGAGACACTTTTCTAGACAGCACAGGAATCAACTCAGATGTTTGGGAGGTCAAACAGTAAATGGGTTGTTCATCAGGCCAGCCAGAAAAAACAGGATAAATCCTGCTCAGAAAAAAAGCTGAAAATTGGGAAAAAAGGGTCCTCCTTCTCATAGGACATCTCCCATCTCTTATTCCTTAGTACATTGTGTTTTGGCACCTTTATTTTAGGTCAAAGACTGTCATTGCTTAGCACTATTCTACCTTCCTGCTCTATTTTTTTACCAAAAGTGTGTGATTTTTTTTTTATTCCTGCTTTTAAAAAACTATAATTCAGGACAGCTTATGAAATAGAAAATATGGCCAGAGAAAAGATATATATATGTATAGATAGATATCACTTCTTAAATTATTTTTTTTTTATTCCTGCTTTTAAAAAACTATAATTCAGGACAGCTTATGAAATAGAAAATATGGCCAGAGAAAAGATATATATATGTATAGATAGATATCACTTCTTAAATTTTATTTTTTTTTTTTAGTTATTCTTCAAAAGGTAACAAAAATAACTGTGAAGCTGTTGGGAATAGCTTGGACATGTGATGGGAGATTGATCTGAAATTGAAAGATGAGCCCTTCAGTGATAATCAGGAACATGATTTCTTCAGTGGAGTGAAACGGAGCTTAGCAGATGACTCGATTACAGTTCCTAATTACTTATCAGATGCTGCTCTTGAGCCAAGCAAAAAAAAAAAAGAAAAAAGGGCATAACAAGTTCCAGTGGCTGGAAATTCAAGTCAGCGAAATTAGAACTGAATTTGAGATGTACATCTTAAATCATGAGGTTAAACCAACCTTCAGAGCAGACAAGCAGTGGACGTGATAAATTCTCTCATCAATTATTCTCTTTAGGGGAAGATTATGTATTCCTCTATTAAAAAAAAAAAAAAAGGAAAGAATAAAAAAGTTTTCCATGCAGTTTAAAAGAAATAAATGGGAGAGTTTGTGGATATTTCATGCTCTGAACTATGTAGGTCAGACAAGGTTCTCAGAAGGACTTTGCAAGGTTTGAAACGAAACCTAGGTTGGTTTTCTCTCCCACTATCCAAAGGAAGCTCCTTTTTAACAACATCCAGCCTTCAGCAGTAGCCCTTAATTTGTTAATTTGTTGAAGCCTGCTGAAAAGACACCAGGTTATCGATTACATTGGATTGTGTCATTTCAGGACTGATTCAGGGTGGTTTCCATGTGCAAAAAGAGGCAAGAGAAATATTCGGGACCTGACAACCCCCAGACCCCAGAGTAAGGATGAGGGATGTGCTCCACGGATGGGATGCACATGGAGCCGCCTACAGAAGGGTCTCCTCAAGGTTTTACGTCCTAGAACTTTTCATGAGTTTCAGCCCCCAAAAGACAGCAAATTCTGGCTGGTTTTGCATAAACTAGGAGATCTCCAAGAACTGGTGGTGCAATAAATACACAAACTCCTATTTCCTCTCTGGTGCTCATGGGTCGTTGACATTGGTGGGTGTTAGCAAAGGCTGTCGCTGCTTAGTGGGGTGCCGGAATGATCCTAAAAACAAGGAAAAGAAAATTAGGGCATAAGTAGGATTGAAAGGTCGTGGATGAATCTCTTCCAGGAAATTCCATACAAAAAAAAAAAAAAAAAGAAAAAGAAGAAGCAAAGGAGCAGATGTCTCCTTGATTAACCAACCTCTGTTGTCTTCATAAATCACTTTGTGCTGCCATATCTGAGTCCCAGAAATCCAGAGAAGTATTTGCACACTTAATTCCTGTTTAAGGAGCTAAATCCCTTTTAAAACCCTTTGTCTTGTAAATACTTTTGTGGATCTGAGCCTTGTGGCTCTGATCTAAGAGGGGCTGAAATGAGAAATACACAATCCTTGCTGTGTAAGGCTACATGATAAAGGGTAAGATTAAAGGGAAATACTGAGAGGGGTATTGGAAAATTTACCGTGGGACCTTCATAGCCCATGAGTGAAGGTGGAACCTCACAAAATCAGGAATAATCTGACCTAGTGGAAGGTGTCCCTGCCCATGGAAGAGGGATTGGAACTGGATCATCTTTAAAGTCCCTTTTAACCGAAACCATGATCTGATTCCATGATTCTATGAATCCATGATTTCCTGCATTTTGGCACAGGGGATTTAGGACTGTCTATTCTCACAGGGGTGGCAGCAGCTGGAAAGAGGGATTAGATTATTCAATGTCAATTTTTTCTCTCCCTGTTGCAGAATGGGCTCTAAACCACCCATCTCCCACTGAATCAAGAAAGTGAATTTAACTATTTTTTAACTCTGTGCCCATGCAGGCCACTTCAATGACAAGAACTGAACCTGGATGAGTGGGAAAACCCTACAAATCCCTGAATCAAAGGGAATTTCTCAACTAACCAGGCTGAAATTCCTGATACAGTTCAATTTTCCCAACCTATCTTTCTTTCAGCTCTGTGGCTGGACCTCACTTCTGGTCCCATGTTTTTACAGAATTTTGCACAACAGGAATCTTGTCCAAGGTAAACCTGAGGCCAACCAGAAGGAAAAAATGAGTGTAAGTCTGCCTTTTTACCATATTAATCATTCTTGTACCTACCACATCTCACTCAGAACAGCACAGCTCATTATAGGGAGAGAAATGCTAACAGAAAATGATAATGAGTGTCAAACCACCAGAAATGTGAGATTCTGGCCTGAGGAGAAATTAATGTGATTCACAAACTTGATCTGATCCCAGAAAGTGGGAGAACATTTCTCCCCATCTTCACATCCCTGTGGTGCTCAGTGATTTTACAGAGACCTTCAAAACCCTGCTAATTTGTGCAATTTGGTTGGGGGAAATCTGAGTTTATCTGATTTTGTTAATATTTTGATACTTTCCATGAAAAATAGCAAAAGAGAATCTAATTAAACCAACACATTTTAACCTTATTTTGTTAGGGCTGGTGTAATGCTGAGCTCACTAATTTGCAAAACTAATAAGTGTGGTCTGACCCAGAGTTGCTTTTTACAGCGTCAATTTACCCAGGAAGTCTGGAAAGCTGGGGCTCTTTACTTTTTTTTTTTTTTCCCCCCAGTATTTAATTCGTTGTGTTCAGCTGAAGCCCTAATTAAAATCTTGCAATGTAAAAAGATTCCAGAATTCTGCAAAAGCATAATGAAGCTTCAAAGCCTTTTTTTTCCCCTCCTTTTTCTCAAAGATATTCTGTAGGGTCTAAGCCAAGTCCTTGCTTTGAAACTTGTCGATCAAGAGTAGGAAGAAAGAAGAACAAAGTGAACAAATCACTGCATGAAGGAAGCAAAACTAAAGGGAACAAACTACAGGCAAAATTTGTGATTTCCTTTTCCTTGTGAGTCATGACAAAACCTATCTCCCACTAAAACAGAGCTGAATTCACTTTTGTCTCTGGGCAAGATAACACTGAAATGTTTTCCAGGAGTGTTTTATTTAAAATTATTTTAATGAATTTTAAAGGAAGAATTTCTGATGGAATTTTTTTCCTTTGGTTCCCTTTTCATCTTAGTTGTACATTATATTAATCATAAAAATTGTACAGATTATAAGGATGTAATGTTTCAGGCCTTTATTGTGTTTCTGAATTAAGTTTTCAAGGTCTGGTCCAGTTAGAGAAAAAAAATAATACATTGATATAAATTTTGGGGGGTCAAGACCTTTCACCTTTCATCAAAGAGTGAATGGGAGCAAAAAGAAAAATATTCTTTCAAATGCATGTAGTTTTCTGCAACTTAAATCTCAACCAGTCCTCTGAGACAGAGGAGAGAAATCCATTAACCTAGGCTTATTTTCTGTATCTAATTTAAGACAAATCATTCACAAGGAAAGTCCCGTGTCATCCAAAGGAGATGAGCCCTTTTCCAAAATCTGCTGATGAACAAATTTTAGGCAAACCCTCTGGAGCTGCTCCAGCTGGGACTACAGTTGTGGAAGTGGACACCAGACCTGTTATCTTCCCTCTCAGGCAAAGGCATTGGCTTAGGTTGGAAATGCAAGATGTGGCTGGAGGTGTGTATTCTATTCCCATCTGTTAGAGCTGGGGCAGTTAACTTCTGTTAATTGGGCATTTTTCTTTATCTCTTCCACAATCCATCCTCCCTCCAGGAGATCTCTGCTGTTAATGGGCCAGTGAGTGTCACTGCATGGCTGATAAAATTACATCATCCCTTAGGGAGATGCTCCGCCCAGGAGGAGGAGCTAAACATTCCTTCCTGGATATAGTCTGACCCTGGGAAAACCACAGCAGCCTTTTCCCACTGCATTCCCATAGGAGCAGCTTTCTTCTCCACTGCATTCCCAGAGGAAGACCAGGCCCATCTAGAGCACCCCTGGAGTTTCAGAGGAAAACTCCACCCTTCTCCAGGATCCCTCCTCCAGCAGAACCACAGCTGGCACTGCAGGAGGGCTGAGCCACCACAGGATGGGACTGTGCCACCACCCTGCCCACAGGGTGTCAGGTCCTGTTCTGTCAGTGGTTTTGGTGTTGTTTTTTTTTTCACTATTGTATTTTTATTTTTAATTTTCCTAGTAAAGAACTGTTATTTCCTACTCCCATATCTTTGCCTGAGGGCCCCTTAATTTCAAAGTGATAATAATTCAGAGGAAGGGGGTTTACATTTTCCATTTCAAGGGAGGCTCCTGCCTTCCTTAGCAGACACCTGTCTTTTCAAACCAAGACAGGCACAAGTTTGGGTTCTATAAATGAAGTCCCATGAACTTCAGTCCCATGAACTGAAGTCCCAAGGAAAGGCATTTTTTCTGGAAGTCTCTGAGGCAGGATGAGCTACTGACTACCAAGCCAGATTCATTTCCAAAATGCTCAAACAGCTTCCCTTTAATCCTGGTCTCTGCTCTTCAAGAGGAGGGAGCAGAGAGAGGTGACTCTGAATGTTTGGCAGCAGAACAGGAAGTGCCTGTGCTCTTCACGGACCTGAGCATTTGGGAATCACAGGATTTCATCCCACGGCAGCTCAGGGAAACAACTGGAGGCTGTCAGGACGAAAAGCATCACAAAAAAGAGGAAAGTGGAGCTGGAAGGAACCTCGTGGGTCAATGTGTGTAAAATCACAGCAAAAATGTTCCATCAATGGCAGTGTTATACACAAGGATATCAAGGGCTACTAATTTGTCCCAGGCATAAATATATTCAGGAAAGCTAAATGAAACCTCTCTGGCAGTAATTAAACTTTGACCTGATTCTCAGGGATGAATTTTAATTGCAACACACTGCATAGCTTTGATTTAATTTCGTTCTGTTGGATGCAATTGCATTTAAGCAAATCACATACCATCGATTGGTGGTTGTTTGGAGCAAATACTATTTATTTCCTCTACAGCAAATTATTTTTAATGGAATTCCTGGAATTGCATTTAAGTGTGTTGCAGTTAGTCGAAATAGATTGAATTAGGGCGCGTTGAATGAAAAACCACTGAAAACAGGCCGGAATTAAGTTGCATCAAATTTTGTTAAATTTAATGGGACAGTGAATTGCATTTCCACTGAAGCAAGGACAGGGAGGCAAGGGGAGCAAAATGAAGGTTGAACAGAAGTCATCAGAGAAGGGAGGAAGCTGGAAACAACTGGAATAAGGAGCTGAAGGCAACAGCAGTGCTTATATTAGAGATAACACATTATTACTCTAAACCCATCTAAATATTTCTCTGGTAATTCAAGACCATCCAGTTCCAACCCCCTGCCATGGTCAGGTTCATCTTCCACTGACCAGCTTTCTCCAAACCCCAATCTGACCTTGAACACTTCCAGGGGGCATCCACAGATTTTTCACCCTCACAGCAAAGAATTTCTTCCTGCTATCCAATCTACTTGGAAATTTCAGAGGGCAGGATTTGATGAACAAGTCAGTCCCTGCTGATCTTTATTGCTCCTGACAGGAGCTTCAGTGACATCTCAGTCAGGAGAAGCAGAGGAACTGAAAGCAGTGTAGGTGCAGATGGAAACCAAGGATGGAGATACCAATGGATTTCCACATCAGCCTGATGCTCCACAGCCTAGGGGAGGCTGAGGCAAGGCAGAGAAGCTTGCAAGGAAGTATGGAATGTTTATTTCCTTCCTTCCTTTCTTTCTTCCTTCCTGAAGAAGGAAGGCGTGGATGAAAGGTTCTTAATCTGATTTTGATTGGTGATAAAATTAATTTCCCCAAGTCGGGCCTGTTTTGCCCATGATGGAATTGCTGAGTGATCTCCCTCTGTCCCTTAACTTGACCTACAAGGTTTTTGTTATATTTTCCCAGGGAGCAACTGGAAGATGTGATGGATTGAAAAAATGGACTGAAAGATGTTAGAGAGGAGAAAGTTCCTTACCAAGGATGGCAGAAATCTCTGCTCTGGTGCCTGGAGCAGCTCCCTCCCTCATTCTTCACCCCTTGGTGTCTGCAGGGCTGTTTCTCCCATTCTTCTCTTAGCCAACACTTCTGCAGGTCGTTTTATCCCCTTTTAAAATTTGTTATCCCAGAGGTGGTGTTCCCACTATTCCTGATGAGCTTGGCCTTGGCCAGCTGTCACTGTCCCTATTGGACATTGGGAAGCTTCTGGCAGTTTCTCACATAAACTTCTTCACCCCTTGGTGTCTGCAGGGCTGTTTCTCCCATTCTTCTCTTAGCCAACACTTCTGCAGGTCGTTTTATCCCCTTTTAAAATTTGTTATCCCAGAGGTGGTGTTCCCACTATTCCTGATGAGCTTGGCCTTGGCCAGCTGTCACTGTCCCTATTGGGCTTTGGGAAATCTTCTGGCAGCTTCTCACATAAACCATCCTTGAAGCCATTCACTATCAAAACTTTGCCGTGCAAACACAATTTCCCTGGTAAGTCAGAAGGTATCACCTACAGGGACACCATGAGCTACCCTCCTTACAAATCAGAATGTTTCAAAAGCTTCAGAAGGCTTTTTTTAAAAAGTATTATTTGCTGTTGTTAAACTTTTAAACTGCTACTTTCTTCCTGTTTGTATAATTAATTGCTTGGAAGAGAAGCCTGCTCTTATCCAGGCCCGTGGCAGGGGGTTGGTAATAAATGACCTTTCCAACCCAAATTATTTCATGATTCTATGAAAAAAATACGATATGCATTTCTTCTATCTCACTCTGAACCGTGTGATTCCTAAATAGGAATGTTTAGTGCTTGTTTAAGTTTATTCAGTAACAACTTTGGGTTTTTTAGTGTAAACGGCATCCCCTCCTTCTCTGCCCTTTTCTCTCACTGTGGCAGTGTTTCTGCTGAAGCCCAGCCAGCTCTGCCAGGCTGCACATCACAGAGAGGAAAAAGTTCAGCCAGTCTCTACACTGTCAGCAAAGGCTGATCTCCCCTCCTTGCCCAGCCATCACTCGTTGCCTTCTCTGTGTTTAATTCTCCCATTTTGCACATTGTGCCAATTTCAGAGTGCTCTAAATGTCAGGGTAATACAACAGCAACAGTTCATCTCATCGTTAACCAGGAGGCTTGAGGGAGGAGGAATCAGAGAGCAGCAATTCATTAGTGAGGCTTTTTTATTCCTTGCTGGTAAGCAGGGCTTGTGCCTGTGCACCCTGAAGAGAGTGGCCCTTGTAAAGATTCTCCTTTTACCCTGAAAATTAGGAAATGTGGGATGAGAACGCTCTTGCCTTCCTTGAGCCTTGCAGAGATTGAGTCTGTGGGTAGTTCCCAGTGACTGATTCTCCAGAAGCCCTCAAAATTAATGGAATCGTGGAATGGTTTGTGTTGGACACTAAGGAACATCTTTCTCCACCCTTTTCACTATCCCAGATGCTCCAAGCCCTGTCCAACCTGGCCTTGGACATTTCCAGGGATGGGGCAGCCACAGGATCCCTGCACAACATCTGCCAGGGCCTCACCACCATCCCAGGGAAGAATTCCTTCCCAATATCCAGTCTAAACATGATATCAGATAAACAGCTAAATCTGTCAAATTTAGCCTTAGACACCAGCCTGCAGCAAAATATTTACATATTTTTATATTTTAATGATTTATATCCATAGATAATTTTATAAAATACATTAATGAAAATTATCATTTACATCCAAAGAGGAGGTCATGGCTAGACAGGAAGAGGAATTGTTTATCTGCAGCATTCCTTAAAGGAAAATTACTTCAAACATATCCCAGAGCTGTTTCTTAGGCAGAAATCTCAGTAGGAGAACAACAGCCACACCAGCTTTGGAGTCAAATCCCAGTGGAATGAGCAGGCAGACAACCAGATGGCAGGAACTAATTTTGTTTAAATAATTAGTGAAATTAATAGGTAAGTTGATAGAATAAAAGCATCAGAGGACATGGATGGCTGCATGGATGGACAGGAATGAGAGATGTGTCTAAAATAAGAAAGATGTCACCTTGTTTGTGGCCCAGGAGACTCCAAATCACACAAATGTTGGTTTTTTTTCAACGTGAAATAAAGCTTCTGCTTTATTTCATATAAATTCTGCCTGTGGTGCCATCCCGGACTCACACAGCAAAGGTTCCTGGCTGACATTTTAAGAGATGAAATAAGGAAACACCTAAAATAGTTCTTTTTTTTTTTTTTTCTTTAATTCAAAAAAAATTAGTTTGCATAACCGCAGAAGCACAAAGAATAAATGAGTTTGTGTGTGTGTGTGTGTTACTGCACTTTGCATAAGCTTTGCTTTTCCAGCCCTCTAGTGGAAAGGGAGAGGAATAAGGAAAGGATTTTCAGGATTGTCATCCTGCTGGAAATACTATTTCACAGAGAATATTAAAGGTGGGAAAGACTCACAAGACCAGAGGTTTTCAGTGTATGGTGCAGTTTTTCTCACTTCTCACCTCAAAAGCTGTTCCAGAAAACCTCACCAGGAGGTCTTGGCTTTTTGTGACAGTGGATTCATGGAATAATTAAGGTTGGCAAAGACCTCCAGGATCCTAAAGTCCAGCCTTTGACCACTGTGCTCATTAAACCACATCGTGGTTTTTTAACTTCCAGAGGTGGTGGCTCCACCGCTTCCCTGGCCAGTCTATTCCAATACTCAACCACTTTTCCAGTGCAGGAATTTTTCCCAATATCCAGCCTGAATCTCCCCTGGCACAGCTTGAGGCCATTTCCCCTCGCATATGTCTCGTGGGTCCAGGTGCAGGCCAAGCTGAAGATGCATTCCCAGCTGTGTCCATGTAAAATGCTGCAGGATTTGGGATTAAACAAAGCTTCTAATGACATTTCCTACAAACCTTTGCTAGCAGGGAGCAGCACTATGTAAAATATGTTTGAGGTTTAATCTCCTTAAAAGTTATACCAGGGGCCAAAGCAATAATTAGAATATAAATATCTTTTATAGAGGCTTCAAAGTATTGGTGGGAGAGGGGGGGGTAATATGTAAAAATTGAGTTAGTGATGTAGGGAAAAGTGAAGAATTGGTTATGTGAAACATGGAAAGAATGAAAATGAAAGGACTCTACTCCTGAGTTAATAGTGCTGATGGATGAAATGCCACTGGCTGAGCACATCCCATCTTGTTATGCCTCTGCTCTGAGGCAAACGGAGCTTGAATAGCCTCCCTCCCCCTGAGAGCAAATAAAAGAGATTTAATTCAAACAAAAGCTGCTGAGGACAAACAAGGGGAAGAGATACAGTGGGAAACAGGCAAGGAAGAATGAAAGGAGCTAGACAGGCAGTGCTAAATGAGCAAATAACACACTGGCAGTGGGATACTTGTGCAGGGTTGAATTACCAGGAGAACAGGGATGGAGCAGTCTCTGGAGGGGAATGGCAGCCGAGAATCGACTGCTGGCAGATCACAAAGTCATGGAATCATTGAGTCATTAAAGCTGGGAAAGACCTCCAAAGTGAAGTCCAGCCTTCAACCAAAGTAAAGTGAAGTCCAGCCTTCAACCAAACATCACCACGCCCAATAAACCACATCAGGAAATGCCACATCAGCTCACTGTCTGAACACTTCCAGGGACAGCGACTCCACCACTTCCCTGGGCAGCCTGTTCCTGATGAAATTGTCCCCAGGCCATCCTGGATCCTTTCCACCATTGGGAGAAAATCACAACCATCCCCTGAACCCACCAGCACCTCCCTCCTCCCACCCTCCTCTCTGGTTTATCTCTCTTTTGCTTAACCCTGGGCAGAAGCCACGGGATGTTTTGTGGCTTTGTGTTCAGGGAATGCAGTCAGGAATCTTTTCTGGTGTCTCAAACAGTACCCTGATTAGCCCTGAAGCCTAGAGAAATCCATTGTGTTTGGGTTCAATCCACCTCACCATCTTTCCTCCTTTTATTGTTCACTGGCAGCACATGAATAGTCTGATACTGCCTGGGTATCAGAAAATTGAGTTTGCACATTATTTTTGCTTATAAACCACAAAAAACTCCAACTCTTCAGAATTTGCTTTTCCCTGCTTTTACCTTATCAGTCTATTTCTTTGAAAAGCACAATTCACTTTGCATGCAAGCCCAAGATTTTTGTTGTTGAGCAGTTTCACAGATAAGCACGGAGAAGTGGGTGAAAAAACCCAAATAATTCACAATTTATTTGAACCTGAGAGAGGAAAAAGAGAGAGCAGGGGGATGATGCCAAAGCTTCAGCAGTAATTCACAAAGTCAGAGCTCAGTGAAGGATGGCTGTCTGTGGGTGACAGCAGTGGCACAGCACTTTTCACACCAACCAGCCTAGGTGGTGCTATCTCCTGCCCCTCCTTTTGGAAATATAAACCTTTTTGAAGGTGTGGCCGTGCAAACAGGTGTGGACCTATTCATTGAAAAGCTGAGGGAACTGCAGTGCATCTCAGCAAAATTACAGAAGCAGAATGAAGTCACTCCTGCAGCCTGAGAGGAAAAAAATATTTTGAAAAACAGAACAAAATCTTTGCACTCATTCTTGGTAAAAAATGTGAGTAACTCTAATAAAAATAAAGAATTCATTTATACTGTTTTAAGGCCTGTGAGAAACTGCATCCAGACCTCCCTTTCCTCCCAGACTGTTCCTCTAGTGGCTGAGTTGGGATATTAGGAAAAATTTCTTCACCAAAGGTGTTGTCAGGCATTGGAATGGACACCCCAGGGAAGAGGTGGGGCAGCCATCCGTGGTTTTGAAAATAAAAATTTTGTGGATGTGGCATTTGAGGACATGCTGAACGTGGTGGTGGTGCTGGGTTCCTGGCTGGGTTCAGTGAGCCTGGTTTGATCTCTTTGCCCCTTCAAATCCAGCCTAAAACTCCATTATCTCTGCTAACAACTGCACAAAAACATCGTTCCCTTTTTGGGACAGGTGTGTCTTTCCTCTGTGAAACTCTCAGGGATTTAAAGTCCAGGTCACTCTGAGGCAGGTGCACCACCAGATCTGTTTTCCTCCTGGACAAATCCATCCAGGCAGGCTGGAAACAGCAACCAGCAGGCACCAGTGACTCAAACACTGCTCTGTCCCAGCAAGACAGCATAGAGCTGTTCCAGCCTAAGAACAGGGAAAGATATTTTGATACCAGCTCTGAGCAACAGTGCAGATGCCAGAGACTTTGTTTATTGTGTCTGAGTTCTGGGGGTTATTTTAAAATTCCTTCCTTTTTTTTTTTTTTTCCCCGTTAATTTTCCCTGCTGCTATCAGACTCTGTTTCCTCTTTTTCTCTTAACGTTTTACTTGCTTTCTTCAGTTTTAGTATGAACCATCTTCCTCTGGAATTCTTGCCCCTTTCCACCACATCTTGACTTTAAATAAGATGCTGAAGTTTTGCACCTCTGTGCTAGAGTCTAATTCCAACCTCAAGCCTCACAATCCTAACCCTTGGTTTAAAGATGAAGGTTTTTCCAAAGTTAGGGCAGCAGCTTGAACACAGCCTGTGTTTCCAGGATGGGGACTGGGGAAAACAGCTCTCTGCAAGATAAAAAACTCAGGCTGACACTTCAGGAGGAGGTAATTTAGGGAAACACCTGGGTGTTTTCTTCCTCTTCTCCCCAGCAGT
Source organism: Passer montanus (assembly GCF_014805655.1). Classification (NCBI taxonomy): domain Eukaryota; kingdom Metazoa; phylum Chordata; class Aves; order Passeriformes; family Passeridae; genus Passer; species Passer montanus. The sequence continues at coordinate 916,066 of NW_024356506.1, read as the reverse complement.
CCTGCCCAAGCCAAGATTGGGTACAATGCCCTCAGCAAGGCTGCCCATTCTCATCCAGAAGGGAGAAGCTGATTTGAGAAAGAAGAAATAGAAATTGCGGTCCTCATATCACTTTTGGTTGATGTCCCACCTCAGAAAATACTTAAAGCAACTTAGAAAAGAAAAAATCATTAATCTCTTTCTTCATCCCCTCCTGTGTCTGTGATTGGACAAACTGGACAAGAAGAAAGGAAAATTACTTGCAGACTTGTCATAGAGACTGTGCTGGAAATTCTGGAAATAGTCTGGATGGAGAATGGTTGGGAAGGTGAATTGAGGAAGCAAAAGAAGTAGCAAAGGTTAGGAGATGGATGGCAAGTGTTGGTGACCCCAAGATTTCTAGCTCATTTCAATCCCAGCCTTTTTTTTTTTTTTTTTTTTAATGTTTTTATGTTTATGTGGCTCTTAGGGAAACCCAGGTCAAGAGATAAAGGAGGTGCAGAGGGGAATCAGGGAAAAGCAAAAACTCGTGGGTTAAGAACAGTTTAATAACTGAAGCAAATAATACTGGAGGTAATAATAATAATAATAATAGTAACAATAATAGTGGGAGAGAGAGAGAGAGAGAAAGAAAAGTAAAACACGAACAAGCAGTAATGCACAATAAACACCTGCTGACCAATGCCCTGCCAATACCAGGATGGTTCAGCTGTGGGTTACTCCAGTTTCAGACTGTGTTCATATTTCCACAACATTTAGGCACTGCTGACACCTTAAGTCATAAAAACATCAATTAAATGTTGATTTTGTAAAAAGAGAAGAGAAGAGAAGAGAAGAGAGAGAAGAGAAGAGAAGAGAAGAGAGAGAAGAGAAGAGAAGAGAAGAGAGAGAAGAGAAGAGAAGAGAAGAGAGAGAAGAGAAGAGAAGAGAAGAGAGAGAAGAGAAGAGAAGAGAAGAGAGAGAAGAGAAGAGAAGAGAAGAGAGAGAAGAGAAGAGAAGAGAAGAGGAGAAATCTCATCAGTCCATATAAATACCTCCAAGGTGGGTGTTGAGAGGATGGTCCCAGACTCCTTCCAGAGGTGCCAAACAACAGGACAAGGAGCAGTGGCCATAACTAAAACACAGTTCCATCTCAACTTGAGGAAGAACTTCTTTCATGGAGGGTGTCAGACCACTGGAACAGCTGCCCAGGGAGGGTGTGGAGTCTCCCCCTCTGGAGATATTCTAAACTCACTTAGACACATTCCTGCTCCAGGTGACCCTGCTCTGGCAGGGGGTTGGACTGGATGACCTTCAGAGGTCCCTTCCAACCCTAATTATGTGATTCTGTGCCACCAGCTCCTTTCCTCTTTATCTTGAGGCATTATCTGCTCTTTCCTGAGTACCCAGGGATGCTGGGGTTTATTCTCACAGCATTGTACTGAAAAAGGTGCCTTTTGCAGAGGGAAAATCAGGGCCCAGACAGGTGCTTGGTTACATGGAGTGTCTTTCAGAGTGGGAAAAAAAAGTGGAAACCAGGTCTACAAACCCCAGAGCATTTGAGATGCATTCAAGTTGATTTTAAATTCATTAACTCAAGTATCAGTGTATTAACTGAGCCAGGATGGAATGAAGCATGAGCTAATTTATCCTTCTTGTGGGATTTTGCAGCTCCTGTTTGCTTTGTGCTGCATGGCTGGGTTTCAGTTAGTTCTGAAATCTTTGTGCACCATGACAGAGCTGCAGCTTTTGTCTATTGCTCCAGCCAGGGCTTGTCTGCCTCTTTCACCAAATCCCAGTCGTTTAAGGTGGAAAAAGCCTCCAATATAATTGAGTCCAGCCTATGATCACCCCATTGTCACCCTGACCAGAGCAATGAGTGCCATGTCCAGTCATTCCTTGGACACCTCCAGGGATGGGGACCCCACCACCTCCCTCGGTCACTTTTCCAAGTCTTCACAACCCTTTCCATGAAGAAATTCTTCCTGATGTCCAACCTGAACCTCCACCAGTGTAACTGGAGGCTGTTTTCTCTTGTCCTGTCCCTTGTTCCCAGGGAGAAAAGGTCAGGCCCCACCTGGCTTCATCCTCCTCTTTACAATCCAGGTGATTGTAAAGAGAAATGAGGTCTCCCCCTGAGCCTCCTTTTCCCCAGGTTAAGCTCCCCCAGCTCCCTCAGCCACTCCTCATGGGACTCACTCTTCAGAACCTTCATCTTCAGCTTTGTTGCCCTTCTCTGGACACTCTCTAGCACTCCCAACAACTTTCTTGAAATGAGGGATCCAGAATTGGACACAGAACTCAAGGTGCAACCTTTGTGTTGGGTCTGGCTGGGGTGGAGTTAATTTTCCCTATAGCACGTCTGCTCAGCAATAAAAACTAGGACAAAAAGGATGAGGAAAGGTTGATGTTCATTATTTACAATGTTTTCCTTCCAGTGCAACCACTACAAGTACAGAAACCCCATTTCCCAAATTTGTTATTGAATAAGGATGAAGGTTCTGCCCAAATTGACAAGACTCATGGGACTCACTCTTCAGAACCTTCATCTTCAGCTTTGTTGCCCTTCTCTGGACACTCTCTAGCACTCCCAACAACTTTCTTGAAATGAGGGATCCAGAATTGGACACAGAACTCAAGGTGCAACCTTTGTGTTGGGTCTGGCTGGGGTGGAGTTAATTTTCCCTATAGCACGTCTGCTCAGCAATAAAAACTAGGATAAAAAAGATGAGGAAAGGTTGATGTTCATTATTTACGTTTGCCTTCCAGTGCAACCACTACAAGTACGGAAACCCCGTTTCCCAGATTTGTTATTGAATAAGGATGAAGGATTCTGCCCAAATTGACAAGATTGAATATGCCTCAGAGGGCACAGGAATCCATAGCTGGAAAATAATCTGAGATCCAGAAGTGGGTGACATCATGTAAGTAATTAACTAAAAGTGTGTGTTCAAAATATGTAGACAAGCCCACAATTTTTAAAAGATCAGCATTAAATCAAGGTGAGCCTATTGTGAATTCCAACTTAGGGATACTGAATTGTATTTAAACCCTGCCAAAGTCAGTGGGAATCTCCCCAGAGAGGTTTGGACTCCATTCATTCAAAAGTTTGCAGAAGAACTAAACTTAAAGGGAGTCTTTTCCAGGAAGGAAGAAAAGTGTTAAGTCCTTTGTCCAGCCTAAGGTCAGAGATTTCAGGTTTAGCAAGAATTATTGGTTTGTTCTTCTTTGGTCCTTTGAGAATTGTCTCTCTGACTTAGGATACAGAGAATCAGAGAATCCTTAAATTTAGAAAAGGCCTCCGATATGAAGTCTAACTTTCAACCAAATACCACATTCCTACTAAAATTTATCCCCAATGCCAGATCTACTCATTTTTTCAATGCTTTCAGAGATGATGACTCCACCCCCTCTCGGGGGATACACATATCCATATATCTGTATAATTTATACACATAATCATGTACATAATGTCTGACTTTACAGACAAAAAAACATTTATTTTTATTCCTTCTTTGGGGTGGGTTAGGTCATTGCATCTCAATGAAATCAAACAATGGGGAAACTATCATCTCCCCGTGGAAGCTGCTCAAACATCTCATTATTTTGTCTGTCATATGAAAAGAAATGTGCATTTTGAGTTTGTGTGCATCTATTTTGCCTCTTTTAAGCCCCATTTTGTCCTCAGAGACAACTCATCACAATTCCAGCTTGGTCAAGTGGAAGTGAGAGGAGTATTTTCCTTTACCCAGCAAAATGTATTCCCACCCCCAAGGTTGTTTTGACTTTATTCCTCCAAGCCTCAGGATACACAGTGGATGTGTAAACATTTACATTTCATAAATCAGTCAGGGAAAGCCACTTTAAGCGCTGTCTTTACACAAAGTGCATCTTCTTATTAAGTCAAAACATATTATGCAATTACTCTAATGTGCCTCAGGTGCACTTTAAAATGTATATATCTGTTTTCATCCCATGCTCTTGTTATTTATTACATGTCGCAATCGCTGTTCTGTCCCTGCCATGGGTGCCTGATGTATTTTGATATAATTTATAAACAGCTAATAAAACTCAAATGTTTATAGAGGCTGCCTGGGAGGAATCTGAGGTCTAGCAACTCCTCTCAGTCAGCTGGTTGGCAGGAGAAGACAAACAGTGTGCTGTGATGAGTCATTAAGAAGCAATTTTGCATAGATGTGGCTTGATTATATAAGCACAAATAATTCCAGCTGTATTTCCAGCATTTCTGCTCAGGCCAATGGAAATAGCAGCAAGAAAGAACAGCTATTTCCATATCATAGGGGCAAAGTGGTCAGTTCCTCACTGCACAGCACCTTCTGTCTTCTCAGATTCTGATTTTCACTCAAAACTCATCCCTTGGAGCCTGGGTGTTCCCTAAAACATCCCTTAAATTGTTAGAAGAAGATATTTTTGTCTTCTTCAGAAGGAAAACCATAAAATAGAAATGCAGTGTTTTGTGCTGTGTGAGCTGTCCATAGAACCAGTCCAGTGATGAGCTGAATAATAGCAAAAATTATGATGAATATTAGGAAAAAATTCTGCACTGGAAGAGTGGCCAAGCATTGGAACAGGCTGCCCAGGAAAGTTCTGAGGTCACCATCTTTGGAATTGTTCAAATAATGAGCAGAAATGACACTTCACAATGTGGCTTAGTGGTTATGGATGACCTCAAAGGTCTTGTCCAACTTTAATGAATGACTTTGTCATCCTGGGTTTGTTACTGGGCTGGCACTGGCAGCTGCTCAGTCCCACCAGGTTGGAGCTGAATTCAAAGTGACAAAAATTCCCACCATGGCACATCAATGCTGTGGGTGAAGATCTGTCACCAACACCCTTGAAACACATTTCTCACAGCCTGAGGTGATTTTATCAGCCTGTTTAGGCTCATCTGGATGATCTGTGAGTTGTTTAATGCTGATTTTTAATCACAGTCTGCCTAAAAAAAGGCAGAAGTAGATGGAGGCAGGCATGGACATTTGCCAGGATGGTTGCTGAAGTGCCCTGGTCTCCTGGACACTGGCTCTGGACTGGGGAGAGGAATTTTTAATCTCCCTGAGATACTCTGATTTCTTAATCCAGGTTGCACAGGTCCACAGGCTGACTTGACTCTTTTCCCTCTCAAGACAGAAGTCTGCAGCTTACAAATATTTAATTGTAGAGAGATTTCATCCAAAAGGAATTTCTTCCATCTTGAGCTTTCCACTTGCCACCAGTTTTGTTTTTCTCTCCCTCTGGCCAGAGAAGAAGACTTTCACCCTTCACTGCTCAGAGATGTAAAAAACCCTGTCAGTCCTCCTGGACAAGTTATTGTTGGGTAAAAAAAAAACCAACAAAACAGCCTGGATACTTCAGAATGGTGGAAGAAGCAATATGAACATGCCTGTTTCTGTCCCTCTGAGGGAAAAATTAACATTTTTCCTTCTCCATGTGCACACTGGAGCAGGTGCCTTATTTGTTGAAGCATTGCAGAAGCCTCAGTGGAGTCACTCCTGGATGTGGTGGCTTGGGAACAGAGAATGGGTCATGCTTTGCCAGTTCCTTCAATGCCCAGGTTGATTTCAGGCAGTACCCACACACTCCCATGTGAGTATCCATGAAAGCAAAGGGAAAACAGCAAATGTATTTTGATTACTGAATAACTCAGTGGGACATGCCTTCAAATATGGAATCAAATTATTTTGTTCTGCATTCAGGTTTCAAGCTGAGAGAAAAAGCCACCTTTTTCGTTCTAATCTGGCTTTTAAGTGTATTGAAATGGAAGTTTAAAGTGTGAACTTTTCCTTCCCTCTCTTTCATACTGTGAAGGAAACTGCTTCTGACACACCCCGTGGCTGCTGCTGATCACTGATGAATGGTACTCAGGCCATCCATTAATTTCAATTCCTTCAGGTTGTAACCTATACCAGAGGGGCCACGTGATACTGAACATGTATTAAAGTGACTCGCAATAACAGCATTCAATTAATCATAAACAGATTTTAAAAGGTATTTGGCCTTTCTGATGCCGCTGTCAACAGAAGCTGCCATTCAGTGCCAAGCACCAGAGAAAGGCCAGAAGGGCAGGGAAGACACCAGGAATTGGTTTTCTCCTGTCACAGCCTTGATTCAGGGAATAGGATTAAACCTGGAAAGGCTCAGGCATGTTACCGACCTCCTGCTGCCTAAGGAAGGAAAGAGAAATGCAGATAATTTGTCCTTGTTTGGGTTTTCCAGTTCAAAAAAAGACACTGAGTCAACCAAGAAGATTGGAAAAGCTGGAAATACAAGGATTTACAAGGGGAATCTGGGAGTAGAAAATGTGTCCATACTCATGATGAAGGAAAATCCTGTTATTGTATGAAACTCCCTAAGAGAAGCATCTAGAGAAGATGGATCCCAGTTCTTGGAGATACTAAAATTTTGACTGGAAATTGAGTGACCTGAACTACTTGGCCCTATTTGGAACAGGTTTTTGTGCTGGTTACTTCAAAAGAGGATACCCAACCTAAATTATTCTGATATTTATGTAAAGAGTTCTGTCTGAGCTGGGTCACCAAAATCTTAGTCAGTGGATGTGGAATTTTGAGTATAAAACCCACTGGCTTCACTGACTATTCCTCCATTTTTTAGAACTTTAACTATTTACCTCAAAAAGAAGAAGAAAGGCTCCAGAATAGACACCAAATATTTTAAAAAAAAACAACTCTTTTTTTTCTCCAGTCTCCATACTTTCTCTCTACTATCCTTCATTTCCCTAGGAATTTCTCAGCACCTTCTGTCTCCTTTTTCTGTCTGACACACCTTTAAACTTTAAAAACTTTAAACAGCAGCATTTAAAGTCTCCCTGTCCTGGTGTTAACACATGTTTTGGGTTTGGGTGTCCCAGGACATGCACTTCTGAAGATTACAAATTACTTTGTGCTGTTCCTGCTGTCTCCTGGAATGATTTCACCCCAGCCATAGCTGGAACAGTTCATGTAAAAACATTTATTATCCATTTACCACCGTCACTCTGCTCTTGACATGACTCTTTCTTCATCCTTATGGATGGAGAAAATGTGTTCTCTCTAAGGGGAAAGAAGGGAATAAAAACTCTGCTCTGGAACTCCATCCAGAATGAGCATATGAGGAGGAAAAAATGCCTTAAATATGTTTTTTTATCTGTCTGATCTTAGCCAGACCTGATGTCTTTTCCCAACCAGTCATTTCAATCCATGAAGACATAATAGAGGAATATTGACCTAATTTTCTCTACTGTTGAATACACTGATATTTTTATTTATCCTTACAAGATAAGAAAGTGGCATTAATTAAATTCTTCCTGTGGAGAAACTGAGGCACAGGAGAAGACTAGGATTCATCTGCATAATTTGGGGTGTCTGTAACTTATCTGTCTTCATTTAATTATCTTCATTCTCATTACAATTAAAGACAATCCAATCAACAAACTGAATAGAGTTTAGAGTGTGAATAACCTGACAAAATGCACCTCTGATTTAGGATGAGATAAATCACAGAATGGGTTGAGTTGGATAAAACCTTCAAGTTTATCTAGTTATCTACAGCCTGAGTGTGATTCAGCTGCCTTGGCACTGAATTTATTGAAACTTTAGTCAACCAATCTATGCATTTAGATATTGCTGGTCAATAGGACAGAGAGCCAAGAGGAGCCCCATTCCCTCCTACAGCCCATTAGACACTTTGGGATACCTAAAACTGGTCCAGGAACCAAAGACCAGACCAAAGTGGTGACTCCAAACATTACTTCTGTAACTGCGGTGGAGAGACCTGGGACATCACCCAAATCATGGAATTACAGAATTGCAAAGGTTGGAAAAGTGCTCCAAGTTCATCCAGTCCAGCTGTCAACACCATTAAACCCTCTCTTCATCCACATCCTCTTTGAATACTTCCAGGGATGGTGACTCCACCACTTCTCTGGGAAGCTTGTTCTAATGCTTGACAAAGTAAATTAAAATTCCCAGATTTTAGTGCCCGGAATAATTTCCCCAAGGTTAACTCTGGTGTCTAAAGATACTGAAATCACATCATCCAGTGCTGGGGGTAATGTTTCTGATTTAGGATGAGATAAATCACAGAATGGGTTGAGTTGGATAAAACCTTCAAGTTTATCTAGTTATCTACAGCCTGAGTGTGATTCAGCTGCCTTGGCACTGAATTTATTGAAACTTTAGTCAACCAATCTATGCATTTAGATATTGCTGGTCAATAGGACAGAGAGCCAAGAGGAGCCCCATTCCCTCCTACAGCCCATTAGACACTTTGGGACACCTAAAACTGGTCCAGGAACCAAAGACCAGACCAACGTGGTGACTCCAAACATTACTTCTGTAACTGCAGTGGAGAGACCTGGGACATCACCCAAATCATGGAATTACAGAATTGCAAAGGTTGGAAAAGTGCTCCAAGTTCATCCAGTCCAGCTGTCAACACCATTAAACCCTCTCTTCATCCACATCCTCTTTGAATACTTCCAGGGATGGTGACTCCACCACTTCTCTGGGAAGCTTGTTCTAATGCTTGACAAAGTAAATTAAAATTCCCAGATTTTAGTGCCCGGAATAATTTCCCCAAGGTTAACTCTGGTGTCTAAAGATACTGAAATCACATCATCCAGTGCTGGGGGTAATGTTCTGTTCGCTGTCCCCTGGGATACCTGATGGGGCTCTAGAAAGAGAGAAAAATGGCTGGAAAAGGAATTGTCCAACCCTGGATCACTCGTTACAGTAAGGGCTTGAGGAAGACCTTAAAAAGGAGAAAATGAGGCTCAGGGGAGACTTCATTGCTCTCTACAACCACTGAAAGGAGGCTGAGTGAGGTGAGGGCTGGTTTCTTCTCCCAGGAAAGAACAGCACAAAGGGAAAGGCCTCAAGCTGTGACAGAGCAGTTGCAGCTTGGATATTATGAAAAATTTCTTCACTGAAAGGATGGTTAAGCATTGGAATGGACTGCGCAGGGAAATCGTAGAAATATCATCCCTCAAGTGCTCAAAAATGACTAGGCATTGCACTTGGTTTGGTGGATGTGGTGGTATTCAGCCAAAAATTGGACCCGATGATCCTGAAGGTCTTTCCCAACCTGAAGGATTCCATGAAAACAGAACTGCTCCAAAGCCTCCAGCTCCCTGGCAGGCTGTGGCTCTGTGTGTGGCTGTCTGGACTGCAAGCACAAAGTGTTGGATGTCTGTTTATTTGTATTATTTATTAAGCAAATTATTTCTGTGCCCAGCATCTGGAAACATGCCATAAATAAAACACAGCGGAGTCTTAAATTTCACTGCTATCCACAGGCAAATGTCCCTCAGCCCTCTCTGCACTGTCACAAAAAACCTCTGTAAATAACATCCCCAGCTTGCTGTCAGAGCCAAAAGACATTGCAGAGCAAATCCAGCCTCTGCCATCTTCTGGAGGAGAATTGGCAGGAGTCATCAACAGCAAAAATGCAGGTCTGCACCTCCAGGAGAAACTGCCTAATGAGAAGAGTGGAGCACAGGAAGAGCAGATCCTTTTATTATTTGGGGGTTGCCACATGACCTCTAATGACAATTCTATCTCCAGCTGTCTTCCAAAGGGCTTTGAGCAAGACTCCAACAGGGAATTTTTTAGATAGGGGAGTTTTACTAAGGAGCAAAATTTTGTCATGAGCTGCAGCACAAAATATAAATCCACACACTGGGTCAGCCTGGGTTCCAGGTTCAGCCTAAAGTTTAGACTATTCCACTTTGCATCAGCATTGAAAGATTTAACAATCAGAGCCCAGGTTTTCTCTAGAAAGCGAAGAGCTTGAATATTCTTCAGTCTTCCAAAATAAACTTTAGATCATCCATCTGGTCTGGTTAGTCCAAGGCGGTCCAAGCAGGCTGCAACTCACCCCAACACTGCTTTGGAAGAAGAGTTCAAATGCAGTTTGCAAACTCTTTGGATATTATACTTCAAGAGTGATGCATTCTTTGGTTTTTTGGTTAGAATTTGTGCCCTAATAAGCTCACACAGTCTTAGACCATTCCAGGGAATGACATCGGTGAAGGAAATATGTACAGGATTACCCTTTTCTAGAAAAATCATTTTGTCATAAAGACAGTTCTGCATCAGAGCACGGGTATGGTCACACCTTGAGTGCTGTGTGCAGAAGTGTGCCCCCATTAATGTGTAATTAGTGAGAGATGCCTCTGCATGAATTAAGGTGACGAGTAAATGATCTACCAAAGTCAACAAAAGGGAATTTATTTAACAATAAATGTGGGGGAGACGTTGAAATGGAGACGAAACAGGAGAGTGATAAGGAAACAGGGGAATGTGAGGGTGGGTTGGGGTGGGGAAGAGAAAAAGCATAGGACAGTTCAGGACACTTGTTTCCAGCAGCATCCCATCAGTCCTTTGTCACCCTGCGTGTTCTGCGCTGGGGTCCTGGTGGTTCTTGTGGAGCTGAGGACACCAGGTGATTCATCTGGGGTAAACACCTTTCTCCATTCGAGAGGTCGTCCAGGGAAGCACTTTCCAAGTAGCACTGTAAAATGAGAATGGATTTGTCTTCATTTACCAGCAATGCTGAGGCCCAAGGAGAATTTCTCCCTTCCTAAAACACCCTTCCTGGGGAGAGGGTGAGGATGCACTGCCACAATGCAGTCTGGACCTAAAGTGAGCTCCACTGCAATTCTCCAAAGCAGCACTGTCATCCTTCCTGAGCCAGCTCTCCCTGACCAGGCTGCCTACATGGAGGCATGGAGTGAGGGGCTGGGGGCAGTAGCAGGACCTACCTTTGGCAAGTGGTTGCCTTGGCCACCATCCACCCATCCATCCATGCATCCTGGCTTTTCATCTCCACACTGCCGTTGCCTCTGCGACCTGCCACTACCCCCGGGGAGCTGGGAGTCCTCAGGCTGAGCCGGCATCTTTGGCCATGGTCCTGCTACTGGCACGGGCTCACTCCTCTGGCTGCCCCCTGAGGCAGCTGAAGGAGAAAAGGCGGCGCAGAGCCCGCCGGGCCCTCTTGGCCATGGAGCGCCGTGGCCGTGGGGCCGGGGGCTGCGGGACGGCTGCGCTGCCAGCGGGGCCAGCAGGAACGCTGCGTGCCAGGGGCTGGGCACGCACCGGGCAAGCTCCTGCCGGCGGCTCATCCCCGCAGGGCTTTTCTTGGGAAGGGGCGTCCTGGGCATGGCCAGCCTCCATGCCTGCTGCCTCGGCCTCCTCCGCGGCATCAGCAGGCGAGGCGCAAACCGCAAACCCCTTTTCCTCTTGGGGCAGTGCCCAGGGGAGAGGCTCGCTGTGCCCCTGCTCGCTGAGGTCGCTGTCCTGAGGAGTAGGCGCTGGCTCTAACTCTTTGTCTCGTGGTGGGAGGGACAATGGGCTCTCTACCTTGCTGTCCCACTCATCAGATGTTCCTTCTAGCTCCCACTTCTCCCGGAGTTTGTTCAGAAGCATTTCCAAAGACAGTGAGTCCTCAGAGTCAGACCCTGAGTCTGCCAACAGATCTGGAGACACACGCTCGGAGTAGGCAGCCAGGCTGGGCCGGGTTCCCAGCTGGACTTGCTGCCTCTGGGCCATTGCTGTACCTGGGCCATCCCAGTGCTGGCCCCTCAGCAGAGCATGGCCTGGTGCAAGGCCTGGCTGTCTCTGCCCCAGGCCTTCCCCCACTTCCCACTCCAGGCTATCCCTCCTTCCCTGTTTCTCACCTGTTGCTGTCGCTGCCGTGAATGCAGTGGTGGCTGCCCCTCACGGGGCAGGCCATGAACATTCATCTTCTGCTTTTGTGGCATTGTGGGAGTGCTCTGAAGAGCACTGGCCACAATCACCCAGGTGAGCTGCTGCCTCCAGAGAAGCTGCTGCCTCCTCAGAGAGCTGCTCTCCTGGGAGTGACCACTGCAGGCTTTGGCAGCCCCAAGGCTCATGACACGAACCCGCGTCACAATGGCCTCTGGGCACGATGTCAGTGTGGGGTCACAAAGGCCTGGTGGGCATGGCTCCCCTTTCTCCCAGAGGCCTGACAGTTTCCAAACTGCTGCCCTGGCACACAAAAATCTTTTAAATGCTTTTTGCCCTCAACTATGCCTATGCTTGTTCCTCTCCAAGTGACCTGCAGCACTCTCATGTTCCATCTTCTGTTCCTCTCCTAAACACACCCAAGGAAGCCCCGTGCCAAAGTGCCAAAGTGCTTTGACCACCCACATCACCATGTGTCCCAGCCTACGGCCTTGACCTTAGGTAGAGAGATCATCAGGAAGGCAAAAGCTCCATTTGAACTCAATCTAGTCACTACTCTAAAAGACTAGAAACAGTGGGTTTTCTGACAAAGAATTATAACGAAAGAAAGCCCAGGAAAATATCCTTTCTTTACCTACTGGATGAGCTGCATAGAACATTGGTCAGGAATGTGCCAGTGGCATCCTGGTATTCTGTGTCAGCAATAATGTGCCTAGACGACCAGGGCATTTATTGTTCTTTTGCGCTGGGCACTGGTGTGGCCACACCTCGAGTGCTGTGTGCAGAAGTGTGCCCTCATCAAGGTGTGATTAGTCAGAGATGCCCCTATGTGAATTAAGGTACTCGGGAGAACATCTACCAAAACCAACAACGAGGATTTTATTTAAGAATAAATAGTGGATATAGGGATAGAAAGGGGTAGGAAGTAGGAAAATGCGAAGGAAGGTCAAAAATCAGTGATGGGGTAGGGAGAGGAAAAGTGGGGTTGGAGGGTTGTGGGGAAGAGCAGGGCTGGAGTGGGGAGTTGAAGATGTCTGACAGTGGATACTCCGTAATGTTTGTTGCCAGCACCATCCTCTGGGCTGCGCTGCCAGCGGGGCCAGCAGGAACGCTGCGTGCCAGGGGCTGGGCAGGCACCGGGCAAGCTCCTGCTGGCGGCTCATCCCCGCAGGGCTTTTCCTGGGGAGGGTCGGCCTGGGCACGGCCAGCCTCCATGCCTGCTGCCTCGGCCTCCTCCGCAACATCAGCAGGTGAGGCGCAAAATGCAAACCCCATTTCTTCTTGAGGCAGTGCCCAGGGGAGAGGCTCACTGTGACCCTGCTCACTGAGGTCGCTGCTCTGACGAGTAGGCGCTGGCTCTAACTCTTCATCTCGTGGTGGGATGGACAAAGGGCTCTCTACATCGCTGTCCCACTCTTCTGATGGTTCTTCTAGCACCCACTTCTCCATGAGATTGTTCAGAAGCGTTTCCAGGGACGGCGATTCCTCAGAGTCAGACCCCAAGTCTGCAAACAGCTCTGGAGACACAAACTCTGAGTAGATTTGTGTCTCTGATCTGGCATCTTTGGTCACACTGCACACGCTGTGTGCCATCAAGGCGTCTCCAGCTGGTTCCAGGCTGGCAATTGATGGACACCTGAGGTCACAGCTGGATGTCATGGGGCTTTCTCCGCTGCTCATGGAGGAGGAGATGTCTCCAAAGAGTTCCGCATCCATTTTCTCTTCCTCCAACTTCTCCAGCTCCTCTGTCTTTTTGCGCTTCATCTGGAGCAGATCTTCAAGCCCCAGGCACAGCTGCCTGTGAAGTGCAGTGTGCTTGGCTGGCTCACAAGATGTTCTTTCCTCCGAGCGGCCCCCAGACAAAGGAGAAGCTGAGAAGTTTGAGCTTTCCTCAGCCTCTGATGTGACAAGGAGCTTGCTGTGACCATATATCCAGGGTTCTCCAGCCAGGGAAGAAGCTTCTTCCTCTACCTCAACTTCTTTCAGTAGGGAAATCAACATGTTCTGCTGGTTGCTGTCCCATACTCTTGCAGCCTGTGTTTCTGGGACATCTTCCTCCTCCTGCTTTTCCTCCAACTCCTTTACAGAAGTGTCCCAGGGCTGCGAGTTTCCAGAGGCAGAGCTGGACAAATCGACATGGCACAGGAGCTCAGGGCACTCTGCTGCTTCTTCTGTGGAGCCTTCGACTGAGTTGCAAGCACTGGGCAGCTCCTGATGCTCTGCAGCGGCCTGTTGCTTGGCATTTGACTGCTGGCGGGTGCAAGGAGATACAACGGACCTCTCTTCTAACAGGTATGGGCCCAGGCCTCCATAAGGGTCTTTGAAGTTGTTGCCACCATGCCGTCCCTGCAGCTTAATCAGCTCCTCCGTCTTGGAGTGTCCCAGGTGCTCCCAACCTGTCTGAGCCCGAGTGCAGAGTGGCACATTTCGTGCTGGTGTCAGGGGTGGCAGGCAATGGCTCGGCCTTGCTGTTGACCCAGTCCAGAGCCCTTCTGTTTTGCTTTGAAGGGAAGGGGTTCCCTGGGCTCTGCCTGCAGCCAGAGTGCCCCATGGAGCAAGTGGCACACGCTCTGGGTGGCCCCTGGCCATGGGGCTCACAGCACGTGCTCTGCCTCTGGAAAAGGACCCACAGGCGGCTGCTGCTGGTGCTGCTGGCAGAGGGGGCAGCTTGACACATTCCGAGGCTGCTCCTACAGCACGTGCTCTGCCTCTGGCAGAGGATCCAGAGGTGGCTGCTGCTGGCAGAGGTGGCAGCTTAATGCTGTCAGAGGATGCTCTTGGTGACTGAGCGCTCTGCTGGCATGGAGGTGCCGGTGTCAAATGAGGGCCGTGGAGAGGCGGCAAGTCCGACACGGACAATCTCTGTGGCCCTGTGACACGGCTGCAGGGCACTGAGTGCCGGCTGCTGCTGGTGCTGCTGGCAGAGGGGGCAGCTTGACACTGCCTGAGGCTGCTCCCACAGCACGTTCTCTGCCTCTGGCAGAGGATCCAGAGGTGGCTGCTGCTGGTGCTGCTGGCAGAGGGGGCAGCTTGACAATGTCCGAGGCTGCTCCCACAGCACGTGCTCTGCCTCTGCCAGAGGATCCAGAGGTGGCTGCTGCTTGTCTGCACCTGCGTGTGCGGGACATGGTGGGGCTCCGTGAGCGGATGGGGAACAGAGTGGGCCTGTCCCCAAGGATGGGTGTGATGGTTGTCCAGGTGACCTGAGGTGCCACCACTGGCTGCCTGTTGGTCAGCTGTGGGAAGCAGAAGGTGGCACAGGATGAAGGTGGCTGTGTGAGCACAGTGTCCCCCACGTGCCTTCAAGCCTGAGCCTGGCCCCAAGGCAGGCGCTGGCCACATGCCATGAGCATTCATCTCATGCTTTCTTGACATTGTGGGAGTGCTTTGAAGAGCACTGGCCACAATCACCCAGGTGAGCTGCTGCCTCCAGAGAAGCTGCTGCCTCCTCAGAGAGCTGCTCTCCTGGGAGTGACCACTACAGGGTTTGTCAGCCCCAAGGCTCATGACATGCACCCGCATCACAATGGCCTCTGGGCACGATGTCAGTGTGGGGTCACAAAGGCCTGGTTGGCATGGCCACTCTTTTTCCCAGAGGCCTGGTGGTTTCCATGCTGATGCCCCTGAAAACAAAGGCCTTTTAAATGCCTTTTCCCCTCAACTTTGCCTACACTTGTTCATCTTTTGATGTCCTGCAGTTCCATCTTTTCCCACTTTCTTTTCCTCTGCTGATCATCCCCAAGAAAGCCCTGTGCCAAAATGCTTTTCCCACCCAGCCCACCATGGGTCCCAGCCCTCGGCCCCAACCTCCAGTAAAAAGTTCATCAGAAAGGCAAAAGCTCCATTTGAACTTATTCTGGTGGCTTCTTTGAAATACTACAAACAGTGTGTTTTTTAAAACAGATTAATAACAAAGGAATGCCAAGGAAAATGTTTATTCTTTATTTCCTAGTGGGGAAGGTTGGAATTATGGTCAGGAATATAGCTGGGGCATCCTGGTATTCTATGTCAGCAATAGCATGGCCAGCAGGAGGAAGGCAGTGATTGTCTCAGATCATCAGAAAGGCAAAAGATCCATTTGAACTTATTCTGGTGGCTTCTTCGAAATACTGTAAACAGTGTGTTTTTTAAAACAGATTAATAACAAAGGAATGCCAAGGAAAATGTTTATTCTTTATTTCCTAGTGGGGAAGGTTGGAATTATGGTCAGGAATATAGCTGGGGCATCCTGGTATTCTATGTCAGCAATAGCATGGCCAGCAGGAGGAAGGCAGTGATTGTCTCTCTCAAGGAAAATGTTTATTCTTTATTTCGTAGTGGGCAAGGTTGGATTATGGTCAGGACTATAGCTGGGGCATCCTGGTATTCTGTGTCAGCAATAGCATGGCCAGCAGGAGGAAGGCAGTGATTGGCCCTCTGTGCTGGGCACTGGTGTGGCCACACTTCGAGTGCTGTGTGCAGAAGTGTGCCCTGTTAAGATGTGATTAGTGAGAGATTCCTCTGCATGAATTGTGGCTTCTTCTTGCTCCCACTTTTGTGCTGGGGTCTCATCAGTTTTGGCTGAGCCAAAAGGAGATCCTGGCTCTAGTCCTGGACCTAGTGACTACAGGCTTTGTGGAATGGGAAGTCTCAGTCAGAATTAGGGCATTTCAATCTCAGAATCATAAAATGGTGGAGCTTGGAAGGGTTTGAAAAGCCATCTTGTTCCAACACCCATCGCAAGGCCAGGGGCACCTTCCACTGTCCCAGGTTGCTCCAAGCCCTGTCCAACCTGGCCTTGGACACTTCCAGGGATGGGGCATCCACAATTTTTCTGGCCGACCTGTACCTTTGCCTCACCACTCAAAAAATCCCAATAATCCAGGACAAGGGTGAATTCTTTTGAAATTGAGATGGCACCTTTACGTTAGCTATTAGGAAAAGGTTTTTTATTGTGAGGGTGATGAGGCCCTTGAACAAGATGTCCAGATAAGTTGTAGATCTGGAATTCAGGTTGTGGAACCTAGTCCAGTAGAATGTGTCCCTGCCCATGGCAGGTGGCTGCAACTTGATGATTTTTAAGGTCCCTTCCAACCCAAACCATTCCACAATTCTGTGACTCTGTGACACTCGCTCTGTCCTCCTGACAGTCACACCTTCTCTTAGACTGGGATTGCTGTGGCTTGTCCCCTTCCCGATGCCCGTCCTCTCCTTCCAGTCAGGCCCCCAGGGAGACACAGCTCATCCCTGAGCTCGTTATCTTCAGGTATAGCTCAATAATTAACGACCCTCACAGGAACCAGGGCTGCATTCAGACTGAGGCTTCCAGTCAGAGCGGGAGGAGCAGGGCTTGAAGTAAAAGGACTTGTAATTAATGTCGTCTACAATATGCAAATGAGATTTCCTTGTCCTTAGACCAAAGGCAACTAAATTAGTCAAACCAAAAGGGAAGAAGAACAGGAGACAATGTTTAAATTAGAGAACAGAGGGAGGATGATGCTTTTATTCCACAGTAATTTAGATTACAAATCCACTCTCCCCTGGACCAGTGAGCATTTCTGTCTGCTTAGTTGCCTAATTTGTGTTTGGCTCAAAGGAAGAAGTTATTTTGTGTAATTTGTTTTTTTCTTTTCCTCTACAACTCAGAAAACCTGGAATAGAAATAGCTCTGGGAAGGAACAGCCAGGAAAGTAAAGCAAGACAATACAGCAGCAATCACTGAGGTAATCACTGAAAGCAAACAGGAGCTCCTAGGATTCTCCCAGATAGAAGGTTTGGGAAAAATCTTGGGGCAAGGGTAAAAGACCCCACATTTTGGAACTTGAATAAATTCTCTTTGCTCCTTACAGGAGGATGGAGAATGGGGTGAGTGATTTAGTATGAAAGGAAAAGGGTGGATGTATATTAGAGCCACTGTAGAGGGAGAGGAGTGTTTAGAAACACTCACAGGGATTTTAAAAAGGCACAAAATAGAAAGACTGGGATGTGATTAACACACAGTGGAGTCCTTAAAGAATGAAACTGGTCCTCTCTGGCTTCATGGCATTACCTCATCTCTGATTTCATCCTCCATGGCTTCAGAAGCCTCTCTGGCAGCTTCAGGGTTAATCTGTCCCCTCAGACTCAACTGCAAAACGCTGCAGAGCCACAGACCTGCAAATCCATCTTGCATTCACTTGTTTTTTTCACATCCATTTGGTTCCAGTATAACCCTGTGCTAAAACTTGCAAAAACTTTGGGCAGGTATGTGAGGATGCTCTGGCCCATTGAGATGGGTTTCATCTGGTCAGATGTTGACAGATTCCTCCAAATAAATGGCTGGAAGTGAGTTATTTTAAGGAAATTGTGGAAATTTGTGATTTTTATGAAATTGGGCACCTCGTTGCAATGATACCAAGGAAGATGAATCAAAAATGGTTTAAAAACTAAATGGGCAGGTGATTTTAATGTGTTGCAGTTTGTCTCTAAAGCAAAATGGGAGAACACAGAAAAGGGGGATCATAGGATCATTTAGGTTAGAAAAGACCTCGAAGGTCATCAGGTCCAACCCTTAACTCAGCACTGCCAAGGCCACCATGAAACAATGTCTCCAAGTGCGACATACATCTATACACCTTTTAAACGTCTCCAGGGATGGTGACTCCACCACATCCACAGGTAGCCTGTTCCAGGGCTGGAAAGCCTTTCAGTGAAGAATGTGTTCTGACATACATCTATACACCTTTTAAACATCTCCAGGGATGGTGACTCCACCACATCCACAGGTAGCCTGTTCCAGGGCTGGAAAGCCTTTCAGTGAAGAATGTGTTCCTGATGTCCAGTCTAAACCTCTCCTGATGGAACTTGAGGCCATTTCCCCTCGTCCTGTCACTTACCACCCAGGAGAAGAGACCAACACTCACCTGCCTGCACCCTCCTGTCAGGGACTTGTGCAGAGCCAGAAGGTCCCTCCTGAGTCTCCTTTCTCCAGGCTGAGCCCCCCAGCTCTCTCAGCTGCTCCTGGTGCTCCAGACCCTTCCTCAGCTCCATTCCCTTCTCTGGACATGCTGCAACCCCTCAACATCTTCCCTGCCATGATGATTCCCCATCCCAGTGGGTGATGTGTCCCAGTGTCGCACTTGACCTATGAGATAACGCTCCTGGTTTCTCCCTCTGATTTTGTAATATAGATCCACAATTTTCTCCTTTCTCCTTAGGAAATTTTCTCCTTTCTTTGGCATTTTCTGGGTGATGTTCCCGTTCAGAAAGCTCCATTTTCCTTCCAGCCAGGAGGCAGGACAGACTGAGGCTGAGGAGGGCTGGGGTTGAATATAATTGCCTTTATTGAGCTAACCTGATGGTTGATCTTTCTCAAATCACTTGCCCTCTCTATAATTCTGTTTTTCTTCCCTGTCTCCCCCTGGAGTTACTGATGAGGTTGTAACTCTTTCAAGGGAGGAAATCAGCTCTCTTTATTTTCCTATTTCATTCCATACCTGTTTCTCTGGGGCCAATTTATTTGTTGTTTTTTTCTGAGGCTTTCTCTCCACACAAGTCACTGTGCCTGCCTTGCCCACTAGATGTCATGAAATGCTGTGGATGCTCTCAGAGATGTGGGCGAAGGGGACTTTTTAGCTGCTTGGTAGCAAATTGCTGGAGTTCCTCCCTGGCCATCTGCTTTTTTGGAGGTAGCCCACTCAGCTGGGAACTGTGAGCAAAAGCATCAGCTGCCGCCAGCACCATCCTATTTTCAGCTCCAAGGAATCACGACTGTTGGCTGCACTGCCAGGAACAGCAGCTCCTGGCATTTGCTGGGGGTTGGTGAGTACAGGAGAAAACCCAGAGGGAGAAGGGTTTGGCTTCAGCTGACCCACAGTTAGGTGTGGACAGCTCTGCAGCTCTTCCAAGTCTTCCTGTCTGCTGCAGGAATAAATTTCCTCTTTTCATTTCTGAGCTGCTGGAAGGAGTAGTTGTGCTGGAAGTTGTACTTGAGATTGGTGGAGACACCTTCCTTGGAAAGGAGAAATATGAAGTTTATTGGCTGGAGATGTGACTCATCCAGAGATGCAGGCTCTCCAAGCTTCATATACAAGGTCTTCAGGGTCTAACCATTCCTTAATAGATTTTGGAAGCTTTCCTTCTTTTTTAGAAATTTCTTTTCATTTTTCAGAGCTTTCTTTTAGTTTTTCTTTCATTCTTCACGTGATTAGTTACCATTTATCTCTTCTATTTTAAAGAACTCTCTTCTGTTAGGACTGGCCTGCAGTCAGCAGGGTTCAAGTGGGGGTGGTGGAGATTTTTTTAATTAATTACTTGACTGAAGAAAAAATGGTGATTAATGGAAGTGGTTGCTTATTTCCCAATGTTTTATTTCTTTCCCTCTGAAGGAAAAGAGAGGGTGAGGATTTCAGCTGAGGGGTTTCCAAGATGGAATGAATGAAGTCGCCTCTGACAGAGGCAACATTTGCTAAGCCTATTTTGTGAATATTTAGACATCACCGCATTAAATTCAGGGACAGATTTCTGAGGAACATCCCGCCACCACAACAAGACACTTGTGTCACTCTCCCTCACACACAGCACCACTCCAGGTAACATTTTTCCCATGGAAAAGGTTGGGAAAGAGGGTTGGACCCTCTTTCTTCCTGAAGCAACACATGCAGTTGCCACGTGAGTAAGAAACCCAAGCACATCTTTCCAGAAACTCGTGTTAACAGTTCAGCAAATGTCGGATTTTTCCGAGCTAACAGCTTGTCAGACCCAAATAAGACTTCCACATTTTCAACATTGGAAGCAAAGCTCTCAGGATGTTTTGCAAAGGTCTTTTTTTCCTGCCAATCTCTCACTGTTGGTGTTCTGGCCTAGTTTGTGAGTTTGGTCAGGCAAGACAAGGCCCAGGAGGTGCCAGGGATGTGAATCTCTGGTTTGAGGGTGGAAAGGAGGGTGAGACTTTGTCCATATGGACCAAATCCCTTTTAAAACACTTTGATTCTGGGATTAAGAACATGTGCCAGCTCTTTCATGTGGTCTTCTAGACCTGGGCCTGCAGCTGTAGAGATTCAGCAGCAGAGAAAGTGAAAAGAGAAGAACAGAAGATGGCAACAAAGATGATGAAAGGACTGGAGCATCTTTGTTATGAGACCAGGGTGAGAGAGTTGAACATGTTTAGTCTCAAATAAAGTGGCTGAGAGGGAACCTCATCAATGTTCAGCCATATCTGCAAGGAGGGGTCAGAGGATGGACCAGGCTCTGCTCCATGTGACCCAGCAATAGGAGAGGAAGAGCAGGCAGAAAATGATGCTCAGGATGTTCCACCTGAACATGAGGGAAAACTTCTGTCCTGTGCAGTGCCCAAGCCCTGAACAGATTGTCCAGTGAGGGTGTGGAGTCTCCTTCATGGGCCATGTTCCAGAACCATCTGGACATGATCCTGGGCCAGGTGTTCTGAGATGGCCCTTGTTGAGCAGGGAGGTGGCACCAGACAATCCCACTGTGGTCACTTCCAGCCTGAATTATTCTGTGATTCTCTGAGAAGAGACACCTCTTCTAGGGCAGACAGTGGCTAGGAGAAAAAAGGCTCCAGGTCCCTTGCTGGGTTCTGGGGAAGTCACAGCAAAGGCCCACTGCCTGACAGGTGAGAAAAACTATATGGAAGGTCAAAGAAGGTCTGAGCTTCATGGGGAAACACTTGAAAACCCCTGTTCCCCTACCTGAAAGTAGCTTTGGACTTCTCTGCAGAGAGATCCTGCCTTGCCTTGTCCAGAGAAGCTGTGGCTGCCCCATTCCTGGAAGTGTCCAAGGCCAGCTTGGACAAGGCTTGGAGCAACCTGGCACAGTGGAAGGTGGACCTGTCCATGGTAAAGGGAATGGGATGATCTTTAAGATCCTTCCAACACAAACTATTCCATGATTCTTTGAGCCCTGCAGAGTGACAAAACCACCAGGACGACAGAGCTGGCCAGCAGGACTCTCTCTGCTGACTGGGATTATTTGGGGTGACGTCTTCCAGCAGCATGGATGAGCCCCCTGTCCATGGCAAAGGGAATGAGATGATCTTTAAGATCCTTCCAACTCAAACCATTCCATGACTCTTTGAGCCCTGCAGAGTGACAAAACAACCAGGACAACAGAGCTG
This sequence comes from Passer montanus, assembly GCF_014805655.1. Classification (NCBI taxonomy): domain Eukaryota; kingdom Metazoa; phylum Chordata; class Aves; order Passeriformes; family Passeridae; genus Passer; species Passer montanus. Next base: position 894,295 of record NW_024356506.1, on the reverse strand, counting down.
GCCAGCAGGACTCTGCTGACTGGGATTATTTGGGGTGACGTCTTCCAGCAGCATGGATGAGCCCATTTGCCCCAAAAGCAGCAAGAATCTCCACAGGTCCCACCTGTCCTGCATCCATCCCTGTGCTCCCTGCTGTCATCCTCCTTCCCGAGCCTACTTTCCCTGGGTTTGTGTGCTTTGGAGCCAGGAGAGGGCAGCAATGCTCATGGACAGACACATAGTGCCGCTGCTGTCCCCGCTCCCCTCTGAGGGTCTGGCAGCGACATCCCAGAGCCTGGATCACGTTCAGATGGACAGCACTGTACACAGGTGCCTCTGGCACTTCAGGCTCAGGTAAATCGATGTACAAAACTTTTTTTTTTTTTAATTTGCTAAAAGAAACCTCTCTGCAGCTTGGTTTGCACAGGTTGTGATTTCAAATCCCATCCAACATCCCAAGTTGTGCCAAGCAGCTTCTCCCTTTCTTCTCGTGCAGATGAGACTCTGGATACTTTTAAGCAAGTGGTTTGACTTAATTGCACTTTTTGATGAGCACTTAAAGCTCTCCACGGCTAAGAAAATTCAAGATATAAACACCCTTTCTCCATCCAGCCTCAAGTAATAAATGAAAATAAGAGATTTCTGAAATAGTTTCCCTTAATAAGTTTCCCTTAATAATTGATTACAGTCACAAACCTCTGCCAAGCAGTGGGAGCCTGCTTGGACATATCAATATGTCCAAGCAGGCTCATATCCAATGTCTACATATCAAAAAGTTTCCATCTTGAGATAAGAAATATATATATTTTTTATTTTTTTTACAGTGAGAGCAATCAAACACTGGAACAACCTGACCATGTGGTGGATGTGGTGGAGTCCCAGTCTTGAAGAGTTTCAAGCCCCATCCCTGGAAGTTCCAAAAGCCAGGCTGGAAGGGGTTCTGAGCAACCTGGTCCAGTGGAAGGTGTCCCTGCTCATGGCAAGGGGTGGAACCAGATAATCTTGAAGGTCCCTTCTGAACCAAACCATTCCATGAAACCATGAAGATGAAATTGGTCAAAGTGTTAGACAATCTCATCAAGGATCCCTTCTCACATGGGGAATGAGAGCCATGGCCTCTTCAGATTAAAGATCCTACTTGCTGGACATGGGATGGGCACATAAAATCCTGGAGATGTCCCTCTGTATGAGTGACCTTTAGTGAAGGACGTTTCCTCAAGGTGCCTGACCTTGGACAGAAGCTCTGCCCTTGTTCTTAGCAGGTGGTGGCTGCCCGAACCCTCCAAAATCTCCATCTGAGTCCATGACTCATCTGCCATGATGAGCAAACTTTCCTTCCCCTTCTCCTTTCCCAAGCCAGAATGAGCCAAAGCATCATTTGTTTTAACAATAGACAGAGCAAGAGAGATCCACGGGCATAAAACCTGAGCTGTGGAGCTGTGCCAATCCAAAGGCAGGCAAGGTGAGAGGGAAATGGCAAATGCCTCATTGATTTCAAGACTGCTACACGATCCTGCCTGGGAGTCTGTGAAGCTGTTAAAAAAAAAAAAAAAACTGAAAAGGACGTGGTGTTGACGGGGAGTTGGCAGCTTCCTTTGTGCCGGCTGTTTATTCTTATACAAAGCAATCCAAATGCGGAATGTTTACCCAATGGAAACCCCTCGGCACTGTGTTTCCCCCTCGGAGCCTCGCACAGCTCATTCCTCACCAGCTGGAGTTCTGCAAAACACCTTTCTTACTCACCGTGGCCACCCACATCCAGATGCCACCAGGCCTGAAGGAGCTTGAGGAACAGGGGTTGACCAGGACGTCTAAGCCAACATAGAAGCCCCCGACTTGCCCTCCTGCCCTTTTTCTCCATTTTTGCCTTTAAATTTATAAAATACACGAGGTACATTGCTTTGGTGGCAGGTTGATACTCAGTTCTCAGGAGTTTGATTCCCTTCTCTGCCACTGATGTCTCCCAGGGTGAAGGGTCATTGTCATTAACGCCACATCCCTGTGATGAGCCGTGGTGACACATGGCTTTGCATCCATCAAAAGCACCGAGACTGCGGAATTTGTAGTGCCAAAATCTCCTCTCTCTCTAACATGGCCCATTAGCCAGGGCTCAAGACTAACGACTTCCCATCAGCCAGGAATGTGGGCAGAAGCAGCTGATAATTATAGACATCCTGCAACTCTTCCCTTACAAGCTCAGGAAATCCTTCTGCAGGATGAAGTTAAAAGAGATGCTGAAGTTTTCATCTGTAGCGATACAGTTATAATAGTTCCATGTGAAATCCCCTAAAATGGGGTTTTGTAGAAAAACTATAGAATCATAGGATGGTTTGAGATGGAAGGGACATTGAATGCTCTGAGCCCTCTCCCCCTCTGCCTCTGTAAATATCACCTCTCTTCTTCTGTGAAGACCCTCATGAAGACCCTCACCACTGTCCAGGACCATGGAGTGCTACCACTGAACCTCCTTAAAATACCACAGAACTGGTGAGGGTTGGAAGAAACCTTAAAGATCCAGTTCCAACCCCCCAGCATCTGTTGCATAAAGGGTGACATTTATTTTGCATGGTTTTCTCTTTCTCAGATATATTTTGTGACCCACTCCGGCTCACTCTGGAAGATTTGTTGCTTACCTCAACTTCCCTTTCTCTTGGAATAAAATCTCTCTTTTCAATTGAAACTGAATTTTCTGAGCCCTGTTTCTGGACCCTGCAAAGTCCTGCTGTTCCCCTGTTCCCACCTTCAAAGGGAAGAGATGACCTTGCTCAGATCCTCTCTGGGGAGTATCACTGAGCTTTGGAGGAAGGGAAAACCTCGTTGCTGCAGCAGCCATCAGCTCATGCATATGCCACTGTCAATTCATCTGAAGTCTGTTGGACAAATTCCAGCACTCTGCAGGGAAAGAAAAAGAAATACAACAAAGACAAAGAAAAAAAAGGAGCTGGCAGAGATAATGGGATATGCCAGAAATTATTGTATCTCTTTTTTTATTCTGATTCTCGAGGTTCTTTGGGGTTTTTTATCTCCTTCATTAAGCTGGTGTTTGGTATTTGCACTGGTTAGGCCCACCCTAAGCTAATTGCCAATCTCTTAACTAATTGTTAACTTAGCTGTGAGGACAGAGAGAACTCGGTGCCTTTTTACAGAATTATTAAATCTGGAGAAGACATCTGAGATCACTGAGGCCCATCACTTACCCAGCACTGTGCTCACCACCACACCATATCCCTGAGCCACATCCACACACCTTGGAGCACTTCCAGGGACTGGTGACTCCAGCACTTCCCTGGACAGCCCATACCCATGCTTGACCACCCTTTCACTAAAGAAATTTGTCCTAATATCCCATCCAAACCGTTCCTGGTGCAATTTTGGGCCATTTCTTCTTCTCCTACATCTTTTTTAATTGGGAGAAGAGACCGACTCCTACCTGGCTGCACTCTTCCGTCAGTTCCAGATTCCAGGCTGTTCTTTGCTTCCCAGAGGAGAATCCTGGATGCCCAAGGAAATGCTCCACACACTAAAAGGACACACCCAATAGAAAACAGTTTCCCAGGAATTTCAGGATGCAGGGGAGCACACCCCAGGGGTCAGGATGGCCGAGCGGTCTAAGGCGCTGCGTTCAGGTCGCAGTCTCCCCTGGAGGCGTGGGTTCGAATCCCACTCCTGACAACTTATTTGCTGGCCAGAACCATCCCACAGGGAATTCTGCCGCCTCTCTGCACAAGAGGCATTCCTGGAAATCTCCCTGGTCTGGTCCAGTCCCAGGATTAATACCCACTATTGGTTGTTCATGTTCATAAAAAGTGTCCCTCCCACTAATCAACACCTGTTTCAGGTGGGGTTTTATTTTTCCATAGGATCAACCTGGCTCAGGTGGAGTTTTGGCTTTTCTGGTGTTTTACAGGCACTGGGGCTGGTGGTGAAAAGTGGGCTCACCTGTCTCAGGGGGGAAAAAGAGTTCTAAGCCATGACTTTTGGGGCTGATTGAGGGCTTTAAACGAGGTTTGAAGGGGAAGGGGATAAACCCAGGCTCCCTGGGTGAGCCCAGGGGCACCATGCCAGTGTTGGGATTGAAATCCATCTGCTTGTGGCATGGAAGGCTCTAAAGAGGGATCTGGATAGGCTGGATCAATGGGCTTAGTTAAAAAATGAATAAATGTGGCACTTTGTGACACAATTTAGTGGCCATGGTAGCATTTGGTCAAAGACTAGATGTGATGATCTTGCCAAACCTATCAATTCCGTGGTTCTCAAACTCAGAAATCCTCTTCAAACCTAAACAAGACAACATGGAAAAGAAAAATAAAAAGCAGCAGCTGCAGCAGTTAAACCCAGAACAATCTTTTTACTGCACCATGTTTTCCCTAATGTATGTGAAGCTTCATAACATTTATGCTGCAAATTCTTTGAGATGATGTCTTTTATTGAGTGTTTTATCCAGCCCTGCAGTGTTTGAGTACTGCTGGTAGTAGAAATATCCTCATCTGTCAGAGCAGGAACTCTCAGCAATAACTGCTCCACTCCTCTTTCACAAGAATTTTTTGGTCGTAGCTTATCTACAAAATCAAATCCCAAACCCTGGATTTCTTCCATCATTCATTTTCAAAACCAGTAGCAAATCCTTGAGATCCTTGTGTGCCTCCCAGGCAGACAGGGGAGTCCAGCAAACAAAGGTGCACAAAAAGAGCAGGAAAACTGGTTTGTCTTGAAAGGCAAAGAAATTGAACCAGATGAATCATCCCATCTTCACTTTCTTAATAAGAACAATGCAGCAGCACTTTCTGCAGGCTCGGGTGTGCACCTTCCTTTAAATATCATTGCCAAAGTACTTTTTCTGCTGTGGGGAAGGGGGAAAAAAAGTGCAGAGCTGATGTCAGGGAAGTGATGAATTTCAAGTTTTAAGTTAAAAAATAAACTCTTCCTTTGAGACAGACATTGTGGAAGGAAAGACTTGGCTGTTGCAAGAGCCCAAGTCTGACTGAGAACATAAAATCTTAGAAGGTTTTTGTCATGGTCAGAGTTGGCAACTTCACCACTACCCTGAGCAGCCTGTTTTTATGTTTGACCACTCCTCCAGTGAATTTTTTTTTCCTGATATCCAACCTGAACCTCTATCATCCCATCTTCACTTTCTTAATAAGAGCAATGCAGCAGCACTTTCTGCAGGCTCAGGTGTGCACTTTCCTTTAAACATCATTGCCAAAGGACCTTTTCCCTTTTCTGGGAAAAGGGAAAAAAGGTGTAGAGCTGATGTCAGGGCAGTGATGAATTTCAAGTCTTAAGTTAAAAAAATAAACTCTTCATTTGAGACAGACATTTTGGAAGGAAACATTTGGCTGCTGCAAGAGCCCAAACCTAGAAGGTTTTTGTCATGGTCAGCATTGGCAACTTCACCACTACCCTGGGCAGCCTGTTTTGATGTTTGACCACTCCTCCAGTGAAATTTTTTTCCTGATATCCAACCTGAACCTCTACTTGAGGCCATCTCACCTTGTCCTGTCATTAATTGTGTGGGAGAAGATGCCAAGCCTTGTCTCTAATTAGAATATCCGAGTGCAACAGCTTTCTCAAAATCAGATGTTCTGGTGCAATCAGCAATGACCTGCTTCCCCCAAAACTGCTGCTGAACAGAGAGGATTGAGTGTTTTGGGATCAGCTGACTCCACTGTGGAATGGTGCTGGTCCAGCACATCAAAATGTGCTGTTGGTAAACTGTTGGTAAACTGCTGAGGATGGTGGAGAGCAACTCAGTATTTCAGAAGTCAGGAGGGAGATGAGATTAAAAGGAAACAATGTGTGCAATTTGTCTAATCCATGACTAAGGGGAGCTGACCTGTCCACAGGCATTTGCAGAATGTAAAACCAACAAAGAATGAGAAAGATTGGGTTAGAGAGGAACAAATAATGTTATTAGGAGCAGTGGGAAATGAAAGAAAATACAGCCTGAACTGCTTGGAATTTAATGCATTCTTCTGTAGACATTCCTGTTATGTAACATTTGTGTTAAAAACTTCATCTTTCCAAAAATGTCAGGGGTTTTACAGAATAACTGATGATAATTCATCATCTTTTGTTGTTATTGTTGTTTGTAAATAGAAACAGCCGAAAAAAATTTCTAGCTTTCAGTGATGGACTTGAAAAGAAACACCATCTGTAGACTAATTTTTAATAAACAGGATTATATAATAAAAGACATTTGGTTGGAATTTACTCTGATTTCTGAGTTCTTGGAAAGGCAGGAAGACACCAAAATCTCCTTTGGACACACCAAGTCCAATTTAGAGATGCCTCAGAAACAGGACCATGTAGGAGAAGCACTGGAATTTGATGGTAGAGAAGAAAATTGGTTGAATTTCCCAGGAAAACATTCACTGCAGGTCCCCAAAAATTTCTCCAGTGCTTTCCAGACTTCCTATATATTTATATATACATGTGTGTGTATGTATGCTCATATACATATACAGATGCACATATGTATATTTATATATACACATAAATATGTATTCACACATATATATGGGGAACCAATGCTTTTCACATGGAATTTTATAGGAAATTATTATCCTACTCCCCAAATCTGTCTTGCAGAAGCTGGATGGTGGGGGAGATATTTCTTTTCTCACTCTATGAGGTGTAAGATCCTCCCCACAAAATGATGCAACCCAGAAGGAACTCTGAAGGTCTTGAGGAAAATTAGCTGCATAAATAGCCAGGTGGGTGGATAAACAGAGAGGAGCACGGAATTTGCTTGTTCCAGAAATTTTTAAGTGGACACCAACTTGGAAAAAGTTGTTCCTTTTCTGATGAGCTTTAACATTCAAATTCAGAGAAAATTTGTGGTTTTCCTGAAATCAGAATAATCTCAGCAGCTGATCCTTGCAACACTTTGATTGGCATCCAAATATTCTGGATCAGGGATCTGCTCGTGGCCAGGGGACTTCAGGACAGCCTGGTGATGAGTGAAGTTCAGGCAATGGCCTGGTTTTCTCCTTTAAAATGACCCAACAGAATGTGGCAATAACATGTTCAGCTTTAAAACATTGGGCATTGGGTTACTACTGGAGAATATCTCTACTTTAGAATACTTTAGAATGTCATTCTAATACTTCAGAATGCCTTTTCCACGGTGAATATCCTGAACTGGGAGGGATCCATAAGGAACATTGAATCCAACTGCTAATCCTGGACATCCCAACAATCCCACCTGTGCCTGAGAACCTTGTCCAAACCCTTCTTGAGCAGCTTTGGGGCTGTGACTATTCCCTGGGGAACTGTTCCAGTGTCCGACCAGATCTGAGTGAAAAACTCCTCCTAATTTCCAACCTAAACCTCCCCTGGCACAACTTCAGACCATTCCCTTAGGTCCTACTGTTGGAAATGATACCAAGTTCAAAATTTTTTATAGAACATTAGTTAGGAGTTTTTGTCCTTTGTCATGCAGGAAGGGAACTGAAGCTTCTTTGCAAAAGATTGTTTTACCAGGCGAGGTCTGATGAGGTCTGAACATCCCAGTGGATTGGGAGTAGCACAGAAAACGCACAAAAGATAACAACTATTAACTCCAACCATCACCCATCACTGTGGTCCAAAAAAACTGGTCTGGGAAAAGAGAGATAAAAGAAAGGAGAATGAGAACCTAATTAACATCAGAGGCAAAGAAATCCATATCCAATAGGAACCCGAATATTAAAACTGCACTACTTGGGACCAATGAACATCCAACCAATGAATTTCTATGGGTTTTGACTGTACAACATATATAATGATAATGATAATTTTATCATAGTATATAAAATATATAAAACTAATGAATAAAAATGATAATATAATAATATATAAAATATATTTAAAATCTAGTAATGTGTGATGGAATGGTTTTCTCTGCACAATCCAGGCAATGTGTGGATGAAATAATTTCACTTGCAATCCCATCCTATGATCTGATGTAATCTCATAGCACACCAGGAAGTGATCTTCCTTTTTTTTTGGAAAATGCCTGTTTTCCAAATGGACTGCAATGGTTCCGTATTTGAGCAGGAGGGATTTGGAGAGAGGGAGGAAGACACCCCAAATTCCAGGTGCTTGCAGTGAACCAATTGACCAGGCAATTACGGGGAGTTCCCAAGGGCTGCTCCAGCCTCGGGGCCTTATGGGAGGCTCCGTGGTGGTATGCAGACAAATCACCTCCCACACACCCTGACTAATTACTGTTCTTTGCCCAATTAGCACATACCAATCCTCCAAGCAAAAGCAAAACATCTGCACCCAGTGAAAGGAAGGCACTGAGCTGAATCCAGAATGTGTCTCCTCTTTCCAGCAGGAAATCTGTGCTGGTTGGGGCTGTTCATCCCTGCTTGAGCATTAAATCAAACCAGAGCTGATAATAAACACACAAAAAATGTGTTTCAGTTCCTGCAACACCCTGAAACACAGGGAGGAGCTGACACAGGAAAGTCAAAGGGGTTCCAGTCCCAAGGTTTATTCCGTGCCCTTCTTAATTGCTTATAATCTACATGGGGAAAGCAATAATTTCTCTTTTCTTTCTCAGTTGCACTCCAGTATTAAGAATCCAACTGCATTTTCCCCCTTTCAATCATCAGGCCCAACCATTATTTTGACAGGGCTTTTTTCAGTCTGAGTTTGCTATTACTGCATAGTGGATGGTTTATATTGCTAATTAGCATCTATTAAGGCTGTTATCCCATTCAAGCCTTGATGAATGGGGATGGAAAGGAATAAAGCATCAGAATAAATCAGAGCAGGAGAAACTGAGCTCTCCTGTGGGAAATCTCTCCAAGTTGAAAGTGGCTGGATGTGTGCAGTGGAATTTTATATATGTAGCTTGTATCATTGATGTTATGGCTTTCAAACCTGTTATCCATGGTCTGGATACTTTAAAGTAAAAGAGCTGGCATCCTGGGTGTTCTGGCAACAGCTTCCTGTCTCCAGTATCCAATGAGAAACTGAAGATAACCAGGAGGAATATAAGAACTGGGGGAAAAAAAAATATGTGTAACATAAAATCAGTGTTCAAAAATCTTAAATTCAGTAGTTTCCCAAACTTGAGGTGTTAATGGTCCTTGATAAAATTTATACTGGGCAATGATATCCAGAGAAAACAGAACATTTATAACCTGTGGAAATGGGAGAGGCAAAGGAAAAACCCTTTTGCCTCCTTGTGGTGTTGGGGAGCTGAAATTGGAAAGAGTAAAGGTCACTGATTCTGAAATGAAGATTATTACAGAGAAAAGGGGAAGGCAAGTGATGTCACTGCTAAAGGGAATGTGATTTCCAAGAATAACCCATCAGGTGGGCTCTGAGAAACCCCAGACAGAGCCCAAGTCTCTGACTGAGCCTTGCAGTCCTCATACAGAAATCTTTCCCCATGAAAAAAAAAATATCAGAGAATCAGAGCTTCTTTTTAACAAGACATCTGAAAAGAAAACCAAAGGAAATATCCTGCCTCTTCAACTTCCCAGCCTTTCTTCTTCCTGACACCCCCAGTTTTGGGATGTAAGGTGGCACAGGCATCTTTCTTGTTCCATGTGAGCTGGCAGAAATCCCAGCAGGTTTTTACATGAACATTCACACAGACAAAACCACTGCTGGCATTCCATCCCATAGTGAAAAATCAATTCCAGCCCTTATCCTGTCTCTTTTCCTTTTTTCTGTGACTTTTTCGTGGGATGCATCAAAACCAAGTCTGCCTCCAAACCCCATGCAGTGAGATTTCCCTGCCTTTATTTGGACAAAACACTTCCATGTTTTCCCATGGAAAAAAGACTCCATATGTGGTGTAATCTGGCCAAGCTGCAAAAATCCTGGCGAGATGGACCAACAAATATGGGCTCTGGAGCTGGGATTGTGTTCCCTGTGTTGTAGATCTCCACATAATTCCATCTGCAGAAAAAAAAAAAATCAATAAAAGGGAGTTGATAGATATGACTGGAGGGGGGAATCAAAGCCCATCTGGAATTAAATCTGGTGAGGGACATGAAGGGCAGCAAGTTTTCTGCAGGAATATCAGCAGCAAAAGGAAGAGTGAGGAAAATGAGGGGCTGCTGCTCAGCAGGGTGGGAATTCTGGTGACAAAGAACATGGAAATTGCCCAAGTACTCTTCATTTAAATCTTTCCTGGTAAAATCAGTCTTCAGAAATCCCAGTTTCCTGGGCCAGAGCAAGGAAGATTTATCCTCAGGGAAGGAGGATCCAGTCAGGGAACACTAGGACAAAATAGACTTATAGAATGCATGGATGGAGGACAGGATGGATTCAGAGGATCTGATGTCATTGCAAAGTCACTCTCACTTATCTTTGAAAGGTCATGGTGACCATGGAAGTTCCAAGGAGCAGAAGAAGCAAATCCCACTCCTGTCTTCAAGAAGGACAGAAAGGGAACTCAGGACAGGGAGTTCCTCAGGAAGCTGATGGAGCAGCTAATCTTGGGAATTGGTTTGGAACACACATCCAGTTCTTTGAATTTCAGTAAGGAAACTTAATGGTCATTGTGGGCAATGCCTGTGGGAAACTGGAATTGATGGTGTGCTGAGATCCCTGGGTTTGGAGTCTCTGCTTGTCTGAGTCTCTTCACATTGTTTGCAAACTGCTCTGAGCAGGAACAATCTGTTCCTTCAGTCCTTAACTGCAGTGGGATTTTGCTCTGGGTCTGGATCCTACCACAGCTAAAATGTTAAACATTCCAAACCAGAATCATTTGGATGGATTGTTGACACCAAGGGCTGGAAGAACTGAATTTAAAAGGGTGGAATGACCCACTGGAGAGGCCCTTTTATGAGGATCTTGGACAGCCCCATGTAAATCATGGACAATGTTCTCAGGAACATGGTGATTCTTGGAGTTGTCCTGTGCAGGGCCAAGAGCTGGACTCAATATTCCTTGTGGGCCCCTTCCAGCTCAGAACATTCCATGATTTGGTGATCCTGTGAATTCTGAAGTCATTGCTGTCTGTACTGGCAGGTCTCCAGCTGGCACATGAATGAGGACATCAGGACAGAAGTGTTTGGATCTGGACCCAAATCCCTCCAGTCTCATATTCCCACATTCCCTTCTCAAGGACTGCAAGCCATAGCCCAGAGATCCTGGTAGGAGACAAGCAGGCAGAGCAGGGGTTATCTGTCCCAAGAATGCTCTTCCAGCCCATTCCTGAGAGTCTGATCTATCCCAAAGTATTTTTGAGCTGGATTTAGATGTGATGACCTGGCTGTCCTATGTGTGTGACTGTTGCCTTTTCTGTGTGTTTTCCTTGCAGTTTTTTAATTCATCTAAATCAAAATCCCTTTGGCAAAGGAGCAGAGATCTCAAAGGTTCTCAAGGGTTATATTTCCACAAGATTCAAACCCAGCAAGACACAAGTCTGAAGGGAAATAAGCTTCATTAACTCAGATACTCATGGTGCCATTGTTTTACACTCTTTATTAACTCACAGAAAGGTGAACAAGTTCATTTTCCTCTTCAAATAAGGAAAACAAATATTATTTTACATGCTGCCAGGCAAAGGCTAGAAGAGAAAATTTCTGCCCACTAATGCTGTTTTATTCAATGCACGACTAAAATCATATTTGCTTTGATAGAAAATCTTTATCCTGAGATAAAGACAAGTCTCTGGTCTCTTTTTGGAAGGCCTGGTAGGAACAAAACTTATATTGAGGGGAATGCACAGGTTATAGATGTAATAATAGATAGTTTGAAAATCTGTATGTTTGGAAAATCAGTGTTGACCAACCTGTGGTGTGTCATGCATGAGGTATTCTGCAAAAACATGGAAGAAATCCATCATTGGTGAAGAGGAATGACCCAAAATTCTTCTTGACAGTGAATCAGCCAAAATACAAACTAGTAAATGAATAGTTATAAAAAAGTTATGCTTGTTTTATGCTTAAAAATTATGCTCATTTTAGGTGTCTAAAACCCAAAAGCCACTGCAGCAACACCACAAAAACAACAGCAAAATGGTACTTGAAAAATAGTTGGAGTTAGGTTAAAAAAGGTTATGATTCCCTGATGTGAGAGTGCAATTCTTGTGTTCCTTTTTTTCACAATGTTTATGTTTCTTAGGAAGTTTTGGGCAGAGAAGTTGGGAGAAAACCAATTTGTTTGAGTAATTTTCTGCTGAACACTGACAAGGGAACTTTCCACTTCCAACTGTGCATTGGAGACAGAGATAAAACAGGGGAGAGCTGGCCAGGTGGGAAAGTCAAGAATAAGCAGAAATGAGGAAACTCACAGCAAATGTGTGAGAAAGCCTCATGAAATATAGAAGAAAAGAGGTTTTTCCCTAGGGATCCCAAAAATTCAGTTTTGTTGCAATCCAGAAAATACTGGAAGCTAATGATGGGAGAAATGGATCTGTTTTATAAGACAATGATCAAAAGACATCTTTGTTTTCAAATCCAATTTGTTTTTTTCTAATTTTCCCCAGCAGATCCAAAGACCTTTCTTTAAACAACATAAGTCATCAAGGTGGGGTTCAGCAATGCAAAACTTTTGAGAATCAAAGACAACTCAATGAGGACTTTTTTGTGCTCACTTTAATTCAAAATTTGGGAAAATCCACTTCAAAGGTCTCTCTGACTCCAGGACCCATCACCTTGGCACTGAAGGGCCTCTCCAAACCCTTCCAGACATGTTGTCACCAGTTCCATGCTCAGCTGGAATCTCATCCTCTGAGATATTATCAGGATAAGGGATTTGTGTTTATTTCTATTTAAACCAAATGTGTTGAGTCTGTTTTTTCTAACTGTGAGCCAAGGGGCAAAGCAGGAGCTGTTTAAGGCTTTTAATAAGTGGCAGGATAAGAACCCAATTTTTGTATCTCAGTAATAATTTTTAGAATTATGGAGTAGGGGAGACTGAGGAATAGATGGAAAAACATTCAGGGATAGTGTTGATAGAGATCCTGAAAGTTCATGGAACAGTTTGAGTATAAAGGGACCTGAAAGATCTTCTCATTATTGCCCCAGGGCCACCTTCCATTAAACCTGTTTGCTCAAGAAAAAAAAGTGTTGGTGAGTTTATTTATATAAATATCCCCATGGATCCCCACCATTTGAATAACTTGATACATTTGTGTTCACTCTTAATTGGTAGATTTTGAGAGCTTTGCTTTTTTCTTATTTCAATTTCTTTTGTGTTGAAGTAGGGGCTCAGCTGTTCCATGCTCCAGCCCCTGTGAGACACCAGGAGGTGAAATCTGCCCTTTGATCTCACACTGAAATAATGATTCACTGGAGAAATTGCTTTGGTTCCTGCAGTATTTCAGAGGCAGACTTAGATTCCTTCCTTCCTTCCTTCCTTCCTTCCTTCCTTCCTTTTTATCTTCCTCTCTTCTTCCCACACTGAGATTTTTGAAAGCTCTGGCAAGTCCTAAACACTATTTTTGCTGATTTCCGGTTCCAAACACTGATTTTCTTTCTCAGCTTCTCACGCATTTTAAATCTCCAAATGCAAATTTTTAAAAAGCTGGGCAGGGGACTTCAAGACCAAACTCTCCAAGACCAGTTGAGCCCAACAGGCTGGAGGTGACTGAGCTGTGTCATTTTATTTTGAGAATCTGCCACTTGGAGAATCTGTTGGCTTGGAGAAGCCTCTCCTGAATCCTCAGTATCTCATGTTCAAAAGAACTCGGCAAACAAGCAAAAGTCAGAGCTTGTGTCAGGGCTGTGAGAATTGAAAAAGAGCCTTGAGAAGTGCTAAGAACAGAGAATTTATTTAAGTTGGAAGGGACCTTAAAGATCATCATGTTGCAACACTCTGCTTTAGGCTGGGACATCTTTCAGCACCTTCTCCAACATTCAGGTTGCTCCAAACCCCATCCACCTTGACCTTGCACACTTCCAGGGATGGGACATCCACAATTTCTCAAGGCAACCTGTGCCTGGGCCTCACCTGCCACATTCTGTGGAAATTGGTCTCAATGAGGGCTTCTTTTTGAAGCCAAACCACTTTATTTTGACAATCAAAGACCATTTCCAAGAACAATTCCCACAAGAGATAACAGGATTTAAGATGCCCAAAGAAGGAGCTGTTTCTTGTGCTCTCATCTTTCTGCATCTCTCTAACCATGCCTAATGTCAAAACAAGCAGCAGTGTTCCTATTCCGGTTTATTTTTACTCAAAGCAAACATCAAACCAAACAAAAATATCCTCCTGGTTTCTTTATACAGAAGATCAAGAGGGATGGTACCTTCAGAGCCTTGCTCTGTCCTTCCTATAAAAGAAATAAATCTGGCATCTGTGGCAGGAGAGCTCTATTTTTAGTGATCCCAATTCTGTTTCCTCTTCTTTGTGTGTCATTGGCCCTGCTGGGGTGCTGTCACTGAGTGACACTTTTGGCTGCCTGCTCAGCATCTTCAAACATGACCATGACAACTGTTGCACCCCAAAATATCTTGGTTTACCAACTCCACATAATTTTGATGCTTTCACAGTACCGAGTGCACCCAAAAATCCCCACAAGGGTGACTTTTTTCAGAAAATTAAGTTCTCTATTTCTCTTAGAGCTTGATGCTTCATGATCTTTATTTTATGCCAATGAATCGAAGCAGAATGTGCTGAATTAAATATAGATAGCCTGTGATTTGTGCCAGCTAATAAACACTACAGTAAACAGGGAATCCCACCTGCTTGCAGGTGTCTCTCATTTTATGGGATGAGAGCAATGAGCTTAGCAATGTTACACCATTCTAAGTCATTTTAAGGAATTCCCAGAGCAGGAAATTGCCATGGTGCAAGGAATGTTGGCACCAATATCTCCCAGCAGAGTCCAAAGTGGAACAGAAGGATATGAACAGAGGAACATCCAAACTGAGGAATTCATGTTAAATTGTTCTTTGGAATAAACTCAGTGTACAAGGAATTATAGTCCCTGAATGATTTTTTTTTTCACTCTTGATTAAAAAAGAACCCCAAACCATAAAAGAGTTTATTCTTAAATCTTTGAGGATTATATAGAGGGAATGTTGCTTTCCCCAGCTGGCAGATTTTAAGAAAATGAGAAGCGCAAAATGATTGCTGTTTGGGAACCTGACAATTTGTTTTAGTTGCCTCTACTTACCTCTAATTTTCCAGATATCATGGAATCACAAAAAAACTTGGGCAGCCATGGGCTGGGACACCTTCCACTATCCCAGGTTGCTCCAAGCCCAATCCAACCTGGCCTTGGACACTCCCAGGGATGGGGCAGCCACAGCTTCTCTGGGTAACCTGTGCCAGGGCCTCACTACCCTCACAGGAAAGATTTTTTGCTGTCTAAGGAACAGATAAAATAACCCTGATTGAAGTGAAAACATGGTCCAAACCAGTGATTCTGATTAGCCCAGAGCATTTAACACAGCATCTTGAAGGGAGCTCTTGAAGAAAGCAAAGCTGCATCTTCAGGACATGGAAGGAGGCAATTAAAGGGTGAAAACAAACTAAATTAAGGTCTAAGTTCAATTAACTGATCTTTGAAAAGTAAAGGGGCAAATGTTATTAGGGAAAATGCATTAGAGAAAAGGAAGTTGTTTTGTCAAGCAGGTGCTCTGGTGATTCCTGGGATGAAGGTGTGTGCTTATTATAAATTATCCTCTCTCTTCCAATTGTTTCTTCCTTAATTTTTCTCCTTTTGACCTGTTGAGCACTAAACACATTTTTAATGCTTCCAGAAAACTCCTCCTCACTCTTCAGTTCCAATGCAAGGATTCATTTCCATTGTGATTTTGAGACACTGGCCATTAATATCCCATAATAACTCTATCCAGAAAGCGAGGCTCTTAAATTGCCTCCCTTTGTCACTACATAAGTGACATTTCAACATGTCTGGTCTTCGTTAACCCACAGAGATTTCTCAAATCCTAATTAGGACTGAGAAGAGGAATCCATTCTTGTCCTTTCAAGACCTCCCTTCCCCCAGAACTTCTGCTGTAATTTTTAAATACCTTTTCCTCTGCCTTTTCATCCCACACAAGTGCACCAGGGCAGCTTTCCTGAAGATCCTTTGCATTTTCAGAGCTTATGGGGCATGGAGAAAATTCTGGAATGATATTGTAGCCATCTGGAAAATGGGTCTTTCCTGGGATGAGAAAAGAGGAAAATGTCCTTTTTTTGTGTGTGTTCTTGGCCAGCAAAGCTGGGTAAACTCCACTCTGGACACATGGGACAGAGACAAACTGCAGCTCCTCTCAACCACAGACTTGTGTGATAAACATCACGTAGAAACAGGAATTACAGAATTACAGAAGGGTTGGAAGGGACCCTAAAAATCATCCAATTCCACTAAATCAGGCTGCTCAGAGCCCTATCCAGAAATTATGGGATTTCTCCTGGGTGCCAGATGACTCAGCGAACCTCCAGTGGCTCAGGCAGGTCTTGGATTCACAGCTCAACCCCAGTTTCAGACTGATCTCAATCTCTATCCCAGACAAAAAAGCTTTTTTGTCTGGTTTCAAAGGAGTGATATTTCCATGAGAAATGTCTCCTTTCAGGGGATTTGTCTTTTTTTAATGAACAACCCAAATATCTCCTCCTTCCCCTTTACTCCAATCCCAAACCATCACTTGACATTTTTCAGCCTTCTACCAAGTCCCTCAAAGTTTTATATTTCATCTGGAGAAAGTGTCAACACCAAAAAGTTCCATGAGAAAAATAAAACCTTTGGCTGTGGAGTGGTTTTGGTTTGTTAATTTAAGACTTTTTTAATTTTGATTTTTTTTAAATTAATGTGCTGAGTGGTGGGCTTCAGTGCTGATTAATTACTTATATATTTACTTCTTGTTGTGAGATAGGATTAAGAGAAAGGTAAAGTAAGTATAAATTTTAAATGGGTATAAAGAAAATTTTATTAATAGTAACTGTAGTAAATAGTAGGTAGAAGCTGTGGCTACCTCAGGTTGAATGGGGCTTGGAGCAACCAGGGATGGTGGAAAGTGTCCCTGCCATGGCAGGGTGTGGAATGAGATGATTTTTAAGGTCCCTTCTAAAAGAAAAAAAAGAAGTAAGAATAAATATAATTTTTTTAGAATATTTTTCTTCTCTTCACAACTTTTTCTTTTCTACTGATAATGCTAAGAAATGCAACTTAAAATTTTTAGCTGGTTTACTGTTTTCATACAAGGCCATGGCAGGCTGTTTTCCATGTGGTCTTGCTTGTCCTGTGGGCTCTGTCTCAATCAAATCCATGAGTTTTTCTTGGAGCTCTAGGAAATTTTGATTCTGTGGCCATCATGAGCCCAATCCAGAGAATCCCAGAACCACTGAGGCTGGAAAAGACCTCCAAGATCATCAAGTCCAATGTGATCAATCCTTGCCACCAGCCCAGAGCTCTGAGTGCCACATCCAGACATTCTTTGGATACCTCCAGGGATGGGGACTACAGCACCTCGCAGGGCAGCCCCTTCCAATGCCTGACCACTCTTTCCATGGAGAAATTCTTCCCAAATTCCCCACTCCAATTGGATGAACAGTTCCCCGGGTAGCAGCACCAGCTGTTTCAATGCAGTTCCTCACTTGTACCACACAAGGAAGAACCAACTCTTGGGTTTTGTGCATCTTGGAAAGGCATGGAGCTCTGAATTCAACTCCCTTCCATAAATTTGGTGGAATTAGCAATTGATACATGGGAAAATCATAGAATGGTTTGGGTTGGAGGGGACCTTCAAGATCATCTTGTTCCATGCCTCTTCCACAGGCAGGGACATCTTCCAGGTTGATCCAAGCTTCATCCAACCTGGCCTTGGACACTTCCAGGGATGGGGGATCATGATTTGGCTGTCAGAGCACATTCCTTATAGAAACATTAATCACTGCTGTCATGCTTCTCATGATATAATTAATATTTTAATCTGTAAGAGAAGAGGATTTGGGAAAATCTGGTCTCCTGGGAATTAATTTTGTTTCTATTTCTGCTGAATTTTAACATTTTTTGGGCTGTCACCACATTAAAGGTGAATTCCAGCTCAGGCTTTTTTTGCTTAGCATGGATATTTTACCATGGAGATCTCTCTTTGTGTATCTGCTGGATGATATCTAAATTTTCCTTCATGTTCACTGCCCTGAACTTACATTTACAGCAAATGATTTCACAGATTTCTGTTCTATATCACAGGAATTTATTTATAGAGGGTGGAAAGAACATTGGTTTATTTTCTTTACTAATTTGTCACTTTTAATGCTTGTCAGCCAGATTTCACTTTTGAAAATACACAAAAGAGAGAATATGTAAATCCAGTTTATATTTCTGTAGGTTTGCCCATATCAAAAGGGATTCAGAAATAAAAGAAAAAAAAAAAGATAGAAAAGAAAAGCTGGATTAATCTTATTTGGAAAGAACTCAATCCTTCTTTAGTATTTCTTTACATATGATTCCTGGCTTTCCATCAAAAAACCCTCCTTCCACAACACTTTACATTTTTCACCCAGAATGTCTTCAGATGTTGGAAAAACAAAATCTTTTTTTGATAAATCTGCTAAAAAAATAAAAACTGCTCACCTTTAAAGCATGAAAATGCTCTAGCTTCAAAATCTTTCAAATCCAATTCTAAGACTTTCCTGGTTTTAATTAAAACTTGAAGACTTCTGACAAATACAAACTCTTTGCATGAAAACCTGGATGAAAAAAGGCCTTTTCTGTCCCTGAAAAATTATTATTTCTTACAACTTGTTTGGAGTCATAGCTAAGATCCCTTTTCCTAGGTAGTGTGCAAAAGCAAACGTGATTTTTTGGGAGTTTCATCAAGTTGTTACTCCTTGTTTGCAAGTAGGGAATATTGTGTGACTTCCTGCAGGCTGTATGAGAACAAAAGGCTCCTCAAACTCGATATTTTATTTAGTTATTCATCCAGCCCCAAGTGAAAACCTGAAATAGAGCTGGCAAAGCCTCCCTTTGCCTTCCTCCTTCCCCTATTTCATGATGATGAACACCAAGCTCTGGGCAGTGAAAAAAACCCATCCATAACTGGGATTTTTTTCCCCTCAGTAAATAACAAATATATACAGGAATGTAAATTTTCATCTCCCCACAAACACATTTTTGAGTAACAGTGGTGGTTGGAATCTTTGCACAGGAGACAATGACAAATTACTCAGGTTTGTCACATGGGGAGTGACTCTTTTTCTTCCTTTAAATAATCCAGATTTTACTTTTTTGGCTTTTGTGTTGTCTTAACCAACCAAACCTCTGCAGACATACTGAGAGATTTGGGACTGTTCATCCTGGAGAAGGGAAAGTTCCAGGGAGACTTCAGAGCTCCTGGAGAGCTGGAGAGGGACTTGGGATGAGGGATGGAGTGACGGGAAAAGGGAGAATGGTTCTGAACCAAAAAGGGTGGGTTTAGATTAGGCATTAGGAAAGAATTCTTGGCTGTGTGGGTGTGGAGGCCCTGGCACAGATTGCCCAGAGAAGCTTTGGCTGCTCCAGGTTGGATGGGGCCTGGAGCACCCAGGGATATTGGAAGGTTACCCTGCCCACGGCAGGGTGTGGAATGAGATGATTTTTTAAGTCCCTTCTAACCTAAATTATTCCAAGATTTTGTGTTTGCAAAGGACTTCTTTTCTTCCTATAACCACCACAGCTGGAAAGCAAATTTACCAAAGGAACAGGGCAGTGAATAAACTTTCTCCAGCTTCCCCTGACCGGAATTCTGTTCCTGGGGGTATCCTCCAGTCTGCAGTCAAACTAAATGAAAACCACTTTCACTATTATCTTCCTTGGAAAAACTTTAAAACCATTCAGTTTGCAGAATTTAAGGTTTTTTGTGACATTAGTGATTGTGCTGAGACTTATTTGTATGCTCCCCAAAGAGAAAAACTTGCAGTGCTCCTGAGCACCATGAAAATGTTTATCCAGGTCTTACACAAATAAAAGGTTTTTATGGCTGCCACAGTTAATAGCATCCTTCAAAGTTATAAATGGAATTTAGATTACATTAAATTTAAAAAAACCAGCATTATGAAAACCCTAATCAAATATGGTGGAAACGCTGTTGCAATATTTATCTCCTGTAAACACATTTAATTTGTGAGTGGGGAGATTGTGGCCTCTAAATTATAGAACCATGAAGGTTGGAAAAGACCTCCAAGATCATCAAGTCCAGCCTTCCATGCAACACCACCATATTCACTAAACCATACCCACAAATGCCACATCTGCTCATTTTTTAAACACTTCCAGGGATGGTGACTCCAGTCCTTCCCTTGGGAATCTGTTCCAATGCTCAACCACTCTTTGAGTGAGTGCTCATATATTTGAAGTAAATCTTGTTTTTATTTTCATATCTTCAGGACATTTTTCAATGGAAAATCCTTAATTTGCACATGTACCCACACATTGAAATACAGGCAGCTCTGGGGATGGATCATTGTCCTTGTGGAACAAGACCAGGGAGCAGCAATGACAAAAGAGAGAATTCCCAAATCCTTGAGGATTCCTGCAGTGCATTTACAGTGTGATTTGACTTGGATGCTCAAGTGGTTTGGATTGAAAGGAAACTTCAAGATCATCCAGTTCCAAACACTCTGCCATGGACGGGGACAGCTTCCACTATGCCAGGTTGCTCCAAGCCTGGCCTTGGACACTTCCAGGGGTGGAGCAGCCACAGCTTCTCTGGGCAACCTGTGCCAGGGCTTCAGCACCCTTACAGGAAGAAACTTCTTCCTAATATCCAATATAAACCTTTCCTCTTGTAGTTTTAGTTGCCTGGATGTCTTTATCAGACTTTACAGAGTTTTCTGCTCCTTGAGCTCCATGGTTTTTCCATAGTCCTGCTCACACGTGGATCTCAAACCTATCCCAAACCTGGTGGGCATTTGGGAGGCCGTTCCAAAACCTTCTTTGCCTTTCATGCTTAGAAATATTTTCCTTTCCAGCCAACATTCATTTGAGACGAGTTTTTAGCTCTCTGTCCTGGTGCCAGCTTCATCCTGCAACTAAAATAATTCTTCCTCCTTCCTCCTGCTTGTCTGGAGGCAGAGTCTGCAGACCAGGCCCACTCCTACTCAGCTTCCAGTCCCAGCCAAGCTCTTCCAGTTTTTTCTATTAAAAGAAACGCTTCTTTAGCTCTGACAGTCCTTGCAGGTTTTCTTTTCCTGCCTGCATGGATTTCATGTTGCACCACCTTGCCTGAGTGAAGGTGAGTGGACTGGTTTGTGATATTGCAAATAAACTCCCAGGCTGTGTAAACATGGAAACTCTGCTCTCACAACAACATTCTCTGCTTTGCAGTGACACAGCATCACAGTCTCTTTTTTCTTACCTTTAATGGTTAAAACTCCCTTGTGGTTCATTTGTAAACATTGCTTACTTTTATTTATCTTTCCAGCTTGCAAATCCCAGAAATAAGGCAAGGAAGGAACCAGAGGTGCTGCTTCAGATGTATAAATTAAGTCAGTGTCTCATAGGCCAACTCCTGATTTCTCTGAAAAGCTTGGGTTTTGTTTTGAAGCTGAACCAAAATGTGACAGGTTACCCTTGCCCTTCAGAGGTGGTCACTGCTTCCCACCCCAGTTTTTAGCCCAAGCTTTTGTTGAAATTCTCCATCACTGTGTGAGTATCTTACAAGGTGTTTCCCCTCATTTTCCTCACTTCAGTTGAGGCTCATGATCCCTCATCCCATCTCAGGGGTCTTGCAGCAGGTTTGTGCATTCCCTTGGCACACTCTGGATGTCAGAGGGATGGCAGTGAGATGTGAGATGTGCTCATGGCAATATCATTTACTGAGAGCTTTCCTTTGTCAGGCCAGCCCAACAAATGATAAAACTATGGTCTAAAAATGGAGAGAGAAACAATAGAAAAGATTAATCCCTGCTACTCACCCAAGAGATGCTCCTTCCTGTAGCCCTGTTTTGGGGTCATTCCTCTTATGGAAATATTTCTTTCTGTGTTTGTACGTTTGTGTTCATACACCTCTATATTTCAGACTGGCAAACACTAAACATTTCTTAAATCTCTGCTTAGAAGAAATAAGAAATGGTGGTGGGAATTACAGAATGTTTTTGGAAAATCATGGAATGGTTTGGCTTGGAAGGGACCTTCAAGATCACCTTGTTCCAAACCCTACCATGGGCAGGGACACCTTCCACTGTCCCAGGTTGCTCTAAACTTTGTCCAACCCAGCGTTGAACACTTTCAGGGATGGAGCAGCCACAGCTTCTCTCTGCTACCACCCTCCCAGGGAAGAATTGCTTCCCAATATCCCATCTAACCCTTCTCACTTTCAGCTTAAAGCCATTGTGTCTTGTCCTGTCTCTCCAGCCCCATGTCCCAAGTCTCTCTCCAGCTCTCCTGGAGCCCTTTCAGGCACTGGAAGGGGCTCTAAGCGCTCCCTGGAGCTTTCTCTTCTCCAGGCTGAACACCCCCAGCTTTCCCAGCCTTGCTCCAGAGGAGAGGGGCTCCGGCCCTGCTATCAACTTGGTGGTATCCCCTGCACTCACTCCAGCAGCTCCACATCCATATTCCAGGGACCCTGGAGCTGTCACAGTGCTCCAGGCAGGTCTCACAGGAGCAGAGTAGAAGGGCAGAATCACCTCCTTCAACCTGCTGGTGCTTCTCTTTAAGTTTCCCAGAACACTCTTGGTTTTCCGGGATGAAAACGTTCATTGCCAACAATCTTGAGTTTCTTAGGATGGTTTTTATTGAGGATCTCAGGATCTTGGGGTCATCTCACCCAAGGCCCAAGCTCCCACATTATCCACCTGCACCTGCCAGCTCCCAAGTCCTCCCAGCTCCCTGCTGAAGGCACCATTCCAATTAATTCCTGCCACAAACCATCACACACCTTCCAACCTCTTGTGCATGGATGTCCCTGGGCAGTGGCCAGGAAAACACATGGAAAACAAGAAAGGGAAGAGTTTCTAACAGACTGGTGTGGGTTAGACATCCCAAAAATCCCAGGGCAGTGAGGCAGAGATTTCTTCCCAAGGTTTCTTGCTTGGCACCAGGGCACGAAGACAATCTGTTCCCAAACTGCTGAACTCCTGTCTCTAACTCACTTGAAACCCCCCTTTTTAATCACTTATTTTACAGAGATATTTTGGTTCCTGTGTGTATTAGCTGAGTTAGGTTATGATTTTTTAATGTCACAAGAGGGAAAAGAAACCTTTCACTCAGAACTGACTTTTTAAAAATTATTTTGTCTTTTGCAAGCAAGATAAACAAAACCAGCATTCCAGTCTGTGACTAAAGTTCGTTGTTTTGAACTCCCAGCCTCTAGAGCTGAGCCTGGAAAAGATTTTTCCTTCTGAAAAGTTCAATATCTGTAAAAACAAAGGTCTGTTTACATCTTTTATCAGCTGGTCACAGGAGATATCACTGTGCAGGCACTGCTGTTCCTCTGTGCCACCCCTTGGAAGCTCAAATACTTCACAAAACTCGAATTTATCAGCACAAGACCATTTCTTCTGGGTCTCATCTAATGTGGGTGATGCTTTCACTTCTCATTAGCTCAGAATTAAGTGAATAATGAACTGCAGACACCAAAACCTCTAATGTACTAAGATATTTCAAGCTCATAGATAAGTCAAGCAAGACTCTTATAAAATAGTCTTGAATATAAATATCTAAATTCTGCTTACTTTGCTTTTTAGGCAAATACCTATTACATTTTTAGGCAGATACCTATTACTTTTTTACCTTGTTCTTTAACTCTTTAGTGCCTGTTTCCTGTCAAGATACATGAGGATAAATAAGGCTATAACTTCAAAGGAGGAAAGAGGGAAAATGACACTTTGGCCTTCCCAAAATGCTTGGAAAGCCACAGAGAGAAAAATTATCCATTGTCCAATACTTTTCATAATAGAAAATCTTGTCCTAAGCTCAGGTCTTTGTGATTCTTCAGCCATGGAGAATAAACCTCCTGCTGTTAAGCAAAGTCTAAAGGCTCAGACTCTGCATCAGGTTAAAGCTGATGAAGAAAAGAAAGGCAAGTCTGGCCATCAGCACTGAACTGAAACTCAATGGTTTTGTCTTCTTTCCAGTGAAAGTTGAGGGCAAAATACAGAGGTCATTCCTTCTTCCCATCAGTGCCACCACGGGGAGCAAAGACCAAGCACAATGCCAAGCAAAGGAGGAAGGCAAAGCAGGGTGCAGCAAGGCCAGGCCTAAGGTAGGAAAAGTCACAGAAAATCATAGAAGTCATAAAGGTTCAGAAAATCATAAAATCATGGAATGTTTTGGGTTGGAAGGGACTTGAAACATCATGTCATTACAAATCTCTACCATGGGGGCACCTTCCACTATCCCAGGTTGCTCCAAGTCCCCCAGCCTGGCCTTGAATATTTCCAGGGATGGGATGTCAAAAACTTGTCTGTGCCAGAGCCTCATCACCCTCACAGAGAAAAATTTCTTGCAAATATCCAATTTAAATCTACTTTATTTCACCTTAAAGCTATTCCCCCTTGTCCTAAGTTCCCAGTTGAGCATCCTACCTGCCAGTAAGAAATAAACATTGTTTGTTGATCAACAAAACTGTGACATGGAAAATCTTACCCCCATTCCCTCTTCCCAGGCTCTCATTGGAGATTTCTAGGAAATACCAGTGATTTTATAATGGGGAGAAGAAGGGAAGTGAGATCTGGCTGCATCTGCCAGCAGGGAGAAACCTGAAATGGGTCTAAATTTGCATTTAGATTTGCTTTTTTGGCAGCAATGTTTTCTACTGGGTGCCAAGAGACCCCTCTGGGCTTGAATTATTTCTCAGGGAAAAAGAATCACCAGCAGCTATTTCATAACCAGAGATACTCTGAGGGAGGGCTGTAAAGATTAGAAGGGGCTGTAAATACTGGGGGAAACAAGCCAGGGCTGGGGGATGATTCACAAGCTGCATCTTTTGCTGGTGCAGGAGGAGGAAAGTTTTGAATGGGTGTAAGCTAGGAAAAGCCTGTGAGAGACAGAACCTGCCCTCAGCATCATGGTAGCCACGGGACATGGTTTGGGTGTCATTCTTTTTGCCTCTGGGCAAGTCAGAAATGTAGCACAGAGCCATTAAATGGGTTGGAAAAGAACTCTGAGATCATCAGTTCCCACCTCAGGCTGAACACCACCAAGCACTGGGTGCCATGTCCAGCTTTTCCATAAACACCTCCTGAGATGGTGACTCCACCACCTGTCTGAGCAGTTCACTCCAATGCTTGATGACCCTTTCCATGAAGAGATTCCTCCTGATGTCTGACCTGAAATTACACTCCCTTGGTGTAGTTTGAGCCTGGGAGAAGAGGCTGACCCCCTTCAGCTGCTCCCTCCCATCCAGGAGCTGTGCAGAGCCAGAAGGTCCCCCCTGAGCCTCCTTTTCTCCAGCCTGAGCTCCTTTCCCAGCTCCCTCAGCTTCTCCTGGTGCTCCAGATCCTTTCCCAGCTCTGTTCCCTCCTCTGGACATGCTCTAGCCCCTAAATATCTTTTTTGAATGAGTGGCCCAAAACTGGACACAGCACTCAAGATGTGACCACAACCTGATTATAAAATAATCCATTGTTATTATATGACAGACTTATAAATTACGTACTACACTGGCAATATTCAGACACTTTATTAGCAATAAATCTATTTTTAATCATCCACAAAATCCCTGTGTCCTGTTTGTGGCGTGGAACCTTCTCCCAACATCTCTGTCACTCAGAGTGAGGCAAAGCTGGAAGGCTTGGTGAGACCAAGGGCACTTCCATCTGACAGTGGGTAAATCTTAAATGAAATGCAGATCAGGCCTTTAGCAGCAAAAGGAGATCAAGGGTGGTTCTGAGCTGCTGAAGTAAGGGCAGACAGCTTTGTGTCAAAGTCTTGTCTCTGCTTGTTTACTAGAAAATTAAAAATTAAATAGTTCTGGACCCGACTGACATGATGATACAGAAGTGCATCCTCAAAAAAAAAAAAAAAAAAAAAAAAAAAAAACAAAACACAAAACACAAAACACAAAACACCAAACCATAAAAGAGCAAAAAATCAAAAAAAATCCAAGAAACCTGAAATATCACATGCTCCCCTTTGCCTCTCTATCATTACAATCAGTAGTGAGGCTGTGCCATCCAGGGCAGTGCTGAGTTGCTGGCAGGGCTTGTTTTGGGTAGTTCAATTCACTTAAAACACCTCAAAAACTGGTTTAAACGCTTCTATTTTGCTTTATCCCTGGGTCTGACTCAGAGAAGTGTCAAATTTCGGCTGTGACATCCAGAGCCTGATGGCCTGTGGTCAAACCAGGCATTACCTCATTCCTTTCACTCACTGCGGTGACTCATTCCCAGTCCTTGCTGGGAACAACACTTTAGGCTCAGTCCTTTGCAAAGGGGTGTAAATCACTCAGAGATGAGAGGTTTATCTCTGTCCATGATCGAACCTGGGCTAAAGCAGTGAATTCAGAATGATTCTGACCTCGGGGATCCTCTCCACGCTGTGAATTCTGCTCCTGCATACTCAGCTTTGCAGTCCACACAACAGTCCCTGCCAGAATCCAATTAAATTTATATTTGAGACCATTGTCAGACCACTTGCTGTAGGATCTTCACTCAGCCAGCACAGCTGGGCACCCCACAGCAAACTTAGTTCAGTTCTCATGGTGCAGAGAAGAGAATCCAAGTTTTCCAGAGCTTTCCTGATGAGCATTTCCAGATTTTAAAGCCCTGTTACATTAAAAGACATTTTTTTACTGAAGCCAAAATGCTTCTCATACACATATTTTGGAGAGGAGGGTGTTTAAGAAGATTGTTTGATTAGAATCAGAATATCCTGAGTTGGAAAGGCAATTCCAACTCCTGGCCCTGCACAGGACACCCCAAAAATCACTCATGTGACAGGGTGTTGTCCAAACACTGTGACCACTTCCCTCGGTGGGGGCCATTCAAATTCCTGACTGCCCAGAGGGTAAAGAATCAGGTCAACAACAAACACCTGGATCAAAAATCCACTTACAGAAGATAGAGGAGGTTTTTGGAGGCCCAAAATTCTCCTGATTGTGATGCCAGAGGTAACAATTAATCATCAGAGCAGGAGAGCAGAGGAGAGCTGGCAGGACAGAGGGGTGTCCCATGCCAAAGGCAGCCACCAGCTTGGTGCTTCTGGCTTTTTTATTTAATCATAACATCACAGAGTGGTTTGGGCTGGGAGGGACCTTCAAGATCATCTCATTTGGGTTGGAAGGGAGTTTGATTATCACCAAATTCCACCCCCCTGAAGTGGGTAGGAACACCTCCCATTAGACCAGGTTGCTCCAAGCCCTTAATCTGAAGAAAGAGGGGGAAGCTCCTGCTCCTTCTCTCACAGAAAATGAATAAACAAACCAAGCTGGAGTGCAACAAGTGATTTGGTTGAGAATAAGATCACAAAGTAGAGGTGAAGCTCTTCAAATCTTAGTCCAGAAAAGCCAGATCTGCCATCCTTGCCTTGAACCCAAAGCTGATTTCCAGTCGGATAGATGGTCTTTATCCCATGACACTCAAAGCAGCTGATGTAGCATATCCATGTCCTTCCCCAGAATGCCATTTCCCAGGGATTCATAACAATTTCCCGAGGCACCAAGGGTTAGGATTTAGGCCTTGCTGTGAATCCTCCGGGCTTAACAAATTAAAAAAAAAAAAAAAAAATCAATATTGCTTACATTTGTTTTTAGATCTTATCATTTGCGGGCGTAGGGAGACAGCATTTATTGATGACTAACTGAGCCCAGCAGTGCCTCAGTCAATTCTTATCACTCCATTTCACTGCAGGCAGCTGCCCCATCCCTGGCTGCACTCTTTATATTTGCACTGTGTTACTGCTGTGATGTTTAGCATGCAACAGGCCGAATCCTCCAGGCTTAACAAATTAAAAAAAAATAAATAAATAAAATCAATATTGCTTACATTTGTTTTTAGATCTTATCATTTGCGGGTGTAGGGAGACAGCATTTATTGATGACTAACTGAGCCCAGCAGTGCCTCAGTCAATTCTTATCACTCCATTTCACTGCAGGCAGCTGCCCCATCCCTGGCTGCACTCTTTATATTTGCACTGTGTTACTGCTGTGATGTTTAGCATGCAACAGGCAGCGTTGTTTTTGTGAGGGGAGCAATATCAAGCCTGAAATATTGTTGCTGGCAGTAAGTGAATGCCCTCTTCACGCCTGAAAAATCAGGAATGCCCTAATCTGTGAGTGAGGGTTGTTCTGACAACACATCTCTGGGTGTAATTATAGCTGAAGGCTGGGATCTGTCTCGGCAGCAGCTGCTGACTGGCATTGTCGCCTTCCCTTACAGCTCCTGAGCAGGGGCTTGGCTCATGAATATTCATGAGCAGAGTGTTGGGAGCACTGATAACAGCTTCAGAGGGATTGATTAAATAAAGTCCAGGCTGCAGATCCACCAGCCCGAGTGAGTGGGGCTGATCTCCAGTGAAAGAATCACCATGGGAGTGTGGGGGGCAGAGGGAGAGCTCAAGGGAAATAACTTGGCACAGGGAACAATGGAGGTAAAGAATGGATTGTTCCATGCCAGGAAATGAATCCCAGAGCACAGCAGAGAAGAAATGGCAGTGCTGCAGTTAAACAGAACAGCTGATTGTAAATAAACAGGAGCTCAAGGCTTCAAAGGCACCACAAAGCAAAAAAGATGGGGGTTGGCTCAGTTAAAGGAGCAAGCTCACATGGGAAGAAAGGGGTACTGGGTTTAGGCTGGAGGCTTGGGATACTGGGAAGAAATTTTTTCCTGGGAGGGTGGCAAGGCCCTGGCACAGGTTTCTATAAAGAGCTGTGGCTGTCCAATCCTTGGAAGTGTCCAAGGCCAGGTTGGAGGGAGCTTGGAGCAGCCTGGTCTAATTAAAAGTGTCCCTGCCCACAGCAGGGCATTGGAATGAGATGATCTTTCAGGTCCCTTCCAACCCAAACCATTCCAGGATTATATGATACAAGAACTGTCAATGTCTCCACCTCCTGTGGAGGAATAGCTGTGCTCACACAGTGATTCCTGGCCATGCCTGTTGTTGATACAGCCTTGGCACAAATGCTGGTCCAGGGATGCTCTTCACACTGATGTCCTGCAGGTGAGGCCCCACAGAGTGATCCACCCCACTGAGTCAGTGCAAACACTCAGGGCAGAGCCATCAAAAAGTTCTTAATAATATAAAACTGAGGGGGAAAAGAGACCCACTCCTAATGACCTTGGGTTCTTGGCAGCAGTGAGTCCTGTTTGTTGTAAGGGGTAAGAGCCTTAAATCCACAAACATGATGTCTGCTATGGATAAGAACCTTTGGAGTGAGAGTTTGGTGGTGCCCACCTGCCCTGAAGAAGTCTTGCAGAGCCCTGAAGAACTTCCTCACAATGGGCTCTAAGCAATGAATTTAAGGAATATAAAGGGATGAATCATGTTTGGAAATGCCTGGGTTTGTCCCCTGTTAAGGGGTCCAGCTGAGCAGTAGATCCTACACCTTCTTGTACACGGATCAGGGCTGAATCACAAATTCATCAACTCGGGGATGACAGCATTTGCTGTAAATTGCTGTTTTTCTCCCTATTCCCAAGTAGTTACATCCATCCAAGGCTGCCTCTTTTTTTCCCCAAGACCTATTTCACAGTCAGACAACTCAAAGCAATCTGCAAACATGAAAAAAAAAAGCCCTGTTCCTCTATGTAGCCACCTGGTGCAGACCCATGAGGAGATTTTAGCTCTGTCCAGACGTGAAGACAGAAATTGTAATTTCCTAGAATCCATCTCACCATGTTAGCACTAAAAAAAAAAAAGCAAATAGTGCAAGAGTGGGTGTCCTGCAGCCTCAGATATCTAAAAAGCTGTGAGATCCTGACATGCTGGTGAGTCAACAATGCAGTTAGAGGCAGGAGACTATCTTGGAGGTCAGGAATTTAGGCGTGGTGTCCTTCAAAACAAAAACAGAGAAACAGCTCTGAGTGTTGTCTTCTGAGTAGGAAAATCAGGAATAACAAGCAAAATCCTTGGTTTGGGCAGGATGGCTGGGAGAGTTGCAAAATGCCTGCTGGAGATTGAAACAAGGGTTTGGTGTGGGCACTGAGTGCAGCTGACACCCGGGCAGCCCCTTGGCCTTGCCGGAGGGGTTGAGGCACCCTTTAATTACATTCAAGAGGCTCATTTTAATGAGAAGCAGCAGAGTTAATTGCTTGGGTTGTTCCTAATAAAACCCTTCCAGAGCTGTTGGTAAATTGATCCCTTTTCAGGCCACAGGGACACTTCAAAATGTCCCCAGACAGTCATTAGCTGCCTAAAAACAAATCCTCTACCCCAGCCTCGGGCTAAAAAAATGCTACAAACCCTCCAACTCCTAAATCCCTGCAAACCAGAGCCCAATTGCCCAGCAAACAATCCCAGAAGGATCTAAAATAGTGCAAGGAAATCCCAGCTGGGGACACATCTTTGTCCAAGGGCCCAGTGGAATGGCATGACCCCAATGAATTATAGATTAAGAACTTCAAATTTTCCCATGTTTTTATTGGTGTTAACCTGGTTAGTTCTGGATCCTTGTCTCTCCAGAGCAGGAGAGGTTTCCTTGAAACTTTCCAGTGTGCAAGTTTAAAAGAATACAGAATTATCCACAGGAACTCTTAGATTTTATAAACATATAATTTCCTCTTTCTTTATCACTTTTTAAAAGCAACACTAGGACTTTGAACTCAAGCTTGGCTACAACTGGAAAGAGAGGAACTTCCTCCACAAGAAGCTGTGGGCTCCCTGTCGGAATCACAGGATTATGGAATGGTTTGGAATGGATAGGCCTTCAAGATCATCTCATTCCAGCTCCTGCCATGAGACACCTACCACTATCCCAGGTTGCTCCAAGCCCTGTCCAACCTGGCCTTGGACAATTCCAGGGATGGAGTAGCCACAGCTTCTCTGGAAAACCCATGCCAGGGCCTCACCACCCTCACAGGGAAGGATTTTTTTCCTAATATCTCATCTAAACCTACCTTCCATCAGTTCAAAATTATTAGTATTTCTCCTGGCACTCCAGACCCTTTCAGAAATTCCCTCCCCAGCTCTCCTGGAACCCCTTCAGGCACTGCAAGGGGCTTTAAGCTCTCCGTAGAATCATCCCATCTCCAAGCTGGACATTCCTAGCTCTTCCAGCCTGGATCCAGAGCAGAGGGGCTCCAGGTCCTGGAGAATCTGAGTGGCCTCCTCTGGACTCCCTCCAGCATCTCCAAATCCTTTTGACGGTGACCCCAGAACAGGACACAGTGCTCCAGGTGGGCTCTCATGAGCAGAGTGTAGTGAAGAGTCAGCTCCTGTTTCTTGCTACCCTGGTGGTGACCCCAGAACTGGGCACAGTGCTCAGGTGGGCTCTCATGAGCAGAGTGTAGTGAAGAGTCAGCTCCTGTTTCTTGCTACCTCTTTAAAAGATAAACTTTCAGTCTGGAAAGTCCAGAGGAACCTCAGAGCCTGGTGCTAACCCACAATTGATTAACAATTTGCTTTCATCTCCGTTTCAGAGCCCATGGAAGGAGCTGTGCTGTGCTCAGAGTCTGGGACTCACTGTTCTAACAGGGAAAAAAAAAATACAAAGCACGATTCCATCAAAGCTGTCATTCCTTTTGGCAAGCAAACCCATTAGAGATGCATGAGGTGTGCTCTGAAGTCTCTCCCCATTTACTCCTCTGTTGTCCGCCCGCTGCGGATTTCTCCAGTGCTCATTCCTAATGAATCCTGCTGTTCCATGGAAATGACCCGTGTTGGGCTGCACTGGGATGGCTCTGCCTGCCTGGATTACCTTTGGGAAGGTGTTAATGGGAGCTGGCAGGGCTGGGACAAAGAGGAGCAGCTCTGGGGAAGAGCCAGGATTCAGCTGAGCACACCCGAGCTCACAGAGATCACACAAAGCAATTAAAAACCAAAGTTCGGGTGGTGTCAGGCTCTGCAGGGCTTGGGATGTGGAGCATCCAGGAAAGGCTTCTCATATCCCATTTAGTGAGGCAGGGATCCAGCTTGGGAGTGGCATCCCACCTGCATTATCCCATTAGAAACTGGAGGCACAAACTGCTGCCAAAGTGATCAGAGGGATGGACCAGCTCTGCTGTGAGGAAAAAATGTGAGAACTGGGATTGTGCAGCCTGGAGAAGAGGTTTTTGGGGTGACCTAATTGTGGCCTTCCAGTAATGAACAGAGCCTACAAGGAAGTTGGAGAGATTTACATACAGGAACCTGGAGTGACAAGGAGGACGACCTAATTGTGGCCTTCCAGTACATGAGCAGAGCCTACAAGGAAGTTGGAGAGATTTACTTACAGGAACCTGGAGTGACAAGGAGGAATAGCTTCAAATTGACAGGGAATAATTTTAGGCTGGATGTAAGGAAGGTCCCTTTCCACTTCAAGGTGGTGCTGGGACATGGGACAATTATCTATCATTTAATGCTAGACTGAATAGGAGGAAATGGCCTCAAGTTATGCCAGTGTGATTTAGGTTGGATGTTAGGAAAAATTTCTTCATCAAGAGGTTTGTCAAACACTGGAACAGGCTGCCTGTTGTAAGATATGGTTTGGGGGTATTCTATTTCCCATTTGTTAGAGGTGGGGCAGTTGTCTTCTGTTCATTGGGCAGTTTTCTTTATCTCTTCCACAACCAATCCTCCCTCCAGGAGATCTCTGCTGTTCATGGCCACTGAGTGTCCCTGCATGGCTGATAAAATTACATCATCCCTTTGGGAGAAGCTCCGCCCAGGAGGAGGAGACAAACATTCCTACCTGGATATAATCTGTCACTTGGAAGACCACAGCAGCCTTTTCCCGCTGCATTCCCAGAGGAGCAGCTTTCTTCTCCACTGGATTCCCAGAGGAAGACCAGGCCCATCTCCAGCATCCCTGGACCTTCAGAGGAAAACTCCACCCTCGTCCAGGATCCAGGATCCCTGCTCCAGCAGAACCACAGCTGGCACTGCAGGAGGGCTGAGCCACCATGGAATGGGACTGTGCCACCACCCTGACCCACAGGGTGTCAGGTCCTGTTCTGACTCTGTCTGTGTTGTTTTGTTTGTATTATTGCATTTGTATTTTTAATTTTCCTAGTAAAAACCTGTTATTCCTAGTCCTATATCTTTGCCTGAGAGCCTTTTAATTTCAAAATAATAATAATTTAGAGGGAGGGGGTTTACATTTTCATTTCAAGGGAGGCTCCTGCCTTCCTTAGCAAACACCTGCCTTTTCAAACCAAGACATTGCCCAGGGAAGTGCGGAGTCACCACCCCCAGAGGGATTTAGAAGACTGCGAGATGTGGCACATGGGCGCATGGGTTAGTGGATGGACTCAATGATCTTAGAGGTCTTTTCCGGCCTAAGTGATTCTGTGAACCTATAAATTGAATAAAACACACAAGAAACAAAGGGCTCTAGAACAGCTCAATAGTTTGGGTGATTTTTGATTTGTTGCATGAATTTAGATCCAAATCCAGGGCCTGGAAGCCAAGCATAAATATTATCAAACTAAAAATACAGTACAAACACAGGTTATTAGGATAAATAACCATGGGAATAGATTCCCTTTTCTATCAGCTGGATCTTTCTGAAAAGGCTGGGAGTATTTCAAAAGAGAATTATTGCAGAAGCTCTGGCTGTTGGGCAAATACAGGAACTGCTGGGAGAATTTAATAAGCTGTCCTGTGAAGTAGGTCAGGCCACAATTTGCAGAAGTCAGGAGAGGCTGTTATGAAGTTGGGAAGTCTTTTCCAGCTTTTCACTGTCCTGGAGCTGGATAAAACCAGTTCATATAGGGAGCCCGTGATCTGTAAAAGTCTTTTGGATGAATCTCTTCAAACTGACCCTGCACTTCAGCAAGACCCCTGTTAGAGCAGATGAAACAAATCCACTCTTTGTTTCTAAAATGAAAGTCAAAACCACTTTCCTTCTGTTTTTCTGTGCTTTGGGTTGTTGGTTTTTTTTTTGGTGTTGGTTTTTTGTGTGGAATTTTTCATGTTATGCTAACAACCTGATTCAGCCCTACAGGGTAGGAATTTACCTTTATTGAATTACAGGGTTCAGGTGAGCTTTGGCTGTTTATTTTCATAAATATTCTTTTAAAGTCAGTGGAGAACAGCAGCTGATTCAGGTGTCAAATGCCATTTAAAATACTCAGGAAATTGGGTTGTCCTGGGTTTACCAGTCAGGAAGGTGGTAACAACTGATTCTCTGGAATCAGCACAGAACATTTTTCTGGGAAAACCAGAGTTCAGGAGCTCTTTTGTGTAACTGCCAGCTGAGCTCATGCTCATTCTTCACTTTGGAGTGAAAAATATGTGAAGTGCTAGTGACAATGACCAAATCACCAAATCTAAAATAAAATCCAGTTTTATAGCTGGATTTCTGAAAAATTCAGTGTTTTAAAATGGCCAAAAATGATGGAGTTGACATGGCAGAGAAAAACAATCAAACCATTTTTAGGCAGGAAAAATCTAAAATTCAGGTTGGAAACAGAATGAATATTGTTTAATTATTTTTTTTCTTCTGACATATGACAAATTTAAGGTGGCTATAATAAATTATTGTTATTGTCACTATTATTTTTTCTTTAATGATTTTTTTCCCTAACTTTCCTTCTCCAAGTAATCCCTATCCCTCCCTATGTACAAGATCCCAGCTGGAATTCTGTGCTGGATACTGACACACAAATTATTAGCACAAAATGTATTTTTGTCTCCTCGAGAATGTCTCTCTCCTGCCTGGAACAGCCTGTACAATTCCTGTCCTTATTTATCTCATTAATGCATTTACATGTTGACTGTTCTTCCTTCTCAAGAAAAAACATGCAGTGGAAAACTCCAGGGCCAGATTCCCATTCTTTTTTCTCTTTGAATACAAACCTTATCTTTAAGCAGATTTTTTTTTTTTTTTTGCAATTTGCAATTTGCAAAAATCAAAATAAGTGGGGATATCAACTGTCTCCAAAACATTTGGATTAAGGGTTAAGTGCCTTTTCATTCTGCTCTGTGGATGACTTTCCTGAAAGGAGGAGGCAGAGAGGAAATATTAAAAAAAATGCATAATACTCAGATTAACACTCAGAAAGCAACAGCAATACTCAATTTTAATTTAGATTTAGCCAAAAATAATATTCTGGATTATAACAGATGAATTTGTGCCTTCTGGTTGCTGCTTGATTTCAGAGCTCCCATGGCCTTCCTTTTTCCAGCTTGAGATTGAAATTCCATTTGCAAAACAGGATCCCTTTGATGTCGTTTTAACCATGCTGGACCTGGCTGCTGAGCAAGGCTTTATTGTCTATAAACTGCATCCTGATTTAATCCAGATCTGCAGGCAGAGCCAGGTACATTTGTGCTGCAATTTTTATTTTTATCCAGAGGGGATGAATAAGAAAAGGAGACAATACAGGAGATTCTTCCTAACTTTCTTGTCTTCTCCATTAAAATCACCTTAAAACCAATAGAAACATGGAGTTGTTTGGGTTGAAGGGACCTTAAAGATCAACCAGTCCCACTCCTGCCATGGGCAGGGACACCTTCCACTATCCCAGGTTGCTCCAAGCGC
Source organism: Passer montanus (assembly GCF_014805655.1). NCBI lineage: Eukaryota > Metazoa > Chordata > Aves > Passeriformes > Passeridae > Passer > Passer montanus. The sequence continues at coordinate 858,866 of NW_024356506.1, read as the reverse complement.
CATCCAACCTGGCCTTGGACACTTCCAGGGATGGGGTAGCCAAAGCCGGGAATTTCATTCCAGGCTCTCCCTCACAGGGAAGAATTCTTCCCAGTTTCCCATCTAAACCTGTTCTCTGTTGCAGACTGAGCTCTGGTTTTTGGGCTCATGGGCTGCCAACACTGGAGCAGTCCCAGAGGAGGACCATGACTATTATTTGAGGCCTGGAGCCTCTCTCCTGTGAGAAAAGCTTGAGAAAGTTGGGGATGTTCAGCCTGGAGAAGAGAAAGCTCCAGGGAGAACTTGGAGACCCTTCCAGTGCCTAAAGGGGCTCCAAGAGAGCTGGAGAAGGACTTTAGACAAGGGATGGAGGGACAGGACCATGGGAAATGCCTTTAAAGTGTCAGAGAGCAGGATGGGATATTGGAAAGTTCCTGCCACTTCTGGACAGGATCAGCTGCTCCTGATGTTCCAGGACCATCCCATGCTCCAGAACAGAATCAAGGCAATGTAGGATCAGGGGTTGAGCAATGAAAGGAGCCTCTTCACCCTACAAAATCCATGCAGACCAGGTCGGGGGAGGAATTGGAGACCCAGGGAACAAAGGGATTCCTGAGGGAAGCCCTTCAGGCTGTTCCCTCAGCTCCTGCTGCAGTGGCCCATATGTGTCCTTGTCCCTGTTCCCTCTGGAGCTCCATCTGCTCCCACGCTGCTCTTTCTCCTGCCCACCCGAGGAAAAGGCAGAGCTGGGAGACAAAACAGAGATGCTGGGTCTGGATCTCGGCCTGGTGGTGGCCAAGGCTGTCAGATGACATCAATTATCAGCTGTTGTTGCTGCTCTGAGGCTTTTTGTGGGGAATGTTCAACTTGACGCCGTCCACGGGGCTCTCCCTGCCTGGTTTTGGCTTTGTCCTTTCCAGTGAGCGGCTCTGAGGGGACAAAGACCATATTTAGAGTTGAGTTCGGGGGTCCCAGGACAAGTGAAGCGATGAAAATCTTGACTCCATGTTTCAGAAGGCTGTTTTATTATATTATGATATGATATTATATTAAAATGATGTACTAAAACTATACTAAAAAGAATAGAGAGAAAAGGATCCATCAGAAAGCTGGAAAGGACAGGAATGGAATGATAACAAAAGCTCGTGACTCTCAGAGTCCGATGCAGCTGCATCTTTGATTGGTAATTGAGTAGAAACAACTCACATAAACCAATCAAAGATGCATCTGTTAGTAAACAATGTCCAGTCCACATTCCACAGCCATCAGATAGTTATTGTTTACATTTCTTTTCTGAGGCTTCTCAGATAGAATAGGAAAAAAAATCCTAGCAAAGGATTTTTCATAAAATATCATGGTGACAAATATGTAGCATTTTTATGACTATGGCAAGGCCTCTTTTTCCTCCTGAAGGAGAATTCTGGTATCTTTACCCCTTCCCTCTCCTGCTGCCCCTGTTCCACGTTACCATTCCCAATTACATCCAGAGATGCTTTTCCATTAGCAGAGCTAAACTAATGCTGCCTCTTTTCCTCTTTATCATTTTGATAAGCTCCATCTGTCCCAGGAGAAGGGAGAGTTTCAGAAAATAAAGATGAACCTCTGGAGCCATCTCAGAAAGAAAGGCAGAAAAAGGCAACACAAACACAAAAAAAAAAAAAAAAGAAAAAAGAAAACGGGACTTGCTCAGCCATGGTGCTGATACAGATTGTGGATGGCTAATCTGTCTTTGAATGAGGTCATTAGTGATAATTTTTGCCTGGCTTTTTTGTTTTTTTAATTATTTATTTTTAATACTGCAGTAAACAGGAGGGAAAGTATTCAAGCTTCACATATGTGAGGCTGAGAGTGAGCTGGGAACAGGCAGCAGACGGGGAGTTTCAAAGGAGCAGACAAGATAAAAGCCCCTGCAGCAAAGAAAACCTCGGATTCAGAACAGGAAGCTCCAGCCTGGGATGATATTCAGGAAGGTTTTATTAGGCGTCTGTAAAACTCCAAGCAGGAGAGTTGAGCTGGTTTGTTTTAAAGGCATGCAGGAAAGAGCTTTAGATTATCCCAGACAATTCTTAATCCCTGCCAGAAATAATAATGTTTGTTATGCTGCAGCCACACCTGGGCTGGGGTTATGTGGCAAGGAAAACACCCACTCTCCTATGGAGCTGGAGATCTGGGAATGTCCACCTGGAGAAGAGAAGGCTCCAGGGAGGCCTCAGAGCTCCTTCCAGTGCCTGAAGTGGCTCCAGAAGAGCTGGAGAGGGACTTTGGACAAGGGGTGGTGGGAAAGGGCACAGGGAATGGCTTCCCACTACCAAAGGGCAGGATAGATGGGATATTGGGAAGGAATTCTTCCCTGTGAGGGTGATGAGGCCCTGGCATAGGTTTTCCCAGAGAAGCTGTGGCTGCTCCATCCCTGGAAGTGTCCAAGTCCAGGTTGGATGGGGATTGGAGAAACCTGGGGTAGTGGAAGGCTTGGCAGGGCATGGAATGAGAGGATCTTGAGGGTCCCTCTCAACCCAAACCATTCCGTGATTTTGTGTCCTGGAGAAGAGCAGGTTGAGGGTGGCAGGCTTGGCAGTGCCAGCCTGGGCTCCTGTGGCTGGAACACAAACAGCTCTGTAAGCATCACAGTGAGCAGTTAATAACCAGCCAGAGACTTCTCAGCATTATTTTCCCAGTTTGAAAAGCATTCCAGCGGTCCAGCACTGGGAAAAGTCTGTGATTAACAGGTCAGCAAAGCAGCATCTTTAATCATGCTAAACAAGCAGCTGAAAGGTTCAGGGACTGACAGGGAACCTGAGGTTCTCAGACAAAAATCCTTGTCTAGAACTGAGTCATCCTGGTGGCATTAATGATAGGGAATAAAGTCAGGGAAATAATGAGAAAATGCTTTTACTGTGTCAATTCAGGAAAAGGGCACAATGCAAATTAAGCCACTATTGCAGATAATTAGAGGTGAAGGAGTGGATGTCTGATTAAACCTGGGAGCTAAGGCAGACTGGAGCTGAAGAACAATGCCTTGTTTTCCCTTGAAAAATCCCAAACCAAGGAAAAGATAAACACGGATATCAAGGAGTTCAAAATTCTCTCTTTCAAGGGCAGCTTTGGGCTCACTTATTAGAGGCATTTTTAAATGCTCAGCATGTCACTCCAGATAAGTGGAAGAAATCTACAGATCGGACTATTAGCCATGATAGCTGCTTTTCTAGAAGATTCTGGAGCTGGCCCAAAGGCCAGGCACAGCAGGAGAGCAAGAAAAGACAACCCAAAGGACACCAGGGCTGGGACCCTCCTAGAAACATCTGACAGAAATGGGTTCTCCAAAGTCTGAAAACCCCTTGTGAGCCAATTCCAGATCTGAATTTCTAAATTCTCTGCAGTCATGTTGCTCCATCTCCTCCAGCTGCCCCAGCCATTCCTGTCCTACATCTCCTGAAGTCCTGAGACAGTCCCACACCTTTGGCACATGTGGAATTCCCTCTTCTTTGGAGGGATGAAGGGACAGGGCCTGGATTCAAAGCCCGTTTCACACAGTGTGGATCTTCCTCTTGATGTGTGTGATGTTCTGGATAAATTTGTGGAAACCTTTCCTACCAATGCCAAGTTGGATGGGCCTCTGAGCAGCCTGGTCTAGTGGAAAATGTCCCTTTTCAGATGAGGTAAATTATCTTTAAGGAAGGTCTCTTCCACCCCAAACTCTTTGACAATTTTATGCTTCCTCTTTCTTAGCCCCACAAGTAGCTCACAGCAGAGAATTCTTGCTGGGAAGAGCACAAAAGCCAAACTCCACCCAAATGCAGAGAATCTCATCTCCTGACCTATATATTTGCTGCATGCAGAGGAAAAAAAAAAAAAAAAAAAAGTGGTTCAGATCTCTCTTCACCATCCTCACTCTGCATTTGGCCCAGAGGCTCCATCACAGAGAACGGTGTGGAAACCCCTCCTCAATCCCACGCATGTGTGAAGAGCACTGGATTTGTTTGGTTGCTGAAGCCTCCGAGGGTGTTTTCCCTCTTAAAATTCCGGCTCTGTCTTTCTGTCTCCTCATCACTCGGTACCTGGGAGCCTCATTTCTCCCGGAGTTAATGGCAGGGGAGTGCTCCTTATGCAGATGCCAAGGAAGCGTCTCCGTAGCAACAGCAGCCATGGAAGCGCCGGAATCTCATTTAGCTCCCCAAGCCATTCATGTCCCTTGCACTCTCAGCAGTGTCCTGCCTGAGGGACAACTTGGCTCCTGCATTTTTTCACACATCCCAGTGTGCAGAGAATTCCCTGAGCGCAGATCTGAGCTCACCCCCACCAGAAATCTCTCTGCTTTGCCGTTAAAAAATTTATCACTTAAAAAAAACCTCAGCTTTGGCGCTCAGGAGAGTCCCAGCAAAGGCATGGACAGAGGAATATTCTCAGGAAACAGATGCAGGTGGGGCTGGGAATTGTCTTCAGGGGTGGTCCTTGCAGTGATGGAATTGTCTCTGTGAAATTCAGATTTCAAAAGGGAAAATCTCAATTTCTGAGGTCCCAAAAGGGTGTAAGTTATGACAACAGAGAGATTTAACTATAGGGTATAGACAAATACCCTCCAAAATAATGGATGGCGATGTCAGATACTCCATCAGCAAAATGTGAGCACGTGGCAGCAGCTCTGTCTGGGCAAGCACCAACTTAGGAGACACAGGACAGGTCCAAGTGGAGTTGAGACATTTATAAAGTTTAAAACAGGGAGTTACTTGGTGAGAAATAAGACTGACGAGTAGGAGGACAGACTAGGAAAAAAAAAGGGGTGTGCAAGGAGAAACTCCTGGTGCAGAAAGTATTTTTGGTGTATTAATAACATCAACATGATGAAAACATGTTGAATCATGTTTAGAACACAGTCCCATGGACAATCTAATCAGTGAACAGGGAAGGAGCCAAAATGAATCTCCTGTGTCTGAGAGTGTCCATCACAGAAAGGAATGTGGACAAACTTTACACCAATTTTTAACACCCAATTTCCATACTCTGAAACTTCCAGCACAGAAAAGGCTTCTGCAAGCAGGACGGGGCTGCCATGCTTTCTCCAGCCAATGGTAAAAATGAGCTAAAGAGAGAAAATGTCAGGTCTCCACCATTTAAATAGTTTTAAAAATTAGTTTAGGATGATCTGTGAGTTGCAGTGTGCCATAAATAATGTTCCTATGAAGCAGGGGGACAAAATCATTCCCCCAAGTGAAATGGAGTTTCCTGGAATTCCCTCTGCAATGCCATTGAATATGCCAGAACAAAATCTGTTGGAGCAAGTCCAGAGGAGGAGGAGGCCATAGAGATGTTCAGAGAGCTGGAGCCCCTCTGCTCTGGAGCCAGGCTGGGAGAGCTGGGAATGTCCAGCCTGGAGAAGAGAAGGATCCAGGGAGACCTCAGAGCCCCTTCCAGTGCCTGAAGGGGTTCCCAGAAGAACTGGAGAGGGATTTGAGACAAGGGATGGAGGGACAGGACACAGGGAATGGCTTCCCACTACCAGAGGGCAGGGATAGATGGGATATTGGGAAGGAATTCTTCCCTGTGAGGGTGGTCAGGCCCTGGCACAGGTTTTCCCAGAGAAGCTGTGGCTGCCCCTGGATCCCTGGAAGTGTCCAAGGCCAGGCTGGATGTGGTTTTGAGCAGCCTGGCCTAGTGGTAGATGCCCCATGGCAGAAAGGTTGGAGTAAGATGGTCTCCAAGGCCCCTTCCAGCTCTGAGATTCCATGAAAACCTCTGGCACTTTCAGGCAGTACCACAGCAAATGGGTGGGTGGCCCCTTCCCTTCCTAGGCGTGGGATGAGCTACAGGGACAACTTCACAGCAGGGGACAGGTTGTGAATGGTATTTCAGGACCAAGGAGCAGCAGGATTCAGAGCTGACACCATTCCCAGTGTCTCCTGTAGGGACATTTATTAAACCCCTGCCCCAGCTTGGTTTGCAGTTGGTTTTTGGCAGGGATTTAATGACTCTGCGAGGAGCAGGGCCAAGGTCCTCGTGGTTTGTCACCTCCACTGTCACTGCGTGGTCGTCACAGCCACGTCACGGTGCTTTTTATATCCACCTATCCTGTGAAGTCTGTCCCTTGACCCTTCACTCTGTCCCCTCTTGGCACCCCCCAGTTCTGCCCTCCACATATTCACAGCGTGGGAGCTTTTTAATTTGAAGATCTCTCTCTAATCTTTCAACCCTGTGCCCAGCCAAGCTCCATTTCAAACCCCAGGCTCCTCCATGGCAGGCACAGAACAACTCCTGAACTTTTCTCCAGCTGAGAATTCACCCCTTCAGCTCCTCAGATGTTGAATAACTCAACAATTTCTGGTTTTTGTCTCGCTCAAGAGCTGGAAACTGAGCAACAAAAGAGAAAGGGAAACCACCCACCCACAGAGCAGCTCCAAGGGCTTTGTTTCCTGGCTTGGCTTCTGGCAAGGAAAGGAACTGTGAGCAGGATGCTCTTCTGGGATGCTCAGGATGAGATGCTGGAGGGTTCTGAGATCAGCTGCCTAACAGGAAAATTTGGGGCTGTGTTTCCAAGAAGTCAGGGCTGAATGAAGTCAGGATCCGATACTTTTTGAATTGAAAAACTCCTTTTTCATGTTCTCCCTCAGACAGTTGTGCTGCAGTGGGGCCCCTCTCTACTCCTAAAATATCCCCTCCGCTTGCACCTCCCTGTTCAAATCCATCCTGTGAGGCTGCAAATCCCCATTAGATCCTGACATTCCCTGTGGAAGGGATTCATTGGATTGGATTCATTTTTCACCTACATCAGTAATTTAATCTTTTCTAATGTGGCACTAAATAAGTTAAACCAAAGGATTCATTGACTGAGACTGGCAGAGGGAGAAGGAAGGAGAGGGAACAATGTCAAAATCTGCAGTCCAAGGAAGACAAAACATTTTTTATCTTTTCCAGAACTACAGGGACAATAAAATCTCCAGCAAATGTAAACTGTGAGGATGGGAATCTATGCAGAAAACCTTTCCATAGGCACCGTCACCTCCTTCTGGTTTCCATAGAGATTTGGGTTCCTGCTTCCAGCAGAGAAAATCCTGACTGACACCTTGTACTTTCTGAGGTAAAGCCTCAGCAGCACAGGAACAAGCTCTGAATGTTTATTAAAGTCCTTCATGGCAGGGCCTGAGCATTTCAGGGCTTCCTTATTTTATTTATTTTGAAAATTATTCGTTATTGCTTTTTATTTCTTTCACCCCCAAGCTTTTCTCATGCCATGGTAAAGGTGCTGGATTGACAAAAAGTAAAGCTGCAGACAAATTGATGAGCAGGGAGGGCAAACAAAATTCCTTGATTTCTCCTGATAGTCATAATTGCAAGGAAATCCACATTAAGCAATGACTTCATTAGCTGTGAGGAGAATCTCTCATAAAAGCAGAAAAAAGTGGATGCCTAAAGCCACATCAGTGTCAAAAGGGGCAGAAAATTTGATTTTTCTTCTGTGCCCTGAAAGCACTGGAAAGTTTGGGATGACTTGGGTCCAATGAGTGGCAAACAGAGCTGATGTCCAGGTCTGTGACATCCATGGGATGATGATTTTGGAAAAAAAGGCACTAAATATGTCCAGTTCCTGGAGAGGCAGCTCTGCCTGACTTCACTGGCTCAAAGGAATCCAAAATAACCTCACCAGGCAGACTTCCCCCTGTTTGTTTTCCTATCTCCCATCTCTTCTATTTCACTCTGCAGATTTTAGCCAGCACAGCTCCACTGTTTTGCTAGAGGGGATGCCTGGCAGTGATTTCTGCTGACACAGGTGACAAACATCCCAGATTTCCTGTGGTGGTTCCATCAGAAATCAGCTGATATTCCCTTGTTTTTCATCCTCTTGGTGTCTTGATCTAGAAGGCAACATTAGGGATGTTAAAAGGACTCAGCCTCTTTTTGAAACCTGATTTAAGGTAAAAAAAAAAAAAAAAATCCAGTGAAGATTGTGAAGAAAAATGTCGATTTTGCATGATCTTGCTTGATTCTTTGTGACAAATTAAAAAAAAAAGAAAATAAAGAAGAAAAAAAGACATTTAGCAGCTGTTCCAAACTCATGTAGGAAAGGTGTAGAGGAAGCAAAATTTCCTGGATTTTCATGGCATTTCTTTGCCATTACAGTTGCTGAGGTTGTACAGTCATTGTGCAAAGCTGCATCAGTCTGTGCTGAAGTGAGGTTTACTTGAATTTAATTTGGAATGACCGTGATGGAGGAAATATCCTGGTGCTCAGCAAAATCTGGGAATATTTGAGAGGTCTTGTCCTGGACAGGCACTCAAGGATCAGTGGGAAAGAGAAAGACAAGACGCCTGCTCTCTCAGTATCACAGAATTATGGAATAATTTGGGTTGGAAGAGACCTTCAAGATGATCCCATTCCAAACCCTGCCATGGTCAGGGACATCTCCACTATCCCAGATCTTTCCAAGCCCCATCCAACCATTCTGTGGTTCCCAGGAAAGTGTCCATGGTGCCACATAGCAGAATTTGCTGGTGACAGGTTTTAGCAAAAAATATTATCTCAGCCGGGATGTTCTTCCAGCAGTTTCTGTGTAGATTTCCAACCTTTCCTCATCCCTCAGCACTGATTTTTATGGAACTTAGGCTGGCTTAAGTGCCTGGGTGTCCAAACTTAATGAGGATCAAAGGTGGCATTAATTCAGCCAAGCTTAATTCATTCCCAGACACGCCTTTCTGATCAAGCCAAAGGGAAGTGAACCACACTGCATTCAGGTCACCTTAATACTGAAATAGATTGAAGACACAGGTCTGAAATTCTTCCAAATGATTTCTGACACAGCCGCGCCTCAGTTCAGTTTGGATTTGTTTTTCTGGCACTCTCTGTGTAGGGAAGTCCTCAGGGACAAAGATCTTTGGTGAATTGGATATTGGATATATATATATATATTGGATATATAATAATGAATTGGAGTCTCCTTTACTTGATTGCAAGGAGATTAGGAACCTTCACTGAACATAAGAGAAAAAAAAGGTGATTTCTGAGGAAACTGAGTAGGGGAAGCACAGAGCAGTGATGGAACTGCTTTCTGGGAAAGGCCTCCCTGTCCTCTGCTTCCAGCCCTTGCAGTTCAGCCATATCCCTCATTTTCCACCTTAGGAAATGGGGATGCTCTGCGTGAGGTGGATGTGAGCTCTGAAAACAAGACATTGGTGGGGGTGCTACACAGAACAGAGGGGTCTGCAGTCACTTTTCCTTCCTGCCTTCACCCTTGGATATTTAGTAAATCACTCTCTCCAGCCTCTGCCTCCTCTAGAAAACCAGGAAACACCACCTGGAATGTCCCCAGTGACTCTAGGACTGCAGGGAATGCAGGTTGCACTAAAGAATTGATGGTCTTTCAGTGATTGGAGAATCATGGAATTGTTTAGGTAGGAAAAGACCTCCAAGATGATTGAATCCAGCCTTTAACCCAGAACCGCTGAGGCCACCACCAAAGACACCTGACTGTGACCTTCCAGGACCTGAAGGGGCTCCAAGAGAGCTGGAGAGGGAATTTGGACATGGGATGGAGGGACAGGAAAAGGGGAATGGCTTTAAATTGCCAGAGGGAATTTAGAACTAATATTGGAAAGGAATTGTTTCCTGGGGAGTGGGTGAGGCCCTAGCACAGGTTTCCCAGATAAGCTGTGGTTGTCCCATCCCTGGAAGTGTCTAAGGTCAGGTTGGACAGGTCTTGGAACACCCTGGGATAGTGGACAGTATCTGCCCTTGGCAGGGGGTGGAATGAGGTGATATTGGAGGTTCCTTCCAACTCAAACCATTCTGGGATTCTGCGATCAGCACAGACTTCCTGAAGTACTGCCCTGACATCACTGCCCAAACCCAGCATGGATTTTAAGGCTGTTATTTAAGGTAAAAACCTGAAATTTGGCTTTCTTACTGCTGTAAAAATTGTCTGTGAATTTTAGCCCTCCACTGGATTTGTAATTTTCCAAATGTGTAACACAGGTTTTGTAATCCTGGTCACAAAGAGGGATTATCCCCTCACCCTGTTGGGCAAATATGTTCTGGGTGAGGAAGGGTTTCACACCATTCCAGTGACACTCAGAATATTCTAAGCCCCTGAAATTCCTGCAGCAGAAGAGCACAGAGAGTGGAAATCCTGCAACAAGGGAAATATCTGAGTTTATTTAGTTGAATAATCAAATCAGGTAAGGGCAAAATAGGCCAAAGTCAGGTCAGATGAGAAACTCTCCTGATATTTCAGCTGATTAAAATGAAGCTGGAAAAAGACATTTCCTCTTGCACCAACTCAGCACAAACCTCAGGGTCCCAAAACAGTAAATTCAAATTCTTTTTTCATCTTTCTAACCTTTTCCTTGTTTTTTTCCCTTTCTTTTGTTGCTTTCTAACCTTTTCCTTGTTTTTTTCCCCTTTCTTTTGTTTTGCTTTGGTTTTTTTTTTTTAAGTCAGTTTTTAAGTGATGTTTTTCAGAAAGAAGAAGTCAAAAAGCTCATTTTGAAGATGTCAAGATTCGATTCCTTTAGAAAAATACAAAACACTTTATGCCACTAAGTGGTTCTGTCAGATTCATAAGGTCTGATTTTCTACATTATTTCAATTTTTTTAATGTAGTATTGTCTGAGCACATGTAGGAGGGAAGGAAAAACTCATCAACTCCGTATCAGAACCATAAAGGTTTTCAACGAGCTTGGGAACCCCTGGTTTTGCAGGATATAATTTCATAGGATCAGAAAATGGTTTGGCTTGGAAGTGACCTCAAAGATCATCTCATTCCAGCTCTGCCATGGGCAGGGACACCTTCCACTGGACCAGATTGCTCCAAGCCCTGTTCAAATGGTCTTGGACACTTCCAGGGATGGGGCAGCCACAGCTGCTCTGGGAATTCCATTCCAGAGCCTCCCCACCCTCAAATGGAAGAATTTTTTCCCAATGCCCTATATAAATCTAAATTCCTTCATCTTAAGTCCATTCCCCTTTTCCTATCACTCCGTGCCCTTGTAAAATTCCCACTCCAGCTCCCTTCCAGGCATATGAATTAATGAGCTAAAAGTTGATAAACATCCAAGCGGAAATGACTGAAAACCACACTGGCACTGTAGGCTCACTTTAATTTAACAGGATCCTAAAAATCCCTAAATATCTCCTAAAAAGTAATGAAAATGGCCGTGTCCTCCATAAAAATCACCACCAACTGTGTCAAGAATCGAGTGGGATGTACACAGCCACCCTCCTTTCAATTCCTAATGATTAAAAATCAGCTGTAAAAACACAAAACCTGCCTGCAGCTCATCCTTGGTACAAATGAGTGTTGCAGGAACAGATCTGGGAAAACTTCCTGCTCCATGATGGGAGCACCCAGCGCTCAGCAGAGCAGTTTGGATGTGGTAAGTGGAGCCATTAGAGCCCGTTGTGTCAACAGTGGAAATTTCACAACTTTCCTTAATTATGTGGAAAAAGGAGATCCAGGGGAGCAGTTGGGCTGTGCACACACACAAGGCCTGCCTGGGAAGTCAATAAATATGATTTACGTCACTGAACAGGGCAATAGCTTTGATTAAAAAAAGGAGATAAAAGAGGCTGAAAACAAGGGAAAATAAAGAAACAAAGCAACCTGGTCTAGTGGAAGATTATCCAGTTCCACCCCCCATTGCAGGGTGGGTGGAACTGGATAATCTTTAAGATCTCTTCCAACCTAAATCATTCTATGATTCTATAAAATAATTTGTATGTGCAATAGTTCCGTCTTGGCTCCTTCTTTAAGCTATCCTGAATAAGCAAATTAAGGAGCCCGTCAGTCCAGTCACAAGAAAAAAAGAAGGAAAAAAATAATCAAGTAAAAATTACCAAGAATTGATGATCCTTTTATCAGTTCTCTAAGTGCTTGGCCTCACATGGTTCCTCCACCATTTATGGAATAATGGAATCATTACAGTTGGAAAAGACCTCTAAGATCATCCAGTCCCACCATCAGCATAGCCAGATCCACCACCAATCCCTGTCCCCAAGTGCCACATCCACGAGGCTTTTGAGCACTACTAGGGATGGTGATTCCAGAATGTTCTAATGCCTGACCACCCTTCCAGTGAATAATTTTTTTCCTAATATCTAAACCACTCCTGGTGCATCCCGAGGCTGTTTCCTCTGTGAATACTTCTACATTTTGGGTCTTGCCCCAGAAAACATAGGGATGGTTCCCACTCTGATTTTGAAAGGAATTTCAGTAGTTTGAGGCAGTTACTCCATCACTGGGCTGCATTTATTCCAGGTGACTCCCTACTCTGAGAGCCAGGAGCAGTAATAAGGCATTTTTCCATTAATTAATGACTGTAGGTTCAATGACTCTCTAGGGATTTTCATCTGGAACTGTCAGAAAGTAAGGAAATATTAATGATTACAGTCAAACCTGGAAGACTCTGGGACAAAATTGGAAACCTTATGAGTTTACCTGGCACAGGCAGGCATTTTCCAGCCTCACCTTCCTTTCCCACCTCCCATCCCCATCCTGTCTGTGTTCCTCCAGTGCAGTTTTGGCCATCAATCCTCATCCCTTTCCACATGACCTCTCTTTTCCCATTCTCTCAGACCTCCCTCACTGAAGCAACCCCTGATCTTGTGTCCTGTGGGAATGGGCCATGTGGGGATGGATGATGACAAGGACAGATTTTTCCCTCCTTAGTGCTTTTCCTGGTTTTAATTCCCACAGTATACAGTGGAGTTCTGCCCCCTCTGCTGGAAGACCTCAGCACCTCCAGCTGAGCTCAGTACCCTGGAATTTCCTGAATTGGAATGGACCCACAAGGATCAGCAAATCCAGCTCCTGGCTGTCCTACACAGAACACCCCAAAAATCCCATCAGGTGCCTGAGAGCGTTGTCCAAATGCTTCTTGAACTCTGGCAGGGCTGGTGCAACTCTTGTCTTGTTCTGCAAGGATCAGGTTGCTCATGGCACTTTTGGCCATGTCCATAGGCCATGAAAAATCTAAACCTGCTCACCTGTAGCTCCCCTACACAGTCACAGGTTGGGGTAGCACTGGAAGTGCTTTTGTCACTGGTCTGTCCCCTCAATGCTTTTTTCCCCCAATATTTTACTGATTCTGACAACAAAGGAAAAATTCAGTTGTGGAACCAAATCACACCTTCAAAAATTTCCTTCTCAGTCTTGCCAAGAGTTTGTGGTGGAAGAGTTGCAAAGAGCTGGAGACACAGCAGCTCTCCTTGAGGTATCTTTGACCTTCAGATTATCTCTGCCTCTCCAGCCTGAGCTCAAAAGGGATCTCTGGGAGGTCCACCGGGCATTTATTCCCTGTTGTAAACGGAATTACTCCTTTTGTTTCTCCAGCTGACCCACCCAAGTGCACGTTACCAGTTGCATCCCACCCTGGACTGTTTTCCTTCATTGGAGAAAGACCAGGGATGGAGCAGGGAATGGGGCTAAATCCTTCTGAGAGCAAAGATTTTCTGGAAAAGGATCTGCAGAGGCAGAGTCCTTCAGCTGAACATCTTTGGGGCCAATCAATCTATTGCTAAAAATAAACATTTCAGTTTAAATCGCTTTAAGCTCCTTTCCCTGCTGTGTTCCCTGACTCCAGCCTGGATAACGTCCAGATGTTTTAGAGGTAATGAACCCAAGGAATTGAGAATGCATCAGATAACAAAGCCCCAGCTCCTGGGTCTCTGCTGGGTGAGGATGCTTATCACTCACAAAGGCTCTTTGGTTGTAAAAACGGAGCTGATTGAGGTTTAATTTCTTTACCTTGCCCTGTCTTGCCTCAGTTCTTCTGCGAATTTCTCAAACATGGGTGGGAATGTGATTGTCCTCATTTCAAAGGTCCTTCTCCCAGATTTACCCAAAAAGAGCCCTGCAGGATCCAGAGTCCCACAAAGGTTCTCCCAATTCATGGGCTGCATCTGACTCAGTTTTAGGGTCTGAACAACTCAGTGCATTTCATTTTTTATGTCAACCACATGCTTTTGCTGAGAAAAAAGATTTTGATAAGCCAGGTAACCCCAATAGCCCCCAACTTTCAGAGGGCAGTAGATACTTGAGTCACCCACAAACCAAGGAAGAAAGACCAGAAAATGAGGCAGGAAGCAATTGAAGCAGATATTTCAAAGTTTTATTGTATAAATCTACAAAAGGCTTTGCTACAATAGCAAATCGAGGGTAGCACTATTCTACTGGCAGGCTCTAGTGGCTTGGTGTGATCTTGTAACTCCAACATGACACATGAGGAATAAACTGCCTGGTCCAGTCAGGTCCAGGGCAGGTGATGTCGGCTTACAAAGACCTTTTGGCTTCAACCCCTACAACCTGCAGCGATTTGACATGTTTGCCTTTTGCACAAGGTTGTTTGAATTAATAATATCTCTAGTAAAAATAAAAACTCTAAAGTAGTTTCATCAGTAAATGCAAAATCGCCTAGGGAGGAAAAAAAATGCAGTGGTTGAAATCTGCTAAAGTTCCAGAGGTACAGCACATCCACACTTCTCATTCACGTGACTCTGCCCCAGGAAAATAAACTACCAGTCCTTCCTGGAGAGGCTGGTAATAAAAACCAGGGTGCTACAAGTAAAGCTCCAATTTGCTGGGAGCAACAATTGAAATCAAATCAGTCCAGGAAATTCAGTTCTGCACACTCCAAAAAGCCAGCTGAAAATGTAAAAAAACTCAGGACCACATGACCAAGTAGCACAGACAGGCTAATTCCCTAAAAAACCAGGAGAAATAAAATGCCTTTTGAGGCAGTCCAGTCCCCTGGAAGAGACTGTGGAAATTAAGCACCTCAAAATCAAATATCATTTAGACCTTAAGATGGTGTCCGGGAATCTGCCTTTACATGGTTTTATGGAATTTTCCAGTCCTGGACATTTTTGCTGAGCCTTGTTGGAATGTGCCTTAGGTCCCTCTAGCTTAATTCAAATGCAACAAAACACCACAGAAGTAATGTGGATTTTTTTTGCTCAACACACACACCCCCCCCCCCCCCACAAAAACAACCCCCCCCCCCCCCCCCCATAATGAAACACGCACACCCACACCCACCCACCCACACACACACAGAGGACAGTTGGCTCTGGAAGAGAGAGGAACCAACTGGACCTCTTCGGCTGAGAGATGAACCAAAACTGTCTTGTCCAGCTCACTGGAGCTCTTTTTTTTGGGCTCCCTGGGTCTGGATGGAAACAGTCACTCCAAAGCCAGCACAAGAACCCCAGTTCTTGCAGTAACTCTGGCCCATGCAGACCCAGAGAGCGCCTGCTGTCTCACAAGGCTCCTTGCTGGCAAGACAGCTGGCCCAGATGTGCAGGCTCCAACAGTTCAGACAAGCATCTGGACCGTGGGATGCTTCTCCAAACTCCGGGAGCCCTTTGAGGTTTGGAACTGATACCCGCATGAAACGACTCAGGAGAGGTGAGTTACAGCATGGCCAGCGGGGAGGGTTCCTAGCCAAGGCAGGATCAGCCCCTTGGCAAAGTTAATCAGGAAAGTTTGTTGTTTTTTTTCAGTGAGGATCATTTT
Source organism: Passer montanus (assembly GCF_014805655.1). Taxonomy (NCBI): domain Eukaryota; kingdom Metazoa; phylum Chordata; class Aves; order Passeriformes; family Passeridae; genus Passer; species Passer montanus. Next base: position 843,394 of record NW_024356506.1, on the reverse strand, counting down.
CCAGTGAAGATTTCTTTAGGTGAGTCCCAGCAGCCCCAGACTGCAGAGGTGCAGAATCCTCTCCACAGACAGTCAGCATCCCTGCTGTCCCCAAAGCCTGGACTTGGTTCTTCTGTTCTGGCCTCTCTTTCCATTCTCAGCACTTTCTTCTGTGCTTGGAGGACCTGGACCAGCTCAGGCTTTTCTTTGTCCTGCTGGAAGCAGCTTCCCAGTTTCATTCTGGCTCTCAGCACCTTGAATGTTTGCATTGCACTGCATGGGAGGCTCTTTGGTGCATGATTTGCCCTCTTGTCTTCCTGCAGCACGTTCTTCTCCCCTGGGAAAGCTCTTGGACACAGAGAAGGAATCTCAGCAACAGCAGCAGGGATTGCTGGAAAAGAAAAAAAAAAATGCACCAACTCTGATTAGATTTTTGAAGTGAGGATAGAGGGGAAATTCTCAGGAGCTGGGATTAAATTTTGCTGTGCCTGCAGCCTGGAGGACCTATGAGGTGTTGGGGTTTAAGGATTTGCCCATGGTCCAGCCAAGGGAAAGCCACAATGTGCAGTCCGTGGGGCATCAATTACTGGGGCTGGTGCTTGGGTTCTGGCAGCAAGGAGCTGAAATCCCACCTCTCTGGTGGTGCCAGGCTGCTGCAGCCACTGGGACTGAGGTTTTGAGACCAGCACAGGCGTTTGCACCTGGGCTGTTCAATATCTCAGGTCAGGGCACTGGGGACATTCAGGTAGACCCACAAAGCAATATGGGATGTAATTACCTGTGCCAGTCTTTCCTTCAGGTGGTGGATCTGGCCATTGGTGGCTGAGGGTCCTGAGAGCAGGTCTGATATTGAGGCCTTTGTTTTGCAGCTTTTTCTGTGGCTTTCCTCCCAAACGCTGCATGCTGCGAAGTGATTCCTTCTCAGAGGAGGATCTGAGTGAGTCACTGGAAGCAAGAGGAGACAAAGCTTGTAATACACGGCCAGCTCATCCTCAGCAGTGACTCCCACTCCCCCATCACTCAGCCCGGGTCATTAGTGAGAAATGCTCCTTTCTCTGCACGCAGAGCTGTTGACAAACTGGGAACAAGTGAGAGGAGAGCTCCCACCATTCCTGAGACCAGCTCCCAGCAAGGATGCAGAGCAGACCTGCAGCTCCTCTGGGCTGTGCATGGGCCTGGGATGTGCTGCCTCAGGTGGGGACTCAAGCCCAGAGGTTTTCCATGAAGGACAAGGCAGGTTCTGGGGCTGGGCTAATTAAGAATCTCCCCATTCTTTTCCCATATTAATCAGAAAGTGCAGGATACTGCCCTCTTTGGAAACTTTTCCCATTCGTGTATTTCCCTTGGGCTGGTCTCCCTTCCCCTTTCTCCCAACCCAATCCCATATCCCATTTCTGCTGAGTTTTTATCCCAGTTTCTACTGGACATTCTATGACCAGTTCAGCTCTGAGGAGAGAATGCCAGAGAGCTGCCTTACCTTCAGCCTCTTGGAAGGAGTCACAGCAAAGGCCTTCCGAGCCACCAGGGCCACGTGCCACCGCTGTGGCAGTGCCAGGAGCATCCCAGGGTCACTCCTGCTGCTGCATCCCTGCTGTTTATTTGGTCTGGTGGTGGATGCAGGTGATGCCCAAGACCTGTCCAGCCTCGGGAAGCTTTGGAGAGCCAAACTTCAGGAATGTCTTTCTTCTCTCAGTCCTGTCATCAAGCACTGGCCAAAGGTGAGTGCTGAGCGTTTCCTGTCTCAACATGGAAGAAGTCACAAAGTCCAAGTCCATCTCCATTTATGGTGAGATGTTGCAGGAATTCCTCTGTGAGCAGACAACACTCTGTCCTCAGGTGCTGCAGGACAGGGGTGCCAGTCTTTCCAGGAGCATTTGGATTCTGTCTGTGTGAGCAGAAACTCCTTGCAGCGATGCACAGGCTAAAACTCTGCTGGGGCACACAGATCCTCTCTTCACTTCTTTTGGCTTTTACATGGCAAAAGCTTCTGTTGTCTCCACACATCAGCATGGACTCGATTTGCTGCTCTGGGGATATTTTGCTCTGAATTTAGGGTGTGTTTGTTTGTTTCATTCAAAGAATAAGGATTTATTTCCCTTCCCTCCCCCCCAGTCTCTCTCAAAAAAGCTCTGGTGTCTCCTCTCTCTACCTTGAACACCCTCTCTTCTCTGAAAGGAAGGAGACTGCTCCTTCAATAAATGAGCTCAGAATTTAATTAGAAAACCTGTTTCCTGCTGAATGCACAGGATAATGTGCAGAGAAAGGATGAAATCTGCCTCTGCACTGCAGTGGCCTTGAATTAGAGTGAGCAGAAACTAAGACAAGAAGTAAACCAGTAAGAGCCTCTTGAGAGGAAACACATTAAAGCAGGTATTAGGTGCAGTGAAATGAAAACCACAGAAAATAATCCAGATTCTTAAAGCTTTCAGTTCCTGAAATAATAGGATTATTTTTTCTTCTTATAACAAAAAATAATCAAAAAATTACTTTAATCCTTTGGAGCAAGTAAGAGCAGGAGATTGCCAAGTGAACAGAAACCCAGAGGTTAATCAAAAACAGGCAAGGGTGAAAAAGAAAGCTGTCTCCTCAGGACAGGGCCACCCTCTCGGAGGAGGGAGGAGAGAAGGAAAAAGAGAGATCCAGATGGGTAGGAACCCTCCACCAACTGCTGCACTCGTATGAAGTCCTTGAGAGCTGCCAGTGCCGAGCGGCCGCTTCACAAGTTGGGAATTGTCTCTAGTTTCTTGTCAGGGAATTCTCATAAAATTGGCTGTTCCCCGCAGTGGTGCCAGCAGGGTCCCCAGCACCACCGCATGGCACGGCCTGGGTGAGGGGGGCAGCCCCATCCTGGGGTTCCTCTCCCTCACCACCTCCCTCCCCCCAGGAGCAAAGCCAATCCCTCTGCTCTGGGCTGTTGGACTGAGCACTCCTCAGGTCTCGTCTCAGCCAGAACTTCCCTCCAAGGAGAAGCTTCCTAAATAAGCCCCCTTCTCCCTTCCACGGAACCCAGACCCCCCTCAGGGGAGCTCATATGACAGTGGCTGGGGGGCTGGGGGGCTCTGGTTGAGTCCCATTGCTCGGCACGGGACTGGCGGTGGTTGAGGGGGGCACGGTCTCCACGGAGTCTCCTGGCTGAACCTCAGGGGTCCTCTGTGGGCTGGGCTCCTCAGAGTGCTCCATGTTGCCTTGGACCTCCTTCCCCCTCTGGATCAGCTGCTCTAAGGTCTTGGGCAGGGGGTAGCTCAGGAAACGCTTCAGTTTGGGCTGGAGGGTTCCTACCACGTACTGGATGATCTCCTCCTCATCTGCATCCACATAGAGGGTCTGGTACAGGTCTCTCTTGCGCCAGAGGAACTGATCCAGGGGCTCCCCCTCTTTCTGGGGCAAATCCAGCTCCCTTTTGATCGCATCCCTAGTCAGAGTTCCCTCGCTGTACTGCAGGAACTCCTTCTTGAACTCGACCCAGTTTTTGACGGAGTCCTGCTTGTACTCCCACCACTTTTTAGCTGGGCCGTTCATGTGGTTTTGGATCTGAGACAGCCAATACTCCTCTGTTCCACCCACCTGCTTTAAGTATTCCTCCAAGTGGCTCAAGAACTCCCGGGGATCCTCAAACACCTGGGTCTCCACGGGGGAAGCTGGAGCGTCCTCCGACACGGAGACCCACTGGTAGGAATCGTGGCCCTGGGGGATGCTGGGCACCTCCCCGGGAGGAGGGGTCAGGGCATACATCTGGCTCATGTCCAGGGCATAATCATAAATCTCCCCCTCACTCGGCCTTATCTCCGGACCTCCCACCCCGACGGACACTGTCTGCTTGCCCTGCTCCCCAGGGCAGTATTTGCCTCCCATGGACTCCAGGCGGTCAGCCCACTTTTCCAGGCGGAAAAAGACCTCCTTCCAAACATTCATCTCCCTCTTGACCCACCTCTCCAGGTGGGCAATGGTCTCCTGGCATCTGGCCAGGCAGGCCTTGATGGACTTCTTCCATCTCTGGTTTTCAGTTGGGACGTGGTCCTCTAAGTTGTTCTCCAACTTCCCCACGGATTTCTGCAATCCCTTCAGCTCCCGCTCCACCTGCTTGGAGACCTCTGTCAGGAGGTGCCGGTGGGTCCTCCGGACATGCTCCAGCATTTCTGCCCTGCACTTCCCTATCTGCAGGATCACATTGGGCTTGTTGGCAACTCCACGGTGCCCCTGGAAGGAGTGGACGCCCGCGCTGGTGACATTGTCCAGCTGCATGGCTCCGACCGTGCGAGTGGCAAACGCGGGAAGAACTGGGTTATAAGCCCCTGGCACTAAAGCTGGATCCCAAAAAACCCCACCACAACACTTCCTGAAAGACACACAGAGACTTCTAAACCCCCCTCCAAGGACTTTGGGACACAAACACAACCCAATCAGATATCACCGCAGAGCGAGCTGGTCGGTCCACGTGGATCCCAGAGAGAGTTGTAGGCAAATTTCTCCTGGTGCCAAGCTGGAAACGCCGGTCTCACGTGTTCAGGGGAGTCCCAGAGAGAACCAGGATCCTCCAGGAACAAGGAGAGGAGTTGGATAGGATGTCCAATCCCGCTGGGAATCTGGAACGCCGCAAAGTCCCCGCCGGAGGAAATCACAGAGATGCACAAAGAAGCTGGAAGCTGCAGCAAAAATCCGGGTGATTTCTCCTCGGGCAAACTAGGTGAGTCAAAAACCGCTTTCACTGGAGATGCAAAGAGCTGCTTCTCCTCCCTGTCTGAACTGCCACTAGTCCAGGCTCCTCCATCTACTTATACTCCACGCAGCTCAACATGTGGGTGGTGCCCAGCCTCCTCTCGCACTCTCAGCGCAGCGTTCATTGGAGGAAAAGAGATGCCGGTGACTGTGGCAACCCAGATTTTGGCAGCCTCCCCTCGCTCGCCACCCCCTCGCTCACGCCCCCAGACTCGACGCGAGAAGCGCTTGAAAGGTGCTGGAGACAGTTGGAGAGATGGATGAGTAATCGCACCTTCCGCCTCTCGGAGCGCAGGAAAAACACTTATTCCTTCCACAACTCTTTACTCAGCAAGGTCATCATTAACATGCGTCCCCTGGCAGGGCTCGGGGAGGGCGGGATGAGGAGGAATCCGGTGTGTCAGACGCCCCCGGGCCCCCCGCACACCCCCTGCGCTCACACACACACACAGGGTGAGCTCACTGCTCATGCAAATGCCTGGGAATTGTGGTAAATCAGCAGCGCGAAAAAAAAAAAAAAAAAGGGTAGAGAAGAGAAAGGAAAAGCAAAGGTGGGGGGGCGGTGGGATGCAGAGGGAGGAACACTCAAGGGAGCCACTTCAGCACAAATTGGAGCGCTCTGGACTTTCTCAGGCTTTGGTAGGTGGGAGTCATCCCCGCGGCTTAATCGCACCAGACCAACCACTATCTTGGGAATATTGGGTGAGGGAGGGGGACAACATCCTGGTTTTTTACACCGAATTAAATCCGCCCATCAAAAGCCTGTTCTGTACTTAGCTTTGAATCAGATGCTTAATCAGTGAGCCAGCCCACCAGTGCAGATGAAGCTACATTTGTTCTTCGCTCTTGACAAGGCAGGAAAAGCCAACCATAAAAGGAGTCTCCGGGTCTTACATAAGCCAGAGATAAAGGATTCCCTAATCCGAGAGAGTTTCCCCGCCGGAACACCCTCGGAGAGGTGCTGAGGACATCTGGGCCTTCTCGTCCCTTCCCAGTGCCAGTGGCCGGAGGCAGTGGGATGCTGATCCATCAGGATAAATCTAAAAGGGGGGTTTGAGCCTGTTGGCAGCAGGGTGGTGCTGGGGGGCATGGCGGACCCCTGCCTGTCTCAGGATGGTGGGCAGGGTGCCAGCAAGGCTGAATGTGGGTCCTCACTCCCAAAGGTCCTGGCTCTGTGGTTCCTGGTGGGAATTCAGCCATCCCAGAGGAGCAAGAAGAGGAGGAGGCAGAGGGTGTTTCAGTGAAGTCCTGCTGGAAGGAGGTTCTGTTGAGCCCAGGTTAAATCAGAATCACAAACTGGTGGTGATTAATTTGAAGGGCATAAGAGGCAGGGGTCAGGATTCCCTTTTTTTCCCTCAAATCTATGTAACTTAGGAGGGCCCATGTTTGTTCCCTAGCAGGTGGTGGCTCTCAGAGAATAAGAGGGTTACTTAGGGCAGCAGCAGCTGACCTAGAAGGGCTGCATGGTTTGGTTGAAATGTGGGTGGGACAGTGAGTGGGGAAGGGGACAAAACCCTGAGGGTGTAACACAGAATTCCTAATCCAGCAGTCCCTCCCAGTGCCATTTCTGACTGCCCTCTGCCTCGCTTACTTCTCCAATTTCACCCAGTTTTCCTAAGCACAAGATTTTGGGGCAGCTGTGTTTGTGTTCAGGAAAAGTCAAATGTCAATTATCTGAGGGGTTGGGAGAGGTCTGGAGCTTTTTATGCTGCAGTCTCAGTGCCCCAGAAACTGCCTCAAACCTGCTCTGCTAGGAAAAGATAACACGGACTGGGAGAGACTCTGCAACCTTTGTACCTCTGGATTAGTGCAGAGATATTCCCTGGAGAGGTTTTCACCCAGGACCCCCAGAAATGACCCATAGGATGGGGACAATATAAAGTGGCATTAACTCTGCAGGATGACCTGCATTCAGCCTCTCCTTGTCCCATCAAATGCCAGAGTCTGGGATGAAATGGCTCCTAAATCTGCCCCAATAAATGGATCCCTGTTCGGGCCCTGCTGCCTCTCTCTGCTCCTCCCTTGCTTTTCAGCTGGGGGGGAACCCTGGATCTGAACGGCCTCGTTTGACACTCAGCACAGGATCTCAGGATTATTAAGGATGAAGGGGACTCAGGAGGTTTCTAGCTCAACCTCCTACTCTGAGCTGAGTCAGCTGCTGGGTCAGCTGAGCTGGTTCCAGGCACTGAAAACCCCAGGGATGGCGATTGCTCTGAGGGAAAACCTTTTCCCTTGTACCCAAACTGAGTGTCCTGTTGGAATTTGGACCTGCTGTGCCTTGTCCTCTCACCAGCCACCAGAAGATCCTGGTTCTGTCTCCTTGATAACTTCCACAGGGACAGGACACTGCTGTTGGATCCCCCAAATCCATCACTTCTCTGGTGTCTAATCCCACACCAGGCACCAGCTCTGACCATCCCAATGGCCTGAACTCATTCTCTGTGATCACTGTCGTGAATTAAGAGGCCCAAACATAATTGCAACAAAATATGATTTAAAATGCTCTGACTGGAGGGAGATAATCACCTCCATGATCTCCTGGCTGTATTTATGCTCCCACAATCCAGGATAATAATTTTGCTACCAGGACAAGCTGCTGTATCATCCTCAGCCCTGCTGAGCACTCCCAGGTCCAGTTCTCCCAGTCTGTTGCTGCCAGGGACTCTTTTCCCCCTAGAAATTCCAGAATTAGCCCTTGCTGAGCATCACCACTCTTCTCTTGGCTCTTCCCTCCAGCTTTTCCAGGTCTCTGGGTTAATCGCATTCAGCCTCCTTTCACAGAGCTCTCCCCCTAATCACTCTCCTCCTAATTCTGTGGAGGTGGAGGGGGAGGTGGGAGAAGCGAGGACGAATGGGGGTTTTCCTTCTGGACCTGCTGGGGAGCGAGTTGCTGATTAAGACGTGTGTGATAAGCATTTTCTTTGTACTTCTAATTAAAGCGAGGTGCGTGGGAAGAGGAGGAGGAGAGAGGGGAGCCGGAAGCCAAGGGAGGAGGGAGATGTGGAGCGAGGTGATGGAGAGAGGCAATTTGAGGCAGACAGGCAGATTCGGGGCACAGAGAGGCAGACAGGCATGGAAGGACAGGATCCACGGATTGGGACAGGATGGGGAGGAGGCAGAACTCTTCTGGGTGGCCACAGGGTGTCCAAGATAAGAGAGGGGCAAGAAGAGCAGAAAGGAGAGTGGGATGTGAGGATGAGGGCGAGCAGTTTGCTCCAAAAGAGCTAAGCTGAAGCAAGGGAAGGAGAGAAAATAGCAAAAAGCCACATCTCATAGCTCAGCAGGGATGGTGTCAACGTGGGTTGTCTCCCTAGAGCTTCCTGGATGCACCGTAGGTTAGGATCAGATCCAAAAAAAAAAAAAAAAGAGGAGAGAGAAAAGGGGAAAGCCAACAGACCAGTTAAAAACAGCAAAAGGAGCATGTGGCAGTGAGCAGCAACTGAGCCTTCCCCTGAGGGGAGTGGGACCAGAATAAAGGGACACTGAGTCACTGGCACCTTCCCTGGTGCTGTCACTGTCTGCTGAGGACACGATGCACCCCGAGCCTGGTGGCACTCACCCCTTGGCATCAGTTCAGCCTGTGGGCTCTCTCTGCCTTAGGAGCAAATGTGTTTGGTTTTGGGGTTTTTTTAGGGGGTTGACAGGCCTTTGCCACCTCATCTGGATGAGTGTTCTGCTCAGAGGCTCCTTGTGGCAAGAGCTGTCACTTCTTGGAGAGCAGCCTGAGCTGCGAGCCAGATGAACCTGGTGGGTGAGTGAGAAGGGGGAGATCCCGAGCGAAACTTGGGGAAGTTTCTGGTGCAGCTGATTCTGTGCTTCACATGCTCCGAGGAGCTCTGGCATATGCTGAAGTGCCCTCCTGTGCTGCCAGGGTCCCTCCCCAGTTGTGCACTGAGATGTTCATTGTGTTCCTCCTTGGAATTGCTGTCTGGAGGAGACTTTCTTTCACCCAGGACTCTTTGAAGCACTTGAAATTAGAAGCCTGAAGCCATGTGGGCAATTCATCCCATATTCTTGCAGGAACTAATATCTTCTAGTGGTGAACAAGGGATTTGCTGCATTATCCTATATTCCCTGTGCTAGAATTTTCCCTTTCCTTTCTGTAATTGCTTCCTCTTTCTAGAAGAAATAAGAAGAAAATAAGAAACCACATTTTCCCCCCATCTGCCTCCACATCCTTTCAATCCCTATTAATTCTCCTACAGCTCACCAGACAAAGCTGCCCAGTCATTTGTTTGGTAGCAAAAACCCTTGGAAGGAAATAAAATTAAGAAGAAACCAAGGTGTTGGGCTTTTAAACTCGCAAGGAACGAAAGAGGGAAAAGAATAGCACATTTAATTTGCACCATACGTTTCTATTCATCCATCTCCAGCCCTGGAACACTTTATTGCACTGGAGCTGGCACTCACAACGCAGAGTTTTGCTTTTAAAACATGGTTCACACGTCAGTGGGTCCTTTGTTCCCGGCCACCCATTGTCCCCCAGGCCCACGTCACTTACTGGGAGGGTGTGGAAGCAATTGGGAACCTGAGGGCATCCTGCTATCAATATTACCCCACAATGATGATTGTTATTAGTGCCACAACTTCTGGTGCATAATTCTCTCTGTATTCCTTTTCATCTGGAAAGCCCTACTTTGAGAGGAAGATAAAGTGCTTTGTTTTCCAACTAAAAATATCTCCCGTGTTTTGTAATTCTCCCCTCTTCTTATTTAATGAGATGTTTGTTATTTTGGTTTTCTTGCTGGGCAGAGGAAATGTTAATGAGCCTCTCCTTGTGCTGCTTTTTGCCTCCTCAAGCCTGCCTGAGGCTAAAGCAAGGAAGTCAAAGGAGGTATCAGCATTTTTCACACTCTGGCATTGGCTGTTGTGACCCTCCCGAGGTCAACACAAATAGAAAGACATCTCCAAATGAACTTCATTTTCCTCCCCTGCACAGCCCTGACGAGCTGGAAAAACACATTTGTCGCGGTGTCAAAGGGCCTGGTTCACAACTGGTTTGTGACAATTCTTCTGCCACGTTTTACAGCTGAGTTTGGCCCACTTTGGGCCTCACACTTGACTCCTCACCCACCTGCCTCCCTTCAGGGTGTCCCTCTAAGTGCTCCAGTAAAAGTTTCTGATTTTAATGCTCTTTTTTTACTCCTCCTCAGCAGCAAACACTGCAAATCACAGGTCTGCTAAAAAAAGGGAGAGCGGTGGGGTGGCTGTGAGGAGCAGACCTGGTTCCTCTGCTGGTGTGGCTTGGCTGACAGAGTCCCATCAGGCCAGGAGAGCTCTGCTCCTCATCCTCTGCCTTCATCCCATGGAGATCTACGGATCATTTGTGGCCCATGGAGCCAGTCCCCTCCTCCCCTGCATCCCATTTCATTCTGGGCTTCACACTGACACCCCAAGGCTGTGTGAGAGGAGAGGTGGTGGTGTGGTGGTGGGGCACTGGGATGTCACAGCCACATGGGGAAAATGGGACATGGTCCTTGCTGGTGGCATCACATCCTACCCTTGATGATGATTCCTGTGGTGACCAAGGGAAGCTGTGCAGCCACAGGTTATTGGCTGTACCAGCTGCTCAGGTGATGGCTCAGGCTGCTCCAGACCTTTCCAGACCTTTCCTGCTCCAGCTCATCCTGCTGTTCCCATGGGTGAATCGATATTAAGCCTCTCTTTCACTTTGCTCAGCACCTACATGGATTTTTCTCCTGGACTAGAGCACATGGGAAGGACTTTAGGGTTGTTGGGAGCCTTGTTTTCCATCAGTGAAGTCAGACTGGCTCACGGGAAGATTTCCATCTTCAGACTCCCTGCTATGGGCTGTGGGGAGGATGGAGAAACGGGATTGTCCTGTGGCCATAAGAGGAAATCCTGCCTTGTGGTGCTGAACAGCCAGAGCTGATTCCATGGAGAATCCACCACAGCCCCTCTTCCACATCAAATTACGGAGCCCTACCTCTCCTGTGAGTGGCAGCACCTCTGCTTCCATGAGGGAATACACCTGAGGAAGGTAAGGAATGTTCAGGGAAGGCTTTGCACCTGGTAGTGCAGGTGTCCTCCAAGGTATCATCCAGACATTTTCCTCCCTGCCTGAACCACTGATCAGTTACTGCCTTGCTGAATGGATGGATGGTTTTTCTCCTTCACCCCTTAAATGCTTTATTTTCCCTCATTCAGGCTGAAATCCCAAAGTATTTCCAAACCTGTCCAGGATTTGGCCACAGAAGCGTCAAAGAGGTTTAAAGCCACGTTCCTCCTAATTTGGCACCAGGGTTTCAACCCAAGCATCCTCAGTGATGGGACATTCCTAAAATGAAGGGAAAACCTCAGTGCTTGATTATAACTCATTTTGTGGGCATGGTTTGTACCTGCCTCTGAACAGGGATGTGTGTCTGTCTGTCTGTCTGCCTTGGGCTCCATTGGGGCATTCCAAAGGACACCAAGGGGACACAGAGCCTTTCCATGATCACAGAAGGACACGAGGCTGCTGTTCCCAGCCCAACCTGTGTCCCTAGAGCTCTGTCAGCTCCCTGCTCTCACAGCCATCACCACCCTGAAGACACAAACTAGGCCACTGCTCTCCTCTTTTTAGAATTTCTGTCACTGAGTTGTGACTCAATTTACCTTTTTTTCCACCTTTCCATATTGCTTCTCCTTCTTCTAAGCTGTTTCCCCTATTTTTGCCCCCACCAAGCATTGCTGCTAACAAAAGATTTCCTCTAAGCATCCTTGCTAATCTCGTCTATCCACAGGGAGCCACAGCTGGGTGCAGAAATTGTCCCCTTGTCCCAAGAAAACAACAGAGCACCTGCCTCATGTGGCAGAGAGGCTCCTGCATCGCTGGGAACAGCAGGGGTGATGCCAGGTCACTTCTGGAATAAAGGGAGCCTCATTCAGCACATCCTCATCCCAGCCCAATTCTACCAGCATTCCCATTTCCTTTATTTAAGTACCTGAAAATGAGAGATGGGTAATTAGGGCCAGCAGGGAAGCTTGAGGGAAACAGAATAACGTGAGAAGCAAGCAGCAGACTGTGCTAATTTCTTCCTTCCAAATCTAGGAGGCCCCAGACGTCACTAAAAGCTTTATTAAAACAGGGGTGGGAGGAGCTGGGGAGAGAGCTGCTGTGGAAAGAGTTTCAGGAGTTCCTTGCTCCAAAAACCCCTCACGACTCCTCAGCACATCACTTCCCCAGCACTGAACACAACTCCTTGGTGGTCTCAGGCTTGAGATCACAGAATCCTAGAAAAGTTTGGGTTGGAAGGGACCTTTGAAGGGCATCAAGCTCCCACCCTTTTTCCATGGCCACATTCCATTGGTCCTGGTTGCTCCAAGCCCCATCCAGCCTGGCCTTGGACACTTCCAGGGTGGGAAATCCACAGGATTAGAAGCATAAACTTGGGACAGGAGTGATCCTGACACCAATCTGTTCCTCGTCCCCACAAGATCATGGGAATTTATTCCGTCTCCCTTCTCCTCAGGTTATCTTTCAATCTAGGGGGATAAAAAGCTGCTGATGGAAATTTTTGTCCTCATAGATCTGTTGAATCTTAGCAAGACCAAAAAGGGGAGGGAATAATAAAGAAAACAAGGAGGGGAAGGAAGGAAAAAAAGGAGAGAGAGAAAAAAAGGGTAGAATAAAAAGAAAAAAAAAGGGAAAAAATGGGTTGGGGGGGGTAAGAAATAAAAGAAAAATAACAGTACAGTGACACCCAGAGTTACTTGAGCCTGATTTTAGTGACAGATCCCTAAGGATTGCAGAATTTTTTGTTCGTGTCCCTCAGACATGATGTGGATGATCCCGCTGCAGGGCAGTCGGGATGGGATGGGATGGGATGGGATGGGATGGGATGGGATGGGCTGGGATGGGATGGGATGGGATGGGGTGGGATGGGATGGGATGGGATGGGATGGGATGGGATGGGATGGGATGGGATGGGATGGGATGGGCAGCGCTCCCCTGTTGCTGTGCTCCTGCTCCCAGCCTGGCGGATGCCGGGGAGGCGGCGGCAGCTCGCTCCCAGCAAAACGGGATCGAGCTCTCCATGGATCCCAGCAGGAATGCTGCGACAGAGAAAGGGAAGGATTTTGGCGGGGCATGCAGGGTCATTGGTCCAGCCCTGCCAACCCTTCCCTGCCCATCTCTGCCCTCTCTCCCCTCTCACACAGAGCTCTGACCTTCCCGGAGCATCCTCAGCCCCCGCTGCGGGGGGAGGATGCGCTATCCTGGATTTCCCACCCCGGTTTTTAGTTTTTTTGGGATTTTTTTTTTGTTTTCCAGCAGTCAGATTTGGCTGGGGGGAGGGAGGGGAGGGCCAGGCGAAGCGGCGGCTCGGCGTTAATGGGTTCCTTGAGGAGAAGCCGAGGGTAGAGCATCCATCCCCGCAGGTACCTGGAGAGCCATGAGCCATCCTGGGATGAGACAGCGGCGGTGGGCGGGAGTGCGGGGGAGGAGGGGGGAGTGGGAGAGGGGCAGACAAAAGGGATGAGTAGTGTGAGTGTGTGTTTGTGTGCCGGGGGATCTGCCGCACGCTCCTGCCTTTCTTCCACCTGCCTGCCAACAGGCAAGGATGGCAAGATGCCGGGTGAGTTTTCCAGGGGGGTGAAAATGAGCCACGGCAGCACCCCCAAGGCACTGCTAAAATAGGGATGCTGTGGGCATGGCTCCCCAAATGTGGTGCCTACTCTGGGGGGGTTACAGCCAGGCTTTCTTCTCTTCTGGAGATGCATCAGGGGAGGGGAAAAGAGCCCCTGCAGAGCTGCTTTGCTCTCTGAAGGGATCCTACAATCCTGGAATCCTAGGATTGGGGTTGCAATGAATGTAAAAATAATCCCATTCCAACCCCCTACCGTGGGAAGGGACACCTTGCTCTAGACCAGGCTGCTCAGAGCAATGTTTGGGGAGTTTGTGGTGGAGGGGGAAACCTTAAGATTTGGAGTTTTATGGCCTCCACAATACACACAGGCAGATCCTTCCTTCCCATCCACTGCTGGTTCTCCAAAATCCTTCAACTTCAATCCTTCAACTCCGCCCCCAGGTTCTGTGAGGGTGACACAATCTCGCCAGGATACCCCCAGGTTTCTGTCAGTGGTCATGCAGGAATTGTACTGAACATGAAATCTCTACCCAAAGCTCGAGTTTAAGTGGGGATCAGGAGGTGGAGGTCGCATTAAAATCGTGTTTGTCACTTGCATGGAATCATGGAATTGTTACTGCTGGAAAATACCTCTAAAATCACTGGCATAGGTTTTCCCAGATAAGCTGTGGCTGCCCCACCCCTGGAAGTGTCCAAGGCCAGGCTGGACAGGACTTGGAGCAACCTGGGATAGTGGAAGGTGTCCCTGCCCATGGGAGTGGGTGGAACTGGATGGTTTCTTCCAACCCAAACCATTCCATGCTCATCAGAGATCAAATTCAATGATCACCAAGCATTGTGATATGAACCCAGCACCACCACTGTGTTCACCACTAAACCATGTCCTCAAATCATTAAAAAATTAGTCTGGTTTTGTCCAAAATAGACATGTGATAGGGTTTCCTTCCCAGGAATTTTGGGAAACCATGTTCAGAGCACATCTGTTTTAACTGGGACATAAATTGTAATTTCTTCACAGCTGAAGAGCTCTGACCCCCACATCATCAACTACCCAACTTCTGCAAGAGCTTTGCATTTTGGATAATAATAAACATCCATCAGGCCAGACCCAGCTATCAACCTGCCTGTCTTAAATCCTGAAATACACACCCTAGGCTACGCATCCCAGATGTCACAGGAAAGCCAACACCAGAGAATTGTTTAGGTGGGAGAACACCTCTAAGATCGTGAAGCCCAACCATTACACCAGCCCTGCCAATGTCCCCAAGTGACACATCCACACATCTGTTAGATCTCTCCAGGGCTGGGGACTCCATGACTGCCACAGGCATCATGCTCCAGCATCCCCCTCCCTCATTGTGCACATTTGGTCACACAGAGATGCCACCAGGAGTGACCAAGCCTTGCTCTGACCCAGAACTGTTCACCTAAGGCACAGAGGTCCAGACCAAGAAGAGATCTGGACTCACCACACACAGGCTGAGCACCCCTAAGAGCACCTTATTTCCTTTCTCAGCCCCAAAACCAGAGGGTTTCCCCTCAGGCTGTTTGGTCTGGATGAATTTGTGGTTTTCATTGAAGTCTTGTGGGTTTAGGGGAGACCCCTGAGGGTCAAAAAGTGTTTACCCAAGAGCTTCCAGGTAGGGTCCTGCCTGATCTCTGAAAGGACCTCCCCCTCCTTAATTTGGTCACTGAATGACCAGCACAGAACTTCATTCCTCCTCTCCTCTCCCCAAGTACTTGTACAAGATTGCCTGTGACATTTAGAGCAGCTAAAATTATCTCAATTAAATATCTCCACTGGTTTCCCTTTGTTCTCTTTTCCTTTCTAGCTCTTTCCTTCCAGACAGCTGGAACATGTTCTTTAGACAGTCTTTAAAGACAAAAGGGGAAAAAAAAAACCTCCCTACCCCAAACACCCAACAACTAAATCTCATGTAGCTTCAGCTCAGCTTTATTTAGAAACACAGTTGAAATAAATGTTGTGAAGAATATTTTATGTTGCTCCAGGATTCATCCATAGGAGAGAGTGCCCAATAAAGTAATTCCTTTGTGGATTGCAGGTCTGGTGGAGGCGTGGGAGAAAGGGATAAAGGGTTGTACACTGATTTTTGGGAGATACTTGGTACCATGAGATAAAACTCAGCATTGTTTGCCTCTGTGATATCCCCACTCTTGCCCACATGTTCATGATGACAACACCTGGCTCTGTGGACTGACCTTTCATTGTTACAAATTCCCTTGCAATCTGTTCTGGGAGCGAAAATTCCTTCCCAGCATGAAATTTGGCAGCTGCCTCATCCCTGTGCCTGAAGCATGAATCACCAGAGTTAAGTAACAAACCCGTTTATACATCAAGACACAATCACTGTCCAAGCAATCATTCTGTGCTTTTCAATGTGAAGCCCATTATTTGTACATTCTGTTTGTATTCATCTTTTCCCCATCCCCTTTTCTTCCACTATTTTTCTTTCCCTGTACCTTCTGGATGCTTTGCAAAACAATGAAAAACTTCAGAAGGAGGCTGGGATGTTAAGCAGAGGCAGAAAATATCTCCCAGCCCCCAAGAATGGTTGTTTACTATTAATTTCAGGAGTTTCTGGGAAATCTCTCAGGGAACCTCACCAAAGAATGTTTGGCAAGAACAATTGGCTCCCTAATGAGGTTCATGGCCACTTGGTTTGTGTATTAATATCTTATAAATATATTTATACACCCCTACACACTTTAAAACACCTGTTATTTTTACGAATATTTTCTTGGTGCTGCTCTTCTGTCTTTTTAGCACTTATTTCCTTCCTCTGGCCTACTGACAGTTATTAAATAAACGATTCCCAAATGTGTTTGGTGTATTCTGCTGAAAAGGAGGCTTTGCTGGGTTGAAGTAGCAGCAGGTGATCCATATTGGAAGGAAGATGTGGGTAAGGCACAGGAACTGAGAGTTTGTGGGGGCAGAGCAGGATCTGCCAGTGTTATTAAGGCTGGGGAAAGCAGCAGGACTTGAGCTGAACTGCAGCATTGCAATATTCAGGAACTGGCACAAAAGAAATTTAGGACAAGGCTTGTGTCTCCCAGTGCTTGCTCCAAGCCTCTCAGATGAGGTTTCTCCTGCTGCCTGGTTGGCTGTGTCCATGCAGGACACAACCATGGACATGGACATTTATGGTTGTGTTTGAGGGTCTCAGGATGAGGGAAGAGATGAGAATTTTGACTTTATGTTTTAGAAGGTTGATTAATTATATTATGATATGATATTATATTATATTAAAATACTGTACTAAAACTATACTAAAAAGAATAGAAATAAAGGATCCATCAGAAGGCTGGAAAGGAAAGGAATGGAATGATGACAAAAGCTCGTGACTATCAGAGTCCGACACAGCTGCATCTTTGATTGGTTATTAAGTAGAAACAACTCACATGGATTAATCCAAGTTGCACCTGTTGGTAAACAATGTCCAGACCACATTCCACAGCCATCAAATAGTTGTTTATATTTCTTTTCCGAGGTTTCTTAGATAAAATAGGAGAAAAATTCTAGTGAAGGGTTTTCATAAAAATATCATAGTAACAGACATTGCCCTCTCTTTTCACACAGAGCTCAGGTGCCTTATCAAGTCCAGAAAGTTTCTTTGTCTGAAACTATAACTTGGTGAACACAGACCTCTGCTTTTTCAAGTTTTCTCTTCCACTCTGAGTGAAATGCATCCAAAGTGCTGCCCGTAGAAGCTGTGGCTGCCCATCCCTGGAAGTGTTCAAGGCCAGGTTGGACAGGGCTTGGACCAAGCTGGGATAGTAGAAGATCCATGGTGGAGAGATGGGAATGAGATGATATTTAAGGTCCCTCCCAACCCAAACCATTGGAGGGTTCTAAGATGTCTCAGGTCTCTCACTTTGAGAACTACAAAACACTGAAACATTGGTTTTCTCAGAAAAAAAGGGGTTTAAACTTGGGGAGGACTTAAATTCCAGGTCTGGGTTTGATTCTCACTGGGTCTCCCTAGCAGTGAGTTTGTGGGTACTTCACCACAGAGCAGATTGCAAATATTCACCCAGGCCCAGATTATTTCTGCATTCCTCCATCCAAAATCTGTGTTTACAGCACAGGAATACTGCACCTCAGGACAGCAGAGCTGTTATTCATAGCCTGAATTCCTAACATAAAAAAAATAAAAATGAAAGAACCCCTAGTGCCATCCCCCTGAATGATGGACTGACAATCTCAGCATCTTTTAGACATCAGACTTCAGGAGGGAGAGGGAATGGCTGTGTGACGGGCAGGGTTTGGCAGCTGGGCTTCATTAACTCTGTTTTTCAAAGCTGCATTTGTGTCTCCAGAATAACAATGATGTTATCCCAGGCCTCATCTTCCATCCCCTCACCTCCACTGTGTTGGGAAGCACCCCCAGTGCCCTTTGGGCCATTATCTCTTTCTTTCCCCAACATATTAAACTGCCATCAAAGAGGAGTTTTGCAAATATGGTTTGTTGCTTATTGCAGCCTTACATTTCAGAGGTGCTGCTGCTGCTGCATGTTTTGTACAATTTTATTTTCAAGCAGTCCATTTTCCCCTAATGGGCTCACCTGGGGGTCTGTTCAACCAGAGGGGAAAATGGAGCTGAGCAAACTTCCTGCTGAGAGACCTTTACAAACCTCAAGAAACCTTCCTCAGAAACAGGAGTTCCACGTTCCTAATGAGATCATTTTCATAAAAGTCTGCGGAGAGAGCAGAAAGAGAAAATAGTGACAGCAAAATAGAGATAATCACTAAAAATTATTTTCAAGTAAACCAAGAGCCTTCTTGGTGTAATGAGACAGAAAAATTTCAGGAAGCCTAAAGGAAGAACATTGTTTTTTATGACACATCAGAGCCAAGTCAGGGAGTGAAAAGCAATCACATCCCAACCCTGCAGCTGGATGTCACTCCCCTGGTACAGAGTTCAGGAAAGAGTGGGGAAACACAACAAAATCCCATCAGGGTCAGAGTTTGGTGCCAGGATGTCTGCAGGAAAAACTAACATGGGTGACAAATTCGATGTGCTGGGCTGGGTGAAAAAGGTCACCTCTCTGTGCCTCCTTCTGGGTGATGCCCTTGCCCAAACTAAAAAAGAGTGAATTCCACAAGAGGTGGTGAACCCAGACTGGAACACAGAGCCAGCTTGGCTCTGGACAGGGACAGGGAGGTTGGGATAATTTGGTGGTGACTCTCAGCAAATCATGGAGTCACAGAATGGCTCAGAAATGGGTTGGAAAGGACCTTAAGGATCATCCAGTTCCAACCCTCCTGCCTGGGCAGGGACACCTTCCACTATCCCAGGATGCTCCAAGCACTGTCCAACCTAGCTTCAGACAATTCCAGGGATGGGGCACCACAGCTTCTCTGGGCAACCTGTGCCAGGGCCTCAGCACTCTCGCGAGAAGAATTTCTTCTTAATCTCTAATCTAAATCTACTCTTCTTCATCTTAGAGCCATCCCCTCTTTTCCTGTCACTCCAGGCCCTTGTAAATTGTCTCTCTTTATTTTTTTGTGGGCCCACATCAGGTACTGGAAGGCCACAATTAGGTCACCCCAGAATCTCCTCTTCTCCAGGCTGAGCATTCCCAATTCTCTCATTTTCTCCTCACAGCAGAGCTGCTCCATCCCTTTCATCACCTTGGTGCCTCTTCTGGACTCCTCCAACATGTCCATGTCCTTCCTGAGCTGGGACCCCAGTGCTGGATGAAACATTCCAGGTGGGATCTCTCCAGTCTGGAGCAGAGAGACAAAATCCCCTTCCTCACTTGCTGCCTGCAGTCCTTTGGACGCAGCCCAGGACAATCGGCTTTCCGATTGGAAATGTAACCCTGGATGCAATTCCATAACCTTTGAAAGCTACTTCTGCCTGATGCCAGATGGGTATTTGAGAAAGCACAGGCAGATTGGGCTGGAGTGGTAGGAAAACTGGAAAAAAAATGGGAGGAGGGGAAGCAGGGACAGAGGGATGGCCTGTCATCCGTTTGTCATGGCCAGCGCCTGAGCCACCCGCGCGGCAGCGGTGATTAAACACTTGGCTGGTGGCATGAGATGACACCTCCAGCACGGCTCTGCACAAGGTGCCAGCAGGGTTTCACAGGCTGACACCACCCTGGTGCCTCCAGAAGCCAGAGCGTGAGGACAAGGAGGTGCCAGAGGAGATGTACAGAACATCCAGCTCAAAACCCAGCCTGCAACGTTTTCTGTGAGTTAGTGGCTAAAAAAGGAAAAACAGCAGGGTGTTATATCACCAGATGCTCTCCTGATCTCCAGAGATTTGTGGCTCAGGGTATGCATGAACCAAAGCAGGCAGTTCCATATTTTTATGCTCTTTGCAGATTTTTTTTTTCCCCTCCATAAATCTTCCTAGTCATCTTCTAAACATTTTTATGGTTTGGGAATCTATAATAGCAGAGTTTTGCACATATAACCAGACACTGTGTAAGGAAATTTCTTATTTTTTCTTTGTTCCAAGCTTGGCACTCACTCTTTTCCAATGATAACCTTTAGTTCCTGCATCAGAAGAATCAATAAGCCACCAACTCCTAATGATTCCTCTCTAGATCCTAAAATACCATTTCTTTCTCTAGGTCCTGTAATACCCTTCCCTTTACTCTCTCTTTTTGTTGATTGGATAAACAAGGTTTACATGGCATTTCCCTGTGCAGAAGACACTTTATTAAGGGCTTTTTTTCACATCCTTCATGGGATGAAGGCACCAAAAAACACCCCAAAGAATAATCAAGATGTGAATGACACAACAGGTTTTTTTCATGGGGGAATGGCACAGGGGAGAGAGGACAACAGGATCCCAATATTTCACTCCTCCTTCCACTTCCTTCTCTCCCCATGGAGCTCCAGCCCTGAGGTGTGAACTGAGCTGTAAAAACAGCTTTAATTTCTTCCTCTTCAATAAGGAAAAGTCTGATCTTCCAACTTCTTCCATGTGACTCGTCAAACTGGCACCACAAGTCTGACTTCTGATGACTTTGCCCACAGACTTTCAGTTCTGATGTTTCACCAGCTGAAAAACCCAAGTTCCCAGTGAGTCAGCTGCTCAAACTTCTAATTTAACTTAAATGTAGCACTTCCATCAAGGCTTGTACTTTATCAGATCCTTCACTTCATCCTTTGCACCAACACTGCTGAGCATTTGCAAAGCAGTTCAGCTCAGCTTTCCACAGGAATTCTGTACCCAGCTGAAGCTTCAAGCTAGGAAGAGTGGGCTGTCAAATACCACAGTTTCCACGTTGGGATCATTTCTTCCTGTCTGAGGAAAGCTGGTGGGAAGCCACTTTCCTTGACAAGGAAAAAGCTGCTGAAGCAAAAGTGGGACAGCTGGAAAGGCAGAGGCAAGTCTAAGTCCAAGGCATCCACGTCTTCCCTTTCCTAGGGAGAACCTGCAGATGGATCCTTGTCACCCACTGAGAGACATCAGGACAGGGATGATGGCAGCTCTGTGGAGTGACAGATTAGTTCAGCCTCTGAGAAAACTCTGGAGCCTCCAACTTCAAAAGGATGTGGAGTGAATCCAAAGGAGGCCATTGAGTTCCAAGGGCTGCAGCTCCTCTGCTCTGGAGATAGGCTGGGAGAGCTGGGAACGTCCAGCCTGGAGAAGGGAAGGCTCCAGAGAGACCTCAGAGCGCCCTTCAGTGCCTGAAGGGGCTCCAGGAGAGGTGGAGAGGGAGTTTGGACAAGGGATGGAGGGACAGGACACAGGGAATGGCTTTAAATTAACAGAGGATAGGACTGGACTGAATATTAGGAAGAAATTCTTCCCTGTGAGGGTGGTGAGGCCCTGGCCCAGGCTTCCCAGAGAAGCTTCCCCATCCCTGGAAGTATCCAAGACAGGTTGGATAAGGCTTGGAGCAGCTTGGGATAGCAGAATGTGTCCAGGCCCATGGCAGGAGGTAGAACTGGTCCTTTCAAATCCTTTCTATCCCAGACCATTCCATGTTTCCATGAAGACCAGCTTGGCCGGGTGCTACCACTGCAGATGTGGCTGTAAAAATAATTCTAGTCATGAGTATTATCCACCACAGGCATTCCCATCTGAAGAACTTTGATAATTGTTGACCTTTCTGGGGTCAGATAATTGATGTTTGGGCCAGGTGTTTAGATATCAAAAAGGGTCAAGTGTCCACTGAGCCAGTTTGAGTGGCAGAAGTTTAAGTGGCAGAAGTCTGAAATCTCATCATGTTCCAACAGGTTTTGGGAAAATCTGAGCCTCAGCAGAGCTGAAGTAGCTCAGCTGGGAGAGCGTTAGACTGAAGATCTAAAGGTCCCTGGTTCAATCCCGGGCTTCAGCACAGTTTTCCTGCACTTTTCTGTGCCCAGGGCTGGGCTCTGCACTACAGGAGAGACCTGGACATCCAGAACAGAGTCCAGCAGGACTGGGAGGGGACAGGAGCATCTCTGCTGAGGGGAAAGGAGGAGAAACTGGGCTCAGTGGCCTTGAGAGAGTGTGGAGTTCCCTTCTTAGACATATTCCCAAGTGACCTGGAGGTGGTGCTGGACAAGGGGCTGTAGGTCCTGCTTGAGCAGGGATTTGGAGCAGGGACCTCCATGAAGTCCCCACTCAACAAGTCTGAGCCTGTGAAAGAGGGACAGGAGTTTGCAGTTCAAGTATTTTAGCAAAAATCGTGATATAAAGGGATGTTTGTTCCTTCCACTGCCTGTTCCCAGTCCTGTGGCATGGACTGCCCTGAGAAGAAGCAGAAAGGTTGATCCACCTTTGGTGTATGGCCAAGCACAGAATCAAAACTGGGTTTGGGAAAATAGGAAAAACCCCTTATCCATGAAAGTGATTTTTAGCATCAATCACAACTGGCCTTGAAGCAACCCCTCTCCCTGAAATTTGTATTTTCCAGGCTGAAGCATTCCAGTGTGTTTACCTGTTGTTTTTAGGGAAACAAAGCTTGGTATCAGGGCTGAAGTAGCTCAGCTGGGAGAGCGTTAGACTGAAGATCTAAAGGTCCCTGGTTCAATCCCGGGCTTCAGCAGAGTTTTAGCAGTTGGAATCAATTTCCTGGCAGTGTCCAGGAAATGACTGGACATGGTGCTCAGTGCTCTTCCTTGGTTGACAAGGATGTGAAGGGTCAAAGCTTGGACTCTATCTTGGAAACCTTCTGCAGTCTTAATGGCTCTATGATTTTATCCTTGTGGGTCCTTCCAGCTCAGGGTACTCTGTGATTCTCTGATGAAGTTTTCAACTCTTTCCTGACAATTTCCTATTTTTACCTTGACTATTTTCAAACGATGGTGCTCAATGTGCAGACGCCCCACCAAACTGAGTAACTCTGCTTTGTGTTTGCTGCTTTGTCCTTTTCTTATTCCTGTTCCATGGAGCCCTTCAGACCAACACCAGAGACAGGACACGAAATGCCAGCCGTCCAAAAAGACAAGTGAGAAGCAGCAAACCCTCGACCTTCTCAAGATCAACCCCAATGCCCATCCAATCTCTTCTTCATAGCAGGACAGGGACTTTCCCCCCACCTTTTCCTTCTGTTGATACTCTAAAAGCTGTGGGAATCAGGCTGTCTGACATCCAGAAATTCCAGAAAATGCTTCCCTGACCAGGATGTATTTAAAATAACTTTTCTATAACCAAAAAAAAAAAACCATCATCACCTGCTTAAGCCTTGAAGAGATACCAGGGGTCCTGCTGGGCAAATGCCTCTGCCAAGAGCCACCACCCAAACAGAGCACCTCAATTTCAACACCCCAAAACAACACCACAAATACAACACCTCAAAATGCAACACCTCAACTGCAACACCACAAACACAACACCACAAATAAAACACCACAAACACAACACCTCAAATTCTACACCACAAAACAACACCACAAATGCAGCAGCTGCTCACCCAGGCTGGACCTTTGCAGACCTGATGCCCTCAGGTGGGATCATCTGGCTCAGGGATGCACCAGCTGGAAATTAGCCTTTACTCCAGCTGTCTTTGCCTGGATCTAAATTAGGCAGGAGCCTCCTGGTCCCCAAATTGGATCAAAGTAGGTCAGAACTCCCTGCATGGTCCACGTGTGGGATTAAATTATATCAAATTTTGTGCGTGTCTTGGGCCTCGTTTTGTTATGAAAGCAGAGCTGAGGTGTTATGAACATCCCAAATATTGCCCTCAGGTTTGAGAACAGTTCACACACCATGGCTGTGCTGAGGGGCTCTGACCTCATTAACCCCCTGGAGAAAGGCAGCCCTGAGCCCCAAGGAGAGAGGCAAATCCCATAGCAGAGACACCGAGTTGATGGTGACCCAAATAGCTTAAATGTGACAATCTGTGTGCTCCCAGACAATGCCCAGACACAGTTCCCTGCATAGCAGGAGCCAGGAGCAATTCCCAGGAAGTGGTTTGGACATAATAGGTCTATTTTGGAAGAAATGCTGAGAGATGTGATTGCTCAGACTGGGGGAGGGAAGGTTTGGAGACCTCAGAGCCCCTTCCAGTGCCTGAAGGGGCTCCAGGAGAGCTGGAGAAGGACTGGGGACAAGGGATGGGGTGACAGAACACAGGGAATGGCTACCCACTGCCAGCAGGCAGGGTTAGATGGGATATTGGGAGGAAATTTTCCCATGTGGTGGTGGTGGTGGTAAGATTCTGGCATCTATTTCCCAGAGAATCTGTGGCTGCCCCGTCCCTGGAAATGTTTGGCCAAGCTGGATGAGCAACGTGAACAGCTTGATCTAGTGGAAGGTGTTGGTGGAGGGGGTTGGAACCGCAGGATTTTACAGTCCCTCCCAACCCAAACCATTCCATGAATCTGTGATTCTATGAATTCTGCTGGAGTAGAGAGGGGAAGAAGTTTTAGCCATGCCAGATGGGTTTAGTCTCAACAAACAGGGCAGACCAGTTCCATTTCCTTTGGCCACTGTCACAGGGCACCCGTTCCCAATCCTCACCAGGTCTCTGCTCTCAGCCAGCACCAGGGGATGCCCAGCCAGAGCTGGCACCTCTGTGGAGGTGACAGTGACATCTGGGCTTGTTGGCCTCGAACATGGGGGTAGCTCCAATGAAACCACTTTCAAGCCTGACCCACAGCGGTGGGAAGGCAAAGGAAAGGTCCCCACTAGTTCAGAAAAAGGTTCCTACAGTTCCAGAAATCCCAGAGACCACAACGCAGCTCTGAGAGGAGATGAGGATTTTTTTTTTTTCCCTCCTTCTCCTGACAACTCAGTTCCCTCCTGGCTGAACCAGCTTTGACTCAAACCTCAGCGCCAGAAGTTGCCAGGTTTCCCTGGGTTTGGCTCAGAGAAGGGTTAAAACCTGCCCGTGCTCCCGGGGAGGCTGCGAGGGAAGGAGCGGGATGAATAACCGCGGTGGGCGGCAGGAGCGCGGGGGTGGCTGCCCTGCCAGCACCTTCTGCAGCCCCCTCGCTCTCAGCTCCCTCCTCTCACCCCCGCTCAGGCCCCTCCAGAGCCCCCACACCGATCAATCAGCACACGGCAGATCCCAAAATCCATCTTTCCCCGAGTATTTGCTCCAACCCGCAGCTCTCCCCCACGAACGGCTCTGCCGGTGCCCTTCAGCTCTGATTCTCTGCCTTTTATTCTGGTGATTTCTGCCTCTTTCTCGTAATGCTTTCAGTCCTGGTTTGCTTCTGGACAATCCTCGTGAACTTCCCTCTCTACATCTGCTGCCAAGAGCTCGAGCAGGGATCGATCCGCACGCAGGGATCGATCCTCGCACACCCGCCCCGACCTCACAGCTCCGGAGCTGCGTCTCTCTGCTGGGGAGAGGAGAGCCTGAGTGGAAATAGGCAGATAAAGGCAGATAAATACATGGGAAACCCTCAGCAGGAGGTTAAAGTCTTTTACTCCAGAAGGAAGGAAAAAGAATGAAAGAAAGAGAGGAAGAAAGAGAGAAAGAGAGAGAGAGAGAAAGAGAAAAAGAAACACAGAGAGAGAAAGAGAGAAAGAGAAGGAGGAAAAGAAAGAGAGGGAGAGAAAGAGAGAGAAAGAAAGAGAGAAAGAAAGAAAAGAAAGAAAGAGAAAGAGAGAGAGAAAGAGAGAAAGAAAAAGAAAGAAAGAAAGAAAGAAAGAAAGAAAGAAAGAAAGAAAGAAAGAAAGAAAGAAAGAAAGAAAGAAAAAGACCAGGAAATTTGGATTGTGCTGATTGTTTTTGTGACAGTTTGCATTCCCACAGAGTGATTTTGTTTTTTCTTTCTCTTTCATTGAATCATAGAATGGTTTGGGTCAAAGCGATTATAAATATCACATAATTCCAGCCCCCTTTCCACAGTCAGGGGCACCTTCCACTCGACCAGGTTGCTCAGAGCTATTTTAATATATGGGTTAATTGCATGTCTACCTTGTCCCTTGTTCTGCCAGTGGCTGGCACAAGGAAAAGGCAATTTCCTTACCCATGCCTCAGTTTCACCCCCCTGAAAACTGGGCAAAGTTCTCCAGAATCCTGGAGATGGGATGTGCCAGAGGGATCTCACTGTGGCAGCACACGCAGACAAGAAAAGACACTGCCAGCCCTGCAGGTTAATTTTCAAAATTACATGGCAGCTACAAGATGAGGGAGAAGAGAGGATTATTATTTGCACGCCTTGGGAGCAATAATCCTGAGATTACTGCTGCAGGCACAAAGACATTAAGGGAGCTCTTGGAGCTGTGCTGGGAACACAGGAGGGAACTCCCACTTTTGCGGGATGCAGCCCACCCCTGCTCACATCAGGAGAAGGATCCAGCAGTGGGAGGCAGGAGCTCTTATCCAGAACCTCTGAGAGCAGGTTAAGCTCAGCTTTGCCCTCTCTCATCCCCTCTGAGCAGCTCAGGTTGGCCCCCAACGTTTTGGTGGCTGAAGGCTGAGTTGAGGTCTGAGGCACCAAAAATTCTGAATCATTCCAGAAGGGTCCTGGGAATACCAAGAATTTTCCTGCTAAGGAGAAGTTTTGCCCCAGGGAGCCTCAGGAAGAATTCCATGACCTAGGAGCTAACCCTGCACCATCCAGAGGGGAGTCCAGCTGCTCCCAAGAGCTCAACTTTTCCAAAATCTGAGTTTACAGCTGTAAATCCATCCCTTCCTGCCTTTAGCAGTGGGAGTTCTCTGGATCTCTGGGAAAGCACAGGGTCTTAATTCAGCTGTGAAGGTGATGTTTCAGGTGGCTTACACAGAGCAAATGTGACCTGGAGCTCCTCTGCTCTGGAGCCAGCCTGGGAGAGCTGGGAATGTCCAGCCTGGAGAATAGAAGGATCCAGGGAGACCTCAGAGCCCCTTCCAGTGCCTGAAGGGGCTCCAGGAGAGCTGGAGAGGGATTTGGGACAAGGGATGGAGGGACAGGACACAGGGAATGGGTTTAAATTGACAGAGGGAAAGGCTGGATTGGATATTGGGAAGAAATTCTTCCCTGTGAGGGTGGTGAGGCCCTGGCACAGGTCACCTGGAGAAGGTGTGGCTGCCCCATCCCTGGAAGTGTCCAAGGCCAGGTTGGATGGGGCTTGGAGCAACATGGGATAGGGAAGGTGTCCCTGCCCATGGCAGGGAGGAGCAATTGGACGATCTTTGAGGTACCTTCCAACCCAAATCATTCCAGGATTCTATGATTTATTCTATGTGGGCATCAGAATGGCTCTTTCACTCAGGTTGTCCAACAAAACCCTAAAAAAATTTGAGTTAGGATTTCTGTCACTGTCTAAACTGTGTTTTAAATGGGTGTGGACATGTGCCAGGAAAAAAAATCCCCTGAAAATACCTAAAATTAAAAAAAAACAAACCAAAACAACCAACCAAAGAGACAAAAAAAACCCAACAACCACAAAACACCAAAACAACAACAACAACAACAACAACAAAGGGAATATGAACATTCAAAGGCAGCAACTATCCAGGACTTGCTCCGAATACCAAACACTAAAACTGGAGAATAAAAAAAGTACTTTTTGGACCCAGCTCACAGGTACTAAAGTAAACAGACAGTCAAAATACCTTTAAAGGGTCTTGGCTTTACCATGTGTGGCTGATTAATTAAATACTATTTAGGTCATTAATGGGGCTGTTAACTTTTTGGGGTTTTGGGTTCTCCTTTCTCTTAGGTTTGAACAGCAAACCCTAATTTTATTTGTGACTGTGGGCTGCAAGTGGAGGAAAAGGAGAGAACATGAAGCATTGCTCTTTCCAAGGGGAAGTAGCCTATTTAAATATGCAAATTGTGCTCAGAAAAGCAGAGAGAAACAGGATTGTGGAGCTTCCTGCTGTCGCCTATTAGAGATGGAGATTTTTTTATTCCCCTGCCCAGGGTGGGAGAGTAAAAACTCTTCTGGCAGCTTCTGGGAGCATCCAGGAGGTGACAACTTGGGGAGAGTTTGAAATTCCATGCAGAAAGGTGGGTGGATTGCAGTTTGGTTCCTAGCAAGTATCTACAGCACTGAAAACATCCTTGGCAAAACTCGGCAAATTCGGGAAAGTATTTAATGTAAAAAATATGAGGATCCAGTAGAGAAGTGATTTTAATTACTCTACAGCATGTAAGGCTTTAAACTACACTTAGATCAGCTTTTTAACCTCCTCCCTGACTTATCCACGTGAGTTGGAAACTTCTCTTTTGCTTTGGAAATTCAAATTTGCCTTCTAATCCCTCATTCCAAGCAATTGGAAGTGTTCAGGAGAAAGCTTGACCTGCTGATTTGGTATTTTGTTGACATGGGGGAAAAAAATAGCAGATTTGGGTACACTTCAAATCCTAGACAAGCAGCAAAAGGATAAAATTATGAATTAAAAGACAGCAGGAGGAAATTAAAAAACGAGCTATATCCCTGTCCATGGTCAGAAGATGCTGGGCAGGTGTCCCATCCCCCAGGAATTTCAGTGGAGTTGATTCCACATTCCCATTTCTTTTACCCTGACACGGGGAAACTCCTTGAGTCGTTTCTCATCAGAGCCTCTGCCTCCGGTATTTTCATGCCAGCCTGGTTCCGTGGGTGATGCTCTGCTCCAGTTTTCAAGCAGAAGTTCTCACAAATTGATGGAGGAGGCTTTGGCACCTCCACAGGAGGAGCGAGAGAAGGAGAATTTTAAGGAGGAGGAGGAGGAGAAGTGAAATGGGCTTTGGAAAGCCATAAAATCTGCACAGAAAACGGCAGCAGCTTTTTTGTTCCTTGGGCTGAGCTTCGCCAGCTGCTGGTTTGAAGTCATTAAAGATCCTGAAGGATGGCCATGGGTGTGCTGAGGGAAGCTGGGTTTGCAGCCACCTGAAAGCTTCCAAAAGTGGAGTTCAGACTTTGCCTCAGCTTCAGATTTACCCTGCAAGCTCCCTACTCTTGCAGCCAACCCTTTAAATAAAAACCATGAGCAGATGTACATAAAATCAGGAGTAGAAGGTTTGAAAATGCACTGAGGCCCCCTTTTTTTTCTCAGCCCAAGGATTTCTAGCTCTTAAGGTCTCAGATCATCACCTCTAACTTTAAACTTGGAGCTGAAGTTTCTAAGTTGAGCTGCTTTTCTTTTTCTTCTCCTTTTTTTTTTTTCTTTCCAGTTTCTCAATATAGACAGTAGATGAAAAACTCAGTACCTTTGCAATTTTAGTTCTTCTCTGGGGACAAACCTGTTAGCTCAGGGCTTGGAGGAGGAGGTCAGATTTACCTGAAAAATAGAATAACACCTCTCAGCTACCCCTGATAATTTTGGGGTAAAGGTGAGGGACCTACACAGAACCTCAGCCCAAATTTATGGATGGCCTGTGATCATCCCTCAAAATGTGTGGATAGCTCTGGATATTTCACAAAATCACAGAATATTTTGAGTTGGATGGGACTCACAAGGATCAATTCCAACCCTTCAGTGAATGGCCTGTACAGGGATTGTTGCCTCAGGTCTTCTTAGTGTCTGCCTTGGAAGGGGCAATATAAAAAATAGAAATAATGTAGAAAATAGAAATAATAGGGAAAATATTTTTCCTGTAAAGGTTCTTACTTTGGAAACACAGTGACACAAGATGCTGGAGCCTGGAGCTT
Source organism: Passer montanus (assembly GCF_014805655.1). Classification (NCBI taxonomy): domain Eukaryota; kingdom Metazoa; phylum Chordata; class Aves; order Passeriformes; family Passeridae; genus Passer; species Passer montanus. The sequence continues at coordinate 814,125 of NW_024356506.1, read as the reverse complement.
GACGCAAGGACCTTCCTAAAGATGATTTTGCAGAGGAGCAGAACCTGATGGCAAGAAAAAATATGTCTAGAAATATGATTTATCAGCTTGTGCACATGCTGATGGAGAATTCAAGTGACTTGATGGGGCTCTGAGTGAGCTGGTCAAGTGGAAGTTGCCCCTGCCCATGGAGTGTTGGATCTGGATGTTCTTTAAGGTGTTTTCTAATCCAAACTCTGATTCTGTGATTGTATGAATCAGGGGCCAGAATGACCTTTGAGAGCCTCAGCTCAGGTGAGGGAAGTGACCAAGACTTCCCACATGGGTCAAACATCTTCTCTTGGAGGAGATGGAATATAAACTATTAAAAGAAAAAAAAAAGAGTGAGAAATTAGACAGAAGATGTCAGGAGAAGGAGCCAAGACCCCACAAACACCTGCAAGTGCGCCTGCAGCCATCTGCAGCACAGATAAATCTGTAGCACTGAGGAATTTGTCCCATTGCAGGGCTGGCAGCTGTCAAGATAAATTGTTAAAAGTCAGTCTCACACACTGCAGAAAATTAAACAGTGTTTGAAAATGTGAGAGAGAGACTTCCAGAGGGATATGCAAGAGATTCCTTAATCCAAATGAGGCAAACTTTGTGACTACACTGATAAAGATGTTAGGACACCTCTTTGAACCCTTTGTCCCCCTCACCTGCCCACCTTTCCTGCCCCCAGATCAGGTTCAATCCAGAAAGCTCCTCTCAGAATGAAGCCATGGCATTTCACAGGATCCTCCTCTCTCACCTCCTCCAGGGAGAGCTTGTTTTCCCTTCCAGGTGAACTTTTCCCTCCCCGCTCCCCCTGGCAGGTGGGCGGGAGGCACAGACAGAGCACGGCAGGGCTCTGGAATGTGTTACGAGTTATTCCCACTCCTTGTTTGAAGGGTTCTGCTGGGTTTGACGGGTTCTGCTATCACCCCCAGGAGACACCAGATCCCTCCCGTGTCCATCATTCCTGGAATTTTACTGTAGGGAATGGGATAGGGATAGGCTGAAAAATTATATTACTGACCTTTTTCCCTCTCTGCCATGGCTTTTTGTGAAATTGGGTGCTTTGAATCATGGAGTTATTTAGGTTGGAAAAGACCTCTAGGTCACTGAGTCCAACCATCAGTGCAGCACTGCCAAGTCCTGCACTGTCCCCAAGTGCCACATCCTCATGGCTTTTAAATGCCTTCAGGGATTGGGACTCCACCACTGTTCTGGGCTGCCTGTGCCAGCACTTGACAACCCTTACAGAGAAGTTTTTCCTGATATCCAACTTAATTCTTCCCCTTGATGCAACTTGAGGCCGTAATCCCATTCCTCCTTACTTGGGAGAAGGGACCAATCCCCACCTGCCTCCATCCTCCTGTCACAGTGATTGTGGAGAGAAGGTCCCTCCTGAGCCTCCCTTTCTCCAGGCTGAGCCCCTTCCCCAGCTCCCTCAGCTGCTCCTGGTGCTCCAGACCCTTTCCCATCTCCATTCCCTTCTCTGGACATCTCCAACCCCTCGATGTCTTTCTTATCATGAGGAACCCAGAACTGAACCCAGGATTTGAGGTGCTAAGTACAGGGGGATGACCACTGCCTTGGTCCTGCTGGCCACACTATTCCTGATATAATGATTTAATAATGATTAAAACTTTCTAATGATGAAACTTTCCAGTGAGTCCGTTTATCACTGGGATTTGAGGAAATGGGGGTCTTCGTGTGAATACAGGAATGGAACAAAGAGGGCTTTCAATCAACTCAAATTGCTGGAGATTGATTTAGGGGTATCTTTTTCTTCTCCCTTCTTCTATGTGATGGCGACTTCTCTTGCCAAAATGTGCCACAACTGGAAGCAGAGCCCATGAATCAAAAGTTATCAAAATGATCAAGAAAGTGTTTTAACGCTTTTAGACAAAAATCTTCACAACCAGGGTTATCAATTTAATAACCAGGGTTATTAAGCATGGTAGAATTAAGGCAACCAATGTCTCAACACTTCTTGTTTTGGCAGCTGGGAGAACCAAAATAAAGATTGAACCACAGCTCCCCATGTCAGAGTTTGGGGCTACAGCCTCAAAATTAAAGTGTAATACAATTTCAAATGTAGGTTAAACCCCTGAATTTTGTGGCTCAGTTTTCACAAAAAAAAAATAAATAAAAGAAACCAAAAAAAATCCACACTTTAAGAGTGGAAGGAGAATGGGGAAGAGAAGGATTTGATTCATCACACTTTCTTCATCCATTTTGTTATGTGTAATGAGACCTGAGCGTCCTCAGAGGGATCAGCCACAGTGGCAAGAGAGAGAGTTGTGCAGCAAAATGAGCATTAGGGATGGGAAGGTGGTTCCAGCAACCACATGGCAAAACCCTCTTCCTACAAATCCCTACAAGCCTCTTCTGGTATCTGTTGTTCTTTCTGGAGGACAGGAAAGAGCTCATTGGGAGCTGCCCTGTATTGACCGGTATGAGCCTCAGAATTTTCATTTCCTTAACCAGTTCAAGCCCCTTCCTTACAATCCTGACCTCTGGCTCTACCACAAATTCCCCATCCTCGTCCTTACAACCTGCAGATCCACATCATCAACATTCAACCTGGTTAACCTTTGCCACGATAGGCAAAATATTCCAAGTTTTTCTCATCTCCAGCAGCCTCTCCCTTTCCAGAGGAATCCCAAAGTTTTTCCTGGCCATTTGAAATGTTCTGTATCAAAGGTGACCGCGGACTCTGAATCGCCTGCTTTCCCACATGGTTTCCTCGTTATTTACCTCATCTTGCAGTGTTCTGAGACGATCTGTCCTCTCCTTTCTAATCACTCCCTCCTCCCCATTTCCGCCCCACTTGGAGGTGAATCCACCTGAAAGTCCCAGGAGTTTCTCAGGAACAGCCTGCCAAGCACAGCTCTGTGACGCCGGTGCTGGCATTGTGAGGGCTGTGTTTTCCTGGATAGCATGACTGTTCCTAATTCTTGCAAATAAAAGGAATTAGAGAAGCAGAGGACTCGAGAGGTGTATGAGTAATCCAGCATCATCCCTGGGGACACGTGCTGGGATAACACATAAAAACAAGCTGGGAACACAGAGTACTTTCACCTGCAAGCTGGCTCTTCCCATTCTTCAGGAAGGGAAGTGTCAGTGCTGCAGAGAGGGAAACTGAGGCACAGGGATTGGCAGAGATTCAGCTGGTTTAATGGGGAGCCTAAGGCAAGGCTTTTATTTGTTTGGGTTGCAGCTGCCTGAATTTCGCATTAAAGCTCAATTTATTTGCATAAGAGGAAGACAAGATTGTGAACTCCATCCTGGGGAAGCTGTGTGAGGAGCAGCTGAGGGCACTTGGTTTGTTCAGCTGGAGAAGAGGAGAATGAGGGGAGACCTCATCACAGTCTAAAACTTCCTCCTGAGAGGAAGAGGAGGGGTGGACACTGATATCTGTTCCGTGGTGACAGTGACAGAATGCGAGGGAATGGCCTGAAGTTGTGTCAGGGGAGGTTTAGGCTGGATATCAGGGAAAAGTTCTTCCCCCAGAGGGTGGTTGGGCACTGCTCCCCAGGGCAGTGGTCTCAGAGCTCAAGGAGTGCTTGGACAACACTCTCGGGCACAAGGTGGGATTGTTTGGGTCTCCTGTGCAGGGCCAGGAGTTGGACTGGATGATCCTCAGGGGTCTGTTCTAACTCAGGTTATTCTGTTGTTCTGTAGTTCTGTGATTCTGTGACTCTGCGACCCAGAGCTGTCATTGTTCCAGTGCATTTGGACCTCTCCATGGTTATCCCCAACTTAGCTCTTCCTCACCTCACCACTCCCACCCTCATTAATACCCAACACCCCGGTGAAGCCTCTCCCATTTTTTGCAGCCAGAGGAGCAAATGTTATCTTTACCTCTTATGTGGTTTGCCCTGGGGCCTGGTTTGAGGCCATCTGACCGAGGACAAGCACCAGAATCATCCCAGCACCCAAGGACAGTGCAGTGCGTGGAGCTGGGATCCGTTCCACCCGCCGACTTCCCCACCTCCGAAGTCTGCAGCTCAGGCAAGGGGAAGGAACATTCCATAGAAGGGAAGCAATCTCTGCCAGGCGCTGCAGAAATGGGACACAGATGGTGCCTGAAATGAGAGCGGAAGTTTATTTGGGGGCTCTGGGTGTGACGTTGCACTGCAGATCCTTCAGCAGATGACAGGCACCGGGATTTCAGAGCGGGTGAGGAGTTCACTTTGAAGGAGTCTCTTTATGCAAGTTTGACTCAAAAAAAGGAAAAAAAATTAAAAAGAAAAATATGAGAACTTTATCTTGATAATATTTTAAGGGTAGGAGTGTTTAAATTTGCTTTTATTCATGTGTAGGTCTAGTTCTTCTGACACCCTAATCTTGGTCCCAGCTCTTTGTTGGCTGGTTGGTCAGCCAGGATGACTGTGCAGATTGGCCAGGTGGACACTGCTGATGGAAAAACCTGAGGATGACATTGGCCTGGCTTTTCCCTGCCCTACACATAAAAATTTTTCTTTGTCCTCTGCTTGCTGAAGAGTTGGAGGAGATTTCTGGTCATCTTCTAGTGCAACCCTCTGCTCCAGCAGGGCCACCCAGGGCCAGTGACCCAGGGCCATAGCTAGGTGACATTTTAAAATTTCTCAGGATGGAAACTCCACAACCTCTCAAGGCAACCAATCCCTCTCATCCTCTCGTGATAACAAAGAGGCTCCAGTCCTTTCATTATGTTCAGCTGGGGCTGTTCAGCCTTGAGAGGCGACACAGCTCAAGAGGGACCTCATCCCTGTCTGTCCCTGTCTGCAGGGAGGGCTCTGAGCAAGGCCCAGGCTCTGCTCTGGGGAGCCCAGCAATGGCACAAGAGGAACAGGCAGGAACTGATCCCAGGAAATTCCACCTGGACACGAGGCAGAACTTCTTCCCTGTGCAGTGACCAAGCCCTGAACAGAAACAAGAGAGGGTGGGAGCCTCCCTCCCTGGAGATATTCCAGAACCCTCTGGACACTATCCTGTCCCCTGTGCTGTGGGATGGCCCTGCTTGAGCAGGGAGGTGGCATCAGATGACCCCACTGTGGTCCCTTCCAGCCTGACCCATTCTGTGATTCTGTGATCACCTTCCTGGCTCTTGGCTGGAATCTGTCCTGGATGTCCAGGTCTCTCCTGTAGTGCAGAGCCCAGCCCTGGGCACAGAAAAGTGCAGGAAAACTGTGCTGAAGCCCGGGATTGAACCAGGGACCTTTAGATCTTCAGTCTAACGCTCTCCCAGCTGAGCTACTTCAGCTCTGCTGAGGCTCAGATTTTCCCAAAACCTGTTGGAATGTGATGATCTTTTAGCCTTTTCAAGCAGCCTTTGGTTGATTTTATCTTGGGAATCAAAGAATTGTTTCGGGGAACAGGATAGAGACAGACAGGGATCAGAAGTAATGGCTCAAGACACATGGAAGTGTTCAAGGCCAGTTTGGATGGGGCTTGGAGAAACATGGGACAGTGCAGTGTCCCTGCCCATGCCAGGGGATTGGAAAGGGATGATCTTTAAGGCCCTTCGCAACCTGAAACATTCTGGCATTCTGTGATAAAACACAGCTAAATCTGGAATTAAACAGCAGCCCTAATCTGTGAACCAGCCAGGAGCAGTAGCATTGAACAGAATTTCCTGACACCTTTTCACAGAGCCCACAGAAGATCTGGAATTATCCATGGAGCCTGGCTAATCTTTTCACATCAATCTGTCTCTCTCCACCTAAGGAACGGGAGCCAGGCATCTTCATATGGGAGATGTTTGCCCAGCCCACCAGCTTATCCTGCAAATTATTCGCTCCCAGGACAATCTCCCATCCTTCACCAGCTTCAAATTCACATCTTCCCAAAATACATATGTGGAATGCGCAGCAAGTTTTCCATGTCTGTAAAAAATCTGGTAGTGAAAGGTGTCAGGAATATATTTAATCTGGGTTTGAATGTTCAGCTTGACAGCAGCTGATATTTCCTCACTGACATTTATTAGATAACAGTTCCTGATATCTCGGGCTCCCAAACTAGGCTACAGAATCTTTTAAAATATCCAGACAACAAGATCATTCCCCAAGTGGGTTTTCTTTCTCCAAAAACACTTCTAGCACTGGATCCCAGTGGTGATCCCACCCATGGTCACTGAGGAACTGGTCATGGGTGGCTGAGGGTCTCAGCATCTTTGTGCTTGACAGGTGGAGAATTTTTGGACACATGAGCTACAGAATTTCTGCTTCTTGACTTACAAATGGTGTCCTATATGTGACCTAAAACATTCCAGATCCAGCTTTCAAAATCTATGTGGTGCCAAAAAAAAAAAAAAAGGTGCATGTAATAAATCCAGGGTGTGGCTAAAGACCACAGCCAACACAAAACATAACCCCAAAAACAATTCCCGAAACCAATTCCATTTTGTGTCTGGTAGAGCTGCTGATATGAGAGGGATTTACACTGTTGCCCAGGAATTAATTGGAGCCACGGGAGGGTAATTAGGCCTCAGCCCTGAAGTGGGAATGAGCCATCCTTGTTGTGTCTCCCTCATCTCCACCAGGACCTCAGCATCCATAAGAAGAAGGAAGCTGGGCATTGACCCAAGTAAGTTTTTCCTATTGTCCATAAAAGAGGATGAAGAAAAACTGTTGCATTGTGTCCTCTTCAAGGTCATCCCCAAATCAAGGCTGTGTGTTCAGAGCAGGGCTGGTTATTTTTATCTGCAGAAGGTTTTTAAAGGAGCAATTTCTTGAGCTCAGTGACTGTGGATCTTACAAGTACATCTTGGATCAGATTTTAGGAACAGAACACTCTTCTTCGTATTTTTTCCACACTTGGATGCTGTAGGAAAGTGAGAATTGCACAGCCAGATGATTCCTTAGCTGATTATTTTGGAGTCTATCCTAAGTGTTTACTCACATGTAAAGCTTTGCTTTGAAGAGTTTTTAATGTCTGGAGTGTGGACTTGCTCCAGCCTTAATTTTCTTCAAAGATTCTGTCTTTGAAAGCAAATCAAAACAGACCAATGCCTATTTTGAAACATAAGAGCCTCTAATTCTGTGAAATAGTTCTGTTTTGCTCTTCCCCGAGGAGCTGTGAGATGTTTGGCATTACCAGCAGTGATGATTTCCAAATTCCTGGAAGGCCAGGTGGGCACATCCACGTGACAGGGAGTGAAGTCCACAAAAGAAGATCTGGCATGACATTTTTTTCTGTAAAACACAGCAATCTTGAAAAAGTTCCTGGGGTAGGATTCATCTTACCTACTTCTCTGAGGCCAAAAAGGCAAATCTCTACAATTGACCCAATTATAGAATTTTGGGGGTGGGAAAGGACCTTCAGGATCATTTAATTCATGCCAAAAGCAGCCAGGTTTTGTCTCTCTATGGGGTTTCCCAGAATCTGTATTAAAGATAGGCTGGGTCCTGTCAAAAGTATTTTCTCCAAATTAACTACAACAAATAACCACAGCACTTTCAGTTCTTCACAAATCTGATCCATCCTCAGCTGTTTCTGAATTTTTGGGAGGGAGATCAACACATTTGGATCTAGGTGTACCTGGCTGGATGGAGCCAGAGCAGATGAAAGCCTTCCCAAGGCCAGTGGTGCCACCTAATGGGAAAATTCCCAGGGAATCCACGTCTCGGAAGTTCAGTCCTTAACTGGAGTGTTGCTAGGTGACGTAGAAATGGAAATGAGGAGCTCTGACGTCAGTCCCTCTTTTATGCTGCCTTACGACCATTCCTCCGTCAATCCATTCCCTCTTCCCAGGCATCCGAGCCACAGGCAGGAGATTGCCCTGGGAAATTTGTTCTATTTCCTGCTTAAATCCAATCTCAGCAATCCCTGGAGCTCCTGAAGCGTTTTCGTCCTTCTTGGCGCTCAGTCTGTCAGGAGAGGAAATGATCCCAGATTTTGGGATTATGGAGAGCCAAGAAGGAAATGAGATGGAATGAGGGGCTGCCAAGGGAGGGACCAGGACTCTGGGGGTTTTCTTATCTGCAGGTTTTGCAAATGAAGGACAAGTTCTCTGCATTGCAGCACCCACACTCAGATCCATCTGGATCCACACTGTGGCTGTGCAAAAGAAGGGATAATACCTCAAATATGTCAAAAGTTCCCACCTGGCAGCCCCCTGCAGCCACTCCAAATCATGGAGAGGGTAGGAATGAGCTGCCAAGCCTCTCCTGGTCTTCAGGATTGTTGCATTCCCTGACTCTGTTGTCTGCACAGCACTCACACCTATTTTTCCATTACAGTATCACTCATCACCGCATCCCCGCCACCTTTATTTTTCAGAAATGTGTTACAGGGGGTAGAGCGGGTCTTTCTCAGGTCTCTACCCTTGATGAATCATGAGTTTTAATCTCTCTCAGCCAGGCTTTCTCTTTTTCCTTTTCTCTGAAGTTCAAAAGTTATTTCCAAGATCCTTTCTTTTTTTTTTTTTTTTTTTCTGTGATAAAGATGTTTGCAAGGGCTCGTAAAAAGAAAATTATGTAATGTGATGTCAAGGCATTCTTTCAACTTTTCTGGGGAGAGGGCAACAGTGACAGGAGAGGAGGATCCAGTTCCTCTTTCGGTGCCTCACTGACAGAAAATATCAAGAAGTGAACTCACAGAGCCCCTGTGCAATTCTATGGCTGGACAAGGGATTGACATTTAGGGCAGAGGGGAGAAACCTTTAATTAAGAAGACTCACATAATTAATTCTAGCAAGGAACTGAGCTCTGCTGCTGATGATGACTCTGCAGCAGTGTGTGGTGTTGCTCAAATCCTGGCAGAGGTGGTTTGGCACCAGTGGTTGGCCTCAAAGGATCATAAAATCATGGAATGGTTTGGGTTGCAAGGGGCCTTCAAGATTATTGAGTTCCAACCCCCTGCCATGGGCAGGGACACCTTTCACTATCCCAGGGTGCTCCCAGCTCTGTCCAGCCTGGCCTTGGACACTTCCAGGGATCCAGGGGCAGCCACAGCTTCTCTGGGAAAACCTGTGCGAGGGCCTCACCACTTTTCATAGTGAAGAATTTCTTCCCAATATCCCATTTAATGCTGCCCTCTGTCAGTTTGGAGCCATTTCCCCTTGTCCTGACACTCCAGGCCCTTTTCCAAAGTCCCTTTCCAGCTCTTTTGGAGCCCCTTCAGGCACTGGAAGGGGCTCTGAGGTCTCCCTAGAGCTTTCTCTTCTCCAGCCTGAACAAACCCAGCCTTTCCTCATAAGATAGGAACTCTATCTCTCTAATAATCTTTGTGGTTTCTTTTGGACTCACTCCAGACTAAACAGCCCCCACATCAGTGGCTCAACATTACCCCAAATTTACAGGGCAGTCTATGCCACAGGACTGGAAAGAGGCAGTGGAAGGAACAAAAACCCCTTTATATCATGATTTTTTGGTAAAAGACTGGAATTGTAAAGCCCTGTCCCTCTTTCACAGGCTCAGACTGGTTGAGGTCCAAAGGGATTTCAAGGAGGTCCCTGCTCCAAAAGGACCTACAGCCCCTTGTCCAGCACCACCTCCAGGTCACTTGGCAATATGTCTAAGAAGGGAACTCCACACTCTCTCAAGGCCACTGAGCCCAGTTTCTCCTCCTGTCAGGGGCAGACACCTCCCACTATCCCAGGATGATCCAAGCCCCATCCAACCTGGCCTTGGACATTTCCAGGGATGGAGTAGCCACAGCTCCTCTTGTCAGCCCATTCCAGTGTTGGAATGATGTGACTGACCATCACAACAAAGCGAGAGAAAAAAATCTCAGGAAAATCCAGGCCAGGAGCAGCCTCTCCCCATAAATAAGAGTTTTCCCTGGTGGAGCATCAGCTGGGAAGCTTACACGGAAAATAGACTTGAAAACCTTTCAGTTCTCTTGGACTATTATGTCATACATTGCACCTAAATGTGCAATTGTTTAACTACACTTAAATCACTCTAAACTACATAAATTGCCTCAAATCATCCCTCTTCTTTCCAAATGCTGGCTCTTTTTTGTTTCAGAACACTGCCATCCTGCTATCTTCTATATAATTATGTAACATATGCAGTTCATTGCTGCCTCTCCAATAAATAAGACTTATTCTCCCCAGTATGCATCCAATAACACCTAATTTTCCCTGTCTTAAATTGTCTTAAAAAGAAATCCATTTAGAAATGATTAGGGGGTAAATTTGTGCTTAAATGTAAATGATTTGAGATCAAAAAATAAGAGAAATTTCCCCATCTAAATGTTCTAAATGTTGTTGTTTTACAACTTGACTTATAATCAAAGTCCCCAAAACTGCAAAGAACAAGGAGTGTGTTTCTTGGTTGTGCTGCTGCTTGGGAATCCAGCTCCATTTCTTGAGTATTCCCAAGCATTCCTTGTGCCAGGGATTTCAGAGGGAACCTGGAGAGGGTCCTGATCCACAGCACTCCAAAATCTGTGTGTAGAGTGAGGATAAATCTGGGAGTGTAGGCAATGGACACCTCCAAGAGGTGGCACCCCCTGGTTTCCCTCAGCTCAGAAGGAAAGCAGAAAAACCACAAAGTTTCTTCAAGTTTACACCAGGATCCTACAAGGCTCCGGAACATGTGGAGATGGAGGAAAAATCTGGAGCATCTTTAGCTCCCTCCAGAGCAACCTCTTGCAGCTGAAGGTCATCAATTCACTCACACGCTTCACTCCAGTGCAAGAAGCATCAAACATTAGAAACAAACATGGAATGGTTTGGGTTGGAAAGGACCTCAAAGATCATCTCATTCCAACCCCCCTGCCATGGACAGGGACACCTTCCACTACTCCAGGTGGCTCCAAGCTCTATCCAGCCTGGCCTTGGATGCTTCCAGGGATGGGGCAGCCACAGCTTCTCTGGGAAACCTGTGCCAGGGCCTCACCATCCTCAAAGGGAAGAATTTCTTCCTGATATCCAATCCAAACCTACTCTCAGTTTGAAGCCTTGTCAGCTTCTTCAGATAGTGGAAGGCCACAATTAAGTCACCCCAAGCCTTTTTTTCCAGCCCAAACAATCCAAATTTCCCCAGCCTTTCCTCACAGCAGACCTGCTCCATCCCTCTGACCCCCTTGGTGCCTCCTCTGGACTCTCTCTGACAGCTCCATGTCCTTCCTGTGCTGGGAATCCCAAAGCTGGATGCAGGACTCAAGAATCTCTTCTCCCATTAGATGTGGCTGCTTCAAGAATGGGATCCAAATCTTTACACAGACTTAAGCCTGGGTGAATGATTCAGCTTCATTATTTGTCCGTAAAAAACCAGGTAATCTCCAACAAGGAGAAAAACCTGGGTGTGAGAGAAGGAAAAGGATTATGGCACATGGCAGTGAAATGTGTGGAGGATGTGAGCTTCTGTGTTTTCATGGAAATCACAGCTCTGATCCAATCCTGGTGTGCAGTTCTGTCTCAGAACTGGGAATTGCTTTTCCAGCCTCAGGGAACTCCTCCAGGTACTCACCCCTTTCAAATATAGGGTGTATACTACTGCTTCCCATGGTTTCTCCTCCAAAATTCCACTACTGCACTATGGCTGAGCCCCAGCTGTGAATTTGGCAGCTCCAGACGTGCACAATGAGCTTTCCTGGGTAGACAGACATTCCCTGCCAAGATCTGAGACTGCAAGTGCCAGCTGGAGGTGCTCCATAGGACTTGTCGGGAAAAGGGAAGCGTGAGCCTCCAAATCTGTTTGGAAGTCAGGTAGGTCACACCAGGCTGTTGGGAGGACTCCATTTAGGATCCAGGTCTGAAAATGTCTCCTGGATAAGCCAACCTACTCCTATAAAAGTTTGCTGCTGGAGACATGTGATATATAAATTGGATCTTGCTCTCGGAGTTAACAAGAGATAAGGTTCAAGTCCTCAGCATGAGAAGAACTTTCAGAACTTGTTCACCAAGTACCCTGGAGACCCTACTGTGGCTTTCCTGTACCTAAAAGGGGATACAGGAAAGCTGGAAAGGGGCTTTTTGCAATGGCAAACAATGACAGGACAAGGGGGGACAGCTTTAAGATGAGAAAGGGTAGATTTAGATGGGATATTATGAAGAAATTCTTCCCTGTGAGGGTGATGAGGCCCAGGCACAGGCTGCTGTGGCTGCCCCATCCTGGGAAGTGTTCCAGGCCAGGTTGGACAGGGCTTGGATCAACCTGAGTTAGTGGAAGGTGTCCCTGCCAATGACAGGAGAGTTAAAACAGGCTGATCATTAAGGTCCCCTCCAAACAAAACCATTTTATGCCATTCCCAGAGAGCAGAGAACAGGAACAAGCCCTGCAAACAACACAAGCCTGGTGGGGTAAAAACCCTGAGTGGATCCATCTCCATTTTGACATGTGAAGTATGGGAATAATTGGACTTTTCTTTGACTCGGGTGTTAGAAGGGCACTGCTTTAAATCCAGAAACATCCACAAGCCATAAACAAGATAATGGCATCAATAACCCAGCCCCAAGCCATGCAATTGATTCTCCATGGATAATGCATCCAGCGGGAAATGGACCCGAGTGACACCAAGTTTGATGGGAAGATTGACAGCTCTGAGGCATAGAAATACTGACCTAAAGGGACTTTTGGTGGCTTATCTGGGTCCTGTGTTGCAGAAATGACATTGGATCAAACATCCAGACAGGATTTGGAGGCAGGGAAGCCTCATTTTTTTTCCCCTTCCCCACATATTTCTCAAGTTAACAGGTGCCAATAAACCCTCTGGTGGTCTGGTTGTAAAATAATAGTGATATCCCCTCCCTGCTCAAAATAAGATTTTTCTTCCCCCTCTCCCCTTCTCCATTATCCACCAGCACCAAACTTTCACCCTTGACAGGGAGAAGAGAAAAAAAAACCCCTAATGTTCCAGTCACAAAATGCTGCACTCTGGCTTTCCAACCCGTTGTCCCCCAGGTGGGAAATGACAGCCAGCAGAGCCGGTAAACAGAAAATAGCAGAGCAACTCCCACTCTGCAGAGCTGCTGCCTCTCCCTCCAAAGGCAGCCCAGGGATGAGTCAGAGCTAAAAGCATCTCTCTCCCCGTGGGGCCGGGGCTCTGCCTGGCCCACCTGCCTTCCCCCGCTGAGGAGGGGGCTGATGCAGCCCCCAGGGCGCTGCCTGTGAGTCAGGAGACCCTGGGGAGTCACAAAATTCCCCAGGGAGGGAGGTAAAGCCACCTGCCAGCTCCTGCTCATCTGACATTTAAAGGGTATTTTATCCCAGCGTGGTTTTGGAGGGGTGAAAATGGGGGTGAGGCTCTGGGAAGGCTGTGGTGACGAAGCTTTTCTGGGGATGGCTGGGAAATCAGAGCTACCTGAGGTTTTAGGGAGGGTGGTCGGACCTCCTGCCATATCAACAGCTTTTCCCTGTGAAAAAAATTCCTTCAGGATCAATGAACAACCCGTGAAGCCTCCATCAGTCTCCTCACGGTTCTGGGAAGGCTGTGGTGCCGAAGCTTTTTTGGGGATGGCTGGGAAATCAGAGCTACCTGAGGTTTTAGGGAGGGTGGTCGGACCTCCTGCCATATCAACAGCTTTTCCCTGTGAAAAAAATTCCTTCAGGATCAATGAACAACCCAAGAGCTGCATGTAGGGGAGATTCCAGGGATTTTAGCCACAGACCTGTGTCCCTGAGGATGATTATGTAAATGGGCATAATTAAATCTGTGAATAATCTTTGTCCATCACAATTGCTTGCTGGATTGTTTTTTATGCCTTCTTTAATCTCTCTGGCTGAGAGCTGCCCCCACTGAAATGTCCTAGTGCTGGCAGAAAAGGGTGGGTTTTGTATTTCTTAGGATTTCACAGCCTCATCCCTTCCCTAAAAAATGGAAAACACTTGAACTGAGGGCTCCCACTTAAAGGAAGACAAGTCTGAATACAAGGTTATGAAGCAAAGGGCTTCTTTTTTAGTTTACATGTAGGAAATTGAGGGGAGAAAATTGTTTGGCCCGCAGTGAATGTTTAAATTATTCCAGCACCAAACCCTATATTTCTCTTATTAAAAGACTTGAATTTAATCAGATAATCATCAGATAGAATGATTTAGTTTGGAAGTGATCTGGAAGATCATCTAGTTCCTACTCCTCTGCCATGGGCAGGAACACCTTCCACTACCCCAGGTTGTTCCAAGCTCCATCCAGCCTGACCTGGAATGCTGCCAGGGATCCAGGGGCAGCCACCGCTTCTCTGGGAATTCCATATCAGGGCCTCACCACCCTCACAGGGAGACATTTCTTCCTAATATCTAATCTAATCTAATCTAATCTACCCTCCTTTAGCTTTTTTTTTGCCCAAATTAAGGGTGCAGTTCAGTGATAATCCAAATAAAGCTTCTGATATGGTTAACAACGTAGAGGGAAGATAAACCACCTGTACAAACTCCCAACAGCTGACAAACTGTGCATTTATCAGGCTTTAGATTTATTCCAAACATATACCTATGATCATCAAGCAACAGCCAGAGGGAGAAGGGGAAAAAACGGAAAAAAAAAAAAAAAAAGATGTTGTTGGAAAGTTCTGAAGACAACAAACTCCGTGTTTGCTGAGTCTTCCCCCATCTGCTACATTTCACTCTGTTCTCACAGCCTTGAGTAACAGACCCCAACTAATTGCACAGTTTTGCCTGCAAATCCACAGCTTGGTTATTTTTAACCAACCTTTCTTATTTTTTTCCCCACAATTTCTCCAGGATGTAGAAAGGCCATAATTTTCCCACCTTCCTAATGCAAGCAGGAGTGGGCAGCAGGGGGTGGTTGTGTCCATTAGGACAGGACAGGGAATGTGGACAGCAGCTATTGGCACCTCCCATGGGTGGTGAAGCCTAAGAGTGAAACCTGAACATTTTTGGGGGGTTCCAGCCCACACCCTGACCAAGGTGGTGTTTTTGGAGCTCTGGGTATGACCCACCACAGGTAGGGAGGATCTTGTGGATTCTGGGATATTGTCCTTTCCTTCTGGTTCATGTGGGCAGTGAGAGTCCACTCTCCTCCTTCACTTGGTTCCAGCAACACAAAAATAACAGAAAAGGGCTCAGAATTGTTTGGGTTGGAAAGGACCTGAAAGAGCCTCTCATTCCAACCCCCTGCCAAGTGCAGGGACACCTTCCACTAAACCAACTCGCTCCAAACCCTATCCAGCCTGGCCTTCAGCACTTCCAGGGATGCGGAATCCAATCTCCCAGTGATTAAACCTCTGAGAAGAGGCCTTGAGTTTCATCTTTAGTCCCTAAGATGGAAGGGTACAGGCTGGTAACTGCTAACACATAGGGATTAAAAAAAGTCCAAACTTCTGTTAATTAAATGTCTGGCTTTGAGAAATGCCAGCCAAGTATTGTATGCAGAGAGGGCTATAGATACCCAGGCTTAGAGGCAGATATACATTCTTAAAATAAAATTATTCTTTCCACAAAATAGCACAAATATCTGTAAAACTGTGGCCAGCCTTGCCAATAAATTATATTTTCCCAGCAGCAGTGGGAGTCTCTATTGCTGGCAGGATTCTGTCACTCAGGACACACCAGGATGTCTCCTTCTCTCACTGACAATGTGAAAACAAATTGGGATAAAACCCCCACGCAGCTGCTGGGCTTCCCCCAGGAGGAGACACAGCCCACACGTGGGGTGGGTGGATGTGTGTTGGCAATGTAGGTCATGGCAAAAATCTTTGTTTTGTGAAGGCCACCTTCCTGCTGGGTGAGTGACAAGTGTCTCCCTCTGCAGCCCCAGCAAGTCTGGCAGACACCACCACTGCCACTGCCTGATGACACCCAGGATTTCAGGACAAGAAAGAAGAGTTGAGCCTGTAAAACTCAAAATTGGGTGAGAATTTAGAGCAAGGTGAGCAGTTCACACCTAAACGGGTTTTTTTTTCAGCTCGTTCTGGGGCAAGAACATTGCAGGGTCAGGATGTGGAGGAGTCACAATCCCTGGAGGTGTTCAAGAAAAACCTGGAGGTGGCACTTTGCACCGTGTGCTGGGTGGCAGGGTGGGGATCAGTCAAAGGCTGGGCTCGAGGATCTTCAAGGTCTTTTCCAACCTGAAAAATCCTGTGATTCCCAGCATGGAAACAGCCTGAACCTTTCCCATATGCGCATTGGAAAAGTTTCTAATGCTGGAGGAATACTAAAAGTTTCACTCATCTGATTCTTTCAGTGGCATGGAGCACTGCTCCTGTGAGGAAAAGCTGAGAGAGTTGGGCTCATTTAGCATGGAAAATAGGATCCTGGAAAAATTTATTGAAGCCTTTCAATACTTAAAGGGAGTTTATAAGAAAGATAGAAACAGAATTTATCATAGGGTGTGTAGGGACAGGACAAGGGGTGATGATTTCAAACTGAAAGAGGGGAGATTTAGACTGGCTCTAAGGAAGAAATCTTTTGTGGTGGGAGTGGTTAAGCACCAGATGAGGTTACCCAGAGAAATTTCCATCCCAGGAAACGTTTAAGGTCAGGTTGGATGGGGCTCTGACCATCAACATGGTCTGGTTGATGATGTCCCTGATCATTGCAGGAGGTTGGACTAGAAGAACAAAAGTTCATTTAAAGTTCATTTCCAACCCAAACCATTCCATGATTCTGTTATAAGGGGGTCTGAATGTGACCAGCTGGGATGGATTTCTCTGAAATGAGATGAGGTGTATCCCAAACCAAATTCCTCCACACAGTCCATCCTGAATTGCATTAGGTTGCCAAGAAAGCAGCCAAGGTCCTCCCTAAAAATAGAAAAATGCCCCCAATCCCCATTTCTTTCACAGGACCAGACATTTCTGCTGTTGAGATTTTTTGGTTGCTGCAAACTGAAGTGGGTTAAACCCTGCCTGGCCTAAGAACTTCCAGCTGGATGTCACAAACCCCCACAGGTCCAAACTGCTGAAAACTCCTGTGCAGAGAGTAAAGTCTGCAATATCCCCTCATTCTGATGGTTTTGATAGCTTGGCTATGAAATTAAGGAGGTGAAATTCCTGATGTGATCCTTTGCCCATGAACTCCTTTGTTTCTCTTATCTGCCACAGTCCAGCCCAGACACTGTGTTGGAAACACAGCTCTAAAACAAGATAATAAATAATAAAATCCCTGAAAATGAGTTCATTACTGAATAAGAAACTTTCTGAATTTATAGCTCATAATACAACTAATAAAAACAACAACAATAATAAAAACAATTTAAAATAATATTAAATAATATTATTAAAATCAATAAAATATAGAAATATAAAAAGAATTAATAAAATAATAATAGTAGTCATAATTATAATAATAAATAAATAAATAAATAAATAAATAAATATTTGTTGATGGCACTTTGAATCACACTCCTGCTTTTGTTTCCAGGTCTTTCCCATCTGTCTACCCAACCCATGTCCTGACTTCTCCTAGTTGCTATGGAATTCCCTGTCCCATCCCAAGGACCACCCAAGTATGGAATTGGTGGGAATCCTCAGGCACAAGGAGATGTGGTGTGCCCATGCACAGTGGATAAATTCTTGTCAATGGTTTGGGTGTTCAACTCCAAATTCTTCTGGAAATAACTAAAAGACACCTTCACCTCACTTTCTTAGGGGGCCCAGCTCCATCCAGGCAGGTGCCAGCAAACTGGAAGAGGAGGAATTTTAATCAGATTTTAGGTGGAAGTTCTGTACTCAAAGAGGCCCTGGCACAGGTTGCCCAGTGAAGCTGTGACTTCCCTTTTCCCTGGAAGCGCCCAAGGTGAAGTTGGATGGGGCTTGGAGCAACCAGGTTGGAATGAGATGGTCTTGAGGGTGCCTTCCAACCCAAACCATTCCATGATTCTATTCTGTGATTCCATGATAAAAAACTTTGGAACATTCCAAGGCCAAGTTGGATGGGGCTTGGAGTAACCAGGTTGGAATGAGATGGTCTTGAAGGTGCCTTCCAACCCAAACCATTCCATGATTCTATTCTGTGATTCCATGATAAAAAACTGCCTTCCTTCCCTATGAACTTGACTAGGAAAATCCAGACACAGTTGATGACACCAAAATAATGGAGAAATGATCCAGTCTCTGGAGAAGTCCTCTCTGTCCAGAGGACACAGTACAAACCTACCAGAAAATAGCAATAGCCATTATTTCTCTAATGGCCACATTCCAGGAGTTTAAAAAGGAAGAATTCCAAGGATTTCAAAGGCAACTTGAAGGCTGTTTTTTGTAGGGATGGTTTGGGAAAGGAGCAGTGGATTTGAATCCATTCTGTTTAATTCAATCAACCACTAATTTGGATGACAGGATCATTATTAAAGCTGGAATTGGGGATAATTTGCATTTAGAAGCAACTCCAAATGCCTCCTTTTGTGGCTTCAGCTCATTTGACACAGAGAGAGCAAAGGCCATGTTTAATCAGAGTTCTTGTGTAGAAATCAGAGACCTTCTGGAATTTACATGCCTCTTTTTGTGGCTTTAGCTCATTTGACACAGAGCAAAGGCCACGTTTAATCAGAGTTCTTGTGTAGAAATCAGAGACCTTCTGGAATTTACTAAAAACAGAGCTTTGATTGAAGATTTTCATCTCTCATTGCAATTTAACATGGTAAGAAATTTAACTAAGGCCTATTTAAATGGTAATTAAGGGTGTTATGCGCTTTTAAATTGATAATAAAGCAGCTCTGAAATTCCCAATATTATGTGCCAGACACATTAATGTGAGGTCACAGCTCTGAAGAGCATTTGGGTGGCCCTGAGTCACTCTTGCCACTAGAAGTTTCCATTAAACCTAAATTCTCATGTTAAAAACAGATGAAAAATGTCTGTTTTGTAAATTCAAAATTATTCCAGAGTTTGTCTTAGTTTCACAAATTAGTCGGTCTCAGACAGACAAACAAAAAACAGCAGGAAGCAGAAAATGTGTAGGAGATGCAGGCTCTCATTTAAAAAATATTTTGATTTTCTGATTGGAAATGACATTTATTCTATCAGAAGTACTTTTGAACATAAATCAAAATCTGGGCACTGAAGTGAAACATTCCCTTCTAGTGAAAGCATTATCAACTTTCCAGTTTACCAGAGGAAAACAATGTTTGATCAGACTTTATGCAAAACAGGATACTGGGCTTTTTCTTTCTGCTGCAGACCACAAGGAAAATAATAAATCCATTTTCCACAAGATCTCCTGTTAAGGGGGGTCATTTCTGGGTTGGAAAATGTGTTTATCAGAAATGAAGATGCAGGCTCTGAAGGGACTTCATGATACTTTTATAAATGCCCTGATAAAGTTTCCCACTTCCAGAAAATATTTGGAAGCCTATTTCTCCCTGGAACATCAATATTCAGAGTGGTTAGAAATTCATTTCAGTATTCCACACACAGTCCTTTATAAATTGGTCAGCCAGTGTGAAAGCTGCAGAAAAATATCATAGCAAGCCAACAAGTTATGAAGACATAATTTTAAAATAACACTGGGTTGCCCCACTTTTCCAGCAAAGTTCCTCAATATGTGCATAATTTCCAAAGTTGTGCCCTGCCAAGACAAAATCCCCACTTGAGATTTATGGAGTGGACTTGGAGGTGCTGGAGGAACTGGGATTTTCTGCCTTCTAAAAGGGGATTTTACACCTCTATTTCTGCCTCCCTGCTATGTAGAGCACCAGCCATCCCTGCACCACACGAGGGGGAAAACACATCCATGGCTCACAGGGAAAGTGGGGAATGTCGGAGTCTTGGCTGAGGAGATGAGAAAGGTGCTGTTTGCATATAAAAACTCATGTGAAAGTAGCTAAGAATAAGTATCCACTGCAGAAATGGAAAGCAGATTCCTGAGGGCTGCCCAGATTGGTCTTCATGAGCCTGAGAGCAGAGTTTGGGGAAAGAATCTTTTTTTCTTTCCTTTCCCTAGCTTGGGAAAGGTGATTTTATAGCCAAAAAGGGCAACTTCTGCTCTGTGCTGCAGATCAGGAAATCAAATTTGTGAACTATAAAACAATGGAAAAATAATCTTTTTGTACTCAGTGGTGCCTGGAACATTTAACTTCACCTTGAGGGTTTTATTTGATACTGATCTGGTCTCTTGGTTCAGCCTTAATAAATAACAAGTGAGATGTGACTTTATTTTCCAGAGCATTTTACGTCTGAGTGGAGCCTAAATCTGAGGGCCTGAATTTATGAAGGTGCTTGTCACTTCTGTCTTGTTTACATAGCTTCCCTCATTCCTGAAAAAATCATTCTAAGATGATTTTAAGAATTCTACTCAAAGAGACTGAATTTTTTGGGAAATCTACACCACCACCTGACTCACCTCAGCATTAGGAATTTTCTTCACGACTTTTTTCTGGAGAGGACACTTGTGGCTTCTTGTGGTACCTTCCACAGTCACAGAATCATGGAATTGTTTGGGCTGGAAGGGACCTGAAAGATCATGGAATTCCAACCCCCTGCCATGGGCAGGGGCATCTTCCACTATCCCAGGTTGCTCCAAGCCCTGTCCAGCCTGGCCTTGGACACTTCCAGGGATGGGGCAGACAGATTCTCTGGGCAACCTGTTTCAGGGCCTCACCACCCTCACAGGGAAGAATTTTTTCCCCAATATTCAACCTATTCAACCTAAACCCATCTTCTGTCAATTTAACACCATTTCCCTTGTCCTGTTATTCCATCCCTTGTCCCAAGTCCCTCTCCATCTCTCCTGGAGCCCTTTCAGGCACTGGAAGGGGCTCTGATGTCTCCTGGAGCTTTCTGTTTTCCAGGCTGGTCATTCCCAGCTCTCCCAGGCTGGCTCCACATCAGAGGAGCTCCAGCCCTTGCAGCATCTCTGTGGCCTCCTCTGGACTCACTCCAGCAGCTCCACATGCTTCTTATTTCAGGGTCCCCAGAGATGGAGACTGTTCCAGGTGGGGTCCCTCAACCTTCTGATCACACATTTATAGGCCTGGAAATAAACCCATCTCTTCCATTTTTCCCCATTCCAGGGTTCAGCAATTCTCCTTCAGTGAAGAGAACCTTGGAACCATGAATGCCACAGACCCTCTACATCCAAAGTCACGTTGCAAAACTCGTTGCAAACTTAAGCAAGGGTTCTCTTACACAGACAAACTCTCTGGTGTTAAGGATTAGAGCATAAGGGATTGGAGAACACCGAGCTCTCTGTTCCTGGGCAAGCCAAGATAAAAGTTCACCCCTTGGCCAAATCCTGAAGGGAGATGAGAGAGGACAGACAACATTTAAAATTTTTAGATTAAATCTGATTTATATCTCTCTCTGTATTTGCCAGCAAACTTAGGAGGAACTTTTGGTGAAGACCAGAAATTTGGGAAATTTGGAAAAATGGCCATGTAGGGAAAGGTATTAAAACAGGGTTCAAAGTAGAATCAGAGAATCAAAGAATCAGAGAATGTTTTGGTTTGGAAAGGACCTGAAAGATCATCCAGTTCCAATCCCTGCTGTGAGGAGGGACCTCTTCCACTATCCCAGGTTGCTCCAAGCCACATCCAATCCCTTGAACACTTCCAGGGATGGAGCCAGAAATACTCCTGCAACCTGTAGTTCCAGGAATGAGGAAAGCCATGTAAACAAGACAGAAGAGACAAGCACCTTCATAAATGTAGGCTCTCAGATTTAGGCTCCATTCAATATTTTCAAATCTTGGAATAAATCCACATTTTCTTGTGTGCAAACAGTGGGATGGTCACCACAAGTTAAGCTGACCTGCCTAGGTCACAAACCTACCAGCAACAACATTCTGGACATTTGTTGCAGCCAGCATCCTCAGTTTAGTCAGAACAGAGACCATCCAGAGCTAAAAAAACCCAAAGAAAAGCAAAATACGAGCTGTCTAGCAGCAAAATCACTGCCAATGCACAATGCGCAATTCAATTTTCAGAACTGCACTAAAACACCAAAAGCTGCTGCCTGCAATACTCAAAGAGCTGTTGTTTTAACTTTCCACTTGCGTCAGTGTCTGGCACCTTTTAAGATGACAGCTTATTTGTAACTTATTCAACCTGATGCCTCCTGAGCAATGAAATGTGCCCCTGGGATGTTCTTTTCTTCCTTTTCCTCTCCGTCTCACATTTTACATCCCTCATACATTTCAACAAGTTCGTAATAACTTTGCTTTGCCTCACTACTCTGATTGCTCCCATCTCCGGGTTATTTACCAAGTGGAGGTGCTGCTGCAGAAAGGACAAACAGATTAAGGAATTCAGCATTTTGCTGTGCCACTAAGAAAATTGCACCTCTCTCTGCACATGGAGATGAAACGGGGCTGGAAGTGGCACAGCAGTCAACTTTCGCTCTGCTTTCTGGATCGTGGGGACAAGGAAGCAGAAAATAACCCCTCTCTCCTGAATTTTCAGGGAACGTTTTGGTGTTCTGGCTGCAGAGAACATATCACGGAAATAACGGTGTATTTTTATCTTTTAAATTTTATTGGACTTGATGGGGAGCCACTGTTTGAGAACTGTGCCTAAACACCCATTTGGGCTGACAAAATGGAGCTGTAAATTCCTTTATGTAGAAGGAGAAGGGCTGTAACACATGGAAGCACCAAAATTCTCCCATCATTTGTGGACCCCAGGTTTGTAGTGAAAATCCACTGGCTGAGTGTTGCAATATTCCCAGTGCACCTGGATTAGTGAATGTTGTTATGGCAGTAAATATCCAATAGATTTAACTATAAACATTTATAGAATCATGGAAGGGTTTGGGTTCTTCAAGATAATCTCATTCCAACCTTCTTCCATGGGCAGTGACCCTTTCTTAGACCAGGTTAATCCATTTAAATTTTTACCAACTGAGGCCACAGGTGTTGCAATGAAATATTGGAGAATTTCAGCAGCATGGAAGTTGGTATTCCAACTTAGAAAAATTTAAAGAGTTTTAGAAGCTGTTTTGGGATTGAATTCCTCTCAACACATTTTCCAAAACTGGAGACCTTCCAAAGGAATGATGGCCTGTGGACATTTCATCAAGTCCTTGAGGACTCCTTCAAACTCAACATATTCTGTGACTCCATGTGGTAAATGCTTGCCTGTAAAGTCTGGTCCTCAACAAGCAAAATCCCTGTTAACTCAGAAGTTCTCCAAAATAGAAAATTCAAAGTTAAAAATATCCCTCCAGCACCAGATGACTTTGTTCCCTGAAAAGTAGGGCTCGTCAAAGAAATCTGCTATCTGTTCAAGGAGGTTTCATGTCTGGGTGATAAAGAAAGTCATGATGATAAAACCCACTTTGGTTCCACTGGATTATAACCAGGTGCCTTCAGGATTGAAGCTGCTGCCAAATAAAGGAACAAAAAGACACATCTTACATCCATTAAAACCTGTCTCAGTCCAGCAAATTCTAATTTGAATGGGGAGGGAAGAATTTGCAGTGATTTTCATCTTAGTTGCAATCACCTTAAAGAGAAGATTCTGAGCGAATATTGTTCAATATTTTTATCACAAGGGAAAATGGGTTGAAAGAGATGGGATTTGGGGAAAAAATTCCTTACTCTGAAAATGGTGAGGCCCTGGCAAAGTTTTCCCAGAGAAGCTGTGGCTGCCCCATCCCTGGAAGTGTCCAAGGCCAGGTTGGATAGGATTTGGAGCCATCCGGGATAGTGGAAGGTGTCCCTGCCCATGGCAGGGGGGTGGAACTGGATTATATAACCCAACCCAAAAATCTCCATGATTCTGTGATCCTTTACTAATTTTAAGGTGCAAAATCACATCAGGTCATTCAAGTGGATAAGGAGCAGTTTTCTTGTGTAGTTTTTCAATGTTTAACACAATATCTGAGATAGCAAGGAGAACAAAACTTTATAATTTTGAGTTATGCAAGAAAAAGTTGCATGAATCAAAGTTTTGGAAATTGAATTTAGTTGAATTTAGCTTTGAAATAAGACAGTATTTCCAAGAAGTGGAAATAATTATATTCACTTGAAGTTTAAAAGTTGACACAGGGAACTGAGTATTCCCTGGAATGTCTAGGACAGAAATAGATAGCAGAGTTTGCTGAAAATCAGAATTTACCATTTGTTGGTCCTTTTAAAAGACATCTTTTAAATGAGGAAAAAAAGCAAAAACCATCCACATTTCCATGAAACTGGAAGCTCCTAGATACCAGAAGATGCTCAGTAAATCTGACACTCTTGTACACTTCATTACTAGCTGGCAATTAGCAAGCCCATTAAATGCTGGTTAATGAGAATGCTAATTGCACTGAGCAGCTGCAGGTGGCTCCCAGCACTCCCAGTTCTGGGGCAGATCCTGCATCTCACTGCCCAAGGCTGGGAAATATCCATCTTCCCAAATCCCCAGCTCTGGAACAACCCTGTCAGAGCCATCTGCTCCAGAGCTGGAGAGGGCACAAGAGATAAAACACCCAGCATTGGATAAATCCAGCAAGGGACCAACGTGATGTGAGGAAAACTGTTCTTGGCTTTGAGAAACACAGCTCTGGACTTGATTAAAGGTCATGGAATGAACGGGGCAGTGGTGAGGCACCTCCAGTCCTGGGGTCAGGTTGGGGCCCTCGTGACAAGAAAGACATTGAGGAGCTGGAGCATGAGAGAGAAGGGAATGGAGCTGGGGAAGGGTCTGGAACACCAGGAGCAGCTGAGGGAGCTGGGAAAGGGGCTCAGCCTGGAGAAAAGGAGGCTCAGGGAGGACCTTCTGCATCTTTACAATTCCCTGAAAAGAGATTGTGGGGTGGTGAGGGTCAACCTCTTCTCCTGGGCAGTGAGAGATAGGAAAAGTGGATACAGCCTCAAGCTGCACCAGGGGAGGCTCAGGATGGATATTTGGAAAAATTTCTCCACCGAAAGAGGGACTGAACACTGGAATGGGCTGCCCAGGGAAAGGTTGGAGTCACCATCCTGGGAAGGGTTCAAAAAACCAGGCTGACCTGGCACTCTGTGGTGTGGTTTAGTGGACGTGGTGGAAATTCAGCTGGAGTGGGCTGCCCAGGGAAAGGTTGGAATCACCATCCTAGGAAGTGTTCAAAAAAACAGGCTGAACCTGGCACTCTGTGGTGTGGTTTAGTGGACGTGGTGGAAATTCAACTGGAGGTTGGACTTGATGATCTTGGAGGTCTTTTCCAAAATCAGTGATTCTGTGAACCTGATGAAAATTTTAAATAAAATCTTTCATTCAAAGGTTCTGTCATTTTCATGTGTTTTTGTGGCAAAAGGAGCACAATGGGAGAAGCAAGGTTGATTCTGGGAGGAGGGAAATTATAATCCTGTGGCAGAACAGGCCCTGGAGTTCCTTTGAGAGGGGAACTCAGCCATGCAGGGACTGGATTGCAAAGCCAGTCTGACTTTCAGGGGTTTTCTTCCCAAAACTTTCACACCTGTGTCTTGCAACAAAGAAAGATCATCCCAGTTCTCCCTGTGTGACAAATTCCTGTCACTGTAGCAGCATTGGAAGCCCAAAGTAGAGATAAACCACTTTTGATGTCAATTCCAACAGAACCTTCCAGCCCTGAAAGTTCAGCATCATTAATAATACAAAAACCTTTGAGTGCAGCACTCCACCCCCAGCCCTGCACTCCACACAATTCAACTTACTTTACTTTTATTTCATCTAATTACAAAGCATTACTCACGAGAGTGACGGATTTTATTACTCACTATTATACAATTTCTGTGTTCTCCAGTCCTAACAAAAAGAAAGTACAGAAAAAGGAATTATTTGATAAAAAAAAAAGACTGCCCTCAATAACAAATTACTTAATTTTAAGAAAGAATTTTGATGCCAAGACACAACTTTTGCTGAATTTGCCAGTTTGATTCAAACTTTCCCCATGTTTGACATCTAATAAATGCCACATGAAGTAATTCTGTAGTGAGCTTCACATTTGTCACTCTCGTGACTAATTCCTTTTAATTAGACTTAACAACATATAAGAAAAAAAATGTCATCATTTAAGTGAAGTCAGTGATGTATTGATTGGATAAGCACTTAACAGCATAAGTAGTTTGTTAGAAAATGATTCAAGTGAGCATATTTTTAATTTCAGGCCATTTATTTTCTCTCTCCTGGGTCCCATTGTACATAACAGCAATATCCTTCCTGACTTTTCCTACATCCCACGCTCAAGGTGCACAATGCTTTATGGAACTCTGCTCATAAACACGGTCATTTCAAGCATATGAATTAAAATTATTAAATATTCTGACAAAATAAGGCATTTTGGAAACATCCAGAAGAGAAACAGCCCCCTTATCCTAATTATTTTGACCACACTTGATATGTGGCTGTAACAGCAAAGGTAAAAACAATGGAGATTTATCCCCAGATATTTGAGGAAATAAAATGTGAGCAGTCAGATTGTTGGCATCACCTTTCAGCCGTGACATCCATGACATCACTCAGGATCATCCTGTGCCACTTCACAAAGTCTGAACAAGTTTGCAAGATTTCTTTTTGCTTGGGTGGAAATGTCTGAAAAACTCCTCTTTGGGACTTGAGATGAATCTTTGTGCAGCTCTCTCCAGTTCAGAATTCCACTCTTTTTTTGTGAGAGTTGCCTTCAGTATAAATGAATTGCTCAAAATGGTGGCATCTCAACCCAGATCTTTTTAAAGCATCACTGGAGTTTATTACTTAGCATCACTATGGTCATGAGATTATAGACAGTGACAAAGGGTTAATATTGTACTTTTATCCATGTTTGCTTTCTCTGGAATTTCCTCCTCTTGTTCTGCTTTTTATACAGAATGAAATGAAATTTTTACTGAATTATATTTAAGATGGCCTGAGGAAAACACCAGATCCTGAAAAATCTGTCCAGATTTAAGCCATCCTTCATCTCCTACAGTGCACATGTTCTTCTCAGGCAGAGCAGCCTTGAGGGATGGCTGCTGGATCTAGGATCATTCGAGTAATTCCCAATATTTATTTTCAAGCAGTTACTCCACCCTCAGAAATGTGTATTTTCAGAGGACTCTTTTGGGAAGAGGAGTAGGAAATTAAAATAGGTTGGGAATTCAGTCTTAGATTTCTTCTCCTTTCTTTATTCCAAAAGTGCTGCAAAACAATTAACTTAGTCCTACTCATTAGTCTTATGCTAATGAACGTCATTGTGAACATCTGAGTGACCTCCTGAATTACTCAGGAAAGCAGTGCTCTTACCCTTATGTCCATTGACAAGGGTTAATTGATAGTAATTAAAGAGTTGATTTATTGTAATTAAATAGTTGATTTATAGTATTGATTTAGTTAATTGATAGAAAGAAATGGTTGATCTACAATAATTCATGAAGGATCCAGGAGAGCAGAGACAGACCTGAGACCTGGGGCAGGACAGGAGTTGGAGACTGGAGTTCCTTTTGGGCTGAAAACTGGAATTTCTCAGCGGCAGTTCCACAATGTGACAGCTCAAAATGAACAAATAATGAGGAATTATTAAACCTGTAGGACTTATTATGGAACAAATATCAGGAAAGCTTAGGAATATCATAAATACTGAGACCACCAAAGCAGAGGGATGTGTTGAGTACCAGTTCCTGACCAGGAGAAGGAAGACCAGCTAACTTAAGCTGATTATCTCCTTTGTTTTCCTGTGTTTTTCAGGAGGTGAGGGAAGGTATTATTAAGCCTGTAAGATTTTCCAGTGTCAACCACCCATTTTATTGCACCCAGCCAATTCCTTTTTTACTTTTCTTTTGTCAAACAGAGAAAGTATCCTATGGAAACACTTGGTAAGGATGCTGTAGGAAGATAAAAACATTGACTGTTTTTTTAGGCTTTGGAACCATCTTAAGGATTGGTTTATTTAATCCTGAAGTATCTTGTTCCTATCTTGTCCCCTCATCTAATAAATCCATGGGACAAAAATCTGACTGTGACACTCAGGACTTTTAAAATACTTCAGTGCCTTCTGTAGAAACTCCTTTGGACCAATTTTGGCAGAGAGTTGCCAATGTATTTTGGGCCTCCCATACAGGGTTCTCCAAGAGAAATACAAGGTTAGGTGAATTGGTTAATCCATAAAGCTGATCAGATGGATTTCTTGACATTCCACACAGAATTTCTAGTGATAATTACCATCTTCATGGTTCTTTAACTGACTGGAAAAGAAAAAAGCAAAACAAACCCAAAACAAAACCCAAAACATGTTGGTTTATTTTTAGCTTGACTTGCAGAGTTAACTCATCTGCCATCTCCCAAAAAAAAAAAAAAAAAAAAAAAGTTTATTTTTAGCTTGACTTGCAGAGTTAACTCATCTGCCATCTCCCAAAAAAAAAAAAAAAAAAACCCCTCCCCCACCCCAAAAAAAAAAAAAAAAAAAAAAAAACCCAAAAAAACCCCCAAAACAAAAAAAACCCCAGAATTTTATTCGTGTGGTTGAGTAAAAACCTAAAAACCTAATATTCCAAAGCAAATAGGGAGGTTGGCTCAAGTCAAGCCCTGCTCAGGCCCAGTGCCAGCAGACCACTCCAACTCACTGGAGCTGTAAAAATGTGCCTGATCAATGGATTTGGATTGTATGGTGAACCCTGAATTAATAAATATTGATCCTAACTACACAAACTTCTTCTGGCAAGAAATTGAGTTTGGCTGGTTTAAAGCTCCAGCTGCTCTCTGAGACACTGGACAAATCTTTTTCACATTAATCCATCCTTTTCTCTCCCTTCTCTTTGCTTCCCAAGGATATGAACACTGATTAGATCTGGGAGTTTCTTGCACTGGGGGGCAAAAGGTGATGGCTCTGCTGATGTTGTTTTCAAGAGGGCTTGCTTGCACATATTAATATGCACAAAAAGTCTGCATATTAATGCACACTTTTGAGTTGCAAAACATCTTTGGATTCCCTAAAAGTGGCTGAATTTGCTGGGTTTTATCCCTGCACAGTTCCCATGGCCAGGCAGGATCAGGAACCTTTTGTCTGTCAGACAAAGAATGGTAAAATTGTGTTCTGGAGATACCCTAAAGCCAGTACAAGTAAATGGTGTAGGATTCTGCTGAGGTAAAAATCTTCTGGATTTAGGTCCAAACAACCAAAAAGTCTTCTTTTAACTTCTACACAACCACTTGTTCCCTCAGTACAGAAGAATTTACAGGAATAATCTTATACTCAGCCTCTACAGCCCCAGGAAAAGTACAATGGGTCCCACTCCTCAACAACAGGCCTTGATCCCTCCTTTGTTCCCTCCAAATGCCCTTTTGTGAACAAATCCACTCCTGGGAATGCTCAAATATAAACAGAAGCACCATGGGAAAGGTAGGGAGAGGCTTTTTCTTAGCACAAATGTCAATGTAACCATCTGAGAGTTCCTTCTCCTGGAGAATCCATGTGAGGCAAGTGTCCTTTGGGGAGCTCCAGGAGGATTTAAAGCCCATTGTAAACACATCAGGCATGAGAGAAGGTGAGGTGAGCCAGGGAAAGGAAAATAGCATCCTCTAAAGCAGCTGGAATTTGTGCTGAGGGGTGACAAAGCCCCATCAGCAAGGAGAATCTGTCCCCACAGTGGTCTGTTACAGATCTCTGTGGAGACTCTGGCATTAAATCCATCCTATGTCTCAGCCTGCTCTTTTCCTTGGAGGAAAGTGTCTCAGAGCTATCCAACACCATCAAATGATGATTCTTATTATCAGCATCCCATATTTGTTTCAAGTAGCAGCAAAGAAAATTTTCCTGGGCATAAATTTACAATTCATCTGTTCTGACAGTAAAACAATATCTTAGCAAGAAAACCCAAAAAAACCAAAAAACACTTCAAGAATTTATGAATTTACTGCATCCAGCCATTTCATCTGTTCTGACAGTAAAACAATATCTTAGCAAGAAAACCCAAAAAAACCAAAAAACACTTCAAGAATTTATGAATTTACTGCATCCAGCCATCCATGTCCTCTTTTTCTCTGTAGTGAATGGATCCAGATTTCTGATCTGAAGGTTAAAAGACTAGAAATAGTTTTTAAACAATGAACTGCTTCATAAAGACATTGTTCTGCTGAAGGCCAGTGGTCAGAGCATGAGTATACAGTCTGAGCAACCTGGTCTAGTGGGGGATCCCTGCTCATGGTGAGGCTGTTGGAATTATATCACCTTAAGGTCCCTTTCCCTTTCCAAGCCTTTCCATGATTTTATGATCTATGCTCCTTCTAACTAATTGTGTCCTATTTGTTTCCATAGAATCACAGGATGGTTTGGGTTGAATGGAACTTTAAAGCTCATCTTCTTCCAACCCTCTGTCATGGGCAGAGACACTTTCCACTATCCCAGGTTGTTCCAAGCTCCATCCAGCCTAGCCTGGAGCATTTCGAGGGGGTGAATGGACCCAGATTTCTGATCTGAAGGTTAAAAGATTGAAAATAGTTCTTAAATAATGAACTGGCCCATAAAGACAGTGTTCTGCTGAAGGCTAGTGGTCAGAGCATGAGTATCCAGTGTGA
The DNA here is from genome assembly GCF_014805655.1 of Passer montanus. NCBI lineage: Eukaryota > Metazoa > Chordata > Aves > Passeriformes > Passeridae > Passer > Passer montanus. Next base: position 783,864 of record NW_024356506.1, on the reverse strand, counting down.
GCAACCTGGTCTAGTGAGGGATCCCTGCCCATGGTGAGGCTGTTGGAATTAGATCATCTTTAAGGTCCCTTTCAGCCAATCCTTTCCATGATTCTATGATCTGTCCTCCTTCTAATTAATTGTGTCCTCTTTGTTTCCATAGAATCACAGGATGGTTTGGGTTGGATGGAACTTCAAAGCTCATCTTGTTCCACCCCTCTGTCATGGGCAGGGACACCTTCCACTATCCCAGGTTGTTCCAAGCCCCATCCAGCCTAGCCTGGAGCATTTCCAGGGATGGGGCAGCCACAGCTTCTCTGGGTAACTTGTGCCAGGGCCTCCCCACCTTCGCAGTCATCCAGCCTAGCCTGGAGCATTTCGAGGGATGGGGCAGCCACAGCTTCTCTGGGCAACTTGTGCCAGGGCCTCCCCACCTTCGCAGTAAAGACTTTCTGTCTAATATCCAACCTAACCCTATTCTCTTTCAGTTTCAAGTCACTCCAGGCCTTTGTAAAACATTTCTCTCCTTCTTTCTTGCAGGCTCCCTTCAGGCACTGGAAGGCCACAATTAGGTGATCCCAAAAACATTTCCAGGCAGAACGATCCCAATTCTCTCAGCCTTTCCTCATGGCAGAGCTGCTCCATCCTCTGACCATCCTGGTGGCTCCTCTGGACTTGCTCCAGCAGCTCCAGGTCCTTCCTGTGCTGGGGACTCTTCCTTGTTGCCCTTTTCAGCATCCCCTGAAGGTCAGTGTTCCCTCACAGCCCCAAAGAAGGCTCGACAGGGAGAGATGCCAGGTGAATTTTCCTCACTGAAGCCTTCTGAGAGTTCAGACTCATCCTCAAGTTGTTGCTGAATTCCAATGACAAAAGCCAAGAGGAATTAAGGTGCAATGTCTGTGTGTAAGTGGAGGTTGGGAATATTTAACGAGTTTACATTAAATTCACACCTTTACTTTAAGATGAGGAAAAAAGAGGAATTTTCTTCATTACCAGTTCCAGTTCAGCTGCATCCTGAACCAGGTCCCACTTTGTGAGCTGATGAAACTCACAAATATGAATGTTAAACCCAGCTCAGATAATTTTCTACCACTTATCCTTATCCCGAGGACAGTGTGACAAAACTTTCCTGAGGACAACATCAGCTCCTTTTACAAACAGGGAACAATCTCAACTCCTGGAGAACAGGTTCAAGGTTTTTGGCTCATTTGTGTTTTACTAGAAGGTTTTTTTATTTTGTTACTGTGGGCAACCAGCTGCTTCCCAGGGTGCTCTAAGGAAAAATGCCATGACAGGAACTTTCATTCCTTGTTGTTTACCACTGTTCTGAGGTGTTCTGAAGATGCCTGGCAAAGCTCTGGCACTGGATTGGGATGAAGAAAAACAGCACGGAAGGGAAAAACAACCTTCCAGCAATGGCAGCCTTGTGAAAGGCTGGGTATAATGTCAGTGATAGGGCAAAAAATGCACAAATTCTTTTGAAAGCAAGTAAGTTTGACTTAAAATGCTGGGCTGGCATAATTGGGGATTGAGTTTCTTCTCACTCAAGATATGGGGGAACAGCAAAACTTCCCATCCAGAATCAATTCCCCATCTATTCCCTGCTCCCTTGTGTTTGGTGGCTCAGTCATTCCTGAGTGGAAGATCACGCTGAGATTTTCGTGGCCCGTTGATGCTCTGATTTCTGTGAGGCACAAGGGAAAGACATCATTGTAAATGATATTAGTAGCGATTTGTTCCCCTAAACTCACAGACCAGTGGCTATGCCACAGTAAAAGTGGGATTTTGTCCACGACTATGATATCTCCTTTTCGACCATCTCCTCTTGTCACTCTCATAAAATGGGATTTTTCACACTTGTAGGATTCATTTCATAAAATCATGGAATGGTTTGGGTTGGAAGGGAACTGGAAGATCATTGAGTTCTACCCCCTGCCATGAGTAGGGACAATTTTCACTATCCCAGGTTGATCCAACCCTGTCCAACCTGGCCTTGGACACTTCCAGGGATGGGGCAGCCACAGCTTCTCTGGGCATCCTGTGCCAGGGCCTCACCACCCTCACAGGGAATAATTTCTTCCCAATATCCAATAGAAATGTTCAAATTGTCTGGACATTCCCTAGTCAGAGGGTGACATTTCTGCTTTCTCCCAACTGAGGCTGCAGTTGTATTTGAATTTCTTTTTTTCAGCTGTAGCTATGTAGTTATGTTTATTCATGTCAATTCTGATTTTTTTTCTCTATTTTCCTACTTTCTATCTCCCCATCCTTGGTTTCCTAAGCAATATAACTGGAAAATATCTCATGAGAGAGTGACTTTATTGATGGCAGACACTAAATCCACGTGAGAAGGAAATGCCACAACCTGAATAACAGCCAAAAAAAAAAAAAAATTAACCAAACACAGAATCACATCCAAAAACCTGGAAAATAATTATTTAAAAGGATACATCCAACAAAATCTTCAAACAAACCACCCCTACCGTCCAACAAACAAGAGCAGTTTCCCAAACTGCAATTCATTAACAGAGAGAAGAGATAATATTCGGAAGTTTCATTCCTGGCATCAGGAGGCTGGGCAGGATGTAACCCCAGCCAAGAGAATTATGAGTTTTTATGTGGAAAAAGACAGCAGGAGATGAGGAAGCAGCTCCTCTGATGGATTTCCTGATTGCCCAGAAGCCCTCAGAATGTAAAGATTGGTATTTTTATTGTTTTAATGGTTCTCATTTACAGAGCTGATGGGATATTTCACGTCCAGCCCAGGTTTCTTTGGATTCATTCTGTTTTTCTTTTAACTTCAGCTTATCTCTAATCCTCACCATCAATACCAATATATACAAGACCTCTTTCAACTACCTGGTCAATGACACAAAAATGCTCAATAATGAACTTTAGGCAGCATTAAGGAATCTCAGCGATTCTCCAGTGAAATTCCTGTCTCCTGAAATCTCAAGGTCAGTGACTGAAGGCTAAATGACTCTTTAAGGGATGTTTTTCCAACCTGATTTCTCCAGAAAATGAAGTTTTTGCACATGTGAGCAAAGATAGGAATTTCCATTTGCTCAGTTTTCACCTGCATATATCATGGAGGCAAAATTTCCAAATTATATTGATTTCCTCCACTGTAAAAGTTGTTTTCGAGTGAACACCACCCTTATCAGAGATCAGTGACCATCACAACCCTTTGTGTCTCTTCAAAACTGAACTGAAAATCATGGCAGTGGTGCTTATTAACCAAAATAAAATTTAAAAACAGCTGGAACACTGCAAGGAAAATTAAAAATTACGAACATTGTCCATTTATTTATATATATTGAATCAAAGATAGTCAGTATGTCCAAGCATTTACAAATGAAGAAAAGAAGTCAGAAAGCGCATATGGGAAAAGGAAGGTTTTTATCCCTATTTTAATGATAGGCAGCAAGGTTGCAGAACTGTTTTGTGATTTTTTTTTCCCAGGTTATGCACTGACAGTCAATGGAGGAAGTAGCAACTCTCCTGAAATTTCCTAACAACCAATGTAAAGCAGGAGAATTTTTTTTCATTTCTGGATTTCATTTTCCATTGCAAATGGATTTATGTGAATGAATTACAGCTCCAGCCAACATGTTCCCATAAAACACCAAAATGTGGTTAAATATTTGGAAGAAATAGGTACCTATAGCAGCTTCTGAAACAGCAGAGAGAAGGGAAAAAAACCCCAAACTCTTTCCTTTCCCCTTTTTTCCATTTCTGTAGAGGTCTGAGGTGAAGAGTCCAGGAACTTCATGCTAAGAAGAAAAGATCTTGGAGGTCTTTCCCAACGTAAACAACTCCATGATTCTGTGATTCTCTACCCCAGCAGATCCCTTAGCTCAGCTGCCCAGTTTATCCCTGTTAATCCCAGTTTATCCTATTTCTTAGAGTTGATAATTTGCAGTATGGATAGTCTGTGGCTCTAATAAATATTCCACCCAAAAGGCTCTGTCAGATAAGCTCTTATAAAATTAAAAATGCCAGTTATGTATTTTTCAGCGTCAGCATTGCAGTGGCAATGCCGGAGCAGGTCTGGAAGATGGAGTTTCCTCAGAGGGGAAGAAAGAAAAATCAAAATTATGCTGCTTTGTTTTTCGAACTTTAGAACTGGAACAGAAAACTGAAGGTGGAGACCTCAAGAATCAGGAGGGGAAAGGCAGAACCTCCAGACTGTGTTTGTGATCACCCCCAAACTCTTGTGAGGGATTCCTTGTGTGTCGGGTGACTCAAACCAGCTTTAATGAGATGTAGAATCCTAAAATGGTCAGAAGAAACCTTAAATATCATCCAGTTCCAAACCCCAGCCATGGGCAGGGACACCTTCCACTGTCCCAGGTTGCTCCAAGCCCCATCCAACCTGGCCTTGGACACTTCCAGGGATGGGGCAGCCACAGCTTCTCTGAACATCCTGTGCCAAGGCCTCAGCACCCTTCCAGGGAGGAATATCTTCCCAATATCCAATCTAACCTTCTCTCAGTGGGAAGCCTAACCCCTTTTTCCTGTCACTCCCAACCCTTGGAGTGATTTCAGAATCTCACAGCTGTTTCTCAGGCACTCAAAGATTCACATCATGGGGGTGTGTTACAAAAAATGTAGTACACAAAACTAAATTATTAATGATCCATTTAATGCTAAACTCTCTCCTCAGCTTAATTAACTTCCCTGTTAAATGCCTCTCTCTCTGGATAATGTTGAAATTCACAGAATCATGGAGTCATTGAGGTTGGACCTCCAGGATCATCGAGTCCAAGCTGTGCCCGATCCCCACCTTGTCACCAGCCCAGGGCACTGAATGTTCAGTCATTCCTTGGAAACCTCCAGGGATGGATACTCCACCACCTCCCTGAGCATCCCACTCCAGTGCCTGACCACCCTTTCCATGCAGAAATTCCTCCCAATGAAGAAACTTCTCGTGATTTCCAGTAGCTGCAATCTTTTCAGTTACTGTCAGATGGAGCTTGGGTGTGTAACATGAATTTTATTTCTCTCTTCACTCCATCTTCGTTTCTATCTCGGCAACAAAATGAAAAGGACAAATAAATTAAAATTTTAAAATAAAATTTTTAGACTCTTCTTTACTTTGGCCTCTTTGAGAACCTTTGCTTAAATCCAGGTTCAAGTATTTGGTATCACACAGCTTTGAGGTGACATAACCCTGCTGACAGACTTGTTTTTCCTCAGCATCTTCTGAGTGAAATATCTATTTTTTTGTCTAACACATGTCTGGTTTTGGCTGTTTTTCTCCCTTCCAATTTCCTGTAGGAAAAAAAAATAGAAAAGGTAATTTTTTTATGCCATTATATCTTCTTCCAGATTTATAACAAGTCTTATTTTGTCAGCAAAGTATGAGAAGCAACCACATTCTGCAGATGGTGTAAATTGAGGAATGCCTCATAATTCCCCCTTCAATGTGTAAAATCTTCTACAGAGCAGACTGTTCCACTCCCACTCCTGGATTTCAGGAGAGTTTAGTCTTTAGTATTACACTTGCTAATGGAAAACCACAGAATGAATTTTTCACCATAAAAAAAAATAAAAAGGCAGCAAATTCAGCAGCAAATTCCATTAAAATGTAAACATTCAGATAAATCACACACGTGTCAGTGGCATTTTTGTTGTTGTTATGAAAAACATTCCAACCAGCAACTTAATGAAGAGTTTTGCAGCTTGTTTTGACTTTTAAAGAGATGAACATTTTCACTTCTCTTTGAGAGGTTGGATTTCTCACTTTTTAACTTCACACTTCCCATCTTTTTACTGTGGAAACACGTGGAAAAAGAAGTGGAATGAAAGTGATTTTCATGACATTTTGCCAATGCTACTTCTTTCAGTTCCATTCATTTTTCAAGGGAAATAACAAGGGCTAATTTAAAAATTAAGACAAAATTAATGGCCTAACTTTGAACTAAATCCCTCTGAAAAAGCTAAACTATCAGGCACTTCAAAGAAAACCTTTCTCTGTTTGCTTTTTCTCTATGAAATCCAAACAAAACTAAACTTAAACTATTCATTATCACCTGACGTGGTTTTCCTGCCTCGTATTCCATTTGGTTTTTCTTCCTTTTCCTGTGTTCCTCAATAAATTATACAGCCAGCAGATTATTTCAATATCATTTGTCAGGAGGAAGATTTATTAAAAAACTCCAAGTTTCAGTGAAACCTGTGGCTTGAAAGGAGAACAAAAAAAGGTGTGAGGTGGGTCATTCCTTCACCCTGATTTGCTGCCAGAGGATCCACATTGATCCTGAGCTCCAGGAATATTTTTTTCAGGAAACAATCAGTGGGTTTGACTGGTGCTGTTCAGGGAAAGGAATGAGAATCTGATGATCCTCATGGGTCTCTCCCAGCTCAGGCTATTCCATAATTTGGAGATTTTGTGTTTCTACAGTTTAGGGTGGGAGTTTCTGATGAACGTGATTCCAGCTGGGAAATATCACTGGAGGTTCCTTGCTCCACCTCTGGAGAGCAAAGCAATGGGATTGCTGGAGTTTGGGATGTGATCTCCACTGTACACCTGCACGAGGTGAGACAAACAACATTTCTGGAAGTTCCTCACTTCCATAGAATGGTTTGGATTGAAAGGAACCTTAAAGATCATCCAGTCCCAACCCCTCTGCCATGGGCATGGACAATTCCCACTATCCCAGGTTGCTCCAAACCCCATCCAACCTGACCGTGGACACTTCCAGGGGTAGGCCAGCCACAGCTTCTCTGGAAAACCTGTGCTGGTGTCCAGTTTGCTGTCACAGGGAAGGATTTGTCCTTAAAATCCCCTCTATCTCTGCCCTCTGACAGTCGGAAGCCATTCCCTGGCATTCCATGTCCTGGCATTCCAGATCTTTGTCCAAGCTCCTCTCCAGCTCTCCTGGATCCCCTTTAGGCACTGGAAGCATGGGGATTTTTGAAGGAATTTTGAATGAGTTAGAGACAGGACCTCTGAATTGGTTTTGATAATGTGATTTATTTTTCTTCTACATAGGCAGGAAGCGTGAGTTCAGCTCACATCTTCATTGTGTGGTTCAGGAGGTCACAAGACCCCTAGTTACAAGACTTTTTAAGGATTTTTTGACTAATAAAACATTGCCAACAAGGATATTTATGTTTTTAACCTAATCCTTAAATATTTCATCTTATGGACTCATGCTACAGTGTAAGCTTTCTTAACCAGCCATGTTATGATACACAAATCTAAAGTACTGCATTCTAAACTCCTTGTTTCCCTTTGTAACTACTCTTATTTCTTCTATATCTTAAACTCTCAAACTCTATACTTTCTTCCACTTAACATGTCTCTTCTTTAAACTATAAATCCAGATTTTTGCTTCTAGCACCTGTGTTTGGAAGCCTTTTCCAAGGTCTCAAATCAAATCCTCTGTTCAATTCTAAGCCTTGGTTTACAGGCCCAAAGTTGTGAGAATTCCCTGCATTTCAGATCCCAACAGGAAGGAGCTGTAATTTCTCCCTGGAACTTTCTTTTCTCCAGGCTGAACAAATCAACTCGCCCTGATTATTAAAATAAAGGAAATCAGTGTGGGGAGCTGAGATCTGAAATCAGGTGACAGAAACCCAGCCCTGGGCTCATTTTCCTGCCTTTCCAACTGTTCCATAGCTTTCCTTTTGAGGACATTGCAGGAAGTTTATTCCATCAGGGATTACCAGAGGTTTGTACTTCCAAAGCCTGTGCTTTCCAGCAAAACATCCAAACAAAACCACCTCTCCCTGACAGCACACTCCTGTAATTACACCTTTCAGCAATTCCTCTGCTGTTTCATCCCTTCCCTGAAGGCAAAGAAAAGCAAATCACCCTCTCTTCTCCCAGTCCTTCCTGCTCTCTGACTCACCAGCAGGGAGAAGGTTTGGAATCAGGATTCGGAATCAGGGTTTGGAATCAGTGTCCATCCCCCCAGAAATGCAGCTGGCGCAGATGCAGGATGCCTTTGGAAGGGAGGTGGGAGTGGGAGGCATGTGATTGTTGAAACACAATTAGAGAGAATTAGCAGGTACCCCACTCTGCCAGCAGCTGACAGGAGCAGGAAACAGTTTGGAGGGATGATGTAACAGGAGCTGCTGTCGCTACCTGTGCACCTCAACAGGTAATTAATCCGGTAATTAACAACCGTCAGATGGATGATTCAGAAAGAGGAAATTAAGAGGGTGATCTGGCTTCACAATGGGAGCTACGTCAGCTCCCAGCAGTTCACCTGCTCTGACAGAGGTCCAAAAATGGTGTTGGTGAGAAAGGAAGGTTCTGGCAGCTCCTCCAGCCCGGATAATTGTTGTATAGAAGCCTGGAGCCACTAATTAGGTAATTTTGGGTACAATTTTCCTCTTGGAGAGGAGAAAGGATCACATTAAGGAGTGTTAGGTCACCTTAGGAGCTGAGACCCCGGCACAGGTTTCCCAGAGAAGCTGTGGCTGCCCCATCCCTGGAAGTGCCCAAGGCCAGGTTGAACAGAGCTTGAAGCAACCTGGGATATTCATTATTAATTATTTATTATTTATTATATATTATTTACTATTTATTATTTACTATTTACTATTTAAATAAATAATAATTATTAATGATTGTTTAAATAAATAATAATAACAAATAAATAATGAATTATTTATTATTTATTATTTACTATTTGCTATTTGCTATTTACTAATTATTTACTATTTACTAACTATTTACTATTTATTCCCCACCCCTGGTGAGACCCCGGCACAGGTTTCCCAGAGAAGCTGTGGCTGCCCCATCCCTGGAAGTGCCCAAGGCCAGGTTGAACAGAGCTTGGAGCAACCTGGGATATTAATTATTTATTATTTATTATTTATTATTTACTATTTATTATTTACTATTTACTATTTAAATAAATAATAATTATTAATGATTGTTTAAATAAATAATAATAACAAATAAATAATGAATTATTTATTATTTATTATTTACTATTTGCTATTTGCTATTTACTAATTATTTACTATTTGTTTAAATAAATAATAATAAAGAAATAATAATAACAAATAAATAATAAATTCATTATTATTATTTATTATTTACTATTTACTATTTGCTATTTGCTATTTACTAATTATTTACTATTTACTAACTATTTACTATTTATTCCCCACCCCTGGAAGTGTCCAAGGCCAGGTTGGACAGGGCTTGGAGCCACCTGGGATAGTGGAAGGTGTTCCTACTTATGGCACAGAGTTGGAACTGGATGATTTTTACGTCTCTTCCAACCCAAACTATTCTGGGATTCTGTAATTATTGCATCACATGAGTTTTCTAAAGAGATTTCTCTCAAATTGTGCTTCCTGGATACTGCAGATAGGGCAGAGCAATTGATGCAGTTGAGAACTAAAATAAAAATCAGCATGAAAAAAAAATCCCCTCCATTACCTCTCCTCCCTCCCAAAGGAGGAAAAAAAAAGGTAAAACAGCACCTGAGATAGAGCTAAACTCTTTTGACTCAGAGGTGCTTCTTCAAGTTAGTCCATCGATAAAAAGCAACCATTTATTTTATAGTGAAGTCAGTTTTTCAAAATTAAAAATTGCTATTTTGAAATTAAGGGTGAAAAGGTCTAACTTAGAAAAATGTCAAAAAATAGGGATTTGGCATTTCCAATGTGAAACTTTTCATTTAGAAAATATAAAGGGGAAATACCCTGACATTTAAACATATTCCCACATTAATGATTTGCAATTTTGGGTGAAAATGCCTCTAAATTCAGCATAATTCGGTAAAGATTTTCATGCTTCTAAGAATTTATTTTTATTTGGAACTGTTGGGCGCAGAAATGAAAAATAGAAATACCCATGCTTGCTCTAAATGAATTTATAATCAGTTCTATGGTTGTCTACCAAAGATTTGATGCACTAATGTTCAGTTTAAGAACAGAGGGTCCTGCTGCATTTGAGCTTGCTGCACAGCCCAGAAGATTCTGAAAAATCACAGAATCATGGAATATTTTGAGTTGGAAGGGACTCACAAGAATCAGTCCAACTCCTGGCCCTGCCCAGGACATCCCAACAATCCTATCCTGTGCCTGAGAGCGTTGTCCACGTTCTAATCACAGAATCATGGAATATTTTGAGTTGGAAGGGACTCACAAGAATCAGTCCAACTCCTGGCCCTGCCCAGGACATCCCAACAATCCTATCCTGTGCCTGAGAGCGTTGTCCACGTTCTCCTGGAGCTCTGCTTGGGACTGTGACCATTTTCTGGGATCTTTTTCCAGAGTTCCACCACCCTCTGGATGAAAAACCTTTCCTATTATCCAACCCAAACCTCCTCTTAAATAACTTCTTACTTTCGTACCAAAAATATCTGTATCAATCCCACTTTCTTATCTATAATTTGGGACTGTGACCATTCCCTGGGATCTTGTTCCAAAGCCCCACCACCCTCTGGATGAAAAAAGTTTCCCTAACATCCAACCCAAACCTCCTCTTAAATAACTACTGGCCTTCGTACCAAAAATATCTGTATCAATCCCACTTTCTTATCTATAATTACCTGTTAATTCCTGACACCCATAAATTAAACAAATCAGTTCAATGGCAAAGCATCCTCTGGACTGGAATATTGAAGGAATTCACACATAAAATTTTGGCTGAGATATAAAACCTCGCATTACCAATGGCCACAGCTCCCAGAGGCTGAAACAACTGATCTAATTCCCATCTACAAAATTGGGATAATTAGCATCACACTCTTTATGTCTTGAAAATTCCTGCCTGGTTCCCTGGAAAATCAGTATTCTATAGGAAAGGATGAGTTTATGGCAAATATGGATTTTTGGGAAAGAGCCAATGTGGCTGTGCAAAGGCAGATGAGCAGCAGTTCAGAGAGGGCAAGAGTCTGCTGGAAATCCAGTTTGAGCTTTCAAAAAGCCAAAATCCCTCCCAAAAATTACTTCAAAAAGGAACATTTAAAAAAAATAACATGCTACAAGATTGGAGAAGAGGTTCCAATCCTTTGAGAGAGAGTTCAAAAGAAAAAGTAGGATGAAGTGGCTGCTTCTCGGAATACAGAAGAGCGGGATGAAATTCCAAGTGGAGCTCCAGAGGAACCTCACAGGGATTTGAATTAAACAAATAGGAAAGTGGCTGTTGAGCCCAGGTTGGATGGATTCCCAAATAACCTGGTCCAAATGACTGCAAATAAATATTTTTGTGTCCATGGAAATGCAGTCTAAGCAATGCGTGCACTCTGCTGTGCTCCAAAGTGTCTGTGACAACTGAGGAAAGACATCCTGGTGTTGTCACCGGGAGCACCCTGGAACCCCTGGCTTCATGTGCCACAGTAGCCAAAAATGCTGGCAAAAAAAGCTGGGAATCACCAAGGAGGTTTTTGGAAACCAGACAGAAAACTCAGGAAACACATCCTGAGGTTGTCACCTGGCTTCATGTGCCACAGTAGCCAAAAATGCTGGCAAAAAAAGCTGGGAATCACCAAGGAGGTTTTTGGAAACCAGACAGAGGGAGGGATTTTGCTGGTACACTGAATTTTTAAGTCCTGTCACATTAAGTTGTCTGTGCAGTTCTGTTCTCTGTCTCTCAAAACAGACTCAGTTGAGAGAAGAGAAAGTCCAGATAAAGTAAAATAATCAGGAATATGGAGCATCTGCCTTTAGAGGAAAGACTGACAAGGCTGCAGAGACTCTTCAGTCTGGAGAGAAGAAATCTGGGGAAGTGGAAGATGAGGCTTTAAAAAATCATGAAGAAGGTGGGATAATCAAAAATCATCAATCATAATCAACAATCAAAAGAGGGTGGGATAACCAAATGGGGACTGGTTCTCAACAAAATTAAGAACAGAAAAAAGACCAAGTTTCTTCCTAATCCAACAGACAGAACATGGGACTCTCCACTGTCCATGGTACTGGAGTCAGAAAACAAAATGTAAGAAAAAAAGATATTCAAAACAGACATAAAGGGGAATTGGCAGAACTGTTCCCTCTAATAGAACAGTTGTGGGTGCAAGGGAATAAACTGCAGAAAAGGGACAAGGTATTTCACCCCCCTAATTCCAAATTTCCATGCTAGACAGGGAATCCTGTCCTAGAAGAACATAACTCTGATCCAAAAATTAATTTCTGACGTCCTTATTCAAGTACTGGATAACAGCATGACACACAGGGCTGTTTATTAAATTGTTAACAAGCGCTTTCTGCTGAGGTTTGATGTCACGATTTCCCTTTTACCCATTTGAATATGGCTTATTTTTAAAACCTGATTTCATCTGAGCACTGGAGTGACCCAATTACAACAATGGGAGGGTTGTGAACACATGAGTAACAAGGGTATTCAATTATTCTCCCTGGTTATGAGAAGTTGAATTAATTCAGGAACCACTGGTGAAATATGTATCAAACAATCTATTAATCATTATTACTGCTAGATAAAATTTGAATAAACACCAGGATAAATGACCCAGATTTCAGTGTCTCTACATGGATTTTATACTTTGGGTGCTTAAATGTGGGAAACAGTGGATTAATTAACTCATTGGAGCCCAGACCTTGGGAATACCTCCCTTAGGCTGCACAGTCTGTCTTTCAATTAGCACCCAGCTGAGATCTTAGGTCTGAACCTATGACTATTTTTATTGTTTTTGTGACCACCAGCTCATGTTCACAATTTTAGTGAGTTCAACTCAAGCCTTCTCAGTTCAAACTGAAAGAGAATCAAAATAAATCAGGTCAGAATTCCTTCTGAATAAGGAGATCTCCATTTCCTTGTTTAATGTGCTTCTAAACTTCCAAGTCATGCTTCCATGTGAGTTCAGTGCTTGATGGTGTCTCCTAAGTAAGTTCTTGCACAGAATTATATCTGAAGTCCATAAAGCACTGGAAAAGAATTAAAATACAGTGGTTGAGTAGAGTAGAATTTTTTAATTTTATTTTATTGTGCCTGGGAAGTGTATGGAGTCTGGAAGTGGGTTTGGATGGAGGACAATCAACTGTGCAGCCTCCTAACCCTGCAAACCTTGCACAGCCCAGATGGGGCCACACATCCTGATGCAGCTTTTCCAAGGCTATAAATTGGCATTCTTGAGGTCACTTATTCCCTCTCACCAGGAGTTCAGCCTCCCACGACTGCTGCCCTGCACTCAGCGCTCCCTGAAGAGATTGAAAACACAATCCTGGTGAAAGTCACCTTCCCCAGAAATCCCAGGGATCAGCAAAGCCAGCACTTGCTTGGACAAGTGAGGATTGAAAGAGAAGGACTGAAAGTAAAGGTCAAACAAAAAACCCACTGGAAAACAGATGGCAATTCCTCAAAGGAGGCATTTTGTTGTTCATCTCCTTCTGCAAGAGCAGCACTCAGAGTTTGGAGTGCACGTCCTGGCTCTCCACCAAGGTTTTTTCCCGCAGTATTTTGCTGTTCTCACATTAAAAGCATCTCCAGGGGTTCTGTTTCAACATCAGCAGCACCAGATTATTCCACAGGGCAGTCCAGCCTAACTTGCAGTTGTGCACACCAGGACATCCTGAGTGTATATCCATAATTTCCCTGCCTACGGAAAGCAGGGCATGGGGTATTAAGAAGGGGATGTATTCCCCTTGGTTTTTTTCAGACAGTGTCAGGATGTGGTCAAAGTGCCCAGTCTGGGCTAGGACTGCAGTAGAAATTTAGAAAAAAACAATCCACAGGTTAAAAAAACCCCAAAACAACACATCCTGCCCCCAAAAGATTCCTGTTGTCAGCTCTGCTCCGTGAGTTATTCAGCACAAGAAAATTTAAAGGTCTGGAGCTCTTCTCTGGCCTGAACTCCAGCTGGGATGACAAAGCCTGACTCCATGCTCCCAACCCTTCCCCATAAAGCAGAGTGGATTAATCCCAATTAATCCACTGTAAATCTTTCACAGAATATTTACAGCTGGTTTTAACTCCTAAACTACACCTGGTTTTGTTGGTTTGGTTTCTTTCATCCCATTCCATGGTCCTGTTTATTTGGCTGTGTCAATACAGGCATTTAATCCAGTTATATCCCATTTACCCCACTGTTCAGAGGGTTTTACCAAGCCTGGATTTTGCCCTGCCCTACAACTGAAACCAGCTGAGGTGACACCCATCAAACCCTGCATCCCTCAGCACCATCCTGACAGAGCAGTTTGGAAACATCCCATTTCTCCCTCTTAAAACAGGACCAGTCCAACCCTTTGGATGGCGGGTGGAAATATCACAATTTCTACTTGATAGTAAATAAATAAATTTGTAATGAATTTGTACATACTTGGTTTAAGACAGGATGCTCAGGATGGCTGTAATTAATGGAGTAATTATGCCTGCATGGATCAATGGTTTCCCCCACAAAGCAACATAAGAAAATACAGGTGGGTGAAAATTGGAGCAATGAATAAAGTGTTCCAGGGTTTCAATGTATTCTAATATATTGCAGATGAAAATTTTGGATTCAGAAATGCTGAAAATTTTCATTTGGATCCTTTTAATGTGTTTGAGTACATTTTGATTTCTGATTTCTATACTTGTCCTTTAAAGGTTTCTGTGAAGGAAAAGGTGGGGAGGTTAAAGAGAGAGGGTAAAAAGCCCTCATTGAAGCACAACAATAATTTGGGGATGAAATAAAATCCTTTAGACTGACACCAATCATTTTTTCCCTCATTTGGTCAAGGTTTCTCTGCTTGGTTTTGGTTTGCTTTCACCTGTACCCATTGCTCTCCACCTTTCTCTCACTTCCACAAAAACCTTTTCCTTCTTTTGGTCTGCTCCATTTTGCTCTGCAAATCCTTTTGCCCCCAGCTGTTTTCTTTCCTTCACTGCTATTCTTAATTATTTTGTATTTCCTCATTTTCTCACTGCAAATCCTTGTTACTCCTTGTTCTTGTTCTTCCTGTTTTTCTTGTTCTTCTTGTTCTTCTTGTTCTTGTTCTTGTTCTTGTTCTTGTTCTTGTTCTTGTTCTTCTTCTTGTTCTTGTTCTTGTTCTTCCCTCCAATTTCACTGTCTCTCCACCCTTTTCCAAACTGATCCTGATCATGCTGAGGCTTTCAGATGTCTTTTCCAACCTGGGGTGAAGGAGATGAACAAATTTCAGGCCCTTGTGCTGTGATTCCAATCCGTTGGCTCTGGTAGAGACGCCTGAGGGATGAGCATTGGATAACAGGGACGTGGAGGAGGCATCCAAAACACCAATGGCATCCTGGCCTATGACAGCAAAATTGTGGCCAATTGTGGCCAATTGTGGCCAGGGATTGTCCTCCTGTACTGACACTTCTGAGGCCACACCTCAAATCCTGGGCTCAGTTCTGAGTTTCTTAAGAAAAGGAAGATATTGAGGGGCTGGAACATGTCCAGAGAAGGAGCTGGAGAATGGTCTGGAACACCACGAGGGGCTGAGGGACTTGGGAGGGCTCAGCCTGGAGAAAAGGAGGCTCAGGGGGGACCTTCTGGCTCTGCAGAGCTCCCTGACAGGAGGGTGCAGCCAGGTGGGGGTCAGGTTCTTTGTCCAAGTAACAAGCACTTGGACAAGAGGAAATGGTCTCAAGTTGCACCAGAGAAGTTTAGGTCAAATATTAGTGAAAATTTCTTGATCTAAAATGGCTTTCAAGACTTGGTTCAGAGTCCTCAGGGCAGTGGTGGAGTCACAACCTCGGGAGGTGTTTAAAAACTTGGCACTTAAGGATGCAGTGCTGGACTCAGTAGTGCCAGTGGAGCTTAATGATCCTAAAGATCCTTTCCAACACAAATAATCCCATGATTCTAAGAGCTGTGAACAGCTTTATCCCTGGGATTTTCCCACACAGGTGGCAGACCCATAAACTCCCCTGTTCAGTGCAGCCTGATGGAAATCAGTTCCTGATTGATTTCCTGGCTGGGATAAAAGCCTTCAGCCTGTTTTAGGCAAATGAGCCTGGTGCTGTTATTTTTCTGAGCAGTTATTCCAGCAGGGAGGAGCCCAGTGCCAGGCTGCCTGACAGCAGCTTTTAGAGGACCTTATTAAAATCAGGGTTGTCACTTCCAGTTAATGGCTGGGCCAAGGGGAAGTGTTTTGTACAGAGTATCTCCAACAAGCTTAGGAATAAAATCCAGATATTCCGAATCTGTATCTGTTGCAGCATTCATTACAAACCCTCACAAATGGGTAAAATTGAACTTTGTTCGGTTCAGTTGAAATCTGTGATCTTAAAACCAGCAACCATTCCATTTTCCCATTCTTTTTTCTGAAGTCAAGGCCTGTTGTTCACCTCTGAGGTGCATTCTCAGCTTTTGTTCAGAGTGGAACCTCAGCCAAGCTGGGCTTTTGCCAGCTCTTAGTTTGAAATTTAATGAGATTCAGCTTATTCTGCAAACACCCTGAATCATGGGATATGAAAGCAAAATGAAAGCTGTTATTTTGTTAACAGTATGCAAGACTCATAAATAAGTATTTTTCCAACTGCAGCATAGTGCCTGTGATAGCCCAGAATGTTTTTGATGAGATGTATGAATTCTCTATGCGTTAAAGCTTCCCCCCAGGCCCACAGAAAAAAAATGTGACAGAAATTTTGGGGTGTTAAAAAGAATGAGGAAGAAATAACTTCTGTTTTCACTTCATAATTTCTAGTGGCATCAAGCTCTTTGCAGGAGTTTGAGGGAATTTTTGTCCTGGGAAGCTCAGCAATGGCACAGTGTCACCAACCAAGATTAGAGGGATGGAGCACCTGTCCTATGAGGAAAAATTTGGAACACTGGGGATGTTCAGCCTGGAAAAAAGAAGCTTTGGGATGATCTAATTGTTGCCTTCCATTACCTGAAGGAGGCAACAAGAAAGATGGAAAGAGATGATTTACAAGGACCTGGAGAAACAGGACAAGGGAATTGGGTTCAAACTGAAAGAAAGTAGATGTAGATGGGATAATGGGAAGGAATTCTTCCCTTTGAGGTTGCTGAGGCTCTGGCACAGGTTTTCCAGAGAAGCTGTGGCTGTCTTATCCCTGGGAGTGTCCAAAGCCAGGTTGGATGGGGCTTGGAGCAACCTGAGATAGTGGAAGGTATCCCAAGGAAGAGTGGATGAAGTTAGATCATCTTTAACATCCTTCCTAACCCAAACCAACACATTATTCCATTATTTTCTGGCCATGTTCATGTCCAACAGCCACATGGAGATGTAAGGAATGGAGTTAAAAATCAATTTTCTCCACTCAATTTTTGCCCAGCTTTTTGAACAACTGGTTGCAGCAGGAAACCACAGGGAGTGCAGACCCCTCTTCTCTTGGATGGGCTTCCAAGAGCTCTGTAAATCTCACTGGGCACACACACACCAGTCTAAGGAATTTCATTCCACTGCAGTTTTCTTATCAAATCACATTAACCCAACTTCAATGGAAACCACCCATCTCAATCAAAGACCTTGCACACCAAGGAATGGTATGAGATGGGCTCAAGTTGCACCAGAGGAGATTCAGTTTGGATTTTAAGAAAAATTTATTCATTCAAAGGATGGTCAAGCATTGGAATAGGCTGTCCAGGGAGATGATGGAATCATGATCCCTGGAAGTGTTGAAAAACAAATGGATGTGGCACTTTTGTGACGAGCATGGTCGAAGGTTTGTTCTTGATGATTTTGGAGGTCTTTTCCAACATTAGCAATTCCATGAAAAATTCCCCACTGTTGCTTCCATCTGGACTGGTCCCAACCTGGGAGAAATTCTCGGGCTTCTTATCACACAACCTTTTGAAAAGCAAATGTGGAAAATGTGAGGAGTCTTCTGGGTCAGGATAAAACCTCACCCAGGCACACTAATGAGTGTTAATTGGCTGAATCAGATGTTCTATCAGCCTGGCTCAGCAGTGCCCTCTCTAAAAGCACTTGGGCTCTGCCCCTCAGTCAAAATGGTGTCACTGGCCCCTCCTGTGGCACGGCTGTGGCACAGATGTGAAATGTGTGAAAGCAGATTCTGTTAAATAGATGGGTTAGAACTGCCCTGCTGATTCATTGGTGAAGGAACATTCTGTGGATTTTGATTAAGTATCTCTGGGGAAACTAAAAAAAAAACCCGAGCAAAATGTTCCAATCAAGCTGAAACTGCCTCTCTGACCTTTCCAGCACATAACATTTTCATTCTTCATTTCCAAATTACTTTTATTCTTAGTTTTTCCCTCCCACTGACTGTATATTCTGTTAAGTCATAAAGAGTGAAATTAAAAAGTAAAAATCAAAGGACCCCATTTCTGCTTTGGTTAAATGAAATGTTTTGATTTAACTGAAGCTTTTGGCCTCCAAAGATCATGTGATACCTTTCCACTGCCTGGTTTTCTTCCAGGCAGCTTCAAAAAGAACTGAAAAAAGAATTCTAGACAAACAGAAAATCCATTGTCTGTCCTGTTCTGAGAGATGGGGAAAAATAGTCACAAAATATGATTTATATTCTCAGGGAGGACAAGTTCTGTGTGGCAGGAGATCTATTTAAATGCAGTTTGTGTGGACCCAAGGCAGTAGCTGGGCCAACAAAGGCATGAAGCCACTGCATCCTCCCAAATTCCTTCCCATTGTTGCCTCTATCAGGACTTAAAGAATTCAGTCAACTCATCCCAAAGCACTGCCAAAGAAGGAAATTCCCACAGGAAAAGCCACCATAAGAGGAACTTAAGTAGGCCTAGAGGTCAAAGGGGAGGATGTTAATATGACACCTAAACAGAGGTGAGGGTTTGGGCTTTGCCCACTGGATGAAATTCCACAGTGCAGATGCAACAATGGGAAGATTCCAGGTCTGGTGAGACACATCTGGGCAACTGATCCTGACAAAAATTCCCATCAAACTGTGGGAAAAAGAAGCAACTGCCTACACATGGGACATCCCAAGCTGTGGGAATGGAACAGATGCCTCTGGATAACCAGGACTTGGGCTGTGTAAAAGTGGTACCTCCACAAGAACATCTGGGGATGTCTACTCTGAAAAGACCAGAAGAAGAAGGGCTGGTGAGACACCACAGGGACCCATGTGGGGATGAGTCTTTTTATTTAATCTGCCTCTCTTTGTCCTTCTCTCACACCCATTACCTCACATTTGCTGTTAAATAATGGCATAGCAGTAAATAAAGGCTGTACTCTTGTTTTTTATGGTCTCCTTTGCACCTTAGTCCAGGAAGAGGCATCTTTTAATAATCAGACCCTAATATTATTTCAGTTATCATAACATTATTTTGGTGTCAGAAGTGGCATCATAACAGCCTGACCCACCAGCTCCCTTGTCTCATCCTTATTTCACTCTCTCAATGTACCCATGTCCCCATTTTAGAGGTGACAAAGCACTTTCAACACAGACCTTTTTCCAGAGAAGCTCAGAGAGATCCAGCTGGCTCTAAAACCCCCGCTTAATGGACCATGGGGTTCTTCATCCCCAAAGTATGAATTCCTGAACTCAAACTGTCCCCTGCACATCTTGCAGAGCTCACACCGTGACAAAACCATCAGCAGCTTTTTATGGAGCAGGAGATTGTGAAGTTGTGAAAAACCAAGCTCCTGTAGCTGGCTGTTCCCATCATTCAGGGAATGCATTTCCACACTGGGGGTCACAGCAGTCTCAGCACTTGGGATGTTCCCTTCTGGTTTTGAGGCCAGTTTTGTCACTCCTGAACTTACACCAATAAGTCAAAGGGAAATAAATGCAGATTCAGTGAGGCACATCTGGAGTGCTGTGTCCAGTTCTGGGCTCCTCAGGACAGGAGGAACATGGAGCTCTTGGAGCAGGTCCAGAGGAGGGTTATGAAGATGATGAAGGGACTGGAGCATCTCTGATTAGGAAAGGCTGAGGGAGTTGGGGCTGTTCAGCCTCGAGAGAAGACAACTGAGAGGGAACCTCATCCCTGTGTGTCCCTGTCTGCAGGGAGGGCTCTGAGCAAGGCCCAGGCTCTGCTCTGGGGAGCCCAGCAATGGCACAAGAGGAACAGGCAGGAACTGATCCCAGGAAATTCCACCTGGACCAGTGCCCAGCAATGGCACAAGAGGCACAGGCAGGAATTGATCCCAGGAAGTTCCACTTAGACATGAGGCTGAACTTCCTCTCTGTGCAGTGACCAAGCCCTGAACAGAGATCAGACAGGGTGGGATTCTCCTTCCCTGGAGACATTCCAGAACCCTATGGACACAATCCTGTACCCAGTCCTCTGGCATGACCCTGTTTGAGCAGGGAAGTGGCACCAGATGACCCCACTGTTGTTCCTTCCAGCCTGACCCACTCTCTGATTCCGTGAATCACCAAATCCTAGAATCACAGAATGGTTTGGGTTGGAAGGGACCTTCAAGATCCTCTCATCCCAACCCCCTGCCATGGGCAGGGACACCTTCCACCAGACCAGGCTGCTGATCCATGGCTGATGGCTCAGTTACACATTTTCTGTGTAGAAGGTTGGTCTGGACATCAGTGGAGTTCCCAGCACAGGAACACAAATCCCACCGGAGTGTACCTGGGACTAGAAATGTGGATGTTGATGGGTCCTGGAGCACTGACCACAAGTTCCTGACATCTCCACCTCATCCCACCTTGTTTTAGCCACTTAACTGTGTCATAGAATAACTTTAAAGACTACTTAAACAAGGAAAAACAGCAAACTAATGATCAAGGTCACCTCCAGAGATGCTTTCCTGCTTCCCTTCACCAGCAAACAGCCTGGGTAACTGAATCCTAATTTATCCAATCACTAATTGCTAACTGTTAATTTAAACACCTAAGTGGAGGTGAACCTAGGCCTGAAGCACAAACCCATTTTCTGGCTAATTCCTATTCACTAAAGCCTCAGTTTCTAAGTCAGGAATTCCTTGAAATCCCATCTGCCAAAGACAAAAGGAATAAATTTAAATATTCTCTCTCCTTTTCTCAGAGACAGTGAAATTCTGCCTCATTTGCCCATGCACATGCCCTTGGCAAAGGTAACAATCAAATCCAGCTCACTCTTGCTTGGAGAAAAGATCCAAAACTCCCAGGTTTCCACTCAACTTTCCTCAAGGTACAAAAGAAAACAAAAGAAGTCATTTTCCAGCTCCAGACTTTTGAGCTTTGTGACAGATCTGGGGGTAATAATATTAATTAAAACACTATGCCAGCACTTAGCAGGAATTATTTGGCTGATATAATTAGGAAAGACAACATGTCATTATGCCAACTCCATGATGTACAAACAGTAACAACATCTCCTGTAAACTATTACAGCAACAGCAATTAGCTGTTGTTCTAATCTAACTTATTGTAATGAGCCATGAAAGGAAACCCAGGGCCCAGCACGAGGCAGCAGCTGCTGAATCTCGGGTAGATCCCATCCATGGATTTGGTGGAATGTGGCACCAGAGGCTGAAGGTTTATGGGGTGGCAGAATTGACATGGGAATTTGAACACAGATGTGGATCAGGACTCATGAAGAGCATGGGACAGATTTCCAGATATAAAATTATTGGATTCAGCTGCTTTCAGCTTCTATTGTCAGCTTTCTCCAACACACCTGGACATTGAGTTCAATTCCCTTTTTGTGCAATGAAAGTCCCTCTGCCCTCCTATGCTGCGATTATCCTGTGCAGTTACCCCCACCTATCCTGAGTAGAAACCAAAATTTTGTTGATTAAACGGTGTTAATTATTCTGGTTTTTTTGATGTTAACTTTCCAGGAATGTGAAACGGGCTTGCCCTGGGCACTGTGGCTTTCTTCTGGTTAGAAAAGAAACAGCTCTAGATGTGGACAGTGGTGCTGCAGGTACTCTTTTCATCCCTTCTCCACCTGGCAGACTGTTCCTCCTCCCAAATGCTCCTCTTGTTCTCCCCTTCCCCCCATTCCAGTTTCCTAAATCCACCAGTTTTCTTCCTGTGCCTGCCTTGGAGCCAAGCCACTCTCTCTCAGTGCCCTTTGCAAGTGGATTCTGAGTTCCTGGGAGGACAGACACCCTCTTGACTTCTCCAGAGAGATCTCTGCCCTGTCCTCTGGTGATGATGGCGTCAGAATATGTGGCTGTAGAGGCTACAACTCCCTAAAATTCCCTTTCCTCTTCAGCTTGGAAATTGTAGCATAAGTCAGGTTTTGGTTCTTGCCCAATTTTCACCAAGCTCAGGTAGGTCACTTCCCACTGCTGTCATCATGTCCTGTCACATCTCAGGCTTGGCCTGATGGATTTGTTTGTGAAACATAAAGGCACTGAAAGAAAGGCTGTGTAAAGCAAATTCCAGAGAATCCTGGAATCATTCCAGTTGGGAAAAAACCCTCAAGGTCATCAAGTTCACCCAGCACTGCCAAGGCCACCACTAAACCATGTCCCCCAGGTGAAACACCTGCACATTCTTTAAGTCCCTTCAGGGATGGTGACACCACCACTTCCCTGGACAGCCTGCTCCAGGGATTGATAACCCTTTCAGTGAAGAAATTCTTCCTAAAATCCAGCCTGAACTTTCTCTGGCACAGCTTAGGTGGTTTCCTCTTGTCCTGTTGCTTTTTTTTCCTGGGAGAAGAGACCAATGCCCACCTCAACACAGCCTCCTGCCAGGGAGTTGTAGAGAGTGAGAAGGCACCTGAGCCTCCTTTTCTCCAGGCTGAGACACCCCCAGCTCCACCAGTTTCTCCTCCAGACCCTTTCCCAGTTCCCTGCTTTTCTCTGGACATGTTTGGCATCATCTCTCCAGTCCTACACTGCTCTGAGTATAGGACTTTCCTTGGCTGGGACCAACAGCAGGGCTTTGGGAGGGGGTTCCTCTATTCCCATACCCTCCAAATGCTTGGAGGTGGTGAAAAGAAGTAATTCCAGCTATGTGAGACTGCCTGGAATGTTTCTTGGCAAACCAGGAGCACGTCTCCTCTGCAGTTCCTTTCTCCTGACTTTCTTATTCCACTCACAATAAATTGCAGAGCAATTACTGCTGGCTGCTGGATCAGTGGGAAATGAAATGTGTCTCTCTTTGCCAGGGCAAGGAGAGAGGGGAAAAAACAAGCCAAATTTACAGTTAACTCCTTTTAACTTATTTTCATAGGTATCAGAATTAATCTCACTAATTTAATCCAGTCTTAAGCACTGGAGTGTTTTATAGATATGTATTTTATAGCTGGAATTATTGATACTGAAAGATCTATATTGAGCTTTTGCAGGGAAAAGAGAGCCACATCCATCACATCGACTTTTTATTGCCAAATTGAAATTGCCATTGAAAGAAAAGTTGATTTAAGGATCCTTATATAAATCTGCATATATGTTCAATAATGTTTATGAATATATACTCAAGAAGAAGTTGATATATTGTGATATCTATAAAGATAGACACAAGCTGTGTATTCCTGTGGTGATGGAGTGTGCTGGAAGAACTGATAAAACGCTCACAGAGAAATCCGTATTATTATCTGGAGGGGACGTTTCCAGATTGAAATCCATGACGTTTTCATTTGTTCTCTGGGACTGAAGAGAAGGGGAGGAATGAGGTGGTAACAGAGCAAATTCATGGCTTCCTGTTGGGGATGAGCTCTTTGGTAAACAGGGCCTGACAGTGAGAAATTATCCCAAATAAATACATCAAATAAAGATATCAGAGTTTTGAAGAAAAATCCAGCATAAATGCTGTGAAAAAAATTACATTTAGCTCTTAAAAGGCAGCAAAAACTTGGCCAAATCCACCCAAGTCCTTATTTATGCATTGACGTTTTGAAGAAATGTCCAGCATAAATGCTGTGAAAAAAAATGACATTTAAAGGCAAAAAATTACATTTAAAGGCAGCAAAAACTTGGCCAAATCCACCCAAGTCCTTATTTATGCATTGATCTGGGAATCATGGAATGGTTTGGGTTGGAAGGGATCTTAAAGACCATCCAGCTCCAACTCACTGCCATGGGCAGGGACACCTTCCCTGTCCCAGGTTGCTCCAAGCCCCATCCAACATGGCCTTGGATATTTCCGAGGTGGGGAATAAATAATAAATAATAAATTAATAAATGAAAAATAATAAATAATAAATAAGTGTTCTCTCCATAGCAAGAAGTGATGCAGGGAAAACAATTCTGCTACCCATGCAAGTTGAGGGAATTACTCCTGGAATTCACATAGGAAAAATCCAGCGCCCATGATTAGAGGTCCTTAACACTAAATTGCAGTTGAGTTTATCAAGGACTTTCCAGACTGTGTGAAATGTTGCAATTTGAAGGTGATTTCCCTTCCAAGAATAAGAGAATACTTATTATTCTCAGAAATAACTAGAAAAAAAAGTTAAAAACAAAAACAAAAACAAAGTTAAAAATTAAGCCAACAGAAAAAAAATGCCTGAGTAGAAATTATTTCTTTCTGCATTTTAGCTCTTAAAGTAACAAAAATAACCACTAATTTCTCCCAGAGAGGGGGAAAAAAAAAAAAAAGTGATCCCAAAATCAAATTGCACCAGCTCAAAAAAAGTTGTTGACAGTATTATCAAAATCCTCCATTGCAGGGAGGAGGAGGAGTGGTTCTGAACATCTGAACACATTTCAGTAAAACTGACACCTTTGGGTGAGTTCTGACAGGATAAAAAAAATTAATCCAAAATCAAAAGTTTTCCTGAGCAGAACAGGAACAGCTGTGGGAAGCAGAGGGGCTGGTGGTTTATATCACAGAATTATCAGGGAATTATGGAGTGGTTTGGGTTGGAAGAGAGCTTAAACATCCACTTCCAACCCCCCTTCCACTGGCAGGGAATCTGCCGCTAGAAGTCCTGTACATCGTTAGGGAGAAATGCAAGTAAATCCTTTTCTTCCCAGAACATTCCCAGGATTTCAGCAGCTCTCCTTTTAGGACTAATCCCTGCTGCTCTTTCCAAAACAGATGCTCCCTCTGTCCCCTCTCTTCCTTCTCCCAAATTCCTCTGTCAGTCCCCTCCTCACCTTTCCCCAGATTTCATCCCGTGCTCCCCTTGGAGCTAAGCAGAGGCTCTGGGCTCTCTTTGGAGCTTGAATCTGAGTTTTTGGAAGTTCAGACACCCTCCCGGCTTCCCCACAGGGATGAATCTGCAGCTCCCACTGCTTCTGGGAGCTCATTTCCTGCCCGACACAGCCATCAGCTGGCTGGATTTAAAATGACAGCCAGACTCATCATTCCCAAAGACCCCGGATTTTCCAGCTGGGATTTCTCTCTGGGAGGAGAGAAACCTGGAGGAGTTCTATCCTCATAGTCATTCTCTGTTCAGCAAAGGTGAAACTATCCCAGGGATGTTGTGGGAATAATTCCTGGAGATTTTATACACTGAGGATTAATACACTTGAATGGGAAAGCTCTTCGCTAAATCTGCTGTTTTTTCCCACTCCAGCACTGGAAAACCTGGAAAAACAAACCTTTACCTGCTGAAGAAATGCAGTATCTGCTATTCCTCATGTTTTTGCCTCCTCAAGGGGATATCCCAAGCAAAACCCTCCCAGTGGATTGCTCCTTTTGGAGTGGGACATGGCAGCTTCCATCACAGGAACCAAAACTTTGTATCAACCAAATCAATCCTGCTTCAGGAAGGACTCACAGCTGAAAATTGTGCATAACACACAAAATACCTTCTTTCTCAGCTTCCTACTTTACCTGCCTCACTTTTTTCCCCTCTTTTTCCATTCCCAGTGCTCAGATTCCCCAGGGAAGTGGTGGAGCCACCATGCTTGGAATTGTTTTAGTGCTTTAGTGGGGATGGAGGTGTTTGGTCAAAAGTTGGACTTGATGATCTTGGAGGTCTTCTCCAGCATTAATGATTCTGTGATTCCATGATCCATAGGGGATGCAAGAATGCCAAACATCTCCAGCTCCAGGGACATTGCCACCCTCTTTAGCTGCATCATGAGGGAGGTGGTGTTTAATCCTCAGAGGTTTTGCAAATAATAAAAGCTTCAAACTCTCCAACTTAAGAGATGCCATCTCTGCTTGGGCACTTTGACCTCTGCTGATTTCATCTCAGACCCCAGGATGGAATTTTCTCTTTTTCCCTTCCTTCCCAGTACTTTCTCCTCCTTTTTTTGAGCAGGTTCAGCACCTGATCAGAGCCCAGATTTTCCAGTTTTCAGGCCTATCACATTATTCAGAGGTTTTTCTTTACCTCCTATTTTTTTTTCCTCTTCCCTATTCAGTCCTCCACATTCAGCTCGCTGGAGGTTTCTGACCTCTCAAGGTGCTATTGAGCTACTTGATTTTCTCTCCAGACACTTCTCTTTCTCACCACTTGAAATTCAAGCCCATTATTTTGCAAAAAGAAAAAGATCTTCGATCCTCATGGTCAAGGTGAGCTCCAGGATAAAAACACCCACACCCCCAAGGAAGTTACACCTGAGCGTGTGATTCCGCTGTGTTATTTCTTCCAATTTTGTATGAAGCACTTTTTATTGTTTAATAGGGCAAATAACTACATAAAGCAAAAGACTTTATATTTATTATCAATATACATTTATGCAGAGCCAAGTATTGGCCCAAATTAAATGACAATACTTCCCATTCAGAATTCATCCAGCCTAGACAAACAAAATACCAATATATGAAGAAAAAACCTTGTAAGATTGATAAAGACAAAAGAATGATGACTTTAAAGTGGATTTTCCTACTTTAAATGCATAGGTTACATTTTCTTTATGCAGTCTTTAAATAATTCATTAGTCCCCAAGACAGTTTTATTAAGTCTGGGAGTATTCTTCTGGAATCCCAAGTAGCTGTAACTTCTCTGAAGCTTATGGGACCAGGCAGTTGGAATGCTAAAACATACTTGGAATGAAATACTCAGACATCAGTGCTGGGAGCCTGCATTTTGTCTGACTGGAGCTGGTCTTTATTCTCTGAGATCCCAGATCTGGGATCAGGAGCAATCTATGGAGCTGATCAGCAGGGATCCATGAAAAACCAGGAGCTTTTTCAGCTTCTTTCCTACCCAGCTGAGCAGCAGGTGTCACTCATAAGGACCTTGGGTTGGTTTGAGCAACCATCAGGCTTTTGATTTTTGTATTTTATTTGTTTTTAAATGAATGTTTTGGGTCTGAAGGGACCTTAAAAATTATCCAGTTCTACCCCACTGCAATGGCCAGGGACACCTTCCACTAGGTCAGGTTGCTCCAAGACTCATCCAGCCTGGCCTTGGAAACTTCCAGAGATGGGGCAGCCACAACTTCTCTGGGAAATTTGTTCCAGTGCCTATCATTAGGATTTCTTCCCAATATCCAATCTGAGCCTGCCCTCTGCCAGATTGAGGACATTTCTCCTTGTCCTGTCACTACATGTTCTTATCCAAAGTCCTCCTCCAGCCTTCAGGCCCCCTTTAGGCACTGGAAGGTGCCATAAAGCATCCCAAAACCCTCCAGTTTGGCATCCTGAGCTACCTGGTCCAATGGAATTGGTTGGAACTGGATGATTTTGAAGGTCCCCCCCAACCAAACCATTCTGTGATTCCATGATCCTAAAAAAGCTGGAAATTGAATCCATTTCCTCTATTTACAGGACACTCAATATCTGTAACACAGACTATTCTCCAAACTTCATCAATTCCAAAAATTATATGTCACCTAGTTAACAAAACACTGCTCTCTCTTCATTCCCTGTTGCTGCATCTTAAGTGGGAATTAGCCATTTTTAATTGATATTAAAAAAAGGAAACTAAAGCATTAATATGTGTATTTATAAAGCAACATTTGTAGGGCAAGGACAACTTCCCGCAGTGCAGCTCCCTGGATTTTCCCTGTATCCTGGCAGAGGAGCATCCCAGCAAACCCCACTTGTTATTACACTCAGGTGCACCACTCCCACAACCTTATCACGTTCCACACCACTTATCTTCCCTGACTGACACTATCAGACACTGAAGTAAGTGGCTTAACTCCACGTTCCCGCTCACAGGAAAATCAGGAAAACAATGGGAAGTTGGGCACAAAGCACTCATTAACCCCTGCCCGAGCAGAGGGGAGCATTCCCTGGGCTGGGGGGCTCAGCACTTCCCCATAAATTTTACATTCCCTTTGCCAGTGGGAACAGATAAAAAGATATTTCCAAACTGGAGGAAATACTGGAGGTTTGTACTGCTTTAGATGTCTATCAGATCATTCCTTGGCTCTTTCACAGTTAACAAAAACCAGGCAATTTTCTGGTATAGCTCACTTGGTCTACTCTAAAATCTCTGTTAGAAACAGACACTTTCTGTTCTAAAGGCTCTTGACCCTTTAATCTGCTCCTGCCACAATATTCAATTAAACTGATCCCCTCATTTTCCATGGAAAACCTGTGTTTTGTTTAATAATTCCACGCTGTGGAAAATAATACTCCAACATGAAAAATCTGACAGACGCAGCCAGTGCAGGCAGGTCTATCTCAAGAGAAAATTACAATAATAGTAATAATTTTAAAATTATTGTAATTTTTAAATTATTGCTGGCAGCATCCCAGGCCCACTGAGAGGCTGTGCATCCCTGGGGGAATGCTGCAACAAGGTGTCTGCAAAGAGGGTAAAAGTAGAATAAAAGGTATAATTACAGAATATTCAGCTGTGTGGTTTATCAGTTTGCTCCATTTGTAGGTTAAAAGTTGTGGTACATGGATTTGAAAGTGTGAGTCAGATAAGGAAGTGCTTAATACGCATTTTAGTTTTTTATTAGAGCCTTGAGGGTGAAATCAGCAGGAGGTTAAGGTATAGATGCATTGATATGAGGAATGCAAGCTCTCACTCCTGTCACTGGTGGGTGACCTCAGTGGCATTTAGGGGACCATGGAATCATTAATTTTGGAGCAGATCTCCAAGACCATCAAGTCCAACCTTTGATTATCACCATTCCCACCAAACCACATCACCAAGTGCCACATCTGCTCATTTTGAACACTTCCAAGGATGGTGACTCCACTGCTTCCCTGGGGATCCTGTTCCAATGCTTTACCACCCTTCCAGGGAAGAATTTTCTCCTAATATCCAACCTGAA
Source organism: Passer montanus (assembly GCF_014805655.1). Taxonomy (NCBI): domain Eukaryota; kingdom Metazoa; phylum Chordata; class Aves; order Passeriformes; family Passeridae; genus Passer; species Passer montanus. Next base: position 755,022 of record NW_024356506.1, on the reverse strand, counting down.
CTTTCTCTGGTGCAACTTGAGGCCATTCCCTCCCATCCTATCCTGTGTTCCCTGGGAGCAGACCCTGATTCCCACCTGGCTCTTCCCTCCTGTCAGGGAGTTGTGGAGAGCCAGAAGGTCCCCCCTGAGCTTCCTTTTCTCCAGGCTGAGCCCCCCAGCTCCCTCAGCTGCTCCTCATCAGATGTGCTCAGTCGCCTTTAATGATGGATCTATAAAACTATAAAATTCAGGGCCTCAAATCCTGCTGTCTCCATTGGTTTCATCAGGAATGTATTCACTAAAATAAGTTTTTAGATCCATTGTTGGCTCATATCATCCCTGTGAGTTGCTCCATTGATCCATTTTCCTCATATCTTCATTCAGCTCTATTCTGATGTACAGCAAAAATCTTAAAAGCTTTGCCAATAGCTTTGTTTCCTTTTTATCCATTTAAATAGATAATTTTAATTTTCATGGCATGTCTTAATTAAGATAAAAGTGGTGATTTTGGTTAGCAGTCTTCCTTTGGGACGCTGGCAATCTGAAGGGAGGAAACAACACTCTGGAATACTGAAAAGTGAAAACAAACCCATGCTGGAGTTCTAAAATTCTCAATTGTGCCAGGATAGGTTATTCCAAAGCCCTGAAGTCATGCCATGAACCTCGTCTCCTTCTGTACTCACACCTATTGCTGGTAAATCATTGATGATCTTCATTTCTTCGTAGCTGGAACACTGCTGCAATATAAATATGAACGCCTTATCTCATCCTGTTCATTTGGAAATTTATTTGCTTGGTTTTTACAGATGGTTTGATAACCATTTTGAATCCCAATGTGCAGCCTGTTGCTGCATTTTCCAGTGGTTTGCTTGGTTGAGTTGGGTTGTCAGGCACAGCAAGGTGAAAATCAAGTGTAAAAATACCTAAAGCAGCTCTGAAAGCCTCAGTGTTCCTGCTCTGCTCCACCAACCAGCCATGCCACGACAAAATGAAAATCCTTCTCACTACACCTGAGTTAATTTGCCCAAACCTGGCTTCATTACCTTGGACACAAACCAAACCACTGGATCCCAGCTCTTTGCTGTTGAGGCTTTGTGCACTTGTCACCCACACCAGGAGAAAAAACAATTGGCTGGGAGTGAGAAAATCAGAAAATCACAGAATGGTTACATTTCAAAAAAGCCTCTAAGAGCAAATCCAGCCTTCAACTGAGTAGCACCACCATGCTCACCATTAAACCACATCCTCAAATGCCACATCCACGTGGGTTTGGAACAGTTCTAGGAGTGGTAATTCCACCACCTCCCTGGACAGCCCCTTCCAAAGCTTTACAACCCTTTCCATGATGAATTTTTTTCCAAATACCCAACCCTTTGACACAATTTGGGGTCATTTTCTCTTGTCCTCTAAGGGCCTGACGTCCTGCTCCACCCTCCTATCAGGGAGTTTCGGTCTCCCCTGAGCCTCTTTTTCTCCAGGCTGAGCCACTTTCCCAGCTCCCTCAGCTGCTCCTGGTGTTCCAAACCCTTCCCCAACTCCATTCCCTTCCCTGGACATGCTCCAGCCCTCAATATGTTTTTTTTATGAATGAGGGGCTCAGAACTGGACACAAGATCTGAGCTATATTGAAGTCTCCTGAAGAACTGATATTCCTTTAACTCTTCTGCCAAGACAAAGTAGCATCTGCTTACCTTTGGAGATAGGTATGTTAAGGCTGTATTTCTTCATATCTAATTTCAACTAAACTTTTTCTCATCAAGATAAAAGGGTTTTTTTAAACAGAGAGGGAATTATTTCTCTTTTCCCCTTCAAAACAAATAGGAAGCAAAATGAATAATTTTCCTCCAATCGCCTGCTAATTATTTTTTGAGTTTGTTCAATTTTCTGTTACTCTTGAAGTAACAAGATTTAGGAGGGAAAAAAAAAAAAAACGAGCTCCTTTTTCATCTTGTTTTATTTCGTCCCCTGAAGATACAACACATTTCCTGATGTCCTATCCCATCTACAAATCAGGGTTTTAAATAGTGCTGCAGCAGTCTTGACGTGAGATATTGATAATCCTGAATTATAAAGCAAAAACTTAATTGCCTCTATAGAGATGGACACTTCCCCTGGATATATGGATTTTTGCATGGCTGGGAGGCAGCACCATTGTTATTTAACCCATCTCCACTTTTTTTTTTTTTTTCCATTTTTCCTGGGAAAAGCAAGCAAGAGGCCATTTCTGGAGGTTGAAGTATGATTTTTTTTCCATGCTGTGCACATTGAAAAAAAATTTATGTCCTTAACTACTCTGATTATCTTTTCCAGCAATTTCATTTTTCTCTGACATCATTCCCTTGGATCCACACTGTTCTCCAAAATTTCTCACTTATCCCTGGCAAACAGTTGTGGGATCGATGGATGATTCATATTCCAGGCTGTAATTTCCTGTTGATTTTTAGTGACTCATTTGCATGCTAACTCAGCACCACTTCAAACTGGGCTGAAATGGGCTTATATTTGTTCAATATTGGGTTTCACTTAGTTTTCCATAAAACCTAAAGAGGATAAATCACCCTGTTAGCATTACATTAATGGTATTTTTTTGGAAGAGATCAGGAAAGGTGTAGTGGGTGTTTACCCTGTACTATTAACAACTCCTGTCCCTTGTCCGCACTCTGTTCCCTGTGAAGCCAACAATTCCCATTCTCCAGTACTTATTTAACAGGAAGAAAGAGAGAAAAAAGCAATATTATGGGTTTTTAGTTTTACAAAGGTGTAAAAACCAGCAATTCACTGAAATGGAATCAAGACAGAACTTGTTAAAAATAAAAGCAAAAAGTCAGAGTATAAAAAAGTTGAGTTTATTTATGGCATCCATTGATTCTCTGTCTTTCAGAATCATGGAATTATGGAACGGTGTGGGTTGGAAGGGACCCTAAAGATCACCCACTTCCAATCCTTTCCAACACCTTCCACTATCCCAGGTTGCTCCAAGCCTTGCACAAACTGACTTTGAACACTTCCAGAGATGGGGAATCCACAAGATATCTGGACAGAAAAATTTATTCAAATCTAAACATGTGGAAAATTTGGAAGTTAAATTGTAGTTCAGAACTGGAAAGAAGACACTCAACAATTGTGTTTTTTATAAGAAAAATTGTTTTTCAATAGGAGCTGGCCATGAATAAAGTGAGACAGGGCAGATCTACTTTTACATTATAAAATCTCTCTATTTCTTCATTATATTTGAGTTTTTCTAATCTATGAGATTTCCAAACACATTCCCTAGCTCTTGAAAATGAAGATGTATTTTATTCATGGTCACATCCACCAATTATTTTCCCTTCCAAACAGATCTTTAGGGTGCCAAAGAAACCATTTGGCTCCTTGCCTCAGTTTCCATAATATAACATTTAAGAACATTGTAATATAACAAAACAGGACTTTTCCATCTCATTTTGGATCATTAGCATTCCACAAGCACATGAGCATCCCTCAGTTTGAGATTCTTGGTAGTTTCCATCATCTTGCACTGGAATCCCTTTTGGGTTCATCCTTGTTGCTCCTCTGTGTGCTTATGCTCTCTAGATGTGCTGTCCTTTCAAAAAGTCTCATCAATAACATTTTTGTCCCATCCATCATGGAAATTCCGTTGGCTGAGAGGAGCAGAGCTGCTGGTGTTAACTCCCATATCAATATTTTCCATCTATTAAGTTGGAGAAATGACCAAAAAATTTCTAATTTGTGAGGTGATCTGCACAGGGAGGGTGTTATTAAATAGCACTGCAATTAACACAGGTGAGCTGCCCATTACTAATTCTCACCCAGTGACAGCAGAAAAGGAGAAAAAGTTGCATCATTTGTGCCATTATCACATTTAACCTAAATAGGGCTGTCCACCACCATGTCCAGCCCTGGCTGCTGCAGTCCCAGGAATTCTAGAACTCACCAGTTTCCCAGGAATTCTAGAACTCTCCACTTTCCCAGAAATTCTAGAACGCCCCACTTTCCCAGGAATTCTAGAACTCCCCAATTTCCCTCCTCCAGTTTTGCCTCCTTCAAATGATTTTGCATCTTCTTTAGCACTCAGGCTTTGTTGCTGTGCTGATCCAAGCAGCTCCCACCCACCTCCCCAGAGCTGAATCCAATTTTCCAGAGCCCCCAGAGAAAAGGATTCTACACCACCGGGGATTTGCGTCAATGAGATGTGTCCCTGTAAATGAGGGCAGAATTAAAAATTAGGCTTAGCTTGGCTTTGCATGCAGCTTATGAAATATTTTCTAAAGGATAAAGCATATAAAGACCAGCTCCTCTTTGTGTTTATCTTTTTTTTTCTTTTTTTCCTAAGCAGATGAGAAAAAAAAGATGCAAGAGCAGCAAAACAAAACACTTCATTAACTTCTGGACAGCTTTGTCCCCCCCCTTTCTTACCCCTTCTGTTTTTCAAAACAGGGATTAATAAATAGAAAAGAAAATAAAATACCAGTGTAACAACCAAAAGTGCAAGGCGAAGGTTCAGTCTGTTTATTTTTCTCTGTGAATTCCTGGGCTTTGTGTAAATCAATTTGTTGTTCCCTTGGTACTTAAGTACAAAGTAGAGTAGATTTTAAAAAAAGAAATTATATATATAAAATACATAAAAACTGCTCCCTTTCAGCTGGGGTTTTGTGTCAGCAAAAGGGCTTGAGAGCAACAGAAATGAAGACAATGAATCACAGAATTATTACAGTTGAATAAGTCCTTCAAGAACATCAAGTCCAACCTTCAACTGAGTGCCACCATTCCCACTAAACCATATGGTGAAATGCCAAGTCTACTCAATTTTAAGATACTTCCAAAGATGGTGACTCCACCATTCCCTGGGAAGCCTGTTCCATGCTTAACCACTCTTCCACTGAATAAATTTTCCCTAATATTTAACCTGAACCTGGAGATCACCACCCAAAGGTGCCAAAGGTTGCAATGACCAAGGCAGCAAAGAGGAGAGAAAAGCACAACCTCCATGACTGGGTTGTCTCATCATTTATTTGGTTGAACATTGGAGAAATTATTCCCAGCTGGCCAGGAGTGACCTCCTTGCCTCCCTGAATTTCACAGGGAAAGGATAACCTTTATTTTTTATCCATTTTTGTTGGTATTTGATGTATGTGGGCTCCTCTCTGTACCCCCCGAAAAAACCCCAATGGATTCCCACCCAACCTCCTGCACTTTATTCCTCTCCCTCCTTTCCCATGGGAAAACTGTCACTATTTGAACAGTGACGGTTTATTTTCCATGGGAATTCTGCCCACTCAGCAGCCCAGCAAATCCATTTCAGGATGGAATTAGCCATTCCCTGTGTTATTTCCTTCTTCCATCCATGTTGGATGGAAATCAAAGCCTCCTTAGGGGTTAATGCTCCTCCTTCTTCTTCCTTTTTGTTAGAGCTGGCTCATTCCATGAGGTTTCTGCTTTAATGAGCCCTCTTTAACTCTGCACTGAAACTGGGGATCTCAGGTCTCATTAGTCTGGCTAATTAACCATTCTCCTCTCTCTGTCTGAGGTTCATCTCAGTACAGAGAACCTTGAGAAAATAACAATTGCATTATCATGCAAACTCTTCAGGAAAAAAGGGAGCCAAGGCCCTGATGGAAAACAGGAGAAGCTTTTAAGTGTGTAGGCAGGACTGAATTCCACGATGATTCAGGAATTGCAAAAGCCACCCCTCTCCGCTTCCTAAAACTGGAGCTTTAAAAAAAGCATAAATCCCAGTATGCTTGAAACTTGCATCAGCCTGGAGCTGAGCCTGATGGCAGGTTAAAAAAGAAAAAGCAGGAAAGTAAAACTTCCTTCATAGTCCACGACAGTGCTCAGTAAATCACTGGATTTTCCTTGGGTGATAAGAACATTTTCATCCAACCAGCCACTCCAGAATTCGTTCATGCTCCTGGGGAACAACACAATGGAGGCAAAACAGAACTTCAAAAACAATTGGAGCATCACACCTGGCATGGGGAGGTCTCATCACACCCCAGAGCTCCCTGGAACGAGACTGTGGTGAGGTGGGATCAGTCTCTTCTCCCCGGGAACAAGGGATGGGACAAGTGGAAATGGCCTCAAGTTGCACCAGGAAAGGTTTAGATTGGATATTAGGGATTTTTTTTTTCACTGAAAGGTTTGTAAATCATTGGAACAGGCCACTCAGGGCAGGGGTGGGATCACCTGGAAGCTGGAATTGTTCAAAAACCGGTGGATGTGGCACTTGAGGACATGGGTTGGTGGTGAGCAGGGTGGTGGTGATGGTTGAAGGCCGGACTTGATGATCTTGAAGGTCTTTTCCAACAGTAACAATTCCGTGATGCTCCTTTATGATTCCATGATCAGTCAATCCTCACATCCTAAAACTCCACAACTTTCATGTTCATCCAAAGAAATAGTAATCAAGTTTAATATAAGGCTCTGGAGTGAACTTATTGTGGCTTTCTAGTACCTGAAGGGTCTCTGGGAGAGCTGGAGAGAGATTTTGGACACAGAGGATGGCTTCCCACTGCAGAGGGCAGGGTTAGATAGGATATTGGGAAGGAATTATTGGCTGTGAGGGTAGGGAGGCCCTGGCCCAGGTTGCCCAGAGAAGCTGTGGCTGCTCCTGGACCCCTGGAAGTGTCCAAGACCAGGCTGGATGGGGCTTGGAATAACAAACATTTGACTTTTCCTTTTTCCCAGGCTTCTTTACCTTTGAAGGTCCTTTAAGAAAGTTGCCTTTAGAAATGCAAAAATGTCTTGTGGCCTCCCATGTGAACAATGCTATTTACATAATTCCAAGGTTTTTGAAGGAAATGTCATATAGGTTTTTGTCCACAGGGACTCCTTTTGCTGGATGATGTCCCATTGGTTATGTGGAATAGGGCTTAAATGATCTTTTTAAGCTCTCCCATGTCCCTTTCTGATGTAGATTTTCCATAAAAAGGTGAATTAACTGGGTATTACCCATTGTGTGCCAGGATGGGGTTGATTTTAAAGGAAAGATGAGAACAATAATAGGGAAAAGAGTGAAGTGAACCAGGCAAAAGCACAACTCCAGCCTGGAGATCCCTCTCTTGCACTTCTCTTCCTTAGAGTTGATGCCTGTTGGGACCTGCTGGTGACTGCTCCCAACTGACTCATTCCTTGGCTGAAGATCTCAATGCCAAGATCAAGAAAAGAAGTTTCTCCTTCAAAAAAAAAAACCCAGAATCTGCCTGTATTCCCACTGTGATCCCAGCATGGTGGTTAATCCCTGAAAACCAAACGTGTCCAAGGGAGATGAGCTGGGAAACCAACACTATCCTGGAGACCTTCCCCTGTATCCAGTGAGACTCTCCTGCAACTTTGGGAAGCACAGGATCAGTTTTGATGGCTGAACACCAGCATTTCCCTCAGTTATCCCAAATGGATGCTCTACCCTGGGAGACACCTGCCTTCAGGATGCAGCTGTCCCCAGCCACCCAGATCCCCAAGTTCTAAAGTATCAGAAGGAAAAAGGAACACAATACACCACAATAAAATCTCCCAAGGGTTCTAGTGGGAGTTTCACTGCCTGGCCCGTTTGTGCCAGGATTTGCTCTAAAGGAAACAAAATTCCATAGTATTTCCTGGAGGATGTAAAAGATAATCTGAATTTTGCAGCCCTCCAGGTGTGACTCAGCACTGCTCTTGGGTTAATGTGAGGGCATTGTTCACCTCCAATGCTGCCCCAGGGCAGTTTAATATTTCCCAGTTAACACCCCTTAAATATTTTGCAGCTGATGTTTGCAGTCGAGGTCACTGTCCTGGAGCTTTTCTTCCTGCTTCAGAAAAATAGATGGGCAGACAGGCTAAAAAACACTGCTGTAAGTGCCAAAGGAAGAGACAGGTTCACAGAGACATTTAATTATCAGAGAATTAAGTAACAGAGAATTGAATTACTTAGATTGAAAAAGACCTTTAAGACCATCAAGGTCAAGCTGTGACCGATCCCCACCTTGTCACCAGCCCAGAACACTGAGTGCCATGTCCAGGCTTTCCTTGGACACTTCCAGGAATGAGGACTCCAAACCTCCCTGGCAGCCCCTTCCAATGCTTGAAAGCCCTTTCCATGAAGAAATTCCTCCTGATATCCAATCTGAATGCAATCTGAGGCCATTTCCTCTCATCCTGTCCCTGTTCCCTGCGAGCAGAGCCTGATTCCCCACCTGGCTGCATCTTCTTGTCAGGGAGTTGTGGACAGTGAGAAGGGCCCCTCTGAACCTCCTTTTCTCCAGGCTGAGCTCCCGCTCAGCTACTCCTGGTGCTCCAGACCTTTCCTCAGCTTTATTTCTTTGTCTGGACAAGCTCCAACCCCTCACTGTTTTCTTGTCATGAGGGGCCAGAACTGGACACTTCAGCACAGAGGGACAATCCCTGCCCTGATCCCCTGGCATTCCCTTTGATTGATTCCTTATGGTTCCCTTACTTTTCACTACACCAGGAATGAGGTACTTTCTGCAGCTTCACTGAATCTCTCATATTAAAAAAAAAAAATTCCTTTTAAAAATTATTATTTTCCTGTTTTCCTAAAAGAGACCTGCAAGACAAATTTTTAGAAATGCAGCAGAAACCAGGCATGATGCCATATCCTGAATTCTCCTCTCTTTTCCACACGCCTGGTGCATTTTCAGGGATTGCAGCTTCCCTTGCGCAGGGCGATGCCGTTCCATGATTGCGTCACTGTGATCACATTTTGAGCTAAAAACCCCTCGAGCTGGGATTCACACCTCCAGGTTTTGCATCAGAATTGCTCCCTCCCAGCTACTGAAATTATCGACACCTCTGTCATTCCTCAGGAGGGTGGATTTGTGCTTCATTTGTACACACTTCACTCTGTGCTGACAGATGTCTTTGGCTCGTTGGAGAATGTCTTTATGAAAAATGTCAGCGATATCAAAATAAGCCACAGGGATTTATTCACATGTTATCACTAGAAAAGATATTCCTCCTCTGTCTTTTATTCCCTGCCTTACAGTAGCAATCATTTTCATATTCGCTTCCACTTAAACATTGGTTTTTGATGACTGGGCTGTGCAGCTGCACAGGACATGGAGAGCAGATAAAAACCTTCAAGTGTGGTGAAAACATCATAGGTGATCTCTCTGTTAATAATTAAAAGGTGAAACCTACTGAGGGTGGATTCATGGAGTGGTTTGGGTTGGAAGGGACATTAAAGTCCATTTTATTCCACCCCCTACCATGTGCAGGGACACCTTCCACTGGCCCAGGTTGCTCCAAGCCCTGTCCAACATGGCCTTGGACATTCCCAGGAATGGGGCATCCTCAGCTTCTCTGGGCAGCCAGTTCCAGTGTTTCACAACCCTCTCAGTCAGTAATTCTTTCCTAATGGCTCAGATGGGTTTTGTCATGATCTGAACACAGCACAAGCCAGGGGCTCTTCCCAGCAGGTGGAAGGAGCAGTGTTCCCTCTTCCAAGGGGATGAGAGGTCACACCCCTGGATGTGATCCATGCTGTTTCAGGGGCTCCTGGAGCCAAAAAATCCCTTCAAATATGTTTTATTTATTCATCCCAATGTAGTGTGTGCAATTTTTTAGGGCTGGATTTGCTACTGTCTCCAATCAGGACAAGTCTGCTCTTTGTTAGTGAAGTTTTAATTTCTGTTCATGATGCTCAAGGCCATGGTGCCCATTAATTCAAAAATGCAACCCAAAATCATGGAAGTGATGCCTTCCCTGTCTCTTGCAGCAAGGTTCCTCCTTGAAAAAAGAGGGAGGCTCCTTCCAGGATCCTGGAATGACAGGATAAGGGGGAATGGCTTCAAACTGACAGAGAGTATGTTCAGCTTGGATACTGGGAAAAAAAATTCCGCCCTGTGAGGGTGATGAGGCACTAGCACAGGTTTCCCAGAGAAGCCTTGGCTGCCCCATCCCTGGAAATGTCCAAGGCCAGGCTGGAAGGAGTTTGGAACAACCTAGGGCAGTGGAAAATGTCCCAGAAAGCCTCTGCCCATGGCAGGGGGTGGAACTGGATGATATTTGAGGTCCCTTCACACCCAAACCATTCCAGGATTCTCTGAAACTCGCCAGGGTCCTCCCAGTTCAGAATTCTAGAGGGACAAGAAAAAAGGAAAAAAACCCAAACCTTTAGAACTTCTTTGAGCAGAAAAATTCTTATTCTGTAATAACAGTGATGGTATTGCACCAAATTCCATAAATAATGTCTTTCAAGGTTTATTGCTCAGACAACTAAAAGGAGAAGATAAAATAGAAGTGATCACATTACAGATGTTGCACAGAGAATGACTTTTCCTGTCTATCGTTAATAGGCAAATAAGATATATTTATGTTCATACATCAACAGTTTTGAACACAATATATTATTATGCTAAAAATGCCATAAAAATAGCACAGCACACTTGGACTTGCAGTCATCTGTACCAAAAATGACATCCTAGAGCATGGTTCTTAAACACAAAATCTACAAGACTGTGAGAAATGGGAAAGGGTCAGAGTTAAGGTGGCTGCACCTGGGTTAATTCCACAATTTTAATGCAACATCTGGCTTCCAAGACTCCCTGTTTATCTCAGTTCTTCACCCTTCAGAAATTATAATCTCTAAGATGATCTTGAGGAGATGACTCAGTCTGCTGGAAGCTGAAATCAGCGGGTAAAATCCTGCATCCTCTGAAAGTAAATGGCAAAACACACATTGTCCTTAAAAATAGGCAAGGTTTCTGCCTTAAAATGTTTTAGTCTTGTTGGAAGACACAGTCTGAACTTGTGTCGTATGGAAATTGTGATTGTGATGGAAGGCAGATTCCTGAAAGGTCTGAAAACAATTAAGAATTGTAGTAGCAGAGATTGGATTATTTTGGAAGGGACTTTAAGGATAATTTAGTTCCAATCCCGTTTTTCCATTTGTTCCTGTCTAGAGATGAATGATCCACCCTGGATCTCAGGGACTGCAGATGTTAAATCTGTTTAAAATCCTGTGCACGGGCAGGAAGGACCATCCCGTGTCCAATGTCCTTCCCATGACCCCACAAAGCAGGGCAGGGAGTCAGGGGATGAATCTTCATCAAAGTCAAATCCTACAGCATGGACCAAAATGGATAAGGGGTGAGCCAGATCCCAGAGGGCCAACATCAAAAGTCTAATGCCTTTCCAGACCCTGCAGGAAAATGGGAGATAAGAAAAGGATTTGTCTAAAGGAAAAGCTCTCAGAGTTCAACCAAGGCTCCCCCAGGATCTGGAACTTGCTGCCCTCCCTCGCTTTCCAAAAGGCTCCAATTCCACTCCAGTGTTGCAAAATTTGTGCTCTTGATGCCTTCTGAGGGCTGACCAAGAACAGAGACTGGACAGAGCTAAAGAATAAAGTAGGGATTTATTAAGTGGCCTCAAATAGATCCACCTTGGACAGCACAACCCAAAATGGTCACAAAATGGACGACTGGTCATGGGGTCTCACACTTTTATAAGTTCTGGTTCATTTACATATTGGAGTTAATTGTCCAATTACAGCTTTAGCCCATGAAGTCCCATCCTTCTTGTTATCTCTCTTTGATCCACATTGTTTGTGCTCCTGAAATTTGGATCATTTGTCCTTGGGTCCCCAGCTAGAGAGGGAATTGTTCCATCTCCCTGCTCTGTGAACAGAACTCACCATCCCCTAAATATGAAGCCCAGACCCACACACTAAAGCAGAACAGAATCTGAAAAATATAAAAGCTAAAACCTGAGGCATCACTCTTGTCACTAAAATGTGCAAGGGCATCCAGAGGAGAAATTCCCTCCTGTGCTGCTGGCACTTGAGGAGGAGCAGAGGCACAGATCCAGCAAAGCCACTGGATGCTGTTTGCAAGCACAGTCGTGTCCTGGGGTTCCTGAGACTCCAAGCACATCTGGGAGGCCCTGGTGTGACAAATACTGTCACCAGGCACTCTGCTGCAAGCCTGCTGTCCCAGGAAATGGAACAAAACCTGGATTAACCAAAGTGCTGGTGGGTGAGAGGCTGGACATGACCCAGCAATGTGTGCTCCAGTCCCAGGAATCCAAAAACATCCTGGGTTCATCCCACAGTTTGGACAGCAGGAGAGGGGGGAATTCTGCCCCTCTGCTCCATTCAGGTGAGACCCCACCTGCAGAGCTGCCTCCAGCTCTGGATCCCAGCACAGGAAGGACATGGAGCTCTTGGAGAGAATCCAGAGGAGGCACCAGGATGATCAGAGGGATAAAGCAGCTCTGCTGTGAGAGAAGACTGAGAGAATTGGGAATGTTCAGCCCAGAAAAGACAATCTGTGTGGTGAACTAATTGTGGCCTTCCAGGACTTGAGAGATGATCAGGAAGATGGAGAGGGATTATTTACAAGAGCATGGAGTGCCAGAATGAGGGGGAATGGCTTCAAATAGACAGAAAATAGGTTTAGATCAGATATTAGGAAAAAACTCATCCCTGTGAGGGTGCTGAGGCCCTGGCACAGGGTGCCCAGAGAAGCTGTGGCTGCCCCATCCCTGGAAGTGTTCCAGGCCAGGCTGGACAGGGCTTGGAGCAACCTGGGATAGTGGAATGTGTTGGACTTGGATGATTTTAAGATCCCTTCCAACGCAGGCCATTCTATGATTCTGTCATATAGATATAGATAGATGTATCTATAGATACTGATCTATATGGTATAGATAGAGATTCACACAGAGATCTAAATATATGTTCTGTGAAAGGGAGGGAGCAGCTCTTAGTCACACCATCCTGGCACGGAGCCGTTCACACCAGGAGCTGTGTGACTGAAAACTTCTTTCATGCAAGGAAGGGGATTTTTGCCCCACAGGGAATGGCCCTGTTGGAGATACCATGTATATTTCTTGGAGCAAGTCCAGAGGAGACCCTGGAGATGCTCCAAGGGCTAGAGCCCCTCTGCTCTGGAGCCAGGCTGGGAGAGCTGGGAATGTCCAGCCTGGAGAAGAGAAGGCTCCAGGGAGACCTCAGAGCCCCTTCCAGTGCCTGAAGGGGCTGCAGGAGAGCTGGAGAGGGACTTGGGACAAGGGATGGAGGGGCAGGACAAAGGAGAACAGCTTTAAACTCACAGAGGATGGGTTTAGATGGGATGTTAGGAAGGAATTCTTCCCAATGAGAAGAATAGGAAGGTGAGAGGGTGGTGCAGCCCTGGCCCAGTTTGTCCAGAGAAGCTCAGGCTGCCCCATCCCTGGAAATGTCCAAGGCCAGGTTGGATGTGATTTGGAACAACCTGGGATAGTGGAAGGTGTCCCTGCCCATGGAATGAGGTGATCTTCCAACTCAAACCATTCCATGGTTCTAGAAAATTTACAGAAGTGAGAAGGAAAGAAGTGGTGCAGAAATATGAAAATGTTATCATGCTCCAGCCTTGTTCTCTCTGGAGGAGAAAGAAAGCAAGGGACAAAGGGGACCTTAATTGTGTCTTGGAGGAAGGTGCAGGTTGGCTCTAAGGGATGCATAAAATGCATTTCTAGCATGGGTTGTTTGGAGAGCTGAGCTCTCCCTTCTCTCTTTACTAATGTCCCTGTAGGGAACTGATAGGAAACTTGTTCCTGATAAGGGAAAGGATTAGGAAGGGAATCTCTGGAGGAGATAAACTATCAGCTCATTTTTAGCCTTTCAGAGAAACTTGCCTCAGAGCAGTTCCAGAGCCACCTTGCCTGGCAAATTTGCCTCCCTTCTCTGCAGAAAATCCCAAATTTTGGTGTTTTAGGGAGCTATTGTGAATGTGAGCTCCTTTTTTGGAAGGGATTTTAGATTTCCTTCATCAGCTCTGTCATTAAGTGACACTCATTAACCACTGCTGCTTTCAGGTCACAGATGCAGAGCAACTTAACCTGACTTTGCAGTTTGCCACCTGGAATCTATCAGAAATTGGGAAACAGCTAAATTAAGGAGCTTTGTACATGAGTATTGAGGACTCAAATATGCAGCAGACAGTGCTGAGAGTCGGGAAAGGAATGAAAACTGATTTTCTTTTTAACTCGTTTAGAAATCTTTGGTTGAGTCCCATCATCATTTGGCAGAACAATTCCTCACAGATCTTTATTCATCATGATTATTTTGTTCTGTGCTTTGGAGGATTTATTTTTCCCCATTAATGCAAGGCAAATTTTTATGCTTGAAATCAAGAATGACCATTTTCACCTTCCATAAAATGAGAGGTTAATTGTCCACCCAAGGAGAAAGGCTCTAATGACCACTGCCCATTAAAAATGTCAGGAAGATTCTGCTGTGCACTTTCTCTTTTGGAATAAACCCTGTAGGGAAAAGGGAGTCCACAGTGTGTAGTTTTACAGCATAATTCCATCCCATTTTCCATTCATTTCTCACTAACTCTGCACCGGAGTCAAACAAGTTATGCCTGCATTTTATTCCTCTGGCAAATCATCCCAAAACAAATGGAGACTTCCTCTGCTCCATCTTGTCAGGTGTTGTTTGAAAGTTTTTCTGCCTGGATAGCAGGGAAAGGTGTCCTGCTGTGACAGATGCAGCCAAAGGAGGAGTTTGCCACTGTCCTCAGATCCAGACAGATGTGAGTCAGCTTTAGTCTGGAATTCTGCCATAAATCTCTTGGAGAAGCCAGTGTCTGTGTCCATGGCTTTACACCCCACACAGTGCCAATATTACACAATACTTTAATTTAGAAACTGAGGAAAAAAACCCAAAAAACAAACAGGTCCACTTTCAGGCATCTCCTGCTCTGTAGAATAGAAGGATGTGACAATAATCAAGGAATTTATCCACCTAAGAGGATCACTGTCTTCATCTTAGATTTGAGAAGTTTAGATGCAAGGAATATTCCTGATCCACAAAATTCTTTGCCATCTATTTGAAGATTCTTCCCTTCTACTCCACCTTCAGGAGACCCCACCTGAAGCACAGAATCCAGCTCTGGAGTCCAACATCAGAAGGGTGTGGAGCTGCTGGAGTGAGTCCAGAGGAGACCTTGGAGATGCTGCAAGGGCTGGAGCCCCTCTGCTCTGGAGCCAGGCTGGTAGAGCTGGGAATGTCCAGCCTGGAGAAGGGAAGGCTCCAGGGAGAGCTTGCAGTGCCTGAAGGGTCTCCAAGAGAGCTGGAGAGTGACTTAGGATAAGGGGTGGAATGACAGGCAGTTCCTGAAGGGTCTCCAAGAGAGCTGGAGAGTGACTTAGGATAAGGGGTGGAATGACAGAACACATAGAAAAGTCTTTAACTCACAGAAGATGGGCTTAGATGGGATATTAGGAAGAAATTCTTCCCTGTGAGGGTGCTGAGGCCCTGGCACAGGTTGTCCAGAGAAGCTGTGGCTGCCCCATCCCTGGAAGTGTCCAAGGACAGGTTGGGTGGGATTTGGAAAACCTGGGCTAGTGGAAGGTGTCCCTGCCCATGGCAGGGGTTGGAACTGGATGATGTTTAAGTTCTCTTTCAGTCCAAACCATTCTGTGATTCCATGGTTTCTTACAAGTCTCTGTCTGTGATATGAAATAAATCATATTTATTTCATAACAGTACAAGGACAGTTCTCTGGCTTTGAGGTGAATCTGCCCAAACTAAGCAGGTTCACATTAAATAACATTTTTCCTTGATTCTCCAGTAGAGCTCCTCCAGTTCTGGTTGATTTTAGCACACAATATTAATCCAGGTGCGCGTGTCCCAAGCATCTGATCCCAAGTGTCTGATTGAAGGAAGGCAAACAAATAACAAATTCTTTATTTCCCCCCATTTATTATTTAATTCTGGGTCTTATTTATTAATTGGGATATCAATATTAACAACCCACCCCAGGCTGTGGGAAATGGTGAGGAGTCTGAGAGTGCAAGGTGAGAGTTGAGAGCTTCCAGCCTTGATGTGTCCTTATTTATGAGGAATATCTGTGGTCTCTCAGCAGGGATAGCAAAGGCTGGTGGAGAGGAAGCTCCCCAGGTTCGTTCCTCTCCCTGACAGCATGACCTGGCACAGATGATTCCATGGTTTTCTGCAAAGACAGCTCCTTTGTCCAGCCTTTGGAGCCGTGCCAAGGAGAAGCCCTGCAGGCATTCTGGTGTTCTGTTCTGCTGCAGGAAAAATTTTTGTGTTTCCACAGTGCTCAGCACAACAGGGCTTTGATCCATGGTTAAGCATTCAGGCTGTGGAATAAATAAGGAATATCCAAGCACTGCTTGTTTTTTTACTGTGGATGATGCCTGTGACCTAAAATCTTATCCAGACTTATGACACAACTGTAATTCCTGTGGCACAAAGTGCCCATTTCCTGACACAACATAGAGGGAAGATGTGAAATTCTTCCCACAGGATATTGTGTCCACTTAAAGTGGTTAAAAACAAGATAAATTCCTGGGGGAGGAAGGGAGGAGCTATTAATATTGGAATATACATCACAAAAATCCCATTTGGTCTGTGTCCAAAGACCCTGGACCATGATGTCCTGCCGTAGGACAAGAATTTTAGGGGAATAGATCACTACATCCCCTTCCCTGGAAGTGTTCAAGGACAGCCTGGATGGGCTTGGAGCAGCCTGGTCCAGGGGAAGGTGTCCCTGCCCATGGATGATGTTGAAGATCCCTTCCATTCCAAACCATTTTGGGATTCAATGATACTCACCCTGTTACAGCTCTTCTTATGCACATTCTCTCATTCCCTGTGAATATTTGATGTCAGTTTACAGGGACTTGATCCTGACCCTGTCCTGATGTTCTTATCTAAATCCCTGTGGTCACTCCTGACTTGCAGATGACACAAATCAAACCAAGAGCCAGACTTCCCCATCTCTGGTTTTCCAGGGGGTTTGGGACTACCTCCCCATCCAGACAATGATTCTCGACTCTTTGTAGAGCCTGGTAATCTGATTAAAATTCTGGTGAGCAGTTCTGGGTTATGGGGGATCACAACTCACCTTTTTTATCAAATGAAACAAAGAAGCCAAGATAAATATGTAGACCCAGTAGGCTTCTTCAAAAATTGTTTCTGTGTCTGTAGATGCTTTAGTTCCTTTGATATCTCAGTGCTTTGATATCAAAGAATTGACAAATCCTTTTGCTTTCTGGCCTTGCCCTAATCATTAGGTCTGCTAAGAGGGGATCCTTTGGGATGGATCCACAGAAACAGGTGGAGGGGGTGGGAGATGAAGATTTTCATACAAAATTCGTGAAATCCCAGCACTGGGAGTTGGAATGGGCTCTCCCTTCTCTCAGATGTCTTGAACACTCAGCCACACAATTTTAAAAAAATTAAACCCATCATTAACGTGGATTTTGATGGACAAGTCTGAACAGAAAAGGCCTGAACAAAAAAACCTCACAATAAATTCCATCCTCAACCCAAGTTTTGGGATGACAAGGAGTGAGCAGAAATACCAGGAGAAAGAATATCTCTATAACAAGCCCCAGATGTGCTCAGTGAGGCTTTCCTTGAATTTTTCAAGCTGGATCCACAGGTGGATCCACAGATCTCCTGGAAGATTTCAGTGACTCAGGGAGAGGCTGCCATGGCGAGGAATAACTGAGGAGAGCAGAAGGGAAATTAGAGGCAATGGGACTTGAAAAAATATTTTTTTTTCTTCAGGTAATTCACTGTGAAACAGTTTCATTTCCATTTAAAATGAAAATGTTTTATCCTGCATCTACAGAGACCTAAATTCAAGCATTTCTATCTGGGAATGTATAAATCAGATTTAGGGTTTTTTTCCATTTCTTTTTATTTCAAGATGCCCAAGTAGATATCCTGGCACCCTTAAATCACTGTGACAACCCTTTTGGTGAAGAAAGTTTTCCTGATATCCAGCTATACCTCTCCTGGCACAAACTGAGGCCATTTCCTCTTGTCCTGTTGCTTGTTACTTGGGAGAAAAGACCATACAACCTCATGTCAGGCACTTGTAGAGAGCAATAAGGTCTCCCCTGAGCCTCCTTTTCTCCAGGCTGAGCCCTCCCAGCTCCCTCAGCCACTCCTGGTGCTCCAGAGCCTTCCCCAGCTTCCTTCCCTTCTCTGGACATTCTCGAGCCCCTCAATTTCTTCCTTTTTTGAAATTTTATCACTGTCCCTTTATCTTCCTATCTCTTCCAACCCCAAATTCTCAAAGTTGAACCAAAGACAACCTCCTGCAGTGACAGCTGATGTTCAAGAGAGCCTTAACTGGGATTCCTTGTGGTGTCCCTCTGGTTTTCTGCATTTTTTTTCTTTGTTTGGGTTGGTGGGTTCTTTTGTTTGTTTGTTTGTTTTTTGGGGTTTTTTTCATTGCTACTTCTTCCCTCTTGCCTTGCACCTGCACTGTGGCACTTTGAGAGCTGCAACCTCATCACTCTGTGTTTGTACCACCTCCTGGTCCACTCCTGGAACAACTCAATCCTGTCCCAAAAGAAACTGCTGGGTTTTGGGTTCTTTTTTCTACCTCTGTCAAGATCAGGATTGAAGGCACTTGAAACGATAGTTCACATTCAGGCTCACGTGTTTATTTTTTCGTATCAATGTTACAGTCTCACAGCAGTGAGTTCTGCAGTCTTTCACTAACAAGGCACAAAATTACTGTCTCTTGTTACAACGTCTTTTAAGGCTAAACTATCCAATTAAGAAATGACACCTAATTATTTTCACTTTTAACCCAATAACTGATCATTTGAAGTCTGTAATGCGGACTTTTTTGTCCAATTAAAAAATACCATCCAAACCCATGAAGAAGAAGGTGAAGAAGAACAACCAGCCACCACCCTAAAACCTCCATCTTGCCCCACATATATTAAACCTTAAACTCTAAGTCTTGTCTCACTCCATGCAGTAATATTGCACACTTCTAATCAAACCACACCCGTAATCCCAGTGCTACCATTCAATTTTGGAAGCCTCTACCACAGCCTCAGGTCAAATATAGTATTTTCACGTGGGTATGTGCCCTTCAGCACAGAAAGTTTGAAATTCTCAGCATCCAGGATTCCAACAAGAAGCCACCATGGTGCCAGAGCATCCAAGCCTCTCCTGCAGAACACGGTGATCCCAGCTTCCCATCCACGTGGATCACACAGGTTTGGAGTCCTTCACCAGGAGGTCCCATCTGTTGCTGGCACTGTGAGAAGGAACAGGGCTCTGCTCCTCATCACAGCCCGTCTCTGAGGGTGCAAAATTATCCTCTCACAGATGCATCAAACTCAACCAGGAACACTCCAGGCTATGGACCTAAAAATGACTTTAAAATGGTCTTGTGACTCAAACTCAGTGCTGGGAAAGGAGGAGGAATGCAGAGATATTTTTTTTCCTCTATATTTTAACAACCCCAGTTTAGTCAGAGATTTTATATAAGTTAAATATCACTATTACTAAATGAAGCAAGAGGTCGGAGATTAAATCTGCATTTGCACTTAAGGACGATTTTATAATTTGTCTTTTGCAATATTTTTAGTTTGGGCAGGATGGAAAGTGAAAATAAAAGTCAGTTTGACATGGATGACTGAAATGATAAGGGGAAAGTCCTTCCTGATCTGACCAGATCTGATGCCTGATCCAACAAACCTTTTTCCATAGCCTTGGGAGCACCAAGAGCTATCATCCTTGATGACCCCATTCTCAAATTCATCTTCCCTTCCATGCTTTCCCAGGCTTCCCCTCTGACATCACTTGGTGTTTCTAGAAGGCAAAATCTGAGCAAATTGTCCCAAAAGTTATTTCCAAATTATTATATTATTACTTTTATTAAAATTTTCTCTTTTTGTATGTGTGTTTAAATGTATGGAAATGCTTAAGGAAAGCTCTGCATAGATTCACGGGATGGTTTATCTTGGAAAGGACCTTAAAGATCATCCCATTCAAACCCCCTGCCATGGACAGGGACACCCTCCATTATTCCAAGTTGCTCCAAGACCATCCACCCTGGCTTTGAAGATTATTTCTCAGGAATAATGAATAACCAACCCAGCCTGGATATTTCAGACATTTTTGTCTTTAAAAATAATGCAAAGCAGTAAAATAAAACATGTTAAATGATTTAAAGCCTTTATTTGGTTTAAATGATTGCCATTTGTATCTCCAAGCAGTGCTACACTGTGGAAGTAATTCCGGCTGCATCCCAGGAACAGGCAAACACCTCTTTGCTGTGAGTTATCTTAGGTGACATTCCGTAAACACTCAGCAATCCATCAGATCCCTGTAATACATTGGTTGCTCAGCACAGGCTTTTTGTGAAAAATAATGAAAGAAAGGAGTGTTTGGAGTGATTTGAAAAGCCGTGAGTGTTTCCTAGCAATACAAAAAGAGGGATTAGATAGCTTGGAAAGTCTTGCTTTGCTTGCTGAGAGCTGTTCAAACTGCTGGAATGACACGGGGGCCTAAATATGAGTCCAAAGATAGAATTTCAGCAAAGGTGATGCTGTCTCCATCTCTTATTTCCAGGGATTTCCACCTCAGAAAATGGTGAGGACACACTCACAGCATCAGCAGCAAGTCCAGCTTGGTGCTTTCCCACCTCCCAGCCATGAAAATCTCTTCCATACTGAGCTGTAGGAATGTGGATCTCATCCACAAGAGAAGGAGAGCCGTGACCCAACTGCAGCTGCTCTCCTGCCCAGGGTTCCAAAGCTGGATATACAGAGGAGCTGCACCTCTGGCATTTTGGATCTCAGGGTGAGAAAGTGCTCCTGATGCTCTGAGAAACAGCTTGGCTTTGTAGAGAGCCATAAAATAATGGAATGGTTTGGGTTGGAAGGGACTTTAAAATCATCTCATTCCACCCCTCTGCCATGGGCAGGGCCACCTTCTACTAGACTGCTGCAAGTCCTGTCCAAGTCAGCTTTGAACACTTCCAGAGATGCAGCATCCACAATTTCTCCGGGCAATCTGCAGCCCAACCTTCCAGCCCAGCCAGCTCCACTGGGAGCAGTCACACTGCTAAAATTGAGAGGAGATGGTTCACTATAAACCCCCAGAAATTACTCCCCTAAGTGACAAGAGGCAAGTCCTGTTCCAGTCAGAATTTTGGGACAAAGGCCTCTTCTGAAGCAGAAATTTCTTTATTCCAAGTGTGCTTTCCCTCTGCCACAGATGAGCTTTCTCAGCATCATGGAAATGAGAAGGCCTCGAGTCTCTTTTCCTCTCTTCTTTGAGGGCTTGGATAAAATCTCTTCAGACAGATTTTTCTTATCTCCTTCTCCAGTAATATGGAAATCTAGGGCCTTGGAGCAGATGGAAATCCTTTAATAGCTGGGGAGCATTTGCAATGCTGGAATTATCCAGCCAGGATTTTTAGAGTCCTCAGCTTTAACCACTGCTTGTGGTTCCATGCAAATTTAAAATCCCAAGCGCAGCTCTGCCTTTTTCTGACACTTCCTGACCAGTATTTTTACAGCCTGGAAACATCAGCTTGGATTGAGGCTGGGATTGAGGAGCCGTCAGGAGGAAAAACCTTTCCCATGGAAGGATTGCAACCTGAACATAGCCAAGGAGTGTGGGTATTGTCAATTCTTTTGCTTCTTTTTATTTCAATCCTCACACAGGGCAGCACTAATGTCAAGTTTTTTTTCTTCTTTTTTGTTAAGGTCAGGATTAAATTGTGAGACAGTATTTCTTGTTCCAACTCAGATATTTATTAGTTCTCATTTATACTACAGTCTCACAAGCTGTGAGTTCTACAGTACTTCTCTCTAATAAGGAAAAAACGGAGCCATATCTCTCTCTCTACAAGGCCTTTTAAGGATAAACTGTCTAATTAAGAAATGACACCTAAATTATTTTTACTTTTAACCTCATAACTGCTCATGTTCCGCAATGCAGAATTTTAAACTAATTATACAATACTACTTAAACTTATGAAGAAGAAGGTGAAGAAGGTAAAGAAGAAGGACTAACTTCTTCTCTAGAACTTTCATCTTGCTTTATATATACTACTATATTTTAAAACTTTAAACTCTTACATTTTTTACTATGTGATATTACACACTTTTATTCAAACTACACACCCATAATCCCAGATCTATTATTTAATTTTGGAAGCCTTCTCCACGGCCTCAGGTCAAATGCAGCATTGTCTTGTGGGTCAGTGTCTGTCAGCACAGAAAGTCTGAAATTCTCAGCAGCCAGGGTTCCAACAGGGTGTCATTGTTTCCCAGGCAGGAAGGCTGCAAATGTCCTGCAGCAGATCAGGGACAGCTGGAATGGGAGTCAACCCAACTCCAGCCGTGTCAGGGGCTGCATTAAAGGACCTGAGACCAGCTGGGTGAGGGAGGAGATTCTCCTGCTCACTCTGGAGGTGCCCCACATGGAGCACAGCATCCATCCCTGAGGTATTCAACAGCAGAGGGATGTGGAGCTGCTGGAGCAAGTCCAGAGGAGCCCTGGAGATGACAGGACAAGGGGGAATGGTTTCCCACTGCCAGAGGGCAGGGACAGATGGGATATTGGGAAGGAACTCTTGGCTGTGAGGGTGGAGAGGCCCTGTCCCAGGTTTCCCAGAGAAGCTGTGGCTGCCCCATGGAAGTGTCCAAGGCCAGGTTGGATGGAGCTTGGATCAACCTGTTCTAGCGTAAGGCATCCCTGCCTGCAGCAGGATCTTAGAACAAGATGATCTTTTAGATCCCTTCCAACACAAACTATTTTGTGACTCTGACTTTCTGGGAACACGACGTTCAGCTGGCCCCGTTTCCAGCAGTGTGAAATTTTTCCATCAGGAGCTCTGTTTTTTTTCTCCCCGTGAGGAACTCAGAGGGCTGTTGGAAAGTTGCTTTGGCTTAGTCTTCAGCTGTTGCCTTGAAATAAATGAGCAACCCAGGACCAACTCTAAATCCAGGACTATCTTCACCTGGGACTGAGTGTGGCCTTCAGCTGGATTTCATTGTCTGGTGTCAATGGAGATAAGAAATATGAACTTTTATCATTGTGGACTTGGGCCCTGATATGTTGAGCCATGGACCAGGACAGGTCTGGTGCAGTCCCCTAGGTCCTTGTGCTACCTCAAGGTTTTAGCTTTTATATTTTTCAGATTCTGTTCTGCTTTATTGTGTGGGTCTGGGCTTCATATTTAGGGGATGGTGAGCTCTTCACAGAGTAGGGAGACAAAACAATTCCTTCTCTAGCTGGGGACCAAGGACAAATGATTCAAATTTCAGGCCCGGGAGTATAAACAACATGGACTGAAGAGAGAAAAACAAGAAGGATGGGACTGCATAGGCTAAAGCTGTAATTGGACAATTAACCCAAATATGCAAATGGACCAGAACTTATAAAAGTGTGAGACCCCATGACTGGTCATGCATTTTGTGACCATTTTGGGTTCATCTTGTGTGTAGCCCTGTCTGGGTTTTTTTACTTCCCAATATGTATCCATTGAGGCTTTCTAATAAATCCCTATTTTATCCTTTAACTTTATTCTTTAACTCTGTCCAGTCTCTGTTCTAGGGCAGCCTTCACAAGGCATCACCTGGAGCAGCCAGAGCAGCTCAGATCTGAGCTATTCCAGGAAAGATCCCAAGTGGGAGGACAGGGGGGCTGAGCATCCCACTGCCAGTCCCAGCCTCCCACTGTGGCATCACTGATGAGACCCATCTGTTCCTCTGAAATGTGGTGCCCTTTGCTCCTCTCCTTGGACCAGCCCATGCCTTTTTCCATCCATCCCGTACCAACACAATTCTCACATTTTGCCAAAAACTTTCACTCTCACAGGGATTTTTCCCTACCTTGTCAAAAATTCAGGCTGACTCAGCTCCTGTTCCAGCAGGAGTTTTCTCTGTCTCCCAGCCTTTCCCTCGGCTTTGCCTCTGAGCAGGTGACAGCGGCGACTTGTTCCGAGAGAAATCATGCTGTTGACAAAATGTTTTATTCAGACAGTGACAGACACAGAAAGGCCGGGGGGTGTTGTTGGTTGTCAAGTTAAGCAGCCCTTTCACTGCAGCTCTTAACACCTATTATGGTTGCCAGGCGCTGAGCAAGCTCTCAGATGATCCCGCATCGTGGAGATGGCAAAAAATGGACTTGACAGCTCCAGGGTGGCTCTGTTACATCTGTTAGTGGAGCTTGGGAAGTTGGTGCAGGTTGCTGAGCCACGGGACTGCTCATCCAGCAAGGAATAAATGCTCCAAAGGCTCTCCATCTCTGGAAAATTGTTTCATGGTTGTGCTACACTGCTGGATAAGCACAGTTTCTTTAATTTTTGAAGGTTGGAAGAGTCAGGGATGTTCTGCTTGGAGAAGAGAAGACTTCAGGAAGGTCTTAGAGCCCTTTCCAGTGCTTAAAAGGGCTCCTAAAAAGCAGGACAGGGCCTTTGGATAAGGACATGCAGTGATAGGAGAAGGGGAATAGCCTTAAGCTGAAGGAGGGTAGATTTATATTGTATATTAGGAAGAAATTCTTCCCTGTGAGGGTGGTGAGGCCCTGGCACAGGTATCCCAGAGAAATGCCCCATCCCTGGAAGTGTCCTAGGCCAGGTTGGATGGGGCCTGGAGAAACCTGGGATAGTGGAAGATGTCCCTGGCCAAGGCAGGGGGGTGGAACAGGATGCTTTTTAAGATCCCTTCCAAACAAAAAAATCCTTAAAGAACATCCAGTTTCAGCTCCCTGCTATGGGCAGGGACGCCTTCCATGAGACCACAGTGCTCCAAACCCTGTCCAATCTGGCCTTGAACACTTTCAGTGCAGGGGAACTTGGGAGAAATTACCCAGGCAAGGAACACCACCAATTCACTCTGCTGTCCACGAATAAACACATTCCCAGTGATCCCAGATGTATTCCCAATGTTGTAACTTCTCTGAAAGCAAGCAGATTTTGACAGTCACAAGCTTTTAGCAAATAAAAGAAAATGGGAATGAGTTCCTTGGGGACTGTGTTAGAACTGTATTAATTAACATGGGAACAATTATATCTCTCTGTCCACTGTGAGCTCCTGTTACAAGCAAATATTTTTCTTGTAAAATATTTTTCTTGATTCTGTTGTAATGACAGAAATTTGCTGTCCTGCAGGCAGGTGTATTCAGTAGGATTTATTTCCAGTAGGGATCCCAGAGATCAGCTTCCTAGAAACTTCTTAATAAGTTCTTCAGCTCTTTATTAAATAGGACTGATATTTTCCTGGGTTTATACTTTGCTGCCATCATCTGTGCTTTTCTCACATTGCATCCTGCTTCCCACAGCAGAGACCAAATTCCTCTCCAAATTGTTTTCCCTACTGCTAGAGAGGACATTATTGATTTGTCACCTTTCTAGGACAGCACTATCACCAATTCCACAGGGGATGGGAGCACCAGCGTCTGCTTTGGGCAGTGCCCACCCCACTGATTGGCAGGACACAGATGGGATGGGAGCTGGGAGGATCCTTCAGAGCAGCTGTGAAAAATCCCCACAGACCAGATTTACCCACTGCCATCTCAATTATTCCACAGTGGGAATGTTTTTTCTAGCACAAATTTTCGTGGAACAGCCCAGAGACGGCCAAAGTCAAACTCACTGCAAGGACAAGTCAGGGCAGGGCTTGTGGCTGTAAATTAATTGACTTCTGGCTGTTTCATTCATTAGTTCAGCC
Source organism: Passer montanus (assembly GCF_014805655.1). Taxonomy (NCBI): domain Eukaryota; kingdom Metazoa; phylum Chordata; class Aves; order Passeriformes; family Passeridae; genus Passer; species Passer montanus. The sequence continues at coordinate 729,591 of NW_024356506.1, read as the reverse complement.
AGAGGATGTGCAGCGAGTAAGGCTTTGCTCTCTGTAGCACATAAAGAGTTTTCCCACCTCTCTTCTAATGGTTTCCTCAATAAAAGCCAGTGATTCACCCAGGCCCAGAGTGGATTTTACCTATGTCACATCTGGGATGCAACATCAGAGCTAGGAGCAGCTGTCATTCAAAAAGTGACTCCTTGAACCAAGGAGTGTCCAGCTCTGAGTTATTAGTATCAGACCCAATGCCAAGCAGCACAGAAAATATCAAATTTCCACAGGGATCAGCCCAAGAGCCTTTTCTGGGGAGAAATATGAGAGGCTTCTTAAAAAAATGAGTAGTAAAGAAACATGCACTTAAAGGAGCTGCTGAATTCAGTGCAGGACTTCAGAGCTAATCCAACGTTGTCCAAATAAAAGGGACAACCAGGCACAGGGAGGAAACAGCTGGATTCCCTTTTCCTGCAGCTGTTTCTTCCCAGTAATCAAAACTAAAACTGAAATCAGCCAAAAATGTAGCAATATAAACCACTTTGAAACATCTCACTGGACAGCACAGCCATGGTACTGAGTTTGTGAGGAACCAGTTTTCATCCTCTCCCAGTTATTGTTGAGAAAATTCATGGATGAAGACTAATTCTGGATAAATCTTTTATTTCTAGAGAAAACACGGGAGGAAAAAAATAATCTGTGGTCAATTGTCCTCTAAGCTCCTGCTGGGAGAGGAGTCCAAGGAAGGAAGAGAAAGGGAGAGGAGAAGGGAAAAGAAAAAAGGAGAAGGAAGAGAAGGAGGAGGAGAAGGGGAAGAGGGAGAGAAGAGAAAAAAAGGGGAAGGGGAAAGAGAAGGAGAAAGAGGAAGGAAAGGGGGAAGAGGGAAATGGAGGAGAAGGGGGAAAGGGAGGGAAAAGGAAAAAGGGAAAGAAGAAAAAAGGAAAAAGGGAAAGAAGGAAAAAAGGAAAAGAGAAGAGAAGGAGAAGGAGAAGGAGAAGGAGAAGGAGGAGGAGAAAGGGGAGAAAGGAGAAGGAGGAGGAGAACAAGAACAAAAAGGACAACAAGGACAAAAGAAGAAGAAGAACAAGAACAAGAAGAACAAGAAGAAGACGAAGAAGAACAAGAAGAAGACAAGAAGAACAAGAACAAGAACTCCCTCCCTCACTCCCCCAAAGTCCTTCCCAACCAGGAATATTCCCCTTTCATTCCATTCTCTCAGTGCCTGATCCCCGTCACTGCCAAGGGCAAGTTCTCAGCTTTCACCTTCCCTCAGTCCCTGGGAGAAGCTGGACTTTGCAGTCACAGCTTTTGCCACCCCGTAGAAGTTCCTGATGGGGAGCTTGAACTCATTGATTTCCAGAAAAAGCTTTTGGAAAAGAAAAATGAGGTGTCACTATCTAGCAGGGAATGGAGAAGCACTTCCTGACCCTCCCCATACATTAATTTTCCAAGCTCAAATGCCACCTATCCAGCATCTTAAAAGTACCCTCAGGACCCACTAATTTAAGTAATGTGTGTCTGTAGTGTGACCTTGCAAGGAGATGAGGACTTAATGTCCCACTGTTGTGTTTGGCGGATGCAACTTCCCAGTACCTGCTTTTTTGCTCAACACTGTTAAAATACGAACCAATTATTTGTTATGAAAATTTGATAACATTTTAATGATCAAAAAATAAATCCCATCTGTTTGATTCTCCCCAAGAGGAAGAGGAAAAGATTCATTAATAGAAATACATGGCATTTCTATGGGAAAAAATAACTTTATTTATGTAACTAAGGGAAACCACATGAAATTAAAGATGATAAAAATTCAGCAGGATAACATAAAAACAATCCTAGAATCCTATTTATAATTTGAATTGTTCCAGTGGGAATCCTGGGGTTGGAGTTGTTAGAAAGCAGCAGAAGAGCACCAAATGTCATTTATCCCAGGAAGTCAAAGGTACAAGAAAGAGACATTTGAGTACCCACAAGCTGTGGGCAATGGATGGATCAGGAAATCATGGAATCATGGAATGGTTGGATTGGAAGGGATCTAAAAAATCAGCACATTCCACACCTATGCCATGGGCAGAGACAACTTTCACTTTGCCAGGTTGCTCCAAGTCCCATCCAACCTGGCCTAGGACACTTCCAGAGATGGGGCAGCCACAGCTTCTCTGGGAAACCTGGGACAGGGCCTCACCACCCTCACAGCCAAGAATTCCTTCCCAATATCCCATTTATCCCTCCCCTCTGGCAGTGAGAAACTATTCCCCCTTGTCCTGTCCCTCCATCCCTTGTCCAAAGTCCCTCTCCAGCTCTCCTGGAGCCCCTTCAGGCACTGGAAAAGTTCTGAAGTCTCCCTGGAGCCTTCTCTTCTCCAGGCTGTACATTCCCAGCTGGACTTTCTTTGTTCTCATCCACTCAGGGTTGTCCTCTGGAACCCAACCCTGGAGGTCACTCCTGAAATTACCCACTTTCTTCTGAGTTTCCAAGTCAGTGCCTTGCCAGACTTTGGGTTCTGGCTCACTCATAGTCTGCAGTAATTTTGTCACAAGAAAAAAAAAAGAAAATCTTTAGATTTTCTTTGAGATTAATCATCTGATTATTCGTCTTTGCCACTGGTCCTGAATCTTTAAACTGGGAAGAAAGAAAAGAACCAAATTAAAATCCAAGAATCCTAAATCATTTATGGCATACAAAGGCAGCATTATGGTTTTGCAGGTGAAAAATCTCCCAAAATAATCAGCTTCAGCTCTCCTGCCACCAGCAACCCTGGCAGCCACAACCTTCAGAACCAGGCAGTGACCTAAAGAGGATTCCCCCTTTCCCAAGGGTCAGTGACTCCCACAGGGACACCCATGATTTCTTCTTGGCAAAGAGGGAAGAACCTTTCCACCTATTTTGCACACAGAATAATTTTGGTTATTTACTGTCACACATGAACAGGGGGTTTTGCTCTTTTTAAAGCAGATTCTTCTCTTGGACCTCATCTCCTTTGATCCCTTGGCAAAATAACCTTTCCTGGGTTTTTCCTTTTCCTATGCTAGATTTAACTAGCTGGTGTGAACCCATTTGTCAGCCTCTCCTGTCTCCACTGCAATGTCTGAATGCAAATGAACAAATTATTCCAGTTCATTTCTCATGGAAGTAACAGGTACCTCTCAGAGAACATCATGTACAAGAGTTAATCAAGAGAGACCAGAAGAACAGAAAAAAAAAAGGGAATTATTTTTTTATGGTTTTTTTCTTGAGGTCTGAGGGATGTGACATGAGATCAACAGAGAAAGAATTCTGGATTGGTTTGGGTTGGAAGGGACCTAAAAATAATCCAATTCCATCCCCTGCCATGGTCAGGGACATCTTCCACTATCCCAGGTTGCTCCAAGCCCCACCCAACCTGGCCTTGGACACTTCCAGGAATGGGACATCCACAATTTCTCTGGAAAACCTGGGCCAGGGAGTCACCACTCTCACAGGGAGGAATGTCTCTCCAGTTTCCCACCCAACCTTTTCTTCTTTCTTTTAAAACCATTCCCCTTGTCCTGTCTGTCTATGTAAAAAGTCACTCTTTTTTTTTCTTTTTTTTTTTAATCTCCCTTTAATTAATCCCAAGGAAAATTTGTTCAGAAGAAATAAACCATGATGTGGATTGGAACAAAACTGGCAACTTGGAAGTGACTTAGTTAAAAGTGGACCAGACTTTCTGATTACTGGGAAATTCCAGAACTCACTGGATTTTTCCGTTTTGAAATTGAACAGCCCCTGAAATGCTGAAAACTTTGAACAAAGGCACCAGAACAGAATACTTCAGCTGAAAGCAAAGGTTTGTTTCAGTGACATCAGAACACAGTGTTTTTCTTTCTGAGGTTTATTTCTGTGTTGGCTTTTTTTTTTTCCTTTTGGTTCTTAAAATAAACTTTTCAGATAAAAGAACGGGATAAATTCCAAACAGGCAATTTCAGATGAAGGACTGAAACATTCTGTCCTTTTCAACATTGTAAAGAAATTTTTCAATACCTGACATTTGTTGCTGAAAATGGTGTTCATTCTGTTGTTTGACTTTGACTGGAGCAGAATTTCACTTCATCCTGAAGTCTGCTGAAGATTTTCTGCTCCACACTAAAAATATGATCTCACTCTAACCTCCCACCTCCTTCCTTTGCTTTCTTACACTTGACAGCTCCAAACTTTTGGAAAGTATTTGATGATCCAGGCTGGATGGGGCTCTGAGTAACCTGGTCTAGTGGAAGTTGTCTCTGCCAATGGCTGGGGATTGAGACAGGATGATCTTTAAGGTCCCTTCCACCCTAAACCAGTCTATGATTTTATGACTGATCCTGAAAATACATTTTATTCATGGAGCTCAGATCTCCACTGGTCTTCATCTGCCACTTCCCATCATGTCTGTGTACATTTAGACACTCCCTAATCTGCATCATCTGCCTGCTTAAGGCATTGATTGAAAAAACAAAATTAAATTAAACCAGAAAATTACCAAAAAAAGGGAGAGGGGGGGAAAGTGTAGCAGTTAAAAACAGGAGCCTTTGTGTTGTGAAGATAAAGCACCAAGGCTAAAATTCCCTCCTTGTGATGGGAAAAGGATGCAGATTTAAAGAGGTGGTGAATGGAAATGCTGTATTTTCCTTAGGGGATACTCAGCAGGGGACTGTGATCCATAGATCTCCCTTTGGCACCAGAGAGAGGCTGTAATTTCCAAGCACAGAGCAGAGCTCAGGACATCTGCAAGGAGGTCTTGCCTTGTTCAGGGTCGTGTGTTGAGTTATGGCCCATCCAGCACCTCATCCAACCCCATGAGGGCTGCAGAGACTCATGGAGGCCACCTGGGAATTTGTGTGGAGAGATTTTACACCAATCTGAGCTGACAGCAGAGCTCAGCCCAGGTTTAGGCAGCAGGGCATTGTCCCAAGTCCCTGGGTGTGTTTTAAAGCCAAGGGGACAATCACCAATCCATGACAAAATGAAGCATTCTGGGCAAGCTGCTTGAAAGACAGGAGGTTTAAATGGGATGTGAAGAAGAAATTCTTCCCTGTGAGTGTGGGGACACCTTGGGCCAGGTTTCTCAGAGAAGCTGTGGCTGCCTCATCCCTGGAAGTGTCTAAGGCCAGGCTGGACAGGGCTTGGAGCACCCTGGGATAGTGGAAGGTGTCCCTGCCCATGGAAAGGGACGTCTTCCACTATCCCAGGCTGACCCAAGGTCCTTTCCAACCCAAACCAATCCAGGATTCTCTAACACAGGAATCTTATTTGGGGTGAGATCCACCCAGCCCTGATCACTTCTGGATTCTTCTTCACTGACTGTACTCAAAGGAAAACACCCAAATTAGATGACTCTGCTTATCACCCTCTCTCCTGGTATCCAAGGTGCTCACAGGGGTACAAGGAGCAAAACCTGGCTCCAAACTCCAGAATCAGAGGCTGACAAAGTGAGCTGTCCTCACAGGATCAGGGTCCTGACAAGTTATATCAGGCCTTGCATCATTCACCAGATCCTCATGGGAATTGAAAGCTCAGATGACTCCTGGTGGCAAATCACAGAATCCCAGAATGATTTAGGTTGCAAGGGACCTTTAAAGATCATCTCACTCCAAGCCCCTACCATGGGCCAACTTTCCACGAGACCAGGTCACTCAGAACCCCGTGAGTTTTTTTTGCTTTCCTTGTTTTGTTTTCTTTTCTCAGCCTTCCAGCTCCCAAAGGGTCTTGCCCAGTGAAGGGAAGGAGAAAAAAATCCCTCAGAGGTCTGGGACATGGTGGTGATAGTGAAAACAGCACTGACATCCATGTCTTATATTGAAAACATCACATCCCAAGACAATGAATAAAGGAGAACATGAATCCAGCATTGAATTTGAGTCTGTTTGATGCAGACTTTGTCTCCATGGTAGAGTTTCTGGGGTCCCCTGTGCAGGGAAGGAACTGGACTTTGATGATCCTTGTGGGTCCCTTCCAACTCAAGATATTCCACAATTCTATGATTCCATCAGCTGCTGGAAATGCAGAAAAACCTCTCTGAAGTGACATTGTGCAGTAATTGTTCATCTGGTTTAACCCTGCCAATTTCTCATGACCTGCAGTTAAATATTCCAGCACCTCGAGTTCATTACAGCTTTCCTACTAATTATATCTCCTTGCAGACCTCCTACCAGCTAAATCTCAGGAGCTGGAAGCACTCAAACTTGTAATTTTTTTTTCCATCCTACCTTTCTTTGGATTTCCTCTGAAATTTTCTTTCTGCTTCTGTGCACAAGCCCTTAAAGTCATTCCCACGCTCTGAAGTCCGACTCCCACTTGCTGCCTCAACCCAGATTCAAAGTTTTCTCCTGTTGCTTTCTCCAGCAAATTCTAGTTTAACTCAGTGCTCAGATCAGTTTGTGACAGGCCTTGACAATTGTGAGGGAGAAGGGAAAGAAAAAGAAGAAACTAAGAGAGGAGGAAAAAGAAAAGAATTCTTGTAAAGATTAGTTTCTCAAGGGGGAACTAAAAACAAAAAAAAAAACAAACCTCACTCTGGAGGGAAAGTTTAATTAAAAAGAGCAGAGTTTTTAATTACCAGGGAAATCTACTTGAATGATTCATTTGCATAATCCCGAAGGCAGTGGGAGAACAGGCAGGAACAAGATAAGCTTTCTTTACAATCCTTCTCTTGCTTTTCCCTATCTCTCAAAAAGTGACTCTGATCCTTCACTGCTCCCCTCTCTCCTTCCCTGCTGCATTGTTCATACATCTGATGGCACGTTCTGCCCTCAGGCTACTCCTGCTTGTTTGGCTTTTCCTTTGTTCTGGGATGATCCATTGTGGTACAAATCCTGCACCTTTCCACTTTTTGGAGTTGTCCAGGGGTGATGAACCCATCCCTGCCATCTTCTCTGGCAGTATCCAAACCCTGCTGAATTGGCTGAGCACCTGTGAGTGGTGAGTGTCACCAAGAGTGTGAGAACAGAGAGAAATTTGGCAGCAGAGGAGGTGGCCAGGAGGCCAAATCACCTCGAGGCAGCTCTGGAGGTCAGCAAAGGAAGAACCATTAACCCAGCACAGACAAAACCAAATCCCCAAATGTTACACCCACACATCTTTCAAATCCCTCCAGGTATGGTGATTCAGCCACTTCCCTGGGCAGCCTGTTCCAGGGCTTGACAACCATTTTGGTGGAGCATTTTTTTTCCGAATCACAGCAACATTTAGATTGGAAAAGCCCTCTAAGATCATCGAATCCAACTGTTCCCCCAGCACAGCCGAGCCCACCACCCAGTCACTTCCTCAAGTGTCACATCTCCACATCTTTTAAGTCCCTCCAAGTATGGTGATTCAGCCACTTCCCTGGGCAGCCTGTTCCAGGGCTTGACAACCATGTTGGTGAAGAATTTTTTTCCCAATCACAATATTATTTAGATTGGAAAAGCCCTCTAAGATCATTGAATCCAACTGTTCCCCCAGCACAGCCAAGCCCACCACTCAGTCATGTTCCCAAGTGTCACATCTCCACATCTTTAAATCCCTCAAGGTATGGTGATTCAGCCACTTCCCTGGGCAGCCTGTTCCAGGGCTTGACAACCATGTTGGTGAAGCATTTTTTTCCCAATCACAATATTATTTAGATTGGAAAAGCCCTCTAAGATCATTGAATCCAACTGTTCCCCCAGCACAGCCAAGCCCACCACTCAGTCACATCCCCAAGTGTCACATCTCCACATCTTTAAATCCCTCAAGGTGTGGTGACTCAGCCACTTCCCTGGGCAGCCTGGCAACCGTTTTGGGAATAAGTTTTCCCTAATAACCAATCCAAACCTCCCCTGGGGCACCCTGGGGCCATTTCCTTTTGTCCCATCACTTGTTACTTGGGAGAAGGGACAAACACGTGGTCAGTGGTCAGCCCTACCCTGTCCAATCCTCCTCTGGAAAATGAAAATGAGGCTTGAAATGAGCTTTTATCTCCAAGTGTCACAATTCACATGCTTTTTATCTATGTTATTGACTTGCTACCCCTTGAAAGGCTCATTCCTTTCCAACATATTGGAATTCAAGGACAAAAGCTTCACGCACTGCCCTGCCACTGATAAAATGTCACCTTGTCTCTTCACACACACCTGGCCTGCACCCCTCTGATTTCAGGGGGTTGTGGTCCAGCAAATCAGCAGATGGGAAAAGCCATTTTATATCCCAAGTGGGGAGGGATTGTCTTGTGGATGGAGCAATGTCTCCCTCATCCCCAAGGCACACAAGGAGCCCTGGCTATTTTTACCTGCCTGTAGAGAGCCAATTCCATCAAAAGAGGGACATGTGAGCTCTCCCCACCCGGCCATGGTCACGTTCACCACAGCCCAGTGCTCGGGGGAGTGGAGAACGCCACGCTGCCCTCAGAGCTCCTCCAGACAAGCCTGGATTTGAGTGGGAGCACAGAAATCAATATCCAGCCGGGAGAGGTGCTCAGCTCTCCTGGATCACAGCACTTCGCCCCTGCATCACAGCACTTCGCCCCTGCATGACCCCTTTTCTCCCTCAATGCCTGCTGAGCTGCCCGGTCCCTCCCCTGGTCTGGGAGCTTTGCAGCACTTGAAAAGGTCTTTTGTTTGTGCTGCTTTTGAGCCTCAGAAGCGAGAAAATTGATGGGAACAGCGCGGTCATCCGACCTTTCCAGACCTCCTGACATCCTTGGCATGAACACGTGTTTGGGATGCTGGGAACCAGGATGGGTCAGAAGACAACAACCCGTGTCTGGACCTGAAGTGTGAGAGAGGAAAAAACCAGACAGTTTAAGAAACACAGACAGGAGAAAATATATGTCCTAAAATAAAGGAAATTTTAAAGATACAGAGAGGAGCAGGGAATAAATACTGTTTAGCTGGATGCAGGGAGACCACATGTGTCCAAATCAGGATGTCACCATGGAGCAATTATCCCTCCAGCCCTCCCTGACCCACAGGATGGAGGTGTGGGGAGTGCCAGCTTGATGGCTGTGATTTTAGCCTGATGGATGGGATGTGGAGCACGGATTTTTCATGTTTAATTAAGCTGAGGGGGTGACAGGCAGCACAGGAAACCTCCAGAAAATTGATTTTTTCTTACATATCCACCCACACAGGAGCTGTGTTGTGTGCAGATGCCTGGAGAGTGTATTTTGGGGGATTTTCCTGTGTTTTCTTTGTCTGCTGAACTTGAAACCAGGCAAGGTTTGAGAAAATACCTAATGCTTCTTCAAAAATTAATGTAGTATCTACATTTAAATTATATTTTGGGTCTATTTTAGGTTTTTCAGGGATGCTCCATCCCTCAAAGTGTTCTGGGAGCAACGTGGTCTAGTGGAAGGTTCCCTGTCCATGACAGGGTAGAACAAATTGAGCTTTCAGGTCCCTTCCAACCCAAACTACTCTGTGATTCTATGATTTCATAGTAAATTTTATATTAAATACAAATATTCATACTCCCAACCTTCACTCCCTCTTGAGACCACTCCTAATAACCAATCCCAGTTTGACCCAGCATGGAAAAGGCAAAAAATGGGGAAACAAGGGAAACTTCACCTGCCTGGAAAATATCAGCTGCCAGAGTGCACTGCACCTGGAAAAGTATTTTAGGGACATCAGATCCTACACCCAGAAGCAGATGCTGGAAGTGAACTGGTGTTAATTTCTGTGGAAAATCAGGGATGAGAGTCCAGAGGGGAGTTGAGCAAGTTGTTAATGGTTTAGAGGCCACTGCCCATCCTCCCAAAGCCCCAGAGCTACAGCTCGGGTACCAGAGCTCAGGTTTTGGTTCTCCAAGGTCATTCCACAACCCTCCCAGTCCAGTATGATCCAAAATTCACCCAAATCTATCTCCCTGTGACTTTTTGTGTCTTGCCAGCTCTTCCTTTCTTTCTGTACTCCCTACAGTACAGACAAGAACTCTCCTCTCAGAGACATTTCACCAAGCAACTCACACATTAAAGCCTTCAAACTCCTTTTCACGAAATCCCAGAATGGTTTAGGTTGGAAAGGACATTAAAAATCATCTCATTCCACCCCTCTGCCACAGGCAGGGAAACCTTCCACTAGACCAAGTTGTTCCTGTCCAGCCTGGCATGGAACAATTCCTGGGATGGCACAGCCACAGTTTCTTTGACCAAAAAATTCCATTTCCTGTTCTGGGTCAGTGAAGAAGATGAACAGGTACAAGGGATAAGACAAACACCTCCTAAGGTGTATCCCATATATTCCATTTCCCTGGGAAACCAGTCTGGAAATGCAGCTAGCCATGAGTGATGCTTTGTAATGAAGTGAGTGAGTGGTTAATCACATGAATTGAAATAAAACAATTTCAAAAAAGCCCCCACCAAGCTATTTCTTGGAGGCTCAGCACTCAGGAGTGCAGATTTTTGGATTTACTGATCTCTGGGTGGCTCCCTGTTCTGCCACTCCTGACATCAAACCTCATCTCCAGTGCCCCGGAGATAAAAAAATCCCTCTGTGGAGTTAAATAGGAGAAAATTTATTGGGCATGTCCTGGGGTGGCCCTTTCCCTGTCACGGGCCAGCTGTGCTCTTAACAAGCCCCTGCAGAATTTCCAGCAGCTGATCTGTGCTCTCACATCCTCCTGCACTCCACTGAGCTCAGACTGCAGCAGTTTAGCAGAGAAACACTGAACGCGTAGAAAAGGGCCTTAAAGGTCGTCAAAAATTCTCATGCATCCTCCACTGGGCAAAACACAGCTGCAATCACCTCCAAGAGTGCCCACAAATGGGATTTTGGGAACTCCTATCAGTTCAGGACAGTCAAACAGAAATATCCCAGCTTTATCCTGGGAGAATTGGGCAGGGAAGCCCAAAGGAAGACCTTTTCTTGTATATCAGCAAAAAAATAAGCCCAAATTTGAGACAGCTAAATAGCATCTTTCATGGAATTAAGGGGAATTTCTAAGCAGGAACTCAGCACTCCCTGCTCTTCACTCAGGATTTGGCTTTCCAGGAGTGTTTTCCTCATGGGAACAGGGAGCAGAGCAAGGGCCTCACCTCTGAGTGTTCACTCAGTTGCTAAATCATGGAATGGTTTGGGTTGGAAGGGGCCTTAAATATCTTTTAGTCCCATAACCTACTAAATAAATAAATAAAGCTCATCAGAGTGCCACAGTTCAGGCAAGAAGATCCATGAAAGTCTCAAGCTGATGTCATGTGGGACAGGAGAAATGAGATGGCAATTATCAGCTGGTGATGGCAATTATCAGCTGGTGATGGCAATTATCAGTTTCTAAGCCTGAGAATCAATTCTACACAAAATTGTAGGAAAAAAAATATAAAAAAAAGAAGCTAAATGATGCAATCAATAAAGAACCAGAGGGTCAGAACACAATTAATGTCAGTCAAAGTGCTTTATGGAAGGGAGCCTTGTCAAGCCAGCCTGATTATGTTTCTGAGGAGACAAAAGATTGGTGATACTGGGAACAGCCTCAGTGTGAGATTTTTCTAACAGGTTTGATTTATTTCCAACAGTCATATTAAAAGAAAAAAAAAAACAAACAAGAAGAGTAATATAAATATCAAATCAATTAGAAGGTCGTCAAATAACAGATCTAAGGAAGAACTTGTCAATGGAAAATCATGCTGATGGAGGTTCTGCAAGAAGTTTTCAGCATCGTTGTCAGTGATTTGGGAAGAAGAATAAAATCACTGCTGACAGCATTTCTAAAAGGGAGTAATATAAATATCAAATCAATTAAAAGGTCATCAAATAACAGATCTAAGGAAGAACTTGTCAATGGAAAATCATGCTGATGCAGGTTCTCCAAGAAGTTTTCAGCATTGTTGTCAGTGATTTGAGAAGAAGAATAAAATCACTGCTGACAGCATTTCTAAAAGGTGATTATTGCCTCTGAGTAGGGCACAGGGATTCTACAGAGAGAATTGGAATTTTGGGGGAAACTGCACCAAGATGAACGATGATTGCCTCTGAGTAGGGCAGAGAATTGGAATTTTGGGGGAAACTGCACCAAGATGAGTCAAGTCAGTCCACCTGAATGCAAAATTTTGCATTCAGAACCAAGAAATGAGGCTCAATTTATCCAAATTCATTCCAGTTCCTGGAGGGAGCTGACAAGGAAAATGAGGAGAGACCATTTACTGGAGTGTTGATTGACAAGACAAGGGGGAATGGCTTCAAACTGACTGCGTGTGGATTTAGATTGGATATCAGGAAGAAATCCAGGATAGTGAGGCCCTGGCACAGGTTTTCCAGAGAAGCTGTGGATGCCCCAACCCTGGAAGTGTACAAGGCCAGGTTGGATGGGGCTTGGAGCAACCTGGGGTGGTGGAAGTTGTCTCTGCCCATGGAAGGGAGTTGGAACAAGATGATCTTGAAGGTCTTTTCCAACCCAAACCGTTGTCTCTGCCCATGGCAGGGAGCTGGAACAACATGATCTTGAAGGTCTTTTCCAACCCAAACCGTTCCATGGTTCTCCCAAAACCAAAGCTAATTAAGGAAATTTTCAGGAAGATAAGGCAATAAAATGCAGAGTCGAAATATTACCTGTGGATTTTTCTAGGAAAATTCTGCCTCCTGTTTGTTTCTTCTCATGGTACAAAACTCACATTTAAACTTGTGAGGGACCAGATCTCAATTGCCCAAGGACTCTTCACATTCAAATCTTTGCTATCACCTTCCTTTCTATTTTCTATCCCAAAGCAGATGCTCAGGACGCTTTTCTGAGTGGGTTCTTTCACTCCAGGACATTTTCCTGTGTGTATTCCTCTGTTTCATCACAAGCAAAATTGTTACTTCACAGAAGGTCCACGTGTCACTTATCTTCCAAAGTTCAGGGTGAAGAAATAAAGTGCACAGTGCTCGTTTGTGCTCTATTTAACTTCCAGTGAAGTGATGATGATGATGATGCCTCAAAGCTGCCTCCCAAGAGTCATCCTCAGCCCCTGAGCCAAGTGCCAGCCAGGAACAGAAATCTCCAGGAAAGGAGCAGACAAACATTGTCTTTTATAGCTTGGAAACAGCTGTTCCTGCCTTCAGGCCCACACACTCAGGACTCACTGACCTGTTTACCCAGCCCTTGGTTTCTGGTTTATATCCCCGTGTCTGCTGATAATTGATGCATTTCTAATTGTTATTTAAACTCAGTTAAAGTGAATATTGGTAATTAATTATCTCTTGCTTTGCTGAAATAATTGTACTGCAGTAGAAATAGTGAAAGTGGAGGCAAATTATGCAAATTCTTTAGTGTGAGTGATTAGGCAGGGGGGTTGTTTCATTTTTATTTTGTTCTAGGAGGCTTTTTGAGGATTTTTTTGAGCTTGTTGCTTTTTTGCTCCCTGCACTGAACTTTCTGAACCTCTAAAAACACCAACCTGGCATCTTTTCTTCAAACAGCTTTGCAAAGAGGATAAAGATGGAAATAAAGAGACATATGGTGCACATGAGCCTAATTCATGCAAAGTTGCTCATCCTGGGCAGATGGAAATGGATGTTTGAGTGCCTTGGCTGGAAAGATGCCTTAAAACTCACCTTCTTTTTATTTTCCCTTTGTCATCAGCCTGGCTAATGAGCAGCTCCAAGGCAAGTTTTCTTGCTTCTCAGACTCCTGTGCAAATTAGTTTTGCAGCTGTGTGTCTTCCTTGCCCCTCTTCTCCTGAGTTTGGATGACAGATTTATTTCTTGAGTGCCAGCAGATGCAAAGCACACCTAAAAATTCCCAGTGTTTATGAGGAAGGGGTTTATCTGGTCTGGAAGACAAAGGGAAAGGAGAGACAAAAATGTGTTTGGGACTTCCTCCCTACCCAATGGGATCTGCAAAACTCACTTATGCTTCTCTTTTTCCTCCTTGCATGTCTTAATATCCTGTCTTAAAACATGAGCCTGCCCTAGGCACAGCTCATGTCAAATCATTGACTGCCTGGAGCTTGGGGGAATTCGTAAGAGGTTCATCACTTTGTTCTCTTATTTTTCCTTTTTTTTTTTTTTTTAATCTGCTCTCTTTTTTCACTCATCCTTCTTCCATTGCATCACTGGTCCATCAGACATTGATCTTCATATAAAGGTGCAAAGTGAGTCAACAGGCTCCTGCCACATTTTATTAAGCAGCTTTCCACTGGGAATCAAAAGACATTGGATAAAAGAGAGAGTGGCCAGTATCCTGAAATAACATCCCCCCAAACCCTTCTCTGAGAGTGTCAGCAAGACTCTGGATTTTAAGACCCCGAAGCAGTTCAAGACTTGAGAAGGATCAGATGGTGTCTGGTTGTATAAATCTAAATCCCTGATGGCTTTTAGACTGAAAAGGAGCAGGTTTAGATTGGATACAAGAGGAATTCTTCCCTGATTTGTTCTTTGTTCACTTTGTTCTCTTCTTTTTCCTTTTTTTTTTTTAATCCGCTCTCTTTTTTCTCTCATCCTTCTTCCATTGCATCACTGGTCCATCAGACATTGATCTTCATATAAAGGTGCAAAGTGAGTCAACAGGCTTTCACTCATCCTTCTTCCATTGCATCACTGGTCCATCAGACATTGATCTTCATATAAAGGTGCAAAGTGAGTCAACAGGCTCCTGCCACATTTTATTAAGCAGCTTTCCACTGGGAATCAAAAGACATTGGATAAAAGAGAGAGTGGCCAGTATCCTGAAATAACATCCCCCCAAACCCTTCTCTGAGAGTGTCAGCAAGACTCTGGATTTTAAGACCCCGAAGCAGTTCAAGACTTGAGAAGGATCAGATGGTGTCTGGTTGTATAAATCTAAATCCCTGATGGCTTTTAGACTGAAAAGGAGCAGGTTTAGATTGGATACAAGAGGAATTCTTCCCTGAGGGTGGTGAGGCCCTGGCACAGTTGTCCAGAGAAGCATCCAAGGCCGGACTGGATGGGATTTGGAGCAACCTGGAATAGTGAAGATGGCCCTGGCCATGGCAGGGGATTGGAATGAGATGAATTCGAAGGTCCATTCAAACCCAAACCACGATTCCATGGTCTTTAACCACAGCAGTTCAGATAACTGGATAGGACTTTGAGGAACCAAATCCCTCAAGGAGTAAATACTTTCCTGCTTTATCTACAGCTCATAATTTTATGTATTTTCCTCTATTTAGAGGCCTAAAGGTATTTGGTGACCAACTTGTGCAAACAGGATTTCATGGAATCATAGTTGGAAAGGACTCACAAGGATCATCAAGTCCAACTTCTGGCCCTGCACAGACAAGCCCAAGAATCTCAACTTGTGGCTGAAGTGTTGCCCAAACACTTGCTGAACTCCTTTTCCCTCTGGTGAAAAAGAATAAGTCAAATTATTAATAAATCAATAAATGTGGGGTTTTTTAGAATATAAGATATTCAATGGAATATTAAACCAAATACTAAACCCTGATCAGTTTAGTGGAAAAGTTTCAACATTTTCTACAAATCCCAGCACTGTTTTTATGGTTTGTCCTCCACCGCAGATGTCCTCACTCCAAAGCTCCTTGGATTTTTCAGGAATGGGATTGTGGAGCTCATTCTTCTCCTGTTGTTTTGGGGTTTTTTTTCCCCATCCTTTTGAAATTCAGGGGAAAAGCATTTCCTAAAGGCAAGCACAGCTAGAATTTCCACTACAGGGTGGGAAAAACTAAGGAATTTATAGAGAGGAGTTTGTGCACAAGGCAGATCCTCTGGGATTGAGTTGGAGGCAGTGAATTCTTCACCATTAATGTCCTTATTTTCTCAAACTCTCAAACCAATGCAAATCCCTTTCCCACAGCTGGAGTTTGGAAAATGTGGAACACGGCAGCAGCTCCTTGACCGTCCTTCAGGATGTGGCTTGTTGCAGCCGCAGTTGTCATCTGCACTTGAGGGAGAAGATGATGGATTTGTTCATCAGCTTCATAATTCTGATGTTATTGAAATTACACCTGCAAAAAAAGAGAGCTGAGTTAGGAGTTTATGCCTTTGAGCCATTCACAAGCTCCTTGAGCTGACACAGTTCTGCTGAAATTCCTCCCAGCTCCCATATTTTGCATGGATTTGTCTATGTAACGTAGAAAAAGATGTAAAAGATATCCTCAAGTGCCATATTCACACTTTTTATGAACACTTCCAGGGATGGTGAGTTCACCACTTCCCCGGGCATCTCGTTCCAAAGCCTGACAACCCTTTTCATGAAGGACTTTTTTCCTAATACCCAATTAAAACCTCCCCTGAATAAAATCTGAGTCATTTGCACACCTGAATTTTGAAATGCTGTACCAGCTTCTCCCAAAGTTCAAAGGCGAAGGAAGTAGATATTTTTTCCCCACAGAAGTTTCATTTTTGGTCCTGCACCTTATGCCTTGAAAAGCCACGGCTCCCTGCTGACCAAGGGGGCAAAGGCAGAGTAAATAATTCCATGATAAAGAGCAGAGAATGAGAAGAACTCTTTAGGAAAATTGCAGAATAAAGGGGAAAAAGCCTCACAGACAATGGGAGATTTTCAATACAGCTCTTAAAAGACATCCACCATCTTCCTTCAATCTGTCTCCTCTTCAGAGTGGTTATTTCAGCACACAATCATGGAATTATTAAGGTTGGAAAAGACCCCTGGGATCACTAAGTCTAACCCATCACCTTGTCAACAAGACAGTGAGTGCCACATGGAGTCATTTATTAAACACCTCCAGGGATGGGGACTCCACCACCTCCCTGGGCAGCCCTTTTCAATGTTTAACAATGCTTTCCATGAAGAAATTCCTCCTGGGAATTGCATCCTGAACTCCGCCAAGAGATCTAAAACACAACCAAATATTTGTGGGTTTGAGGAGATCCAACAGTGAAAAATATTTTTTTAAGTTGATACTTAAAAAATGTTGAAGTTGGGCTTTAAACAGATCAGGACAAGTGGGAAGGGCAGCCAAAACTTTGAAAACGCCAAATGAAATGGAGCCAAGAGGAAAACTTAAGGCACTGGAATTACCCACATGGCTTGGGAATTTTCAATTTGTTCTTTGCATTTCCCAGGAAAATAAATATTTTCTTCCTGTGTTTTTAAGGGTTTAAATAAATGTTGGGCCTAACTTGGACTCACATGGAGTTATTTAGGGAACATCATCATCGTGCCTTTGCTCTGGGCTGAGGGGCTCCCTAAGTCCAGGTGATGCACAGCAAGGGCTCATGTGGGATAACTCCATCCTGTGCTTGAGCTTTAATCCTTAGGAATGGAAGATTTTCCCAACAAGATGTTACACGTGCAACTGTACCAGGAGTTTGAGCAGATCAAACCATTACAAACCCTCTTTATTCCCAGCTCCAAAGCCTTCAGTTTCTCTCCGATCTGCCTTTGGTTTGAGCAAACACACAAGGTTTGTCCTTGGAGCTGGAAACATTCCCTGCCTTCCCAGTCATTTAGTGTGAGCTGGTATTCAAGGTTATTTTGACTTTCTTCTTTTTGATGATAAATTGGAGAGAATGCTGTTGATGGAGAAACCTCTTTGTCTGGGTACAATAAAGGAAAGAGCTCTTGGCTGCCATTTGCCCTCTGGCATTTTTCAGTGGTAGAAAACAAGAAAGAGAAACGAGCGCAGCCTTTGGATTGGAGCAAATCCTCATCTTCCAATGGAAGCTGCTTCCCTTTGTTCAACTTTTCAACTTTTGCCAGGGGGTGAATGTGACAGCTTGTTCCTTTTCTTTCCCACCTGAGATTTCCTTGAAGAATGGCTCGTGGCTGCTCCTTGGAGCCCCTGGTTAAAGATAAATGTGGTTTGCAGAGGCAATTTGGATTCTGGCAGCCCTGCTGCAGGGAGGGCTCAGTGCCCTCTCTGTGTCTCCAGCTGGTTTTCCCTTTTGGGACATTCCACACAACACAAGTGGGATAATCCCACACCGTGCCAGTGCTACTCCAGCTTGTAATCATAGGGATACAGGATGTGCAAAGCCAGTGCTCCCCTATTTGGAGTCGTGTTGGAAAATAATTGCAGTAATTCTCCATCCCAGGAAAGGTTAATTATTGCTGTATCCCCTTCTGCACCTCCAATTTTCTTCTTCAGCATCAGGAAAACAAAGTAATCCTTATGGGAATTAAAGGTGTTTTGGTCCCCAGTGGAGCAAACAGTTTCCTGGTCCTGCTTTGAGTTTGTGGGATTATTCCTTGGAGAGTAACTTTTCAGGGTCAGACCTAGAGTTGAGCAGAAGAAATAGCCTTTGGAAATCACACAGTGTTGTACCTCCCATGAGAATTCCCAGGCCTGGAGATAGATCTGGAACATACGTGATGAAGAGCAGCTGAGGGAGTTGGGGATGCTCAGCCTGGAAAAACAGAGGATCAGGGGGGATTTTATCACTCTCTCCAACTCCCTGACAGGAAGGTGCAGCCAGGTGGGAGTTGGTCTCTTCTCACAGGGAACAAACAGGACAAGGGGAAACAGCCTCAAGTTTCAGGTTCAGGTTGGATATTAGGGAACATTTCTTCACTGGAAGAGTGGGTAAGCATTGGAACAGGACCCTCAGGATAGTGGTGGAGTCACTACTGCTGGAAGTGCTTGGAAAAGGAGTAGACCTGGCACTTTGCCATGTGTTTTATTTGGTATGGTCAAAGGTTGGACTTGATGAATTTGGAGGTCTTTTCCAACCTCAACTATTTCATGATTTCCTATCCCACAACACCAATTTCTCATTAAACAGAGCACTGCATTATTTTCCCTCACAGTTCCTCTCAGTGTTAATAAAATGGTTTGAGTTCATCCTGTATTTTCTTTTTAATCCCTTTTTTTTCTTTTACATTTCAATTTTACCCTCCATGTCTCTGCCTGAAAGAACAGTTTGCAGCCCCAACAGAAGAGAAGGGTGGGGATTCACCAAACTCTCTGAGCACTTTGCTGAAGTGTTTATTATCCCCAAACCCAGTTTTGCTCCTAATGAATTCCTGTGCCACATATCCAAATGCCAGCCATGCTTCCAGGGAATCAGTCTGCCATCCATCACTGCTTAATCTGTCCTTAATGGGCAGCAGATGAGGAGCAGCCACCAGGAGAAGAAGGGACATTAATGGGACAGCAGAGATAAAATGGGGGAGGGAAGCTGAAAAGCCTCATTAAGTACATGGGCAGCCCAAGGAGAGTTTTCTTTTAATATCTCTGCTTTCTGTCAAGGCTGGATCATCTCTCACAGTGAGGTTTCAAGTCACCCAAATATGCTCAGATTTTGTGAGGAAAGGCTTTGGGTTTTTTTTTGGTTTTTTTTTTTTTTTTGTTATAGCTGAGGAATATTTGTGCAGCCATAAAAGAAAGGAATATTTTATAGCCTTTATTAAAAAAGGCTGTACTTGAGATAAAAGACAGGACAGCAGACGATGCCAAATGACTTGGCAAGCCCTGAAGCTGTTCCAAGTCTGGTCACTGCAAAGCTTTGCTAAATTGAGCGGGGGAAAGTTTCAAATCTGGAGTTTTTCCTGCTGCAGGTAAAGATTTATTGGGTGTTAAATATCTGCTCAGTGCTGGAGCTCACTCTGACCCAAAGCCATCCATGCTTTTATGGGCCAAAGGAGGGAAAGGGATGGTTCTGCCTCACTTTTCCTTACTAGATTTCCAGTTCCATCACCTGATTTCGACCTCTCTCACATCTCCCAGATTGCTCCAAGCCCTGTCTAACCTGGCCTTGGACAATTCCAGGGGTGGGGCAGCCACAGCTTCTTTGGGAAACCTGTGCCAAGGCCTCACCACCCTCACAGGGAAGAATTTCTTCATAATATCCAATCTACTTTCTCGTTTACTCTGAACCTGTTCCATGCTCAGCCTTTTATCCAAGGCATTCCAGAGAGGCTGAGGAAAAAGCAGGGCTGTAGGATGATAACTCTGATTGTGCCCAACAGTCTGACAAAGTCTGACCTTCCCATTTTCCCCTTTCCTCAGGTGATTTTCCTTCCTAGCGGCAGAATTGCACCAACTCTTCTCAACTGGTTTTAGATGGTGCAACCTGTGCCTTGGGTGGGTTTATTCAGGTCTAAGCTTTCCTTTTGGGAGTCTGTGGCCCAGAGTATTGAGTGGCCAGTTTCCATATGCTAAATATTTTTATGGGTGGGTTTTTTGGTGTGTTTTGTTGGGGTTTTTAATGTTTTTATGGCTTGGATTTGGGTTTTGTTTTATTTTGTTTTGTTTTATTGGTTGGGGTTTTTTTTTGGTTTTGTTTTATGCAATTTTTGCCATGTTAAATACAAGTCAACACATACATGAGAAGAAAAATAGAATCAAAAAGTAAAACTGCTTCTGTTGGAGTCATTACCAGGCAACAGCTCCAATTCCACAGATGGTCCCAGTGGTTCCAAGTGTTTAATTCTGATCCCTTAGGAGTTCATCTCTCTGATGAACAGGAAGAGAACATCTTTCTGGCCCTCCAGGTCCTGGGCTCATTTTGATTTCCCACCTTTGGCTTTCCCTTCACAATTCCTGGTTCTCCAGCGAGACATAAATTCTCCAAAGCCATTTTCTCCCCTTCCTGATACTTTAGTTCTGTTTCTTTCTGATTTATCCCCACCAAACAAATTCAATATCCAGGATCCAGGCCAAAGAATCACATTCTGAGGCCATTTTCTTCCCTTCCTAATATTTTTGCTTCCTGTATTATTGAAAATGGTTCAGAATACTGTCTCACTTCCTAATTTTTTTTAAATTTTATTTATTTTGAGGTAATTTGATTAGCAAAGTATTTTTCCCTCTCTCTTTTTTTTTTTTTTTTTTTTTTTTTTTTTTTTTTTTTTTTTTTTCCCTTCCTAATATTTTTGCTTCCTGTATTATTGAAAATGGTTCAGAATACTGTCCCACTTCCTGATTTTTTAAAAATTTATTTATTTTGAGGTAATCTGATTAGCAAAGTATTTTTCCCTCTTTTTTTTTTTTTTTTTGGTTGGATAAGGGTCTTAAATGTCCTGTCTGGAATCACAGCCAGGGTCAAGGAGAGGAGGAAAAGACATTTAATTATATCTTACTGGCCAAACTACAGCATCAACCTCCTAAATAAAAAGATTAAACCCATAAACAATACCATTTGTCCATAGAAAGAGCAAATATTGAAGAAAAATTAATGTAATGGTGTTAATAAAGGGAGTGCTGCAATGTTTTCACTGTTATTTTGGGGAATTTTTTCCACCCACAGAGTCTGTGATGTTTTAGAAGTCGACTGATGCCTCTTGAAGATTGGTGGAAGACATTGGTCTGTGTTTATGCTTGTGAATCCCCACACACAAAAACAAAAACAACAAACAAACAAACACAAACAAAAAAACAAACAAAAAACAAACAAAAACCCAAAGAAAAAAATAACAGACAAAAAAAAATAAACAAAAAAACAACCAAACAAAAAAACCCAAACAAAAAGAAACCAAAAAGCACTTCATTGTTTTGTCCCAAAACTTTTCATCCAGAATTAGCTGCAAATGCATGAGATATCTCTTGGCTGACACAAACCCCACCACCAGAAACAATCTGTAGCATTTTTAAATTAAAAGGGAAAATAAACAGATGAAGGAAACACTTTTAAACCCCTCATAATAAAACCTTGTGCGTGTTTATACTAAAGCACACAAACAAAAAACAAACAAAAACCCAAAGAAAAAAATAACAGACAAAAAAAAATAAACAAAAAAACAACCAAACAAAAAAACCCAAACAAAAAGAAACCAAAAAGCACTTCATTGTTTTGTCCCAAAACTTTTCATCCAGAATTAGCTGCAAATGCATGAGATATCTCTTGGCTGACACAAACCCCACCACCAGAAACAATCTGTAGCATTTTTAAATTAAAAGGGAAAATAAACAGATGAAGGAAACACTTTTAAACCCCTCATAATAAAACCTTGTGCGTGTTTATACTAAAGTGCTCAAAATCCTTGGTTAAAAGAAAGGTTAAAAATGCTGCTGGAGCAGAATGGAAGCCCAGATTTGAAGTGATTAAAGCTTCACGACATAATTGTCTGTGCAGGGATGGTTCGGGGAGGATGGGGGTTGCTGGGGCATCACTTGAACTCTCCAAATTGACCCTCAGAGAAGGGAAAAGAATTGACATTAGAGCAAAATCCTGTGGCTGGACATCTGCAGACCTGAAGGCTCTTCCTGGCCGTTTGCCCTCCTTGATGGAAAGAAATGGTCTCAGTTGTGAGCTGTCACTTCCCATTAAAGCAACTTTCTTCTACTTCTCTGAGCACCAGAGAGGGGAAACAACAAAAACAAAATCAGAGAATTGTCTGAACATCCCTCGGGCCATTGGTAAGAGCCTTTCACTAACCAGGGCCAGCTGGCTGCCAAATCAACCCTTCCCATTGCTGTGTGGAGGAAGGAGCAGGGTCATTTGAAACAGATCTTTCCAGAACAGTGGCTCCCTGTGGAACAGGCTGGAAGGTGCTGGATAAACGTGGTTTTGGATGCAGCCTCCCTGTGGATTTCCAGGAGATCCTCCTTTGCTTGACAAACTCCCTGCAGTTTGACATCTGGATTAAATTCCTGCTGAGCTGTGTGGGGTCAGCTGTGTCAGAGGAATGTGCTGGTGGCCATGGAGAAAGGAAAAGCTCTCACCCATGTGTGTGAGGCTGAAATAATCCACAAACCCTCAGCTGAGGTTGCCCTCACCCATATTCAGACAGAACAGGAGGGGATGCTCTTGCTGTGCCAGAATTTGAGTGTTTCAGAGTATTTCCAAAACGTTGTTATGGCTGGGCCTTACCGGAGGATCTATGAAAAGCTTCTCCAAATTTGATTTCTGTCTGTACAGTCAGACCTAGATGTAGCCAGGCTGCATTTTAAATGCATTTCTGTCACTTAGGTGGTTTTTTTGTTTTTTTTTTTCAAGGGTTTTTTTGTTTGTTTTGGGGTTTTTTCCCCCAGTTCTGCACCTTCTGCCCTAAAATGGAGGGGAAATTCAATCATGGAATCACAAATGGTTTGAGTTGGAAGGGACCTCCAAGATCATCTTGTTCCAACCGTTCCATGGGCAGGGACACCCCCTGGACCAGGTTGCTCCAAGCCCCATCCAACCTGGCCTTGGACACTTCCAGGGATGGGACAACCCCAATTTTTCAGTCTGAGATGTCTAAGACAACGTGATCCCTCCCAACCCAAACCATTTCAGCTTTCTGACTCACTGACAAATAAATACTGACTAAACCTATCTGGGGGACCTTCTTTGTCTACAAATGCCTCAAAAATCACAGCTAAAACTCTCCCCTTCTGAGCCTCTGGAGTTTTTTTTCTCCCAGCCTTTTTCATTGTTACCTGGATTTTCCAGTCCCTGGAACACAGAGCAGGTTGCTTCTGGACCTCAGCCATGGATTTCTGCCTAGACCACAGCCTCAGCAGCACGTTAATGAAATTCCAACGTTAAATGACAACCATTAGGCCTGGGCATAGAGGAGCAGGCTGCAAATAAAAGCAGGGGTTTATTGTGCAGAGTGATTTCATTGTGCAGAGCGAGTTATTTAATTAATATTTAAAAAACACCTCAAGATTCCATCAATTAACAGAAACGAGGATGTACAAATTACCTATAATTATTATTGCCTCCATAATCAGGGAACAGATTTTCCCTCTCTTTCTGAGACATTTGGGTAAGGAGCTAATGAGGGGATTCCACTTCAGGTGTGCTGAGCTTCAGCACTTAATTTTGCCGGGTGAGTGATAAACGGCTCTGAATTATTCCTCACTCTCTTAGCCATAAACCTTTTAACAGCTTCAATTTTTTACAAACCATAGACCCTGCATTACAGCCACCACTCCACTCAGCTCAACTCCTTGTGCTGCTTAATATCCTATAAAACAGCCCTCCTAAAGAACATTTCCATGGAAACAGTCCATTAAAAATGAATTTTATAGCTTATGTTTTCTATAAATGGACAGCTCATTTAATGGCCTTTTGCTATTACACTTTGCCAGAGCCGCTTCAAATTTAGCTGTATTTAATTATTTTATCATTTGAAACAGCACCTTTTTTATTATTATTTTACTTTATTGCCATTGCAAAATTTCAGCCTGGTTCAATGGGCTCTGGGGTATTTTGGAGCACAAAGGAGGTGAAAATTAAGAATCACATCCCACACACAAACTGTAATAAAGTAAGGTTTGTGCACTGATTTAAGCATTTCAGGGTATCCAAGTTCTGTGAATTTTATCCCCAAATCAGTTCTCTTTTCACTTAAAAGTGCAAAAATGTGCTATTCAGTAGAACAAGAGGATGGATCAGCCTGCAGATATTTTTTTCGTGTCAAGATGACTTCCCAAAGCGAAGTTTGGGATTGCCTTTATCTCAATCTCTTGAAACTCTCCGAAAATAAAGCAGAGACATATTTGCAATGAAACCCAGAATCTGAAAGAAAAAAAAAAAAATTGTGTCAGCACTTTGCTGTTATCTGGACTCCTCAGGAACTGGATACATTTGTGGTGGATTGTACAGTTTACCAGTGCTCTCCCAAGGGAATTCTTGGCCAGGGCTGTGGCTGTGGCTCAATTTCTTGAGAGCTCAGCAGCCTAAGAAAGTTCCTGCAGTGTCACAGGCTCTTATTCATCAACAAGCATCAACATCAACATTTTTCAGCTGGCATTATAATCTCCTTAAGGGAACTCGAGCTGGCTTTTGCTGAGCTTTATTCATCAAAATCTCCTGGAATCTGTTGCCTTTTTCTAAATAGATGCCATTTTTTCTTGAGTTCATCTCTCAGATTTTGCATTTGTGCTGAGAAGTCCATAATGCCCACATGGAAACCTTTGGTGTGGCCAAAGGTTTTACGTGGGGTCTCACACGTTTCTTTATGCCCAGTCCTGGTGATGCCTTCCAGAAGAGCAAAACTGAGGATCTGAGGACTCTGGACCCATGAAATTTAGCTCCAGAGAATCATGGAGTCACAGAATGGTTTGTGTTGGAAGGGACCTTCAAGATGATCTCATTCCACCATGGAAACCATGGGCATTAACTCTGGACCCATGAAATTTAGCTCCAGAAGAATCATGGAGTCACAGAATGGTTTGTGTTGGAAGGGACCTTCAAGATGATCTCATTCCAACCCCTGCCATGAGCAGGGACGACTTCCACTATCCCAGGTTGATCCAAGCTTCATCCAACCTGGCCTTGGACACTTCCAGGGATGGGACAGCCACAGCTTCTCTGGGAAACCCGTACCTGGGCCTCCCCACCCTCACAGGGAAGAATTTCTTCCTAATATCTCATCTAACCATGCCCTCTGGGAGTGTGAAGCCATTCCCTTGTCCTGCTACTCCATCCCTTGTCCAAAATCTCCTTCTAAGTCTTTGGAGCCTCTTTAGGCACTGGAAGGGACCCTGAGGTCTCCCTGAAACCTTCTCTTCTCCAGGTGAATATTCCCATCTCCCTCAGCCTGGCTCCAGAGCAGAGGGGCTCCAGTCCTCAGATCTTTGTGGCCTCTTCTGGACTCATTCCAACAGGTCCACGCCTTCACCCATTCTCTGTGCTTGTGCTCCAGCTCCCTGAGCAGCCTGGTGGCTTCCATGGGACTTTTTCCAGTTTTTCAATGGGTTTCACTTCCCTCAGAAAAAAAAAAAAATCTCCCAGAGAAGGAAAACTGCCAGGTCCCTGAAAACTCCCCAGTGCACACAGCTGCTGAAGAGTCTGCTCTGTGCTCCTGTCTCCTTACCTGTGCCCTTTCACCAGGCTGGGATTTCTATTGGAAAACCCTGTCATAAAGCTGGATATGGCTTGATCCCCAGCAGGGCAGCTCCAGTCTCCAGATGTCTGCAGTAATTCTCCAAGGAACAATCATGAATGCACTGCCACAGATCCAAATCCCCAGAAAATTCCCCCAGAGTCAGGACCTGTTACCAGAAGCTTTACTTCTTACTCTTTTCTATTGTTTTCTTTTTAATTCTTATTCTTTGTTTTTTCTTTTTTCTCTTAAATGAGTCAGCACAGGCTATGATCCCACACTCAGAGTAAGGTATACCAAGAGGGAAGCGAGACAATCTCCTCCTTTCCCAGTGACATGTTTTACAAAATAAAAAGCTTGGATCCTGCTGAACATGCCTGGATGACCAACTTCTGGAATTAAAAAGCTCTCAGAGATTTAACAGCCAGCCAGTGTTAAATTTTGCTTCCTTTTAACCATGAAAACGTCAACGGAGCCTGACTAACAAGGGACAATTAACTGGAAAACAATTTGAGTACGAAAAGATGCTGTGAGCAGTTATAGAAATATTCTCCATAATATCTTAAAATAATATTCATCCATGCTTAATAAATACCTGAACATTCCCCTCTGGCCTTCAGCATGCAGATCAAGGAATCTTTATCGTGATCAACTAACATTAAAGTATTATTGAAAACTCTGTATGGTTCTATGAAGCTTCTTCCTGGAAGTTTGAGTAGCAAAGTTTGATACCAACCACAATTCCATATCCATAAATCTTCACTCCTGAGCCTTTCAGCTTTGGCTCTAGAAGGTCTTCCCAGTTTCCATGTCTAATATCTTGCTAAAACAAATCTGTCTCTCAAATATATCCCATGTTCTATCTGTGGAAATGCTCAAGGCCAAGTTAGCTGGCGTTTGGAATAACCTGATCTGGTAGAAGATGTCCCTGCCCGTGGCAGGAGTATTGCAATAAGATGATCTCCAAGTATTTTCCAACACAAACCATCCTGAGATTCTTTGATTCCTAAAGGAAACTCTTTGCCCCATGACCAGCAGCATTTTCCCTCTGGAAATGCAAAATGAGCAGGTGTATTTCAGCTTCTCCAGCTGCTTAGGAAATCTACCCTTGCTGCCAAATAAACAGATATCCTGAGTTCTCTTCCAGTCTACCTGCCTGGCTGTTTTCACCATGAGCAGGGAGTAATTCTGAGGGAATACTGACCTTCTGACAATTGTCCTGTTTCAGTCCTCAGGGCCTCAGCTGCCTCTGGAATTTCCATGCAGATAATTTCAACATGTTGTTCTGCTACCCTGTCATTATTTCCAAGATGAAATTCAAATGTGAGTGTGGTTTGGTTAAAAATTTCAAGGCCGTGGTTTTGAGCATGGATCTTTTGCAAAAAGTCTGGGAATTAGGAAGAATTTAATCATGAAAGGGTTGTCAGGCATTGGAAAGGGTTGTTCAGGGAGGTGGCCAAGTCCCCATGCCTCGAGGTGTCCAAGGATGTGACACTCAGTGCTCTGGGCTGGGTGACAAGGTGGAGATGAGTCACATGTTGGATTCCATGATCTTGGAGATCTTTTCCAGCTGAAACAATTCTGGAATTCTGAAGGGAAACGTAAGAGGAATGTAATGTTGTGAAGAAGCTCATGGAGGACCTGCTGCCATCCCTGATCTCCCACAGAATTCTGGTCTGAGATCATACAGAGAGATTTGCTTCTGGGTAGTTCATACTGAAGTAATAAAGAAATATGGATATTTCAACTTGGTCAAGTGGAAGATGTCCCTGCCCCTGGCAGGGGCATGGAAATAGATGATCTTTAAGGTCCCTTCCAACCTAAACCCTTCTGTGACTCTATGAGCCTCTGGTACAGCATTATTGATTATCAAGTTCATCTTTCTGCAAAAACCTTGTTTCAACATTTTCTGTTTCTTCTCTAGAAAAGTACATAAGAACAGATGATGAGATTTTTAAAGCCTGTTATTTTTTGAGGTATTTCTGAGCTGAAATTTTCCTCCCTCTCATGGCAGCCGTGTCTGACAGTTAATTATATTATCTGCAAAAAAAAATTCCGCTTTGTTTTTGCTCTTATTTCCACTTCCAACCACTGTCTCTCAAACCTCTTGCAAAAACTACCTCCTTCACATCGGTCTGGAACACCTTTTGTTTTTGAGGGCAATTTGGTTGAGTGATATGGGTTTTCCAGACCTCAGGATGTCCCTCAAACCTTCATGTTCTGGTCCAGAACAGGAGGTTACCCCATCCAATCCACCCTGGATAGTCGTGGCTAAATTGCCATGAAAACAACCTTTTGGATGCTCAGATAATGTAGGTAATGCGAATTTGAGCTCAAATCCAACTGACCTGAAGGCTGTTGGTGCCATGTTTAGTTGAGACAGATTCTGCAGTTCATCCCAAGGACTCATCCAGAGTTCACTGGAATATCTTTGTTCAACAAGGTTTGGCACAACTCAGGGTGGGCACTCAAAATTCAGGAATGCGAATTTGAACTCAAATCCAACTGAGCTGGAGGCTGTTGGTGCCATATTTAGTTGAGACAGATTCTGCATTTTATCGCAAGGACTTATCCCAGAATATCTTTGTTCAACAAGGTTTGGCACAGCTCAGGGTGGGCACTCAAAATTCAGGGCTTTTTATGGTTTAGGCAATCTGACAGTATTTTGAAGAGCCAGTGCTGAAGAAGCAGAGAAAGGAAGGAAATAAACTTAATTTGGAGATGAAAAAACTCTGTTAGGACTCAAGGCTACAGGGTTGTATCATCCCACCTCCCCAGGTTTCCCTCATCCACCTCTCCAACCATTTTTCTTATCACTACAGGGACCAAGTACTTCCCAGAGCAATTACACTCTCAGGGTAACATTATTTCTGAGATCTGGGTTTGTTCACTCGGAGAAATAAAAAAGAAACAGCAGATTTAAAAAATGAGGTATTTTAATATTTGGAGATATTCAAAACATGTCCAATCCTTCCTCTCGTGTTTTATCCCCTGAAATCGTGCCTGGTGAAGCTTCAGTGCCACCAACCCCTATTGTTGCAGGCTTCCAAATAATTTTATTTAGGGAAATAAAGTGTAGAAGGTGGTTTGAACGTTAATGATGTGAGATATGAGTTTTTTATGTGTCAAATCCATCTCTGCTTAATGATCTAATTCACTGCAGGCTCCTGGTTAAGGTAGATAATGTGGCCCTCTCAGAACACCACAGGACTAAGTGATACCTCACTTAACAGCTCCCTCAAGTCTGTGTGGTGATGAATAACAAGGATCTGAGTTAGAGAGAGATCAGAAGAGTTTAGGGCACCTCAACCTTCTTCATTTCAATCCTGCTCCTCATGAAAAAGCCTCCCTTGGTGGGAGTGAATATGGATCACATCATCTTAAGGCTGGATGAATCCTTAAGAGTTCTGGGTTTGCTCATCCACTTGGGGAGGAAGAAAACAATCAGATCTGTCTCCAGTAGCACATTTCTGTTTGGATGTGGATTTTGTATTTTCTCCTGGCTGAACAGTGACTGTGACTCACAGCTTACAGTGTCCATCGTCGTGAGAAACAAAGCACAATTTTCATAACTGTGGTGGAAGTTTGGAAGTGAAAAACAAAGTCAAAATAAGGAGACAATGTATCAGGAGTGAAACAGAGCAAGCCCATCTGTCCTCTCTGATCTGCATGGACTTCTATGGTTTGGAATTGGTTTCTTTTAAATGGTAAAATGGGATATTGGGAAGAAATTCCTCCCTAGGAAGGTGAAACCTCTTAGGTTTCCCAGAGAAACCGAGGCTGCCCCATTCCTGGAAGTGTCCAAGGCCAGGCTGGATGGAACTTGGATCAACCTGGGATAGTGGAAGGTGACCCATGTCAGGGGGCAGAATCAGATGATCTTTAAGGTCCTTTCCCTTATGGTCCCAAACCATTCTGGGATTCTATGTGTGATAAATATATTACAGTGTTTGTCACATATGTAAAAAGAGTTGAGTGGACAATTTCTCTTTAATTCTTCTTCAGTTAGCCCCATGCAATCCATACCCACATTCCCTCCCATCACAGCTGGCTCAGGCCCAGCCAGGACAATGTACATCTACTTCCAGAGTAAAAACCACAGAATCATGGATTCATTAAGGTTGGAAAAGACCTCCAGGATCATCCATTCCAACCTTTGACTGAGCACCACCATGTTCACTAAGCCATGTAGTGAAGTGCCACATCCACTCATTTTTGAGTACTTCCAGGGATGGTGATTCCAGCATTTCACTGGACAACCTGTTCCAGTTCCTAACCATTCTTTCAATGAAAAAAAAAAAATCAGGATATCTGTCGGAACCTAAGACATCCCTCTGGATGCCTCAAAACCCTGGCAGGGGGGTCAGACATCCTGGCAGGAAACCAAAGACACTTGGGAATTTGATTTCAACCCATGGATCAAATTACCAACTTTATATGAAGAATTACAAGTCACAAAAGTTTAAGTAGCATAACACCAGTTGTCACAGGGTGAAAGATGGACTTTTGAAGAATTTTACTATGTGGGTCTAAGGGGACAAAATGGAGGGATTTGGGTGTTGTCCTGTCCTTCTTCCTTCTTCTTCCTAGCCTCCATCTTCTTGGTGATGGTGGCACTTTGGGATTGGTTTAGAATAGAAAGTCACTGTCTAACATAGGTGATAGGTATTGAAACATAATTGTAAATATCAAATACATGGTTTGTAGTATAAAAGACAACAACAGCCCTGTGGGCGGGGAGTGTGCCTCAGACTGACCTGCTGAACAGACCTTGGCAGGCCAGACAGAAAATGTTTTAGATAAAATAATAATAAACAACCTTGAGAACGACAGCTGAAGACTTCTGATTTCTTCCCGGAGAGCTAGGTTGGGGAAAAGAGACTTTTTTTAACACACCTTGGGATCTCACAACCAGAGAGGGAAACCCGAGAGATATCCAACCTGGACTGCCACTGGAGAAACTCAAGGCTATTCCCCATTGTCCAGTTGAAGCATATGTATAGAAATTATGGCAATTTCCTCCTATGCATTGTTACTGTAGATTTCACACTACATTTATATATACAGAGAAACTGTGCCATGAGCAGCTCCATAGATACTAGCAGAGGAAATAACAGAATAAGTCCCTAAAAAACCCAGTGAATTGGCATTAATGCAGAAAGAAAAGGAAAAAAATAAAAGAGCTGAAGTATTTTTGCTCTTCAGAACTGTTGGACTGAAACAATTCAGGTCCATTTAACAGCTGAACTCCCCAGTGGAAAAGAAGGATTTCTCTAGGGATGAGGTCCTTTTTCTTTGCTCACAGACAATATTTAATTTAGAAATTTAGCCCCAAACAACAAACCATTAAGAGGCAAAAAGCTTTTGATGCTGGTTGAGTAACTGCTCCGCTCAACCCAAGCTGAAAGTTTATTTCAACAAAAGGAGTTGATTGTTTTGGGTTCATTTAACCCAAGGGAGTTTTTATCCTGCCTTCATTACTCCACTTTATCACCTGAACAAGAGCAAAGAAAGAGACGAAAAACAATTGATGGACCTTTTACATACAGCCTGAATTTGTAATACAAGCTGGAAACCACTGAAGTCTGAGTTCTTACTGCTCCAGGTCTTACCTGCAATCAGCAGAAGGGTTTTGGAAAGATTTGTGACTGTTCCTGTTTTTGTTTTGGATGACTTCAGCAGGGTCAGGCACTCTCTGTTCTGTTAAATCCAAGGAGAGACCAATCCCCCAGCAAAATCCTCCTGTTTCCCTCCCCACCTTGTTCAATGGCACAGCTATAAAAAAATTCACAGCTACTAATGACCTGCTTGGCCCCAGCTTTATTATCTAATTTGGAAGAAATCTCTTTTATTTTACTTTTTAATGGCCTGGTTTTATCAAAGTGTGCAAAAGAGGGCAGTTGGAGGCAAAGCCACACACCCATAAAACTGGACTTTATTGGAGAAATTATTAAACTGATTTTATCTCAACTCATGAGTTTTGTCACTTTTATCCTTTCAATTCTCTCCTCCATTCACTGGGGGGATGACTGAGCATCTCAGGGGTTAAAACACTGCAGCTTTATGAAATTACGTGATAATTTATAAACACATAGATTTTAGCAGCCACATCTTCTGCAGGATAATGGAGGACAGAGAGAAAATCCAGATTCCCTTCAATCCCTATGTTCTGTGAGGGAGCTGAAGTGTTCACACCCAGCTCAATGTGTGTTCTGAGAAGCTCTCAGCAACAATTAAAGAAGGGTGTTCAGAAATCTTAGAGTGTTTGTTGACGTTTTCATATGTCACATATTGCAACTTATCTGTTGTATTGCTGATACTAGTCTTGAATGTGAGGTTCACCTACTGCCACTTAAATAACAGATGTTAATAAACTAATCATAGAATCACAGAATACTTTGGGTTGGAAGGGACCTTTTACAAGGACGTGCAGTGACAGGACAAGGGGGAATGGCTCTAGATCTGAAAGACAGTAGATTTAGGTGGGATATCGGGAAGAAATTCTTCCCTGTGAGGGTGGGGAGGTCCTGGCACAGGCTGCCCAAAGAAACTCTGGCTGCCCCATCCCCGGAAGTGTCCAAGACCAGGTTGGATGGGGCTTGGAACAACCTGGGATAGTGAAAGATGCCCCTGACTATGGCAGGAAGCTGAAGTTAGATGATCTTGGAAGTCTTTTCCAACCCAAGCCATTCCATGATTCCATGAACAGGGCAGCTCCAACAGGAATAATTGCAAAACTCTGGTTTGGAGTATCCCTGAGCCTGAGGGCAGCACACCTCCATGTAAATGTAGGAAAATCCAAATTCAGTTCATTTTCTGGGGTGGTTTTTTTAGACAATGTGCTTCATCATGGATTCATCCATCATTCATGGATTCATCCATCCATGAGATTCTTCCATCTGTGGGATGGGATGTGATGAGATGAGATGAGATGGGATGGGATGCATGATTTCTGTGGGCTTGCAAATCCTTATACAGATTGCTCTGGTGGCAACAGAGGGCAGAGAAGTTCTGGCAGAACAGGAGAAACAGGATCAAGGAATCGGGACAATAGCAAGGCATCTCTTCCCAGTGAAACCTTCAGGTGGAAGAGATTCTGCTCCAATTTCAAAGTTGCCCTCTAGACCTCCTCAATTTTACAACTTTCTCTATTTTCCAGCTATTCCCTTCCAGCAGCACTAACAGCATCCAAAGGTAACGATTTGCTGAGGTGCAATTTTCCTGTTTTGGTTTCTCCATCAGCCTCTGGGCACTGAGGGTCTGCATGGTGACAACTGTGACCCCTGGTGCTCTCCTAGGAACCATTGCCTTACATTGGAGTAGCCATAAAACCTGGGATTGACAGAGAGTTTGGCAATTAAAAGTGGCGTAAGATAAGCCCACAGGGTCTTGATGTCTCCTGACTTTTCAGGAGCCGCCTCTGCAGTTTGTCCAGAAGGAAAAATGATAAAAAACAAAGGAGATATGCAGAGGGGAAAAAATCCCTGTGCAGACAGTGCCAAGCTCCTCAGATCCATTGCAGCTCCCTTCTCCCAGAGTCCATGGGGAACATTTTTTTTCCCTTTTAACATCATTGTTGACATTTCATTGTCACAAATATCCCAAATGTCTTGCTCTTTCAGGGAAACATTAATGGAGTCTGAAAGATTATTTGCATCCCTAGAGTTTTACACTGGGAAAGAGGCTTTTGGGCAAGTCTGATGTGATTTTTCTCCACTATTGTCTCCAACCTGTGGAGGGATGTTTTCTTCTTCTCATGGCAGCTAAAACTTCCCTCATAAGTGATCAGTTAGAACTTACTTAGACTAAATCATTATTAAATCTCAAATTTTGTAGTCACCAATATTAGGAATCAAATTGCATTCTCCCTCACAGATGTTATTCCTAACCCATCCTTGCAATGAAGAACAGGCCCCCTGTACTGATCCAGGATGCTGAGATTTATTTTAGAGTTATGCCTTTTTGCATATTCCTAAAAGGAATGTGCAAACAGAAATAAAAATTAAAGTCTCAGACTCTCATAGGCTTTCCTGACACTTTGTGGTCCTTTGTTTTTCCAGCCTAGACACAAGACCTTGTCATCTTTGAATCACATTTCTTACAAGGGTCACACGCCCTTGATAGGACATCTCTAGCTATTCAGTTGGATTGGTTGCAGTTAAAACCAGTTCTATACCTCATGGCATCTTTTATCTTCTTTTTAAATAGATTTTTATTTTAAAAACCCCATAATTTTAAAGTGAACAAAGTAGAAAGCAACTCTACAATCAGGAACTAGGAGAAAAGAGAACATTTTAGGCTCCATAAAAGAGAGAAATTTTGGGCTTCACAAACCTATTTGTAGACATATGTCAAGAGAAAAGCCTCTTTAGGACAGAGAGAAGTTTGACTGCAACTGAGACAGGCCTTGCTCACCTGCCCACATCTTAATTCATAAGTCTGGAAACTCTATGTCCTTTTTTAGCATTTCCAGGGATGGGAAGCTAAGACTTTCTCCTTTTTCACTGGAGAATTTTATTGGTCATGGAACTGGTTGCACCTTGGTTCTGCATAATATCAGAGCTCCTGCTCCCAGGAATATTCAGCAGTAAATACCTGGAGAAAGAATGGAGAATGGGCAAATATGGCAGTAGAGACAAGACATTTGGAGAGGCATCTTTGTCCTTTTGGGATCCAGAGCCCAAAATGTGTGAGACAGAGGCAACTTGAGCTGTTTTCCAAGGAATGGAGAGCAGACTCTTTAGAGGGGCTTGTGTCACCCACTTTTGATGTCACAAAGACAAGAGAAAGGAGATCTGAATAGGAATCTTCTTCAGGAAGGAGGAGAAACAAAAAATAATCCAGTGCCCAGATTGTGAGAGGTGCAAATTCTTCACCCTTGGTCCAATTAATCCAACAAAACTGGGTCTGTAATGCTTGAGGAAAAGTTTTTCAGGAGCCACTGTGGAGACTGGATTTGCTTGTGGTAATTCACACTTGTCAAAGGGGAAAGAAGGAAAGGGTTCCAACTTGTAAGGCCCCAAAATCCAGATTAAAAAATAAATCCTGGATGCTTCAGCCAGGACAGCCTCGACTCCTGAGAAAAACACAGAAGAAAAAACCTTCAATAATTCCACAAACTTCCAAAACAGGGAAATACTTTCATTTTCTCATTGATTGCTACCATTAACTTCAGAAAGAAGCAAGTGCTTTTCTATTAATAAAGAACAACAAAAAATGATAAATAGGTTTATCTTTATTCTCAGCACTAAAAATTGAGACTGAAAACCATTACCTCACTCCAGGCAGGGAAATGAAGCTCAGCAAAGTGCTGTGGTGACAATGTCCTGGGATGGAGTTTAAAATATCCATCTTTTCCCACAAAATATTCTTACTCTGTGGTTAGAGCTCTGCAGGTTGCAAAACAGGTTCTCCAAGCCCACATTTTCATGGCTACAGCATTAGTGAGACCCACAGTAAGTGGTTTTATTCCAGTTTGGCTCTTTCAAAAACTATCCTGCAGTGAGTTTAAAAAACTAGTGTGGTTTGGTTCCTGCCACAGCATCCTGCAAAATAAATTTCCATGGACACGTGGAAAGCCCTGATACAAAGGTGTTAATCTCCAGCTTCAAGAGAGAACAATTTCCTTAGGAAAACTAATGGAGTTGTATAGTAATTGTGAACAATTCCTGCAGCAATGGAAATGTCAGCTATTATGTATTCCTGTTATTTCCCACAGGCATTTTCCTTGACTGATATTCCCATGGCTGAATAAAATGTTCCAACCCATTATCCAGGGGATTTTACCTAAGTATTTTTCCCAAACAATCCCCTCTAACCTTTGTGAACAAGTGACTTCTCACACTCATGTTGTGACTAATGAGTAAAAAAATAGATTTAAACCCACCTAAAACACAGATTGCAGGTAGCTGCCCGTGGATAATGGAAATCATTGGAAAAGGCAAAAAATATTCCATCAGGTTCTGCAGAGATTGCTCCCAAACCTGAGGTTATTTTCTGCAGGTCGCTCAAGGCAAGTATTATACATCTCCTCCTTCCCAGAACCATAGATTCAAAGGAAAAGTATAAAAATTACATGCACAAAGTCACCATTTCCCAGGACTTCTCTCCCAGCAGCCAGAGAGATTCAGATTGCCCCGCTCAATATCCTACAAAATACAACAGAAATTCTATCCAGTCACCAAGAGCTGAAAAAGGAGCAACAGATTCTTTTAAGTTCCTAAAATATTGAAATATTCTTCCAGAAAGTTTAAGGTCTTTTGTTTGATCCAAAGATGATTGTGAGCTTGGAAAGTTGTGTTTAATTTTATCCCAAACCAAATTGTTGTAAATCCATGGGCTGAAGTAGAAGGATGGTCACAGGTACAACCTGACCGTGGCTGCCATGAGATGTGGCAGGAGATGGTTTTGTTGAACCCTAAATCCACTAATTTGTATCCAGATATTTCGATGGCAACACAGCTGAAAAACAGGGTGTGATTTCAGGGCGGAATTCTTCACATGGAATTAAATGGAGATTATGTGGGGCTTTTCTTGGCTCCTCTCTTCCCCCTTTCTAAAGGAAGTGACTGTTCCCAGACAGGGATTTTGTTGGAAGTCCTAACTCCTTTCCCAGAGATTTCAGGTGCTGGCACAAACCAAGGTCACACCCAGTGCTGCCTCCAGAAATCATGGAAGGGAATCCAGAGTGGTTTGGGCTGGAAGGGACCTTCAAGATCATGGAATTCCACCCCCTGCCATGGGCAGGGACACCTTCCACTAACCCCAGGTTGCTCCAAGCCCCATCCAACCTGGCCTTGGACACTTCCAGGGATCATGGGCCTCCACAACCTCTCTGGGCAATTTGTGCCAGGACCTCACCACCCTCACAGGAAAGAATTCTTCCCAAATCCCATCTAAACCTTCTTTCCTTCATTTTAAAGCCATTCCCTGTGTCTTGTCACTCCATCCCTTATCCAAAGTCCATCTACGGCTCTCCTGGAGCCCCTTTAGGCACTGGAAGGGGCTCTAAGGACTCCCTGGAACCTTCTCCAGTCTGAACAGAGACAGCCTGGTTCCAGAATTGAGGGGCTCCAGGA
This sequence comes from Passer montanus, assembly GCF_014805655.1. Taxonomy (NCBI): domain Eukaryota; kingdom Metazoa; phylum Chordata; class Aves; order Passeriformes; family Passeridae; genus Passer; species Passer montanus. The sequence goes on along the minus strand of NW_024356506.1, from coordinate 692,971 downwards.
GAGTTTAGCTCCATTTGCTAAACCCATAAATCAATTAATTACTGCCCAAATTAATTTCTATGTGTTTTTCAACTCACCCATGGAAGCACAAAGCAGATGTTTTGGGAAGAAAGAAGTCAACTCTGATTATTACCCTAAAATGTGAAGGGAAAGTGTGAGGAGATGGCAGCATTTCACTGGGTGGTTTTTCAGGTGGAAAATCATTACTGAGAATCTCAGAACTTTCTTCCCTTTAAACCCAAATTTTATAAAATTTAAATTATATATTGTTGGGGGAAAAAAGCAGAAGTTAAACACGATAATGATATTGTTTCTGACTTGTCATTCTTTATCAGGCAATTAAGTGCAATGTGACATTTTCCTGACAAAGTAGCTCTGTACAGCTGTGTCTTTCTCCAGACAAAACATAAAGCAAATTAGAATGTGTGCATCCATAAATCTCCATGGCTGCAGCTGTAGCAGGGGAGGGAAGAGGGGGAGGAGGGAATGATGATGCATGGAGTTATTTCCTGCAGATCAGTATCATCTCCACTTTCATTTTCCTTTTGCTTTATTTTCTTTCAATTGTGATCCTTGATTAAAAATCTGTAGTATTGTGTTATCCCTTAATACTTCTTTTTGGTTTAAGATTTCAGTCCATGGAAGTTTCTAGGAATCTCAGAATTCCCTGGATTTGGCAGCAGCCCTTGTACCTTGATGTGAAACTGATGGGCAAACTGAGACCCTGAGGAACAAAAAATTTGCTTAGAATCAGAATCGGTTTGATTGTGATCCTTGATTAAAAATCTGGAGTATTGTGTTACTCCCTAAGATTTCAGTCCATGGAAGTTTCTAGGAATCTCAGAATTCCCTGGATTTGGCAGCAGCCCTTGTACCTTGATGTGAAACTGATGGGCAAACTGAGACCCTGAGGAACAAAAAATTTGCTTAGAATCAGAATCGTGGCACCAAAACCCATGTGGAGACACCTCAAGTACATCCTTCAGCCCCAAGGAGAGATGAGCTAAATATTAATCCCTCTCTGGACACATCCCAGGCTTGTGCATCCAAGTCCAGTCCATTAATCCCAAATCCATCCTCCCCATCTGCTCCAGAGGGATGTGTTGGCTACTCCCCATTCACCAGCCACGCTCTGTCCCTGGCAAGCCCAGACTTTCTGCTAAGTTGGGTTTTTCCTGGTACCGGTGCCATCACTCTCTGGCCAGAATTGTTCGCAAGCCTTAAAGCTGGAAGTGAGGAGATTCCAGGCCTCCCCGGGTCTGTTTTCCTGGAGCAAAGCTGATGAGCCGTTTCCCTGTGTAGCTGGCAAAGCCTCTGCCTGCTGTGTTTACATAAATCACAATAAATCTCATTCAGGCAACGAGCCATGTGCAAAGAGAAATCACCGCCAGATGCTCCTGCAGATGAGGACGCTGAAGAAACCCTAATTCAGCCACCAGCTCCCACAGTCCCAGATTTTGTGCTGGAAAACACGGAATAACGGAGCCCAGGAGATGTGAGGGGACAAGGTTTGGAGATTTGTAGCCACAACTGCAGGTCAGAGAGCACTTGGACCTGGAAGGGTTGGTGTTCCTCTCTTACAACACAAGATTCTGAATTTTATCCTATCAAGGGTGCAAAATAGACTATTTTTCCAAGAGTTTATCTGTTAAAGAACTAAAAAGTGCCTTAAAAGCTGGAAGGGTTAGTGTTCCTCTCTTACAAGATTCTGAATTTTATCCTATCAAGGATCCAAAGTAGACTATTTTTCCAAGAGTTTATCTGTTAAAGAACTAAAAAGTGCCTTAAAATTAGGATTAGTAGATGATTGTGGAAACAATGATTTTGAAGGGAGCAAGCCCAGATTCACCAGAGCAGCCAGAAGTCTCTCCCTAGAGCTGGAATGGTGACTGAAGACTTGGGGCAGAATTTAAGCTCTATTGTGATCCTTTTACTTTTAAAAAAGCCCAACACCATATCCTTTTACTTAAAAAAAAAAAGCCCCAAAATCATATCAAGCCCAAACCAGATCTTGGAATCAATGACAGCTGAAAACCAAGATGATTTTGGGCTGTCATTGATCCCAAGGAGTGCTGAGCTTTTCTCATGGGATCCAGTGACAGGATGGGAAGGGAAGAATAAATAAATACCAGAAAAAAATAAAAAGGAGCTTAGTCCAAAGGTGCAATAAACCTTTTTCAGAAAGCATCCCAGTGATTTTTTGAGTTTTCACAGAAAAATAAAGATTCAGACATAATAATCCCAAAACTTAAGGGTTTATATCATTTTTAGACATTGTTGAGCCTATTTCATCTCTTAGTCACATCTCTGTATGGCCAATTTAATTCCACTGCTTTCAGCAATGCACTTTCCCTCAGTTTAAAGCAGTGTTGGAAAAGGAGAAACATGCTCTGAATTAATCTCGGGGATAAATTGATGGCAGTTTGAGAGAGAGGGGAGGGTGGTCCCAGAGGGTAAAGGACTCAATTTCTCCAGATGTAGCTCTAAATAATTAATATCTTGTTCCAAGTCCCTGCTAATCCAGCACTGCTGCAGGACTCGTGCTTCCTATTGCTGTTAAACGTGTTAAAAATGCTCTGCATGACTAAGCCTGGCTCACCAAGGGCCTGATCTAAGCTCAGCTCATCTCTTGGCTTTGTTTGCATCCTCATGATGAGACAAAGAAAGGCACCCTCTTGCTTTCCATCAACTTTGGGAGAAAAGATAGAAAATGACACTATTTTGCTGTTTGTTTTTGAAAAATCTGTTATTTCCAGCACGGAAAAGCAGTGTAAAATACAAGTGCTGCTTTCTAGTGACAATTCAAATTAATAGGACACAGAAAACTTCATGGGGTTTGGGCAGTGGGATATGGAAAACAGGAATTTACTTGACCTAAAGAAATAAGATTGAAGGAATGACAAAGGCTGGAGTGAGTGTCAGAGGCCAGGTCTGCTGAAAACAGAAATTAACAGCAATTGGAATTCTCGCCGTGGATGTTGCCTTGTCCCCTCTTGATTTTGTCAAATAGGTGCCTAGCATTTTTAAATGTTTAAAAATCATGGAATATCTTGAGTTGGAAGGGACCCACAAGGATCATCAAGCCCAACTCCTGGTCCTGCACAGGGCACCTCAAGGATTCCACCATGAACCCTTTGTGCTAACAACTGAGTAAATAAATTGTTTTGGTTTATTTTGTTTTATTTTGTTTTATTTTATTATTTTCTGCGCTGACAACTGAGTCAATAAATTGTTCAGGTTTATTTTATTTTATTTTATTTTATTTTTTATTTTATTTTATTTTATTGATTCTATTTTCCTTTCTGCCTCTTGGATAGAAATGGAAGCATCAAGCACAACATCAAACACCAGGCTGTCCATGCCTGCTCCAAGGAATCCAGGCCACTTGGGCTGGGTGTTCAACAGCCATCTCAGAGCTCTTCCCATTTAATAACTTCAGTCTTTTCTGGGTTTAAATGAAATTTAATCAGAAAGAATCCTTTCTCCAGCCCCTGGGAACGTGGCATTCCTTACAATTCTCGTAGCAGCCTGTCATGACTGAGGTGAGAAATGTGGTTTTTGGACCACATTCACTGGTGTGAATGTCATCACAGAGAACATTGCACTATTACAAATAATGTGTATTTTATTATAATAAATGACATTTTTGTTGTGCAGAGCAAAGATAAGCAAAGATAATGCAAATCCAGAGGAGCTGTGAGGGTGAGGAGAACTTTATGCTCAGGTCAAGTTTTCAAGAAGTGATTTTTGGGTTTGTCCTGTGCAGGGCCAGGAGTTGGAGCTGATGATCCTTCTGGGTCTCTTCCAACTCTGGATATTTTATGACTCTATTTAGAGGTCTTAGTGATATCCCAGGAGGATTCCCAGCATCCAAATACCACTCCAGAGGGGTGTGGGTGTCCCTGTCCACCTCTGAGCCCTGTACACGTGTTTCAGATACCCTCAGGCACCTTTCAGACACCTTCACCTGAGGGAGAGCCCCTCTTATCCAGTAGCTGGATGTTACAGATCCTAATCCTCCAGCAGAGACTAACACAGCTATGAAACACAAGATAAGATAAGACACTCTTATCTCTGTGTTCTCCTTCCTCTCACAAACCAGAGAGATCTTGATGTCTTCCCATAATCCCTCCTTTGCCTTCTTCCCTGAAATCCATGAGGGCTTTATGAAGAATACAGAATTTCTCCACAGGAGCTCAGAGATCTTTAATCACTTCTGAACATTTTAATCTCTCATTTTTTCATCAGTGGAAGCTGATGTCTTTGAGAATTCAGTTTTCTCTTTTTTATTAAAGCAGAGCAAATGCTGAAATTCAAATTATTTCTCACCTGCAGATGAAAAGAGGGTGGTTCTCAGTGCACAAAAGGCAGCTTTAAGGTTTCACTTTGACCCCACAGACCAAGTCACAGCAGTTAACCTATTTCTTCATGCCTCAGTTTCCCTCTTTGGGATTACATTCATGTATCCCAAGAGCCTGGAACAACAGGACAAGGGAAAATAACTTCAAATTGAAAGAGAGTAAGGTTAGACAGGATATTAGGAAGAAATTATGCTCTCTGAGGGTAGTGAGGTCCTGGTTGAGTTTGCCCAGAGGAGCTGTGGCTGTTCCATCTCTGGAAATATAAGGCCAGGTTGGAGGTTTGGACCAACCTGGGATAGTAGAAGACTTCCCTGGGGTTGGAACTGGATGATCTTTTAAGGTCTCATTCCACAAAATCCATTCCATTCATAGAATTGTAACATTTCTGGATCTATTCCCAAAAGAAGTCTTTGCCAGGGATAAGAGATGATGTCTGGTGACATCATCCTGTGTGAGAATGACGTGAGGAGTGATGTAAATGATCCACAGGATGGGGATTTCTTTCCACCAAGCCCATCCAAAGTAAGATCATGCTGCTACAGTGGAAATCTTCCATCTCAAATAGAAAGTCCAGAGAATTCCCTCTCATTTCTCCTTTCTGGAGTCCCATCAGCAGCACCCAGCAGCTGCTCAGTGACAAAGCACAGCTGCATTTTGCCCATTACTCTCCAACCTTACGTTGTGTCAACGCCAAATTTCGTGGTTAAAAACATCTGTTAAACCTGCTAATTAACCACAAGCTTAAAAATCCTCCAGAAGAATTTCTACAGAATGGTTTTAAATTAAAAGAGGGTAAATTTAGATTAGATAGAAGAAAGAAATCCTTCCTTGAGAGAGTGGTGAGGCTCTGGCCCAGGTTGCCCAAAGAAGCTGTGGCTGCCCCATCCCTGGAATTGTCCAAGGCCAGGTTGGAGAGGGCTTGGAGCAACCTGGGATAGTAGAAGGTGTCCCCATCCATGGCAGGGAGTGGAATAGGAGCATCATTAAGGTTTCTTCCAACCCAAACCATTCCATGATTCCATGTTATTCAAGGTGTGTAAATCTGTGTTTTCTCAGGGATGATGAACAGTGCCTGAAACAAGGACTTTCACCCTAAAAATAACTAAAGTTCAGCTCACCCCCTGAAAATTTCCACTCCCTGTTGTCTCCAGCCAGTTTGTCCACACTCCTATAAAAATTCCCAGTGCACTTCCAAAGTGCAAAGCACTAGGGCTCTTCCATATATCAGTATTCCATAAATCAATTTTCCTTGCTCTTCAATCATTTTTGTTTCAGATGCATCTTTGTCCAGTTTGACATCGGAATCAATGTAGATATAAAAGTGATAAATCATCTGGTTCGTTGGAAATGGCAACTTCAGCACGGGGAACAGCCCTGCCGAGGAACACTTGGAAAAAATAGAGGTATAAAGAGGAAATGTTTGCAGTCACGGGGGCAGAATGGAATTACTTCATAGCTGACAAGTTCTTTTCACATGTTAATGATATCAGAGAGTGCCTTTTACCCAGCACCTTCCATGCTGCCTTTTCATCATTTATTTGAAGGGATAAAAAGAAAAAAAAAAAAAAAAGGAAAAGAAGATGACTTTCATGTGACCCTGCAGTGACAAATTGGAATGCATAAAGCTCACAGAAGAGAAAACAAACAAGCAAACAAACCAGTCTTGAGCTCACACAAAAATGTGGTTTATTTTCCATAAACTTTATGGAAAAATAAATAAATTTCCATTTCAAAGTTTTGGAGTTTCTGTTGGAAAAAAAGACAAGCTGAGTTTTTTTTTGGATGACTTAATTATAAACAATAGAAGGAAAAAAATAAAAATCAACAAAAAATCAAAGACAGATATTGGGTGTTTTTAAAAACACAAATACTGAATTCAAGGTCAGTTTTTCCTCAGCAACACACTTCCAAAATTGCACAGAGGGAAATCCCAAACTCCACAATTATTTCCAGAACATGATACAAACATTTATCATATTTTGAGGGCAATGAGCACACGATGAAGGCTCCACTCAGTTGCTCACAAAGGATGTTTTGTGGAATTTAGGATGCTCTGGGATATTAAACACATCCACACAGGACTGGAAATCTGGAGTTACTCACATCCTTTCAGAGCCACAGACATGTTTGGAAATACCAGAATATCTGAGAAGTCTTGGATGTAAATAGAAGAAAGGGAGATAAAGAGGAAAGGGAGATAAATAACAGTAAGGAGAATAGTAGGATTTAAAGCCCCATCCAAACAAACATCTACTGTGGGATAAAATACTTGGAACAACCTCATCCCTCTCCCACAGTGGGCCAGAGCCCAGCTCCTATAGAAAGGTGATTCCAAATGGATTTGTGAGGGCACAAAGCCCATGAATTTATTCATATCAACCCCTCCTAGCTTGGTAGCTTTGACTGGAATTTGACTGGAAGTCTTCCCTTCAGACAGCTAAATCTGGGTGAGCTGAATCCTAATTATTCTGGCCTTGTTCCTGCTTTAATTTTGACATCTCCATCATTATGTAATAATGACCTTTCCAGAGTGCTTTTGGCTATGGGAAATATTCTCCAGCCCGACTGCTACAGTTTCATTTTGGGAACAGTTCCCTTCATGTTCAATCAGCTGCTGCATTTTTTTTTAATATGAAAATATTCATCGCTTCAGCACATGTATGAAAAAGAATTGGAAGCATCTAAGTATGGGAGATTTCAGCTTTTTAGAGCTGGCGGTATTAAATACAATCAAGAAAGTTTGTCCAGCCAAAATCTGTGTGAAGTGAGAACATTTTGCTGTTATCAGACAGGTTGTTAAATGACCTTTAAGTTCTTCATTCTCCCTTTTCCCCAGCAAAGCACTTTTAACTTTGCATAGGCTCCTGAATCAAAATCTCTCCAATAATTACATTTTCCAGCTCCCGTGCTCTTGTCCCCAGATGACTCCTAAGTAAAGCCTCCTAACTACAGGGAGCTTGGGTGGCTGCAGCCACTTAGACTGAGAGAAAAGATTGCTCAGGAGGTGAGGAATGACCTGAGGGCATTGGCTCTGCACCGAGCCGGGGACAAGAGCTGACTTTTCACACAATAAAATTATTGTCCTTTCCTCTTTGGCTCCAGCTCTTGCTGTTCCCATAACCCCAACCTTTTCCTTCATTTTCCATGACAATTGTTTCCAAATCTATAGGGGGTTTCTCCAGCTGAGTAACTCAGGGAATTTTCACAGCCTTCTTTCCAAGACAAAGCTGCCTCTATAAGACATAAAATAGGTCCTGAAAGTACTAAAGTTGGTGTGAGGAAAAATTCTGAGCATTTCCCAGCTTCACCCCTCATGACACCTGGGGTTACCAGCTTCCAACAGGTTAATGACATCCACGGAATAAATCAAAAAACTGAAATAAACTAAAATTCTAAGTTTATTCCCTGTCATCACTGTGGCTTCTGCTTTTTTTTTTTTTTTTTTTTTTTTTTTTTTTTTTTTTTTTTTTTTCTGTTTTCTCTTGATCTGCTCATCCCAAGCAGATTTTGGGAGGAGGAAAGTGACACCACAAGAATGTGTGAGGTCAAGGAATATTTCGGCATAAAAAAGAGCTGGATCTCCTATTTCTTCAAGAATGAAGCATTAACTCTTCATCACCATCAGCACAAATTCTTCAGAAAGGTCAAGGGACAGAAAACAGATGGAGAATCATCACCTCAAAGGGAACTGAACTCGTTAATCCTCAGGAGAACAAAACCATCACCCCAAACAGAAAACCCAATGAGTGGTCAGCTAATTGGATATAAAACCAACAGCACTCATTATGGGATGCAGAAAGAGGAGAATTGGGGACTTTGAAAACTTATTCTGAGGTGGTTTTAATGGCAGTGTGCGAATATATCAGGGTTGTTGAGAAAAAGGTGCTGGAACCCTGGATGCTGAGAATTTTAAACTTTCTGTGCTTAAAGGCACAGACCCACAAGAGAACACTGCAGTTGACCTGAGGCTGTGGAGAAGACTTCAAAAATTGATTGATAGCACTGAGATTACCGGTGTGTGGTTGGTTAGAAGTGTGTAATATCACAAGGTGGAAAACTTAGAGTTTGGGGTTTTAGAATATAGAAATAAACATGAAGCAAGATAGAGGTTTAAGGGTGGAGGCAGGTTGTTCTTCTTTACCTTCTTCTTCCCCCTTCTTCATGGGTTTGGGTGATGGTTTGTAGTTAGACAGAAAAGTCCACATTGCAGGCCTCGGGTGATCATTTATTGGGATAAAAGGGAAAATAATCTTAATTGGATAGTTTAGTCTTAAAAGACCTTGTAACAAGAGATGGTTAGCCATTTTGTGCCTTACTAATGAAAGGCTGCAAAACTCATGGTTGTGAGGGTGTTTCACTGATAAGAAATAATAAACACCTCAGTCCGAACATGAACTACTGTCTCAAGTGCTTTCAATCCCGACCTCAAGAAACTGATAAAAATGGGTTGGGCCTCTTCTGCAAAACTCATGGTTGTGAGAGTGTTTCACTGGTAAGAAATAATAAACACCTGAGTCCGAACATGAACTACTGTCTCAAGTGCTTTCAATCCCGATCTCAAGAAACTGATAAAAATGGGTTGGGCCTCTTCTCCCAGTCAACAACAAGGACAAGGGGAAATGGCCTCAAGCTGTGCCAGGGGAGGTTTATTTGGATATTAGGAAAATATTCTTCCCCCACAGGATGATTGGGCACTGGAACTGCTCCCCAGGGAATGGTCACACCCAAGGCTGACAGAGCTTGTTTGGACAATGCTCTCAGGCAAAGGGTGGGATTTTTGGGGTGTCCTGTGCAGGGTGAGGAGTTGGATTTGATCCCTGCGGGTCCCTTTCAATGTGGGATATTTTATTACTCTTTTGAAGCATCAGGGTTCAAAAATTCAGGTGGCAGCAAGGGGGAAGACTTGAGGGTTTGAAGACCTGCTCCTGAACAGCACATCCAAGCCTGGAGAAACCCATGGAGTGTGTGTGAGTATTCCTGGAGTAACTTCAGTCCTGGTCAGCTCAGAGGAGGAGCAGCATCAGTCCACTGGAGCTCTTCATGTTTCTGGGAGTGCTGTGCATTTAAATGGATGTTATTCCTGTGGATGGCATTGGTTTGTGTTTCCTGTCCCTATTGATCTGTGTGACTGACAAGGATATGCAGATAAATGGGTATATAAATATAAAATAAAACATAATGGGGGCTCCCAGCTGGAAAATGTGCTCGGTTTTCCTGCTGGCTGCACCTGGGGACATGGAGCTACAGCAGCAGCTCATATATTGGGTTATTGGATTTAACAACCTCTAACAGATCATAACAGACATCAGGGACAGTGAAAGTGCTTGTACCAGGCTGGAGAGAAAAAGCAAAATGAAACAAACCAACAACAACAACAACAAAAATCAGTTCTGGTACAAGCAAAAAATGCTTGTTCAGTAGTCAAGCAATCCCTGATGACCTGCTCTTGCTTTTTTTCTTGTAGATTTGGTTCCCTCAGCTCCAGCTGGGAGACAGTTCCATGATGTTCCTGCTCTTATTATTTCTTTAATGTATTTTTTAAAATATATATTTTTATTCTTTTTCATTCTTCCCTCTAAGCCAACACTGTCTGTCTGGCACATGGTGGGATTTTTGGGATTGTCCATGGTCCTTGTGTGTTCCTTGCAACTCAGGATATTTAATGATTCTGTGTTACATTGATGCTCTGCCTTCTTCATCTTGGGGTTCTGCAGGTGCTGCCTAGGAAAAAAAAAAAAAAAAGATGAAAAGTTGTGTTGCAGGAGTGTTGGATGTTATTTCAAAGCCGTATTAAAGAAATTTCCTCTTAGCCTGCAATTTTCTAACCTGCCCAAGGTCTCTTCTCATAAAAGAGATTCCCTTAATGGTTTTTCTCTGCTCATGGGAGTGCTGAGCTTTTCTTCCAGGTGGGATCTTATCAGTACAAAAGCAGGAATGTCTCCTGATTTCTTCTGGAAACACCTCCCCAAACCCTCTCCAGGCCTGTGCTCAGATCTCATTTCTTCTGACTGTTCCACTGACTGAGCCCTGCTATCAGAGACTGAGTTATTTTTATTATTTTCCCAAATGCCCCAGTTCCCTCCCAGCTCCGTTCCCTTCCAGCTCCTGTTGATGGCTGTATTTTACAAAGTGGCACAACCCTTCTGCTGTGATATTTTCATCCTCTCCAAAGTGACATTTCCCAGCTTTAGCACAGAAGCCTGGCTCTGTTAGCAGCAGGCTGTTGAATCCCTCTGTTCCTTATCTCACAAAATGAGGAGCCTAATGAGGCTGGAGCTGTTCTCTCACTAAATTGACAGATATTCAAAGCAAAACCCATTTTTCCCCCAGGGGAATATTCTCTGCCTTGGTTGAATTGATGCCTTTGCATGGTGTTTTCATCCCAATTTAGCTACACCAGGGGAGACATTAGACAACATTCCTGTTTCAAGAAGGGATTCCAAGGGGTTTTCAGGAAAAACAAAGGCAGGAGCTCTGTCAATTTAGCTCCCATGCGAAAGGCATGGACACCATGCTAAAGTCCAAAGAAAAGTTACACTCAAAAAAGGTGGAAAATTCAACCAGAATCTGCAGGGGTAGGTTTAGACTGGATATTAGGAGAAAATTCTCCCCTGAGAGAGCACAGAGAGCCCCAGAGAAGCTGTGGCTGCTCCATTCCTGGAAGTGTCCAAGGCCAGGCTGGACAGGGCTTGGATCAACATGAGATAGTGGGAGGTGTCCCTGGCAGACTTAGTTGGAACGAGATGACTTTTAAAGGTCTTTTCCAACTCCACAATTCCATTATTTTTGGGCCAAATACAAAGTCAGGATCACGGGCAGCACAATGACTAAGATCTCACATGTTCTGTTGCATCCCTAAAATCCCTTTCCACTGCCTTTCCTGTGCTGTTCCCCACACCCCAGGCCACTTCCAAACCCATTTTTCCTGCAGCACTGGAGCGGTTCCCACCCCGGTGCTGCCCATCCCACCCCTCCCTCTGCTCTGCACAGCTCACGGGGACATTTCACAGCTCAGCTTGAAGCTGCTTTATCCAGACACAGCTGATTTGTAAAGCACGGACCCCCCCTCCTGGCTACTAAGCCGAGTCAAAAAAATCCCGGATATCCATAATCATGAGGCTGTTTCCAAGCAAGCAGCCATGCATGGGGTGATCAGGGCAAGGCAGCTCTCAGGAGCGCAGCAGAACATCCTGAGAATTCAGGAGAGGTGCTGGCACAGCAGAAATTTCCCAATGCAGCAAGGAAATCATCCAGTCACAAAGGCAGTTTCTACTTTTTAATTTGTTTTTGGTGGTGTTTTGGTGGTTTTGTTGTTGTTGTTTATTTTTTTTTATTGCTGCCTTAAAGAGAAAAAGGATGAGGAAGAGGGAAAACAAATGATGGCATTCCATTAAAGGGAAATGGATCACAACAGGCTGATCCATCCAGGATGGCAAAAGACAGGATGACAGCAATGTAGAGAAAAGGAAATCTGTGTTTAGCATTTTTGATCATAATAGGAAGATGTCACCCTGCTAATGAGACATCTGAAGTGAAATTAAGAATTAAAATCTACACTCAGAGCAAAGCAAACAAAACTCTGCTTTCAGGTCCTGGGAAGTTTTATTATTTGAAACAAATCATGGAATCATGGAATGATTTGGTTTGGAAGGGACCTAAAAATCATTGAATTCCAACCCCTGCCATGTGCAGGGACACCTTCCCCTAGACCAGATTGCTCAGAGCCTCTTCCTTCTGGTCTTAATATACAAATTATATATTGAATATCTGATAAATTAAATATTGCTTGATGATCCTTGTGGATCTCTTCCAACTCAGGGTCTTCTGTGATTCCTTGATACTCATTAGGATTTTCTTCCCACTTCAGTGATCTCTGTGTGAAGGGATCCTGCGCCAGGGGTCTTATCTTCAAACTGTAAAAATCTGAATTATTTCCCTTCCATGGATTTGCCCATTGCTTTGCAAATTCTGCAGCCAAGGCCTCCACAGCTTCATACGGCTTTGGGAAGAACCAAACTCTTTTTGTTCTAAATTTGCCACCTTTGAACACACAAGTTTTAAACTTGGTTACAATTTTTTCTCATTTGCTCTCTCCAGACAAATAAATAGTTTTTAAAAACTTCTTTAATATCCTTTCTTAGTTGTCCTTTTTCTGGGCTGAACGAGTTGAAGCCCCCTGCCCCAAGAGTAGTCCTTTGCCCATTGCTTGTGCTTGAAAAAAATTTTTTTTTTTCCTGGCTGGCAATGGCAGGTGATGGAGAGAGCTTCCCCCACTGCTGAAAAGGTGGCGGGAGGCAAAAAAGCAAATTTGCAGCTATGAAAAATTTAGGATCAGTGTTCATTCTCCCCTGTTAAAATCAGCAAGCAGAGCAGGTTTCCATCTCCTGTTTTTTTACATTAGCAGCAAACATCCCCACTGGTCCCAGCAAACAGGCTGGCACTGGGCTGGCACATATTCTCACATGTTTTAGGTGACCTGAAACAGGTCCCAGCTTCTCACTGGGGCTGCTTGGGATAAAACTTGGCTTGATGGGGTCCTGGTACAGGGAATTTTTTATTTTTTGCCTTCAGTGCAAAAAAAGCATTTGCCTCAAACAACACAAAGCAGAGCCTCACTGCTGTTTTAGCAAGAAAATCACTCCATGAGGGAGACTCCCTGTTCACACAGCTCCCCAGGTTTGCTGGTGGTAAGAGTTGCACAAAAAATCAGGAAATTTGTGCTCCAAGTCTTGCTTTGCACAGCATGAGGCACTGGAGCCATTTCTGTAACATCATGACAGTCTCTGGATCGAAAACAAAAAAAGAGACAGCAACAGATGTTATCTTTCCTCTCCTCTTGCTGTGTATCTGCAAAATCTGTCCAAGTTCAGGGTTTGCCTGGCAGGTGCCTTCACACCTTGTAATGCCTCTGTCCCCTCACTGCCTCCATGACCTTCTTTCCACAAGCTGTGCACGGCCTTAAGACTGAGCTTTTTATATCAGATTTTTATCTTTAAACACAACAATGGTGCCACCTGCTCGTCTTAAACTGACGCTGGGTTGTCCCCTCATTGTTCTTCCACTCAACCATTTCATGATCTCCTCCCCAGTTCCATCCTCTCTGGTGTCTTTGGCTCTGAGGAGGAAGTTCAAGTAATTATAGAATAGTTTTGGTTGGGATGAACCTGCCAGGCCTTTTCATTCCCACCCTCTGCCATGGGCAGGGACACTTTCCATTATCCCAGGTCGATCCAATCCCATCCAACCCAGCCTTGGACATTTCCAGGGATGCAGGGGCAGCTACAGCTTCTCTGGGCAACCTGTGCCAGGACCTCGCTACCCTCATGGCCAAGAATTTCTACCTAATTTCTAATCAAAACGTATCTTTCATCAGTTGAAAAGATAACTTTTAAACTTTTAAAATATTCCCCTTTTCCTGCTACCTCAGGGTCTTGTAAAAGTCTCTCACCATTTTTTTATCCAGCTCCTCCAGGTACTGTAAGGCCACAATTAGATCACTCCAAAGTTTATCTTCTCCAGGCTGAACATTCCCAATTCTCACAGTAGAGCTGCTCCATCCCTCTGACCACTTTGTTGCCTCCTCTGGACTTGCTCCAACTGTTCCACGTCCTGCCTGTGCTGGGAGCCCAGAGCTGAATCCAGATGGGATGTAAGCCAGGCACTGGTTTCCTCACCAGACCTAAGTGGACGCTGACTTGACCTCCAACCTCACCTGACCTCTGAACTCCTATCTCAGCCTCATGTTCTCACCAGCACAACTCCTATCCTGAAATCATTCCACTCCACAAAGCCAAAATTCTTCCTATAAATTCAGCAGTTGCAAACCCAGCCACTGACCCTTGGAGAATGTGCAGAGCAGCTGAGCCATCCTGAGGTCTTTAAAAGGAATTTCACTGTGCTCCAGAGGTGTTTGCTCCAGGATTTAGTGCCTCCAGCTGGAAATCAGCCTGTCCCAAGCTCAGCTCTGCTGCACACCTGCCATGAGCCTGTGGTATCCCTCACTGCTATTCCCTAAAAAACACGGAGCTGGGATGCATCATCTCCCCCTGCCTGGCACAGAACTGCTGCTTCCACCGTAACATTTTGACACTTTTTTCCTAACTCAGATTCCCATTATGATAATGGTGTGAATTACCTTGGAACAGACAATTCCTCCAGCCTAAGCTTATTCAGATTTTATATTTAAACCCTGTGCTATTCCCTGTGAGGATTCCTGAGGTGGATCACGGCAGGTATTTCACAGGAACCTACAGCTTCAAAAAGTTGTTGAGGACAAGGAGAGACAACCACTGCCAAAGGCAATTTGAGGAATTCTAACAAAACATTCACACTGGGAAATGTAGATTTTTTTTAAAGCAGGTGCAATTAATCACTGCAGGAAAGATGACAGCTTGTAAAAGAGGGGTTATTTTGGATGCATAAATGAAAAATGTGGGCACCTTGGAAAGATGTGACAAGAGGTTATTGTTGTAAGTGTAGGAGTTACAGGCATGAGATTCTGGTATGGGATTTACACACACTGTGTCATGCTAGGACATTCCAGCTCCTCCTGGCTCCTTGCTGCCAAGGAGGGAGAAAAAAGATAAAGGACCATAGAATCATCAAGTTAGGAAAAGATCTCCAGGATCATCAAGTCCAAATTTTGACCAAACACCATCATTCCTACAAAATCACATAATGAAATTCCAGATCCACTCACTTTTTGAGCTTTTCCAGGGATGGTGACTTCATCACTTCCCTTGGAAACCTTTTCCAGTGCTTAACATCTTTTTCACTGAAGACATTTTTCCAAAATCAAACCTGAAACTCCCATGATGCAAACTGAGTTTGATTCCTCTTGTCCTGCCTCTTGTTGCCTGGGAAAAAGACACCAACATCCACCTTTCCACCACCTCCTTTCAGGGAGCTGGGGAGGGCAATAAGGTTTTCCCGGAGGCTGTTTTTATCCAGACTGAGCAATCTGAGTATCCTCAGCTGCTCCTTGTAGGATTTACATCCCAGACCCTCCCCCAGCTTTCTTGTCCTTTTCTGAATACAAATTATGGTCACTTTAGGGCTTTGAGTTGAATATTTGGGGATGTCTTTAAAAATGCATCAACTCTTCTGCAGCTGCTCCAGTTTGGAGTCTTCAGGCTTCAAGGGCTCCCTGTCAGTGGCAGCGCCAACAAAAACAGAGAAACATCTCCCAAACAGCGACCCAGTGAGACACAACCCATTTTTACCTTAATTGCCTGTTTTTATTTCCTCTCTTTGGTAACTCCCAAGTGAAACACTGGGATTTGCCAGGGTGGTGAATGGCTCAGTATTTAATCCTACGTTTGTGTTTGGGATCATAAGCTACAAGGAACGTGGGAGTCAGGAGCTTGTTCATGGGGCAGTGTTTCTTTTAAATAGTCCAACCAGGCTGAATGATTGGAGCTCTTCATCAGTAGCAACTTCAACATTTCTTTCTATTAAAGTGTCACCATATCGACAGCCAGGGTTGAAAATGCATTTACATATCAATCCCCATCCTCTTTTTCTCAAGGTTAGCAGAGCAAATGAAACAACCCAATCAGTCCTGGTGCTGCTGTTTGTTTTATTAAAATTCATGGCCAACCTTATCATTTTTGTTACCCAAAAGGGCTGTACTGACAGTTCTATCAAAGCCAGATAAAATTCAGAGTACAGGAGTTTTAGTCTGTGTTTCCTTTTTTTCCCCCCACTAAACTGATTGAAAAATGACATGGATCTTGTTTTCCTCCCTTCCTTCTATTTAAAAAATGTTTTATCTTCACAAAAGCTCACTGAATTTAGGAGAAGAGAACCCAGTGTTTCAACTTGTCTGACCGCCTGCCTCATCCAGGACACAGATATTCACCAGCACCTCCCTGTGAGAGAAGAGCCACAATGAAGAACTAAAATCTCGTTCCAGATGCATTTAAAACCAGTTTGGATGGGATCTGGAGCAACCTGGCCAAGGGAGAGGTGTCCCTGCCCATAGCAGGGGTTTGGAATGAGATGATCTTGAAGGTCCCTTCCAACCCAGGCCATTCCATGATTCTGTGGTCCTGTGTCGTTATTTTTTCTTGCTCCTTTGGATATTTCAGGTTGTTCTAAGTCAAACTCAATCTTGACCTTGAGCACTTCCTGTGATGAGGCAGCCAAAATTTCTCTGAGCAGCCTGTTTCCATGCCTGGCCACCCTCACATAAAGGATTTATTCCTAATATCTAATCTTCCCTCTGCCAGTCTGAAGGCACTGCCCCCTGTCCTGTCACTCCAAACCCTTTTAAATCATCCTTCCCCCATCTTTCTTGGCTCCCTTCAGACTCTCAGAAATCTCTTCTCCAGGGTGAATAATCCCAATTCTCCTAGTCTTTCCTCATGGTAGTTACTCCATCCCTCTGATCACCTTGATGGCCTTCTCTGGACTCACTCCAACATATCCATGTCCTTCCTGTGCTGAGGACTCCAAAGCTGGAGGCAGCACTGCAGGTGCGTTCTTCTCAAGGCCATGTCACCATCAGTCACCCCAGAGATCACAGAATCACAGAATCAATGAGGCTGGAAAAGACATTCGAGGTCATCAAACTATGACCCAACACCACCTTGTCCACCGGACCATGGCACTAAGTGCCACATCTGCTCTTTTCTTAAACACCTCCAGGGACAGAGGTCAAAATGTTGGTCAAAATGATGGTCACAAAATGGATCCACTAGCTGGTGGGGGAAATCCCAATAGATGGTGGGGGAAAATCCCCAGTAAAACCCAGAATACACCCTCTGTTGGGTTTATATTCACTCAGGTTTAAGTAGAAATGCCCAGGTACCTCCCCTGGGGTGAGGAGTTTTGACTGAATGTTGGAATCACAGGATACACGGATGTGGTAATGCTGTGGATCATGGAAGCTTTGGGGACTTTTGGACACCTTCTGAGATACAGCTGCCCATTAATTCAGCCCAGTTGAGCCCATTATGGCCCACCAGCAGAGATTAGCTCCTTGAGGCCATTGAGGCCACGTGTGAGTGTCCCAGTGCTTCCCAGACAGGGGATGTACCCCAGCTGAGCATCCTAATTAAAGAAAAATCCTGATTATCCTAAAATCCCGATTATCCTAAAATCCTGCATCCTGAGTATCCTAATGAAGGACAAAGTAACAGTTCCCTCCTCACAGGATTTTCTTCCTACCTTGTTCAGCACCCAGGTGTAGCCTGAGGTGGGCTCTGCTCACCTTCTGCTCCTGGGTGGGTATTTTACTATCTCTGAACATTTAAATCATCAACCAGTTCAATCTCCCACATCCTCTCAGGCCAATGACATTCCTGTCAAATGCAGAAGGACTCCAGAGGTCTCCAGCAAATTCCTTCATCTCCAGCCCATGTCTGCAGTGCCTGCACAAGCACCACCAAGATGTTTCCAGCTGTCCTTATCTTCAGTGGGGAAGCTGCTGCCCTGCTCCTGTTGGTTCATGATTTATTAAGAGCTATTTATGCCACAGCCAATATTTCCTTCTGTTATCCCATCTATTTGTGATGTCCTCTGCAGCTCCACTACGTTGCTCTGATTTATGATTCATGTTATTTTATTTTCTTCAGGGTTCTGCTGTATTTATGTTGCCCTGAAGAGCTGATTTTCAAATGTACCAGTCCCAGAAACTTCATTGTGGCTCCCCCCTCCCTGCCTCCACACAAATCATCTCCTTCTTTTGAATAAGTCATTGCTTTTTTAGAGAGGAATAAATTTTCATAAGAATTTTTCATATCAGACCCAGTGTGGGGGTCATTAATAAACATCCCTCACCTGTTAACGGGAATTATTTGAGTTTCTGTGGTGTTCCTATTAAAAGGTAACGGTCTAATTAAGATTTGATAAAAAATAAGTTGTTGCAATTAATGTCCTTTAGTGGGGGAAAGAATATGTTGTTATATAATTTTATTAGACTAAAATACATTTATAGAATTTGGAAAAAAAAAAAAAACAAACAAAAAAAACAACCCTATTTCTGTTGTCTCACAGAATATGAAAAAATCCCTGCCATCTGAGCTGGAAAGAAATTCTAGGACACCGAGACCTGAGAGGCAGCAAAGTCTCATCCCCTGGAGCCATTTCCAAGTTTATATCTGGACTATTTTGAATATTCTCAGCCACAGCAACCCTTTCCCTCCCTTTCCTTCAGCCTTGTGGGTATTTCCACTCTGACTCCATCTGTCTCCTTTCTTTTTATGCCACTTAAGAGCTGTTCCCCAGTTTCATCATCTTCTTAAGTGGCTTTGGTTCTGATGAGCAACTCACAGAAGCCTAGAATGGTTTGGGTTGGAAGGAACCTTCAAAATCATCCAATTCCAACCCCTGTGCCATGGGCAGGGAGCAATCCTTGTTATCCCAAGCCATCCAAGAAAAGCAGAACTTCGAACTCCTGATGGATGCAATCACTGCTTGCCTTGCATTCCCATGACTCTCCCTGGTTAAAACACACTCCTGGTACAACATGAAGGAGGCAGGACGTGGGGGAACAGCTTTAAACTGAGAGACAAGGTTTAAATTGAATATTAGGAAAAATTCTTCCCTGGTAGGGTGGTGAGGCCCTGGAACAGGCTGCCCAGAAATGCTGTGGATACCTCATCCCTGGAAGTGTTCAAGGCCAGGTTGGATGGGGTTGGATCTACTTGGGATAGTGGAAGGTGTCTCTGCCCATGGCAGGGAGGTGGAATGAGATGATCTGGAAGGTCCCTTCCAAACCAAACCATTCTGGGACTCTATGGTCTTGGTCCTGATGCCTTGTGAAGGCTGACCAAGAACAGAGACCAGACAGAGCTAAAGAATAAAGTAGGGATTTATTAGAAAGCCTCAATGGATACACCTTGGGCAGCACAAGAGCCCAGCCAGGGCTACACACAAGATGAACCCAAAATGGTCACAAAATGGATGACCAGTCACAGGGTCTCACACTTTTATAAGTTTTGGTTCATTTGCATATTGGAGTTAATTGTCCAGTTACAGCTTTAGGTTAAGAAGTCCCATCCTTCTTGTTTTTCTCTCTTCAGACCACATTGTTTTTGTTCCTGGGCCTGAGATTTGGATCATCTGTCCCCAGCTAGAGAAGGAATTGTTCTGTCTCCCTACTCTGTGAAGAGAGCTTGCCATCCCCTAATACGAAGCTCTGAAGTACACACTAAAGCAGTAAAGAACCTGAAAAATATAAAAGCTAAAACCTGAGGCATCAGCCCCACAAATCAGTCCCACCTCTGAAGTTGACTTTCCCTTTTTACCAACCACTGTAAACATCCCCCGACTCACTTGAACCGCAAGTTCCCACTGCTTTGCCCCACTTTTCCCACTACTACCAGTACCAAAAAAAAAGGTTTTATTTTAGTATTCTGCCCCACTGTTTGCTTTTCTTATGGCTTGGACTGACTTTGCCTCCTGAGCAGCTCAGCCATGCTCCAAATCTCTGGCCATCTCCCTGAAAATCCTTGTTCATTCCCCTCACCTCCACAATGACAAATGATTGTGTCATCCTTCCTCTCCAGGGTCCTGCTCCGAGTGACAACGAGTTTGTAATCTCACCCCATTGTTCATCTCTTTCTCCCCTTAATCTCCATCAGCTCCGTGTGTCAACAGCACTTGCTCGAAATCACTTATCACACACAAAATTTACTTAGAATTAATCAGAGACAATTTGAGGTGTTTATTAAAGCAGCAACAATCTCAGCTTGACCTTGCAAAAGGATTTGTGTTTCAAAGAAACAACTTTTTTGGTTTTGGGTTTTTTTTTTTTGCTGCTGTTGCTTGATATTGAGTTGAAAAACTTTCATTAAGGAACTAACGAAGGTGAAAGCTGCTGCCAGAGACAAATTCTGCTTAACAGACTTGACATTTTCAGTGGGGTTTTTTGGGATGTTTGATTAAAAAAAGTAAACAAATTATGCAGGAATTATCTTCCCTGGCTCTGTCAGAGCTGAGAAAGGGTCTTATTGTTCTGGTTCCCTCCTCAAACCTCATCTCCTCAGACAGGTGGGAGAAGGGGCAAGACCCAGGTCACACAGAAATGCTGTTGTTTTTCCTTCCTTGTTAAGTAATTTTCAACTGAGAGCAAAAGATGGTTCTGAGGAGTTTCTCTGGTACTGAACAGAGCCTTTCTGTTACTGACTAATTAAACTAGGATGCTTTTACCAAAAGCAACATTCAGTTCTCCTGGAAGCAAGACCCAGACTTTGCACATCTCCATTTGACTGTTAACCACTCAAAAAAAAAAAAATTTTAAAAATTTAAAAGGGATTCCATAGGACAGATCAGTAATTAGGGAATAGCTCCAGCTGTTGAGAAAACCTTCCATCTGGCTCTGGATGCAATTCCTTCGGGAATTACAGCTGAACTTCAGTAGTCACAGTCAGTGGTTTTAGTGTTCATGTTTATTTTTCCCTCATTTATTTACCTAATCCTAAGCAATTCAGAGCTGTTACAGATTTGAATACCACCCCATATATTCTGATCAATTCTGATCCAATAATTTGTGGTCTATACATGTAGGGCAGATTTTCTGCCACGCTCCAAGGAAACCCAAATTGAAAATCCCTGTATACTCTGCTGAGAATGACTGACTGCTCCTTTTCCAACCCCAGCATCTGCACAGACCTGTCTTTCCAGGAGTGCATGAAGGCTTTCCAAGCATCTTGACAGCTCCCTGTCAGCCAGAGAGGATTAAACATGTCCTGTTAACAGCTCTGCTGTTGGGAGAGCCTCAGAGCAGCCCCTCTCAAAATGAAGCAGCAGCTTGGGCAGAGCCACTGACCTCGTGCTTCCAAAGCCATTTCTCTGTTAATCAGCCTTGTCAAAGCCCGGCTCTCCCAGGGAGAAATCTCTCACTCCCTATCTCTCCACCTCCTCCATCCAAGGATTCATTCCTTCCTGTATTCCCAGTCATGTTCATCAATCAAGAGGAGGAGGTGGATGCAAGCTCCAGATTACTCGGGAGGCAGAAAATTAAGTCCCACCAAATCAGTACCCTAGAGAATAATAAATCAAATCCTACAGGAACTCTTTTGACCTCCTAGCAGAGGGTTTTCCAAACTAAAGGACTTCTCCAGAGATACGAGATCCTTTGTTTAACTCAGAGCCTTGTAATAAAATGGAATTCTTCCAAGGGACAATTTTTTGTTTCCTGTCTGACTGCCTGGCTTAATGCTGAGTCTGTACAGCATCAGCTGTGGAGAGCAAAGTTAGGGCATTTGTCCCCTTGTGTTAGAGATCTTTCCCCAAAATACTCTCTTCTCCAAATTCCCAAGAGGTTTCAGGATAAATGAGCATATTTGAGGCAAATGAATAATTTTCTAGGGAGAAATTCTTATGATAATTCTTGGGGTTGTCCTATACAGGGCCAAGAATTTGGGCTCAATGATCCTTGTGGGACCCCTCCAATTCAGGATATTTAATGATTCTAACTCTTTTTTTTTTTGTCAATATTCAGCCTTTGCACCCATCTTTTTATTTTAAACTGGCCAATAAATTGCATATTAAGATTACATTCAAGAAGAATAAAAGCTGCACGGTGCAAGGAGATGACAAAGAAGGAAAAAAAAATACCAACACTCGCTGGAAAGTTTAAATTTGTTGGAACAAAAAAATCCAGAATAGTTAGTAAAATCCATGAGCATGGTCACCTCTCTCTACAACACCATAAACATCCTAATTAAAGCAAGCAGAATATGAGGAAAGCGATCCTGAAAATGTGTTCCATGCTGCAGCAGCTGCAAAACGAGCACAGGGGTCTGTGAACCAGTGGATTGCTCATGTTCTCCATCCAATGATGTGCCAAAAAGTCCCTGGAAGCTCCAGGACCAGCTTCCTCACAAACTTCCTGCTCCCTGAAAATTGATTATGCAACAGAGTTTATAAATTAACCCATTAACATCGTTTATTTGCCCACAAATTCTCAGCTGGACCATGCAATTTAAAAGTTTGTGTATGTATGGAGTTATCTCAGTAAGAATTATACTTGAACAATCTCATTTGAATAAGTCAGAGATTGTAATGACTTACTCAACTAAGCATACCCATGCAGTTAATTACTTTTTTCCAACTGAAATGCCGAAATTATTTCCCAGCAGAGAAAGGCAATTGCTCACCCAAAGCAGCGCAGGATGCAGTCGGTTTTAAAACAATTAATAAGAAATTAATTTTAGCACGCCACTGAGCCATAGTTAGGGAGCAATGCAAAGTAAAATGCGACCAAGACCAGCAGCTCCATTGGCAAGTCCAGTTTCACTCAGGAATTTTGGAATGAGGAAGCACATGGAACACCTCAGTCTTGAGGAGGCAGCAGTCCTGGGCAGGTTAGAGGAAAAAACAAAGCTCCTGAGAGAGGAAAAGTCACCTTTGGAATCACTTGTGACTACAAGCTTGTAAATCACCAAATAAAGGAAATTCTTCCTGTTCTCACCTCATATTCCCAGCACACAAGAGGAAGTAAAGAAGCTTGCAGGGCTTGGAAAAGATAAAGATAAAAAAACCCATATCCTGGTTGGTCAAGTCCAGCTTAGATAGAGATCTGAGTAGCTTGTGGAAGGTGTACCTGCCCATGGAGGTGTTGGAACTGGATGGTTTTAAAGGTGTGTTCCAACCCAAATCATTCTGTGATTGTGTGACTAAAATAATGTCACAAGTAAAGGGGATAATGTGACACTGCTGATGTGGGTCTGTGCTAATAAATCTAGAACACGTAGCCACCATCGTTTATTAACTCAGATTCAGCTGAAATTTCTTCTGAATTAGGATGGTCCAGAGTATCCTGCTGCCTCTCCAAGTGGGAATGTGATGGGAAGATGCCCACGTGTTTGATCTGAGGAAAGAATCAGTAAGATAAAGCCAAACATAAAAATTCAGTGGTACATTCCCTCACTGCTGTTCATTCCTTTTGTGTGCCAGCCCTCCCATATCCCAGGGTTTCTGAACATCCCTTCTCAGGAATTACACAACTGGTAGATATCTCCTGCTTTTCCAGCCCAGGACAACTTGTCAGGATCCTGTGTTTTAAAGTTGCTTATAACTTCTGGCAGAATTTCAACAACATTCAAGATTTTCTATTTTAATCTAAAATCAAAACTCATTCAATAATTTTTAAAGCTAGCAAATATTTTTGAGCATGTTGATTTTCTGTGTCTTACTCAAGCTCAATATGAGCAGCCCCATCTAGTAGAAAGAGCCCCTGCCCATGGCAGAGGAGTGGATCGAGATAATCCAGAGCTTTCCTTCCAAACCACTCTGCAATTCTGTGAACTAATATTTTTTGAAGCTACTGCAGATCCCGTACCATCCCTGCAGCCTCTTGTCGTCGCCTCAACCAGAACACATTTAAACCGAAGAAAATATTAACTTGTGCCCTGCAGGCATTGAGACACTTTGTGACAAGACTTTAAATGACAAGGAAAGTTTTCTACAGTGAATCCAACTCCAGAAAAAAATCCTTGAAAATATGGGGGATGCACAGAGCACAGTGATCAACGTTAGATGCAAAACTACAGCTACAGCAAATTCCAACCAGGCTGCAAATCCTGTAACAGCAAAAACTGAGTGTATTCAAATTTTTGTTGGCATATATTTATATTCCTGAGCGCATCTGTCTGGACAAGATGGGGATGAAGCAGCTGATAAAGACCAAGAACAGACAGTTTCTCTGTGATCTGAAGGTCTTGCAGCTCTGCTGCACCAGGGTGTCAAAAACTCCCAGCTTAGAGATGTGGGGCTGCGATTTCCTCTTGACAAAGCGCTTCTCAAATAACCTGATTTGCTTTGCTTTGAATGCATGGATTATCAGCTTAATTTCCATGAAGTTTTTTTTAATCTGAAATTTAATTTAGAAGATTTCATCAAGTGATTGTTGCAATTTGTTCTGCTGGCTGCTCTCAGAACAACTTCTGCCTGCCAAAAATACATCTCCTTGCTTTTATCAAGAATTCAGAAAGATTGTTACGTCTTTCACTTCAAACACCTGTAAACCACAAAGGGCTCTTTTCCCCCTTCTCTTCTGTGGCAGAAAGACTCCAGTGGAGCTGGGAATGGCTTTTCCCAGGAGTGATCCAATTGTGCCATATGACACAGAGGTCCTTCTTTGAGACCTAAAACCATGACAGCAATCCAAAACCCATCCCAGTAACACTAATTCACACACAGTTCTTTGTGGAAAAATTACCTTTCTGGGCAACCAAAATATTTATGGCTCTCAACACAGACTTTTGCTCCACTGAAAAACTAGCAAGTCTGTTGTGGCGTGCGGGTTACGTGCCCCCGGCCCAGCAATAGCGACAACAGGGGCGTGACAGATCCCCCTGGCAGACCCCGCAGAATTCCAGCCACCAGTGGAGATTCGTCACAGATGAACAAAGAGGCAGCAGCACAGGTCTTGGGGTCGGAACAGGCAAGTCTGTTGCGGTGTGCAGGTTACGTGACCCTGGCCCGGCAATAGCGACAACAGGGGTGTGACAGATCCCCCTGGCAGACCCCGCAGAATTCCAGCCACCAGTGGAGATTCGTCACAGATGAACAAAGAGGCAGCAGCACAGGTCTTGGGGTCGGAACAGGCTTACCCTCATTTGACAACAAAACCCACCAGACCCAAGCTCCCAAGACCCTGAACAAAGGGCAGGCACTAAGTTATAGACAGGGGCGGTCTTGGGGGAGGATACAATTTTTAACCAATCGGGAGGACTGAGAGTGGAACACAAGGTGGGGAAATACAATCTGTAAACCAATAGAGGATCTTAAGGGAGGGGAAAGGCTTAAGTAAACCAATGGGGTTTCAAAGGATACAAAACTGACAGGGAAGGTTCTGGAGGAAAGGGCAGGCTTATGGAAGGATTGACATCTGTGGAGGGGAGGAGCAGGGAAGGTTGTGGGGGAAAAAGAGTGGGGATAAGAGGGATTGACAACTTGGCAGGGAGTGGCCAGGCAACAAACAAGAACTGACAGTTAACCGTGAATAACAATGAGGGAGTGAGTCTAAATTTAGCAACATAAGATACAAAATGGGGAACCTATGCCACTCCAAAGGCGAGGAGAAAAACACGGAGGGATTAAAAAAACAGGCAAAATGGGGAACCTATGCCACTCTAAAGGCGAGGAGAAAAACACGGAGGGATTAAAAAAACACAAATCAAGCAGTAAAATATACCAAATAAAGAAAATGAAAACACACCACAACACAAGTCAGGCTGAGTTTCTGTCACATTCAAGGTAGAGCCTGGGTGAGTAGGACACACTTCTGGCCAGCAGCAAAAACCACCCTTCTCTTCCTCTTTCTCTCTTTCTCTCATTCTCTCATTCTCTGTTTTTTTCTGTTTCTCTTCCTCTAAGCACTCCTTGAGCTCCGTCAGGCTGGTTCTGTGACCACTGCCCTGGGAGCCTGTTCAGTGCCCAGCCACCCTCTAGGTGAAGAACCTTCTCCTGAAATCCAACCTAAACCTCCCCTGGCACAGTTTCAGGCCATTCCCTCAGGTCCTGTCACTGTCACCACAGAGAAGAGATCAGTGCCTGCCCCTCCTCTTCCTCTCACAAGAAGGTTGTAGCTGTGATGAGTCTCCCCTCAGTCTCCTTCTCCAGCTGAACAAACCATATGCCCTCAGCCATTCTTGACACAGCTTCCCCTCAAGGCCCTTCACCATTTTGTAGCTCTCTTTGGACATTCTCATATAGTTTAATGTCTTTCTTACCTTGTGATGCCCAAAACTACAAACGATATTCCAGCTGAGGCCATTCCAATCTGGAGCAGAGTGGGATAATGCCCTCCAGGCCTGGATGGAGATGCTGGGCTTGATCCCACCAGGACAGGGATGTCCCTCCTGGCTCCGATCCAACTTTCCCTCAACCAGAGTTGGAAGGGGACTTTGAAATCACTTCATTCCAACCCCCACTTCAGGCAGAGACACCTTCCACCTTCCCAGGGTGCTCCAAGCCCCATCCAACCTGGCTTTGGACACTTTCAGGGATCCAGGGGCAGCCACAGCTTCTCTGGGAATCTCTGCCAGGCCTCACCATTTCTGTCGAGCTTTAGTTGGGCCTCGGGTCTTCAAGGAGACAAGAGCAGTTGTTGGTTGCTATAAGCTTGTTTATTGCATGAATACATCAGTCTCAAAGAGTTCAAAGTATTAAAGTCCGTTTTGTAGTATTAAAGCCTATGCTAAAAGCTTTCTGATGTAGAGTCCTGAGCAAAAGCTGCAGCTGTAACAGTTCTCCCTGACATAAGTTCCAGGTCCTGAGCAGGAACAGTGGCAGCAGCAGCAGCAGCAACAGTTGTTCCCTGGTGTAGAGTCCAATGTTCCAAGCATCTTTTTCTTTTTCTTTTTCTTTTTCTTTTATTCATAAAACATCCAATCAGTTAAAAACAGAATTCTTAAACATTCTTTCTAAACCAATCTAAAGTTGATTCTAGTGTATGAAAGCATTACAAAAGTAGTGTCAGTTCTTGCCTAAAAAGCAAGGTATATATTATTATCTATTTACACAAATATACTGTCTGTTTTCTTACTTAAAATTCATGTGTATGAGTTTATTTACCTGAAAAGTTGTATCTATTTAAGGATATAATTCTGTTTGTTCTAGAGATGCAAGCAAAGTTCTACTATGTTGTTTTGTTTTTTTTTAATGTCTGGAGCTAAATTACTGAACTTTAAACTAAGATTTATGGCCTTTACTAGCTAACACAGTTTCTTAAGGCACTTAAAATATATTTCTACTTATTTAAAACTACAACTTACCTTTGCACTTACTTAAAACTTAAACCGACGCTTTTGCTTCGTATCTATGTGGCTAAATATATCTTAACTTCTCTAAAAGCTTTAATTTAACCCCTGCATTCTTCTCTCTCTGTGAGGAATTCAGAGAGGCTTGCATTCCAACAATTTTGACAGTAAATGATGTTTTCCTAATATCCAATGCCATGTCAGTGTCCAAACCGCCCAGAGTTGGATATTCCAAGGCATCATTCCCAGACCCATCAAACGAGGACAGCTGCTTCTACTCAGCACTCAGAGAGCCCCAGCCAGGACCAGGTTTTACCTGGCTTTGGAAACAGGAGAACACCTTTTGGGAATGCTGTAGCAACAAGTTGTGGAGTCAGGGGGAATATCTTTCATCCAGGCACCTCTGTGGTCTCAAACTGCTTATTTTGCGGAGAAAAAAATTATGTCCTTGGAATGGAAGTGGTGACAAGTTTCAGTCTTAGAAAAATACACATTTAAAATATATTGACTGTACTGTTTATTTAATATACAAAACTTCCGGGAGAGAAAGGGAGCTCAGTTTCTTCAGGACCTTAACACTTTTCTTAAACCAAATCGGGTAAAAATAAATAATAATGAAAATTTCTGTGGAACAGTAACACTCCAGTGTTTCAGAACTGGGTAAGATCAACTAAATTTTCATTTTAAAACTTCTTTTTCCTTCTCAACTTGTAACAAAACCTTTTTATTCTTTTGACATGTATTTTTTTTCCTTCTTTTTATGAAACATCCCTGCAAATGGAGTTTTTATGTTTTCCATGGGCACAGCTCCACTGGGTGTTGAAGCACATAAAAAATCATCTTGCGCAATATTTTTACACAGTAAAAAAATCTGCCCTTTCTCCACCTGCCTGACAAGTCCACAAGTTTTCCTGTGTAAATAGATTTCGCCTGGGGCTACTCCACCCATCCCAAGCCCAGGGCTGCTGAGAGAATTCTGTCATCTCTTTAGGACAGAGATGCCCACGTTTGCCATGGAACTTGCAACTTCTGTGGGCAATAAACTCTGGATATTGTGGTAGTTAAGGTTTTACTGGAATGAAGTCATGGAACAGCCTTATCTCTACCTAGAAGAGCTGCTGGAAGTGTTTGTCACCTGCTGAGCAAAGCAGAGATTTCCTTGAGTTCCAGGATAACATCTATCCCTTGGTGAGGAGAAATCCAGTCTCATCTTGTGCATGGATTCAATCAGTTAATGCTGCTTTCAATGAGACGGAGCTGCTTTTAAAAATTAATCCATCCAGCATTTTAATTTCGTGTGCAGATGCAAATTAGACTTTAATTGCTCGCCAGCTCAACTGATCATTGAGATACCCATCAAATTGGCTGTACCAGGGAGGTACAAATGATCACAGAGTTGATCTGTGCCTCGTTTCTGTTAACAGGAGATGAAATATTCTTCAACTAAGTCATTTTTTGCTCATCAGTCCCCTGCAGGGCTCTGGCTGAGTCCTGCTCATTTAGACTCTTCCATATCACTTAACTCTTTGGATTCCCAGTGCATGAAATAACCTGTGCTGGGTTTTCTAGTTGTAGGTGTTCATCAGATTTCTGACATGCCTCTCCTTGGTTATAGAAACATAGAATGGTTTGTGGAGGGACCTTAAAGATCATTTAATTCCAACTCCCTGCCATGGGCAGGGACACCTTCCACTATACCAGGTTGCTCAGAACTCCATCCAACCTGGCCTTGAAAAGAGGGGTAATAAAATAAGAGACAGCTCTTCTTTAGCCTAAGAAATATTCCAGACAGAAAATTCCCTGAGAGACCAGTGGGATACGATGCGTGACCACAAATTATCCCCAAGGCCTGTGATGCTCATGGCAGCAGATATCTCTTGACCTCTATTTCCAGCTGAAGCTCTTCCAAGTGAGAAATGCCACAGAGGCAACACGAGTCCAGGAGGAGCAGCCCAACCCAATTCCCTGTTTATTATCCCTGAGAGTTGATGAAATAATAAAATATCATTGAAATAATAAAACATCTTTACTATATCAACTGTACTTTTTGAAGTTCCTCTCCCAGCTGCTGGGTGGCGGTGAAGGGGTGGGAGGTGAAGCTGCTGCACCAAGATAAAAGCCCCTGAATTTGGCAATGTCATAAATCCTCGGTGACACCTGCAGCCAGGTAGTTCCTTTCATCACAGTTTTCAAAGCATTTAACAGAGCGTGGCGAGAGAACAGCAAAGGCAAAGCCTAAGAGGGGTGAAATGTTTGGAAGTCACAGCTCAGTTCAGGAGCAGGGGCAAGAGTGGCAGCCACCTTTTTTCCGTGATGAATATCATGGATCCATTGCTATTTCTCTACCTTCCCTAATCAACCACAGGGGAAAGCTCTACAAAGCAGTTCAGGGCCAGTTCAGGGCAGTGATGATCCGTAAGAATTATTCTGGTATTCCTGCAAGGTGCGATTCTTGTCTTCATAAAACAGAAGATTTCCTAGTGGATAAAACTCCCAGAAGTTTGGACATTGCTGGAACAGGTAGGGAATGGTGTTTCCTTTCATTCTGGAGGAAAATATGCTGGAGCATGTCCAGGAAAGGGAATGGAGCTGAGGAAGGGTCTGGAGCACCAGGAGCAGCTAAGGGAGCTGAGAAAGGGCATCAGTCTGGAGAAAAGAAGGCTCAGGGGGGACCTTTTGGCTCTCGACAACATCAAGAGGTGAAGCCAGGCCAGGGTCGGGTTCTGCTCCCAGGGAACAGGAGACAACAGCTTCTAGTTGTGCTAGGGGAGGTTGAAATTGGGTATTAGGAAAAATTTACTCATTGAAAGACTTGTTGAATATTGGAAGGGGCTGTCCAGGGCAGTGGTGGAATCGCCGTCTCAAAAATTGTGTGGATGTGGCACTTGGGGACATGGTTTATTCGTGGATTTGGCAGTGCTGGGAGAACAAGTTGGACTCAATGATCTCAGAGATCTTTTCGAACCTTGATGGTTCTGGTTTAAGATTTTACCAATACTTTCTCTAAATTCCTGAGCAGGTTGTGTTTAATCCCCACCACCAAGGGACGTAAGCATTTCTAAAACTGGAATGGAAAACTGGTCACAGGAAGGTCACTCAGCTTTAAAGTCTTCAAGATGGGAAGTTTTAAAGCAGAGTAATCTCCAGAGAGAATGGTGAAAGGGGAGTTCTCAGATGGCAGAAGAGCAAAGCTGAAAACCCTCCCAGAATACTGCAGTCCCCTGGTTCATCAGCTCATTTGGGATGCAAAGCTGTTCCTCTGCATATACGGGATATAATTTTATAATATGAAGTAGAAGCACTGTGGGTTTTCCTGAAAACTTGCAATTTTATAAACCTTTGTAACTCTAGGCTCTATTTTGGACCTTTTATGTGTTTTACCTTTATCTTAGCTTGGATTTTAAACCCACTAGAGCTCCCTGCTGCTTTTAGTGTGTTGTTAAAATCAGTGCTAGGAAAAAAATCTGGGCATGACTCAATCTGGGCCTCAAAGCACCCAGGGATAAATGAGATGCCATGGAGACACCTCCTGTCCTCCAGACACCAAACAAGAGCTACAGGACCCTGACTAATCTCAGTTTAACCTGTGTCTCACATGCTCCTGGATGTCCAAACTGGGACTGGTTACTGGTTTTCCAACAAACCACTCCATATTCTCACAAGTATTAAGAAGTACACCTGTATTTTATATCTTCAGCCAATAAAGAAGGTGGGAATCCATGGGAAATAAGAATTTTCTGGGGTGTAATTTTAAAAAAATCTCAGGATGTAGCAGCAATATTTTCTTCTGCCCATAAACTCCTGTAACCTCTGTGTGCTGGAGGAGGTTTCAGAAAATGCTTTTTTTTACAGTTTCCTTCACACTCAGGAAATCAGAGGAAGGAAAGGCCATGGAAATTACTCTGCTGGTGTCTCACAGTCTCTCCACGAAATATTAAATCCTTTTTCTCCTGTGTTCCTATAGAAAAGGGGATTTCTGACCCATTACAGTCAACCACTGCATTTCGTACATTGTGTTTCAGAGTAGACAAAATAACAGGGCATTAAATTTAGGAATTAATGAATGTTTGGGGCAGGAAAAGGTTTGAGCAGTGGGTGGAAAATGAATCATTATTAAAAGTTGCGTTCATCAACAGTGATCTGGAGTGGCTGGGAGACAGCATTCCTGGCAGGAGTGTGGGTTGAATCTCAAACTTGTGATGGCCTCTTTCATTATCAAAAGAGGAAAAAGAAATAATTTCTCTGAATTATTTGGAAATAAAATTAAGAAATCAAGTATTTGCCAGGTTTTCTTTGGATCTGGTTTTGGGTAATGACATCCATGACAAACTTTCAAGGAAGGAAGGTGCCAGAGCCATTTTCATCTCTCTACAGGACAAAATTTTGTGCTACTCCAAATTGTTTAAGTACCACGAAAAGAGGCCCTAGAACCAGATGAGATTCCAGTAGAATTATAGAATTGTGGGATGGTTTGGTTTGGACCATCAAGATCATCTCAGTCCATCCCTGCCATGGGCAGGGACACCTTCCACTATCCCAGTCTGCTCCAAGCCCCATCCAACCTGGACACTTCCAGGGATCCAGGGGCAGCCACAGCGTCTCTTGGCAACCTGTGCCAGGGCCTCTCCACCCTCACAGGGAAGAACTTCACAGAATCCCAGAATCTGTTTGAAAAAGTCAAGGTGACTGATCCCCACCTTGTCACCCAGCCCAGAGCACTGAGTGCCACATCCAGATACTCCTTGGACACCTCCAGGGATGGGGACTCCATCACCTCCCTGAGCATCCCCTTCCAACACCTGACCACCCTTGCCATGGAGAAATTCCTGTTGATGTCCATCCTGAACCTTTCCTGGCACAGCTTGAGGCTGTTTCCTCTTGTGCTGTCCCCTGTTCCCTGGGAGCAGAGCCCAACCCTGGCCTGACTCCGCCTCAGGGAGTTTTGGAGAGCCAGAAGGTCCCCCCTGAGCCACCTTTTCCTTCTTCTCACTTAGCCTTGAACTATCCCCAAGCTGAAAAAATTTATTTTTTTTCCAAAACTTGGCCAAAGGCAGCTCATGGCTGAAGCAGAACCTCAGCCCCAAAATCCAGCACAGATTATCCACCACCCAGCACCTCTTGCTCCCTTGATTCTGCTCTAAAGGTGGAAATATTCTTCCCTTTCTCACCCCAGGAGAGGGATAATGGCAATAAAAGTGATCCTGTCCCATTTTGCTGCAGCATCTTTGCATATTTCCCAGAAAAAAATAAAAACCGCACAATTAAAACATATTTAAAACCCTATTAAGGACATCTTCCCAGCTTGTGAGGGGATAAAAAACAACTTAGGCTGTATTTCATGGCTTGTGAAAAAAGGAGCTCTGTCCAGTGGGCACTTGAGCAGAGCTCTGGTTTAGAATAATTCCCCACCTGGTGCCGTAGATAATTGTGGTTAATTACCCCCTCTTGACATGAGGTAGAGCAGTTGTTGCAATTTTATGAGTCACAAACTGGTAAAATAATGATTCTTCCGCTAAGCCTTAGCTTTTATATCTTAATTGGAGAGAAATGTTGTTCAATATGGAAGTGTGGAAGGATGGGGGGGAATAAAATGTCCATAAAATCTTCCACAAAATGCCCGAGGTCCACAACGCAACAGGAAGAGCTGACATCCTGTGCAAGTGACAAAATTCAAAGAATAATTTATCATACATTAGTTTTGAGAAATGAAAGTGGATCTGGAGATTAATTTCTCTGCCTCCAAGGATTTAGGTCTGGCCTGTGTGAACCATGAGCTCCTTCTCTACACAGTCATTCCTCTCAGGTCCAAACCACTCCCTGGAGCTGTTTAGCTCCTCATGACCTGCAGGAATAATCAAATCTCATTTAAATGCCCTGGAGACATGCAGGAAGTCCCACAGGGTGAAACCAGTCTTGAAGCTGAGGTATAGAATCCTTTTCATGTAATTGCACAAAAGCTTTTCCACCTCCACCATTTTACTCCTGCTCTGCCCCATCTCCAGGTCATCCTCACAAATGGCACCACACAGTCTTGGAGTGGGCCAGGATCCAGCACAAAAAGTTCCTGTTTCCTGTCATTTCTCCAGATATTTCTGTCTCTTACAGCTCCATCTGTGAAGGTTTCTTTGGGCAAGCTTGCCTCACAAATATGGGAGTGGAGAAGGGTTCAATGCAATAGAAATAAAGGACAATTATTTAATACAAGAAGTCCAATGTGTGAGATGACATTTGGATTCAGGATGGATGAAGTGGGAATCAAGGATGGCAGGGTTGCACCCCAGTACAATCCATTCACCACTTAGAAATGTGGAAACCCTTTTTTTTCCCCCCATGACTGGAAGATCAGGGAATAGCAGGAGGGAAGATGGAGCACTGAAGGTCCCTTATTACCCTCTCATCACCTTGCACAGATATTCCAACCACACCCCGTGACTCTTTCACCCTGGATCAGCCTCTACCACCTTTCCCATTTCTCCTCCCTGAAGATTTTCTTCCTGTAAAAACCTTGATTCCCATCGTGCAAATAAAAAGGGAGAGGACTTGCCACACTTTTATCTCCTTTTCCCTGTGCTCAGACTGTCTGGAAGCTGCATTTCTCCTCTCTCAGAAGCAGATGCTGTTCTGGAAGATGCTGCTGCCTTCTCACAGCTTTCCCATTCACTGGCAGGTTTCCAAGCACAAATTAGGGATGAGATCATAATTTTCTTGCTTTAGCTGAAGTGTAGACCATAAAGTCTTGGAAATAAAAGTGATAAGGAGGAGTTACCAGGATTCTTGCACAGCTCCAAGGGTAAACCATTATCCTGCTGCTTCAGTTCCCTGTGCAGCACAGCTCAGAGACACCTTCAAACATCTCCAATGGACCTGATCTAAACCTTTTTAATATTGAAGTTTATGCAAATAAATGGATGGAAAGTGATGAAGGAAATTCCAATTTTCTTCTTCCGAAGAAATCATTTTAGAGTGAAAAATAACATTTTCCAGAGTTTCTGTCAGAAGGGAGAACTTCAGATCCTGCCTCCAGCTCTTCCCTCAATTTTCCAACCTAAGTTCTACAAGCAGAGCCTTCACAAGACCCTCAGCCTCCCCCAGAGCTCACAACCACTCAAGGCACCACATAAATTCCTTGGCTATCAAGGACCAGAATCTCCAGCTTCCATCTTCACTGCAGAAATGTCAATAAATTCAACCTCCCAAATGCATTCAAAGGGCAGGACTTTTAAAAGCAGGGAAAAAATTGAATTTTTCATTTATTACATGGGAATTGTAGCTGGACCTGGATCCAGTCTCTGCCAAGAACTTCCTGTGGACAGGGTTTTGCTTGAACTTCCCTTAAAAAAAAATTCACACCAGGACTGCCTTTTGATGTTCAGGCATCTCCAAGGCTGGCATTTCCCTCTGGAATGTTTTGGCAACCTGATCATCCTCTTAAGAAAGTTTTCCAGCCATTAATAGGGAACATTAGTTCAGGTTTGAAATGAGAATGGAAAGAGTTCATAAATGGCCTCATGCAAAGAGCAGCAGAGAGAGTGAAATGACTTGGGCTGACTTTGATTCAAGCCCTGAACCACAGCAGCTAAAATTGGAGACAATCAAATATAGCTTTTGTTACTGGGCAGGACATGGACAAGCTCCAACAAATCCTGCTTCCAGAATTTAGTAGGTGGTTCCTGTGATTCTCCCATTAATATTTAGATTCATTGCCAGACCTGCTGTAGATGCCTCTCCCTTAAGCTAAAGAATTGAAGCCTGGGCTCAAGATTTTCAAGAGGAATTCATGGCACTGGAATTTAGGGAATCTGATGTTCTTGGCATTGCTTTGGCCATATTGTGCACACATATCTTCATTCTGTGGCACATTCAGGACTTTAAATGAGGATTTAAGGCATGGGTGACATATTTTCAGACAAAGTTGCCAGAAAAACTTTATCCTGTATTGTTGTAAAGTACATGGGGTTGTTTTAGTGCTCCATGGTACCAGGAAAGTATCAGAATTAACTGCTATATATTTTTTTAAAATATAAAAGGAAGAAAAAAATAAGACTGAAAAGAGCTGTTGATTGAAATTTTAAGGGTTAGAGTTGGATTTTGTTGTTGTTGTTTTGCAGGCTAAAACAGAACTTACAGAGGTGGAACTCTTTCTAAGTATTCAGAAAATAAATTCCTGAGTTAATAATTTTAGTCATCAAAAGGTTCATCTCATTGAACTAAAAATGAATGTAATAGGATTGTCCTAAGAAGAGAAATCTGGAGAAAATGAGAAATTGAGAGTTTTACTTCAATGGAAGCAACGGCTCTTCAAAAAAATATCATCCAGGTTGAAAAAGACCACTGAGGTTTTTAAGACCATCGAGTCCAACCATCTCCTCAAGTGCCACATCCACACTTATAAATCCCTCCAGAGATGGTGGCTCCATCTGTCCAGTGTGTTCCAATGCTTGACAACCCTTTCCACAAAGAAATTTTTCCTAATATCCAACATAAACCAGCTCACTCACAACCCGTAACTCTTTTATACCCTGAACCTGCCTGTCCTGATCTTTCACCTCCACTCCATAGTTGAAGAATGCCTTTGTCAAGCAGGATGATTCATCCTGGAGGAAGGAATCAGTCTGGAAATACAAATATCAGAACGAAGTGAAAGCTGTGGAAACAGTGCACAGAAAAAGAGTCGAGAAAAAAATCAATAGGTTATTGAAATTGCAATTGGAGGAACTTACTTGTTTGTAATAGTAGGGTTATAAATCAAAAGGCCCAGGCTGAGAGATGGGGATCTGACAGGAGGGAAGGAAGAAAAATCAATTATTGCCATGATTTGGGTCTCCAGTCACGCATGGCTGAAGTTCAGTCATAATCCTTTCCTCGTAAATTAATGCTTTTATCACTCCTGGGATGAACACTGGCCTGGGAGGAGAGGGAGTCACACTCAGGGATGAAGTGGGGATTTATAGACAAAACCGAGCAATATTGGGTTGGGTTTGTTGTACAAGGAAAGAAACTGCCTCACTTAAAGGATAATGATCCCTTTGGGCCATAAAAGGACATTTACAGATTGCAGTGATGACTCTTGTGGGTCCTTCCAATTCAGGATATTCCAAGAGTCTAAATTCCATTATATTGGTTACTCCAAAGTGTCTCCAAAATAAGCACAAGGAAAGGGTTGTTAATCAAGGACTTCCCTCAGCTTTTGAAATTATTCTTCCCACTCTGAATTCCTGGCTGTTCCCGAGCTCAGGGAAGTGACCCCAAAATCCTCTCTGCACAGGATGCTCCATCTGCTCCTCACTTCCAGATGTTGGGGTACCTCCCTTTTGAACTATTTCTCAGATGATGAAGGAATTGTTCTCTGGCAGCAATTCTCAGGCACTGGTGGATTAGGGAATAGTTTTAAGGAGAAGTCTGACCCAGCAGCCCAGATTTTTCCCAGTTTCTGTGTTTTTTTCACCCAGCCACCTCCCCAAAATTTTCTTGCTGAGAAGAAGCTTAAAGACATGTTCTTACTCGGTTGCCTGTTTACAAAAATGCTCCATATGATTCTCGGGATTCTGGGGGAGCAAAATCCCTCTCAGAAAGAAAAGTTCAGAGTCAAGAGGAACAGAAATTAAGGGATTGAGAGAAGCCCTGCCAAGGAGGACTTGAGGTGGCTGTGTATAAAAATCAGTTTCTCCACATCCTAAAACAGGCACCTGCATTTTATCTGACAATAAATATCATTTGAGCACTGTCATATGAGGATGTTTCCACTGCTATCACTAAAACAATGAGGTTTGTTTTTCTAATACGTGAGATTTTCATGGTAGAGTTCTCCAGCTGGGCTGGTTCTCCCAGGGACTCTTTGCAGCCAGTGGAAAGAAGCAGATCCTGATTTATCTCAGCTATGCTGGGCTGGCACTTCACACCCAAAGAAACATCAATAAATCATCCATTTTTTATTGTTTATTGTTAGTGGACCCAAATTCCTTTCAATGGCAACTTGCCCAGCAATGGGACAAAATCCTGCCAGGGCTAAATGCCCTCCTGGATCTGCACGCAGCAGGAAAATAAAAGTGGATGGAATTTGGCACAATGATGAAATTTTTGCTGTGTAGATCCCTCACCTCTCTGGAATGTCCACCTCTGAAATCCAGGGAATCGGTAAGTGCTGGAGTTTTTTTTACCTCTCTTCAGCACTCTCAGTGTGTAATTCCTCATCAACATTCCCTGCCCTCTCTCCACCTCCCAGCCCATTAATAAAAGCCTTGGAACAAAAAAAAATAGGGAATGCTTTCCTGTCATCCAAAGTGGCTCATGGATAATCCCAGCTGTGGGATGATCCCATTTCTGGATGCTGGATTATCTCTCACAGAACGGGAAACAACTTCCATAAGGTAATTTTCACCACCCAAATTGTACCTTTTGAATTCCTTATTAAATAAATTAGAAGAAAAAAAAAAAGTTTATTTTTTTATTCCAAAAATATCACAAAGTTGCTGCTGTGAGGTCCTTTAAAAACAAAGAAATTTGGAACAGGTTAAAATGGCACAAAATGGGCACCTTTTTTCTACAATTTGCTGCTGCCTACAGAATAAGTTTATTGAAAAAGAGCTACAAGAAGTTCTGGCTGCAAAATCAAATCATAAAATTCTGTGGAAACTCAGCTGGGGATTGACCCTTAAACCTCTTTTTATTCACATTGTACTCAGAAATGTTTTGTACAAGCTGCAAGTTCCCACTCTGGTTTGAGTCACCTCAAATCCCAAATCCAGTGAAGGAGGAGTTTCCCAAACTGGGATTGTTTTAATTGATGTGCTCAGAACTGCAGATTCCATTTGCTGTGGTGCTTTCTCTCTTTGTAAAATATCCCCGATGAAGTGGTTCCAACAGCAGTTCTGCCAGAGTTCAGGAAGAATTTGGATAATTCTGTCAGACACATGGTGGGATTTTGGGGGTTGTCCTCTGCAGGGCCAGGAGCTGGACTTGCTGATCCCTGTAAGACCTTTCCAGCTGGGGATATTCTGGAATTCCAGGGATCCTTTGGGCATCAAATCATGCAAAGAGGCCCAACACAAGAGCACCATGTTCAATAGCTGCTTCAGGTGTGAATATCAGATGCATCCTGGTCAATTATGGTGTCCAGTATGACTTCCAAAATCCAATTTATTGCCCTAATTCTGCCAGTGTGAGCTGCAGTGGAATTAATTATCTTCCCAAAACCAGGAAATTGGCAGTCTGTTTGCTTCCAGGGTTAATCTCTTAGTCTTCATTTGGGTTTTAGGCCTGATCCTCCTTAGACCCTGGTCTAAGGATTTTGTCTAGGACCTGTTCAAGCAAAAAACTGCTCATAGGGGAGGATGATTATTTAAATTTCCAACAAAAAAAAAGCCTTTGAGGAAGGAGAAAAGGGGACAAAACCCTTTCAGGAAGGGATCAAGCCACAAATTGCTCAGAAACTTCTCTCGTGCCTTAACAAAACTTTCATGGGTTATCAACAGAGCTTGGAATATTTTAAATGGGAATGGATCACAGAAATATTTCAGAGATGAGATGTTCACTCAGCACAGCCCTCCTGGACTTGGGATCACTGAGCTCTGAATTCCCATGACTTTCTGGAATGCCACATCCCAGGAAAAATCCCTCAAGGGGATTCTTTGCATCAAGGGTAGAATCAGAGGATCCTGGAATGGTTTGGATTGTAAGGAGCTTTAAGGATCAACTCATTCCAACTTCCCTGCCATGGCCAGGAGCACCATCCACTAAACCAGGTTATTCCAAACCCCATCCAACCTTGCAGCAGTAAAATATGTTTAAGGAAAGGGGAGTTTGTAATTTTTAATAATAAAATTCCCTGCTTGGAGTCAGAAAAGGCTGATTCAATCCCCAGTTTTATCCTAATTCTGTAAGAACCTTGTTATCTCTCCTGGTTTTTTATTGTATTTCATTATTTTATCCTGAATCTTGCATATGTTTATTTCTAGCTCCAGAATTTCAGATGAACATTTGTTAAATACCTGTTGTACAATTTCCTATCTGTGGAAAGCAACTTGAAAATACAAAGTTGGATGAGAGATAAAAATCCCTTGAAGGCTGTTCTGTTGTCATGGCTTTTATTTATTTGTTTGACACCAGGGTTTTCCAGCTTGACCCAGGATTTATCCTGGTTTTCAGCTTCCATGATCTGTCTGGCAGCAGGCTATCCTCAGACTTTAAGGATTTAGAGTTGATAAAATCAGGTAGGGAGAGTTTACACTCCCTCACACCCTCAGCAGGAAAGGAGAGGTGCTGAAAAATAATAATTTTTTAAAAAATCTCCATACAGAGAGATGCCAGATCCGTTTTTCAATGAGGAAAAAGGACTCACAGTAATTATGGGCAAACAAAATTCCCTTTGCTGGGTCCTAGTAAGATGAAATGTTAAATAAAGAGAGAAAAAAATATTAAAAACCAAAAGAATTGGAATTCTGGGCTGCAGCTCTCTCAGGGCATCCCACTTGTGCCAGGTCTTTTCGGTTATTTCAGGAAAGGGCAAATTTCCAAGTTTGCTGTTGTATTTTTACTGCATTTTTGTGAATTCCTTGTTCCAAAAACTCCCTTGACAATGCAAGGTATTTCCACGACCTGGGCATCAACTCTTGCTGAGACAAGGCAGCAAATCCCAAGAGGAGAGGAATGAGTTAATGATGATGTTGAGTCCTTGGGAAAGGAATTCCTGACTGGATTGGAAAAAGTGGCAAAAATCCCAACAGTTTTAGCAAGGCCATAAATTCCAGCCTGGGTTTTAATCATATTATGGAGTTGATTTTTAGTTGTTTGAATTTAAATACATAAAGGAGTGCACGGAAATGACAGTAGCAAAAAAAAAAAATTAAAAATATATACATATATATAAAAAAATTTATATACACATGCATATTAAACAAACACATATTTATACAACTTGTAAAAATACAAAATACATTTATTTCTTTCATTTTATTACTATTTTCATAGATTCCATGAATATTCTCAGCTGGAAGTGAGCCACAAGAATTGAGTCCACCTCTTAAGTAAATGGCTCATACAGGGATCAAAGCTACAACCTACTTTAATTTATTTTAATTTATTATAATTTATTTTACTACACAAAGTAAAATAAATTAAAACAGATTGTATCACTGGTTGTATTTACTACTTTGTGTAGTAAAATAAATTAAAATTAATTAAAATAGGCTGTAAGTTTGATCCCTGCATGGGAACCATCCAGGACACCTCAATGCCAATATTCCTGAAAAAAAATAATGGAGAATTGTGTGGAGCGTCTCTCTACAACCCATAAGGATACAATCAATTTAAAGCTTTATTTATATACATTAGAAAACAGGAACAAAACCCTCTTGATCTTAAAACAGGGAATGATCCAGATTTGTTAATCAGAGATCTGATCTGGAGAGATCTGACTCCTCTCTGAGGTGAGCAAAGCTTATTTTGGTGTAGAAATGAAAATCTCATTCCGCTGTAGAGGAAAACAATGGAGCCTAAAAGTGATAAAAGCCAAAAATCCTGAACAGCATTAATGAAACATCTGGAAAATCCTCCCAACAAATCAAGGGATCAAAGGCTGCAGGAGCTGTTGTTATTTTTTATGTTGTACTAAAAGAGGAGAAGCATTCCCAGATAATGGCTTCGTTCACTTGAGGCCAAATAAACCCCCTCAGAGGTGCAGAAAGCAGAATTTGTGCTGCAAAATATTTTCCTGGTATTCCTACTGATGCTATTTTCCATAAATTTCCATGAGGACACTAAGTTAATAGCAGTTACAATAGTCATTGCAGGTGTTTCTGCTTAATTACTCATTAACACTCATTTTGCTGTTTGAATTTAAACAATATTTCCATCCTGCCATGGGCTCTTGGGAGAGCAGGAAGAGATTCCAGTGGGCTTCTCTGTGATTTCCAGTCTGACCAGGGAGAAACTGGATTTTTTCCTGCTCAGGAAATCACTGGGGTCTCTGGATCCTGAGTCTTTGTTTGGGGCTAGAAATGCTGCTCCAGAGCTGGAGGATCCTGGAGGTCTTTAATTATTTTTCAGTTCAAGGGAATAAAGTCCATGGGATGTCTGCCCAAGGGATCCTGACTGAGGGGAGACCTCACTCTCTGCAACTCCCTGAAAAGAGGCTGGATCCAGGTGGGAATAACTTCCTTCTCCTGAGTAATGAGTGACAGGATGACAGAAAATGACCTCAAGTTGTGTCAGGAGAAGTTTAGATTGGATGTTAGGGAAAATTTTGTCATTGAAAGGGTTGTAAAGCATTGGAAGAACTGCCCAGAGAAGTGGTGGAGTCACCATCACTGGAAGTGTTCAAAAAAAGGTGTGGATTTAAGGACATGGTTTAGTTTTGAACGTGGTGGTTAATGGTGAGACTTGATGATTCCAAAGGTCTTTTCCAACCTTAAGGACTCAATGATTTTTCCCTCGGACGAGGTGAGGAGCCAATCTCAGAGCAGGGTACAAATTCCAGAAATTAAATGCTTCTGTTTATAAAAGCCTGGGGCGGTGATCTGACCTTGAGGTTGACTCTTCACAATATCAATATTCTCTTTCCTTACTTGACATTCCCATGGCAACAGGAACTAGGTGATCATTAAGGCTCCTTCCAACCCAAACCATTCCATGATTTTGTGATTTTATATCCAGTCCAACTGTTGCTACTTTTGCTGTCTTGATGAGTTTTAAGTGTGCAGAAGAGTTGAACTTTGAGAGTTACAAAGGCTAAAACCTTCCATTCACTCCATAAAATTCTAATATGGATTTTTCTCACTATTTCCTTAAAATTCTGCTTGTCCTACAGAAAGAAAAAGTTCAGGGCTTCAGCTCACTGCAACTCACATATTTAAACCAAAATAAATGAAGAGTAAAGTCAGTAGGTTTAACTTAACCTTCTGGGTCACCCTTTGCAACTAAAAGGTTGGAAAAGGACATAAAAACCCTCCAAAATCTGCTCAGAACTCAGGTGAAGAGTTTTAATGGAGTTGGTGCAAGTGGATTTCTCTGCTGGACATGAAGCATCTGCTTATTTCAATCCATCAGGAGCGTTCATGGGAGTAAATACATCCTCAGGATGTTAAAAATAATATTTCAGGGTTTTTTTCCAGGCTGCTTTTTTTCAGGGACCTTTTCCAGGGCTGCTTCCAGTCCCATAACAGCAGAGACAACAGGATGACCCCCACACCCCTTTCTAACCCAGAACTTTCCTACTCTAGAAGCTCCTGAGGTGCCCCAGCTCCCTCATCCCTGTGGCAGAAATTTCCCAGGCCCTGGCTAATTGAGATTCCCAGCCACTCATTCCCTGCTCATTCCACATTCCTCCGGAGCTGCTTCTTTTCAAAACTCATTAGTGGCATTTATCCTCATTTAAATGAGGAGAAGCCACACAGGTAAGATCTACAGATGGCTGATTGTCTGTGGAGAATCGTTAAAACCCGGAGAAGATGAAAAAAAAAGGGAAGGAGAAGAAGATTATGCTGAGAAGATAAAAACTCCCGCAGCAAATTATCTGTGGGAGAAAGGAAGACAAAGGTCTGCTGGAAGGCAGGGCTGGCTCTTGGGAAGGACTCAGGCAACCTCTGAAGGAGCAGAGGGGAATGTGCAGAGAGAATTTAATCTCTCAAAGTGACAAGAAAAGGAAAAAAAAAAGCAGAACAAAGTGATTAAAGAGGTAGGAAAGAGTGAGCTGATGAACTGGGGAGCAGAAGATATGTGGGGGAAAAAATAGTGGTGCTCAAACAGCAAAATTATTTCTGGATGAGGGATATAAAATGGTTCCTCAGAGCTCAAATCCTGCAGGTTTGGTCACATCCTGGCTGGGTGTCCAAGCAAGGCTGGGAGGTGCACAAGCACACTTGGACTCTGGGCCATTCTCCAAGGGCTCATGGAATCATGGAATGGTTTGGGATGGAAGGGATGTTCCAGATCACCCAGTTCCCACCCCTACCATGGGCAGGGACACTCCCACTAGACCAGGCTGCTCCAAGATCCAGAAAATTTGACCTTGAACACTTCCAAAGAGGGGTAATTTAGGTTGGATAGAAGGAAGAAAATCTTCACTAGGAGAGAGGTGAGGCACTAGAAGAGAATTCCCAAAGAAGTTGTGGATATCCTATCCCTGGAATGTTTTACTAGCCAGATAACCCAGAAACATCAAATCTTTCCCACCACTGAGTGCAGATATTTCCTTTGTCAAGCAGAAATTCTCAGTTTGGCAGCAGAGCTGAGTCTCTGCTCACTGTTTTCTCTTTTCCCAAAGTCCTAAAAACATACAGAGGCATAAAGAGCATCCTGGAACAAAACACTAAATCCCTACTCAGTTTTATGGGGTCCGCTAGGCATGAAATATCAACAAAAGCATCTTGCAGTTAAAAGGGTTCTGTACAATGAGCTCTTGACCCCCAAGTCACTGCTGGCATCTACCAGGAACTAATAAATCCCTTCTTCCTTCACCTCAGTCACCCTGAGGAGTTGGGGGCAAAGGGGTTTGTTGCTTTTTGACTCTACTCTGATCCTCCTTCTGTTTAAAACACTTTTTTTTCCTGCAGGTTTCTTGTTTGTTCCCTGGGATTTAGATGCTGACAGAATTGAGC
This sequence comes from Passer montanus, assembly GCF_014805655.1. Classification (NCBI taxonomy): domain Eukaryota; kingdom Metazoa; phylum Chordata; class Aves; order Passeriformes; family Passeridae; genus Passer; species Passer montanus. The sequence goes on along the minus strand of NW_024356506.1, from coordinate 649,303 downwards.
TGATAAGTCCCTGTTTATCCCCTGCATTGTTTTCAAGCCCTCTTTTTAAATAATGTGCAGAAGAAGCAAAGGATCGACCTGCACTGTGGTGGAACCATTTTAATTGGGGGTCATTCCAGGCTGGATGGGACTCGGAGTGACTTGGGCTAGTGGAATGAGTCTCTGTCCATAGGTTGGAACCAGATGACCTTTAAGGTTCCTTCCATCCCAAGTCATCCCATAATTCCATGATTCTAAGATTACAGTGGCCAGACACCTCCCCTGCAGCTGCCTGAGGAAGTGAGGGAATAGGAGATGTCTTCTTACCCTAATTTTTTTTAATGGAATATTTGTGTATTAATGGGCATTGTTTTCATTATTTTCCTGGTGGCAGGTGAGCATTTTTAGGAACACCCAGCTGGACCAGCAGGAATTTCAGACCCAAGAACTGCTTCTTCCTGGTTATTCATTGTCCAAGGAACATTGCTAGGAATTTCCCAAATTTCTGCTTGTGTGAATTACTGTTCATTCTCCCATATTTCTAAATATGTAAAAAGCTAAGGCAGAGGAAGGTTTAAAAAAGGCTTTAAAAGGGATACATGGAAGAATAAGAGAAAAAAATGTGTTTTTCTGACTCCTTCCTGCTATAGGATAAAGGCCATTTTTCTGTTTGGTTCTGAGGGTTTACAGGTTCCTTAACTTTTTTTGTCCTGACTCTTCCACCAGGTTTTCCAGGTTTTCCAGCTCTGGAATCTTTGGTTATTACAGCTTCTGCCTCAGTCCTTTGAAACCCAAGGGATGCAGCTGCTGCTGCTGCTCAGACAAAAACACTGAGCAGCCTCCTTACCTGATTCTGCTCACTCTGGCTCCACTTTTCCAGCTGTTTTCTCCAGACACACAGAATAAAGCATCCTTTCAAAATCTCCAACCTGGATTTTTGAGTAATTCTACATCTCTAACAAATAGAGTTTAAAAAGGATCCATAGGAATGCCCTGGGGCTGGAATAAACAAGTATAAACCCCATCGATACCTGATCAAAAAGACATCAAAGCACATTTGCTAGCAGGGAAAGGATGTGTTCTGTCCAGGAAAGTCTGGTTAACAGGGAAATTTTCAGGGAAAATCAATAATATAAAGAAAGGCACAAGAGAAATATAAGATCTTGCCATGGATTATGATAAAAGGTCATTTTCTGCAGCAGAATTCTGAAAACTCAAGGGATTCTTCCTCTTTTCCATCTAATGACCAGCTAAGCAGCTTTGTAATCTTCTGTCATTCCCTCTGCCCTCATCCAGTTGGAACAATTAACTCCATCTTCCAGATCCTTTATAAGTACAGAAAGGTAAAAATTAGTCATAAATTATTGGAAAAAAACTCTAGAATAGATTTCATAGTTAGGGAGGAAAACTACTCAGTATTAAAAGCAGGATGCACCTTTCAAATATCTTCAGGTTAAAATGTTATTAATTTATGAAATGTATGTTCCCACACAGGAAAACTGTTTGCAAAATCAGGTCTTTGCAATTGCCCGGGGCAGCCACAAACATTCAAAAATCATGAGATGAGGTTAAAAATTATAGGAATTGAAAAAAAAACCCTAACACAATATGAATTCATTAAATAATAATGACTTTCTTGATTGTAAAACTTGCTGGTTTTGTGCCATTCTGTGCCTGCAGCACACCGAGGACAGACCAGTCAAAGAAATACTTCCTACAGACCCAAAATATTTCTGTTTGGGGCAGTCATTGATGTGGCAGAAGGTCTGGCACCTCACATCCCATGGCAAAATCCAGCAGTCCTGTGTTCCCAAAACTTGAAATTAGATCCCAAGCATGGAATGACCTCTAATATTAAATACCTCACAGGAGTTATTGTAATGAAAAGATAATAAAGTTGAAACCATTCAAATTTTCCAGAAAGTTCCTTGACCTTTTAGGGCACCCAAGACAGCCCAACAAGTTATTCCAGTGGGGATTCAAACCATGAGGGAATATTTTTCCCTCTCGAGGTTTCAGTGCTTGTCTCAGGTCTCAGAACCTTTATTTAAAAGCAAGAATTTATTTATTAGCAAGAATTGCAATTATTTCATTAAAGGCTGAATTATAGAATGGTTTGGGTTGGAAGAGACCTTTAGGGTCATCTCATTCCTACCCTCAGCCATGGGCAGGGACAATTTCCACTATTCCAGGTTGTCACAGCCCCATCCAGCTCCAACATGGAGCAGCAATTGTGTTTCCTGCCTTGCCCTCTGCAGAAACAAAGCAACTTAAATCAAAGATTGTGGTCACTTTTATTGAAAATTGGTTTGGGCCGTTTCCACTCCATTCCATCTGTAATTAGTGAGATAAGGGAGATGGGATTTGGCAAGGAGACACAAAGTCTCAGTCCAATAACTCTGTCACTCCGGGTAAGGAGCTGCTGTCACCTCCTTGGCTAAGAACAGGATTTCTGTGAGCCATTTTTAGCATTAAGGATTCCTGGGCTGCTCCGAAGCCACAGGGAGAGGCTGAAAGGCAGAATGTTCATCCCACATCTCAAACCCTGCACTGCTCTGTGAGATTTTGATAAAGTTTCCTTCCAAAAAAAAAAAGAGTCCCGTTTTGCCTTTTCCCATTTCCTGCATTCTGGTGACACAACGTGACTTACAAACTATGAGTAAGTGCTGCCAGAATTCCAACAAAACCTTTCCACTGCTGTGCACACTGTGATGGACAAGTGCTGTTTCCTTACTGATCGAAGTTTTCCACATATTTTTAGGGATACAAAATTAAACTGAGGGCTGGTCAGGGTGGTTTGAGTTATTAAATATGGCTGGTGACAAGGCTGACAGTGGAAGCAAAGGGGCAAACAAAGATAAGCAGATCTGTGTACTGGGAATTGTGATTTTTCAAGTCCATCCCACACACGCTGAGAATCTGCCTGGTCCTGACAATCCAAAGGCAGCAAAAAACAACTGGTGCCACCAATGATTCCTTGTGAGATCCAACCTGGAGCACTGCATCCAGCTCTAGGGTTCCCAGAATAAGGACGTGGAGCTCCTGGAGTGAGTCCAAGGAGGCGCTGGAGATGCTCCAAGGGTTGGAACTCCTCTGCTCTGGAACCAGGCTGGGAAAGCTAGCAATGTCCAGCCTGGAGAAGGGAAGGCTCCAGGGAGACCTCAGAGCCCCTTCCAGTGCCTGAAGGGGCTCCAGGAGAGCTGGAGAGGGACTGGGGACAAGGGATGGAGGGACAGGACACAGGGAATGGCTTCCCACTGTCAGAGGGCAGGGACAGATGGGACATTGGGAAGGAATTCTTGGCTGTGGTGGTGGTGAGGTCCTGGCAGAGGTTGCCCAGAGAAGCTGTGGCTGCCTCATCCTTGGAAGTGTCCAAGGCCAGGTTGGACAGGGCTTGGAGCAACCTGGGATAGTGGAAGGTGTCCCTGACCATAGCAGGTGTGGAACAGGGTGGTCATTGAGGTCCCTTTCAACCCAAACCCTTCCATGATTCTAAAACTCCTTGGTGGGGCCCATCCCTTCACACTGTTCCCTTCAGAGTAAAAAGAATGTTCCTATCAAACCCACAGCACCAGAAAACCTTGCATGGGTGGAGGTGGAAATAATTCCATCAGGCACATGGGGGGAAAAGAGTCACCCAGGCCTGAAGAACTTTGGGTGCTCTCTGCAGGCAAGCAGCAAATCCAGAGATGACCTAGGCCATGTCCACAACAAAATAAGTTCCACCCTGGAAAAATAAAAATACATAGAATTTTGTGGGGGGGGGATTTTAGGCAGTCCTTGAGAAATTCTTGGCCTTGCTCATCTTCTCTGCCTGTTCTTATCAGCCATATCAGGGCATCACCCTTTGATGCTTATCCTGTTTGCACAAAATCTCAGCAACACCTGAGTCAGAGCATTAACAGAGAGGATTTCTTGAGCACACAACATCCCCCCGCTTGCTTTGCTCTCCCTGAGCCTCGTCTGAGCTGGAAACTTTGCAATATTGCTGCTGGATTCTCTCATTTTAAGAATATTTGCAGAGACACCTTCCATGTGAAAATCTTGGCAGAGTTCCTACACCCAGGTTTCCTTGGGAGCCATCAAATTATTGACTAAGCATGGAAGTTGTTAAACCTTTCAGACTCTGTTTGGTTGTTGACTTTATGTTCTCCCATGATTCACTTTTTATGGGCAAATGCACAGGCAGCACAAACTCCTTGTGGTATTCCCAAGTGGAAAACCAGAAGCAACTGAGACCGTCTTGGAACATTTCATAAAGGGAGTGTGAGGCAGTGGAACATCATTTTCTGGCTGCATAAGTAATTAAATACACAGAAAAGATCTGGCTCTTTCCAACACTGATCACAATTATCCATTTTTCTTCCTGGGGTTTAATGAGTGTTTGTACTAAAAGCCTGTTTGGAGTTTTAACTGGAGTGCTGTGAGTGGCATCCAGATAATGAAATGCAGGGATTTCATATCCTTGAAGCTCCCGTTCCCACAATGATCCCAAAGTGCTCTGTGATTTTTACAGCTCAGAATAATGGAACACAAAAGATTGGATTTCCCTTTATTCGTGTCCCTTTCACAACTCTGACAGAGTGAAATCTTGAATCAGGATCAGGCTCAGACAGAAAGGCAAATATTAATTTTTGGAATATCAAAACAAATTCCTTGTCTCTTGGAAGGACCTGTCTTATGAAACTTTGCCCTCTCAAATAAGATCTTTAATTTCATTTGTTTGTGAGGTCTTGGTGCTCAAAGGAGAGCTGGGAAGGCCTTCAGAGGAGGATTCATCTCTGTTCCTTCTCTGCCAAGTTAATATGAGATAAATCACCAGCTGGAAGCGTCTGTTTCTGTCTGCCAGCCACAGAAGGAGCCTAAACACTTCTCTAGGATGAGTCATTTAATTGGTAGTTGTTAATTTAACCAAGGTGGACTCAGCTCTCAGAGTTTATGACTGTATTTTATGGGATAAGGGACTGTCACCTCATCCAGAAACATCAGTCCAATTTGGGGAGTTCATTACAGGATCCCAGCATGGTTTAGGTTGGCAGGGACCTTGGGGATAATGGAATTCCACCCCTCCTGGGCAGGGACACCTTCCACAATCCCAGGGTGCTCCAAGCCCCATCCAACCTGGCCTTGGACCCTTCCAGGGCTGAGTTTGACTGAAAGCACCTCCCTTGATTGAAAAGCATGAAAAATAAATCATTCTGTTTCTTCTGAGAATCTTTTCTTTCTACCAACTCAGTCATATCTCCCTATATTTTAAATGTTTGTCCTGTTTGATATTGGAATTTTTCTAACTTTGTTCCAACCCTGGGCTGTTGTCACACGTCTCTGCTGGATTAAAGAGCTCTTAGCAATTGTGGTGGGGATTGTTTTCTCCTTCTGAAAGGCTTTATTCACCTAATTTAATCACTCTCCCTTATTTTGTTCAGATAAACAGATGGAACATGCTCCACATAAAATCAGAAATAAGCAGGAAAGGCGATCTTAAAACCAGGCAGATTTTTCCCAGCTGTGGGAGTTCACTTGTAGATAAAATAAACTGTCCTGCTTGTTCTCTGTGAACCCAGTGAAGAAATACATGAGATTCTGGAAGGACCTGAATTATGGTGGGATGAATTTCCAGTTGTTTGCCAGAGGGCAGGATTGGATGGGATATTGGGAAGGAATTCTTCCCTGGGAGGGGAGTGAGGCCCTGGCACGGGTTTCCCAGAGAAGCTGTGGCTCTCCTCTCCCTAGAATTGTTCAAGGCCAGTCTGGATGGGGATTAATTTCTCCTTGTTTGCTTAGAGGAAGTTGTAATCCCTGACAATTTATTGTAATGGGGAATAGGGAAAAATACTGGCAAAAATCTTTTTCCAGTCCAGATTTTTATTATCCCAGCCTTACAATTCTTATCATGGGCTTGCAAATAAACCAGTCACAATCATCTGGAGAGGTTGGTCCATGTGGGAGGAGGACAATGGCTGGAGGTGAGTCCCAAGGTGAGATTTCCATGTCTGAAGGAACTCAGGGAGGAAGAGGAGAACAAATATCCTCCCACTGATTTGTACAACTTCCCAAAGACCTTTTAGGAACTGCCTGATTTCCGTGTTTTTTCTTTCCAAACTGCATCTTCACAGTTCCAACTCCAGCAGCTACAGTAACTCTGGCTCTCTTAATATTCCTTAAAAGATTTGGTGGGGCTGTTTAGGGAAATAGAAGGATTTTTTGGTTGTTTTCAGTTAAAATTTCAGCATTGAAAAGTCAGTGTTCAGAAGGAAATATTACCTCTTTGAAAACACCACTAGAAAGAAACACGTATGTATTTTATTGGAAAATATAGCCAGTTCCAATATAAAACTTAAATTAGAGTTTCAGTTATTCTTAATCATCATTCCATGATTTTTCTACCTTGGCCTTTGCCAAGGGGAGAAAGTGGTCATAAGTTCCTATGAAGGTTTAAAACACATATTAGGAGTTGGTTTGTTTTTGTTTTTTTGTTGTTGTTGTTGTTTTATTGGTTTGTTTTTGGTTTTTTTTGTTGTTGTTTTTTTTTTTTTTTTGTTTTTGTTGTTTTGGTTTTTTTTTTTTCCCCTGGAGGGGTTGTAAAGCATATGGAACAACCAGAAAAGTGGTGGAATCACCACCCCTGGAAGTGCTCAACAAATGTGGATGTGGTTTTTGGGGACATAGTGTAATGGTCAACCTTGGTAGCAGTGCTAAATTGTTGGTTGGATTTGATTATCTTAAAGGTCTTTTCCAACCTTAATGATCCTATGATTCTATGATAAAAAGGATCCTTTTCCAGGCTTTGAAATCCACCTTCACATCTGCAGCACAGCTGGTCAATCCAGATGTTCAGCAGCAGCCCTGAAGCCAACTGGTTCTGCGGTGCAGAGGATCAGGAATGGGACATCACACCATGATAAATATGATCAAGTGAAGTTTATTATCCCAAAAAGGCTATATTTATAATAAGTTTCTACTGTTCACACATCTCTAGCTAATATATGATTGGTTAATCCTAGCTGTTCACATGTCTAAAACAGAATGCTGATTGGATCATCTGATTTTCACATGCCTTGCTGTGGTTGTCTGGCTCACCCTTTGCTTCTCTTTTTTTCACTTTCTCAAACTTGCTGACAAACTTGCTGAGTCTTGATGACTCTTCTTCTTTTATCTTTCTCAAGGATATACTGACCCCATTTCTGAATATGTCCATTATCCATTGCCTGTGAACATGTTCGTTATGCATTGTTGCCAGCAGGCTGGATTGTGCATCAGCTGAATGTGGCCAAGGTCTCGCAAAAACTCCTCAACCTGCAAAAAATCTTCAACGTGGTTCATCCCCAGCTTGTGGGCTTGTCCACATGGACTCCTCTGTCATCCTGCCTGCAGAATTCCCAGGTAGAAAGACCCAGAAAAATTTTGGGAGACTTCTGGCACCTGGGACACAGCCCTGTGCACCCACTTTTGCTCTGCCCAGTTCCTAGGAGTGCAGGTCCTTGAGAAAGGAGCCAGAAGGGCCATGCTCAGTGGTTTAAATCTGTCCCTAATTACCCAGGTATATTCTGTGGATTACAGAGGCCTCAGTCACATATTCTGAAGTTTACTAAGGGAACTGACTGTAATAAGAGAGTCTAAATATTTCAGCTACAATAACCTTCACCTTTCTCTCTCTCCCTGCAGCACCTCACTACTGCATTTCACGGTGTTCCTAAGGAGGTTTAGGCTGCTTGTTACAGCTGGATAATTCCTTTATCACTCCAAGGCTGTCTGTTAGATCTCCCTCTCTCTCTCTCAATCTTCCCACCTAATTGTTCTCACAAAGTTTCTGGGGTTTATTACTGGCTTTGAGCTGGAGGTTCATGTACCAAGCCCTGGAAATTCCCAGCAAAGCCCTCACTCCCTGTCAATCATTCTCCCTCAGAGAGCTGTGGGTGAGGATCAGAGAATCAGGGAATAGTTCAGGATGGAAAAACTCTCTGAGGTCATGGGGTCCAACCATTCTTTCAACACTGCCCAGGCCACCAGTGACTCATGTCCCCAAGTGCCACATTCACACAGCTTTTAAATTCCTTTGGGGATGGGGACTCTACCACTGCCCTGGGCCTATTCCGGTGTCTGACCACCCTTCTGGGGAAGAAATTGTTCCCAATATCCAATCTAAACTTCCAGTGGCTCATCTGGAGGCTGTTTCCTCTTGTCCTGTTGCTTCTTACATGGGAGAAGAGACCGATGCCCAGCTGGCTCCACCCTCCTGTCAGGAAATTGTAGAGAGTGATAAAGTCTTCCCTGAGACTCCTTTTCTGCAGGATATTAATTCCCAGCCCCCTCAGCTTTTCCTCATCAGATTTGGCCTCCAGATCTTTCATCAGCTTTGCTGTCCTTCTCTGGACACTCCCTAGCATCTTCATGTCTTGTGGTTTTTATTGTCTACCCTGCAGGATATTCTGTTGGAAGAGAGGGACCCACAAGGATCATGGGTCTAGCTCCTGGTGCTGCACAGGACACTCCAAAAATCCCACCATGCACCTGAGGGCATTGTCCAAAAAATTCCTGCTCTCTGGTAGGCTTGAATCTGTGACCAATTCCATGATAAGACTGTTCCAGTGCTCAACCTCCAGAGCTAAAAGCTTTTGGTTCCTGTATGGAAATTCAGGAGATTGATGAACCTCCTCAAAAAGCTGAGTGTGGCTGCATTAGCTGAGGACTCCAAGATGACCCTGGGCATCCCTGCAAGATTTCCTTGCTTTGAATGTCCTTTCCTCCTTGGGCTGCATTCCAGCTGTCACCTGGCCTGGCATGATAAAAGCTGATCTTCTCCCTGCCAAAATGCAAATATTTTTGTGATCCACTCTATTCTCAATTTCTCTTCCTCTGATTCTTCCATTAATGTCAGAATCATAGAAATCTCAACTTGGAAGGAACCCACAAGGATCACCAGCTCCAGCTTATGGCTCTGCCCAGGAAAACCCCAGGAATTCTGATCCTGCCTTAGTTATTGCCTAATTCCTCCTACAATGTGACAGGCTCAAGAAAATGGGTTCACACTTTGAATGCAGATTTGGGGAGAGCTTCTGCTGGTGTGGTGGGCACATTGGAAGTGTGAAAACAGCCAGCTGATATTTGCCAGGAAATTTTCCCTCCTGGGATGACCACCAGGCATCCCAGCTTTGTGATGCTGTCCAGCATTATAAAAACTGGAGCGAAATATCAAATTACTGTATTCAATGTCAAAAGAAGAATATTCAGCTCCTGGTTTTGAATTCTGCCTTCCCATTGTATCTGAAATTCCAGTAGAAAAGAAATAGCATGGATTATTAGGTCATTCTAGTTTTCTCTTCCTACAAAACAGCCTCTGTTGTGTCTCTTTTTCCCTATGGATTTTCCAGATTTGACAAACCTCCTGCCATGACACTTAAACAGTTCCTCTTCCTTCTGTTCCTCTGGACAATTTGTGGTCTTGCTGGTTACAGCACAGACTCGCTCCTCTTCTTCATCCCCTCATGATCTCATGGTTTGGTTCATCAATTTATTCCCAAATATGTGCCAAAAAATCATGGAATGGCTTGGGTTGGAACTGAAGGTCATCTAGTTCCAATCCCTGCCATGGGCAGGGTCACATTCCACTATCCCAGGTTGCTCCAAACCCTGTCTAACCTGGCATTGGACACTGGACACTTCCAGGGATCCAGAGGCGACCACAACTTCTCGGGGCACCCTGTGCCAGGGCCTCAGCACCCTCACAGGGAATAATTCCTTCCCATTATCCAATCTACTCTCTTCCAGTTCAAAATCATCATCCCTTGTCCTGTCACTCCAGACTCCTTTAAAAAGTCTCTCTCCTTTTTTGTAGCTCCTTCAGGAGCTGTAAAGCCACAATTAGGTCACCCCACACCTTCTCTTCTCCAGGCTGAACAATCCCAATTCTCCCAATATTTCCTCACAGCAGAGCTGCTCCATCCCTCTGATCCCCTTGGTGCTTCCTCTCGAATCTTTCCAACAGCTCCACGTCCTTCCTGTGCCAGGACCCCAGAACCATGTAGGGTGTCATGTGCAGGAAATTTCTGCATCCCAATGGACCAGAAAGGGAAGGGTCATGGAGAAAATCGGGACAGACACACCAACATCTTCAGTTTCCTATTGTTGTTCCACACATGAAGGAGATTCTGTCACGACTGCAAGAAATACCAGGCAAAAAAAAAAAAAAAAAAAAGACTGGAATTCTTCCACTGAAAATGTTGGATTGACAGGATTGATACAGAGCAGGAAAGCTTTAAAATAGTGATGCTGAAAGCCTGCAAACAAGCTCCAATTTTGTGGGACACAGAAGAGAGGAGTAATTTTCCTACCCGTTTACCTGTCAATCAGTGTAATCATCTGGAAGGCCTGGAAAAAACCCAAAAATCCCTGTTCACGAAGAAAGAAGAATGCCAATGGTCATTAAAGCTCTGTGTAGGTGCTGGGACACGAGGCACCTCACAAGGGAGAGGTTTAAAACAAAGTAGTTCTGATGATGGTGAAGCATTTGAAGCAAAACATTTGTTTGTGTTTGTGTGCATGCACAAGGAACCTGTGTTTTTGCAAATTAGCATTTTCCAGTCAGCAACAGGAGAGGCTGGAATATTGCTCTGGTGCCAAGAACTCCAGGCTGGTGATTTTGAACAGCTCAGTGCTCATTTGGACGAATCCCTGGTGTTTAGCAACCCAAATGCTGTTGTCCTGGGGGAGGAATCACCGCCCTCATCCCAGCATTTTCCTCAATCAGTTGTGCTCATTCATTCACGATATCAATTTTCCTTCTGCCCTTTGCTCCAAGCCCTCCAGGAGGCTTGGGAAATCAGCACAATTTGATGGAGCCCTGCTGCAGCCACTCAGTGCTGGTTCTGCCATGGCACAGCCTGGGGAGGCAGCTGAGATTTTATGGAGTCATCCTCATATGGAAAACAACGATCCCATCAGGTCCTGCCAGGGAGAGGTGTGTTCGTGCCATCAATAGCTGTGGGTTCCTCAGCCACCCTCTTGTCAGGGGCTCACAGGCAGCCCAAAACCACCAGGAAATTACAGTCCTGTGCTTCAACATTTGTCAGAGGATTAGCCTCTTCACTGGAAAGTTTGAATTAGCAGGTCTGGAAACAGGGGCAGGATGCAAGATCTGTTCACCCCTCCAAGGATCTCCAGTCCCCACAGCTCTGGATCTTTAAGAAGGTGTGTTTTCTCTTCCCTACATCATAACAGTATTTTTAAAATTTTTTTTAAGGCTGCAAGCCAACAAAATGCAAACCTTCAAATGCCAAAGTGCTTTAACTCTTTGAAGCAGAGGTGTCAAGGAGAGTGTCTAAATAGAGGTGAATTTTTATCACTCATGCCCCAGCTGGGATGTGGGATGTTAACACTCTGTGGACAGTTTTATCATATTAACTCATATCAGGTTAGATTTTGGGAATCAATTATTCCCTGTCATGGTGATGAAGGCCTGGAAAAAAAGCTGTGGCTGCCCCACCCGTGGAAGCATTCATGGCCATGCTGGATGGGGCTTGGAGCAACCCGGGATAGTAGGAGGTGTCCCTGCCCATGGCAGGGGCTTGGAATGAGGTGATCCTGAAGGTCCTTTCCATCCCAAACCATTCCAGGATTTTATTTCCTGGTAAACTCCTTGATCAGCTCCATCAGGCTGACTCAGAGCTGCTGACAGGTCTCTTATTTTTTACCAACTGCAGCTTTCAAAAAGCCAAGCCTTTACCTCAGAGACTCATGGAACATATTCCAGAGGGTAAATAGGCACTTGCTTGTCACTGCAGTGTAATTTAAACACAGATATATTAATTTATAACAGCAATCTAGATTGTGATTCTGCAAACTTGATTTTTCCTGGCAAGTTTCTGCCGTATCCCCCACATCCACCAAAGCTTAGGAAAAGATTTCACACAGGAAACTCAAATTCATTACCAAGTCTGCAGAGTTCACAAAACAAATGATCCCTCAATTTGGAAGTTACTGAGTTTGACGGAGAATCTCATGAGTAGCTTGGAGACAACAGGTAAGGGTTAATTGTTCTGTTTCCTCCAGGGTGGTGATAAGAGGCCACAGGAGAAGTCAGAAGAAACAAAAGCAGGTGGTTCTTTATTCAAACTGTAGTTAATCTGTCCAAGGATATGATGGATGCTAAAAGCTTAGTGGAGCTCATGGAATAAATGGATAGCTCCTGGAAGATAAATCCATCAAAGGCTGCTGGGACACAGAGAGCATCTCTGGAAGTCTCGGGGATAAAAATGACTGAACAGTGGAGGGTTGGAGGGAAAAAAAATCCTCCTGAGCTTTCTCTGTACTTAGGGAAACACTCTTCCCATGCTTACAGTGGGATTTTGGACACTCAGAGACAGGAGAGCAACTGGATGGGCCTTCAGCTGACAAAGTGCACCTGGTTTTATGGGATTTGTGTGTGAGAGAGAGGTAAATGAAGCTACAGCTAAGTTATGTGACAGAATAGAACCTAGGTGAAGGGAAGGAGATTGAGGAATGTGAGCAGGAAATCATCAGTGCAAACACCACGATCCAGGATGCATCTGGGGTCAGAGATGTCACAAATTTTCCAGGCCTTTTCATCCTGATCCTTCTACATCCATGGTACTCTGACTGTTGAACTGGATCCAGGCCACCAGCCCTGCTTGAGCAGGAGGTGCTGAGACCATGGACAAACACTTCATCATCCCCTTTACTCCTGGTGCCTCCTGATGTGCCTCTGGATCTGGGGAGGGGAAGGACCCAACCCAATCTCTGACCAACTCAGGGCTGACCAACCTCTTGCTGAATAAATGCTTCCTGGTGTCCAGTCTAAACGTCCCCATGTGCCTTGAACCATTCCCATTAATCCTGTCCCTGGATTCCAGTGAGGAGACCTCATCACCTCCTTCTCAGCTTCCTCCTCTCCAAACTGGACAAGCCCAAAATTCCCAGTCATTCCTCACAGGATATGATTTCCAGCCCTTCCACCAGCTTTGTTGTCCTGTTCTGGACATATTCAAGGACATTTGCATCCTTCCTAAATTGCGGGGCCCAAAATTGCATTCAGTGGTCAAGATGAGGTCTTTCCAACTCTGGATACAGTGGGATCATCCTCTCTTTTGACCAGCTGGTTCCTCTGAGTTTGATGCATCCCAGGCTGGGCTTTGCCCTCTTGGATGCCAGGACACAAAAGAAGCATGTTTGAAAATTTGAAGATTCTTTAGCTGTTTTTTCACCCTGATGCCAAAAAGGGAAAAGAGAAAACACAAAGAAAATTTTATCTAATCAGAGAATTCAGAAGTTATTTGTATATTGCAAGGGAAGATGTGAAAGGAAGAGCTAAAGAACAAAAGTTGAAATAGATCTTGACAGGACCTGCCCTGAAGATCTGAAGGCAGGAAGCTGTAACCATTCCAGAGGTTTAAATAGCTACAGATGGCATGAGTCCCTCAGAAGCTGCAGCAGGACATTCTCCCTTTAATATTGCTTTGCTTTCTTTCAGTGGTCTCCAGGTCATCCAGGAATTGTTTGATCCGGTGGATAAAATTCTCTATCTTCTTTTATTCTGGGGATCAGAAGAGAAAAGTCTGAAAAATTGATGCCATGCATCCAGTCCTACACTTCCAGGACACGGAATAAGCTCTACACCAGAGTAGTCAGAGTTCAGTGTGTTCCAGCACATATTTTTTGCTGCCAGTCCAACATCCAGAAGATTTATTTAAGTCAACACTTGGTTTGTATTATCACAGAGTTTTAAGAGGCTTTCTGTCCTGATTTACAAATTGGCAGTGATTAATTATACTAAAAAACCATTACAAATGTTCTACCCCTTGATTGTATTTAATATTAAAAAGGAACTTGACTCAGATTGCTTCTTTGAGTTTATCCAGCTTCACTTTGCAAGGGATGCTGTTGGACTTTTTTTTGGCAGAGCTAAACTGATGTAAATTTTTACAGACTGTGATCAAAGAATTTCTTGACCTTCCCTCTGCTAAGCAGGCTCTGTTCATTCTATTTTAAGGCAAATCCAGTGCTTTAATGACTCTGCTCTGAACCATCTCCAATTTATCAACTTCTTTCCACTGTAACACGGCCATAATCTCACCAGTGACAGAATTAACACAATCTTGGCCAAATGGAGGATCCGTGTTTATGCCTCAAGGAATCCCATTAGTCCCTCTTGGCTCCTGCATGGAAGTAGGATCTCACATTTGCCTGATTATCTGCCATGAGCCTTTCCCAGAGTTACTGCTTTGTGTAAGCCCTATAAAAAAATCAATCCACTCTATATGGTAATTTGTAGGACGGAGTCAACCCCTGATGGATGACTGAGCTGCTTTATTTGCTCTGCAGAATTTTGGCCTCCTTGAAATACACACTATTTGTCTGAGCACTGTTTACTAAACGATCCCTGTGTCACCACACAGACAATTCCATCCTTCTTACTTAGCCCCCCACAAGCTCAGTGACATGTATAAAATTTGATTGTTATATTTTATTCCCGGCATCTGAACAAGGAGGAAAATGCTTGATACTGAAGGGCCAAAATTGATCTTTTCAGAAGTCCATTATAAATAATTATTTAGGACTGGCCTGACAGGGATTAGATTAACTTGGAGAACATTTGTGCAGGAGATTTGTTATTTCTTGATCTACAGTGGAAGGAAGAAATCCTTCCTGATGTCCATCCTGAATCTCTCCTGGCCCAGCTTTAGGCCATTTCCTCTTCTCCTGTCCCTTGTTCCCTGGGAGCAGATCCCCATCTCCTCTGCCTCCACCCTCCTGTCAGGGATTTGTGGATAGTCTCCTTTTCTCCAGGGAATGATGATACTTTTGGAAACAGGAATATCAATCAGAACCCCCCATTTTATCAACATCTGTAGTAGGATGAGACAAATCCCACCTCAGATGATCCCAAGCCAGTCATCCTTTAAAAGCCAGCTGAAGCCTACAGTGGGTGAGGAACACACCAAGGACAGGAAGCAGCAGGAAATTGTCCCATTCTCCCAATTTCCTTTAATTGTGGCATCCTTTGGATGACCTGAGGCTACAACTCCAAAGTCTCTCCATAGCTTTTATTTATTCCATCAGAGCTTATTTATTCCAGGAATCAGTGCCCTTATTGTCTGGGTGTATAATAAGGGTTTATAAATGAGTTTATATGATCAGCTAATAATAGATAGACCCTGTCTTGTAAAAAAAAAAACCACATCTGCTTTAATTAAAAGTATTATTAATACAGCTGGGCAATATTTAATGCTCTGTGCATACTGCAGGAAAATACTGGTTTTTTAAAGACTTGTTCTAATTTATTTCCTTGTTTTTCAGGCATTATCTGTATGGATATAATGAATTCTACAGAAAAATCATATCCACAGGAAAAGTGTTATTCCTTCATTCCAGTGTACTGACAAGAGCATTTTCAGTGGAGCAGACTTGAGGCAACCCCATTGCTATGGGGTTTTTACAACCTGGTGGGAAACGCATCCTTTTGCATCAGGAAACACAGCAAAGTTCATTCCAAGTGTGCACATCAAAGTTAATGTATGTAGAATTAGGATGTCAATTTAAAGCACGAAAAACACTGTTAATTAACACTTGGTGGCTGCTGTTGCTCCATGGTAAACAAGGCATATGACAAAGGGGAATCTGAAATGGATTTAAGCTCCCTTGGAACAACTTCTTCTGGAATATGAATATTGAGAGGAGAAATTGATGAAGGCAATCAACCTTGTGGCCTTCCAGGATGGAATTGCTGCATCAGTGGGTGAGGAAAGAGCTGCAGATGTCACTTAGAAGGGCTAAGTGACACAGCTGAAGGACAAGGCCATCCAGAGGGACCTGGACAAGTTGGAAAAATCACCCATGGGAAGGAACCTCATAAGGTTTACGAAGAGCAAGTGCTGGTGCTGCACCTTAGCTGGGGCAAACCCCAGGATCAGTCCAGACTGGGGATGAGCAGATGGAGCAGCCTTGGGGAGAGGGACTTGGGTGTGGTGGGTGAGAGGCTGGACATGACCCAACCATGTGCACTTGGAGCCAGAAATCCAAAAGTGTCCTGGGTTCATCCAAAGGAAGGTGGGCAGCAGCTGAGTTGGGGATTCTGCCCCTCTGCCTCTCTCAGGTGAGGCACCACCTGCAGAGCTGCATCCAACCCTGGATCCCAGCACAGGAAGGACATGGAGCTGCTGGAGAGAGTCCAGAGGAGGCACCAAGGGGATCAGAGGGATGGAGCAGCTCTGCTGTGAGAAAAGGCTGAGAGAACTGGGAATGTTCAGCCTGGAGAAAAAAAAGTCTCCAGGGTGACCTAACTGTGGCCTCCCAGTACCTGAAAGGGCTGACAAGAAAGATGGAGAAGAGATTATTTGGATTGGTTTCCAACTTCCAGAGAGTAGGTTTAGAGTGGAGAATGGGAAGGAATTCTTCCCTGTGAGGGTGGTGAGGGCCTGGCACAGATTTCCCAGAGAAGCTGTGGATACCCCATCCCTGGAAAAACTCAAGACCAGGCTGGATGGGGCTTGGAGCAACCTGGGATAGTGGAAGGTGTCCCTGCCCATGGCAGGAGTTGAAAGAAAATAACCTTCAAGGTCCCTTCCAACCCAAACCATTCCATGATTTAATGATTCAGTCTGGATTTGCTTTCCAGACAAAGAAGCAATTTTAAAGGGAGAAATATTTAACTTTTTAAACTGCCACTCTTGATAGACTCAAGGTTAAGGAACATGTCAGACTCATCAGGCTCAGTTAAAAGTCCTCTCCAAAATTTTTTGTGGGTCTTTTGGAGTGTTTTTTTTTTTCCTTCTCAAACTAGAAATAATTGTCTGTGATATCCAAATTAGTCTGTGCAAATTTTATCAGGAACATTTGTAATTTAAATTGGATCTACAAAAGGAGAGGATAAAAAAATCTGTTCATTTCATGCTCATTATGTATCTCAGCGAGACTGATGACATTTTAATATTAACATTGTTATGGGTTCCATATAAAAAAATTAAGTCTACTTAATATTCCAGATTCTGCTGATTGGAACGTAGTTATTCTTGACAATGGAAAATCAATTGCTATTCTAATTAAAAAGAATGGCAAAGAAATAAACAGAACAATAAAGGAATAAATACATTCCATATATTAGTGAGGAGCCTGTGTTTTATCTTGGAAGTTCATCTTCTTTTGGAGTGTTTTTTTTCCATTGCCTGGTTTGAACTTTGATCTTGAGCTGGAAGAGCAAAGGTATTTCAAAAAGTCAAGGAAGCACAAACAAAAAGCAATGCCTAAAGGAATATTAAAAATTTCAAGGAGAGGGTGCAACTGGAAATGGGAGCTGATCTCCCCAGTGCAGACACCTTGACTTTGTTAATCCCATTGGTTTTCCTCAGAAAGTTCTAAAACAATTCTTGTTTGCATTGTCTTGTAAAGCAAAGGTCAAACAGAATTCCCTTTTGCAAACTCCAGGTAAAAATAGATTTTCAAGTTCATTTCTTTCTGCTTTTCCCCCTTTATTTTCTTTTTTGCGTCCTTTTACCTGGGAGTGAAATGAAGGGAAATTGGTGAAAAAGAAAAAGGAAGAAGAAAATTTAAAAATATATTGTAAATACATAATAGCAATATATAATATATGTTATATATTTATTTATGTCTTTATGTCTGGAAAAATTCCCATTGGAAAAAGATGTGGAAGTTCCAATCAACAGCAGTGGAACATGAACCAGTGTTGGGTTAGTGGTTGGACTCAATGATCCTAAAGGTCTTTTCCAGCCTAAATAATGTGACGATTCCATCATTTCAGCTGCAATGGAAACTGCCTGAATTCTCCAGTGTTTCCCTACCTAGAAAAGAAGATCTTCCACTTGGTTCCCCTTTCCCATATTTTCCTAGGAGATCAAGACAATTCCAAGTAGTGGAAAAAGTGTAAGGGAAAGAAATAACAAAACAAAAACGACTGGGAAATGTTTATAAGCAAACTTACCCAAAATAATTCCTGAGACTGGTTTTGCTTAATTTTTTTTCATGAATCATTATGTTGCAAAAAGCAGGGGAATTTTTAGGTTCATACACAATTTTCCACTGAATTTTCCCAAGGAAGGGTGATCCAGTTCTCACAAATTGAGAAAACAAATGACCTTGGAGATAACAGCATTGAAACATTTAAGAACATGAGCTACCAGGAACAGCAGGAAGAGCAAGAGATGGAGGAAGCAGGGCCAGGCAGCTGGAAATGATGGAAAAGAAAGTTCAAAGGATGTGAATGAAATTCCGAAGGGAGAGATCTATCCCATTTAACATTCCCTGTCTGCAACACAAGTAATCACAGGCTAATCACCCCCAAATCACTGTGGAGTCAATAAAGATTGACTTCCTGTATCAACAGAGACAATCCCATGAATTAGCCCACAAAATTCTGGTGTCTTCATCAGGTTGAGAAGAATAATTAACGCCTTAAACAACCCAGAATTATTGACTCACTTGAGTCGGGGGAGTCTGGTGGAACTCCTGCCAAGATGCCTCCACTCCACTTACTCACAATTTGCCACACTCATGTGATTAATTCAGCCCTGCCAAGTGTTCATTGATATTTTGGAAGGAAATAAAGAGGGAATTATCTAATTCACGTTTCAAGTACAACTTTATGGGGAACATCAAGTGCAGCTCCAACCCCAAAGAACAAATCCCACCAGGAACTTGTGCAACACGTTTCAGGGTTTCAGGGGCAGGAGAACCTGCAGAGGTGACTGTGGGTGCTCGGTTCGTGCAGCTGGACAAAAAAATTGCTGGTCATGGATTGTCTGCTGTCTGTAAATACATCCAGGAGGGAAATGGCCAAAGAATTGGGACTGTTTGGACTAAAGGATATCACCAGCGAAAAAACAAAGAGATCTAAACCAGCTGTGCATAAATGCAGGAGAGAAAATAGGAGGAGCTGATTGGAACAACCTCCCATTTGGAAAAACAGAGGCAAAACCTTTTTGTCACAGAGGACATTTATTAAAAAAAAAGGATTTGGAGCCATGGTAGCCATTGGCAGCAGGGAACCAGCTGTAATATGCCAGGTTTATTTCGGGGTCCTCATCTGCTTTCATGGGACATTTTTTGTGCCACAACAATCATCAGAGGGCTCCTCTTCAGTGGGGACAGATTGAGAGAGTTGGGTTTATCTAGTCTGAAGGGGAGAAGGCTCCAGGGACACCTTAGAGCCCCCTTCAGTACCTAAAAGGTCTCCAAGACAGCTGGAGAGGGACTTTGGATAAGGGGTAGTGTGACAGGAAAAGGTGTGATGGTTTTAAATTTAAAGAACACAGGTTATGGATATTAGGGAGATTGGATTGGATATTGGGGAAAAATTCTTCCTTATGAGAGGGGGAGGCCCTGGCACAAGTTTTTCAGAGAAGCTGTGGCTGCCTCATCTCTGGAAGTGTCCAAGGCCAGGCTGGACAGGGCTTGGAGTAACCTGGGATTGTGGGAGGTGTCCCTGCCCATGGCAGGGGGCTGGAACTGGGTGATCCATAAGTTCCCTCCCAAACCACACCGTTCCATGATTCGGTGATCCTCAACAAACCCTTTTTCCCTCTCACACTTCTCTTTATCAGTGTTTTCCTAAGCTTTCCACAGCCCACTAAAGTGAAGGAGAAAATTAACTCCACAAATATGGGCAAATTTACCTGCCTGACTTCATTGTGATGCTGAATTTTCTGTTCGTTCTTTGCCCAACCTTCAGTTTGGCCGCCACTCAAACAAGGGGCCAAAAGACTTGAAAACCATGAGCTGATGGGAGGATAAATCCCCTTGGAAACAATCGGTGTCTCTTGCTAATTGTTCCTGGCTCATTCTGACCGGCAATTAGTTCTAATATCCCAACTAATTTAGCTCTGATGATGTGAAATCATCATCAATCACTTTAATGACCCATCTGGCAAAATATTACCAAGACCATCTTCAGCCCATGTTGTGACTGTCACCACACAGTTCTGCTGTTATTTCTGAGCTCAAGAGAAATTGATTCATGTCTGAATTTTATTTTTAACCAAGCAGAAGTTTACAGGCATTCTGACCAAATCTGGGCTTTTACCAGCAGCATTTAACCGTGTTGTGCTGAAATGAATAATGAGAAACCTCCAGATGGCAAATCAGGCCACTGAGGAGCTGAATTGTCCCTGGAGGGAGCTCAACATTCATGGATGGAAATCCAGTAACCCCAAAATGTAGGTATTTTATTCCAGTGTTCAAAACCAGGTGGGTTAAATCTGAGCTACTGTGCATTGGGAGCATGAGAAGGGCTCAATGCAACGCCACACTGTTAGACAAGTCTGATTGCTTTAAATGTTTTTCTGGTCCCACCACTGAAAACACACTGCAGGCTTTATTTATTAGGATATTTCTTTAGTTATTTATTGGAATACTTATTCCCATGGCCCAATTAGAGCCAAGTAAGTGTTATTCAACTGATTTAAAGCATTAAAATTCTGTTTGGTGGGAAGTGTTGATTGTCAAATGTTTTAAAACAAATTTTGTAACAGTTACAACAGAAATATATATCGAAATATGATTCTACAAAACAGGATTTCTGAGGAAGACTCAGAATTCTGTTTTTCATTATAAATTCTGCTTACTGCTGGTGCATAATGTGGATTTTATTTAATGGGAGCAAGAGAATCATGGAATTACAGGATGGAAGGGACATTCCAACCCCCTTCCATGTGCAGGGCCACCTTCTGCTACACCAGGCTGCTCAGACTCCCGTCCAGCCTGTTCTTGATTATTAATTAGCATGCAGTCAATATTTTCAATCTGATTATCCATCTCCATTTCTCAAAACTTTTTAAAAGCTGGCACAATTATCCTGTTTTGCAGGCAGGGAAAACAAGGTACAGACAAGTGATTTGGTAACTCAGAACTTGGTGATAAATACTTAGCAAATTTCTCCCCTTCTCTGAAGCATTTTTGTCTCTTTTTGATTCTCCTTTTCCTCCTAGGCTACCTCTTCCCACAGGTGATGGGATGATAGCCCCTCACTCCATTGAGAAATGTAACAAAAATCATGGAATCATGAAAATTTAGGTTGGAAAAGACCGCTAAGACCATCAAGTCCAACCAATCCCCAGCACTGCCAAGGCCACCACTAAACCATGTCCCCATTTGCCACATCCACATGGCTTTTAAATCCCTGCCAGAATGGTGATTCCACAGCTTCCCTGGGAAGTCTGTTCCAATGATTTCTATCACTGCATCAGGTTTGGTTTGCATCAAAAAAAAGTAAGAAAGACAGGTCTGGAAATAAAAAAAAACAGGTCTAGGTTGGAAAAAAATACCACAGATGAGCTTTAAAAATATCAAATACCCATGCAAATGGCTTCAGGTTTGTGATGTGACATAGATCAGAAATACATCTGTGGAGAGGAAAATTTATGCCGAGATATTTTATCTCCTAGCTGGGTTCTTTCCACTTTCCTCCAAATCAGTGAGTTAGGCAGACTGGAGGGATTTTCTGCCAAAAAGGATTACCAGTTAAAGAATTTCTTGGAATGAAAAAGAGCAAGGAATTAGAGGACCCCTCCCAAGCAGCTGCCAGTCAAAGATCCATGGAGCAAACAGGACACTGTTATTATGAGGAAAACTGTCAGGAGGGGTGGTGGATTAGAGGTGTTTGAGGTGTTTCAGCCGTGTTAGGAGTTAATGAATTCCCTACAAAAACAGGCAATAGCCTCTCTGATCCTGCTTTATTGATTTCTTCCCATTAAAAACAAGCAGGTCATGGCCCAGTCAAGACCAACCAAAATAGGATTGGAGCAAGAGTCGGAGTGTGGAATTCCTGCTGTTGAATTAAAACTAAGTCTTTGACAGGCAGCAGCAAATGATTCAGTTTAGCTCAGCTTTCCACAGCAGCTTCATTTCCAAGGTTTTTAAAGGAGAGGAGTTCTCATTTCCCATATGCTCACACAGTTTGGAGGTTCCTCTCCCAGAATACTGGAGTTAAAATAGAGCAGGAGGAGGCGAGGAAATAGAGACAACCCTTGCTCTTTCCTGAACATCTGCTGTGAGGTCAAATTCCATCAGTAAAAAGGGTTAAACACTGGTCATATATTTTTATCAATAAATTAAACAATCCTGTGAGGAGTTTCAGATGCTCATTTCAATGCCATTGTTTTGTTAGAAAAGCTCATGCCAAAAATCTTATCCCCCTGTGCTCTTATCAGTCATGGGCCAGGAGTGAGTATGGGTCAGAGATCATTCCCAGCAATCAGTATTTTCCTGATTCGGGAAAGCAGGAGAGTTAAATAATGGGTAATAATATCACTCTGTGCCAGTTGGCAGATGAAGGAATGATCCTTAAGAAATTTTGATTTTCTTACGTAGATTGGGTCCCTCATGCCAGTGCCCTCCTGGGTCTGGCTGGAAACTTTCAGATCCCTCTGCTCTCCCGCTCTCACTCTCCACAGTGCCTGTGTTCTCCCTATTCCATTGAGAAAAAACTCTTTTACTGGGTTTTCTGAAAGAATTTTCCTGCCCTAAACTCCACTGATGAAAAAGGGAGCAGGAACTCTAGCTGGGTTGACCTGCCTGGGGGACAGAAACCTGAATTTCAGACAGGGAAATTTATTAATCCATAATCAATCACTATTCTTGGATGATGAGTTCCAACCCCCAATGCCAATGGCATCTGGCTTGTGTCACCAATGTGTGGCCACAGGACCAGGGCAGGGATTGTCCCTCTGTGCTGGCCACTGGTGAGGGCACAGCTCAGGTCTTGTGTCCAGCTCTGGGTTCCTCGTGACAAGAAGGACATTGAGGGGATGGAGCAGGTTGAGGGAAGGGAATGGAGCTGGAAAAGGGTCTGGAGCACCAGGAGCAGCTGAGGGAGCTGGGGGAGCTCAGGGTGGAGAAAAGGAGGCTCAGGAGAGACCTTCTGACTCTCCACAACTCTCTGACAGGAGGTGGATCCAGGTGAGAATCAGGCTCTGCTCCCAAGGAACAAGGAATAGGACAAGAGGAAACAGCCTCAAGCTGCACGAGGGGTGATTCAGGTTGGACACCAGGAGGAATTTCTTCATGAAATGAGTAGTCAGGCATTGGAAGGAGCTGCCCAGGGAGGTTTGGAGTCCCCATCCCTGGAAGTGTTCAAGGAACACCTGGATGTGGCACTCAGTGCCCTGGGCTGGGTGACAAGGTGGGGATCAATCACAGGTTGGACTCGATCTTGGAGGTCTTTTCCAACCTCAACCATTCCATGACATCCTGGGTGCCTCTGAAATAACATCTGAAGGTTTTACAGGAGTTCAGTCTATTTAGTAGGAAGAAAATCCACTCTCTCTCTTCTGGAGCCTCTTATAGCAAAGATGGTAAGGAGCCAAATTCCAGATGCATCAGAATAATCTGCCTGCACAGCTCATTTCTTTCAAGGTATTTTAGATCCCATTTGTCATCCTGGTATCTGAGCTGAGTATCTGGAGCTGGCTGCAAAGCCTCAGCCAAGCATTAATTCCAGGTTTTAACTCATTTTCCTAGGAGCTGCAACATTAAAATGAGCTTGAAACACTTTTCCTTAGCTGACTCAATTTTTGGGTGCTCTGATCAGAGAAGCATTCGATCTTTTTAGGGATGTTATTTCTGCTTTAAAGTGTATCTGATTGGGTTGAAAGTCATGATGTGTACGTAATTTTTTTAAACAGAATCATTAAAAGGCAGGAATTTTCATATTGATCCAGAAAAACTTCCCATTCCAATAGGTTTGACTCTTCATTTCTAGTGATGTCCTTATTGTTGGCCCATTTGAGATCACAGAAATATGGGGGGCTTGGGTTGGAATGATGGAGCCCAGGGTGAGGCAGCTGTGTCCCTGCAGCCCCTGGGGAGAAGACATCCACCTGTAATCTGTGAGGATCCCTCACTGGAGCAGGTGGGTGCATGAAGGAGGCTGTGATCCCATGGGAAGCCAGAGCTGGAGCAGGGTCCTGGCAGGACCTGCATCCCCATGGGGAGAGAAGCCCAAACTGGAGCAGGTTTGCTGGCAGGACTTGTGATCCCATGGCAAACCCAGGCTGAGGAAGCTGGAGCAGCCTGTTCCCAAAGGACTGACCCTTTTGGAGAGATCCAGACTGGAGCAGCCTTTTCTGAAGGATGGGAACAATGGAAGGGATCCACACTGGATCAGTTTGTGCAGAACTGTAGGAAAGAACCACATTAGACATTTGTAGAGGACTTTCTCCTGTGGGAAGGATCCCATGATGGAGCAGGGGAAGAGTGTGAGGAGTCCAAGCCCCGAGGAGGAAGGAGCAGCACAGACACCATGAATCTACCACAATTCCCATTCCTTGTCCTCTTGCAATACTCCATGGAAAGAGGTAGAAAAATCGGGATTGAAATTGAGCCCAGGAAGACGAGAGGGCTGGGGGGAAGGTGCTTTAAGATTTGTTTTTATTTGCTCATTAACCTACCCTGATTTTCATAGAATTACAGAATATCCTGAGTTGGGAGG
This sequence comes from Passer montanus, assembly GCF_014805655.1. Classification (NCBI taxonomy): domain Eukaryota; kingdom Metazoa; phylum Chordata; class Aves; order Passeriformes; family Passeridae; genus Passer; species Passer montanus. Next base: position 624,873 of record NW_024356506.1, on the reverse strand, counting down.
GCCCATCAAAATCCAACTCTTGACCTACACAGAAGAGCTCTAAGAATCCCATCATGTGCCTGAGAGCATTGTCCCAGTGTTTTTGTTTGATAATAAATTAAATTAATTTTCCAGAGTAGAGTCTGGCAGTGACAGGAGCTCATGAGTGATCTCTCCCTGTCCTTATCTCAACCCACAAGCTTTTTATTTCTATATAGTATTGATTATATATATTATACTATATATATATATATATGTACTCATTGTTTATTATATTTTATATATATCTATATGAGGAGAACATTGATAGAGCACCTTAGGTTCATCCAGGACTAACCCACCACAAATATTTAGAAGATCTAAGTGAGTAACGAAAGGCCAAAACTTGGAAAAAAATGGGTTTTGGTTTGGTTTTTTTTTTCAGACCTTTTCCACTCTCCAGGGTGCTCTGAAGCAGGGAAGATTTTTCTCCTTAGCCAAGATTTTTCTGCTATGAACTCCTACCTACATCAGATAGATCCTTGTGGTCATCTTCCAATTCAGGATATTTTACGATTCTGTGATATCTGAGGAACTTCCATGTACCACCAATGGAATCAGAGCAGGTTTTATGGGCTCTCTGGGACACCTCTTTTCCCATTTTGGGGTAGGATGTGTCTGTTTTGATGACAACTCGCTGCTTTCATCACAGGTCAAGAGCTGAGTGTGAGGTTCAGAGAATCACAGAATATGCTCAGTTGGAAGGGACCCACATGGATCATGGAGTCCAACTCCTGGCCCTGCACAGGACAACCCCAAGAATCCTACCAGGATGAACATCTGAGTTTATAAAATATCTTGGAATTGAAGAGATCAGTGACATCAAAGATCAGTGACACCAAATACCACCTGGAGACAAAAAGCAAGGGCAAAGACAGGTGTGGTTTCCCTCAGAAGGCAGTTTTTGAGCTTAAAATTTAATCCGTCAAGGAATGTTCTGTTGGAATATGCAGATGGACATTTGTCATTGTCCCTGGCAGAGCTGTCACCATATTATGTGTAATGTGATTAAGTTTTATTCCAAAGGAATCACATCCTAGACCTGCCCAAGTGTTTCCATGATTTCTCTACAAAGAAATACGTGAAAAAAAGCTAGGATTCCTCAACTGCTGATCCCAACTGATCCTCAAATTTGGTGCTGTGACTCTTCTTTGGAAGGGTTTGGAACTACTGAGGACTATTTGTACCAGAGCAGGGAACAAATCCTGTATTTCCTGGACCCCAGGAAATTATCCAAACCACTGGGCCATGCTTCCCTTGCTTCAGGGAGGAAAGTAAAAGTCATTTCCTGGTGAGTAACTGGGGAAAATCCCCAGCACACAGCATCAAAAAGTAAATTTAACAAAAAATACAAAGGGATAATGTGAAGAGCAGCATGAACTCAGCTGCAGGAGCTTGAGATGCATCCCTTCATTCCTGACTTCTTTCCAAGGAAAGCAGAGTTAATGGGAGCCATTGAGGCTCGGAGGCATCTCTGCATCTCCCAATTTCTGTTTCTGTGAATTTTTCCAGAGATCTCCGTTCTTCCCAGAGATCAGGATTCTGCCAAAAAAAAAGAAGCACCAGAAAAAAGGGAAAATCCTCCCTGTGTTGCCAAGATCCAATCACTTTGCTTTGGGAAGGACCTTGGGAACAGTTTCTGGAACCCACTGATAATCATTCCACCAGTTTGGGATATTTTTGCTGGGAATGGCAATCCCCATTCCAGTCAGCCCTTGGCTGGATTTCCAATATGGAGAATGACTGAAAGAGTTTGGTTTGTTTTTTGTTTTTTGGTTTTTTTCTGTAAATCTTGTGCATTTCCCTCCCATTTCAGGTTCTCTTTCTGGTACTTTCAGGATTTACTGAGTTAATTACTGTGTGTAATTGAGCAACCTGGGAGAACGCAGCAAACCCACGGAGAAGCAGGAAAAGTTCAAAGTTTATCTTTAATTCCACCAGGTTTCTCATGTATCCAGACTTGTTTTGCTCCATCAGTCCATTGCTAAATGGAAGGATAAGGCTCTTTATTCCAACCTCACACTTCCCTAACCCCTCAGCAACTCCAACCCCCTCCTTTTAATTATCACTCTAAAAGCAGAGAGCCCACGGTTCCATGAGTCACAAATTATATCTCCCAGCAGTGCATAATGCTCCTTTTTCACACCTACAAAAGGATGAATCATGACAAAATAGAAGGAAAACAAAAAAAAAAAAAAAAAAGAAATTCAAAATTTCCCTATTGATAGAAGAAGAAGAAAAAAAATCAAGCAAGGTTTACTGGTGGACAGAGCATTTGGAAATAGTTGCTGGTTTTGACTGGGATAGTGTTCTTTGTCGTAGCTGAATTTTGGAATTGTGCTGGAAGCAGTGTTAATAAACAGGGATGTTTTTTTCGTTGCTGTCCATGAGTTTAGTTATAAACCCACCAAATTTTCCCACTTTTACCCTTCCAAACCTCCCCTGATTCCACCAGGGCTGAGCAATGTGTGGGACTGGGTTGCTGGTTGGGGTTAAACCATGAAAAATGGGCAAAACCCATTTGTTTGAGTTTGAAGTTTGGTTTGGTATGAGTTTTGTCTCTGAAAGTGTCATAGCAAAGAAACAGAGGTTGAAATTCCCATTCCAGGTCTTCCCAGCTGTTCTTTAATTGAGAACAGCAGGAAAAGTCAGGGAAGGGAAGGGAAGGGAAGGGAAGGGAAGGGAAGGGAAGGGAAGGGAGACAGTGTGTGTGGAAGAGCTGAAGAAGTCTTCTCCCAGGCAGGTGGAAGAGGGGAAAGGACCTCAAGTTGCACCAAGGGAGGTTCAGGTTGGGGAGTAAAAAAATTTCCACACTGAAAGAGGAATAAACTTTGGAACAGGGAAGTGTTGAAGTCACAATTCCTGAATGTGTTCAAAAAAGGGAGTAGATGTGGGACTTTGTGATATGGTTTAGTTGGAGTGGTAGGATTGGGTTGAAGGTTGGACTTTATGATCTTGGAGGTCTTTTCCAACCTTAATTATTCTATGGTTTTTTATAAAAATGGAAGCAAATCTCAGGGCTTGTGAAGATTATTCAGGGAGGGCACAAGGGGTATTGGAAGCTAGGAATGAATGCAAAGCCAAAATTCATTCAAACAGAAAATGAAGGCACCCAGTATCTCAATTACAGGTAGGAATTGGGTGGGTAGGAGATCTCTGCTCCAATCTCCTTCTACAGTCAGGGCTGACTTTAGAGGAAAATCAAGTTTTTAAAGGTCTCATCCATCTTGGTGTAGTTCAGTCATTCCATACATCCAGGAGATACCCAAGACCAGGTTGGAGCAACCTGGTCTAGTGGAAGGTGTCCCTGCCCATGGAAATGAGATGATCTTTAAGATCTCTTTCCACCCAAACCACTCCTGGGATTCTAGGAATAAATGGAAAACCCCACAGATTCACAGGAACATGCTTCCAAATATTTCCTTAGGAAAACCATCTCTGGCCATGTCATTGACAGAGGATTATTTGTCCCCCAAGGATGATCTAGGGAATTTTACATGGATGGTTTCATTTCAGTTCCTTTTCATTTTGCAGCTCATAGTCATCCAAAAGGGAGATGTTTCCAGGAACACACACAAGGAAGGAAGATTTCCCTCAGTTTAGGATATTGCCAGATGCAGATGAATTCCTGCCTGCTGCATTATCCATGGGTGATTAATGAGATCTCAGGAGTGAGGCTTCTGGAGCAGATAAATTTCAGGTAAACAGGTAATCAAACAAACATCAGATGAAAAGGCTGTGGGGATGCAGAGGGATCCATCAGCCCCTGCCAGCTCAGGAAAACAACTCCCCTCAACCAGAAAATGCTGAGGAAGTTGCTGGGAAAGCCAAGCCTTGGAAAGAACAGAAATCAAAAAGGAGATTGCAGATAAAGCAGAATATGAGCAGTTATTTTCTGTGAGTCTTCAAACAGATGTTTTGCCTTAAACATCTCAGAGTTTTTCCTGGCTTTATATCCTTGTCTTGCTCTGCTTGTTCATCACATCAGCACCTTCCTTTGGGATAGTCTGAGGCACTAACACCTGAGGTGTTTCCAGCATCAAAAATTCTGAAAATCACCTTTTTTCCTTCTCCTTCTTTCCTTGTGGGCCCATTTGAGGATTTATTGCTCCTCTATAAGCAAGGAAATGAATATCCAAACCTTCTGAGCACCAATCTTTCCATATCTAAATACACAAGATTGGGACTATAGAATTATTTGAGTTTAAAATCCTTCATTTTAATGCTTTCATTTTTATTTTTTCTAAGAATTTAGCGTGGCTTTGATTTTCAAATCCCAATAACCACATTGGCCAGTAAGCAGGACCCTGATTGTTCATGAAATAATTTCTTATATCAGCTAAAGAAATCAGTGCCAGAGGTGTTGAAGGACTTGAACTGCCTTTGGAAGAGCATGAGCCTGAAATGTGTCAAAAGACAGATATAGTTACTGAACAAAAATCATCAACATTTTTACAATTTAGCTGCACAGAAAATGTAATTTTAATTCTTGAGAATATTATCTGGCTTATTGATGTGCTAATGGAGGGAAGAAAATCTCTGGATAACTTTTTTCACACCCCTGGAGATAGTTCCTCTGGGCACTTGGGGATTTTGGTGTTTCCTGGACTGTTTGACTTCATGCAAAAGTGGAACACGCACAAGTCAAAGCCATGAAGTCCATTCCATGATTTCTCCTGGCGCAAGATAATTATTTTCTCTATGGTAACATAGTTGGAAGAGGAAAAGTGGGGAAATACTCTTTCACTCCCAGGAATACTGTCCTAGGAATCATGAACAATGAGCTCCTGGATTTGGAGTCAAAGAAGGGAACAGCTTCTCACCAGATTTCTGTGGGGATTCTGAAACTCAGTTTGTCAGCAGAAATCAGATTTTTTTGAGAAGAAAGGTTGGATCAACACCTCAAATAAACTTCAGGAAAACTGCCCACATTCCTGACTCCTGTTTGGTTTCTGGATCCGTCTTCATTGGATCTTGCCAGCAGACATATGGTGGTGGACAGACATTTTCTCATCCTGGTTTTCCAGGGAAAAAAGAAATACCAGCCATTAAGTGCCACCTGAAATCCAGTCATTATTGGTGACAGGATGAAGGGAATGGCTTCCAGGTGAAAGGGAACAGGTTTAGGTGGGATATTGGGAATAAATTATTTATCCTGAGGGTGGTAAGGGCCTGGAACAGGTTTCCCAGAGAAGTAGTGGATGTCCATTTTCCAGGGGTTGTAGAGCTGTTGGATCTGGGTAACACAAAAAGTGGAAAGTGTTTGGACCAATTTAAAAGAAGAATGTTTGGAGCTAAAATAATCCAAGGAAATGTGATTTGAGAAGCTTTGAGGATCTGTATTTCTTCCACCCACTAATTATCCTTCTCTTAGAAAATCCTAATTCTTTGTAAAATTCGGGAAATACAATACTGATATATTAGACCTCCTTGTTAATTAAATAGAACAATGCAAAAATCTCCTTAAGGGATTATCCATGATAAAACATGGGTTTAGCTGGGTTCATGCTCAGAGAGTCTGAGAGAGACCACCAAAGTGAAGTGGTGGGTGTGCAGCTTCAAGAGAAATGGCATTATTTAATCATGGAATTTTTAATTTTGCAGATTAAGGATAACCAGACATCAATTTGGCCACCAATGGCTGCAACGTCACTCCCAGAAGAAGAAAAAAAAAAACAAAAACAAAAACAAACAAGATTAGTCACCGTTATAAAGAGGAAAAAGCTAAAAATACCACTTTGGTATTGTTCAGGCAACGTGACTCGAGTCCTGTCTTTGTTGCAGCTTCCCATGAGGGTCTTTATTTCCCATTGGAAAATGGGAATAATAACATATTCCATATCATATGCCAGGAGGATGCATTGCTCTAAGTTGTCTGAGTTTGTCTGTATAAATACAGATATTAAGACATATTAGGAACCATTGTATTTAGTGCTCAAAAATCCTCCTTTGCATTAAAAACATGGACAAAATCCCATTTAATACTTTGCTTTCTTATCTTCTTCTCCCAGAAAAATCATCTTCCCCCACAGGGAAAAAAAAAAATAAAAAAAAAGAACAAAATAGGAGCAGTGATTAGGTTGGATTTTTTTATTTGATATATTTGTTCCTGAGAAAGGAAATCAAATGTAGATGCTCTGTACTTGGAACTGAAAGTGTTGGTTAAAGTAATTATGAGGGGAAATGTAAAGAAAATAAATGTATTGTGCATGATTAAAAAAAAATTAAAAAGTAAAATACAGCATTTTCAAGAAGTTGAGAGCAAGGAATTGGATTTAATATCCCGTCTAGAGCTCAGTCTCAAAATGCAAAATGGGTGATTCTTCTCTGACCTCCTGCTTGCCAGAGGCCAGGGCTGAAATGGGATGCCCAGGCAGCTCCAAAGAAGCAATAAAGGAGCAGCCCCTTGGGGAGGGGGATGAGAAGGAGAGAGACTCTGGAAAAAAAGATAGGAAAATTGTCATGGAATCAGCAAACAATGGCAATAACTGAAGGGAAAGTCAATAAATCCAGCATTGATTTCCTCATGTTCTCTGCGTGTGTGAAGTGCTCTGAACTTGGAGTTTTTAATCAGCTGAGCCTCTCAGGCTGGGGAAGGACTGAATAACCCTGGAGTTGGAATAGCTCAGCATTCAAGGTTTGCATAGTGTTTTAGCTCCCACAAGGTTCAGCTGGAAGAGGAGACCTCAACATCTCAACATTTACAGCAGAGAGATCACCTGGGAAAAAAAAAAAAAAAAGAAAAAAAGAATTGCTGGAACAATATTCAGAGGAGAAATAATTTGCCTTGTGCCCCAAACTCATCAGTTTGGGTTCAATTTATAGAATAACTCCTCTCCTGACTGACAAAAAGCTCACAGGTCTTTCTTTTGCTCTCTTTTCACAGCCAAGGGGGAGCTGAAGAGAACCTGGCTGAAAAAAATGAAAAGCATTTTCTGAGCCTAATGAAATCTTGCAGCAATGAATTGAAAAAAGGGAAGCTCCAAACAAGGGCTTTCTGGAAAAATGTTTCTGATATCCAGTAAGAAATATTGTGAATTTTTCAGCCAGCCACAGAAACTCAGGAATTACCACTGACCACTGAGAAAATTCCAAAAGTGTAGCCTAAATCTTGTTGACTTATTTATAGCTCTCCATAAAAACAGAGTGGGGTTTCACACTTTAATACACTGAAAATCCACTCTATAACAACTCTGTTATTTTAATGTTCTTTTCCAGCTTTTACTGTGGCTTTTTAAGGGCACACGTGGATCAGAGGGTCAGTAAAGTGGGATAAACTGGTGTACGCTCCCTATGTACTCCATGTGCTGGCAGAACAACACACTGCGATTATTTTTTCCCCCCAAATTATGTCTTTAAAGTGTGAGGGTCACAACTTGTGACCACTGTGTCACCTTGCAAACAATTAAAATAAAATATTTTGAGTGGTCTGGTACCATGATCCGGGGGGAAAAAACAAACAAACAAAAAAAACCAAACCAAACAAACAAAAAACAAAAAAACAAACAACCCCCCCCCAAAAAAAGCCAAAAAACAACACCAAATACAAAAAAATAAAACCACATTCTTATGAACATCAGCGGATTCAGTGAATTTCAGAGTTTGTGTTCATGTTTTCCATAAGGAAATTTCCTGACTCCATCTCCTTCCTGGGAATTAGGTTTGCACCAATCAGTCTTTTATATCTTTCCAACTAATCTCCCCAACCTATAGCCCATTTAAACCATCTCACACCCTGCAGGAGTGAGGTTTAATTGTCAGGTTTTATTTGTTTCCTGGCACCCCAATGTCCAGCAAATCATTTACAGAGCTCAGCCTCCATAAAACTGGGATCCCTCACCTTGTAACACAGGAAGGAACTTAAGGAAAAGTAAAAATTAGGGTTGTTACACTGAAGATAACTCAGAAATTCAGTGTCCTCCATGAACATTTTATTTTATCCTCTTGGATTTACACCCAGTGTTATTCCCTTTGCTTTCCTTCAGGAGATGAGGATTTCTTTGCACATATGTGGACAATATATAAACATAAATCACCTCTTCCTGTGCAGACAGGGAGTTATGATGCTGCTGAGCTGCTGTTGAAGAACAAGGAATATTGGAGAGAGATACTGAGTGGATTTAGATGGGATATTGGGAAGAAATTCTTCCCTGTGAGTCTGGGGAGGCCCTGGAATAGAAATCCCAGAGAAGCTGTGGCAGCCCCATCCCTGGAACCACTCAAGGCCAGGTTGGATGTGGCTTGGAGCAACCTGGGATAGTGGAAGGTCTCCCTGCCCATGGAAAAGGTTGGAATGGGATGATTTTGGAGATCCCTTCCAACCCAACCTATTCTCTATAAGGATCCCTTAAAGTTCTGCTTGTTCCTCTTTCTCACCTGCTCTCAGCAGAGTGAGAATTAGAAAAGTCAAGCAGCAAAGTTCCCCTGCATTAAGAAAAAACAGGCAGTAAGCTGAGGCAGCCAGGCTGTGTCTTTATTCAGGATTTAAAGGCTTCGTTGGCTTTAATCCCTTTGTTGATGGCAGCTGCTCTTCCTTCTCCCTCTCACAGGCATCATTTCCATCATTACCATCATTTCCATCTCTCCTGAAAGAGCCTCTGGAAATCAGAGAGGAGAAAAAGGAACACACAGAGGACCAGGAAGAAATCAGTACCTGTGCACAAATTTATCCTGGCACCTCTCAGACCCTAAAAGGAACCAACACCTCTGACTGGAGAGTAAAACTTCCTGAAAAGTTATTCTTTTATCTGAAATCCAGATTCCATCTGGGTTCTTTTGTCTCTCCAAAATTTGGCTCCGTGCACCTTCACTGAGGGAACAGCAGCAGTGCCCCTGTGAAAAATATCCAAATAACTTCCCTCTGATGATCTCAGTTTCTTCTTGATGATCCCAGTTTCTTCTTTTGGATCTAAAATCCAGATACCAGCCAGAAGGGGAGAAGCTCCATATTTTCTTATTTCCCTTATACAAACTCTGACAGTGCTGTGGGAGGATTGCTCAGAGCCACTTTCAGGTGGAAGATTCCAGAAGGATTCAGTCCCACTTGCAGGGATGATGATGCACCAGAGCCTTGGAACCAGGAACATCTGTATTTTTTTAGAGCTAAATATCATTTATTACTCATTGATGTGCCTTATGGTCCCCAAGTAACCTCACACAAGTCCCGCATACAAGAGAGAACAGGAAAAAAGGACTTCCCAAGAAATTTCAAAGAATTCCAAAGAAATTCCACCCTGTGAAGGTGGTGAGGCCCTGGCACAGGTTTCCCAGAGAAGTTTTGGCTGCCCCATCCCTGGAATTGTTCGAGGCCAGGTTGGAGCATCCTGGTCTAGTGCAAGGAATGAGGTGATCTTGAAGGTTTCTTCCAAAACCATTCCATGATTCCATGATCCTTCGGGTGGAAAACTTGTACTGAAACCCCTTCTCTACTGAGACATAAGCTTTGGTTCATCACCAAAAAAGTTTGAAGAAACTTTTCCTGTCCCCTCTACCCAACAGGTCAAATAATCTCAACGTTTTGGGGTTTGTGCATTTGAAAATGCATAATTTTGTCTGATACAAGGGAAAACACATTCCTGGAAGATGTTTGCTTGAAACAGGCAATAAAAAAAAGTGAGAAAAGAAACTATGAGAGTGATGACTGAGTTTGTTCTGTTCCTTTGTCATGGTTCAAAATTTCACCTTTGAATTGCAGCAGACCCTGGATTCATCCTGGTCTAGTCTAGTGCAAGGAATGAGGTCATCTTGAAGGTTTCTTCCAAAACCATTCCATGATTCCATGATCCTTCAGGTGGAAAACTTGTACTGAAACCCCTTCTTTACTGAGACATAAGCTTTGGTTCATCACCAAAAAAGTTTGAAGAAACTTTTCCTGTCCCCTCTACCCAACAGGTCAAATAATCTCAATGTTTTGGGGTTTGTGCATTTGAAAATGCATAATTTTGTCTGATACAAGGGAAAACACATTCCTGGAAGATGTTTGCTTGAAACAGGCAATAAAAAAAAGTGAGAAAAGAAACTATGAGAGTGATGACTGAGTTTGTTCTGTTCCTTGTCATGGTTCAAAATTTCACCTTTGAATTGCAGCAGACCCTGGATTTTCTTTCAGGTCTTTGAACTGGTGGGCAGAAGTGAAGAAAACAATTGGCTTATTAAGTCTTCCACAGATTCCTAATTCCAGTGCCATTTTTTTCTGTATTACCAAGGAAAATTGTTTATTGTTACAGGATGGGGAACCCTCTGCTGACTAAAATGCCCTTTTCTTGTCCCAATGGTTCTCATCAAATATTATCTGTAATTAGATATCAACTCCATGCTGGAGTTGAGCTCTTTCTAGCTTACCCCCAAAGTTCTTCCCTTTTATTCTGATCTGTTTACAGCAGGTGGAGATGGAGAGGAGATTTGGCTGGTGTGAGAAGTACCCAGCACATTATGACGATGATTCATCCCCATCTTCACTCCAGTGAATATTCCCACATTTCCTTGCACAGCACAACAGCACCAACAGGCAGAAACCTCAGTGTGTCCTGCCTGGAACACTTTTCTTCTGGAGACATGGATTTGCTTTATCCAGAGAAAGGAGTTGAATCCACCCCATGGTTCACTGAGCAGTTGCTGGCCCTGAGGGTAATTGCAGAGGTTTTACTGTGGACTAAAAAAAGTGATTAAACATAACTGCATTAAAATAATCAGCTGCCATCATTAGAGAAACAGGTAATGAATTTATTCCTGTGGCAGCCTGGGGAGATTCTGTACCACACACAGCTGGAAGGAAAAATTCAAGCAGCCTTTTTTTTCTTCCTCAAATAGATGGGAAAAAGTAAAAACCTTCACAGCATTAAAAGGTGGCTTTTGCTCCTTGTTGGCCACGTCACTGCTGAGCTGAGCACTCTGTGCAAGAATTTGCCAGAAACCCCAGGAATGGCACAGGGAATTGTTATCTGTGCCTGGAAAGCAGCAGAATTCCTTTATTGACTTGAATGGGCTTTGTAAAAATAATGAACGGACAGATGGATTAAGAGAGCACACATGAATGGATGTTTCCATCTGCAGATTAATTATCTCTGGATAGAGCCCATCATTATCTTGCAACACTTTGTTTTCAGTGCATCCTTTAGGCAAAAACGTTTTTGTGGACCTAATGAATGCTTATTTCCAAAAGAGGAGAGCTGCTGCTCTCTCCACTCCCCTAGCATCTCCTCCCTGCTCTCCTGGGTAGTGCCTGTGCTTGACCCAGAGCTCAAACAAATCTCTCAAACCTCAACAGCTCTTGCGGGACAAAACAAGCAGACAAAACCATTTTAACAAATACCAGTCTTTGGCTGCCAGGGCTGCGTGCTGCAAAAGCCAGAAGGAAAAAAAATCAGTGCAGGTGAAAAAGTGAAAACCATCCAGTGTTGAGACTGGTCACATTTTATGCATAGGAACAAAAATTTCTCATTTTCTAAAATGGAATTGGGGTATATAAGGAGAAAATCAGCATCCAGAGAAAGTGTCTCTTAAAGGGACAATTTGTTGGTGATGGGAATGGATTTGAACTACAGCAGGGGGAGGTTTGGATGGGATGTTGGAGGAAATTCTTTACTTGGAGGGTAGCAAGGCACTGGCACAGAGAAGTTGTGGCTGCCCCATCCCTGGAAGTGTCCAAGACCAGGCTGGATGGGGTTTGGAGCATCCTGGGATAGTGGAAGACATTCCTGCCCCCAATGATCTTCTAGGTCTTTTCCAATCCAAAGCATTCCATGATTCTGTGATTACATTATTCCATGATCTCAGAAACAGCAGCTTCATTACCAGGACATTTCTCATCCTCAACAAGCCTCTTCTTCCCACTTATATTCTATGAGATGTGGGCACGTTGCACCATCAGGCTGATTGGGAGCTAAAAACCCAGGAATAGCCATGAGGAATGTTCAGGAATGTTCAGCTGCATGAGCCTTTGGATAGACTTACAAAAACCAGATCATTTTCCATTTTCACTGAAACGCCAATTTCTAAATTAATTGTAGTTTAAAAAGTTCCAACCTGTCTTGCTTTAATCAAAATGAGATTGAACTAAAAAATGATTAATCAGTAATAGCCTCAATTTTCAACAAAACTACTTCAGTGACAACATATGAAAAATTATAAAAGTTTTAGAATATGCTCCAAAAAATGGGCTCAATTTCTAAATTAGTTGCAGTTTAAAAAGTTCCAACCTGTCTTTTCTTGCTTTAATCAAAATGAGACTGAACTAAAAAATTATTAATCTGTAATAGCCTCAATTTTTAACAAAACTACTTCAGTGACAACATATGAAAAATTATAAAAGTTTTAGAATATGCTCCAAAAAATGGGCTATGATCACAATCCTCCAGGAATGTCCAGTTTGCTGCTTCATCCACAGTTTCCAGGATTTTGAATGACTTCCCCTGATAAAATAAAGGAATCTGCTGCCTCCAAGACTAAAATGGAAACCACAGAGAACACACCAAGGATGGAAGTGCTGAAATGATCCCAGGCAACAAATGGCTGGCAAGTGGAAAAACTGACTTCATCCTTCATTTGTGCACATTCCCTGCCTACAAAAACTAACAAAAAATAACTTCATGCTAAGCAGGTCACTTCTTGCCACGGAACTGTGACTCAGCTCCCTGAACATCTTCTAAATCCACAGAAACAATGCTCTGGGAAGTGGAATTTTAGAGATTCTTGGACCAGAATCTTTTAGGAGAGGAAAGATATTGAGGGAAAAGTAGCAGTGATGAATCCGTGATGTGTGATGGGCGTGAGGAGCTGTGTCAGACCCTTGGCACATTTCCAGGTGGATCACACAATCCTGGAGATGCTGCAGAGGATTTTGCAAGGAGGTGGAGAATGGGAGGAGGTGCACATGGGGTAAAACTGATAAAGTCTGATGAGATTTAAATTAAAACAATAAATACATTTCGGCCTCACTGTGTCTCCTTCAGCTGTTGCTTCAGGGATGGTGCTGATTTCCTGCATATTTTGGAGGCTCCACAGAGACTTCTGAGGCATCCAAAATATTGGAGAAAGAACCTCAGAAGACCTTGAGGGATGGATATGTCCAAATTTCCATTAACAAGGAGCAAAAATTAAAATTAAAACCTCAGCAGTAGCTTTTTAGTCTCGAAAGTGAAAATTTTGGGTTGAAATTAGGGACATTAATGAAGGAATTTCATCTCCCTGAAGTTCTGCTCAGAATGGGATAAAAGGAAATTCAGGACAAGGGAGGAAAGAACATCTGATAGATCTGGGAGGGTGGTGAGGCCATGGAATTCCCAGAGAAGGTGTGGCTGCCCCATCCCTGGAAGTGCCCAAGGCCATGTTGGTCTGGGCTTGGAGCAACCTGGGACTGTGGAAGGTGTCCCTGCCCATCTTGAAGATCTTTTCCAACCCAAACCATTCTATAATTCCATGCTATAAATCCCATGGGATAAAATAACAAAACAAAACCAAAAAAAATTACAGCAATTAACAATGTTCCCTGACATTTTTTAATTTACTGTTGCCGACAAAGTCAGTGTGGAACAGGTCATGGATTAACAGCAGCTCTGTTTATGAAGGAGGGGGGATATCACTGGCATGAAATGTGTGGCAAACATTAAAGTGCTCATCCTGCCTCACAAACACCTCAAAATGAGGTTTCTCAGTCTGCTTAGAAGACCTGTTGATTTGCATATTCATTACCAATTTATTCACCTGCCAGCAGTGAGACATGAACTATTTAAAAGCATTAAAGGAGACAGTGCAATTCATTCTTTGCTTTGCTGAACAGCCTGCAGAGGCTCCAATATAGGATCCTCTGTGACTGGAACTCCTTCATTAGAGTGGATTTGCACAAATCATCCATGGGAAGGTCAGGAGCCCATCCCACTAAACCAAATCCCCAGTTCTGAGCGTCCTAGAAAACAATCAGAGATTTGGAAACTGGGATCATCAGAGGGAAGTTATTTGGGTGTTTTTCACAGTAATAAATCCAAAAATAAATAAATCCAAAAATAAATATCCAAGTAATTTGGATATTTATTACTGCTGTTCCCTCAGTGAAGGTGCACACAGCCAGACTTTGGAGAGACAAAAGGGAGGAGATTGTGCAAGGACTTGGATTCAGGGAGGACAGATTGAGAAACCAGGCTGGAATTTGAATGGAGCACAAGAATATTAAAAAGTAATTGAAATATGATGCAGCAAGATGGGGACAGGGTAGGAGACATTCACTTCAGAGGTCTCCATAATTCTCATCATCCAGAAAGGGAGGAACAGAGTGAAAATGGAGATGAGACATGGGCATTCCAGGCTCTATCTGCAACCAGACTGGCACAGTTGTGTCTCCTGGCCCAATGTCCAGCTGGATGGTCTCCAGATTGCCCACCCAAGGTGTCCACGGTGCTGTTTGGCTTGTCCATCATGGCAAAGAAACCTCATGTGCCTCCATGCAACCAACAGATATTAAAATGCTGCAAAAGAAGTCATCTGGGGCTCAAGAAATTATTGGAAACCACTTCAGGCGATGTGGGATTCTCTGGGTTGGATTCTCTGGGTTGTCCTGTGCAGGGCCAGGAGTTGGACTCAACAATCCTTGTGGGTTCCTTCCAGTGGAGGATATTCTGTGACTCTATGAACCCATCAACAAACCCAGGGGAGGGGTGTCAGATTTAGGATGTGAACTTTTGTCTCCTTGTCATAAGAAAGCAGGGATAAAATTAGAAATGGCTTGTTTTGTTTCATTAGCTCTGCCTGGGGATCTCTGTGGTGGGGAACAGACTTCACTAAGGAGTGAGGGGAGGGGCAGAGACACAAGGAGGGCATTTTTTTTTTCCCATATTCTGCCTGCAGCACATTCACCAAAGTGGCACCTGAGTGCCTTGCAAGTATTCATGAGTCTCCTCACGTCTCCTGGCTGTATTTACTGTGCATGACTTATTGAACACAATCCAGGCCATGGGAATGTAAGAGGAATTCAAAGACCCATTTGTACTGTGGCACAGTCACTCCTGTTCCTCTCAGTCCTCCTGGGCACAGTTGGGGACAGGAGAATTACCCAGTTAAGTACAATAAAATCAAAGCCATGTCAGCTATTACTCGCTATTAAAGCTTTATGCAATGTGCAGGAAGGAAGCAAGCAAGGCTCCTGTTCTTTTCTTTTTCACTTGTATGGAATTCTTTGACTAGTTCTAGTGAAAATCACAAGGAAATCAGGTCACAAGGAGGCAAAAGGCCTCTTATGCAAGGTGGAAGTTCCCACTTGCTCCTCAGTAAACAGGGAGTTATTTTCCATCTGGTTGGCACTTGGTGTGGGATGGTTTCTGCTGCATCACCAGCCACACCTCGAGCTCTCTGAGTAGGAAACAGCAGAACAGGGGGATTTTCAGAAGCTAAATAAATCCCATTCTCAGGGAGTTCAGGATCTCCTCAGGGGACAAATGGCAGCACAAGGTCTCTACAACTTCCTGGAGGAAGGTTGTAGCCAGGTGGGGGTTGGTCTCTTCTTCCAGGTAACATGCTATAGAACGAGAAGAAACAGCCTCAAGTTGTGCCAGGGAATGCTTAGAATGTACATTAGGAAAAATTTAATCACTGGAAGGATTATCAAGCATTGGATCAGGCTGCCTAGGGCAGAGGTGGAGTCACCATCCTCAGAGCTGTTCAAAAAACCTATGAATGCAGTCCTTGAAGACAGGGTTTAGTAGTGAACTTTGGAGTGTTGAGTTACAGATTCAAGGATCCTGGAGGTCTTTTACAACCACAGCAATTCTCTGATCCTGGGGTAAGGTCATGTGAACCTTTGAAACCTTCTCCCAGATTGGATCAGGCTGCCCAGGGCAGAGGTGGAGTCACCATCCCTGGAACTGTTCAAAAAACCTACGAATGTGCTGCTTGAAGACAGGGTTTAGTGGTGAACTTTGGAGTGTTGAGTTACAGATTCAAGGATCCTGGAGGTCTTTTACAACCACAGCAATTCTCTGATCCTGGGGTAAGGTCATGTGAACCTTTGAAACCTTCTCCCATGCACAGATGGGACCTTCCAGATCATTCTACTCTCCTGCCATGGCCAGGGACACCTTCCACTATCCCAGGTTGCTCCAAGCCCTGTCCAACCTGGCTTTGGACACTTCCAGGGATGGGGAGACCACGGCATCTCTGGGAAACCTGTACCAGGGCCTCACCAACCTCCCACAGAAGAATTCCTTCCTAATATCCAAACTAAACCTACTCTCCACCAGTTTGAAACCATTCTCCCTTGTCCTGTCAGTCCAGGTCCTTATTAATAATCTGTCGAATTCTTTCCTAATCCAAACTATATCCTCCCCTCCACCAGTTTGAAGCCATTCTCCCTTGTCCTGTCAGTCCAGGTCCTTATTAATAATCTGTCCTTTTTTTTTTGTCATCCCCTTTAACTACTGGAAGGCCACAATTAGGCCACCCCAAATCTTCTTTTCTCCAGGTTGAACAATTCTTACTTCCCAATATTTCCTCACAGTAGAGCTGCTCCATCCCTCTGGTCATCCTGGTGCCTCCTCTGGACTCTCTCCAGCAGCTCCATGTCCTTCCCGTGCTGGGATCCAGGGTTGGATGCAGCTCTGCAGGTGGGGCCTCACCTGAGAGGGGCAGAATTCCCCCTCAGATAATGCCCACCTTCCTTTGGATGAACCCAGAACACTTTTGGATTTCTGGGCTCCAAGTGCACATGGTTGGGTCATGTCCAGCCTCTCACCCACCACCCCCCAAGTCCTTCTCCCCAGGGCTGCTCCATCTGCTCTTCCCCAGCCTGGATTGATCCTGGGGTTTGCCCCAGCTGAGGTGCAGCACCAGCACTTGCTCTTCTTAAACCACACAACATTCCCACTTTTCCAGCTTGTCCTGGTCCCTCTGGATGGCCCCATCCTTCAGGAGTGTCACTGTACCCTCAGTTTGGTGTCATCAACAAATTTGCTGAGAATGCCCTTGATCCCTCTCTCATTCCATCTGCCCCAAAATTTGTATAAAACCCTACAACTTCTTCCCAAGTACACTTTAAAAATGAAATAAAAAATAACTTTCAACTGGAATAAATTGCTATAAACAAAACAATTCCACTTCCAGCCTTTTTGTTTTTAAAGAATGCAGCTTTCCCTGAGCAGTTCAGGAAACTTTTCTCTGAGGAGGGAAGAGATTTTCAAGGCCCATTTATGTAACTGAGGAGTCCATTGTTGTCCTACCTCGTGCTGAACTTTCCTCACAATGAAGTTAATTATAAATATATGAACTGTTATAAATAAATCTATAAGGCTCTGTATTTTTCTAAATCTGTGTATATGTTCCTTACATTATATCCTGGATAAAGCTGGAGTGGTGGCGTAATACATATAATGGGATGAGTTAAATGTCAGCACAGAGTGGGCGAATCTGGTGTTATTCCAAACATTTTCTCAGGGGAGAATATTTCAAGAATTCACTGATGAATAAAGGCAAAGAGTTTTAAACAATGTTTTCTCCTCTTTAGAAACTTCTGTTCCCAAAGACTTCGATGTAGGAAAGGAAATTCACAGGTGACCTCCACTTCCCAAATTAACTTCTGCCAAGGAATTGCCATTTTTTGAGGTGGTTTTCCCATTGTGTTTTTGGAGGTTTCCTGGTGGGAAACCATGTCTGCTCTTGCCAAGAAGCATTACTGCTAGAATATTCCTGTTGAATAAGCCTTATTTTTTTTTTAGTTCTGTCTCAGAGTAACATCACTGATTCTAACAGAGTTTCAAGGACCTAAAAAGAGAGAAAACCTACAGCAAATCAACCCAGGAATGACAATTTTAGGTCTTCAGCCTTCCTAATCTTTGAGGTGTTTTGCCCAAATTTGACTATCTTCATTTGTCAGACATTTTTTGTTCCTTCTGTGGTTTTAGGTGGTGACTTTGTGTTTTTCAGCTCTTTCTAAGTCACGAAGACTTTTTCAAGAAGAAGAGAAACTTTTTTTGGTACAACTCGTGGGATTAAGGGAGATGAGAGTGTGGCCTTAGTTTAAACAACCCTTCCACCAAGAGACATTGTCTCCTTCTGCTCCTGGCAGCACAGAGATCAAACTGTGCAGTGACACTCAGGAAAGAGCAGGAAGAAAAGGTCAAGGAGGCTAATTTGTAATTAAAGGGATGCAATTAAAGGGATGAGTCATTCCACAAGTGAGCTGTGAACCTCAGCTCATCTCTTATCTCCATCACACATGGTGGCTGCTGGGAGTAGCAGGGTGGAGATTGGATTTGTTTGAATGTTAAACATCTGTCAGAGAATGCTGGAAAAAAACCCAGCCCCTTTAGACTTCAGAGGCAAAAAGAGACTTCACAGACAGTCCCTGCAGACCAGTTCCACCTCTACACATTCCTCCTTTCTTATGTAATCCCTTCTTCATGTCACACTTCTTCAGGGAGCCACAAAAAAAAATAAAGAAGTTTTCCTGACAAGGATGATGCTGGAGAGGTAGGAGAGGTGTGCTGGAAGGTTCTTCCTGCAGAAAGGGAATTCTTGTAAAGAGGAGAGTGAAAAAAGCAGCAGTAAGGACTTGGGAAGAGGATCACAAACCATGGGACATCCAATCTTCTTGATGGAATTACCATGGAATAGTTTGGGTTGGAAGGGACCTTCAAGGTCACCTGGTTCCAAGCTCTCTGGACCTTCCACTATCCCAGGTTCCTCCAAGCCCTGTCCAACCTGGCCTTGGACACTTCCAGGGATGAGGCAGCCACAGCTTCTCTGGAGACTCTCACCACCCTCACAGAGAATATTTTTTTTCCTACTATCCAATATAAACCTACTCCCTTTGAGCTGACAGCCACTCCCCCCTGTCCAGCTTTCAAGGAGAGCATTGGCTGATGATTCCAGCAAGGGGAATAAATCCTGGAACTCAGGTGACATCTTTCCCCTGTCCTGAAGCCCATGCCAAGAGAGAAGTTTCCTGGCTGTCCCATCATCCCTTAGGCTGTGTTTTCCTAATCCAGTCCTAGAGCTCAGGAAAAACAAAGGCAGATCCCTGTGGCTGAGAAAGTTCTCCAGAGTTAAAACCATCCAACAAAAGTTTTGGCTGGCTCATTTAATTAGGAAAAAAAAGATATTTCCACTAATGGCAATACAATGGCTATATATAAACATATAGAAATGTCTGTGAAAGGAAGCAGCTCTCATTCCTAATTAACTGCTGGCTCTCCTGGCTGGGCTCCAGCTTCCACTGACAGATGGTGATGAGCCACTCTCCTCTACCCTTCCTTTTGTTAATGAACTATCCAGGAGAAAATTCTTCCTCCACAAGATCCAGAACTGCCCGGAGCCCATGGCCAGCCCTTCCTTGGTTTTCATTAAGCCAGGAATATCTGAACTCTGGCTCATTAGTGCCCACATTGCTGAAGGCTTCTGGTGCAATTAAATCTTCAAATGGCAGTAGATTTCTCTGTAAAAGCTAAATCAGGGCTGACTCGTGATGGAAGATCACAAAAAGTGGGATAAAAGGATGGCTGCAAAGCCAAGTCTCCAGGGAGAATCTCACAGCTCCACCCTAAGATTCCTGTGTAGAGGAAAATAAGAAAGTTCTTTCTCTCTCTATTGGTTCTTTGTCTCAAAATACTGGTGCTGGCATGGAAATTCTCCCTGACTCATTTCCAGGGGAGATCTTGCCTGAAATTCCTTGAAGATGAGGGAGGCAGACATTGCCCTGGGATAACATGGACAAATTATTCCCAAACCCATCTTTTAGATAAGTTTGGAAGGGTTGGAGAGGCACATCTGGACCATGAAGCGAAGCACTGAGCCCATGCTAGTATGCTAGTCAGAGCAACGCTAGGACTGGAACCAGCATTGCCCTGCCTCTTATCTCCTCAAGAGATGTTAGAGGGAGCAATTATCATCTCCAGAACAACATCATATCCTGATGTTTAATATTTTCCTGCTCACAGCATGGTTGGATCTGCCCTCCAGCCTTCGTGTCACATTCTGCATTCCCCTGCCCATGGTGCAGAGATTGGAATTGCATGATCCCTCAGTTCCCTTCCAACACAAACCTTTCCATGATTCCACGTTCTTGTGGGCCCAGGAAGGAAGGTCCAGCAAGATTTGCTGTGCAGGGGATGTTGGTCACCCAAGGAGATGAGGGCAGAGTCCTGAATGTGGCAGAGTGAATTTTGATTTGAGCAATGAAGATAAAAACAAGCCTCAAGTTCAGATCCTCATCCCTAGCTCAGGAATGTCCAACCCCCCCACATCACTGTGAGTGTCCCTCTCCAAAGACCTGAAGTAGGGAACAACATTCTTGCTGCAGCTCCTGATATCCCCTGTCAGCGCCTCCTTTTCTCCTCCCTTACTCCCACAATGTTGACAGCACTGCAGTTATTGAGGGAAACCCCAAGATCCATGGATTGAGCTTCCAGACCCTCAGTTTTATTCTTGGCTTTGTCACTGACAGTGGGGGTGACCTAGGTAAATTTTTGCTGCTCTGATCCTCAGTGTCCCAATGAATCTAAAGGGACTATTAACACTAAATTTGTTTTTTCTTGTGTCTCTCTGTCCCACAGGGTAATGACCTTATAATTTACCAGCCCTCCCAACACCTGCTCCCTCCTAAAGTGCAAAATGTCTTTCCACTCAAATTATCTGTCTCCCCTCACAAATTATCTCCCCAATTAACACCACAAACATAGCTCAAAGCAGTTTTGCTCTCATCTCTCCTTGTGTTCAAGCCTCCTGCTTCCATTTCACACCTGATTTTGGGGGTTCTGTGCCTGAGAGCTCAATGGCATTTTCCAGCTGCATCTGGTGGTTCCATAAACAATATTCCTTCCCCTTGTG
The DNA here is from genome assembly GCF_014805655.1 of Passer montanus. Lineage (NCBI taxonomy): Eukaryota > Metazoa > Chordata > Aves > Passeriformes > Passeridae > Passer > Passer montanus. Next base: position 604,050 of record NW_024356506.1, on the reverse strand, counting down.
AGCTAAAATCCCAAAATGCTTTGAGACAAGTTGTTGAGGAATTGTAAATGAGACCAGCTACGATTTCAGGACCCTGAACAGCTGAACCATAATTAGTATTCCTATCAGGAAATGTTTCAGATGGATTGCTTCAGGAGCAGAGGTCACAAAGAGTGAGAGGATCCAAACCCACATAACTCCTTCCTTTAGAATTATATCTCATTTTCTCTCTATATTGTACATCCTGGCTCTGTTAAAGGTATTCCAGAATGGTTCCCAGATATATGTCTCCAGTGGCCCTATTTTCCACTTATTATTTGCTCTCTCATTTTTTCTCCATTGGGTTTGGGATGATCCCCATCATGTATTTCATTCAAATTCAAGGAGAATTCAAGGAGAATTGCACTTTTAATTGACCTATCAAATGTGATCTTACTGTACAACACCATGGCTTTTGTATATTTGGGAATTCCAGAAATATTTTATCTCAAGATGAAACAGAGTTGTTCTGTTTTGATCAGACATGAGGCAGATATGGAGCAGGATGAGTTTTCCACCTGTCCATTCTTAGAGGTTAAACAACGCAAAAGAGCAGAAGCCAAAGCACAAATAATAGTGAAAAAAACACCTGGATAATTTCCAAATATTCCTGGTTTTACACTTTTTGATAGAAACAACATGGAAGAGTTTGGGTTGAGAGGGACCTTGAAGATCACCCAGTTCCAGCCCCCTGCCATGGGCAGGGACATCTTCCACTATCCCAGGTTGCTTCAAGCCCCATCCAACCTGGCCTTGAACATCTCCAAGGATGAGGCATCCACAATTTCTCTGGGGAATCTGTTCCAGGACCTCACCACCCTCACAGGCAAGAATTCCTTCCTAATACCCAATCCAGAGCTACTCTCAGTTTTAAGTCAATTTCAAACACTTTAAGACACTCTATTGAATGCCTTAACTTTCAGGAGCATTGGCAGGAGCAGCTCTGCTGAAATATTCATAGGGGAACACTTTCCCACAGGGAATTTCCTGAATTTACTCTGGAGATTCCCTAGGATGAGTTATGCTTACCCAGCCTATAAGAAGCAGCAGGCTGGGATTTTCCAACCTGCTCCAGTATCACTCCACATGGCTACACTCAAAGCCCAGTCTCTCTTCTCTCCAGGAGGGGGTTTTTCCATGTTGATTCCATCAAAGGAAAATGAAATTATTCATAAAATCATGGAATTATTAAGGTTGGAAAGGATTTTTGAGATCATCAAGTCCAACTATCAGTCTAGCTCAATGCTCACCATCAATGCTATATCCACGTTTCTTTGAACATTCCCAGGGATGATGATGGGATGAATTCCACAGTGATTGTGAAAATTTGCTTTCCAGTTCTCCTTCTTTCTTGGACACCATCCATTTTCCTGTGACCTCTGCAAGTGCATCACAAATATTACCCCAGATTGGCAATAATTGGAATACAAAGGGAGGGAGAAGAAGTTAAATCCATGCAAAAGGAGAGGGAGAAGGTGGAAACTCCCTTACATTTAGTGCACAAATCATAGAATCACCAATCATTAAGGCTGGAAAAGACCTCTGAGACCATCGAGTCCACCTCAGGATTCCAGCTCCTGCCTCTTGTGTTTCCTTGGATTTCCTCCCTGGTGAGATCCCTGCTGCTCCTGATGACTGCAGGGGCTGCATGAAAATAAAATTAGAGGCTGTGTAACCTGGAAAGTGCTTTCCAAATGTTTTTCTGCCCTGTTGGAGGGTGAGAAAGCTCCCACCCCGTGGGAGCAATCACTGTGTGCATTCAGAAAAGCCTGCGCTGAGAGCAGCAATCCCCAAGGAGACTCCAAGGGAAAACAGGATCTGTGGGAGTGCAATCAGCCACTGCAAAGCGCCTTTTCCTGCAAGACTCCAGCAGTTCCTATCAATTCCTTGAATGAAATCAGTGCTGGGGAAAACTCAGGGACAGGATTTCCCTGCAGTGCTTTTGCAGGAGAATCTTGGCCTCCTGGTGGGTCACAGGACTCATCCCTTTGGGACAAAGATGCTCCTTCAGGCTGTCCTGTCCCAGCAGGGATGTCCTGGCACAGAATCCATGGGGTCCTGCAGGATCTTCCCACTCTTTCTCACCATCATCCACATGCTCTGCATCCCAAATCTCTATGGTCTCTGAACCAGAACCAAAAGCAAGTTGATTTTCCAGCTCCATCAGCTCCTCTGCATGAACGAGGGGTGAGAAACAGCTCAGGGGTTTCTCTGCCATCTGAGAAGACACATATTTGTCCTAAAGTCAGTGATTTTACATCTCTCAGGGCAGGCACAGAGGATTTGTGTGCTGCATTTATTTTCTATTAATTTCATGAACCTTAAAACTGAGATGGGAAATAGATTCATGCTCATTTTATATAAATGTATCCATGTATGAGGCAAAATGGCACCACCATGGACCAGATGACCTCCAGTGGTCCTTTCCAACCTCACCCATTCCATGATTTTGTGATTCTGTGATCATCCCCCATCTCTCTGGGTCTTGGATCATTCACCCTTAATTAATACGTGCTTTAATTAATACCTTCTGCCTGAAAAGCACAGCATTGGCTCCCACCTCCAAAGCCAAAACGTTTCTGGCTTACACTGACGATTTAGGGGGGACATTTCCAGCTCCAGCTTTAAAAGGCACTTGGGCACTGCAAGAAAAGCAACAGAAATCATCTGGGACAAGTTCTGGACCAAAATTCCCAATAGAGCCTGAACTGCTTCTGCTCCATATCCTTCCAAGAGCAGGCATTTCCTTAAGTAAAATCCCCAAGAGTCTTGGTGAAGAAAATTGACCTGGAAACTCAGGAAAAAGTGGGAGAAGTTAAAACTGTTTTTTCCTCTTTGAGCCACACTCTAATTCTCTCATTCTGACCCAAAGGGGATCCATTCTTGAAGCATTTAAGAGCAGTGGGAATCAGAGCTGTTCCAGCCCCATGTGCTTCAGGAGATCACAGGAAACCTCCAGTCCAGATCTTCAGACCTTTTCACCAGCAGGAGTTAAGAAGATAAATATTTTATAGGTTTTAGGCTGATCTTTTTACTTGGGGATTTAAGGAATATTTTCCACAAAAAATGCAAGCAAAATTTTCAGTGAAACCTAATCCTCCCTGGCCTTCTCCAGGTGAAAAGAAGTCAATAAAAAATCCTGGCTGGAGAGACATCCACAAACCTTAGCTACCCAAAAAAAACATTCTAACCTTATTGTGCTTTGTAACTTTCTTCTAAATATTTTGGCAAATTTGCTGCTTTCCAGACACGGAAAATGTCCATCTGAACAGCACAATGTGAACTTTCCAGCTGGCTAAACCTGGCTTGAGAAAAATGCTGGTGACAAGTGAAAAATGCCACATGCTTTGACAGAAGTTATAATTAAATCCATGGATGCGACCAAGATGAACCATGTCTGAGAAGGCAAAAAAACCCCAACCAAAAAAACAAAAAAACAAAAAAAAAAACCTTTGGTGGCTGGGGAAAAATAGAGACAGAATTTTATAAAGGCTGAACCTTCAAACATTCTCTTGGTCTGATGCTTCCATAAGGTCACATTAATGAGCTGTTTCTTAGACAGGACAAGAGATCTAAAACAGAAGGAAAACCAATGGAGGAGCTGTTCCACTTTGTTCTGTTCCATCGTGATGTGGAAAAAAAAACCAAAAAAAACCCAAAAAAAAAACCAAAAAAAAAACCCCAAAAAAACCCAAAAAACAACTTTGGGTTTTCTTAAATTTATCAAGGCTTTCCAACAACTTCATTCAGAAGATCATTGAAATAAAGAACAGGCATCTTTCACTTAAACATGAACATCCAGGGAAGAGAAAGGAAAATTTTCCATAGTTCTGAGTGTCTCCATTGGCAATTCCCACCTCTGCTCCTCAGCAGGTGGGATCTCCAGGACCTTCAGGAATCCCAAGTCACTGGTTGGTCTGGAATAGAGGAGGCTTAAGAATCCATTTGTTGGCAGTTTTGGCCACCACAGTAATACAAAAAGGATATAAAGATATTAGAAGTCGTTCAAAGGAGGGACACAAAGGTGGTGACGGGTCTGGAGGGGAAGCCTGATGAGGAGAGGTTGGAGTTCCTTGGTTTGTTCAGCCTGGGGAAGATTCTGAGGGGGGACCTGGAGCTTCTGCATGAGGGGAAGGGCAGGCACTGATCTCTTCTGTCTGGTGACAGTGACTGAGCAAGAGGGAATGGCCTCAAGTTGTGTCAGAGGAGGTGTAGGAACCCTGGTTACTGAGAATTTTAGACTTTCTGTGCTGACAGGCACTGACACCCAAGAGAACACTGCATTTGACCTGAGGCCATGGAGAAGGCCTCCAAAATTCAGTTACAGAACTTAGATTATGAGTATAGTTTGAATAGAAGTGTGTAATATCACAGGGTGGGAAACTTAGAGTTTAAGGTTTTAGAATATAGTAATATATATAAAGCAAGATGGAGGTTTTAGGGCAGAGGCTGGTCCTTCTTCACCTTCTTCTCCATGGGTTTGGGTGGTTTTGTGTAATTGGATAAAAAAGTCTGCATTGTGGGCCACTGGTTATTGGGTTAAAAATAAAAATAATTTAGGTGTCATTTCTTAATTGGACAGTTTATCCTTAAAAGGCCTTTCAGAGAGAGACATAGGTCTCCATTTTTTGTTTGTTAGAGTGAAGTGCTGCAGAACTCAGGGTTTGTGAGACTGTAACATAAATAAGAACTAACAAACATCCGAGTCCAAGCAAGAAATACCATATTGCACATTTAATCCCAGCCCTGGCAAAAAGAAGATAAGACACCACAGGGAGGTTTAGTAGGATTTTAGGAAAAGGTTCTTCCCCCAGAGGGTGGTTGGGCACTGGAAAGTTCTCCCCAAGGAATGGTCATGGCTCCAAGCCTGCAGAGCTCAAGGAGTGTTCGCACAACATTGTCGGGCACAGGGTGGGATTTTTGGACATCTCCTGGAGATGGAGACTGACCTGGAGCTCACCTGGACAGAGTTTGGGCAAAGCCATGTGCTTCTAAAGGAAGAGGGATAAAAGAAAATTCCTTCCCATCCATGGAAGTGTTCCAGGACAGGTTGGATGGAGCTCGGAGCAACCTGGTCTAGTGGAAGGTGTCCCTGCTCATAGAAGGGGGTTGGAACAAGATGATCCTGAAGGCTTCTTACACCCAAAGCAGTCTCTGATTCCCTGAAAACAAAAACAAAAACAAAAACAAAAACAAAAACAAAAACAAACCAAATCAAAATAAACCCCACTAGGGATAAAATATAACAAATCAATTAATATATAAACCAGGAGTTAAGATTTATAATCCTGGAAGAGGAGGTATAAAGAATAATATTAATTTAAAAAATCAATGAATCCAAGTATCTGTCTTAATTTCTTGCTGAAAATAAGTGAATTTACCTCTTGTTTCCATTTTTTTTCCACACAAAAGAGGGAAAACAAAGGCTTCCCGAGCCTTTATGATTAATTCAATGCAGTTAGAGCAGGCAAGGTATTTACAAGTTGTGCTTAATAGAAAGGTTTATCAAAGGCAGGGCAATTACCAGACAGTTTGGGGGCCTGAAAACAGAGTGTTATTAAAAAAAATGTAGAAAAACAAGTAGAGGAGGAAATAAAAGAGAATTCACGGGAAAATGTGTAAAAAGCAAGATGAACTGGTGCCTCAGTTCTCTTGACACAGAGCAAAAAGGAAATTATGACAGGGCAGGGCAGCCAAGGAAAACAAGAAATATCTGGATTAGAGGGAATAAATAACTGCAATAAAAGGTCAGGAGGTGTGAAGGATGTCCCTGTCCATTGCTCAAGGGGGTATTTCATCAGGGATGCCAGGTCCAGGTGAGATAATGGAATAAAATGTTTGGGGTTAGGAAGGAACCTTAAAAATCATCTCATCCCAACCCCTGCTATGGGCAGGGAACTCTCCACTGGACCAGGTTGCTCCAAGCCCCACCCAGCCTGTCCTTCAGCATTTTCAGGGGTGGAAATTGGACAAAAACTTTTAATTTCCCTGTGAAAAACCTCTAAGGAGCGGTGTCAGAAGGGGCTCATGACACAGATGGACACTTTGATCCAACTGGGAATGGTAGTTCTTCCCTTCCCAAGCAGCAGGAGCCTCGCAACTTCCCCAGGTAGTTCTCTCCGAAGTCTAATCAGTCTGACTGCTAAAAATAACTGCCGCTTATCCACACTGAAATCATTCCAGTAATTAATAGAAAATTAATTCAAGGCAGGCAGCAATGCCCCTGAGAGCAAACGACCTTGCTTTTTGCAGGGAAGACAAATTAGCCAAGGTCCATCCAATGTGAGCCATCAAAATGGGAGGAACGGGATGTTCCCAACCTCCTGACTGTTTTTACCCACACAGAATTTGTGGATCACAAGGGAGGAACAGCTCCCATTACCATTCCTATTATTCCCTGGCAAGCAATTATATCATCCTTGATATTTTGTTGGGATCCTTGACATTTGTTTTGAATTTTTTTTTCTATTTCTTTTCTGTTTTTCTTCACCTCTGGATGCTGTTCCTGCAGTTCCGTAAGTCTTAACCTGGTCTATGGAAATATGGTTAATGCAGTTCTAGCTCTGTCCATCCCTCTGTCCATGCTCCTGTCTGCCCATGGATCTGACTGGGAATCACCCTGCCCAGATTCAAGAAAATTAAATGAGGTGAAAGCTCTTAAAGCTCTAGAAATTATCTCATTAAATTTGTGAAAAATGGTCAAAAAGAGGAGAAACCTCAAAATGAAGAGTTCCACAAAAGCACCTCAAACACTCCTAGAAGCAGCAGCCAGGCAGAAAACAGGAAAATCCATCCCCTGATGGTGCCTTTTGCTCAACAAAAGAGGAAGGCATCCTGGGAAGGAGCCCAAAGGCAGGAAAAAAACAGAGAATTGGGAGCTAAGAGGATTGAGGGGACAAACAAATTGGAAACTCAGCTTCATTCATTCTGAAAATTTTGGGTTGAGGGAGAGGATTCTCTCCCTCTACTCCACTCTGGTGAAACCCCACCTGGAATTCTGCATCCAGCCCTGGGTCCAGCAGCAGAAGGATGTGGAGATGCTGGAGCAGGTCCTGAGGAGGCCACTGAGATGCTCCAAGGGCTAGAGCTCCTCTGCTCTGGAGCCAGGCCAGGAGAGCTGGGAATGTCCAGCCTGGAGAAGAGAAGGCTCCAGAGAGACCTCAGAGCCCCTTCCAGTGCCTGGAGGGGCTCCAGGAGAGCTGGAGATGGACTTGGGACAAGGGATGGAGTGGCAGGACACAGGGAATGGCTTCCCACTCCCAGAGGGCAGCGTTAGATGGGATATTGGGAAGAAATTCTTGGTTGTGAGTGTGGGGAAATCCTGAAATGAAATTCCTAGAGAAGCTGTGGCTGCCCCTGGATCCTTGGAAGTGTCCAGGGCAAGGTTGGACAGGGCTTGGAGCAACCTGGGATAATGGAAGGTGCCCCTGTCCATGTCAGAGGCTGGAATGAGATGATCTTTAAGGTTTCTTCCAACCCAAACCATTTCACAATTCAATGAAAACTGCACCCCTTTGGCTGTGCCCAGGCTGCAGAGACTGTAAATCCATCTCCTCCATTTCCTTCCTATCAGGTTTGTTTCATCCTAGACACATTTCTGGCCAGCCTTTGGCATCCCACTTCTTGCTGGGGAGGCTGACAAGGCAGCTGTTAATTCCATGCTCAGTGCTGGCTGTGCTATCAATCCCAAAACCTCTGGGCTTAGGATCTGTGGCACCTTGGAAAAGGTCACGGCCGAGCAGGAAGTGCAATTTGTAAAGGTCAGGCAGGGAAAGGGATCCTTGACCCCCACCTGGGCTGTTGAGGGGGATGATTTCATTCCAGCATTGGAATCAAAAGTGGAACTGCTGGGAGCAGCTTTGATTCACACAATAGGATTTTGGTTTTCCTTTTATGCTTCCATTTATTGTTAAGAATCTGACAAAACACAACCATCTGTAAGGTGGAGCCTATTTAGTAGCCAAGCTCCTGTAAATCAGGAAATATTTAGGTGAAAAATGGAGCTGGGAATCCAATTTGTTTAATCAAATTCAGGATTTGCTTTAGGACACATTGGACAATGCCCCTTCTGGCCAGGCTTCCCCTGGGCGTACCATGGAATCTTGGAATGGTTTAGGTTGGAAGGGATCTTAAAGTTCATCTTATTCCAACCCTCCTGCCCTGGGCATCTTCCACTATCCCAGGTTGATCCAAGCCCCATCCAATCTGGTCCTGGACATTTCCAGGGATGGGGAAACCACATCTTCTCTGGGCAAACTGTGCCAGGGCATCCCCACCCCCAGAGGGAAGAATTCCTGACCAATATTCCATCTAAACCTGCCCTTTTTCGGGGGAGCCTTGAAGCCATTCTCCCTTGCACTTTCAAATTAGCAAATTCCTAAAGACCTCAAGCAATGGAGGGGTTGATTTTTCCAATCGATTTTCCAGCTAAACAGTTAAACTAGGAGGAAATGACAGATATTAATCAGAATTCCTATTATCTCTCCTGGTTTGTGCAACTCATCTTCTGCTGTCCTAAGCATCAGAGCATTTGATAAAGCAGTCAGGGGGAGAAAAAAAAATCAACTTTTTTAATGAAATAGTTTTTGTAAGAAATTGCCAATTCATCAAAATCAAATTGCTTCACTCCACGGCATCTCTCCGGCCCAATTAGTTTGTAATTAGTTAACAGAAAGTGGAACAGTTCTAAGCAGAGGGACAAAGACAAGTGCTATCAGAATTCCTGCCTCTGTAAATAGAGGAGCATCTGCTTCAGGGAAAGGAAACCTGACTTTAAAGGACTGATCCTGCATCTCCTGCATCTTAATTGCATGTCCCGAGTGGAGAATCACTGGTTTAGATGGATCTTGCTCTCCATACCTGGGTTTAATTCCAAAACCCATCCCGGACTTTGTTACTTCTTCAGAACACTTCTTTCTCCACAGAATCTTATTTTACAACACTTTGTTAAAAAACTTCAGAACTGAGTCACAAAAAATGCTCTGACAGGAATGACATCCCTCAAGAAAACATTTTCGCAATGAATAAATCCACGAGAGGAGCTCCTTCTGTGCAGAAAATTTTTCCCAAAACCTTGTTAATATTGGGAAAGCACCATCACTTCTGGGGACTGACCACAAACTAAGGACAGGATGAACAAAAAGGAGATTTTATGACCTTTGCATGAGCGGGAGACAACTTAGGAGGACTTCAAGGATGCCATGAGTTTAAGCAGGGAAAAAATTAGAAGGACCAAAGCACTCCTGAGCTGGGGATTGATCTCTTCTCCCAAGGAGTAGAACAAGAGGAAACAGCCTCAAGTTATCAGGGCAGGTTTAGGTTGGATATTAGGAAAAAATTCTTCACCAGGAAGATTGGAACAGGCTGCCCAGGGAATGCCCATCCCTGGAGGGATTTAAAGGATGTGTGGATGTGCCACCTGGGGACATGGGTTTGCTTTGGGAATGGTTGGACTCAAAGATCTCAGAGGTCTTCTCCAGCCTGAAAAACTCCATGATTGTCAGGGAATGGAGAGACCAAGAGGACATGGACTGAGGGCAGCTGTGGCCACATGAGGGACACTGGTCCCTGCTGGTCATGTCTGGCCCCAAAAACACCCTTTTCTACCCAAGGCTGGACAGGACTTGGAGCAACATGGTCTGGTAGAAGGTCTCCCAGCCCATGGCAGGCATAGTAATGGATGATCTTAAAGGTCCCTTCTACATAAAATTTTTCTGTGATTCTGTGTTTCCTCCTGCAGCAGCTGGACTGGAAATCTCCCTATCCATATTCTGTGGTTTCTTGTGGGTCCAGGAAAATTAATTTCCCCAATGGAAGGAAAAGTTCATAGACTGGGAAGCAGCAAGAGTGGTTGAGGGTCCTGGTTTGAGATCTGTTGTGTGATCCCAGGAAATCCATATTTCCTCCCTGTATTTCCAATATTTTCCCACATTTGTACACAGGAAGATGCAGTGCCTCGTAAGCCAGAAGTCAGAAAGTTTTTTGTGAGGGCAGAACAAGCACAGAACCTCTTTGTGGTCCCAGCCCAGGCTGCTCTACCCACCCTTCACTCAACTCCAAAGCATGGGTGCAGGAAAATGCTCTCCTTTCTCCCTGAAAACAACTCTGGGATGCTCCAGGCATCGCTGGCAGGAGCTGGCAGGGATCCCATACTCTGAGTCTTTTGCAAGCAGAAGAGCTCAGCAATTAGCAAAATAACAAAAACAAAAAACCAAAAAAAAAAAAAAAGAGAGAGAGTCAATGCATTTTTGATGCTCTGAAGTTGCTGAGATTTTTAAACAAACAATCTGGCGCTGCTCCCACACTCTGGGAGAGGTTTGAGCTCCAACCATGTGGCAACAGCACCATCGTATGGGAATCTCCAATCCCTGCAGCCCTTGGAATTTTCTCCATCGACTCCTCGTTCTGCAAACAAGATCAGCACCGTGGTGGGATTTATTTTCAGCCGTGCATTGATTTCATGGTTGTCAGCAGGAATGTGTGGGATGTGAAGGTGAACTTTTTCTCCAGGGCTGGTCAGGCTGGCTCTGGAAATCAGAAATCCTGAACTGGAATTGCTGGATGTTTTACTTGTGTGCCCAGACCCTTGGAGAAATACTCAAGGTCAAACAGACTCCTTGCTTGTTAAACTTTTGTATTGCACCCTGGTTGTACCTGTGTGCACCACAGATCCCAAAAACTTTGCTTGGGATGCAGGAATTCCAAGCTCTGTATGGTTTTGGAGGAAAAAGAGGCACAAAGAAAGGAAGGCTAGAGCCAAAAATCCCTGAGAAGCTCAGTGACAGCAACACAAACCCCTTCCTGCATCCTCCCAATGTCTTGCTCTTAATGACAGCTCCAGTCTCCATTGCTGGGCTCTGGAATTCCAGCAGGAATCCCAGCCTTGCATCCACGTGCTCTGAAGCTCATTTTAACAGCAAACCTGGATATAAATCCTTAGAGTAGGAGGTGAACCATGACATGGAATATGTTGCAAATCTGCAGATGTGGGAGCTGGAGCCTCTCTGTGCTGGCAGCCAAGGGCATCTCTGGAGCAGCTGGAATCATTTTTCCTGCTGCTGGATCATCATCATTCATGTCCATTCCAGGACAGAGAAAAGTGGAAAACAGCTGGGATCTGGGGAAGGCTGAGATAGGGGACATCCTGTGTGTTTTCCATAGAATCATAGAATGGTTTGGGTGGGAAGGGACCTTCAAGGTCATCTTGTCTAACCCCCTGCTATGGACAGGGACATCTTCCACCAGACTAGGTTGGTTCTGTTGTCCTGTTGTGGCCATGGGCAGTTCCAGAGATGGAGCAGCCGCAGCTTCTCTGGGCAAACTGTGCCAGAAGTTCCTCAAAGGAAGAATTCCTTCCCAATATCCAATCTAAACGTACTCTTTCATCCATCCATCCATCCATCCATCCATCCATCCATCCATCCATCCATCCATCCATCTCTGGGAACATCTCTACATCTTCTCCTTTTAAAATCTTTCCCTCTCCTTTTCAATCCATCCGTTATCCTGCGTATCCAGTTCCATGCCTCATTCTGGACCACGCTTCCCACCTTGCAGAAAAGTCTGTAATGGGATTTGCCTCACTCCCATCTGGTGACTTGATCTCATTTATTCCCCACCCATTCTGATTTGGGACAGCTGAATATTCTTGAGAATGTGTTCCCAACAACAGCCATCAGGAATTCCCACTTGGTTGCCTAAAACTGGTCACTAAAATCCCTTCTCTAACATCCCACAGCCTCACAGCATGGGTAGATTTGCAGACAGCACTTCAGGCAGCGTCAGCTCTCTGTTAACACCATCCAGGAGTGGAAAAGGCAATAAAAATCCCTCTAGAATTGTAACCACACACAGGGACTTCAGAACATCCTGGAAAGAAATTACAGGCATGACCATGCTGAGAAAACAACTCGGAGATCAGAGAAGCTGTGGCTGCCTCATTCCTGGAAGTGTCCAAGGCCAGGTTGGACCAGGTTGGACCTGGCTTAGACCATGGCAGGACTGTGGAATGAGATTACCTTGAAGACCCTTCCAACCCAAATAATTCCATGATCCTGTGATTTTAAGATCTCTGACGTCCTACAAGCTTCCCTAGAGATGATCAGGAAATTGGAGAAACTTCCTTTTGGAGTCTCTCTGTCCAGGTTTTCCAGGAATCCTTTCACCATTTTTTCCTCAAATATCCAGCTCATGGCTGGTCTTCAGTGTGATCCATGACACCATGGCCTGTACCATGATCCATCACCATTTTCCCAGCCTGACGCCAGGCAGGAGCAAATAATCCAGAACCAAGATAGAGCAAATAATTAACTCCTGTTTAACCCCCTTCCCAAACAGAGAGCTCCAGACCTGTCTCCATCAGGAATCTTCAGTGACAGCAAAAAAAGTATTAAAAAAAAAATTCCAGGGGATTTTCAGGCATCGTGAAATTTCCAGAGAGAATTGATGGTGTTTTCCATGCAGGCAGATGAACTGGGAATTTTATAACCTCGGGAAAAGAAAACAACACTTTGTATACCCAGTCCTATGGATAACTGTGTGTTAATGCATGTGGGATTATAACGGGGTACGTTTGCCATCTTCAGGAGTCGGGCAGGAATTGCACTTCAGTTTCCCAAAATACAGTGAGAATCAACAATTTATGTAAGAATACAGGAATTCCTGGGATCTCACACAGCCTCAGGCAAGCAGGACTGGGGGATGGAGAAGCTCTCAGTAGTCAGATTCTCTCACAGCACCACAAGTTTTGAGTTTTTCTGTCTGATGTTAGAAAAAGAATAAAAATCAATTATACTGCGAAAGATGGAAAGAGTTTTTCTTCCTTATCTTTTTTTAAAGAAATATTTACTTCTAGGCTGTGGTGGATTTGGTAGGGACTGTTTTTTCTTCCTCTTGGCCCTGTTCTTCCTTACCACAAAAAGCCAAACCCTACAGAGACAGTCCTAAGGGATTAAAAAAGAAAAATAACCTTCAATACCTCTGAATGAGGAAGTCCAGAGTCTGAAAAAAAAATTTGGGTTTTTTTATCCATAAAACTTGGCTATAAATTATATGGTCTGTAAAAATATGATGTGGCAGAAGCCAATAGGCACAGAAAGAAGGTGTTTGGGCACTTTTTAAGGTATTTTTTATATAGAAAAGTGCAAGTAGAAGTGGTTAAGATCCCCATGGAGGAATTAGGATTTGTTAAATCATCTCCTGCAAGAGATTCTCCTCTGGTGTAACTCAGGGCAGGAGTTTTAGTCTGTATCTTTCATCTCACAGCTGCTGATAAATGATCCACTTGCACACCTTTCGGAAAAGTTTCCTGAGAGCTAAACTGCATGGGAATAAATCCCTGAAGGAGAGAAATGCACAAGATCCCAGGGGAAAAAAAAAAAAAAAAGTTGAATTTAGCAAAAAAGCCCTGTTTTCTTTTGCCCTGGCATGTCCTCAGAAGTGGTCACAGGGTGTGAGGAATGGGAGAGGACTCTGCTCAACCCACGAGAGCAAACATTCGCACTCGACGCTGGAATGTGGCTGAACTCACCCCATCTGTGAGGGAGAAGTGGCATTTTATGGGCGAGCTTGGGTTGTTGACATTGCATCCGCTCTAAGCAAAGTGTCCGAACTTGTACCCAGCCTATGCCAGACAAGAGCACACAAAGAGAACCAAGCCACAGATGAAACATCTCAAAACACCAAATAAATCCATCACAAAGTCCCTTGGGGTTCAAACACCAAAAATAAGAGTTGGCCATTACTTTGTAAGAGAAAACAAGTGCAAATGAGGGGGAATGAACTCCTCGATACCTGGAAATGCCAATGCACTTTTAATTTGCCCACATACCTTCCTACCACATACCTTGTTATCACGAGTATCACTCACACGGTGCAGATAAATACCCGGAGCTGTTGATTCAAAGAACGTTTTGTCCTCAGTTTAAACACAATGGCTCCACTCAGGGTGGCACCGGGGGTGGAGAGCCTCGTTCACAGGGTGCCACCACAGCCTCAGTGGCTCTGAAGAAATGCATAAGGCCAGCCTTGTTCTGAAGAATTTGGGGCTTTTTCCACTCCTGTGAGCACTTTGCCCAAGGGTAGGAGGGAAGAATCTGGGTTTTTTTTTCCACTCCTGTGAGCACTTTGCCCAAGGGTAGGAGGGATGGCAGGGGTGGAGGGGAGCCCAGAGAGTGGCAGGGAAAGAGGAGAGGCACCCAACACAAATATCCCAACGCGCAAAGCAACCCCTCCCTTGGTGCTGCCAGCAGCTCCCTCAGGTGCCTTCTCAGGGATGACCTTGTGGGCACGCCCGGCCTCCCAGGATATATAACCTGCCCCAGGAGGAAAGAACCCAGAGAGGCAGCCCCAAGACAGGTTATTCCAAGATGAAGGCTTTCCTTGCGCTCCTGCTGGGAGCGCTCCTGTGCGTGGACTCAGGTAAGACCCCACAAGGGATCCGCCCCCCCATCCCTCCCTGAAGGATTTCAGTCTGGAAGGAGGATTTGTGGTGGGATTTGGAAATGAGGGAAGAGATGCTGGCACGCTGTCGTGCCAAGGTATTTCCCTTTGGATGGGTGTTGAGTGGGGAAAATGCACATCCCACCTGGGGATGGTGGGATCCGAGGGCTGGGGAGAGAAGCTTCCAGGAGAGATAAATCCTGAATCCTGAATTAATCAAAATTCTTTTTTTTTTTTTTTTTTCATGCAGACCATGCAGTTAAGGGGAAGAGGAGGGGCTAAGTGGGGTGGGAGGATTATTTTCCTTTTTCCTTTTTCCCAGGTTATCAAAATTGCAACATTTACGCAAAATTTTCCACCAACTTTTTTCCTGGCTCTTCCTTTCAAAAGCGGACCCTGACTCTGCCCAGGTTTCCAGAATCTTAGTAGGACAGTAAAAATTACTATGCCATGATGTGTTATTTTATAGACTGAATGGGTGGGGTTTAGACAATGTCAGGTTTTTATTGCTTCACTGAGAAGAAAAAAATTTTGTTTGAAACAGCTTTTCCCTATTACCAGAGAAGAGAAGAGTCAAATTTGAGCAGTTTCTCAATCAGCAGAGGATGCTTAAGAAATAAACTGTGAAGGTCTTGCACAGCCCTCAGACCTTTCTGTCTGCCAGCTTCCATCAGAACAGTCAAAATTTGACTTTTACTGCTTTAAAAGTCAGATCAGTGTGAGAACAGTGCAGCACTCAGACAAATTAAGGGTTGGGTCTTCACCTCTGTGACTCCGCCGGTCATTTACATCAGAAAGGCTTGGACAGAGTGCCTCAAATTAATTCCTTCAATCCCTCAATTCCAAACAGGGATTTTCAGTGCCCTAAAAGAGTATTTCAGGCATTAGAGTATTGAGTTGGGGGATTCATGATGCAAGTTTGGTGGTCATGGGGCTCAAAGAAATATTTATTTATTTATTTATTAACTGACACTTGCAAGGCTCCAGTGACACCCTGGAGCACAAGTAGGTGACAGGAACAGGTAATGACACCACAATCTCACTCCTCTGGGGACAATTTTTCACCAGGGCTGGATGCCTGGGAGCTGCCAGGTTTTTCCTGCCCTTGCTGGAGATTTTGCAAATTCCTTCTTCATCCCTCACTCAAGGCCAGGTCAGGTGTGGCTTGGAGAAAGCTGGTCTAGAGGGATGTGTCCCTGATGAAATGATTCTCCCAACCCAAACCATTCCATGACCCTCTTCAAGTCCTGCTGTCCCTCTGCTCTCTTTTTTGCTCCCTCACTGCACTGACTACAGCCAAAATATCTTCAGCACCTGCCAAACCTGACTCCCACCTCAACCAGGTATATTATTATCCACAAAAAAAAAAAAAAAAAAAAAAAAGAAGAAGAAACCCATTTTTCCCCCAAAGCAGAGGAGATCCTCATCCTTTGAGGATCCCCAGGAATGGTTCTGTTTCCGAGAAGTTGAATTCTCTGGCGAGCTTTAGATAGATTGAAGATACATGAGAGGGGGAAAATTGTTCCCCACCTGCAGGGCTGGGTCCAGTTCTGGGGTCCAGCATCAGAAGGACGTGGAGGTGCTGGAGCAAGTCCAGAGAAGACCATGGAGGTCTCCATGGGGGTCTCCATGCTCTGAGGGCTGGAGCCTCTCTCCTCTGGAGCTGTGAGAGCTGGAGGTGCTCACCCTGGAGAAGAGAAAACACTAGAGACACCTCAGAGCCCTTTTCAGTGCCTAAAGAGGCTCCAGGAGAGTTGGGGATAAATTTTTAGGAGGTCCTGTTGGGATAAGATGAAAGGTGATTTTTTAAAACTAAAAGAGGGTGGATTTAGATTAACTATAAAACATTTTTTATCATGAGAGTGGTAAAAAAATAGATCAGGCTGCCCAAGGAGGCTGTGGCTGCCCCACCTCTGGAAGTGTCCAAATCCAGATTGGATGGGGCTTGGAGCAACCTGGTCAACTGGAAGTTGTCCCTTCCCATGCCAAAGTGGTGGAAATTGATGATTTTAAAGTCCCTTCCAACCCAAACCATTCAATTTTTCCCTGATTTCTCTCCTAAGCCCTCTTGGTCTCCTGCAGGTTCATCTTTGAAGTGCTACAGCTGCACCTCCCAACTCAGCAACTCCAAGTGCCAGACGGTGAAGGCGTGTGGAGAGAACAACGTGTGCAAGACAGACGTGATCCGTAAGGAAAAGCAGGGGTGGAAAATGTCTTAGTTGGGATGTTGGAGTCAAACCTCTTTCCAGCCTCAGGTGTCCCATCCAGGCTCACCCAGTCTGGGTACACCAGGTGGTTTTGGCCAGCAAACCTCAGTGTGCAAATATCTCTCACCTGTGCAAAATTAGGTTTATTTCTCTTTCACAGCACCAAAAATTATTTGCTTGCAAGGGCAATGGTTAATTTTTTGCAATATTTGCAAACATGAATTAGAATGGGAGGGGCAGAGCCTGGTCCCTCCTGGTTGCGAAGTTAGGAGGTGGTGATTTGAGGTGAAATCAATGAAAATGACAAAATTTCATCTCTGCATCTGTGGGAAAGCTTGAAAACCTTGGATTTTATCCTCCTGTTTTAGATCTGGCTTGCTCTGCCCAGATCTGTGCTGACAGCTGAGTTGCTCTTGGACCTGGGGCACAAAATCTATTAGTGCCACATTTAAGCTCCCCTCTGTCAGGCAGTAGATGGGATACCTGCAGTAGGAATTATCCCAGTTGGAAACGTGCAAATCTATGACATTCACATGCAGGAGAATCAAGATGTTGTAGGACTGTAGGACTCCTTGTTATTTATTGCACGTGGCAAAGATTTCCAGGAATCCTTTGGTGAAAGTATTCCTGGAAAATCAGAATGGATTTTCGATCTCCTGGAGGAGAATGGGTCAAATCTCCTGGAGGTCAAAATCTGCTGGTAACCAGCAGTTGCCAAAAATGGCCAAAAAGATGGGCTGTGCCTCTCAGAAAAAAATCAAACAATAACTGTGACATCTGAAATGGGAATAGTTGTGCTTCCATAATTTCCCAGGTGTTGAAAGGCAACAAAGATGTTTGGGATTGGGCTTCACATGAGAGAGGGCGAGATTAGATGGGCTATTAAGAAGAAATTCCTTGCTTTGAGGGTGGTGAGGCCAAAGAAACTGTGGTTGCCCCATCCCTGGAATTGTCCAAGGTCAGGTTGGACAGGGCTTGGAGCAGCCTGGCCTAGTGGAAGGTGTCCCTGCCCATGAGATGATCTTGTATTTCCCTTCCCACCCAAACCATTCTGTGATTTCTATTTCTCTCCCACAGAACAAGCACCCCATTATTCAGTTCCACAAGGCTTGGCTTGTACTAAATCCTTCTAATAACGGTCCTGCTTTCCTCCCAGGGGTTGTGGGGCTCTTCAGCATCATCAGCAAGGGATGTGAGGCCTCGTGTGAATCATCCTACCAGGACTTCAACGTGGGCAACAGGAACATCTCCTGCTGCAGCAGCGACCTCTGCAACGTCAACGCCGCGGGCAGTGTGAGGTCCAGCCACGGGCTGGCCGGAGGCATAGCGGCCGGAGTGCTCTGGACCGTGCTCAACAACAAATTTTGAGGAGCAAAGATGCCTCCCATGACCACAGAAAGTCTCAGAGCACCCCTCTAATAACAGGAATTGTAACCAGGAGCAGTGGGGTGTGCTGGGCACCCAGCACCCTCGGAGCTGATGGCAGCTCTTTGCCATATGATGGCTTCTGCTTTAATCTTATTGCAAAGCTCCAGTGCTACCAGATAAGGAAATGCGTGTTCATGTTATCTGCAAAACACCTAAAATAAAGTTATTTCTCCACCAACTGTGTCTATCACTCAGTCATCTGTTTCTGCCCACAGCAGAGCTGCAGGTGGGTGTTTTATGTCTGGCCAATGTCCAGCCCAGCTCATTGCTGTGCAATGACCAGGTAACCTCCTCAGAGGGTGAGGGAAAGGCTGCAGATGTATCTCCCTGGAGTTCAGGGAAGCCTGTGAAGCTGCTTCCCATGAAGTTCTCCTGGAAAAACTGGCAGCCCAGGGCTTGGGAACGTGCACTCTTGGCTGGGTTAAAAACTGGCTGGATTCCAGGCACAGAGTGGTGAGGAATGGTGCCACATCCAGCTGGTGGCAGGTCACCAGTGGTGTCCCACTGGGATCAGTACGGGGGTCAGTCCAATATATTTATTGATGATCTGGATGAGGAGGTCAAGACCACCCTCTGGAAGTTCATGGATGATACCAAGCTGGGTGGGATGTTGGTCTGCTGGAGGGCAGGAAGGCTCTGCAGACAGGCTGGATCAGTGTTTCAGGGCCAGTGGTTTGAGATTCAACAACACCCATGAGGTGTCTGAGTACGAGGCAGACTCTTTAGCATCTCTCATATACAATAATAGCCCCTCTCTAAGGCTATAAATTCAAAGTCATTCTGTGCCTTTTCCAGCTGATTTATTTTATGGATACAAACTTAGATGTTCCCACTTTGCATTGAGAGATCAAAGGCAGCAGGAAAAGCTCTGTACAAAGAGGCCTGAGAGAAACTCTTAGGTGTGTTTTCCAACCTACACCCACGTGAAGAGATTTGGTAAAAAAAAAAAACTAAGGAGGAAAACATGGAGAGTAAATCTGGGAAAGCCCTCAGGGGGGGGAGAACAGAATTTAAGGAGCTGTGAAGTCAGGACAGCAGTGGTTGGAGGATTAAAAGGGGAGGGAGATTGGCCAAGAGCCCCAAATTTCTCTCTTCCACCTTAAAACCTACTGGAGCTCCCAAGGATGTGGAGATCCACAGCTTAAATAACAGGGAATCATTCCCCTGGGGTGGGGATGAGTCATCTGAAGGATCCATAGCCATGGGACAAGCATCAAAATCCCATTTGGGATGAAGTCAGAGGGATGTCAGGAGATAATGACACCGTCTGCTGTTGTGAAAAGCACATAAATCCTCGAGATGCTGGCATAATTGTAAGGAAGCTGCTAATTGTAGGAAGCTGGGAAGGGCTTTCCCAGGAGGACGTCAAGAATGAGCCACCTTGTTTACAGGAATCCAATCTGGTTATTGGTGAAGGAAGGATTTGGGACAAGTGCAGTGATTTATTCTGGCTTTTCCAAACCTCCTGAGTCATATCGCTGAAAAGGGGCTTGTCCACCTGTAAGTCTTCCAGTCGGGATGTTTTCTGCATGGGTGACCAATTCCATGAGCTCTCCATTCCAGGGAATCCTCTCCTTGCACTGCAAGGATGTCCCTGACACCTTAATGCCCTGTGCGCACTTTCTGAAACAATTCCACATCCACAGGCCATTCCCAACAAGCAATTTGGCTGCAGTGGTCTTTTCTGGAGACTGGGAATTTAGGTGGGCAAGGCGTGGTGGCACCAGAGCCACTGGAGTCCTCAGGGAAGTTGGGTGAAACAGCCTCTTCCAGCTTCTGGAGCGATCAAACATATTCCTAAAATCATGGAATGGTTTGAGTTGGAAGAAACTTTCAAAATCATCTTGTTCCATGGCCCTGCCATGGCCAGAGACACCTTCCACTAGACCAGGTTGCTCAGATCCCCATCCAACCTGGCCTTGAACACTTCCAGGGATGGGAATTTTGGGAATTTGTCCCCAAAAGTAAGATAGGGGAGTATAAATGGGGGCTGTTCAGCTCTAATTTAACATTTTGGTCCCATGGCAATGTTGTCTACTCTCTCAAGCAGGTAATTGAGGAGTTTCTTCCCAGAGCCAAGAAATGGCTTTCCCAAACACTCAGAGGCTCAAGGGATGATTTCTTCTCCAAATTTCTGCCCTGAAGGAGTCAGGGATTTCTCAAGCAGGTAATTGAGGAGCTTCTTCCCAGAGCCAAGAGGTGATTTTCCCAAGCTCTGGTGGTTGATACCCAATGTCTAAACACTCAGAGGCTCAAGGGATGATTTCTTCTCCAAATTTCTGCCCTGAAGGAGTCAGGGATTGGCCACTGAGTGATTCTCATCTGGATTTACCTAGAGATAAATCCTCTCTGTGGATGCATCTGGAAGTTGCATGGGTAGGATGAAATGGAGCACCTCTCCTATAAGGGGAGGCAGAGAGAGTTGAGGTTGCTGAACCTGAAGAAGGGAAGGCTCTGGAGAGAGCTTTCAGTGGCTAAAGAGGCTCCAAAAGACCTGGAGAAGGACTTTGGAAAAGGGATGGACAGACAGGACACAGGGAATGGCTTCCCACAGTCAGAGGACAGGGTTAGACAGGATATTGGGAAGGATTTTTTCCCTGGGAGGGTGGTGAGGTCCTGGCACAAGTTTTTCCCGGGAAGCTGTGGCTGTCCCATCCCTGGAAGTGTCCAAGGTGAGTTTGGATGTGGTTGGGAGCAACCTGGTCTAGAGGGAGGTGTCCCTGTCCCGGGTGAGGGGGTTCCAGCCCAAGGTATTCGGGATTCCTTGATTTGGTGGTGAGATAGTTCAGAGAAGGTACAGCTGGGAGAGAGCAAGACTGGGACAGAAACAGGAGAGAACTGGGCAGGAGCCCCCTGTGGAACTGATGGCATCTGGCACAGCACCTGTAATAGCCCCAAACCTCACTGCCTGTCCAGGTCACTGACAGAACAGCCTCAAAAACAACCCTCTAATTTCCGGGAAGGGCAAGGGGGTGGCAAACTGGGGCAGATAAATGACTCAGCTGCCCATCAGAACCTGGGCTGGGCCAGGGCAGGACCAGGAAGAGAACAGGATGTTCTCCAAAGAGCTGGGACTACACCTTGGCAGAAAGGTTGGCTCCCCTCGTGCTTTAAACCTATCATAAATCTCAACAGGACTCTGGGTCAGGTCTCTCTGCTCTGCCCTGCACCCTCTGTCACCAGCGTGCTCTGTTGGTGCAGAAATCAGTGATAATTTACATTTTGGGTGCTGTTAAAACATCGTGAGAGCTGCTGCAGGACACACAAGCACGTTATTCATCTGAAAAACAAGGCTGGGTGTATTTTGCTCAAGGAAGTCACTTCTTGAACAGTTTTATCAATTCTTCTGTCCTCTCCACACTTCTGAAAAAGCCTAAAATTGAGGGCAGAGGGTTTAAAAAACTCAAGTGTCCAGGGACAGGTTGGATGGGGCTTGGAGTAATCTGATCCAGTAGAAGTTGTCCTTACCCACAAGATGATCTTGAAGGTTACTTCCAAATCAAACCATTCCATGATTCTAAGGCTTCGTGAATTCTCTCTACTCCTGGTGCAATTAACCATTACTCATCATCCCTGTGGATAAGGATTAGGCCACCCAGTATTTCCTACAGCACATTAGAATTTACATCCAGTGCCTTCACCAGTCTGAAAAAGTTCCTCTGAAATCAACCCAGTTTGCAGCAGCTGATTAAAAACTGGATTTACACCACTGGAGAAAGTCTGTGGGGCAGAGAGGCTGGATGAGCTGGACTTAGGGACCAGCAGTTCCTCACTCTGCTCCACATTTCCTTCATGGCCCGGGGCGAGTTCCGCAGAATTTCCATTCCTCTGCCTTGTTCAGATGTTATCAGGCCAAACACACGCAAAGATGCTCAGATAGTGACTTTAACGGGCCAGGGGAGAGATTGAGGCTAAAAATGATCTCACAGAGTCAGCTGGAGAAGGCTGACCCGCTCCCAGCCCGCCCTGCCCAGCTACATTCCTGCTCTGAGTCATGCACGTGTTGCTGTGCAATGAAGGTGTTTTTTGGGGACAAATAGAACAGTTAGCTCTGCTCCACCTGTTATTAAACTGATGCCAAACTGATGTTTTTGTGGCTACCTAAAAACAGAGGCCAGACAAAATTAAGAGGATAAAAAGCAGTTATATTTATTGAAGTGCCTTTAGATACATTTTGGGCAGATGAAGCCCATCCAGGGGCTACACCCAAAAAATATACAACAGGTCACAGGTTTTTCTATTTTTATAAGTTTGGTCCATTTATGTATTGGGGGTTAATCTAATTACACCTTCAGGTAATCACGTAATTTACCCCAAATTTGCTTTCCCCAACTCCATTTTGTTTGCATTTCTCAGGGCCTGAGAAAGTGAGCTGTCTTTGATTCCCAGGCCTGGAGAGGAATTGTTTTGTCTGACCAAAATAGAAAAGCAGTAGCTAACAATGTATATGGACTTTAGAGCTATACATTAAGAATTACAGGATTACCAATATATGAAAAACATAATTGCTTAAATCCTAAGGCATCATTACCACTAAAACCAATCCAAATTCCTGCCCTTTGCAGGAATATATAAAAAATACATGAAAAATATAAAAGCTTAAATCCTAAGGCATCATTACCACTAAAACCAATCCAAATTCCTGCCCTTTGCAGAACTTCCCTCAGTGAATTGTAACTGCTCCTCATGCAGGACAAGTCAAGTTCATCCCATGGCATCTTGACTATTCCCACTCCCATCCTGCCACTTGACAGCTCCGTGTGCCAGAGATCCCTTGATCCCTCATTTCTGACCTTATCCTGAGCTCTCCTAATGCCTTTCCAAACTCCTTTTCAGGACTCTTTGCAAAACAGGTGCTGCCCTGACTCACCTGATGATGCTCTTGATGCTCAGATTCTCTTGCAACCCCAACCTCCTCCCTCTATGGCTTCTCTGATTTCTCATCCATATTTTATGGAGACATCACCTTAAAAGCCATCAACTCAGTAGAAAAGCTCTTGTAATTCTGGCCTTTCCCAGAATTTTTTACACCAGACAAGTTCACCCCTGACACTGGAATAACCTCTATGCCTGGAATACTGAAATTTAAGGGCACCTGCTCACCTCTGCCAGTGGTTCCCCACATGAATCACAAAGTCACCATGACCCAGCCCTGGAACCTTTTCCCAGCTCTGCTGGTGGCCCTCCCTGGCTGGGGTAGTGTCACCACTTCCCCATAAAGAGAGGTGACAGGCGTGGGGCTGAGTCAGAAAAGACAAAAAAACATTTTGCTCCTTCCCCTCTGCTTATTTTCATTCAGATTCAATCTGCCCTCGAGGGAGTCTGTGGAATGAGGACTTCACCCAGGGCAGGGGAGTGAAAGTAGAGTGGTGGACTTGTTCTCCTCAGGGGTCACCACACATTGAGTTATTTGCAGGGAGAAGCCTGGGTGGTGCCACACAAAGGTGCCAAATGAGTTGTGATGTCTGCTTTTGGATTTACATTTGGCAGCAGCCTTTGAACTTGCAAAAATAACAGATTTGTCTGATCCCACAGACAAATTCAAGAAAAAATGATGCAATCTCTGTCTGTAACCTCCAGTATTTCTTTAATGGAGGGTGATTATTCATCCTGCTTAAAATATTATTTTTTATACCTTTTCAACTGCCATAATTAAAAAGAGAGGAAGGTGTGGCCAAGATTTCAAATCATTACTTGAAAAGTGATAATTTGAACACACCTGACCTATTCTGTTCCTCTGCACATGAAATGAAGAAAATTCAGAAAAATAAAGGCAGACTTGCCATCAGAATTTGACTATTGAAATAAAATGGGAATATTCAAAAGAAAACAATTGGGAAAACCCTCTCCACTCTTGCTCTAGCAGGGAGGAGGCAAGGAATGGTAATTCCTTGCCATGAATGAGGTGCTCATTTCCATTCATTACCTTTGGACTGGCTCCAGCTGCCTTGCAGTGAAATGACTGAGCATTTAACAACATTCTCACACCCATGGACTATCAAAGACAGCTATTTCCCTGCCCTTCATAATCCCAGCCAATTAATTTATCTCCTTTGATGTTCTTGCAGCAAACGTTCTGTTATCAGGTGCTCAAGTGCGGCAGCTCTGCCCTGCTTCTCCTCATCTCTTTGACGAGGAAAAGAAATATTTACCTTTGCCATGGATATCTGTTGATTCACAGTATCCATGGGAAGCAGGGATTTGTTGCCAGAAATTCTTGCAAGGTTTTCATCAGTGTCTCCTGTATCCATAAGAATCAAGAATTCCCTGACACTTGGATTACCACAAAAAATTAAATGTATTCACTTCTTGGTTGTCACCCAAATTTATTGTCCCTCTGTGACTTCTTTTTTTTTTTTTCTTTTTAACATTACTGTACAAGTTCTGAGGCCCATTTCGGCATAAATCAAGCCCAAGACATCCTGAAACACATTGCATTCCCTGGAAGATCCTTCTTAACAAGCACTGGAGGTGGGATACACCCACACAGCCCCCAGAAATGTGGGGTGAATAGTGAGAAAAATCTTTCCTTAAAAATCATGGAATGCAAAATACAAACAACTTACTACTTTTTTGGTCTTCTAGAAATGGAACCAGCAAATCCCAGGTCCAGAGGTCACAGTTGCAGGACAGTGGACACCTCTGGGCACTGGAGGTTCCTCAACCCTACTCTCACCAGTACAGGTGGAGGTCAAGGATCTCCCAAACCATTCCTAGGGGTGGCAGAGGAGTTAAAACAACCCAAAGGCCATTCCCAGCAGCAGTTTGGATACAGTCAGTGGGTTTTGGCAGGAGAAAGAATAACAAACCATTTTTGTAGTAATTTTCAGTGCCAGAGACTCATCCTCAGCATCTCTGTCCCTGCCCATGGCAGGGAGTTGTTTGAGAGGATCTTTGACAACCTTTCCAAAACAAACTATTTCCATGGTTCTATGGCCTTCCATTTTTAAGATGCTCTGCAATATCAGTTTTAACCAACAAATAATATTTATTGCAGCAGAGATGCACAGCAAAAGGCTGAAGATGTTTGAAGAGACTGAAGTCTTTTGTGTAAAAATGTGACATTGAACTGTGGGATTTCTGGGGCAGGAGAAATCTAAGTAATCTGATAAGGGAAACTCCTCTTCCAAATGGATTCAGGAGTTCTCAGACTGAAACATTCCCTCCCAAACTGGATCTGTCCAAACCTTTTTCAAAGTGTTTTCAACCAGTCACTACCTCAACCCAGGTCAAGGTCTACACAAATGGTTGTTGCTGTTGCTGGTCCATGGAAAATCCTCACATCCAGGGCTGCTCATCAGTATTCTCCATGCTCAGCAGGAATTCTTAATATCCAGGCAGGAAGTGTTTGTTTTCCTCCAAAGTTTTGTGACTCTGTTCTAGAGAAATGTCTCGTTCCCAGAGACATTTGTGTAAAATTGTGGAAAAGATGCAAAGAATGGAAATGGAGTCTGGGATGGGTGTTCATTCCCCAGCTGTGAAAGAGAACAAAATTAATGATTAATGGGATGAAATTTAACAGGTCTAAATGACAGATTCTGCACCTAAGATGGAGCAATGCCAAGCACAAAAAAAAAAACTGGGACAGGAGGGACTGGAAACCAGTCCTGCAGAAGGAATCTGACAGGAGTTCCACAAGAGTCACCAGTGTGTCCTGGTAGCCAAGAGGACAAACCACATCCTGGGCTGTGTCCAGGGAAGATTATCCTGCTGTGTCCAGCATTGCTTCCCCTAAAACATTCTTTGCAATTCTGGGACCCACAAATTAGGAATTATGGGAATGTCCTGGAATGCATTCACATGAGGGCAATAAAGCTGGAAAAGGGCTGGAAGGAACATCCTTGAGTGTTTTGGGTTTGCCCAATTTGAAGAAAATGAGGCTGAGAGGGAACCTCATGGCAACTCCCTGAGGAGGCAAAATGGAGAGGAACGTGCTGAGCTCTTCTCCCTGGGATCTAGAGACAAGACACATGAGAAAGGATAAAAGCTGCACCAGGGGAGATACAGACTGGACATCAGGAAGGATTTTTTACCAAGAGAGTGGTCAAAGACCAGAACTGCTTCTTGGAGAGGTGGTCAGTGCCTCAGGTGTCTCAGAATTTGGATTTCAGAATATGATTTAAATTCTGGTCAGCCCTGAATTGGTCAGGGACTTGGACTGGATGAGCATTGTAGGACCCTTCCAACTGAAGTTGGAAGTCTAGTCTAGTCTAGTCTAATCTAATCTAATCTAATCCAACCTATTGAGGACAGCTGGCTCCTTTCCTGCACAGATTTCACCACGCTTTCCGTGAAGAACCCCAAAACACCAAGGGTGGAGCCCAAACAGACCAGGAAGCAAAGCCACAACCCCGTGTAGCTACGCCAAGGTAAATGCCCTGCCACCACCACCCCGGTGATTCACCACGAAATAAAAACCAGGGGACACCTTTGCATCACAGAAATGACAGGGGAAACTTTTGTTTGCTCCGGGATTTAGATGTCGACATGAACCAGCCCAAATCGCCCGGCTAAAGTAGAGCTCACAGCCTCCTCTTTCCAGCCCAACAGTGGGATTGGGAGCAGACAGCATCCTGAGGACAGCCAGGGATGCAGGAGGCAAAGAGACAATGCAGACACTTTGTGAAGGTGGTTGGTGAAGGGTGGATATGCTGCTCTGCCCCACATGACAGGGCTGTGTCTCCAAGAGGAGCCCAAGAGAAGAAGGGTCCTATCTGCTCCATCAATATCAGGTTCAGAATCATGGAATGGTTTGGGTTGGAAGGGACCTGAGAGGTCATCCAGTTCCAACACCCCTGCCATGGGCAGGGACACCTTCCACTGTCCTAGGTTGCTCCAAGTCCAATCTGGACTTCAACACTTCCTGGAATGGGGCAGCCACAACTTCTCTGGGAAACCTGAGCCAGGGCCTCACCACCCTCACAGGGAAGAATTCCTTCCCAATATCCCTCTATCCCTGCCCTCTAACAGTGGGAAGCCATTCCCTGTCTCCTGTCCATCCATCCCTTTTCCAATGTCCCTCTCCAGCTCTTTTGGAGCTGCCTCAGGTACTGGGAGGAGCACTAAGGTCACCACAGATCTTCTCTTCTACAGACTGTACAATCCCAACATCTGAGTCTTTCAATATATTTAAGGATTAGGATATTAAGGCAAACAGATCCCACACAGCACAGCAAAGTGAATATTCCACTTATCGGTCACCCTTATTTTCCTGGTCACCTTCCTCCAACCCCATCCAGGCAGAGCTGCTGTGAGACCTGGGAGTGTTTTCAGCAAAAGCAAGATGTCAATTATAGTCTCACCTCACTCACATGTGGAATAACTTTCAAACCTGCTCAGTTCACCCCCCAAGACCGTGGAAATCTTGCCTGGGCTCTTCTCCCTTCTACCACTCCAAATCTTGGAGTTATCCAAATATGAATTGCCAGGACACTGGCACTGCCAAAATAATGGAGTGTGGAAGAGCTGGATTCATCTGTACCCGGAGCTGACCACTGTCCATAAACTCTTATTTGTAGCTATGGGGGGTGTTTGCTAACCTGGGACCCCAAATGAGGCATTACCCAACATCCAGGACAGCTATCCAGGATGGATAGACATTGGAGCATTGGATGGACAGGTGGGCATTGGAGGCTGACAAGACTAAAGGTTTTCCTGGAATATTAATACTGGGAAAGTTACAAAGCCTTTCCACTAATGTGTCTGGCAAAAACACTGCTTATATTCATTCCAAAACTTCTGTGTCTCCATCCCAGTTTTCCAGTATGAACATGGATCAGTTCTCCAGCCTTGAGGGCTCCCAGGCTGGCACTAAACCTGGGACATTTATATGGAAAAGTGAAGGACTATTTTTCTCTAGTGCCACCATTTTTCTTATCTCAGGCAATTCTTCCCTGCTGTGTGTCCATATTTGGGAGTCCTTTCTCCTTCTCCTAAGAAATCCCATCTCTTTCAGAATCATGGGAAGGCTTGGGGTTTAAGGGACCTTCAAGACCATTTAGTTCCAATCCCATGCCATGGGCAGGGACACCTTCCACTATCCCAGGTTGCTCCAAGCCCTGTCCAACCTGGCTTGGAACACCTCCAAGGATAGGAGAGCCACAGCTTCTCTGGGCAACTTAATCCATTGTTTCATCTCTCTCACAGAGAAGAATTTCTTCCTAAATTCTAATGTAAATCCTCTTTTAGTTTGAAACCATTTCCTCTTTGTCCTATCACTATCTACCTGTGTGAAAATCCACTCTCCCTATTTATTAAATTTTCCTTTTTGGCTCCATATTCTCTCTATTTACATCTCCCCATGATCCTTTGGATAGGAATTCAGGTCCCTCAGTCACAGGTGGGGAAATGCACCCGGTGTTGCACCTTTTCCATGCTCCATCAGGTGCCTGACAGAGATTCCAGCTGGGATCATCCAGGAATTCCCTCATCTTTCATCTCCCAATCATCTCCAGGTGACGTCCTCGTTTAACGTACAATTGACTCATTATGGTGCATGATCCTGTTTAATCCATGACTTGCATCCAAGCTGCCTGCTTGTTCATGATACCCTGATCCTTCCTGGAATTGCTGAGGCTTCCCGAATTTGTGCCACCAGTAAATTCCGTCCTATTTTGGCATCTTTCGAGGTCTTAACAGAAAATATTAAGCAAGAGCACTCCAAAAGTGAGGAACGGTGCTGATGAATTTCCCCAGGCTGATATCCCACTCCCAACACTTTAAATATTTCCAGCTCCTCCACTACCAAACCTTTAAAAAATTCTCACCTATCTTATATAAATTTAATTTCCATCTGTGCCATCTTAATAAATACTCTCACATTGTTTTGTGTTGTTACTTTGCTAAACTTGTGAAAATCTGACTTTATTAACATTAAAACAGCAAATACAAGATTGGATTTTAAGTATTTTTCTGGGTTATTTATTATTTTGCTTCCTTCTAACCTTGTTTTTACTCCTGGCCCTCTATTGAGGTCAGAGAGTGGCTGTTACCCCTCCTCATTTTAATTTAGGAGCTAAATTCTGACCTCATGATTCTGCCTTGACCAATTAAAAACAATATTTGGGAGTGGACCTGGACCTGTTGTTCTGTATCTCAGTTCTCCAAGAGTTCTGGGATGCAAAACATCCTGTCCTGCTTTGTCCCAGCTTGAATACATTGAAATTTTTTTCCACCTCCGTTGTGGTGGTTTCTTTTTCAGGAAACATTTTTTTATGCTGTCTTTACCCCCAAAATCAAAAGCATTTTATGTATTGAATAAACAAGTAGATAATTTAATATTCAGTTTTCATCTATCACTAGTTTATTTTGCCTCTCAATTTAAAAGCAAATAATTTTACATAATATTTAAATAACTTTAAATAATTCATTTTAAATAAATGAATAAATAACATTCAATGTCTTTCTCGAGACCTAAGTAATTTTGACTATTGCATATTTTTACTTTATATATTTCTTAATCTCCCTCATGTTGTTTTGTCTGCTGCTTCATTTTTAATCCATTCATTTAGGCTTCCTTCTCATTCCTGGAATAATCTTTGAAATTATTCATCTATGTCAGGCCACAGTCACTCTCTCTAGATTTTTTTCTCCATTTTTTCCTCTTTTTTACAGAAAAAAAAAAAAAAAACCAAAAAAACCGCAAAGAGGTTTCTGAAACTTTAATTTCAGTGAACCACAAACTTCATACTTTGCATCCATACCCTTGACCTTCCAGCTCACGAGGTTTCTGAAACTTTGATTTCAGTGAACCACAATCTTCATACTTTGCATCCATACCCTTGACCTTCCAG
This sequence comes from Passer montanus, assembly GCF_014805655.1. Classification (NCBI taxonomy): domain Eukaryota; kingdom Metazoa; phylum Chordata; class Aves; order Passeriformes; family Passeridae; genus Passer; species Passer montanus. The sequence continues at coordinate 574,166 of NW_024356506.1, read as the reverse complement.
CTCACTTCTCTTTTTTTCTGTATATCAACAAATATATCTGGATATAATACATTTATCTCTATATCAACCATATATCAACATTTTTCTGCTTATCTAAAATGGAATAATCTCAAAACTTTGCTGGATGAGGGGACAGTGTTATTCCAAGTGCCTTACACTCCTGATCCCAGAAATCAGGGTGTGCCACCTCAAAAAACTCTGCAGGGAGGGAAGGGATGGATGAGGAAGGAAAGACGCAATTCATCTGTGGTGTTGGAGGCTAAAAGGAGCTATAATCAGATTAAATTCAAATTAATTGGCAAAGCCAAACTGCTGTGGAATTATGTAGGATGCCAAGAAGCAGGACAACAAATGGAGAGAGCGTTGGACGTGGTCATTGAAGTTGGACACGTGGATGGGAGGAAGGAGCTTGGTCCTGCTGGGATGGATTGGCAAGATTCAAGGGAAGTCCAGAGTTGGAAGAGACGTTCAAGGATCACCGAGTCCAGCTCCTGGCCCTGCACAGGGCACTCCAAGAATCCCAAACTGTGCCTGAGAGTTTTTCTGGCAGGGAAAGGCAGCCCTGAGACTCCCCTGTGTCCTGAGCTGTGTCCCCAGCGTGTAGGCAGAAGTGGGGGAGGGGGGATTCTGCCCCCTGCTCCACTCTGGTGAGATCCCACCTGGAATTCTGCATCCAGCTCTAGAGTCCAACAGCAGGAGTACGTGGAGATGCTGGAGCAATTCCAGAGGAGGCCACGGAGATGCTCCAAGGGATGAAGCCATGCTGGGAGAGCTAGGAATGTCCAGCCTGGAAAAGGGAAAGCTCCAGGGAGACCTTAGACCTTCAGGCACTGCAAGGGGGTCCAGGAGAGTTGGAGAGGGACTTTAGAAAAGGGAATGGAGTGACAGGTCACTGGGAATATCTTCACACTGCGAGAGAGCAGGGTTAGATGGGATATTGGGTAGGAATTCTTGGTTGTGAGGGTGGTGAGGCCCTGGAATGAAATTCCCAGAGAAGCTGTGGCTGCCCTTGGATCCCTGGAAGTCTCCAAGAGTCCAAGTGTCCCCAGGTGGGCTGGGGCTTGGAGCAGCTTGGGATAGTGGAAGCTGTCCTTGCCCACGACAGGGGGTGGAACAAGATGGTTTTTAAGGTCCCTTCCAACACAAGCCACTCTACAATTCCATGAGAAAACACATTTAGTAACAAGAGGCCTCCAGGTGACCTCATCTCCACCCTTGCAGGGCTCCCTTTAAAGCCAGTGAAGGGAAGCAGGTAATCCCCACTGCCATCCACTTTTTGACAAAGCTTTTGTCTGATGAAATTTGGTTTTGTCTGCCTGACTGGAAAAAGAAACAGCTCCAGTGAGTCACTCAGGAGCCACCTATGGTAGAGAAGAAAGGCTGGGCTTAGGCCAGGTGGCTCCCTCACCAGACTTTTTGTCCTGCTTCAATCCTGCCCATGACTCCACAAATTTTCAAAAGTTATTTCTGCTGCATTTTCTGCTAATTGGCTCTCTCACAACTTTTTGCCTTGACCATACAGACCCTCATGATGGGTGTTGGCCTCCTTGTCACGCTACTCCCAATATTGTGCTGGATCCCCATGGCAACACCCAGCACAGGCTAATTTTATTACTTAGCAGGGGTTACTTATTTAGCTTGACTCATCCAGATCTGTATCTGGCGACAGACTTCGCTGCCAGCCTGTCAGTCAAAGGCACTGCTGATGATGCTGAAGGTTGACAAAGTGATGTCAGGCACTTCTCACTCACAGACAGGGTGACAGTCCCTGGGTTTGACAAGTGACAAGTTTGTAGCGAGTCTCTGTTTCCTTTCTCTGCACAACCAAAGCTGATAAAGAGGGAAAATCTTCCTGATGAAGGGAAGGAAGTAGCTCTGTGACTGGCCAGTCTCTGCATGTTGCCTTTGTACTGCAGAATGTTGATAAGAGATCAACAGTGCCATCAGCTGAATAAAATGTGGAAAAAAAATACTGGAGACTGCCAGCCAACAGCAGCCCCAAGGAATGTTCCCAGCATGAGAAAGCCTTGGTTTTTTTGGTGTTCAAGCACCAGAAAAGGGTGGAGTCATGATGTCTGGAAGTGCTCAAAAAACCACATGGATCTGGCAATTGAGGACATGGTTTAATGATGAACATCTTCTCCAACATTTAACAATCCCATTATTCCAAATTTCAGATAGAAAATCACATGGACACAGGCTCCCTACATCATGGAATGTGAATTTTTGAGTGATGTGGGCTTTCATGTAGGGTTGGCAGCAACTGTCACCGGAAAGGAGAAGGGAATTACACCAGAATAAAAAGGGAATTTAAAAAGGATCAGGATCCTTTCTCTAATCCTGATCACAACTGTCACAACTCGTGCCTGAATTTCTCATCCTTCCAACCAGAGTGACCTGTCTGGAAACATACCTTGGCCCTCAGAGTGTGCCTGGGCATTCCCTGGAACAAATCCAATGCCTTCAGGACATGACACACTCAGGGACCACTTTACACTAGCTAGAGATCTCTCAAGTCCATGGTAGGACTGATACAGCTTGAAGGAAGCCTGAAATGCCTGAATTGCGGATATTCATCCCTCTGGAGTCCAATTCAGAATCACATCTTGGACATTTTTGCTGTTTTCAGAAAATGCTTGAGGGACCTACATTCCCAAGGTGGCCCAAACACAGGCGGTGCCTGAAGGAATTGCCCTCAGTCCTCTGGCTGGAAGAAGAGGAACTTGAGCAACCTGGTCTAGTGCAATATGTCCCTACCCATGGCTGGGAGGTTGGATGAGATGAGATTTAGGGCTCTTCCAACCCAAACCATTCCATGTTTCAATGATTCCAACCTCCATGTGACCATATCCCTGGATTCCCCTTTTTTCTCTCAGAGCCCTGAACACAACTCACATTTTTGTAAAAATCTTTACATCTTTTTGTAAAACTCCAGCAAGTCTGGAGTCTTTCCTCCCATCCTTAGGAGCACCTGCTTTTTAGTCTTGGGATTAGTGAGCTTAAGCCAGAATTTGGGAAATGCAAGTACAGTTCCTTTCTCTGCTTGGAGAGGTTCATTTTCTCACCTCACATTTTCAGATAGGGTGTGCAAAGCAGCAAAATGAAGCTCAGACACAGAAAAAAAGGGGTAGGAGCTCTTTAGAGACTGAATCAGAGCTGTGAATCTGGATTTTTTTTTTTTTTGGATGCTCCCCATGGAGGAGAAACATTTAATACCAAACAGGCCGTGGAAAACAGACCTGAAGCGCTCCTTGGAGAAGGGTGCTCACATTTTCACCCTTTTCCAGCCCAACGAAACCTGAATTCCTTCCTGCCCAGTGGCAGAGTTTCATCAGGAGGGTGGAGACCAACTCCACCCCAACAAGCCCAAAGTCTTGTTGTTGACACACACCCATGAGAGGTGGAACTTGCATTGGATCATCAAACATCGCTGCGGCCACGGGCACGGGCAGAGAGGTTCCCTGCTACTGAGTCACACGTGAAGATAGTGGAGCATCCAAAAAGTCCCCTGGTAAAAATTCTACCCCTGTAGAATCACAGGAGCTGAACTCCAGGTGGCTCAGTGTAATGATCAACAGTATCTGTGTTTACCTGCAAACCAGTTATCACCAGGATGATCAGGAATCTGATATCTGGAAATTGGAGCAGACTCCATCCTGCAAATCAGCTCTCAGGAAAGACATGGATGTCATGTAGATTGATGCCACGGTTACCATGACATGACCACGGTGTCAGATAGGGTTGGTTGGTGTTTGTATCACAGCAGGTGGATCCATCCTGTTTATTCCTGAGATTGCAGAGGAGAAGGCTCTGGGGTGACCTCATTGTGAGCTCTCAGTAGCTGAAGAGGGGCTCCAGGAGAGCTGAAGAGGGATTTTGGACCTTGGGCATGGAGTGTCAGGATTTTGAACAAGGGCATGGAGTGTCAGGATAAGAGAGAATGGCTTCAAACTGAGAGTGGGTGGATTTTATGGGATATTGGGAAGAAAATCTTCCCTGTGAGAGTGCTGAGGCCCTAGAACAGGTTGCCCAGAGAAGTTGTGGGTGATCCAGCCATGGAAGTGTCCAAGGCCAGTCTGGACAGGACTTGGAGCAACCTGGGATAGTGGAAGGTGCCCCTGCCCATGGCAAGGGATTGAAACTGGGTGATCTTGAAGTCACTTCCAACCCAAAACATTCTGGGATTCTATGGAGTGGCTCAAGAAAATGTCCAGATCAGAGCTGGACAATGTAGGAGAGAAGGTGGTGAAACAGAGGGAGTTCTTCTGAGGAAGAACCATCAGAAGGATTAAAGCCTTGGAGAACAGAGGAGGAGTCAGAGACCCCACCAAAGTCTATCCAAGAGATATCCAAGACAAAATACATTTCTACAGAGAAGAGGAAAATTGCAGCAGTGAGAAACTGAATTTAGTAGAGAAGGGTGCAACAAGAGCCACTGGCTGTAGGGAGTCCATAAAAGAGAGCAGAAATATTTCACACAGGAGTAATTTCATGTGTGGCTGATAATCAACAACTGGAACAGCTGAGCAAAGCTTGGTGTTCACTCCCTGCCACAAAACATCTCATAAAATTCTGGGGTTTAATCACTCAAACAAGAATTGACTGTAAGGGAAGTTAGAGCAGGTGAAGCTTCTTACTTCACCTTCTTACCCGTAAAAACCAAATTTCTGTCATCTGCCTTTCCTGGTATTTGTGATAAGCAGAAAGTGATTATATCTCCCTATATTACCTTATAAATTAGGACAGTCTCCTAGTGACAGGCTGGGAGAAGGTTTGGAGTAATCCCACTGAGAATTCCTGAAGGCTTTTGGCACACAAACCTTTCTCCCTAACACACCACGCCTCGTTGATATTCTCAGCTCTCCAGACCTGAAATGACATTTCAACCAAAGTCCCTTCTGGCTCCTGTCAGTCAGTGCTTAAAACCTTTCCCAGGGCTTATTCCACCCCTGACAGAGACAGGAGGGAATTTTTAGGGTCTCCTGAGTCCTACGAGCTGTCTAAGCCTTACTGAGCTGCTCTGTCAAACCACAGCTTCCACATACTTATCAGGTTTAAAGCAGGTCAGTTTTCTTCCCTGCCTTTACTTACAGAAATAATCCCAAATTTTTTAGTGTTTAAGGTCCAACCTCACTTTCCAATTTCATTGAACTTAGGCTTGTCTTAACTCTGCCAAGCTAAAAGGAGCCAGTGTCTTCCAGTGTTATCTTTTGGTGTGAATCCTGTTGTCCCACTCTCCTCAATATTGCTTTGGTGGGTTTTTTTTGTTTTGGTTTGTTTTGGTGTTTTTTTTGTTTGGGTTTTTTTTGTCATTGTTGTTGTTTTGGTTTGGTTTTTGGGGGTTTTTTTAGGCTTTTTTTGTTGTTTTTTTGGGGTTTTTTTGTTTTCCATTAGGATCCCCTTTTGTTCTTGACAGTGGCAGTAGAATTCTACCTGGGAAGCCAGGAGGGTGTTGCCACCTCCAAAATCAAAATCCAAATCCCTGCTCTCCCAACACACACCCGGACACCACCTGGGGTTGTTTGTGTTGGGTTTTGGGTTTGTTTCCAGGTCTCCATCTCTCTGTAAGCTCTTGATTATCTTTAGATCAAGGAATACCTTAAAGGTAACAGACCTTAAAGGTCTTTCCTTGCCTCCACAATTTTACTGGAATGCTCCCAAATCCTCTTTCCCTGAAGTCTGGAACTGCTGCACCTCTGCGGGAGCTCTGGTGTTTTGCCAGTGTTTTGCCTTATGGAAAAATCTCCAACCTTTCCAAGCCTTTAAGACAGAGTTAAGCCAGTGATTAAGTATTTATTTCCCTATTCCTTCAACCACATGGATTTATCCCAAGAATTTCTTGGTATGGAATGACTTTCAGGTATGAGAGGATGCCTCCACGGACACTTCCACTCCACAATCCACCAAGCAGCTTTACCCTGCCAATCCCACTGTGCTTTCCTATTGAGGCACAACCACCTGGAATGCTGAAAGCACTGGATCTTTTCCAGTTTCATGGCTGTAAATTAGGATATTGCTCAAATGTGCCTTTGAGCTGCCCAGTTCCGAGCAAGGATCTGGATGTAACTCGGTCTGGTGGCTTTCACCAAGTGGGTTTTTTCCTATGTCCCCAGAAAATTATGTTTTATCCAGGTTTTATTTTTTAAGCACCTGAATTCGGAGAGCACAGGAAGATAAAATAAAAGATAATTTTTGATCTCATATAGAAGGATTAGGGTGTAGGTCTTTCTCTCCCTTTCCCACAGCTCTGTCAGCTTTGTGTCATCCGTGGCTGTGGAAATTTTCATTAGCAATGCTTCTCAGGTTACTGGGAACCATCCTCCATCTGGGGAGCAGGAGAGGCTGCTGGGAATGGCAGCAATATTCCCACGTGTGTTGTCATGACAAGTCTGTGACAGGCAAAGCACCTCATTAAAGCTCCTTCACTCACCTCATCTCCAACCCTAAAATCTCCAAGTGCTCCAGTGATTCACAAACTTTGCCTCTTTGGCTTATTCAGCTGTTTTATGGGAAATTGCACAACACCAGGGTTTTCCAATTTGGATCACAACAAACCCAACTAAAATTCTATCAGCTTTTCCTGTGAAATATAAAATACCAGCAGCTCAGTCCAAAGGGAGAAGTAAATAATTTCTCCCCATCTCCAAGCATTTGAAGCTGTCTCCCCAAATATTGGATAAGATACAAAATAAATGGTGATGTTTGAAAGGGTTGCCCTGATGTGGATAAAGTGAAATTTGTTATCAGGAAGGTGCTGGAGTGGGGAAAATTGATTAATTGCTCCATGTTTGGCTTATTTCCCAGCTTCAGGATAAAATTTGGTAAATAATTGACAGCTTTCCAAAGGAAGGCTGAGTGTCCTGCTTTGCCATCATGACCCAGGACCTGAGACCACGTGATTTATCCCAGTTCCAGACTTGGAAGCACCATATCCCATGCCCAGCAGCTCAGTTAATAATCAAGGGATCCAGAAACCAGGCTTGATTTTGAACTGGGTTTGGGAAAACACATCTTTGGGCAACCCCAGTCCTGCCAGCCTGTGGAATCATTTCTGCAAAGCACGTGGAAGCCCAGCCTGCTGCCACTTGCCCCTTGACAGTTGTTGGCCAGTGCAACACGTGTGACACAAGCCAGCTCTGGGCTCGTGGAGCCAGACTGGAAGGAGCAAACAAACCTTGTTACATTCCCCATCCAAGCCCTGGCATGGGGCCACACCTTGCAGTGCCAGCCGTGTTTTTCCTTTTCCATGGGACCAGCCCCAGGACATAAACCTGGGGAAGAGCCGAGGTATGGCAGGAGTCTGCTCGTTGTGGTGATGTCACCTCGTCAGGGAACTCGTTCCTCTGCAAATCCCAATCCAGACTGGAGCTGGGCTTTCCCCTGATCACCCCGAGGGAATCCGCCCACAGGATCAACAACAGCTGGTGGAGGGTGGGAAAACATATAAAGCTCCCTGGGAGAAGCTCTCTGGATCTGTCCTGGCTGCCTGGATCTGCTCTCAGCATGAAGAAACTCCTGGTGGGATTCCTGCTTGGCCTGGCATTCGTGGAGTTGGGTAAGAGCTCCTCATTCCCAACACTCCAGGGCCCCCCACCCTGGGAAATTCCTGGGAGGGCTGGGAGGGGAAAGACCTGGTAACCCCCAGGTAGGGGAAATGATGCCTTTTGTATTGAAGAAGATCGAAGGAGAGGGTGAAATGGGAAAGGGGAGATGCATTCCTGGTGGGAAGAGCTTTGATGCATGACTGGGAGCAATGCACGTCCTTTGGATACCTGTCACCCACATCCAGGGATGGAGGGGACAAGGCACAGGGCAGGACCAGCCTGGAAAAGAGCTTGAAGTGCCAGCCTCTACCTGAGCTGCCACCCTCTGCCATCAGGAATGTTCATCCCGAGCTCCTGACATCCCTAAAACCTCCCAGCTGGCTGCTGGAAATGCTGAAAGCCAGAAGGTGAAACTTCAATACAGACAAGGGTGGGGGTATGAGAAATAACTCCAAGGACATTGGAAAGTTTTATTAAACCCTCAGCTCCAGGATTTTCGCTTGTTTCAGGAGATAGTGGAAATGGGAAATTCCCCTGGGTCTGTGATGAGTCTGCATCTTGGGCAAGCTGGCAGCAGGGTTTGTCCTGCCTCCGTGCAGATGTGACCAACTGCAGCCACATCCCTGCCGGGAACAGGCATTCCAGGGATGGCACCACCCCAGAGGGGTTTAACCCGCAGCCCACGGGCCCCAGAGATCCTCAGCCTGTTTCCATGGAAGATCTCAAAGGAAAGGCAGCCTGGGCAGGGATCAAACATCTCCATCTGAATTCCTGTCTTGGATTTAATGGAATTTCTGAGAAACCACCCAAGGTCTCAAAGAATTTTATGGAAACAGAGTTATCAACCTCATTTGCTTTATAGTTGAAATCAGGCAGAAATAAGGTTTTTTTAATTTTAAAATAATTAATAATTATTTTAAATAATTAAATTTTTTAAATAATTTTTTTTTGCTTTATAGTTGAAATCAAGCAGAAATAATTTTTTTTGGATGATTCAAAAGGAAGCAGCTGGTCTAGGCACCCCTGTTGTGGGTGAGGGATGTGTCTGTGACTGTTCATATTCCTGAGGTTTGATATCAAGGAATTGAAGGTCCTGTTGGACAGTGAGGAACAGGGAATTATTGGCTCAGATCAGGATGCAGAGCTGTCTCTGTCCAGTTCTCTTGTCCTGTTCCTTACAGATTTGGGCTTTCCTCTTCCATGCAACCTTCCCACAAAACCCACGTCCTCTAAATGCCCCACCCAGCGGGAGTGAAAGATGGGGGGGTTGAGGTTTTCCTTCCTTAAACCTGCTTTTAACTGGGATTGAATCCCCCAAGGCACTTCCCAGCTCATCCGTGAAAATGTTGAGGTTTGTAAATGGAAACCACCTCACCCGAAGGATTGCAGGGTAGTTTCTCAAGTGCCTGGAGCCAGAACTGCTCTGTCCAGCCACCCATCCCTCACATCCCCAGATATCCAAATGATTGTTGATAATGTGATACCTCTGTTAAAATATATAACAATTTTATGGAATGGATCATGGATCATTGGGAAGGGATTTAGTGAGGTCCTGAGCTGGGATAAATAGGGATGGCTCCACCACCCTTGTTTACAGGCCACAAGAAAATTGAAATATTCCCATGAAGCAATCGTTTTTACTTCTGCAAAGAGACAAGGAATTGTCTCTTTGAATTGAATTCCTTAGCAAGAGCTAAGGAATGAGAAAGAGAAGTTTTGCACTGTATAGGCTCTACCCGAGAGCTGAATTTTCCAAAGGAGCTGCTGCGAGGAGCAGATGCCTTGAAAATTCCTTTCTGAAGTCAGGTGTTCAAACAAATGCCTTCAAAAATATTTATCCTTATCACAAAGCCCCAGAGGTTCCTCTGACAGCAGAACGGGAACAAAAAAAAACAGCGTCGCTGTGAATTTTTGCCAATAGATGGCACTGGACGCTTGCAGGTTGTTTTTCAGCAGGCGGAAGGAGGGTAGGATAGAAAATCTCAAACCAGGCTGGTTTTTGTCATCAAGCCACACCAGCAGGACTTTGGAAAATCCACGCTCTCAGTGTCTGCTGGCTGTGGATGGACAGTGCTCACGCTGAGGTTTTTGAGAGTTGATGTGGCCAAGATTTGCATATTTAGAGATGTCCCTCCCTCAGGTGGCAGCCAGCAAGGGTTTGTACATCGCCTCTTCAAAAAGCAGCAGTAGCCCCTGATGAGAGTAGTTTTGAGGCCACACTCAGCGCTCAGGATCTCTGACACAGCTCTGAAATTTAAATCCTGCTCTCAGTTACTGATTCCTGCAGAATTTCGCTTAAACGAGCAGGAAGGAGCTGTGAGGGGAGGGATGGGGGAGCTGTCACTGTCACAGCTGGGGAATGCTGCTCTCAGCAGAAGGAGCTGGTTTTTACCATCGTGGAATATCCTGATTTGCAAGGGGCCCACAAGGATTATCAAAGTCCAGTTCCTTGCCCTGCACAGGACATCCCAACAATCCCACCCTGTGCCTGAGAGAGTTGTCCCAACACCTCCTGAGCTCCTGATGCCATGACCATTCCCTGGGGAGCCTGTTCCAGTGCCTGACCACTCTCTGGGGGAAGAATCTTTTCCTGATATCCAACCTAAACCTCCCCTGACACAGTTTCAGGCCATTCCCTTGGCTTCTGTCACTGCTCCAGAGAGAAGAGATCAGTGCTGCCCCTCCACTTCCCCTCATGAGGAAGTTGTGGATCCCAACAATTCTCCCCTCAGCCTCCTCTTCTCCAGGCTGAATTCTTACAGAGGATACTCAGACCTAACAAAGCTCAAGCTTAGGTCCCACAAAATCCCTTTTTTTGGGCTGCTGAGCCTCCAAAGTCATGCTTAGGCCCAGCTCCTGCTACACCACCCTTGTCCTCCAGTGTGAGATTTTATCTTTCCACCCCCTGGCATATCCAAGCTCTGCCATTGCCTCCAGACACGCTTAATTTTGGAGACTGCTGCATTTTGGTCAGAAAGCTTCAGATTTGGGTCTGTCTTCCCTGCTGTGTCACCTCAGAGCCCTTCTGTCCCCTCTGCAGCCCAGTCCCTGCGATGTTACGTGTGCAAGGAGCCCACAGACATTTCCAAGTGCAGGACGCCCGTCACGTGCTCCCCGAAAGCCACCGTGTGCACCACGACGCTGCACTCCATGGAGACAGGTGAGTGCCACCACTGCCCCTGGGGGGTGCTGGGGAGAAATCCAAGAATTCCAGGATGGGCTGGGTTGGGAGACAGCTTCACGATCATGGAGCTCCAAACTCCCACCTTCCACTATCCCAGGTTGCTCCAAGCCCCATCCAACCTGGCCTGGGACATTTCCAGGGATGAGGCAGCCACAGCTTCTCTGGGAAACATGTGGCAGGGCCTCAGCACCCTCACAGCCAAAAATTCCTTCCCAAAATCCCATCTAACCCCAGCCTCTGGCAGTGGGAAGCCATTCCTCCTTATCCTGTCCCTCCATCCCTTGTCCCAAGTTCCTCTCCAGCTCTCCTGGAGCCCCTTCAGGCTCTGGAAGGGGGGGGCTTCACTCTCTGGAGCCTTCCCTTCTCCAGGTGAACACCCTCAACTCTCCCAGCCTGGCTCCAGAGCAGAGGGGCTTCAGCCCTCGGAGCATCTCCATGGCCTCCTCTGGACCTGTTCCAACAATTCCCTGTCTCTGTCGTGTCAGGACCCCAGAGCTGGAGGCAGATCCCACTCTTCAGGGGAGGGTCTCACTAGAACAAAGGGGGAGAATCACCTCCCTCAATCTGCTGGCCACACTTCCCTCTCCCCATCCCTGTCCTAGCTTGGATTACCCTTTAACATCTCTGTCAAAACCCAGGAGGAATTATCCCACTTTAGGGAGGGAAGGAGAGGAATCCATCAGATTTGGAGCCTCACAGTGAAGTAGCAGGACTCACTGCACTTGTTGCCTTTCCTACCCCAATATCTCTGTGGACTTTAAATTTATAGAGGGTGCAAATGTCTACAGGGAATTGTGTCCCTTGTCCATGCTGGAATGATTTTGGAAGGAGCAGGAGGGTGAGAGAGAGTCAGCAGTGAGTGCTGGCAGGCCTGTGTCCAACAAAAAACAGGCTGGGTTAGAGGCACCCATGGATTAGGGATGTCCAACACCTCCTCTGTCAGTGTTTCTCAATCCTATTTTCCTTCCTTTTCTTTTTTTCCCCTCTCTCACCTCCTCCTCCTGTCCAATCTGCCTCTCCCAGGTTATCCCTTTTTTGGCAACATCACCGTGACCAGGGCCTGTGAGGAGGAATGCCTCTCCTACGATGGGATAGGGGCCCAAAAACCCAAATCCTGCTGCTACACTGACCTGTGCACAGATGACACCAAGAGCAGCAACGGGGTGAGGAGCAGCTCTGCGGCGCTGGGTCTGGTGGCCCTGGTGGCTGGCACAGTCCTCCAATGCTCCCTGTGAGGTCACAAGTGTCCCAGCTCCAGCTGAAAGCCCACCACTCTCCCTGCCAAGCTGCCTCATGAACTCTTAGACGCTTTGGGAATGTCCTTCTTCTCTGACGTGTGGCTTCACCCCATCTTCAACGCTGGACTCAAGCCAGGAGATTGGGCACCTGGACTTAAAACCCCTCAAATCTCCAGTTTCCAGCTGTTCAAGCAGATGTTCCTCACCTTCAACTGCTTCTGGTCCTCAGGATCCACAGAGAATGGGTTTGGTTGGAAGGAACCTTCAAGATCATCCAGCCCCACCCCCCTGCCATGGGCAGGGACACCTTCCACTATCCCAGATTGCTCCAAGCCCCATCCAATCTGGCCTGGAACATTTCCAGGGATCCAAGGACAGCCACAACTTCTCTGGGAGTCCTGTGCCATGTCCTGGTTGAGAGGAGCAGATGGATCTGGGCCCAGTTACTTCCTGCCCATCAGGAACAGACATCTGGAGTTTAAGTCCAAGGATAAGCTAAGGAATGAGTTCAGAAGGGCTCAGCTTCCATGTGGGAACGGGATGGATTTCTGGAAAGCTCAGCACACCCCCTGGACTGACAGACCAGGGTAGGTCAGACCTGCAATCTAAATTTCCAAGTTTGGCCAGACAAACACACCCCTGCCTCAGATTCTGCCTGAGCTCAGGTTGCAGTTGGAGCTCCCAGATTTTCTTTTCCACATGTTTTAAAGACTATTCCAAGTAAATTCTTCTCTTATTCTGCCCTCCCTTCAGAGCAGAAACTGCAGGGTAGGAAAAGTAATGGTTATCCCAGACTCTTAGCTCTGGGAAAAAATCAGTTAAAAGTGCTGGGATCCCAGCTGGGATTTGCTTGGAGCAGATGTGGGATTGATTCTGAGGCCCTGCCTGCTGTAAAAGCAGCTGCAGTGGAAGCAGAGATGAATGAGCCAGGTGTTCCCAGCTCACAGAGATGCAGGAAATTTGCCATTCCCTCTGTTGCTATTGCCAGCGATCATCCAGATAATCAGGAAGCAAGGGAAGAGTGGAGCATGGATACACCCCGTGCACTATCCTTGTTTGTTCACAGCATCCCTGCAACCTCCTCTGTGGCAAAGTCTATTTTTCCTCCATTTTTTTCCCTTTTCCACTCTCTTTTCACAACAAACCAAAGTAGGGGGCTCTTTTTCCTCCTTGCACAGAGGGAATAGTTTCTCAAGGTCTGTCTCAGTAACATTTAGGAGAAAACCCCGACAATTCTGCATTCCTTGGCAGAGCTCAGGAGGATGGTGAGCCCATTTTCCTGGAGGTGAAACCCTCAGAGCTCCACTAAAACACTGAAAACCCCTTGGCAATGCTGAGATCTACAGGGAGCAAATGCCATGGAGAGGATAATAATTGCAAGTTACTCAAATCCCAATATTCCACCCACCCTCGCAGACACTGAGCACCAGCCCCTGCTTCCCACTCGTCTGTTCTGTTTTTCCCTGCTTCAAAACCAGTCGGATGTGTCAGACCAGAAGCAAAGCTCCATCCTTGCCATCCGCAGATCACATCCCTTTTTTTTTTTATCCTGGTTTCCAGCTCTGTCTCCAGCAGCCTTTCCACATTTTCTGCAGGATCCTGGGCTCTGCTTTCCACCCGTGGATGGGGTAGGGTCTGGATACAGAGGGACTGGGAGCATGAGGGTTCCCTTCTGGGTGAGGATTTCGTAAATAAAGTTGGATTCTCTGGTTTTCAGCCTGCAGCGTCTTTCTTTTGTGCTCGATATCCCTGTGGGAAAGGAGTGTGGGGCAGCACAAGGGGAGGGGGGATTCTGGCTTGTTTTTCAGCTCCCAAACTGCCCTGTGCTAGACAAGGGTAAAACCACACACAGGGATGAGCAAGGGAGTGCAAAAATCCTCCTTGGAAAAGCCAGATTTAAGGCTATCCCTGCTGGAAAATGAGGGGGAGAAGGGCAAAATATAATCAGTGGGACAGGAGGCTTTTTTGGGATATGCACTGAGAGAACTGGAGGGGTTTCAGGGAACAAAAGAGAAAGTGCCTGAGCTCAGCAGCGAGGCCAACAGGGGGCTGTGAATGACCCTGCTGTGTTTCAAAGCTGCTCCCTGTGGGGACTGTCCCCTCGTGTCACCAGCGCTGGCTGTGAGCATCCTGCCAGGACTTACCTGCCAACGTGACCCGCGAGTTTCTGCTGGAGCCAAAACAGACTCAGAAGCAGATTTTTATCTTCAAAGCACCTCTAATACATTCCTTGATTAGGAGAGGTGAGAAACTCTTCACACAGGGGTACAAAATGGCCTTTTTTCTATTACAAGTCACCTGATTACACTGTGGCAGCCACAAGGCCGAACAGGCATCACTGGGAGCACTTAAAAAAATCAAATTTGCTCTTTCTTTGCTTATTGCTGTTATTTATCCCTCCCTGTGCCCCTTAGGAGTTAAACCCAGCGAGTGCCACTGCCCCAGGAAATGCAGGAGATTCAAAGGCCTGGCCAGATTTTTGCGTCACTGGGTCGAGTGGACACGGGGAGAGAGAAGTTTAAATATAGGCTGGAGAAAATAGAACAGAGGAAAATGTGTCTCCAAAGGGCCAGAAAAAGACCTGCAACCTCTCGGTCCTGCCGGGTGAGGCTTCACAGACAGCAGAATCCAGCACTGATGTTTCTCTGCTGAAGGATTTTTCTGAGGGCTTGTTCTTCCCAGCACATGCAGAGGTTTTATCTCCAGATTTGAGGGCATTCCTCACTTCCTTATGCTTTATCTGGTCCAAAAAATTGCCTTTTCCACTGCCTTCCAGCCCCTTTGCAAATGTGGGGCAGCACTACAGATATGCAGAGTCATGGAATGGTTTGGGTGGGGAGGGAGATTCAAGATCATCAAATTCCAACCCCTGCCATGGTCAGGGACATCTCCCACTATCCCAGGTTGATCCAAGCCCTGTCCAACCTGGCCTGGGGCACTTCCAGGGATGGGGCAGCCACAGCTTCTCTGGGCAACCTGTGCCAGGGTCCTCCCCACCTTCCCACGAAGGAATTTTTTCCTGATCTTCTTCTCCCGTTTCCAGTTACAAACCTGAAGTGCTTTTTTCCACCCAGAAATTAGAGAACAAAGTACAAGAGAGGCTCTTCTGTGAGGATATTCCAGCTGGGATACCCTGTTGAGTCCCACCTCCAGCCAAAAATCAGGACTGTGTATGAGCCTTGAGTAGCCTTTGCTTGTGAGCTCCACAATTCTGGAAGGTGGAATGGGCATTCCAAAAGATAATTTCTCTGGAAAGACAAAACTTCAGCTGGGATTTAAACTGAAGGGAGAGCCAGGTTCAATCCTGGTTTGCCCTGAGCAGGATTCCCAGAGAAGCACCACGGGAACAGCAGGATTAATATTTAAAGGACTGGGTTTTCCAGCAGGGATCATTTCCAGTTGCTTTCCACAGCAGGACACTGGTCAGGCCATGAGTGGTGGTTGTTATCCCAGCATGCCCCGACTGCAGAGGTGGGAAAAACCAGGAGCTGTTTGGCTGCTTTGTTTTTTAAAAAATTTATATATTTTGCCATCTTTGGGAGCAGGAAGAGAGAGGAAGTAAGCCACACACAGCCCTCTTGGAACACACATTAAACCTGACAGAGAGACAAGACAAGGGCAGATATTATTGCGATATTCCAAGAGCAGGAAAAAGAAGGGGATATTTTTTGCAGTCGGGACATTGCATGTAAAACAGAGCTCTGATGTCATCAAATACAGAGAGGACTTGTAGTTCTTGCTAAAAATACTTATCTAGAATATAAATATACATTAGAGTGTAGCTGCGAGGCTTCTGGAGAGCTCTGCCACAGCCTTGTATTTACAGAGAGGGATTTAAATGTTTAATTCTGCACCCTCAAAGGAAAGTCACTCCATCTGAAGGAGTTATTAATTATGGAATGAGCCTGGCAGCACTGAAGTACAGCAGTAGTGATATCATTTTCAATATCACTCCCAAATTATTTCTCATCTCAAACCTATCATGTGCACTTTTTTCCGGTCTTAAAATAGAGCTATTTTTCCATATTAGGGTTTGGAGGGCTTGGAGCATCTGCCTCTGACACAGCAGCACATCCTCTTTTGGATATCTTCATTTTTCTCCTGCTTGACTCTCACATCCCTAATTCCAGAGGAACACAGAAGCCTCTTTCCCTCTTTATTCTGTACAGCCCCAGAAAACAAAGCCTAAAAATGAGGTGAAAAGAACCTTTCAGTGTCAGCAGCAGATGTGTTGAGGGGGAAGGAACTCGAGCACAGCATCACGGTTGGGATCTTAATTTAGAAAAGTCATTTTGGGTCACTTGGATACGAGAGAGATGCTCTGAGTGTTGGAAAAGGCTGGGGCAGATGGTCTGGGTGGGATCCACCTCCAGCACAGTCCTGGGGCTGCACTCTGCACATTCCCATCCGGGTGGAAAACACATAGGATGTGTTTTAATCCCTCTGTGCCCTGTTCTGGGTCCTGACACCTTTTATCCCCCAGTCCCCGATGGACAGATGGGAATTGTCACACATTGGTGGCTCCAGGCTTGGTCCAGCCACACATTTTTTTAGGATTGAGTTTTAAGTTCCTGAATATCCTCAGTAAATGTGGGTGGGGATGTTGTGCCTTGGGGAGAAACGATTTTGCATCAGCTCATGGCTGGGTAAATTGCTGAAATCCATGAGATCCAACATGTTACATGGAACTGAAAGCCAAAACATAGGAAATCCATGGATCAGAGTGTCAAAAACCTACTCCAGAATCTCAAAAAATATCCTACAGGCTGCCTTTGGCCAGCAGGTCTCTTAATGGAATCATGGAGTGGTTTGGGTTGGATGGGTCTGTAAAAACCCTCAAATTCCAACCCTGAGCCATGGGACACCTCCCACTATCCCAGGTTGTTCCAAGCCCTGTCCAACCGTGCCTGGAGCACATCCAGAATGAGGCAGCCACAGCTTCTCTGGGAAACCTGTGCCAGGACCGCCCCACCCTCATAGCCAAGAATTTCTCCCCAGTATCCCATTTATCCCTGTCCTCTGCCAGTGGGAAGCCATTCCCCCTTGTCCTGGCACTCCAGGCCTGTGTAATACAAGGGGTGAATATGCATTCCATGTCTTCAGGTCTTTCCTGCCCATTCCAAGGACAATTTGATGTCCTTGGAACAATTTGGACAATTTGGACAATTTGATGTGTCCCCAGTAACATCAGCAGTGACATCCCTGCACTGAGGCACAATTTAAACCTGGTTTTAATGCCCAGCCTTGCTCTGGACTCATCATCCAGTTGAATTATTCCTGTCTTGTTGGGACTGGGACATCCATCCCTTCACATCCTTGCAAAAGAATTGGCTTTCACTCAATAATCAATAAGGGAAGGAGATATAAAAGATTTCCTAGAAAAGCAAGTTGAGTGAAGTCAAGGCGCTCCAGTGTCAGTGCATTTGCTCCTGCAGTACCTTTGGATTTAGAATCATGGAATCACAGAATATCCAGAGTTGGAAGGGACCCACAACGATCATCAAGTCCAGCTCCTGGCCTTGCACAGGACACCTCCAAAAACCTCAGCAGAGGAGCAAAGTGAGGAGATTGGGATGACTGGGAGAAGCTCTGCTCCTTCTTTGAGGCCTGCTGCTCCGCACATTCCTTGGCTGCTCCCTGGGCTCCCTGGACCAGGCACAAACACGGGCTGGGGCTGAAGGCTTTGCCTCTGTGAAATCCTGGGGGCGGGTGGAAATCTGCCAGTCGAAACTGTGCCCTGGGCAGTGGAAGGATTCCAGAGGGTGGCTGGGAGCCAGCAGGGATGGGACATGCTTGCAGAGGGACGTGCCACTGCTCCCAGTGAGGAACATTGATCCATAGTGGGATTACTGGGAACAGGCTCACCACGAGCTGATTACCAATGTGCTTTGCTGTCGTTCTTCCTCACAGACCTTCTGAATCATTAAAAAGGTGTCTTCAGTCCCAGTGGAAGCTTTAACAGAACCTTTTCCACCCAAAAATCTGCTTCCTGACATCCGCAGGGCCTCCAGAAACCACTTCCGTGCAGTGAATCCAAAGCAGCAGCTTTGTGTGGTTACCTGCTCACGCACAAAACCAGGATCAGGTGAGCCGTGTCCTTACAAAGCTGGGCTGAAAACAAGCCAGACGTTGTTCCTAATCTTTCCTGGCTGCTGCCAATCCCCAGGGAGAGAAGCCACGGGGGAAGAGGTGTTTTTAGCATCAAGACAGCTGTCACTGTGTTGGGAGATGCCACCCAAATCTGAAAGAGAAACAAACACCCGGGAGATGGTGACAGACTTTGACGCACTCCCAGCAGAGCAGGAAAGTCAGCGTGGAAAGGAGGGGAGAGTGAATAGCAAAATATCTGACTTTTGCCCACAAAATTAGGGGCTTTAGACAAAATGCCATCATCCACCATCCATGGGAAGCTTAAGGACTTTGGAGGTGCAACTAGGAAGGGTTTTATGTTTGCTGGTGCCCTTGGATCACAAAAGGGCATTCTGAAATCTTATTTTTGCTTTTCCAGCTCTGTGCAAAGATGTCACAGACTGGTGGGGTTCTTCGAGCACACAGAGCCAGTCTTGGTATCTCAAGGGTCTTTTACTATTCAAGGAACACATGCCTAGAGTCTCCTGAGCTTCCAAAAGTCAAATCCCACCCTTATTTCTATCATATTTATTATTTCTTCTTTGAAGAAAAAACCTCATCTGAAATCTGTGCATCTTTGTGGCTCATATTCCAGACTTTCACAGCTGTGATGGTCAAAAAACACACGGACAAAAAATCACTGCTCTTTTTCCCCCTGCTCTTGGGTGGTATTTCCTGTTCTGATCTGCTCTTGGGAGATCAGCACTCCAAGGACAATAATTATCATTATTTGTGACTGTCACCTTGAGAAATCCAAGCTCTGTGCAAGATGTCACCAGTTAGACCACCACAAAAAGGGTCCTTGGAGAATCTGTTTTCTGTCTCCTGGGGCTGGATAAAGGATCTGAGATGTTTTATTCAGATAATATCTGAGCTACAATATCACCCCTTTATAAAGGTAATTAATGAATCCTTACTCCATAGAAAAACACAGCTGAAAGCCCCACAGCTGGTGTTTCCCTTTTTTTGGAATAAAAGGCAATTCCTGGCAATTCCTGATGCTTTGAAAAGCCATGAGGTCATTGGGAAAGAAAGGAGAGGAGAGGAGAGATTTCAGTTGCAAGTGACCTACAATGACCATCTGATCCATGCCCGACCATCTATGGACTGATCAAAAGTTAAACCTTGTTATAAATGGCATTATCCAAATATTTCTTAAGCACTGACATGTTTGGAACGCCAGCACCTCTCTGGGAAGCCTGTCCCAGTGTTTGACCCCTCTATCTGTGAAGAAATCTCTCCTTATTTCTACTCTAATCTGAGGTGTTCAGCACCTCTTTTTCCTTCCATCCAGCTCTTTTATTCAGTGTCATTTCTCCACTTGCCATGATTCCATGGATTTTTCCAAGCTTTAGACCTCAACCAACCTCCACCCCACAAGCAGAGAGCTGGGTCCCCCATGCTGAACTGCTCAGGGGAGCTCTGTTCAAACTGAGAATTCCCAGGAACCTGAGCCAGAGTGATGGAATCCATCCCGATCCATGTCCTAAACTCTGAACCATGGTGCCAGCAGTGCTTGGATTAGGAGCCCTGGGGTGTGGCTGGGTTTTTGGGAAATCCAGGACAGCAGGATCATGGATGGATGGATGGATGGAGCTGTGTTCTTGTTTCTCCCTCGTTGCTCAATAACCTCGTTTATTTTGGCAGCTTCTTGCCAGCCCTGGAGGCCAAAGAAGGGGTTTTGTGGAATCATATAATCATCCCAACTCTGGAACAACATGTGACAACATTATTGGTTCATTAAGGATTAGGTGCACCTGAGCTTAATGAGGCTGTTAGGAGTTTGTAGGAGATGACTACAAGCCCCCAGATATTTGCAGCTG
Source organism: Passer montanus (assembly GCF_014805655.1). Taxonomy (NCBI): domain Eukaryota; kingdom Metazoa; phylum Chordata; class Aves; order Passeriformes; family Passeridae; genus Passer; species Passer montanus. The sequence goes on along the minus strand of NW_024356506.1, from coordinate 554,248 downwards.
GCTTAGCTCCAAGATCCTCATGCTTTGTTTTTGGGGACAAGGAGTGACAAAGTCATCTCCTCCCAGCACTGAAGTAGAAATAACCCCAGGAAATGTCCCTGCCATGTCCTGGGTTCACCCAATCCCAAGGGAATGATAATCCCATGGTAATGGGTGGCAGCAGGTTCCTCTGTGCAGCCCAGGCAGGTCCAGTCCAGAGTGGGATCATTTTTTCCCAATCACAGGAGGAAAAATGAGGCTGAAACATTCCTGTCCCTCATTTTGTAGCATTGCTTCTCTCTTGGAAACTCAGAGTTCTGTCCCTGGGCTGTATCCTCCCATCCTACAGGTCTGGAAAGTTGCATGGAATTAGTCACCACTGGAGAAAACAGATTTTTAAGGAAAGTAGGCCCATGACAAACCTGAGCTGTTGAAATGCAGCACTGTTATTTCCAACATTTTTTTAATTCCTCAAAAAGCATTATCCCACTCTATTTTTGGGATCAGATGTAGGTTTTCCTTATAAATAGCTGCATATTCTAATTCTGGCTGATAACTGGGACAAAGATGCCCTGGGCATCCAGACCTTGGTTTTGGGGGGTGGAGAATGCAACATTTCCAGCCAAGCTTTCTGTGAGGTCCTTCTCTCGGGAAAACTTTGCACCTGGAAAGTGTCCTGCATTCCTTGGATACAATCAAACCGGAGCACTGGGAAGGATTCATTGCCAAGACAACAAATTATTAGAACAAGGCTTTGAAGCTCTACAACAACTTTTCCTCAGAGGAGCTCAGAGCCTGAATTTAGACAGAAAAACTTCAGTATCAAAGCTGGCTGATAAGTATTCCTCTCATTTTAGAGTTAAGGAAGCTGTGTCATAAACCCATCCTGTGTGACACTGAACCAAAGCCCTTTGCTAAAGTTTGTGAAATAAAAAACTCTGTGTGGTTTGTGAAGAGATTTAAATGATTGATTACTCCAAAAAATCAGGCTGCAAACACGTCTCAGCAGACAGAAACAATTCTGTTTGAAAGAAAAAATACATTTAAATTGGAATTTAGGAAAGAATTCTTCCTTGTGAGGGTGGCGAGGCCCTGGGTCAGGTTTCCCATAGAAGCTGTGGCTGCCCCATCCTTGGAAGTGTCCAAGGCCAGGTTGGACAGGGCTTGGAGCAATCTGGGATAGTGGAAGGTGTTCCTGCCCATGGCAGGGGCTTGGATCTGGGTGATCTTGAAGTCCTTTCCAACTCAAACCATCCTATTATCCCATGAAATATTGTTCATCCATGAATAAGAAGGATTCATGGAACTATGAAGGATGGCTCAGTTCCCACCCCACCTTCATCTTACTGTAGCCTAGGAAAAGTCCATAAAACTCCATAATTCACTAAAAATGGGCTTTGGAACAGAACCTTCATGCACAAGTTGGAAAAAGCAGCTGAATTGTCCCCCAGACCAGCCCAGGGGGTTGGACCACAGACTCCAGAGCTGCCTTCCAACCCCATGTATGATTCCAGATCTGGATCCATACTGGGAGGCAATTCCTTTTATTTCTGCTTTACCCTCAAAACACCTTTCACTGCACCTCAGTTGCTGTCACATCCAGCTGGATATCTTTCCAAACATCACCAAGAGTTTCCATTCTCCCTTGGATACCTGTGCTGGCTCCAAATCCTTCCCAGTTTGTTTGCAAAGGGGATGGTGGGGTTGCCACAGGGAGCAGGGATTTGCAAATCCATAACCATGGCCTGGTGACACAGCCCTGCCCTTGAGGGCCTGAGTCACGTTGACACAGCCTTGAAGTCAAAGATAATCTCCTTATATAACCACGGGAATCCTCCTCGGAGTGAAGGAAGCCATCCAGATTTGTTTTTAAAATCAGTTTTGAAAAGAGCTTCCTGGATTTTATGAGCTCATGTTTCTGCTTCCTGGTCCAGGCACACACACAGCTCTGCTTGCAAACTGGGATGCTCACTCTGGGTACAACTATCCAGTTTTTTGTTTATTTTCCAGGAAAGTAAGGACAGGCTGGGAGAGCTGGGTGTGTTCACCTCGACAAGAAAAGATTCCAGGGAGACCTCAGAGCTCCTTCTGGTGCCTAAAGGGGCTTCAAGAGAGCTGGACAGGGACTTTGGATAAGAGATGGAGGGACGGGACAAAGGGAAGGGTTTCCCACTGCAAGAGGGCAGGGTTAGATGGATATTGGGAAGGAATTCTTCCCTGTGAGGGTGGCACAGGGTGCCCAGTGAAGCTGTGGCTGCCCCATCCCTGGAAATGCCCAAAGCCACATTGGACAGGGCTTGGAGCAACCTGGGACAGTGGAAGGTGTCCCTGTCTCAGGGAATTAGAGGGATTAACTTCCAGATGGAACAACTCAAGCACTGCTGAAATTCAGACTTCACGTTTTCAGGAGCAGCAGTAAAGGGCTTTTTTATGTAGGGACATTAAAGAAAACCTCGGTGCCTCATCCTCAGGATGTCACTGAAGGGTTCTGCAGTCCCCAGCAGGACAACTGTCTTGGCCTCTTGGAACACTTCCTCCAAGGAGGAATTAGCAAACACAGTGGATTGATTCTATTCTGTGAGGATTGGAAGCATGACACTGATCCCTGTGTGAAACATTCTGTCAGGACTGTTTGCTGATTCCCAGATTCCTGAGCTATATCCCACAGTCACCAAGCTGGATTTTACTTGGAGGGCTTCCAAGAGGGAATTCACCTGCTTTTGCCTCTGGGGACAGGGAAAAAAACAAAATATATTCAGAGAAATACTGTAGGGAGCTTAGCTCTTTGTATAGCTGGCTTGTGTTTATCCAGAGGCCTGCCTGAATCCTACTGCTCCCAAGGGAATCTGTTTAGACAGATCCAGGCCCTTGGGAAGGTCTCTCAGACTGGGAGCTGACAAACCAGAGCCAGGTTGTTCTACAAAAATTCATGCCTGAGCTGAGCTAGGAGGATTTTTTTTTTTGTTATTGGGAATTAATAAAGTGATCTGATCACTTTATTAAATCCAAATAACAAAAAAATTAGGTGGCAACTCATCCCAGCTCCATACAAGAGTCAGGAAGGTGTGGGGTGGGTGTCTGCTCCAAAGCCAGTCCCCACTGACCAAGCAAAGCCCTGCCTAATTTCCTCGGACAGCTTTTAGACAAGTTATTCATTTTTCCCTGAAGTTCTCCTTGCCTTTTGTCTGAAACATGAAGCCTTGTGCTCCCCAAGTATTTCAAAAAAGGTATAGAAAAGATGGAGCCAAACTCTTCCAAAGATTCACCGTGACAGGACAAGAGGTAAACCCAAAGGGTTGGGAGAGCTTGGGAGAAAAAAATAGGAGCAAAAGACTCATTCCTAAACAAAGCCTGCAGGGACAGCTTCGAGCAGCATCCAGGAATGAGGAGGATCAGAAAAAACATATGGCCCTGGAGGTCAACAGGATGAGGAGGGAATTAAATTTCAGCAAAAATGAACACAAAAAAAAAAAATATCCTTTTGTGGCTCTTGGGGGAACATAAATAATCAGAGACATTTCCAGAAGCAGGAAGCTGAGGACAACTTCACACCAGGTGGAACAGAGCTAATAGATTAATTAATATATTCATTTTTATATCAGAAAAGATACAAACCACAGAGAGGTTCAGGTTGATGTCTAATCACCCTGTGCTTGGAGAGCTCCACTTCACTCCAGGGGGAGCGACTCCAAAGCCTCACCCACCCAGATTTTCTGCCTTTCAGACTAGATCTCCCCCACAGCCATGATCTCTGCAGGGAACAGCCGGAATGTGGGAAACACGCTGCCAAACTGGCTGGAGATCAAAGGGGTGAAGCACCCGTGGCCAATGAAGGGAGGGGAGGATCAGCTCCTCCGCACGTGGCTCCTCAAAGGGATGACAGCCACGGTGCCACTCCAGTTCAGCCACCTGAGAGGTGGCTGCAATCAGCCGTGCCTGATGATTTTTGGAGGGCGTGGATCTCAAAAGAAAATCTCAATGGTTCAAGGGAGTCATAAACGGGAGGGCTGAAGGACAGAGGAAATTGAAACAAGGAAGGAAATTGGAAACCATTTCACCGCTTACCCCAAATGAAATCGTGGGGCAAGTGCTGGGGCTTCCTGGTTTTATCCCAGGTGGCACCTCTGGGGTCAACCCACTAAACTCCAGGATCTGATACTTCAGCAGAGCTGGAGAAATCCCCACCAAGGAGCTTTCAGAGTTTCATGGAATCGTTGGGTTGAAGGGGACATTCAAGATTATCTCGTTCCAACCCCCTGCCATGGCAGGGACACCTTCCACTATCCCAGCTTGATCCAAACCCCATCCAACTTGTCCTTGAACACTTCCAGAGATGAGGCAGGCACAGCTTCTCTGTGGCAACCTCTGCCAGGGCTTCATCACCCTCCCAGGCAAGGATTTCTTCCCAGTGTGCGTTCCTTGTAGAATTCCTGGAAATGGTGGTGTTTGTGTTCCAGTGATCCCAGTGGGATCATGATTTACGGGGTGCTCAGGTTGGAAAGGCAACCTCAGAATGTTCCTAACCCAAGTTCCTGAGCCAAGCTCCCAGTTTTGACGTCAGCCCGGGTTCCTCAGGACTTCATCCATCCAGGCCATGAAATATTCCCAAGGATCACCTCTCTTGGAAACCACATCTGCCACATGGAAGAGTTTATATCACATTTGGGTTGATTATCCCAAATGTCAGGAGCAGGGTGCTAACTGGAGGAGGATATTTTTGCTGGACCTTGGAAAGGGGATTATAGGAAAATGCAGAACCAGAGCAGGAGGGATCAAAATGTTGGAGCCTGGAGCGACACACAAGGAATTCAGGGAATTCAGTGAAAATTCAGTAAAGATAGATTTCTACTGTAAAGATAGATTTGTACAAGGAGAGTTGATGGAAGAAATGTTGATGGAAAGTCACTTCCAGTGAGGGATAATGGGAAATGTCTCATCCATCTGCTGTGCCCCAAAACCCAACTCTGTTGACTGTTAAACAATACTGAAATATGGAGTTTGGAAATAAAAGAAAGGAAAAATAAATGTTATTACAACTGTTTTAACACAAGATTATTTTTATTCTGCCCAAAAGGGTACAGAGAACATGAGATCTTAACCTCCCTGGAACAGATCATTGGCATTGGAAGTTCAGTCTCCTGCCTCATATGTTGGACACAGAAATGTCTCCTTAATTTTTTGGGGGACAAAGAAGGAGATCTAGGAAGAACAGCAGAAAATTATGGGGCAGAGAGGACCTGCTCTAAGGAGATAGGGAAGTCTCTTCTCAAGCTTTTTTGCCTTAAATATACTTCACACATTTTAATTTTTTACTTCAAACCCAATCACACCAGCACAGCAAAGAAACTCCATAGCTAATTTTGTGGGAGTTGTTGAAAAATCAATTTTAAAAATTGAGTTGGGCCTTCCTGTGTTCTGCTTGTCTCTTAGTTGTGGGGAAAGTGTGGATATTACCCACCTCCCCAAAAAAAACCAAACCAAACCAAACCAACAACAACAACAAAAAAAAAAAAAAAAAAAAAAAAAAAACCAAAAAAAAAACACCAAAAAAAGCACACAAACAATTTTTGGGAGCTGTTGAGTGTTGTTCATGAGGCATCCACATGGAAAGCTGGGCTGTGGGGGGCTATTTTCTTCATGGAATTTTCAGAATGAATTGCTCCTGTCATCCTCTCACACTCTAGTCCAGAAAAAGGCACAGAGGGAACTTGCCAGGATCCCAACTGGCACAACGCTGATCCCCAAACTTGCTGCGCCATCAACGTTGCACAGGTCAGAGAAACAGCAGGTGACAGGACGTGTCATCCCGATGCCATCCACATCAGAGGGTTCACACACAGAGGAGCACATCTTGGTGACAGTCAAGACTCCTGTGTGGGGATAAACTGTGGCAAAGAAAAAAAGCAGAAACAGTTAGGAATGGGAAAAACAGGGGAGAGCATCACCATTGATGACCAGGAGTTGGTGTCATGGAATTATAGAATGGTTTGCGTTGGAAAGATTATCAAATTCCAGCCTCTCTGCCATGGGACACCTTCCACTATCCTAGATTGCTCCAAGCCCTGCCCAACCTGGCCTTGGACACCTCCAAGGATGGGGCACCCCAGCTTCTCCAGGAAACCTTTGCCAGGGCCTCCCCACCCTCACAGGGAGCAATTTCTTCCTAATATCCTAAATCAAACTCACTAAAATCCTCATCTAAACTCACCCTCTTTAGGTTTAAAGCCATTCCCTGTTTTCCTATCACCACACGACCCTGCAAAAAGTTAAAATCTCATTTCTGAACATTAACCAGGAGTTTGCATTCACCAAATATTCCCTCACACAAACACTGCTTCCCACAACAGCCTGAGAGCCAGAGCTCCCACGGGAGTTCCTCTCCACTTTTTAAGTGGAAAGAGGAACCGGTCTCCACACCAGCATTGTTGAAGCACTGATGCCTGCTAAAAGTATGGATAAAGAAGTAATTGTCCTTACCATCCTCCAGGGAATAGATTGTAGTCTTGCATATGTTCTCTTTCTCTGTGCAGTTCTCAACTTTCTGGCACTCCTGAACTGGAGTCAAATCCCTGCACGTGTAACACTGCAAGGAGTGTCCTGTGAGGAGGGAAAACAGGAGGATGGAAAAACATGAGGATGGTCTCACTGATCACTGTGGACCCTGTCCAGGTATCTCTTGGGAGGGATTTTCCAAAATAATCATGCTGAGAATGAGAATGGAATAATAGAACGTGTTTGGACTGGTGGGAGTGAGAAACACAAAGGTGTGGTGGTCAAAGCACAGCCTCAGGTCGGGTTCAGACCCCTTGTGATGAGTCAAACAAGAGAGAGCCACACACACAGGAGACCCTGTGATACAGGAAAGAGCTTGGGCTGATTTATTTCACTGTTTTCTGGATTTATGCCTCTCCTTGACTTTAGTGGAGCATCAGAAAGAGATCCCACACTTCCAAACTCCCAGAATCAGAATAGGGGAGGTTGGAAGAGTCCTCTGGAGCTCCACCAGCCCAATCCCTGCCCTCAAGCAGTACCACCTAAAGCCTCTAATTCAGGGCTGTCCCCAGGTGGGGTTTTAATATCTCCAAGGATGGAGATTACACAACTTCCCTGGGAAACCTCTGCCAGTGCTCAGTCAACCTGACAGTCATAAAGTGTTTCCTGATGTTTCTCTCTTTCAGTTTTTTGTCCTTTGCCTGATCCTGGCACTGGGAATCACTGAAAGGAGTCCAGCTCTGTCCCCTTTGCTCTCTCCCTTCAGGAATTTACTGACATTTATAAGATTCCCAATTTGAACCCTCACTTCTCTGGCCTGAGAAGTCCCAGTTTTTCCTCAGAAATGTTCACTCAGCCCATGCCTTGTCCATGAGGATTTTGGAACAGGTTTCCTAAAGAGGTTGTGGACCCCCCACCCCTGGAAGTGTCCAAGGCCAGGTTGGACAGGGCTTGGAGCAACCTGGGATAGTGGAAAGTGTCCCTGCCATGGCAGGGGGTGGAACTGGATGATCTTTGAAGTCCCTTCCAACCCAAACCATTCCCTGATCCCATGATCTTATAGGAGAGAGCATCACAGTCTTTCCTGAAGTCCAGGTAGAAAATATCCACAGCTCCTCCCTTGTCTACCAGGTCAGTCTCTTTATCACAGAAATTTGTCAGCTTGGTCAGGTTTATCCCTTGGTGAAGGATCTGGATACACACACAAAAAAGTTGGATTTGGACGTGAGTTGCAGCAGTGAGAATTTCCTCTGGTGCCATCCACTCTGCCAGCTCTTCCCAAAGGCTGGGAGGGTGTCCCAGACAGGAGGGATTTGTCTCCATCATACTGAGAACAAACTGAGCACAATCCTTCCCCTTGTGCTGAGATTCTGGGTTTGTAAGAAGAATGTGAGGGGTTATTTTAAATCCTGGAACAGTTTGGGTTGGAAGGGTCCTTAAAATCTTCCCGTTCCAGACGCCTGCCATGAGCAGGGACACCTTCCACTATCCCAAGTTGCTCCAAACCCCATTCAACCTGGCCTTGGACACTCCCAAGGATGGAGCAGCCACAGCTTCTCTGGGAAAACCTGTGCCAGGACCTCACCAGCCTTACAGAGAAGAATTAAACCAGACAGCAGCACCATGAATGGATTGCATGCAACAAGTTCTGCTCTAGGCAGAGACCACAGACACAAAATTTGTCACTTGAGACTCCAAATCCATCCTGAGTCAGCTCCTCCTGCCTTGTCCCTCACTACTTGAGAGATGTTCCTCATCCCTGTTAAGTTGTAAAGCCCTTGAGAGCTGCAGGTTCTTCTCAGTTCCTACAACCACAGAATAACCACAGCCCAAGCCTTTCAGTGCCTGAAGTCTTCTGAGGTGGAGAAACTTTGGAGAAAACCACTGAAGAACCCAGATTTTTGTGACACGGAGCTCTCCAAGCTAAAGATATCAAATCAAAACAGTGTCTGGTGCTTCCTATCACCAAAAAAAGCCATTTTTGACAAGTTTTTTCAGGGCATTTTGCTCTCTGTGGGTTTTTCTGAGGAACCCAACATTTTATCTGGGTCCTCTCCTCTAGGTGCTCTCTTCCACCCCCTCAGCAGACACCTCAAAGTGGGTGCCACAACCACACTGATGTATTTTGCTGCCATCACACCCCAACAGCCCCTCTTCAGTCTGGGAAGCCCTTGTCACCCTGTCTGTGTGACGTTCCTGCTGAAATTCCTTAAAACCTCGCTAAAAAGGAGAAATTATTCATCTCCTCCCAGGTCCAATGGGATGTCAGCAGGCTCAGGCAAACAAGTCACCCTGTGAAAACAGACACCATCCTCGTTAATGAGCCAGAAAAAGCCCTTTTTAAACAAACACAGCAATTTTCCTGCTAAAGCAAACTTTATTCTCTTGCTTTGCCCATCATGACCTGATGGCTTTGTTTGCACTAATTCAAGTCTGACAGTTGTGAAATTCATCTTTAGGAGGAAGCATCTCTTTTAGTCTCACATTTCAGGATGCTGGACAAATGCAACGCACAGGATTTGTGTTCCTCTCTGAAAAGAAAACCAAACAAGCCACCACCTGTTTCTCCCCTGCAGAATCTGCTCAGCAAGGAGGGAAGAACTGAACATGTCCTTGCAAAAGAAGGAAATAAATAGGAGTTTAAAAATCCTGACAGAGCTCCACAGACAGGCACAGATAAAATCAGAGCTGGCACTGTCTGGATCTGAGAATATCCCAATGAACAGTCACAGATCCTGGACTGATCCTGCTCATTAATTACCTTGGACATCCAGGAGAACACCAACAAAGCTTGGGATCATCAATTTTTGTCCAAGAGGTTGGCGTGGTGGTAGAAACAAGGGACAGAAAGGATGGAGGGAGGATCATGGAACCATAGAATGGAATCACAGAATGGTTTGGACTGGAAGGGACCTTTCTGATCATGGAATTTCACCCCCTGCCATGGGCAGCAGCACCTTCCACTGGACCAGATTGCTCCAAGCCCAGCCCAGCCTGGCCTTGGACACTTCCAGGAATGAGCATCCACAGCTTTTTGGGATAATCTGTTCCAGTGCCTCACTTTGATCTTTAAGGTCACTCCTAACCCAAACCATTCCATGATTTTATGATAAACATAGAATACCTGGAGTACCTGGGCCTCCAGCAGTGTCCCAGCCCATCTTTCCCATTCCTAACAGCTAAAATTGTATAAATCCCACATATAACATTTTTTGAGAGCTCCTACACATGCTGCATGGAACTGACATCTAGGGCTAAGTATCAAAAAAGGTGCAGAAAGTTAAAAATAATGTTAAAAAAAATGAGTGAGATAGAGCACGAACATGGAAAAAGTGAGAATGGGAATTTGCATTAAAGGAATGACAGGGTTTAATCACACTCTGCCTTGTGAAACTTCCTAAAGAGCCTGACCTGACAATCCAAATGACACCATCACCATCCTGAACATATGGAAAATTCCAAAGACAGATTTTCTTTTTCCCTGAAAACTGCCTAAAGTCAGAGATGTGGCTTTCAGATGGAATGGGGCACATCCTATCCCACCACACTGCATGTCCTGAAGGAATTCGGATAAATCTGAACAGGAACTCACCCAAATCCATGCAAATGACAGCAGCCAACAGAAGAGACAGAAACACCTTCATCTTGCACAGCCCTCGCTGTCTGGTCCCTGGGTTGTCACCACTCTTCACCGATGTCACACGTCCCGGTGATTTGCCATGCACGGATTCCGTCCCCAGATCCAAATCTACTGGAAAAACGACTCTCATTGAGCTATAAATGAATTGAAAGAGCTCCAAAGCAGGCCCCACCTCTTGCTACTCCGTCATGTCTTTTCATGTTCTTTGGAGAAGAAAATTTGTTTTTGCCTGGTGGACAATGGCTGGGATTGGTTAAGTCTGGTGTTTTGTGTCCAAGCAGGATGTGGAAAGCCTGGGGTGTTAAGTAATCCTGGTGTCCAGGTCTTGTCTTGCAGCTTGGGGATATTTCCTCTCCTTTTTTGGAGTGGTTTCAAGAAATCCTGGGTAAAAACACCTTGGTGGGTGTGAACACCAAGGAATTGAACCTCATGGATATTTCTCCTCTGCATTTTCACCTTCAGTGAAGTCCACAGTTTATCAGGAGGATGAGAATCATGGAATAGTTTGGATTGGAAGGGATAATCTCATTCCAAACTCTCTCCATGGGCAGGGACACCTTCCACTAGACCAGGTTGCTCCAAGCATTGTCCGGCCTGGTCTAGAAGTGGAAATCTGACTTTCAATCACTCACTCAGTGGAAAAAGTAAATGGAGCACTAGGAAAAAAACAGGACCAGGACCCAAAAGCTTGGGCCAAAGGAATGTCTTCAGGCTCCTTATCCCAAGGAAGATGGCATGGAAAAACCCCTCTGCTCTGAGCCAAATCTCTCCAAACGTGGTTGCAAGCTCATGACGTTTTTGCTTCCCAAACACTTTTCCCATTCCCAACCCTGCTGCCCCAGGCATCTGCTGGATTTTCCTGCACTTCAGGCCAGCTCCATGCCAGGAAATCCTCCTCCAACATGGGATGAGCAAAGTGTGGAATTGCAAAAACTGGGAAGGAAGAGCCTTTTGGTGGCTATGCCAGGGACCCTCCCAACACAGAGTTTTACTAAGGAATGGGGAAAAGCTGAATCCAAGATGATGTTGGAGATATCCCCACTATCTTTGTTATTCCACCACTGAAGGAACTTTATCCAGAGTTGTTCACATGAACTCTTGGAATCATAGAATCATTAAGGTTGGGAAAGATGTCAGGATCATCACATCCAGAGTCAAACCAGCAGCACCACCATTTCGTCCTCTAAACCCTCTCCTCAAGTGCTATTTTTGAGTACTTCCAGGTTTGTGACTCCATCACTACCCTGGAGCCTGTTCCAATGCCTGACAACCCTTTCTGCAAAGAAATTTTCCCTGATATCCAATCCAAACTTTCCCTGGTGCGACTTGAGGCTAATTTGTTTTGTCCTGCCTTGGAATGTTAAAAGTTTTTCTAGGAATGCTGGATTAAAAAAATCCAATCATCATCTCTCCAAATCTAAAGCTCCACAATCATGGAATGGCTTAGGTTGGAAGGGAATTTAAAGACCATATAATCCCAACCTCCTGCCATGGGCAGGGACAACTTCCACTATCCCAGGCTGCTCCAAACCCTATCCAACCTGGCCTTGGACATTTCCAGGAATGGGGCAGCCACAGCTCCTCTCAAATTCTATTCCAGGGACTCCCCATCCTCACGGGAAAGAATTTTTCCCTAATACCCAATCTAAAGGTGGTCCCAGCATTTCAGCAATCCCTGTCGCTTTTCCAAACACCACTTCTGGGAGACTTCCATCCTCAGGAATTCCGACGGGTTGTTTTCACAGTTGCCTCTCTAATACAGTAATTAGGTGGATTATGAGAGCTAAGCAGTTATTACCAGCCCCAAAAATTACCTAGGGAAAGACATTTAGGTATATTCCACCCCTGTCGCTTTTCCAAACACCACTTCTGGGAGACTTCCATCCTCAGGAATTCCGACGGGTTGTTTTCACAAAACAGCCTTTCTAATATAGTAATTAGGTGGATTATGAGAGCTAAGCAGTTATTACCAGCCCCAAAAATTACCTAGGGAAAGACATTTAGGTATATTCCATGTCTGGCATTCCTCATGTTCAGCAGAAAATATTATAATCCTATTAAAAAGGCGAAATCCTCTGATGGGGTTTGCCTTGTTCATATGGAACAAAAAGAAAAGAAAAGAAAAAAACATTGATGGGGTGTGGCTTCTGGTTTCTGGTGTTAAGTGGCCTCAAACAATATGCGTTAAATGACTGGTTCCACCTGCACAGCTGAAATGTGATCTCCCTCGCCTTAGAAAATCTTGGATGGAAGAATCTCTGCCACCACCCTGCTCTAAATCCTCTTCCCTCCTTCGCTCCGGAGGGTGGTTTTGGAGCGGTGTCAACACACCTTGTTTATGGTTTCAGTTGATCTTATCTGAGTCCTGAAATGTCTCCTCTTTTATGCACACCCTGTGCTGCTGCTTTGCAGGGCTGGCAACTCACCAAAAAAAAAAATAAAAAAATTAACAAGAACTAATGAGAATATTCAAATATTGTTTTGTTGAATTCCTGTTATTATTTTGTAGGAAACCACAACCTGTCCTACTGAGGGGGCTTCCCACTAATTGCAGAAAAAAAAATAAAGACACACAATCTGCATAAATCTGTCTCATCACAAGATGGATTAAAAAAATATATATACAATTTTTAGTGTATCTGTTCAAATGGAAATTAATACAAAAAACTCTCGCACTTCAGATGAGTTTGTTGTCATAAATACAAGGAAAAGTTCAGCCAAATGTTTACTTCCAGCCTGGGAATCCCATGCCAAACTCTTTTCCTGTCCTACCTCGCCAGCTGAGGCAGTCTCAGGGTGGAGGCATCTTCATCAGCCCTGACTCACTTACATCCAGCCTGGAAATCTCAAAATCCCTCACCCTCCCAGGCTGCCCAATTCCATTGCAAATCCTAAAATTCCTCATCCACCTCCAGGGCAGAGTTTCAGGGACCAAGGGCTGCAGGCACTGAGAGCCTTCTTAATTATTTTGAGCTCTCCATATTCATTACTCTAATCAGCTCTTGACGTTCCTCCAGTGAATCCCAAATTTCCAGAGCAGGCAGATGCAGGAGTGAAAGATGGGATTGGATTTAAGGGTGGAGGGGTGCTGACATGACCCTGTCATCTGCTCATGCTGAGCTTTTTTGGAAGAGGATTTAAAGATCATCCCATTCCAACCCTTGCCATGGGCAGGGACATCTTCCACTATCCCAGGGTGCTCCAACCTGGCCGTGGATACTTTCAGGGATGGGGCAGCAACAGCTTCTCTGGGAATTCCATTGCAGCCCCTCACCACCCTTACAAGGAAGGATTTCTTCCCAATATCCCATTTAACCATACCCCATTCCTGTTTAAAGCTATTCCCCCTTGTCCTGTCCTTCCACCTCTTTTCCAAAGTTCCTCTCGAGCTCTCCTGGAGCCCCTTCAGGCTCTGGAAGGGGCTCTGAGGTCTCCCTGGAGCCTTCTCTTCTCCAGGCTGGACATTCCCAGCTCCTCCAGCCTGGCTCCAGAGCAGAAGGGCTCCAACCCTTGGAGCATCTCCAGGGCCTCCTCTGGACTCACTCCAGCAGCTCCACAGGTCAGGGATGAAAGGCGCTCATGGAATCACCAAGGATGGGTTACTCTGAGCACTGAACTGCTGCTGGGAAGATGCCAGGGATTAAATCACCATGAATTTCACCTCTGAGACACCACAGTTCCCACCTGTCCCTCGCAGACACCAAAATTCTCCGGAGCTGAGGTTTTTGCACCAGAAAGAAAGGAATTAAACGGGTATCCTTGCCCTTCTCTATCTCCTCCATTGATGAGGAATGTCTTTAAAAGTTAAAGAGAAAGCTGGGGAAAAAAAAAAAAGTAAAAAACAGAGAATAGCAAGCCTGACTCTGACCTATCCCCATGAATAAGGAGTCAGGAATCCAACCCTGCAGCTCCTTTAGAGCCATTTTCACTAAGGCACCACTCATTAGCTCATTAGTCACAGCAGCCTTGTTCCTCCTAATTGATTTTACTACAATCCCCTACAATGTATGGCCAGGATCCAACGTGTCTCTGCCTGGCTTAAAAACCATTACATTGGCACAGCTTTGGCAGACACTTCATCCCTCTTCCAAGCCTCTGGAATGTGTAATGGTCAGGTGATTCCCATAACTGAGCTTCTGGAAGGTGCCCTCAGGGAAAGGACATGTGTCCCCTCGGTGGGACAAGGCTCAAAGGAGCCAGCTGAGCAGAGAGTTGTGGCTTTCACACCTGGGTGGGTTTGACACAGACTGGAGCTGCGGGAAGTTTGGCAGCTCTCTCCACACTGGATTTCACCTCGGCACTGAACTGGGACAAAGAATCGTGGAATGGTTTGGGTGGGAGGGGACCTTCAAGATTATCTCATTCCAAACCCTTGCCATGGGCAGGGACACCTTCCATGTCTCCAGGTTGCTCCAAGCCCCATCCAACCTGGCCTTGAAGGGATCCAGGGGCAGCCACAGCTTCTCTGGGAATTCCAGGGCCTCACCACCCTCACAGGGAAGAATTCCTTCCCAGGATCCCATCTATCCCTGCCCTCTGGCAGTGGGAAGCCATTCCCTGTGTCCTAGCACTCCATCCCTTGTCCCAAGTCCCTCTCCAGCTCTCCTGGAGCCCCTTCAGTCACTGGAAGGGGCTCTGAGGTCTCCCTGGAGCCTTCCCTTTCTCCAGGCTGGACGTTCCCAGCTCTTCCCAGCGTGGCTCCAGCCCTTGGAGCATCATCTTGGTCTCCTCTGGACCTGTTCCAGCAGCTCCAGGTGCTGAGGCCCTCAGAGCTGGACACAGAACACCAGGAGGGAGTGGAGCAGAGGGAGGGAATCCATCCCTGGACCTGCTGGTCACATTCCTTTTGATGCATCCCAGGGTTCTGCTGTCTCCTGGCTCCAACAGAGACCTGAGAGAACTTGATTAAAGCCAGACCCAGGGCAGACAGGTCAGACCACCCCACAAAGGGTTCCTTAAATCTGCTGCTCATCCCAGATTCCCACCAGACCTCGCCGTGTCCCCCTCTCTGCCCCAGCCACTGCTGTGAGCTGCACCTGGAGCTCAGAGAAGCTTTGGATGTTCCCCAGGAGAAGAAGGCAGGAACAAGATGACTTATTTTTATAAGGAGTCCTGTTCCTTCCAGGTAATCATTCACCTGCCCTTTTTTTCTTTTTTTTTTTCCTCAACCTGTTTTTCTCCCTGTCTGAATTCCATGCAGGTACCTCTTATCTCCAGGTTATTATTTAGATTAGCCTCTGTGTAGCTCTTAACTCTTTCAGGGTGAGACCTTCATGTCCATCACTTCCCTGGCCAGTGGCCAGCACATGGATACAGCAATCCCATGGGGGAATCTTAGAGGATTCATAATTCCTAAAATCCTAGAGGATTCTTAATTCCTAAAGTGTGTTTATGTGGTGCATAGAAAGGATTGATCATATATTTATAACGAGTGGGAATTTTAATTCCTCCCCCATCAATTCTTTTCTCGCTCCCTTTTGTTCTTTTTGCTTCTAAACTGAGAAATTCTCCCTTCCCGTCAACTCTGACTGAGGCAGCAATTACTTATTTGGAGATTATTTGCTCCATCCAGCTTTTTCATGGCATTGTTAATGACGCAGGAATGTAAATCTCTCGTTCAGTGTAGCTGTTACCTGCCTTAATTATCCCTTGCCTTTGTTCCAGGCTTAATCCAAGGAACAGGAGATACTTTCCTACCTGAGTCACTTCTCGCTGACCCAGAAGGGAAGAACAAGGACAACACATGTAGAACACTAAATAACCCGACTGAAAAGTACCAGCTTTGCCTCCAGGCCCTTTTCATCTCCCTCTAATCCTGCAAAGCTTGGCACTGGAGCTGGAAATATCCACATTTTTGGCTGCTGGGAGCTGCCCAAACCAGCAGAAAACTTAAATGAAGATTCCACTGCCCAGGTGAGAGGCTCAGTGTGCCCTGCACCAAAAAACAGCTCAGGTATGGACTCCAGATGCTTGAAGATTTCAGGAAGATGTTTCTGATCCCAAAACGTGTGACTCCCAGAGCATTTCTCCCTGGGAAAAGTGAGGAAACCAACACCTCTCCTATGAGGAAAGGCTGAATTGGGATTTTTCTGCCTGGAGAAGAGAAGGCTCTGAGACCTCAGAGCCCCTTCCAGTGCCTAAAGGGACTCCAGGAGACCTGGAGAAGGTCTTTGGACAAGTGCCTGGAATGCAGGAATGGCTTCACAATAAAAGAAGGGAGTTGGGAATGTGAGGTTTGTTCCAGACGTCTGGAAAAGTCCTTATCTCCTCCCACCTGGTCAGGCTGGTATCAGATACCCACAACATAACCACCTGTCCTGATCTGCCCCCTCTTCCTGCCCAACCAGAGCCCAGCCACGGCAGAACTCAATTTTCTGAGCTGTCCCACCATGTCCCAGTGATCCCAACATTTCATGTGGCTTGGAACACGGATTTAACCCCAGGCAAGATGAGGAGTTATGAGACAGATGGATTTTTTTCAGCCTGGAAAACAGGCTGGGAAGGGAGGGCTCAGGGGCCCCCATAGCATCTGGCATGGAAAAGGGTCAAAGAGAGGTCTGGGATGGATTTATTCCTCGTCCACAGGTTCCAAATGAAGTCCTTTTTCCATCACTCCCCTTAGGAGAAGGGGCTTGTGGTCCTGGAATGGCAACACTCCCATCCCAGTCGGTCCCAAGGGAACGCAGTGGCAGAACTGGGACCTGCCTCTGCCACCTCCTGACGAGAGAAGAAAATGCAAATCCCTCCTCCCAGACCATTTCCCAAGGAAGGAAGGACTTTCCAGGGTAATTTCGGTATTTTTAAAGTTTCACTGCTCCCAAAATTCATGGGTTGTAGTCACTTGGTTCCAGCCAGCTTGAGGACAAGAAACCTCCAGATAAAAATAAAATAAGGAGAAAAATTCAGTTTATCTAAATTGCCTTCAACAGCCCAGGAGTTGAATTCCAGCAGGAATAGCTCCACCTTGTCCTTATAAAGAACCTGAGTGGTCACATACCAGGTGCCACCATCCTTAAAGTGAATTGAACTTGATTTTTTTTGTTTTTTGGCATCTTTCATACTTTGGTACTAAATGGGTGCTGCTGCTCCTGGAACCAGCAGGTTTTACTGGTCTGAGCTCAGGTGCAAATCTCAGCCTTTGGAGCAACAACGGGTGAGTGAATCGCCACAATCTGAGCAATGAGAGATGGAATCTGAGCCAGGAGTGTTTTTGGCACCTGTGGAAAACACCTGGTTTTAGCTCTGGCTGACAAAGTGTGACAAGAATCCGTGTAAAATTCAACCCACCCCGTTGCTGGTGTTAATTGGAGCGGAGCAGAGAGCACGGAGCTGCTCACACCTCTGCCCCCATGAGTTTGGTGCTGTTTGTGTCACATTTCCATGCAGTTTTATTAACAAGTTATTAATGTCAGCTGGGTGGCCGAGTGCTCCCTGTATCCCAGGCAAAGTCACATCACAGAGACCCAGGCAGGTTGTGTAACTCCTGAAATCTCTTTTTCTTGGGAGATGATAAGCAGGAAGGTTGGGACATGCTCCCACAGCCACAAAAAGTACCTCCCAACTTTCCATCTCCTCCTCGAGGTGCCGTTTCCCCCTTGCCCCCACGATCTCTCAAAATCCATGGAAGGGGGAGAAAAGGAAGCAGGAGGAAAGGAGGTGGAGAGGGTCAGCACTGGCAGGAAGGTGGAGCTCTTGATTCAGTCTTTTTTTTTTTTTTGTCTTCCTTTAGCACCACTCCAATTTTAAATTCCAAACTCCCTTCCTACATGCCTTTCTTGACGCCTCCAAAACATCAAAACTCCCAAATGAATCAGCTTTTTAGACACTCCTCTTCAGTTCCAGAGCTTTTTCCTCCTCCAAAACCAGTGTTTGCCATGGATAGAGAAGAGCCCTGTCCAGAGAGACAGCAAAGTTTAGGATATAACCCCTCTGCTCTGCCCTCATGAGATCCCATCAGGAATACTGTACCCAGGTCTGCAGTCATAAGCACATGGATGGTATGAACCTGCTGGAGCAGATCCAGAGGAAGCCATGGAGATGCTCCAAGGGCTGGAGCCCCTCTGCTCTGGAGCCAGGCTGGGAGAGCTGGGAATGTCCAGCCTGGAGAAAGGAAGCCTCCAGGGAGACCTCAGAGCCCCTTCCAGAGCCTGAAGGGGCTCCAGGAGAGCTGGAGAGGAACTTGGGACAAGGGATGGAGGGACAGGACACAGGGAATGGCTTCCCACTGTCAGAGGGCAGGGACAGATGGGATCCTGGGAAGGAATTCTTCCCTGTGAGGGTGGTGAAGCACAAGCTTCCCAGAGAAAATGTGGCTGCCCCTGGATTCCTGGAAGTGCCTAAGGCCAGGTTGGACAGGGCTTGGAGCAGCCTGGGATAGTGGAAGTTGTCCCTGCCCATGGCAGGGGGGTGGAATTTGATGATCTTAAAGGTCACCTCCAAAAAACCATTCCAGGCTCCTGTGATGGGAAGGCTGGAATTCTCCCACCTCAGTCCCCTTTGGGTCTCCCATCCTGGGATGACCAGGACAACCTTGGGATGCCAGTGAGGAACATCTGAAGAGCAAACAGGAGATATGGTACCATTTCCCTCAACTTTCCAAACAGATGAAATATGGGAAAATCCATCCTGGGCCTGTGCAGAGACAGGCAGATCCTTAGGGAACAGCAGGAGCTGGGACGTGGTGACAATGTGAGGAGAAATGGGAACACCAGGCAGGAGGGACTCACAGCTTTCTTCTGTGCAATGTCCCCCTAGTCCCCAAAATATTCCCTGTCCCCACTGGAGCCCTCCCATCCCAAAAACCACTTGCAAATCAGGCTGCAAAATACAGATTGCAGTGGAAATGGAATTCCAGCCCAGAATTATCCTGAGAAAAGGGATGAAACTCCCAAGCCCATCGCTGTTATCCCGCATTTGTCTTGCATTCCCCAGGGGATATAATCCCCTTCTCCCATGGGATCCCATAAAATCATTAAACAAAAATTAAGAGTGGCATAACTTTGCAGAGCTGAATGTTGGGAGAGAGGGGGGAGAAATCTCAGAGCAGCCAGCCCTGTGTCCGTGTGTCCGTCTGTGTGTCCGGAGGCGGGAGCAGGGCTGGATCCCTGGGAGTGCAGGAAGAGGAGGGGGGAGAAATCTCAGAGCACCCAGCCCTGTGTCCGTCCGTGTGTCCGGAGGCGGGAGCAGGGCTGGATCCCTGGGAGTGCAGGAAGAGGAGCAGCTGCCCACGGACACCCACACAGGGCCCTTTTTGTGCCCAAAATAGCCACCCTCTCCCACGAGGAAGAGTGCAGGCTCCAAGGCCAAATCCCATCTCCATTCCCAGCAGGGTCACGGGCAAGTCAAGGATATTTATGGGCTATTGAAGACAAAGACAATCCCTGTTCTTTATCCATCCCCAGGAAGAGACTCCAGTGGCCCTGAGATGCAATGCAGGAATTTAACCCTCCTTTAGTCCCTCAGTTCAGTCTGTCTTTTTTTTTCCCAACCCACAGCCCTGAGCTTGGAATACAATCCAGGTATTTTCCTTCCACACTAAACAAGAGTTAATATCTGGAGTATCTGCAGAACCAACCAAAAATCTCCTTCCAAGTGTATTTTTTTTTATTAATTCCATATATTTTTTATTAGAGTATAAGAAACAAGATGGAACATACACTTCACTTATACTTAGGTTAATATATTTAAAGGGATGGATGCTTCTTTATCCCGCTTATCCTGTTACAATAAAGATAATACACAGTTACAAATCTCACAGATAGGAATTAGTAAAATCAGCATTTCAGGGAAACCACTGCAGATCATCCAACAAAGCTGAAATAAAACGTGAAATAAAAGCTGCAACATTTTATTGGCTTCATGTATTTTCATTTGATGGAACTGGAGGATTAGGGCTGGGAAAAAGTGCTCCCATGGAAAACGTTGGACTTTGGGAAGCCTCTTAAGCCTTTTATTTCTCAATTTCCATGATCAGAGCAAAGCTGGATGAATTAAAACCTTCAATCTGTCTCTGCTGATGATGATTCTCTGCTTTGAGTGCAATTATTTGGTTTGAGGCAGCTCATCTGCCTGGATTTCAGAGATTTGGACTTCAAAGTTCCTCCACCAAGACTGGCAAAAGCCAGTAGGTGGCAGGACCAACCCAGGGCTTCGCTTCCCTGGGCATTCCCAAAATGCAAAACCGGGCGTTTCTGTTCCCATTCCCATTTAAACAGCCTCAGAGAGGGGTGAAATAACTCCTTCAGGATCAAGGATCCAGAGCCACCTTCCTCCCAAACAGCTGAGACCAACCGGAGCAAGGGAAAGAGCCCTAAACCTCCAGGCATCCAGATGTGCACATCTGCCTTTTCCAGAGGGCATGGATCCTATAACTCATCCCACGGACACAAAGACAACCCCACCAGAGCTGCCCACGGGTGGTGGGACCACAGCCTCCTTTTTTCACAGCAAATAAAGTCCCTGGGAGACAAATCCCGTCAAAAAAACCCCAACTTGAGCAAATCAACACCAATCCAGGACATCCCTGGAGCAGCAAAGTGGATCCTTGGAGCAATAATCAAGCAACTGATCATTTGTTCTCTTGCAGCAAGGAAGTCACGTCAGGTTTGTGGTTTCAAAAAAGAAATTTTGCCCTTAAAAAAGAAAACAATTCTTAAAACCAGCTGGAAGAACTGTGCTCATTTTGAAGTCCTTTTCTTGGGCAAACAGCAAACCCCCAGATCCTGGGTGGGAAGCGCTGATGCCACAATGGATTTTGAGCATTTTTAGACAATCCACAAAAATTCAAGCCCTTGGTGGGGTGGTGGGAGATGGCAGCAGCTGCTGGTGAATTACAGCCATTTCCAGGATGGAAGCACTGAAAGCATTTTCTCAGGAACGTGCTCCAAAGTGGGCAGGTATTTCACTTTAGCTCTTAATTTCCAGTAAAAACTCTTCCAGGATATTTGATGCTCCTAGGGAGCCAAACCTCCTCCCCTCATAACCTCTTGTCTTGTCAGAACAGGTGAATATCTGAGTTTTCTGCTCAGATTTTGATCTCTTTAATTTCCACAGTCCACAGAAACACATCCAAAGCACTTCAGGGCTGTCCCACCACAGCCCTCAAATTCCAAATCCAACGTCTGGATCGACAACCCACCCACCAGTCTAAACACTTCATAAATCCCATTGGTTTTCATATTTATTGTCTTATTATTAATGATTTTAATTACTTCACCTGCCCATTTTTAGGCCTGGGTTTTACAACAGATGAGGTTCTCACCAGGTTTGTCATTCTGGGGATTTGGAGGCAAAAAATAAACCCAGAGTAGGACCAGGAATAGTGAGAGTTGGCATGACTGATGGGAAAGTGCTTGGGATTCAACTGTGACAAGCTGTCAACCTCCTCCCTCTCTCAAACACACATGGATCTATCCAAATGTCTTTTTGCCAGGAAAGGAAATACTGAAAATATCCCTTTTCCCCTATTCTAGATTAGAGTACACGGGAAGGAAGAGACAAAAAGAGAGTGAGGAAGAAAACCAAACCTCCTTGTGAAATTTATCCAACTAACCCTCAGCTCACTCCCCTGGCAATCCCATGAATGTAATTTGTTATTTATTGGGATAAGCAGCCTCCGGATGCTCCTCCCATGAGCCTTTACTCCCTGGCACAACCAAACCCTTGGCACTGGCCAAGAAACCCCAAGAAAGGAAGGAGATGTCCCTTGGAGGAGACAACCAGGGTCCCTGGAGGGGACAACCAGGTCTTCAGCCCATGGGGTTGTCCAGTGTGGCATCATCAGGATCCTCATAAAAGCATGGATGGACACCAGGACACAGCTGATGGCTTTGAAGTTCAGCTCTTTGCTAAAAGTAATCAAGTCCCAAACTAACCCCAAAACCTTTTTCCAGATGACCAGAAAAGACAAGAGCCCCAAAATTCAATGTAGAATGCTCTGGGTGCCACCTTGGTGTCACAGAGAGTGCTGAGGGGCAAATGAACCCAAAAAACAAGGTTTTGAACCCTTTTGGGGGGAAAGCTGAGGCACAGGGAAGCTGGGGAATATTAATCTCAGTTTAGGAAGTTTTCCCTCAATTTTCCCTGTGCCCCACGTGCATAGCAGAGGTTTGTGGGGCACCTCAGCCCCAAGGTCCCACAAGGATGCATTATCCAAAGGAAGGCACATCCAAGGACCAAGCACAAGTGATGCATTCTTCCCAAATTAACCACCAAATTGCAGACCACATCCCAGTGACCCATCCCTCCTGCTGGAAAAGCTGTCATTAACATCTCTGTCACTTTAATTAAAACAGGGGGAGAAGGGAGGGGGGAAAAAAACATAAAACCACTTTTGTTACTAATATTTCTGTACAACTACAACCACCTTTCATTTATCACTACCTGAAGAGGGGACAGAGGTGGAACTGAAAGTTTGTGGAGCTTCTTGTTTGACACAGAAGAAGCAGGTACAAGGCATGGCTAAAATGCACCAACATGGCTAAAATGTGCCAACACCTGGGTTTTGCTGCTAGAAATAGAAAAAAAAGCCCAGTGCACCTCTGATCAATCAGTGGAAGTGACAAAAAGCTTCAACTTGACAGTTTAAGGCTGAATTTTGGCTTGGTTTGTGGCGAGCAGGCCCACAGGCAAGCAGAGTAGGCAAGACAGATGACACAGAGAGGGCAGGAGGACACATCTCCCACTGAGAACTTCTAGGAAAAACCTTGCCAAAACACCTGGGAAGATCCTGGGAGCTGAGGGACAGCAGATGTGGAAGGTTGGGTGGTGAAGTCACTTCCAGCAGTCCATAGGCACCATCAGGCATTGAAGGTTGGACCTAAAAATCTGGGTATTGGCATCTTCACCTCTGACTCCACCACATTTTTCAGACCTGTTGCCCACAGTTGTTCAGGTATTGCCATTGTAATGGTCACCATGACAAGTCCAAAGTGGGGAAACTGAGGCACAGAGTCTTTGTAAAATGCAGATTCACTTCAGAGCCCTCCTGCCAGGGTAATTGCTCCATTAGAGTTGACTCAGACCCCGAAACCTGGCATTTCCCACTAAAATGCACCTGGAAAAAGTCATTCCCAAGGGAGGTGGAACAAGCTGGCCCAGAGGTTTTTATCAGGAAGGACAGCAACAGGGAGGAGATGGATTTGCTGCTCACAGCTGGAAAGGATGTGGAGATGAAACACCGAAAAGCTGCTCGAGAGGGTGAGGGACCCTCGTGCTGGGTACAATATTGGGATTTTCCACGAAAGAGTTCCTAATCCCTGGAGCAAGGAAACACACACATGTCCCATCTCAGGTAACAACAGGAGCAAGTTTATTCAGGTCTGGCACTTACAGAACTTGGAAGGACAAGGTACACGGCATTGGTTTTCCAGAAAAGTCAGCCCAGGATCAGAAGAAACGAGACTATTTTATAAAAAGAGACTGCAGCTGCGAGGGGCCAGGAATGTGTCTCCCTTTGGATCCTGCATTCCCTCTGCCTGTGCCACCCATGTGCTGGAGCAGACCTGGTGGTGCTTGGGGTGCAATCTGTTCTCAGCGAGTCCCAGCCTGGTTTAACCAACCTTAGAAATTAGGGGGTGTGGGGGAGTGGGGGATTATTAATAGGTAGAAAAAGCAGAAACCCTTCCAAAATCATCCACCTTGGCGAAGGAGG
Source organism: Passer montanus (assembly GCF_014805655.1). Classification (NCBI taxonomy): domain Eukaryota; kingdom Metazoa; phylum Chordata; class Aves; order Passeriformes; family Passeridae; genus Passer; species Passer montanus. The sequence continues at coordinate 530,486 of NW_024356506.1, read as the reverse complement.
AGCGAGAGTGCAGCGGGAGACGTCCACAGGAGGAGGAGAACAGCTCGGCCAAACCACCCAGGTCTCCAGTGCTTGGAAGAGCAAAAAAAGTCCGGGAAACAATCACCTTGGAAGCCTGCTGAGAAGTAGAGGATCTCCTTGCAGACAGCAACAGAGAAGATATTGGCTAACGAGACCCGTGGGAGGCGGCTCTTCCTCAGGCAGCCCCATCACTGGCGAGCCTGGAGGACGTAGATGAAGCTGATGAGAATTCCCAAGGCCAGGATGGCGTAGCTGGCTCGGACGCTGCTGGAACCGCTGATGTTGCAGAGGAAGGAGTCGCAGCAGTAAACGGAGGCGGCCGCTATTCCCAGGTTGATCCCGGCGCTGGGGCAGATGGGAGAGCATCCCTTCGAGATGGACTGGCCAGATTTGCCACCTGGGTTTGGAGTGGGGTGGAGAGGAAGAGAGAGGGAGGTTTAGAATGGGGGTTTTTTTGGGGGGGTTTCTGATCACCTGCTTGGCAAAGGAATTACAGCACTGGAAGAGCTGGGGCAGTGCAGGTGGCACAGGGGGGATGAAGTGCTCTGGAGAGGATGAAGTGGTTCTCGGAGTCAGGAATCCCAGCCAGCCCATCTTATCAAGGATCACCCGTGATAAGCTCACACAAACACCCCAGAGATCACACAATACCCCAGGGACACCCCTTTGGATTGGTCAATGTTCAGCTGCAACGGCTCCTGTGAGGAATCCCAAAAATCCCTCTTGAGCTTCACTCTGGGGCTCCCCAAGGGAGACAGGGAGCACTAGGGAGACACTTGGGAGCCAAGTCTGCATTTCCAGAGAGGCACAGCCCATGTTAAGAGGCAGGAAAGAGGAAACCATTAGCACTGGGCTACGAAGGGAAGTTTATGGAAGCTCCCAGTCTGTTTGTGCACATCTGACCCACCCACGCTGCAGATTTGGGCACGAAACTCCCCCTCCTCCTGCCAGGGAGAGCCAGGATGGGCTCTGGTTCCTGCAAAGGCTCCAGGAGATCTGCCAGAGTGTCCCGCCTCCCTCGGCACCGCAGCTGGGAAGGACAGAACCGCCCCAAATCTCTCCAGGCACTCAAGAAGGAAACCCACAACCCTCCCTTCCCACCTCGTCCACGGAAAGCGAAGCAAAGGTGGGACTCAGGGACGAAGAACCCAAACACGAGGCAAAAAAATCAGCAGGAATAGCAACCCTGTGGCTTCCCACACAGGGAGCCTGCAGCATCCTCCACGCTTTCACTTATTCATCAGCAAAATCCCCGCCCCCAGCCTGAAATTCCCCCCAGACTCGCGGGCATCGGTGCAGGCACGCGGGCTTTAACGTGACTCCTCCTGGCAGCGCGTCCCTCCTCAGAATTCCCGTGGGATGGTCCGACACTCAGTTGCTAAGCAGAACTTCCCTTTTTTTTTTTTTCCCCCCCCAGCCAGAATAAGGCTGCAGCTCAGCAGGTGACCCAGGAGAGAAGCCAGGAGGGGCAGGAGGAGGTGGTGTCAGCACTCACCGAGTCCCACTCCGACGTACGTCGTCACGCAGTGGTTTTCATTCTCTCCACACTTGACAGGCGTCAGGCAGGCCCAGTTGGAGGAGGCATCCGAGCAGGAAAAGCAGATGAGCGTGTGGGCTGCAAGAGAAAGGCAAACCTCATTTAGGGGCTGGTGGGAAGATGTCCTCACTTGGAGGTCCCCACCTCTGTCCCACGGGATGTCTCGCATCTGCCCACAGCCACACTTTCTGTTTTATCAACCTGCAATAGGGGATTTTTTTTTTTTTCCCCCCCAAAAAATTGGCCAAGCGAAGGGTTCAAGCCTCAGAGAGGCATTTCAAGCTCTTATCAGCAAAAGCTGATACAACCACATCCTGGTACTTTCTGTCACCGCCCTGTTTCACCAAGAATGTGTCCGAGCTACAGCTGCCAACTTTAAACCAAACTCAAGAGGAGAATTTTTGAGGTTTGAGCTCATTCAGCTCAGCCACCACAGACACAGTGTCCCTGCCTGGGGCAGGGGGGTTGGAACTGAATGATCTTAAGTCCCTTCCAAGCGAAACCATTCTGATTTTATGATTCTGTGACACTGATGAGAAATGCTCCAGGTGTGACCACGAGTTCAAACTTTCCATGACCCAGCTTTGGGCATCAGGATCAGGCCATGCTTGAGCTGCAGCATGAAGTAAAAATGATTTTTCAGCTGCAGGAAGCTCAAGACCTGCCAGACCAGCAGGTCTCCTAAAATTACAGAATCGTGGAATCATTTCAGGAAAGGACTCTAAGATCTTTGAATCTCACCATTAACCCAGCACTGCCAAATTCCAGCACTAAACCAAGTCTTTAGGCAACACAGCTGCACAATTTTTTTCAACGCTTCCAGAGATGGTGATTCCACCACCGTTTCAAAATTTGACCAGTGAAGAAATTTTTCATTTCCAAACTAAACCTCCCCTGGAGCAACTTGAGGCCATTTAAGGCTTATCCTACAGCAGCAGGACAGACCAGCTGGCTCCCATCCCTCATCCCTCACAAAGAGGAATGATTGGAAAACAGCATTTGGGGTGGGAAATGCTTGTGGAGACAGCCTGGACCAGAGACTCAGCAGGGCCACGGGCACTTTGATCTCTGTATTTTACACACACGAGCATCACATCCACGCTGCAGTTGTTGACCTACATATGCAGACAGATGAGGTCTGTTCCCAGTCTTCCATGGACTCGGGATTTTGGAGCTCCCAGGCAGCCCTTCCACAAGGCACTGCCTTTCCCTTTCTGTATTTATGGGATGCAAAGCAGAGCGGGGGCTGATTGAGGGTGGGAAGTATGAGGCAGCCCCATCCCTGCTCCTTCAGCCCCACCATAAGTGGATTATCAAAAATCATGGAATGGTTCAGGTTGGGATGCAGCTTCAGGATTATTCAGTTCCAACCCCCTGCCATGGTCAGAGACACTTTCCACCATCCCAGGTTGCTCCAAGACCTATCCAATCTGGCCTTGGACATTTCCAAGCGTGGGGCAGCCACAGCTTCTCTGGGAAACCTGTGCCAGGGCCCCACCACCCTCAGAGGGAAGAATTTCTTCCCAATATCCAACCTTGGATTGGAAGGCAGCTTCAGGATCATTCAGTTCCATCCCCCTGGCATGGGCAGGGACACCTTCCACTATCCCAGGGTGCTCCAAGCCCCATCCAACCTGGCCTTGGACACTTCCAGGGATGGGGCAGCCACAGCTTCTCTGGGAAACCTGTGCCAGGGCCCCACCACCCTCAGAGGGAAGAATTTCTTCCCAATATCCAACCTAAACCCACTCTCTTTCAGTTTGAAGCCATTCCTGCTTGTCCTACCCCTGTAAAAAAATCCCTCTCCAGCCTTCTTTAGACCCTCTTGGAATATTTTCCTAAGGAAGTGAAGCAGGGGAAGCCTTGGGGGAGCTCCCTGAGGCTCAGTAGTTCCTGACATGGATATTTTGAAGAATTATTATTTGGACAAATATTGCTCAGCATCTGTCCCACTCTGCCACAGGACTGCACCACAGCTTAAGGTTCTTCTCATTCTTGTTTCTCTCAGGAAAATAAATGGCTTCTACAAGAAAAATGAGAAAAAAAATAACAATTGCTCTCAGAGGAATGACTTTTGAGCAGCCACAGCCGAGGAGGGGAAAGAAAGCAAACTATAATCTCAGAGAAACAGATTTAAGTGGGTTAGTGGGAGATCCTGAATGTCACAGCAGAGCAGCCAAATCTCTGCTTTGGAGTGGAAGCCAACACCACAACCCCCCCAAGCAGGAATTTCCTGGTCTGGCTCACGCATCCTCCAAGGATCCTTACTCTGGAAACAATCCCCACAACAAACCCGGGTTACCTGAGCACACCGAGGCAGCCACCACAACCCACACACGGGGATTACAGGGCCACCAGCTGAGTCAAAACCTCCAGGAGAGATTCCTCAGTGGATCTCTGTGTTTAGATGAGGATGGGACCAGCCACTGAGTCACTGCCCCTCTGGACTGGCCACAACTCCATGTGGGGACCTCAGAGTGAAGCCCAGTTCTGCCCCCAAGTCTCAGGTGACCTGTCCCAAACTCTTTACCTCACAACCACCCCGAGGAGACGAATTGACTCATCCCAGGAATATCCAGCAATCAGGAATGAAGTGGATTACAGCTTCCTGTAGGTATTCTGTTAGGACAGATGTCCCCATGTGCATTTGCTCACTGCACTGAAGGCACCGAGTGGTGCAATGCTGTTCATTAAAGGTTCTGTGTCTAACAAACACACCAGAAATCTTTGGACACGACATAAAAGTGCTGTTGGGCATGAAATTCTCTGCCACGTGACTCAATCCCTGCTCCTGCCACTGCATGTCCTACCTGTCCCCATGTTTTTCATTGTCACACCTACCCATTACCCCTTGTTCTAACAGAAAAAAAAAATCCTTCCAGGAGAGGCAGAGTTTAATAAAGAAAATATTCAGGCACTTTCTGCCCCAAAAAAACACCCACTTGCAGAGGTATGAGAGCACAAACAGGCTGAGTGGTTTAGACAAAAGGCACAAGAGGGGTGGCAGAAATAATTTCATGCAGCTGTAGACGGAGCAAAAGAGTTGGAGCTCAAGGTTACAAGAAAAGAAAAAAAAGGGGAAAAAATCACAAGACTGAACAATGCAAAAGAGAAGCCTTGTTTTCACCAGTGGAAGAATTCATGTTTATTTGTTTGCTGCTTGGCTTCTAGGAGGAACAAAGAGCTCCCAAAACAGAGCAGGGCATTTGGGGGAATTCCTTCAGATAAGGCGTTGAATCATTCTAGCAAAGACAGGGGGGGAAAAGGCCTTTAAAAGCCCACTTTGGAGTCGTTAGCACCAGGAAAATGCTGTTGCTTCGGCAGCTTTTCCATTCGGCCCCGATGCTGCTTTTCCATTCTCTCAGGCAAAATCCTTATCAAGATCCACAGGCAAGATCTTTGAGCAGGAGGTAAAGCTTTTCTGTGAAATCCCCCCAGGATACGCTGCAAGTGTTTGGGGATAAAACCACCTGCAGCAAACCTTTTTGCCTGCATAAAAACTTACTTTTAAAGCTGAAGGGGTTGTGGGTTGGTTTTTTTTGGGGGGGGATGAAACCCTTTACTGGCTTGGCCTGGCCTGCTGGAACTGAGCACAAGCCAGCTGGGCTCTGTCAGAGACCCAATGCTTCAATCTCCAGTTGCTTCCCGGATCCCGCTGGGAGGTGGGAATTGGAAAGGGCAGCAAGCAGCCAGTTTCATCTCAGCGGTGCCCTCAGAAAACAAGAAGGGACCCCATTTTTGCAGAGCAGGGTGCTGGGGGAGCTCAGAACTCTCCCGGTTTGGCTCTTTGTTCGGTTTCTCCAAGCAGCGACATATGGGAACAATACGCGGTTTCGCACGGCCCCGAGGAGTTTGGACAGTGAGGAATGGAGTCCATGGGGAAAGAGGGGATGGCAGGCCCTGCGACTTGGGCAACTTGGCAGGTTAACACACAGCAACAGGAGCCGCGTTCTCCCCCCGGCTCGGCGGCAGCCCCAGGATGCGCCCCACAGGGCATTGTCCCTTAGGGGTCATCGCGCTCCGAAGGATGCTCGGAGCGGGCAGCAGGAGCCAGAATCACGAGAGGCTCTGCCCTGACTTTGCTCCATCAGCCATTGCCGGGGCTGGGCTGCCTCTCCCCTCCACCCCCCTTCCTCTCGGCTGCATCTCAGCCCATCCCAGCGCCGTTATCCCGGCTGGCTGCGCCGAAAAAGGGGAGCGCAGCCGGCCCTGCTCTTTGTTCGAGCCGCAACTGGGAAAAGCTCCAGGATACCCACCCGCACAGCCGGGGATGCTCACCTATTCATGCAGGCGGGGCAGCCCTGAAGTTCCTGCTTCAGGAGGGACATTGCTGCGAGGCACGTCTTGGGAAGACATCCCCGCATCCCGCTCCCAACCATAACGCAGCTCAGCGCTGTGCTCCCGACCCCTTTTCAAACCTTATATCCCCCCAAAAACCTCCAACTTCCACATCTCACCCTGCCACAAGCATCACTCCTCCAACCCCCAATTTGCTCTCTAACGCAGGGCTGGCGAGGAACTGGGGGACCTGCGGGAGATGCGATGGTGGAGGGAGCAGCCCCTTCCCTTACCTCTTTCCACGCACAGCACCGCGGCCAGCACAGCGAGCAGGAGCGCCTTCATGGTGCGGACGATGTGGCCGGAGACTTGCGCAGGGCGGCTGGAGGAGCTCAGGGCTGGCGGCAGGGCCGGGCGCCGGGGGTGGGGAAAGGCCGGCGGCTCCGCCCCGCGGGCCGGGCCCGGCCCCCGCGCCGCCTCCCCCCTCCGCCTCCCTGGCCCCGCCTGGTTTCGTTTCCCCGCTAGGGAGAACCGGGGCCGGGAAAAGGGCGCTGGGGAGAGCGCGTCGGCATGGTAGCGGCTGGCCGAGGAGGAACAGAGCCAGCTTTCCCCTAGCCGTGCCCCAAGAGGCTTTTTCCAGCCCCTTTTCGGGTCCCCTCTGTTTCGCTGAAGGAGGAGACGGGAGTAGGGGGCTGCCTCTGTGCTGGACCCCGCTCATCCAAGTCCAATCCGTCCGACTCAGCTTGTTCTGGGGTTCCGTGATTGTCTGACTCCCTCTACCCACAGGACCTGCTGATTTCCTGCCTCGCTTCCCTCCTCCGTGCATCTCCTCTCGCAGATCCCCTGAGCACCCACACATCGTCCTCCACGCATTCCTAACCACCCTGTACTCGCACATTCCCTGTATCCAGGGCTCCCTGCATGGATCTCCTGCAGACGAGACTCCCCCGGATACAGAACCTGTCCCTGCATTTAACAGGGACCGATCCCTGCATTCAGCTCCCTGCATTCAACACCCCCTCCTCAGGTCTGACCCCTCTGCACGCACAGCCCCCACTGACAATCCAAGCGCATAAAGAACCAACTTCCCCATCTGTTGACCAGAGCCTAAATTGGATTAGACATACAGGATTGGGAAGCTTGAAGAGCCCAGCAGCTGGGGTGGCATGGGACAGCCTGGGCTGCTTGGCAGGATGAGTCTTCAGACTGTAAATAAGTCCCCTCATGTTGGAGTGTCCCAAATTCAGTAGGTCCCATGGAAATAACTAAATCCTCTAGGAAATGAGCTGCAGGAGGACCAGTGGGGGAGGGCCCCTGTGAAACTGGCTGTCAGGAGAGCCTGGGAATAGAGGATAAGGCTGGTGAGCCAGCAGGAAACAAGCAGGCTTGACAAACTCTGTGCCACAGATGGGTTTAATTCTGCAGAGTCAGCATTTCTTGGCGAATGCATCTGTCAGGAGAAATTCCGGCTCCTGTCTAGTTGGAGGCATTCAGAGCACTCTGCTTGGGAAGCAAACCCATGCCTGCAAACCCCTGCTTCCCTTTTCTTTCCTGTGGCTCAGTTTTGTTTGTCACTGCCAGGTATTCTAGCAGGAACTGACTTCCGAGCAGTTTCTGTGGTCTCATATCTTCCACTGGAACAGGCTGCTGGGACAAACCAAATGCTAAAAAAATGGGAAGTTTCAGCTTTGTGGTAACTTGAGAAAATGTAATTCAGACACATTTACAAAACCCCAGCTTTATACAGGCCGAGGAAGTAGATTTTGGTTGGATATTGGGAAGGAATTCTTCCCTGTGAGGGTGGGGAGGCCCTGGCAGAGGCTGCCCAGAGAAGCTGTGGCTGCCCCATCCCTGGAAGTGTTCCAGGCCAGGTTGGATGGGGCTTGGAGCACCCTGGGATAGTGGAAGGTGTCCCTGCCCATGGCAGGAGGCTGGAACTGGTTGATCTCTAAGATCTTTTCCAACCCAGATTTGGGATTTTATGATATATTCTCCTCATCCCCAGGATCTGCAACTTCCAGGATTTCTCCCACACTTAAATTTAACATTATCAGCCTTATTTTTTTTTCCTGGAGAGGGTGTATCTGCTGATAAGAAGGAAGAAGGAAGACCTAAGACTCACAGAGGTCACAACCCAGCACGGGATCTGGAGTCATCCCGATACTGCTGGAATGTCTGGGCGGGGACAGCACTAATGACAGGATGCTGTAAAAGGAAGAGATGGCCAGAGCCACCAAGGACCAGTTTTCTGTGGTGGGAATTACATCAGGTAAGGAAGGAAGCCCTTCTGAGAGCTCAATGATCCTTTTGGGTCCCTTCCAACTGAGGATATTTTATATTCCATGGCATAAGCTCATCTCCTACCCTCCCCCACCACGGTTGCTGTGTGGGACACACTCAACACAGCAACTCTGCTGGCAGAGATTTCTGTTCTAGTCCAGCCCACAAAACACTGCCCCGAGTGCTCCAGCCTCTTCTTGCAAGTTTGGAGGTCACTGGAGGATTTTATTATTGTGACTGCAAGGCCAAAAAATATTTCTTCACAAAAAGAAGGGTGAAGCAAGAGAGGCAGCAGGGGTAGAGTCCAGCACCTGGAATGTGGCATGTGCTGGGAAAAGGTGGAGACAGCTACAAAAACACACTTGAGGGAGAAGGAGATAAGGAGGTGGCTGGATCAGAGGGCAAACTGGTGCTGGGGTAAATACTTCATGGTTGTGGCATGCTGGGGAGGAATGGGAAGAGTTTAAATCAGGAAATTATGAGTGTGGCAGGTCCCTTGATGGGCCAGGGCAGCAGAGATGGTGCAGAAATTAAACCCAGACTAACCAGGCCTGCAAGGGTTTCATGTTGAACAGGCACTAGACGACTTAAAGCTTGTAACTGAGGGTCAGTAAAAACTTGCTCAGCTTCTGTGGAGCCAGGTGGGACTCAGAGAGGTTCTTTCCCCACCACACTTCTGTTTCAGGGTTTGTGTGAGACTTCCTGGGCCTGGCTGTGCACGTGAGGCACCAAAACCACAGAGGAATTTGCAGATGAGACGTTTACCCTGTTAGTGGAGCAGAACTGCTCAAACAGCTTTCCTCCGATGACACAGAACGGGACAAAGACCTTTTTTTTTTTTTTTCCCCCAGTAATTTCATCATGCTCTGGAGTTGGGAATTGTTCAGATTTTTTCCAGAGAGGGTTGGAACTGCTCTGTGACAGTGTCCTGCCTCACCTGAAAAACGTGGAGGATCATTTTGGCAGAGGCCTGGAAGGACATGAGGGAGCAGGAACCCAGCACCGCCATCCTTGCTGCTTCCTCTCATCCCCAAAATTCTCTTTGTCCGGAGCACTTTGCTGCAGCACAGTCTTGGCATGAAGGTCCTTCTTTTCCAGGTGCTGGCACAGCTCCCAACAGTCCCTGGAATCCCTGGAATTCCTGCTCCCACCATCCTGCTGCTCCTGGCTGAATGAGAGGCCTGACTCCATATCCCAGCCCTTCCTTCTCATCCCACCCTGGATGTTCCTCCTCCTGAAGTCCCTCCTGATCTCTCTGGATCAAAGTTGCCCAGGAGACCCTCAGGATCATATTTGGAGCACCCAAGGATGCTCCAGACACAGATTTTCCATGGGCAAACCAAGCTGCGGGTTATTCTCTGCTGTCTGTGGTGCCAAACAGGTCACTGTCCTCTACCACCTCTGCTGCATCCTGTGGGGAAAAAACTGGGATTTCCCTCAGGTAGCTACTGAGATTCCTGAAAATTCCTGAAATAAAGGTGCCCAACCAGATGTTTGGGCCATGCCATTTATTATAAAGGAATACAACTTTTATCTGCCCCCTCCAACCACACCTGCAGTCAGATTGCTGCTGCAATTCGGCTGTCAGGTTGATGAACTTTCACTTCTGGCTGACATCCACGTTTCCTTTTCCCTTCTCTCCCTGAGCCTAAGGTGAAAGTGGATTGCTGTCTGGTGATGCTCAGCTGGTGTTGGAATTCTCACACTTCCTCCTTCCAGAGTCTGCGTGACTCACCCTCAGCCGTGATTGTTTTAGGCTTTTCACAGGAAAATAACTGTGACTCTTTAAGAAGAGCTTGTTTCTCAGGCAAAAACTTTAATTTCCTGAGCAGTCTCAGCAGGGCTCTCCCCAGACTGTGCCCGTGGCTCCAGGAACTCCCTTTAAGCTCAATCCTAACCCTTCAGGCCCTGTAAGTGTCCCTGTCTCCAGCCACGTCCTGGATGACCTTGGCCACGTGCTGGGATTTGTCTCCATCTGTTTCTGGCCTCAGGTTGTGACTTTTAGGGTTGGAATTGCTGATCCTTTTGCTCTTCCAACCCAGGGAATTTCATTATTCTCTTCTCCAGCACTAATCCTTAACTATATCGTGTCTATCCCTGTCTCCAGGCTTAATTTCATCTCCTGGGTGAACTCTGGACTCATTTTGTTGCTTTTTTCCCAATCCTGGCCTTTTTTTGTGCCGTCAGAGGTTCTGGACCACCCACAAAATTTTATGGGCACCTCCTCTCCCACAACAGGGTCCTCATCTCTGAGTTTTTTGGGGTGGGAAGAGACTTTTCAGTCCTTTCCCTTACTCCTTCCACCAAAAAATGCAATTTTCTATGGGCGAGGAATCCACCAGGCTCAAAGGAGGCAGCACAAAAATATGCTGAAGCTGTAGGCAAGGTGATAGACTTACGGAGGTTTGTAGTGGAAATGTTAAACTTGGTGTAAAAAATAGGAGTGGGAATGTTCCCGGGTGTAGAAGAACCAGAAGAACCAGCAGAGCAAAGGGTAAAAGGAAAGGCATTTGCTGAGTGCCTGTGCTCATTGAAAAGTAGAGAAAGAACAAGCTGACCTTGGATAGTAAACTCCAGAGGACTAAGAGTAGGGTGGGAGCCATAAAACACCCAGGTAAAGTAAACAAAAGGGCTGGGATATTCAGGAATTTCATCTAAAAGGGGAAAAACGAAAGAGAAAGTAAGCAAAGGCAGCATCCTCTCTTCAAAAGCTGTAAAAAACAAGTCCCAAAATTGGGGTTTTTTTGCTCTGCCTTTCAGCTTTTAACTTCACTTTGTGCTCTCAGCCTTAAAGGCACGAGGAGAATTGTGGGGCTTTAATCTTTTTTGGCTGCTGGTGGCACGGGCCAGATAATCTGGGCACACCCACACTGGTGCTTGTGATCCAATGAAATCCACAAGGAAGAGCGTGAAAAGCAAAATCCACTTTCCTCAAGGTTTCTATATTATCAAATATAAAGTCTCTTCTCTTCTCCCCGAAGATCTTGTGGGGAGTTTTATTCCTCCAGTTTCCTGTGACTGCAGAAGGGAGTTTCTCATTCCCAGGAGCAGTGTCTGCTCGTTATCTAATTGCTGATTAACATCTAATTCTGCATCCTGGAGCTGCAGGCAGGTCCCAGGTGAGCTGTTGTGAGCACTGGGCACAGAGCCAGGGCCTGTTCCTGCCTCTCCTGGACCAAGGAAAATTGTACCCCTGGCACCCCCAATTCTTTGTGTGGAATTTAAGGATTTGTCTGAGTAAGGAATCGGCTGGAAAATGAGGAAACCATCATTCCTGCAGACTGAAATGTCCTGAAATTCCTCCAGGACTGAAATCCCAGGACTCCTGGAGCTGGACATCCCTTGGAGTGAAAATTCCTGCATGGAAGTTCTTTCCACATCACTGGAGGAGCTTTGGGTCACTTTTGCTATTCTTGGAGTAACCTGATCTCGTGTAAAGTGTCCCTGCTCATGGCCGGAGTGGTTGGAACAGGATCTTTTAGGTCCCTTCCCACCCAAAACATTCCATGATTCTGTGATAAAGCAAAGCCCTGAGCACCCCAGTTCTGCTCTGGTGGAGGGAACCAGCTCCATGTGGGAATGACAGAAAGGTGACAGAGAGAGGCAGGAATGGGAATGACCAGGAATGAGTTCATTCAGCCCCAGTGGAGGCACGAAGGAGACGCCGAGACCAGAGTTTTTCCATGCTTTGATGAATCCTAATTATGGTGCTAGAGCTGCTGCTTCTGGAGGCAGTTTTCCAGTTCTTCACCCTACTTTGGATGCCAGGAATTCCTTCTGATCCTGTCTAAAATCCTCATTGCTGCTGTGTCAACACCAACACAAAAAGTGGGAAGAACAAAGCAGCCAGAGCCTTCCATTTGGAGGATCTGGAAGGTTCTTCTCCCGTCACACACCACTTCACACTTCCAGTGCAACATGTAAGATTTTTCCATGGAGTGCAGAATTCCAGCAAGGCTTTCTTTCACATTTTTTTCCCAAAGTTTGACACGTGTTAAACTTGTGATCCAGCGCACCTTTTTTCCTGCCAGATTGCTGCAAGGGAGATTCCCTCATCCCATATTTGTGCCACATTATGTGGAGAGCTTTTGTGCTTGTCCTTCCTAAATTACACCCTGTTTTCTCAACCTACCACTTAAATTTACTGGAATCACCCAGAATTCTCCTGCTTGCAGATTCTCTCAGCTCGTCACCCGTGAGCTCAGTGAATTTATTGACTAATACATCATCCAAACCAGCAATTAAAACTTTGCATCATCCCCGAGCCAAGAGGAGCCTTTTAATGGATCGTTCCAGCCTGACAGCAAATTGTTGCCTGTGATTTGCTCATGATTTCAGCCCGACTGGGTTTCCTTGGTTTTGCTTCTGAGCCCATCATGTGAAACTGTGCCAAAAGCTTTATTAAGGCTGAGCTGTGTGACAGGTACCACTTTTACCCTCAGATTTTGTTATCTTGTCACAGGGAGGGATATCACCCACCTGTCACAAAATCCTTGCTGATCATCCCTGCCTCCTTGATAGCCCCTGTGCCTTTGATTGATGATTTATTGCAGAGCTTTTTCCCCACTCTGGGTTGGCTGCTCTGTGTGTCCCTGTGCCCTTTATAATAATGGATTATTTCCACAATTCTTCATGGAAAGGCTTTGGAGTAGCACTCAGTGCTCTGGTCTGGTTGACAAGGTGGGGATTGGTCACAGGCTGGACTCAATGATCTTGGAGGTCTTTTCCAACCTAAATGAGTCTGTGATTTGTTGTTACCCTGTCTCCTAAAACACCCAAATTTCCCTGCTGCAAAGAAACAGGAGCAGGAGAAACAGGCTGGGTTTGGTAGCTGTGATGGATTTCTTTTCCCAGTTTTCCTGGACACCACTTTGGCTGACAACCCTCACTGATTTGCATATTTATATAGAAAACACTAATTTTATTCACTTTTGATGTGTTAATTAGTTCGTCTCATTAATATCTGTGGCAGCAAAGTGGCTCTTGCTGTTGTGTTTGATGTGGTTGTGTCTCCACACCTGTTTTCCCTCTTACTCCACACGTGGAAGCACAAACACAGCTCCTGACTCTGCAAGTGCAGCTCAAAATTGTGGGATTGGAAAAACAAATCCTACACTGAATCACCAAGAATTTCCAAGAATCACCTGGAATTCTTCTCCCAGACAGCTCAGCCTGGAGAGCACCAGCACCCAAACCTCACACTGGAAAAGGGAAATGGGACTGATTGAATCCATAGGGGAAAAAAAGGAGATTTAGGCTTTGCCTAAAGCTGAGCCACCTTGGTCTTCTACCTGCACCTTCCCCCAGCCCAGGGAAGGGAGGAACCAGTGTGAAAAAGGAGCTGTGACCTCATAATCAGCTCATTCCTCACCTCCAATCGAGAAGGAGAGTTTTAAATTGTCCCTCTTCCTTCTTTATTTGAAAGAGTTCCAGCGAATTTCCACTCAGAGGATCACCGCTGACAAAGTCCATCCAGAATTCCCACCTCCAGATTTACTTTTCCATGACCTTTAGCTCCCACAACCGGGAGCTTTCAGTCCAGGAGCTAGGTGGGTGGATGAGTAAATCCTGTTCAACAATCCCTTGACTTCCAAAGAATCAGTCGGGATAATCCCGGCTACTTCAGCTGCTTTGGCATCTGGAAATTTCAGGAAGAGGAAATGTTCCTCTAAATTTGTAGACAATTCTAGGGAGCCACTCTCACTTGACCTGGCAGCACTTAAACTGCTGTGGTGAAAAGTGGGGGAAGAGCTGGGAGTAAGGGGCTGCAAAAGATCTGAATAAAAGTTTGTTCTCCCTCCTGAACTGTGTCCACCCTGCTTCCCCACACCCTCACTGGACTTATCTCATCCCTCCACTTGTTCCTTCCCCTCCAGATGGTCTCTCCACCAAGACTTTGCTTTCCCGTTTCCAGCAAAACTGTTTGGGATACAAATTGCTCCTTCTACCTCCTCGTTCTCCTGCCAATATGACAGGTGGTAAAACAATAACAGCTTTGGCCTGGAGCCCAACTTTCTTGGAGTTTTTTGAAAGTACCTGAGGTCCTGCAGGGAAAAACTGTGCAGGGTATGGAGGACTTGCTCCTGGAGGAATTATTCCTGGAATTGGGATGCAGCACAACCACCACAGCCCTACCAGTGCCTGCCCTGAGCAGCTGGACATCTCTTCCTTATTTTTGGTTTAAAAACTTATTCTTCCTCTTCCCCATCTTCGTTTTCTTTCCCTTTTGAGGTTGTGTTTGGTGAGAGAAAATTAACGGCAGGTTCTGCTGTTGATTTGGGCTTTTGACATCTGTCATCTCCAGGCACAGCTCAGTGGGGTGTCAGTGTCCTCTTGTCCCTGCCCACCACTGTGGTGTCACCTCCTTAATTTCCTTCATTTCCCCTCCATCCACTAAACAAAATATTTAAAACCAGTCACCAGATCCAGAGCTCACAGCACAAAACATGAAGTTGATGTGGAATCTTTCGTCCTCCTGCAAAACTGAAATCCAGGCACGCTGAAATGCCTCAAAAATCCACATCCCTCCACGTGTGCAGCCAAAACCCAGCAGAGTTCCAGGGCAATGCTTCAGAGAAAGCAAAGATCTCATTTAACCATCAAACACAACAAAAAAAACCCGACACCCTTCAATTGTTTGGACCAGCTCTGGTTTCTCCCAGGACACAGCTGAGCTAGGGATGCTGCCAGCTTTTCCTTTTCTCTCTCTATTTTTTTTTTTTTTTAGTGTGTGTGTGTTTTCCAGGAATGGGAGCATGCAGCTGGGGCTGTGACCCAAGAAGCTCTGAGCTGTTTGTGTGAGTCCCTGGCTGGCTGCCCTTCTTCTTCTCTGTGACACCCCCAAGCCTCCTACAGAGCTTTTCTGTGTCCCCTCAGCTGCAGCTCCTGCGGGGAGAGGAGGGAGCAGAGAGTGTGGAGGGCAAAACCAAACAAAGCTCAACACAATTGATGGTTTCTCTGCCAGGAACGTGGGTCTGTAGAAAGCCTCTCACAACCTCTGAACGACAGGGATTGGTGACAGCTGTGTGAGGTTGTTTTGGCCCTGGGGAAAAAGCAGATATGGGGATGTGTTTTCCAGCTGGATGAGGTCCTTGAGGAGGCAGTGTGAGAGCAACTCCCAGCTCAGCAGGGTCCCCCAATTCCTTCCCTTCTCCCTCCCACCTTCCCACTGCCTTTCCTCTCTCAGCCACATATTTCCCTCTGTCTTTCCCCCTTTTCTCTGATGAGAGAAGTTAATTTCAAAATGGGAATGGGAGGAAAGACCCTGAGGAGCCAGAAATTTCTACCCACTGAGGCTGGAGAAACGTCCACAACACTGCCACAAATCAGCTTTACTTCCACGTGCTTGTTTATAAACAGACGTTTGATAACCCAAACTCACTGTGAATAAATTCACTGATCATCCCCTGTGCTGACAAAACTGTGGAGCCATTCCCTGTGTTTCAGGCAGAGTAGGATGTTATTCCTCACAGAGCTTTGAAAGTAAGAGACAAAACTATGCCTTCAAGGATCTCCTCGGAGCAATAATGATTTGAAGCTTGAACATGTCAAAAAGGCCATTTTCTGTATGTTTTCTTAGGTGAGTTGGATGTCTGGGGACACTTTGGATTCAAGCAGGCTCAGGAAATCAATAGGAGTTCAGCACCTGACTTATCCAGGCTCTCTCAAAAATCCCAGGGGGAAGCTCAACCACAAAACACGAATCTTTAAGAGCAGAAAATTATCCCAGAACAACACTTTTATTTCAGCCATCACGGGGAGCTCTTCCAAACCCATCACAATCCGTATGCAAAGATGTAAGTGACGCTGGCCAGGACACCCAGGGACATCATTCCGTGGCTGCTTTGCCTGCTGCTGACTCCATTCACGTTGCACAGGGGTTTCTCACAGCAGGAGACATTCTGGGAGCTTTGGATTTGCTGCTGACCTGTTACTGGACATGTTTGAGAGCACATCTTGGAGATGACGTATTTAGGCTTGTTGGGCTCTAGTAAAGGAAAAAAAAGTGGGGGAGAAAAGAGAAAAAGGAGGATGAAAAATAATAGTTTAAATATTTTCGTGGCTAAATCTGTTTTGGTGAGTAAAGGAAGGCCAGGCATTAATCCTCAAGGCAAATTTCATGGAATTAATCATAGAATTATGGAATTGCTTGGGTTGCAAGCAGAAAAATCATCCATGGGCTGATGTGAGAAATGGATTTGTAATGAATGGTATACTTGTATACTTCACTATGTACAACAAATGACAAATAAGACCATTGTAAAAAAGTTTTACAATCCAAAAAAGAGGGGGAGATGTGAGAAATGGATTTGTAATGAATTCTCAAAACCTGACTGAAAGCTCACACAGTCTTGTACATCTGTGTGCAAATGCTGAGATAAAGTGTGCTGACTTAGGAAGGCCGTGGAACAGAGATGACATTGTTGAGAGAGAGACTGAACTGGAAACAAGTTTCAACAAGTTTCAACCTACGGCCTTGCAAGAAAACCCAGGGATTTTAGAGAATTAGAACTGTGAAAGATGCATTGTAGCAGGACCACATAGGGTAAAAGTATAGGTGATTTGTGTTAGAAGTATTAGCAGTATTGCTAATAGGCTGAAAAACATTTATAAAATATTGTGACCAGAAAAAAAGGTGGCTTCTGATAGAATGGCGCTGAGTTTTACATCTCTTATGTCTCACCCTTCTACGAGACTGATAATAGAATAAAATCTTCTAAAACACCTCTCAGTTGCTCTGTTTCTATAAAAGCCAGGAAAAATCCAAGAGGCAGGAACACCTCCCACCAGACCAAGTTGCTCAGAAGCCCATCCAACTTGGCCTTGGACACTTCCAGGATGGAGCAGCCACAGCGCCATAGAATCCAAGAACTGTTAAGGTTGGAAAAGACCTTTAAGATCAGGACTTCTCTGGGCTCCATATTTTCAGGTTTTGTCAGTCCTAACATGGAATGGCTCTCAGCTCCAGCTGCCTGAAGTGATGCTCAGGCTGGGTCGTTCCCACCAGGATGGCTTTTCCTACAATATAAACACAGGGGGAATGTCCTGCATAACCTGAGATTTGGGATAAGAGCATGTGGAGGTCTTTGAGGGCACAGAGCCCCCAGGACAGACCTGAAGGATTGTGCTTGGCACAGGGAGTCAGCCACAGTGAGGTTTGGCCAAAACACTGCTCAAAACAGTTCTGGGTGGGAAACACACACAGCTCCAGGTGTGAATCCACTCCCTGGTGCTGCTCTGTGTGTGTCCTCATTTTTTCCCCAGTTTCCAGCAGGAATACCAAGGGTATCTGGACACTGCAGCAGCCACAAGGTCAGTGTCTCCTAAAAGTTGGTCATCAAGGCCTATTGTTCCCATACTGGGATGAAATCCCATTCCTGGGACTGCTCTCCTACAAAACAAACAAAGTGTTGTTCCCAAACCTACTTGTCCCGACGTCCTTCCGCACGGTCACGCAGTGTTTTTCCTCCTTGGCACACATGGAAATGGTCAAACAGTCCTTGTTGGACTCCTGTTCTTGGCAGGTGTAGCACATGAATGGATAAACTGGGGCGGGAAAAAAAAAACGGGAAAAAGCACATTACAAGGTTTAAAAACCACAAAAACCCCAGTGCAGAGATCTCCATTTCCCTCGTTACAGCCTGAGGAATGCTTCTGTGGGAATGACCAGTGACTTTCTTTATCTCCTGACCCGTGGCAGCAGCACTAAATCCTTCTCTGTCTCCTCTGGCTCAGGCTGCGAAGTGTTATCGATCTGTTTGCAATCCCTGGGAGCAGGAGATGTGAGCAGAATTCAAGGATTTGGGGGCTTTTATGGAGGAGATTATTGCTGAGCCATAGCAGCTCAGTCCTGAGGGCTCGGCCACAGGAATTGCCAATTACTGCTCAGGGTTTCTCCTGGCCAGGGCTTGGCAGGGAGAATTTAAAGATGCTCATAGCATTTTGAGGAGGTGGACTATGTCCAGTGTCCTACTTCTCTTTCATCTGGCTCAAAGACTGCTGTCACATCTCTTTTTTCGTGCTTGGACGTCACTGAACTGGCCTAACCTCAGTTCTAGGAGGTCTGGTGAGAGCCCTCAGATGCTCTGTCAAACTTCTGTTTCTAGCGTAAAATCGGGAATGAATGGAAAATCTTAACCAAAAGCTTGGTTTAAGTGCTAAAGGCAGATTTGGTGAGGTAATTCCTACATCTACAACAGTGGCAGATGATTGGCAGGAAGGTCACGCAGAGTTTCCTGCCAAGAATGTCTGTGTCTGCCCTCAAAAACAGAATGTGGTAGGCCAGACCTCTGGAAAGTAGTTAAAAAAAAAAGGAAGTGATGCCTTGTGAAGGCTGACCTAGAACAGAGACTGGATAGAGTTAAAGAATAAAGCAGGGATTTATTAGAAAGCCTCAATGGATACACCTTGGGCAGCACAAGAGCCCAGCCAGGGCTACACCCAAGATGAACCCAAAATGGTCACAAAATGGACAACCAGTCACAGGGTCTCACACTTTTATAAGTTCTGGTCCATTTGCATGTTGGGGTTAATTGTCCAATTACAGCTTTAGCTTATGAAGTCCCATCCTTCTTGTTTTTCTCTCTTCATTCTGCTGTTGTTTATGCTCTTGGGCCTGAGATTTGGATCAATGGCCCTTGGTCCCCAGCTAGAGAATGAATTGTTTTGTTTACCTGCTCTGTGAAGAGAGTTTACTATCCCCTAATATGAAGCTCAGAACTTCACACAAAAGTAGCACAGAATCTGAAAAACATAAAAGCTAAAACCTGAGGCATCATAAGAAGAACAAAACCACCCCAAAATATGTGCAGAGCACTCCCCAGCCGGGCAGATGGAAAGGTTTTATAGTGGTGGTTGAGTTCAGAGCTCATGAAATCACCCAGAGCAAAGTGTGGGGTTTTGTGACTGAGTTCCTTTAAAAACAAAGCTAATGTTTGGAGGGAAACAAAGCCAAACGCTGGCTGAGTTCCTGCTAAGTCTGGGGCCAGTCTGTCACTTTGGAAAGGGCAAAAGCAGCTGAAGGACACGTCCCTGTGAGCGCACTTTTGTCCGATAAGAAGTTGGCATTGAGAAAATGGAAGGATAGCGGAGGTCACACCATGAAACAAGAAGTTTCTGATAGAAAGGAAGGAAAAAGTCTCCAGCTGTTGATCCTGTGCAGCTTTTTTTTGCCTTTTTCACCTCTGCTAGAAGTTGAATTTTAATGTGCAGCGTAGAGGAGATTCAAGGAGGTTTTAAGGAATTTTTGCAACAACTTTGAATGATGTTGTTCTCGAGCAAGCCCAGGAAACACGGGCTGCTGAAAATTCCAGTGAACGGGTGCAAAGCCAAGCATGAAAATCCCATGATTACCTCAGAGGGTAATTCCCAAGGCTTATTGGTCAAATCAACTGGAGCAATGGAAGGAACTCTTCCCTGGGAGGATGGGGAGGCCCTGGCAGAGGTTTCCCAGAGAAGCTGTGGCTGCCCCTGGATGCCTGGAAGTGTCCAAGGCCAGGTTGGACAGGAATTGGAGCAACCTGGGATAGTGGAAGGTGTCCCTGCCCATGGCAGGGGTTGGGATGAGATGATCTTAAAGCTCCCTTTCAACCCAAACCATCCTGTGATTTTAAGTGATTTTGACAGATGGATGCAGTAAAAGAGTGAAAAAGAAGATTGGATGCAATCAAATTAAGGTTAATAAATTGCAATGGATAAAACTGAGACACTTAAATGTAGGGTGGCAAATAATTGGTTCAGCTACAATTCAAAACCACAGTGACAACAGCAGGAGTCAACAGTGTCACATTCCAGCCACGGAAAATGGCATAACCCGCGGGGACACGGGCAGAAATGTCATGTGCAAGATAACAAAGTGGCCTTTCCACCCTGGCAAGGCCTCAGCTGGAGCCCTGGTGCCCAGATCTCTCCGCAGCACTTCCAAAACTTCAGAGCATTTGGAGAGGAACCAGAGGAAAGGGAGGAGAGAAGGTCAGAGATCTTGGAAATGTGACCTTGTCAAAAAGGTTGGAAGGGTTTTGTTTGTTTGTTGAAAATGAGAATATGCTGAGGAAAGTCGCAGGAATCTTCTTCATGCAAGAAAAAAGACACAGCAAAGAAGAAAATAATAAAATATTTTATGTGTCCTGTGGTGGAAATATGGGAGAACAGAACAAAAACAGATGCTAAGAGATGTTAAAACTAAATTCCTAAAGGGATGAGAGTCTCTGAGCAATTCCAGGCTGTGGAATCTTCCTTGCTGGAAACTCTCAGGGACACCTTAAGCAAATATCTGCCTGATCTTGTCCAACATTGCAGCAAGGACTTGACGATCTTAGAGGTCTTTTCCACCCTTAATGTGATTCTGTGAAAAGGATCAAGACCTTTCATGATTTTTGCTGGACACAAACCTCACAAAACAGTGAGTTTATGGATTGAAAAGGTGAAAGACCCTCTTTGGTTGGCTGAGAGATCAAGAGTCTTGACGAAAATTTGGTCATTATGCTCTTGGATGAGACCCAGGATACCTGAGAAAGCTCAAATGGAGTTTCCACATTTTCATTTGTCCCAGTTTTAGGCCAGAAAGCTGAAATGTCTTATTCTGGATCTAGGCTGGGCCCAGAAATGTGCTGTGCAAAAGCCTGTCCTTAAATCTGTTGGAAATCTGCTGCCAATATCAAATGTCACCAGTGAGGAATCCCACCATGAACCTGTGATCCTGGATCTCTGTGAGCTTTCCAGTTCATCCTGGGTCATGCTGAGAATGTTGCCTTTGAAAATTCTCCTCTTCTACTCATGTTATGTGCTTCAATCAAGAATTGTGGGCACTAAATAATTTTAATTTTTAATAATTAATAGTCATTTTCCCACACCCAAAACTGGCCGAAGGTCCTGCTCTTCCAGGCATGCTGGAAAACCATTCCAAAGGATGTAGGAGTAGGGGGTTGATACATCAATGATAATTGATTAATTAGATGCCTCTTTCCCAACCAGATTCGTATCATGGTTTCTGGGAAACCATCTTGTGTGGGGGAAAATTTGTCACTCTGGTCATCATACCCACATGCCAGGAGCGATGGAGCAACACTTGTGTCTCACTCCCAGAAGGAGGACAACACTTGGGAGCAGGATGCCTTCAACATGAAAAGTTCTTTCACCTCTGCCGCTGATTTAATCTACAAAAACTCCCAGTGTTGCATTTTCTAGGAAGACACATGGCAAACCACTATAAGGAAGGAAAAAGCAGGACAGAAAAGTCTCTAAAATACTCAAAAACTGAAATTATTAAGGGGAATAAAAATTTTGTTATGCTTTCTATCACTTCCAGCTTGCCTCCTTTTGGAAGATCCCAAGGACCACGGTGTGGATTTAACCTGGCATCCAGCATCACCAGAGTTCCAGCATGGGAAGAAGAATCAATTCATCAGATTCTCATTTCAGCATCAAATCACTGATTGAGGTGCAAAAGGACATTGGTGACACCATCACAACACTGCAAAGTTGGTGACAGCCCTCTAGGGTATTGCCACGTGGAAAAAGTTGTCACCATCTTCCCCCTAATCCTTGTCTTAAGTAGGAGCAGCACGAGAGGCTCACCTTGTTCCACACAGAGCACAGCAGCCAGCAAGGTGACCAGAGGAGTCCTCATCTCCAGCAGATCCTCCCAGCAGCACTGGGAAGCTGTTTGGAGGGCAGGTTTTATACCCCAGCCCAACAGCAGCAGCAGTTTTACAGGTTCCAGGTGGACATGAAATCAACCCGAGGGTGTGGAGTGTTCATGTGGGAGTTTTCCACGCCAGAGCCCTTGGAACAGGCTGGCACCTTGGGGAAAAGCCCTTTCAGCCACACATTTCTTGCTCTTCTGGTCGTGTGAGTGATGGGAAGATGGGATCTGCTCTCTCCTCCTCTGAATTTCTTCCTTTCCTCCCTTCCAGAGTTGATACTCTGATGAAAGCAGAGCCTGGAGGCACAGGGAGATTGTCCAAGGAATGAATTTTTTTAGTCCCTTTGCATAGACAGCACGTGACGTTCCAGGATTTGTACCATTCATTGATTTTAATTATTCAACAGCACCGGACTCAGCCTCTGAGCTGGCCTAAGCTGGTTTACCTCAAAATCAGTGTGTTTTACACCAAATTAAATTAGCTAATGGTTGGTTAAACAGAAGATTTTCCTCAAATTTTCATGTCAGTCTTCATTTCTTTATCAATTTTCCCTCTGGTTAATCCCTCTGCCTGCTCTTTTTCCTGCTTGTCATCCTCAAATACCTTGTACAATTTTGACTTAATTAAGTTTTGCTGCTATCCAGGGATTCTTTAGAGGAGCTGCTCTTCTCCACGCCCAACAGTTTCTCGAAATTAGGCCTCCATTTCCAAGCCCACAAATTGGCACCCTGGAATTGCAGCTCTGTTCGGGAAAGAGCCATCCCTCAAAGTGTAATTTTTTCAATCTCTCCTCTTAAATCAATCCTTTTGCCTTTATTCCTCTGTGTTGTTCCTCTCCTCTGAATTCCTTAACATCTGTTCCTGACAGTCTAGGATGGAGACCCTCATTCAAGATGCATCTTGTGAGAGCTCGAGCTGCCAAGTCCACAGAGCTTCTTCTAAAACAAGATTAGTCCTGGACAGCAGAAAGAAAATATTGTCAAACCCCGCTTTTTCTGGCAATTATGGAATAACTTAACTGGCAATTCCCTGCATGTAGCCATCAGCAGGGTATTTTTGTCTGTTTCTAACATGAATCATTCCAACACTGGATGATTTCCTGATCCGTGTGATTTTCTGACACTTTTTTTTCAGGCCCTCCTGATCTGCTCCTGGAATGACGTCATCAGGTGGTGAATTCCAGAGTTGTTCAAGTCCTGTGTCCAAACAGACATTCCCTGGGTTTTGGAGGTCGGTGAGGTCAGTGGGGATGTGGTGATGACCAAATTGAGCCTTGTGCTTCACCCAGGACAACTTGGTCCTTTGCCCCAGTGTTTTATAAACAGGTTCTTCTCCCTCATTAGTGGGTGTGGCTCCTTGCTGGCATTTTGCAGTGAGGTTGAAAGAACCAATTTTTTTCCCCTTATTTTTTTGTCTTATTTATCCCACAGACTCGTTGTGTTTATTCCTTTCCCCTCTCATATCCCAGCTCCTTTTGATTTCCAGAGAATCATAGACTGGGTTGGTAGGAAGGGACCTTAAAAACCACCTTGGACCTTAAAAATCACCTCATGTCATGGGCAGGGACACCTTCCACTATCCTAGCCTGCTCCAAGCCCTATCCAACCTGGCTTTGTTGGCTTTTCCAACATCCTTTTTATTCCCACATGAATCTTCTGGGAACAGGATCAGCACAAGTTGAGTTTGACTTTGACCTAGACTTTGACTTAGAATTAGACTTTGACTTAGACTTTTTGACTTTGACTTTGACTACTTTGACTACTTTGACTTTGACTTTGACTTTGACTTTGACTTTGACTTTGACTTTGACTTTGACTTTGAAGGAGCAGTGAGGTGAAACATCCCCAGCACATCCAACAAATATGTACTGAGGAGAGGAATTTGGGTGGGAAATGGGATTTTCTGAGTTTTCTGGGAGCTGTCTCCAGGACATCAGTGTCTTACTTTGTACTGTGGTTCTAAGGTACCTTGGAATGCTGGAGCATTGTCTCTTCCCGGTGCATGGAGAGCATGGAAAAGAGATTTATTTCCCAACAGGGCAGATTACAAAACTCAGAAGCACTCAGAGGCATCACTCAAGGATCCAGCTTGGAGAGGGTGTCTCCTGCAGCCCAGGATCACAGCCTAGAGGAAGGCCTGGAGCAGGGACACCAAATGAGGAGCAAGATTGAGAATTGCAAAGAATGGGGAAGAAAAATCCCCAAGGAAGCTGAGTCACCTCTCTGGAGTAATTTTATTATCCATGCAGGAAAATTAAAGTGGATCAAATTGGAGCCATGATTTGGCAGTGGACTCAAATTGGAGCCATGGGTTGGCTCTGTGACAAGAAAGCAGCAGTCAGCTTTGGAAAAAGAGTTCCTTTTGTTCCTTTCCATGGCTTCCAGAAGTTTTTTTGACCCAGTGAGGGTGTTGCTTCGACATCTTGTATCCATTCCCTCTCTTGCTTTGGCATTGAGGCACTGAGTTGGATTAGGGCAAATAAACAGGGAAAAGGGGGAGGAATTTCATGTTGTGAGGGAAAAGACGGGAATTATTCAAGGAGATCAGCAGGCAGCACAGATTCTTCAAAACCAAGGGTGGGAAAGCCCCAAGAGAGGGAAAAGAAGGGCCAAAGTTGAAGCACCTTCTGCAGATGCCTCATTTAGGCAGGGAAAGGCCTCCTTGTCTGATCCAGGTCCTGGCGCAGTGACTCAGAGCTCTGAAAAATGAGTTTTATATAATCCACAGGGAGAGACTGGCAGTTACCTCCCAGGATCAATCCCAGCTACTGGAATGAGACTCCCATCTCCTTCCCAAAAGCCCTCCAGGCATCACAGATGTCTCTGCTCATGGGGCAGCTCAGTGCTCCCATGTGAGGAGTGTGCAGCCATGGGAGGCACCAGAAACCCGGGGTGATGGAAAGATTTGGAATTAGGGAGCAGCACCTGCGTGGGAGGTGTCAATCAGGATTTCTCAGGAAGGCTGGCAGAGTCTCCTCTTACACAACAATGCAAGGGGAGGGTTCACCACAGGAGCTCTGATGTTTTTAGGACCTCCTGTGCCTCAGGGAAGTTGCTGCTCCCGCCTCCAGATAAGGGCTTTGGGACATGGGTCAGCTTTGGAGCACATGGATGCGTTTTGTTTGGCACTAGGGAAAAACCTGTGGGGTCAGGGGGAAATTAGGCAAGGAGGAGCCAGCCAGGATGGAGCTGCTCCCTTAGGGATGGCACTTCTACATTCCCAGAGCTGTTTATAACTTCTCCATGCAGCAGCCGTAAAACCCTCCAGGGGTGTCCCACATGCTTCCATCCCCTTTGGCATGCCAGGATCCTTCCCATCCCAAAACAGAGGCACCTGCCAAGTTCAGGCAGCTCAAGACATGACCTTAATTTTAAACCTGGCTGCCAAGGGCAGGTCTGGACTCCCAAGCTTAGCAGAACAAGACCTGAGGCCGTACCAGCCCCATCTTGGCCTTTCCCTGTGCCAGCCATTGTCCCTAAGGAATCCTGAACTTGTGGATAGCACAGGGTGAGAATTATTCCAAATTGTTCAGTTGTCACTGTGTTAGGAGCAGGGTGTGGGGCAGAATATGGCCAGCCAAGGTCACAGAATTGGCTTGTTTGGGGTTTTTGGATCTGTGTCACTTGAATATCCCTGAATTTGACAGGAAGGGACGCAGGGTGAGGAGAATAAATCGGGCAGATGGATGGAGCCAGCTCAGCTGGGATAGGCAATAAAATCCGTGGGGAGAATGGGGAGACTCATGGCCAAAATCAAAGTATCCTTGGCCAATCTTGCATTTACACCGAGGAGGAAGGAATGTGTTGAGGCAAGGAAATAGAGTTTGGATGGAAAAACACAGAGTAAGATTGAAGGAAGAAGCCAACGAGGAAATTTGGGAGAGAAAACAGCCAGGGAATGCAGAGCTGGGGTTGGACGTGGATGGGAGGAAGGTGAACAGGAAGGGGTAAGAGCAGGGTGGGATGAGCTGGACCCACGAGCCCACGTTTCCTCTGCAAAGCTGTTTAAAGAACAAAAGTGTGGCTGTTTCTGAGTGCTGTTGTTCCTCTAATCCCAGAAAATGCCTGTCAAAATGAGCAGTACATGGAGCTGTGCAAGGTTTTCTGTCTTCTAGGGAGAGAAAACCAACTGGGTGAGCTGCACTTAACTGGTTTCCCTGGGAGATCTCCCTTGGGATCATCCTTGTGGAGAGCTCCTTCCTCCTAGGAGAAGACAGTTCAGCCTCCCTGGAAGGGTCGGAGGGAGCAAACATCTCATTCCTAAGATTATCCACAAGGAAGGTCAGAGCAGGGTAATGATTCCCTTCAATTTTAACTTGATGAGCAAACATAAAAGGTTTATTTGCAGTGTTAATATTTTTTCACAGATGAGTCTGGAAAATTCCATATTTCTTTCCAGAAACCATCTGTCTTTTCCTATGACTTTCCTTTAAGCATGGTGCAAGATATATTTCTCCCCTTCCTAAATAAACCTAATGCTTCTAAAGGAATTTCCACTGGGATATCGTAAACCAGTTTAAAGAAAATGCTCCAGATACCTGCCCTGCCTTTTCCCCTCTGTTTCCTGGAGAGCTCAAAAGCTGTTTCCTTCCAGGCAGCTGACCCAGGAGAGGAATTGAAAGGAAGTTAAATAGAATTCATTTTGTTCCAAAATGGAGTCACAAAAATGCCATTTCTGGCAGTGCAGAAAAAATAAAATCTGGGGAGAGGCTTCCTGAAGTGAATGCAGAGTAATTTTAATATATTTCAGCATTATTCCCATTCAACTTGCAGGCAAATGCCTCCGCTTTTATCCCATAACATGGATACATCCAGCAGCTACGCCCAGTGTACCACACCACGCAGCCACACAATAGAATAAAATAACACTTTATTGTGCCCAGTTTCTGTTTAACAACTTGAATATTAAAGGCTTTCTCACAGCAAAATGATACATGGTAGAAAATGGGAAAAAAAAAATTGGCAAAAGGGAATGGCAGGGATAAAATGAAAGGCAAAAAATGCACGGAGTTATAAATGCCAGGAGTAGGAGAGATGGTGGCCACGTGGGGCCATTCTGCACGTGCAGGGCTCCATTTTACCCCTTTCTCTCCCAAACATCATTTTGTGTTGTCATCAGAGCGTGGAAAGAGCAAAAATTACCTCCTGAAGGGAGGTGACCTTCCAGGTAGGAGGCACAGGGCAGCATTCCCACCTGATGGAGCACAGCTTGAACCGTGCCATGCAAAGCCAAGCAGCTCATTTTCCCCCCAGAAAACCCCTCAAAAACCCATCCTGAGGATGCAGGCGAGACTGGCCAGGACCCCCAGGGTGAGGATGGTGGAACTGGTTTTCACGCTGCTGGCCCCACTGATGTTGCACAAGGAGGTCTCACAGCAGCTGGTGGCGACTCCAGCTATGCCAAAGTTCAGGTCGATTGTTGGGCAAAATGCAGAACATTTCTTGGTGATTCGCTGGCTCCGGTCACTGCCTGGAGTGGAAGGGAGAGAAAACAACAGGAAAAGTTCAGGTTTTCATCTCAATTTTTTTTTTTTTTTTTTTTTGGCAGGTTTCAGTGGTTTTGGTCATAGCCTGGCCGTGCAATCCCGTGGGGAATTTTTTATTCTGCCCTCGATGCCATTGGGTTTTCCCTCAGGTTTCATCACATTCCGTCATTATTTGTGTATGTGTGACCTATGGACACTCTCTCCAGGCCTTACAAATACTTGGCTGGTTTCAGGGCTGGCTGAGGGCAGGAATTTGGGACTTATTTGTACAATGTGATTGCAAGACTTTGGCACGGTGCCTTGGGATTGCTCCTTCCACAGCTCCCGGCACTTTCCATTTCTGCCACCTCATGGCCATAAACTTGAACTTGGAGTTGAGACAAGGAGTTTGTGCAGGGATAATAAAAAATAATTATTTTTATTCCAGCATCTCCCGGTGTTTAATCAGCAGTATTTAATTTTGAGTTGAATCAGAAGTATTTTTACGATATGTTGCAACAGACCCAGGCCAAGTTCCCACCTTCCCAAGATTTGTTCTCTGCACGCTAAAATCGTCATTTGTTCCTCCATTGTTCTGCCTGGTGGGAGGAGGATGAGCTGTCAGCCCCAGCTGAGCCCCACCTTGTCCTCAGGGCCTTGGGAAAGCTCCACACTCACCGGTTCCTGCGGTGGAATAGGTTGTCAGACAATACTTCTCATTGTCCGAGCATTTGGTGGTGCTGAGACAATGGATGTTGGAAGTTGCATCTTTGCACGAGAAGCAGGTCAGGGAGAAAGCTGCAAAAGAAGCACAGAAACATCCATCAGGCACCTCTGGGAATATCCTCAGGAGCACCAAACTGGGGGTGGATGGATGGAGGATCTGTCAAGCCCAGTGGCCACAGCAAATAATTCCTGCATAAATTAAACTTGGCCCCAGGGACTCTCCAGGAGACAGATTAAGCTCAAATTGCTGCCACATCTGTGGTTTGCTCATTTAGGAACCTTCAGGGATCTTCCCTCTGGATGTCTCGTTGACTTTTCCTTGAATCCATTAAAACATCTGGCATCTCCACTGTGTTTTTGGGAAGAGCAGCCCACTCTCCCACCACTTGTAGTGTGAAGCTCTTGGCTTTTCTTTCCAACCTGGCCCCTCCAGTCCTCAGCTTCTGGCCTCTGGTTCTTGTATGGAGGCACTGGACCAGGGAATCTGTGGCTGGCCCATCCCTGGAAGTGTCTAAGGTTAGGCTGGATGAGGCTTGGAGCAACCTGGGATAGGGGAAGATGTCTCTGCCCATGGCAGGGAGGTGGAACTGGATGATCTTTGAGGTCCCTTCCAACCCAAACCATTCCAGGATTCTATGATTTATTCTATGTGGGCATCAGAATGGTTCTTTCACTCAGGTCAGCCAGCAAAACCCCAGAAAAATTTGAGTCAGGATTTCTGTCACTGTCTAAACTCTGTCTTAAATGGGGTGTGGATATGTGCGATGTTAAAAAACAAACAAACAAACAAACAAAAACAAACAAAACCACTCAAATTAAAAAAAACATATTAAAAAACAAACAAACAAACAAACAAAAACAAAACCCCTCAAAATAAAAAAAAAAAAAAAAAAGGACAAAAAACACATTCAAAGGCAGCAACTGTCCGGGACTTGCTCTGAATACCAAAAACTAAAATGAGATGGTTTTTAAGATCCCTTCCAACCGAAACCTTTCTATGATTTGGGTTGATTTTCGAAAATCGAAAGTTGCATCTTTCGAAAGACGAAAATCTTGGATTTGTAGAAGTCTGAGCTCAGCAAATCCCTGCCTTGGCTGGAGCAGATTCCTTTTCCCAGCCATCCATGGGGAATAACTCCCTCCCTCCACAAAACGTGCACATCTGGAACACTCTGCATCTGCAAAGTGCTTTGCTGAAATCAGTGAATGAGAACAGCTGGCACTCCACGAGGCTGAAGCATCATTGAGAGCAAAGAGATCCTTGGGGAAGGATTCTTTGAATGATAAGGGGAATTTCCTCCTCATCTGTTTATCTGGCTGCAGTGTCACCCTCCAGGGATTAAACTCATCCTCGTTTCAGGAATACCCCCGGCTACTGGCAGTGAATGCTCAGCTAATTCTTGCAGCAGCTTTGTCCTTTAGCTTTGCCTTCCTTGCTCTTCCTCTTCCTCACTCCTCACCCTTGCCCAGGTTTCTTTGTGCCTTTGTCAGCGATGTCCCAACCTCGCCACTGCCCTCGTTTGACTTTGGACAAGTCCTTCTGTCCCAAAGAGGCTCCTTGAGTGTCCTGCTAGCCCAGATGTGGCTCCTTGAGTGTCCTGCTAGCCCAGATCTGGCTCCAGCTCAGCCCATGACCGCGGGATCACTGTTTTGCTTTTATTCTTCCTCTGCCTGAGTGGAAACTCTGCCTTCTTTTCCCACTCCAGCCAACATCCCCTTCTTTCCCATGGCCTTTCCTCTTGTGGTCCACAGCCCTCACGTTCCCTACTCTTCCTCTGCTGTCCCTCACTGACTGGCACTGAGCAGAGGCCACCAGACAACTCAGATCCCACTTCCCACCATTCCCATGGTCATTCCAAAAGCCTCAGACTTTGCACCTGGCTCTCTTTGACTCCATATCCAGACTTTTTGAATTTGCTTCCTATCATGGTCATTCCCATCTCCAGAAGCTCCATTTGTCCTGCGTGGCTCTTGCTTTGTCCTGACCTTTCAGGCACAAATTTATTTTTTCCAAGTCTGGGACCCTCCTTTAAATAGTCCCTGTCCAAAGTGTTTGGTTTCATTCTCCTTTCTCATGCAAAATTCTATTATATGGAACGTAATATGGGATATTTCACCTCCACCCCACTGGGAACCACCCTTTCCTCACAGAAACACTCAGTCCCCAAACTGGATTTTCCAGACACAGAGCTGACTTTAATCCTTAATAAATGCAGCATCTTTAATCCAAGGCCATTCCCAGGAAAACTTCCTGAATCAGTGCAGGAAACAATGGAGCTGGTTACGTGCCCAAATCTTGTTTCATCCCAACCTCCCACAGCTCCTAATTTCAGACTCCAGTTGCCCTGGGAGCCTCCTTGGCAGGAGGAGGGGTGCAGGAAACAATGGAGCTTGTTTCATCCCAACCTCCCACAGCTCCTAATTTCAGACTCCAGTTGCCCTGGGAGCCTCCTTGGCAGGAGGAGGGGGAAGAACCACACAAGGATGAATTTTTCAACCTCTCTCTGTGCTCCAGAGATTTCTGACTCACCAATTAATCCAGAACTCTGGGATTGGCTCCTAAACTGGCACACCCTGAAGTCAGGGAGAACAATTTTGGTCAAGCAACAGAAAAACACTTTAATTTTCTTTCTTGAGGTATCTGTTGCAACAAGGGCTGAGAGGGGAAGGGAATTTTATTTCTTCCACATGCAAACCTTGAGTTAATCCAGGCTGCCTTTGGATATCTCCACACTCACCAGGACCTCTGCTCTACCTGAAGATAAACATTCCTCAAGGAATTTGCTGTCTCATTCCTTGATCTTTTAAAAAAATGGGAGCAAAGCTGCAGGAAAAGGTCCTTTTATTTGCCTTAACATCCTGAGCTTGAGCACAATTCCAAGTATCAAGCCTGTGAAATCCATCAATAGGAACATTTCCCTCCTCAAATTAAGTGGGAGCCAAAAAGATCTGTTAGTCCAGGACCAGAATGGCCAGGAATTTGCAGATCAAATCCTACAGGGAAAAATTCAGTTTACAAAGAGGTAAAAGCCCCCTGAGCTGAGGAAATCAACCATTCCCCTAAAACAGAGGGATATTCCAGGCTGCACCTTCTGTTCCCTGCCTGACCCAGAGCACGAGGTGTGGTCCTTGGCAGAGTCCAGCCAGGAAAATTGAGGTGCAGCTTCCCAGTGCTCTCCCAAAAAATCCCCCAGACAATTATCAGAATGAGAAGGGACTCTGTGTCTCCATCCCAAACCTGGGATCAGCTGGGAATCATGGAATTATTAAAGCTGGGAAAGACCTCCAAGACCATCGAGTCCAGATTCAGCACTAAACCCTGGCTCTGAGGACCATGGATTTTTCTGAACACTCCCATGGATGTGATCCCACTCCTTCCCTGGGCAGCCTGGATGCTCGACCGCCATTTCCATTATGGAATTTTTTCCTAATAGATCAGACTCCACGATCTTAGAGGTCTTTTCCAGCCTTAGGGATTCTGTGATCAGCAAAGTTGCCACCTGGAAGCCACAAGGAATTGCACCTTCTTGTGGCTCAACCACCTCTGTCCATTTAGGAAATGATGGATTGAGGTGCAACCAATTAAAAAAACACCCAGAAAAACCACAAAACCAAACCAGGCTTTAATGTCAAATCCAGAGATGTACTGCACATATTGCCCTGGATATCCCTCATGGATATCCCTATCCCCATGGAGCTCTCAGCTGCCACTGAGCCATCCCAGGGGCTGGGCTGGGTCTGCAGGAATCATCTGAGGTGGCAATCTCACCCCCCACTCCTCATCACCCCTCCAACTTCAGGTGGGGTTAAACCCCCTGTCCCCCTTCTCCTGGAATAACTCCTCCCTGACCCTTCAGCTTCACCATCCACACTGCAAAATCCTGGAATGCCAAAGCCATGCCCCAGTTTCGGGGACGGTTCCCCAATCCTTTCGGGACTCACCACTTTCCGTGCACAGGGCGACGCCGAGCACGACCAGGAGGAAAAGCTTCATCCTTTAGAGGTCTGGGAGCCTCCAAAATGAGCAGGACTCGTGCAGGGCAGGTTTTATACCTCTGCAGTGCTTGCTTTGATCCAGAGATAATACCCAGAGGCTGCTGTGTCAGATGATGGATAATTGGGAGCAGCGTGTCCGGGCTTGTATGGAGAAGGGCGTTTATTTGGAAATCAGGAGGGGGGTGTGTTTTTTGCCACAACTTCTTTTCCTGGTCGTTTCACAACGCAGCTGCTCCAGCTGACGTGAACTCTGCAACTGTTTCTAATTTTGGAGAAGTGGGGGAAAAGCAAAACATGAAAACAAAGCAATTTTCCCTGCCAAAAGAATAAGGTTTTCTTTTCCAGGTTTCAGAGTGGGCTGCATCTTCCAAGATCGTGTCCTTGCACTTATGGAAATGGAGGGAATTTAAATTTAAAATTGAATTTGGGATGGAAACTTCTCCCACATGTCTCCCAGGATTGTAAAGACAGTGAGATCAGAAGAGCAGAATCTTTCCACTGTTTTTCATAGGGGACCAGGCATCATTTTCTGTCTCCTTTTTAAGTTCAAAATCATCCAGATTTTGAAGAAATATTTCTGGGATAATTTTTGTGAGGAGAAAATGTTATCTTATTAAAAAATAGATTCCACAGAGCAAAGAAAAATGACCATTTAAGTTAAAAAATAGAAATAACACCCACTCCCATGGCACAGAACAAGCTGGGAATTTTTTCACAAATTCATTTAAAAAAAAATGTCAGGGAAAAAAACACAAACCAATTAAAGCATGAAGAAGGAGGGGCTGGATGATCAATGATCTCAACTCATTAAGTCTTCAGAAAAAAAAATTTGTGAAATGCCAAACAGGATTATTCCATTGGATTCCCAGATTGTGCTCTTTACCCCTCCTTTTTTGGTTTTATTTCCTTTAAACCACGTTTCATCCAATTTCCATTAATAAAATCAGAACCATTCCCACCTTCTAGGGCATTGTTGTTGTTTTTCCCTCCCACTGTTGCCTTTCTGCCATCGAGTCGCAGAACAGAGGCACAATCCCAGGAAAGGTCGAGCTGGATCCTCTCACGTGACCCTCGGAACTGCAGGAGCTGCCCCAAATCCTCTGCCAGCACCCTCGCTGCTCTCCATCTGCTTTATCCCCTTTTTCCTTCTCTCCAACTCGCCCAGATTCCCATCTCCCATGGAATATTTTGGGCTTCTGATGTGTCCCACCTCCAGCCCTCCTCTCACCGGGAAAACAGGCCGGGCTCCTGAGGTGATGTCAGTTTTTCCAAAACCTCCAAGCTGGACTTATAAACACTGTCCCTCTGCAGCCCTGCATGAGTAAGGGAATTTTGGCCTTCCCAATAGGCAGAGCACGAAACTAATTTGGAGCAGAGGTGGCAATTAGCCAGAAAAGCTCCAAGGAAGGGCGAGGTTTGGCTCCATCAGCCTCCTCATGGCACCCAGCAGGAGGAAAACAAAGCTCCCTCCATGCCAGTGCAAAATATTGCAAAATATTTTATTTTCCCCAAGCCAGAGTAGATTTAATGAGTTTTTAGTGGTAAATCCATGTTTATTGGGGCCTATCTGGGGGGTTCCAATCCCAAGGAGATGCTGCTCCATTCCAGAGCCAGCCCACGCTGGGATTTATCTCCAGCAGCATCCCCTGACAGGTTCAGAAATAGCAGCTCAGGCACGGCTTTTTTTTTTTCCCCTTCCCTCAAAATCTCATCCATGCCAAACCCTAAAATATCTCCTGTCTCCTGCAAGCTGCTGAGATTTGGAGGGACAGAATGGATTTCTTCAAGGCTTTATTGCAGGATTCCTGACAGATTTTCCACGAGATGCTCCTGAAATCTTCCAGCTGGTCCATATGGCCCTCTGATATTTTGTCCCTACCAGGGCCAGGTGACAGAAGGAAAGGAGACCATGAGGGCAGGAAAGACACAGATGACATGAGAAGAACTGAGGCAAAGGAGAAGTTAAAATCCCAGTTTACAAGTGCTTGGAATTCATGAAATTCAGGATGATTTTGTAAAGAGTAACAGGGGATTTAACTGGAGGTGAAAGTGGAAAGTGAGGTGGAAAAATTTATTTCCCTTGACACGGTGGAGTGGAGAAAGAAAGGAGGAAAATGTTTTGTTTATCTTGTTCTAAACCTGGTTGAAATCATCACATGAGAAGGGCAAACAATTGTTTATTTTGGGGGGAAAATGCAATTTTCATCAAACAAGTGCTGAAATGCAAAAGTATCTGTGAAATTCAGCTGTTGTTACTAAATGTGGAACTTCAAGTTGGTCGAAAGCTTTGAGAAGCATCTCAGAAACTATTGTGATTAACATAAAGTGATTTTATGTTAAAAGTGATTTTTAAAAGTGCAAAGCCCCAAGTTTCTGGGGAAATATTCCCCTCAGAAATTCTGCAACTTCAGTTACTCCACTTCAGTTATCCCATTGAAATAAATTCCAAAACACCCTTCCTGACCAGAAATTAAATCTTTATGGGATGACTAAACCTAATCCCATTTTTACAACCTTCTCCCAGCACTGCGGTTTCTCCCCGTTGCACGGAAACACATGGAATTTGCAGTGCTGGTGGGGTAGGATTCCCTTCAAATCCAGCACGGGATTGTTCTCAAATCCAGCACAGTCTTGCCCTCAAATCCAGGTCAACATTCCCCTCAAATCCAGTACAGGATTCCTCTCAAATCCAGCACAAGATTCTGCTCAAATCCAGCTCAAGATTCCCCTCAAATCCAGTGCAGGATTCCTCTCAAATCCAGCTTAAGATTCCCCTCAAATCCAGTGCAGGATTCCTCTCAAATCTGGAGTAAGATTCCCCTCAAATCCAGCACCAGATTCCCCTCAAATAAAACAGGACTGGAGGCTTTTTTTCCAGGTGCCACTATAAAGACCCTCCCAAAATTCAGTGCTGCACTTTTCCACACTCTCCCGCTCCAAGATTATTTTATTCGCCCATTTTAGCTGTAGTTCTGCTCCTCCAAGAGCTGAAGGGGATCTCCATCCCATCTCCACCATCCCCAAGGCTGGAAATGCAGCAGAAACCCTGGAAAGGGACGGAGCAGAGACCTCCCCAATCAGCTCAGACACCATCACCTCTTCCAGACTCTTCCTGCCCATTTCCCACAGGAAAATCAGGAGCAAACACTCAGCAGCTTCTTCAAGCAGGCACAGGGGTCTCCTTTCCATGGGAACAGATTCCAGCAGCGTTTTCCTTACCTTGGGCATCTCCAGCATCTTGGGATGGGACCTTTATCTGTTTCAAAAGCTGGAGCAACTCACCTTGCAGAGATCCCAGGAGAACTTCCCAGTGCAAATTCCTGCAGGACCAAATTCCTGGTCCTGTCTCAGCATCTACAAAACAATTCCTGCTGTTGTTTGCAATGGGAACAACACAAACATTTCTGACCTTTCCTTATCTCAGAGGGATCTGGGAGACCATCTGGCTCTGTGGAGTGTCTGGAGCTGCTGGATGGAAGAAAGTTAGGAAAGGCAGCCTGGAGAAGGCTCCCAAGTGGAATTCAATGTGAAGCAGAGCTGATTTCTCAGGCTGGTCCTGGTGCGGATACAACAAACACACTCTAGAATAACACAAATCTTTATTTTGTCTGACAATTATCACACACTTGCTATCAAAAGAGCTTTTCCAGGGAAAAATTAGTATAAAACAACAGTGGGGAAGAATAGGTGTCATGTTGGGATCTGAAGCAATGTCTTGGAATACAACAGGGTCGCTGCTGGAAACACTCGCCTGAGGTTCCTCTCTTGGGGAATTCCTTGTGGCTTCTCGGGTGGTCACAATCCTCTGCCAGCCCCGATCACAATCCCACCCTGAGCACACAGATCAAACTTCCCACGATTCCCAGCAGGACCACGGCGTAGTTGATCCGGATGCTGTTGGCGCCGCTGAAGTTGCAGAGGGAGGTGCTGCAGCACTTGGTGGAATAAGCGGCCATCCCAAAATTCACGTTGGTCTCGGGACAGTCCACAGAGCATTTCTTGGTGATGCGGTGTCCCACCTCCTTGCCTGGGTGGAGAAGGGGTAGGAAAGGAGAGCTGGGATTTAGGATTCTGTTGGAAGAGCTGACCAGAGGAGAGGGGTTTGCAGTTTCCTTGATTTTTCACACAGCAATAAAAGCTTTCAGGGGGTTTGACAAGACTGGGTGTGAATCCACAAGTCCTGGATCAAATGTTTGGGAAGTCCTTGATTGAAACCCACACTGGCCTAAATCTCTGATCTGATTGCCCAGGTGGTGGCAAATCAAAGGTTGGCCTCAAGACCTTAGAGGTCTTTCCCAACCTAAATGATTCTGTGGTTCCTTTAGGACAGCAATTCCATTACATTCCCAATGCATTTTTTCAATGCATTCCAATTCCACTGCATTTTTTAAAACCATGTTATTGGCACCCAACCCTTTTCTATTCTCCATCCCAAAACATCTCAGATCAAACAACAGAGGCTGCTCCTGAAATTTGGGTGTTCCAGCCAGCCCTTCCACAAGGGGCTGGCACAGGTTTTCCAGAGAAACTGTGGCTGTCCCATCCCTGGAAGTGTCAAAAGCCAGCTTGGAGCAACCTGGTCTAGTGGGAGATATCCCTGGAATTAGATGATCCTGAAGGTCCCTTCTACCTCAAAGGACTCACACTCATCACATTGAGACACTTCAACCTCAAAATCATCACTTCTTTCCAACAAAACCATCAATTTCCATCAATTCCCTTTTAAAAAGTTGCCCACCAATGTCTCTAGAAGAAAAAAAAAAATCCCATTTTCTGGGACTCACCGAATCCGGCAGTGCTGTACGTGGTCGTGCAGAATTTCTCATGGTCCTCACATTTGTAGGTTTTCATGCAGTTCCAGTTGGAATGTTCATTGTCACAGATGTAGCAAAACAGGGAGGAAGCTGGGAAAAAACACCCACAACACAGATTAGTTATTCCCAGCAATTCCCTCCTGGGGAAAAAAAAAAAGTGCCAAAAGCCTTGGAAAATACAAGGGGGAAAGTCTGGTGTGAACAACTTGTCCTAGCAAGTGAAATAAGTTTGGGTTTGATTAATGGAGCTGAGAAAACAAATGTA
The DNA here is from genome assembly GCF_014805655.1 of Passer montanus. Lineage (NCBI taxonomy): Eukaryota > Metazoa > Chordata > Aves > Passeriformes > Passeridae > Passer > Passer montanus. The sequence continues at coordinate 493,462 of NW_024356506.1, read as the reverse complement.
GAGGGCAAACCAAGTTTTCTGTCTGGACTACAGATTTTAAGGGGTTAAATTTACATTTTTCAGCCTGAGCAGCAATTTTAGGTGATTTTTTTCTTCTCCCAAGGATCCATGTTGGCCTTGTTGAAAACCAACCTCCAAAAGTAAAGTCCTGGCAAGGAGAGGAGGAACTGACTCAATTCTAAAGGTAAATTTTAAATACTTTCACCCCACATCTGCAAAACCCTGCCCAGACATGAATTAATTATTGTCTAGTGACACCCCTGGGAGCCAAATTACTGAGGCACCAGAGTAAAGGGAGTTCCCTGGGAGAGGCTGCCCTGGACAATGGATGGATTATTCCTATCAGCACCTGGAACAGGGTGTTCTCCATGATATTTTATGATATTTTGACGAGCCAGGTTTATCCCAGAGACAGAAAAAAAAGTGGGATATTATTTGGCACAGCTGAAGTAAATTGAATAAAACTTCCAGACTGGCTATTAGAACACAGATGTGCCTTCTCGTTCCCCAGAGGTGGATTCACAATTGGTGGAAATTGTTTCCCTCCTGCCCAAAGTTCCAAGAAATGCTCCTCATTTTGGGGCAGGGCTGACAGAGGCAGCTGAGCTGCTCCCAGGAAATCCTGCTCCATTGTCACCAGCGGTGAAGAGCTCTCGGTTGAAGGTGAACAAAAACTACAAACCAGTGAGGGGTCTCCATGAGTCTGAGATTTCCCTGGTTCTGTTTTTCCTGACTTTCTCAGCCCAGGAAGGCTTTTTTTTTTTTTTAATTTTATTTTTCACAGAACACCCCTTCCAATCAAACTTAGATTTTTTTTGGTTTTTTTGTGGTTTTTTTTTTTTTTTTGCAAGAAAACCTCTCCCAGTGGCCCTTCAAAGTTTGTTCTCAATTCAAGCTCTCATCTGAGGTTGATTCTGCCCATGGCACTTGGTTAAACAATTCCAGAAGCAGTTTTAAAAGAGAACTGAAAGCCCTTTTGGTCTCTAACTATCCAAGGAGGAGGAAAAAAGGCCTCCCCTCTGTGATCTGAGGAGCTCTGGGTGTCTCAGCACTGGCTTGCTCTGAAACCTTCCCAGATGCTTCAAGGAAAGTTGGACAGGGTTTGGAACAACCCGGGATAGTGGAAGGTGTCCCTGCCCATGGCAGGGGGTGGAACAGGATGATCTTTAAGGTCCTTTCCAATCCAAACCCTTTTATCACTTTCTGATTCTCTGCTCTTTTCCAGTGTCAGGTGTTGCAAGCTCGGGGTTCTCTGTAGCAGGAGTAAAATCAGCCTTGTTGCAAACTGCATTTAATTTCTCCTCTTCATCTCTCACTGTTTCTTCATCACTTGACAATTTTCAGCCTCCCACCTCTCCTCTGGAGGTTTCCCAGCTCGAGCTGGGGGCTCCTGAACCTCTGCGGGCAAAGCAAAACCCAGACCTGGCGAGGATTATTGCAATTTACAGACCCTGGAGCTCTCCCTGATCTGCTTTCCTGCCAGATTTCCCCAACCACTTCCTGCTGCAGATGGAGCCGAGTCCTCAGCACGTGCCTGACAGCAACTGAAAGCGCTGATGCTCCCTAAGTGATCCAAGGAAAATCCCTTCCAGCCAGGAAACAATAACAGCTCGAGCCATTAGAGCTGCTCTAAAGCTTTTCCTGCGTCTGCCCTCCACCCTCCATTAGCTGGAGTTTTGCAAATGCAGCCAGAAACAACCTGAACGGTGCAAATTGTGCTCCTCGGGCTGGCAAATCCGTGCCCAGAGCCAAGATTTCCCAACTGGATATTCCCCCGCAATTATCCAGGTATGCCTGTGCCTCCTTTTAAAGAGGACAAGAGCAGAGCGTTGTGCATCCCATTCCAAACGCAACTCCCAGGCACTTAACAGCCCTTGCAATTTAGGAGCAAAGAGCTCTGAGGCTTTCAAATACCTGCCAGCAGCCTCATTACCTAATTGGAGTTGCGGGGAATAAAGTGAAATGCTGGCAGGAGATGTGGTGCCAAGACCAGCCACGCTTTCGTCCGCAACAGCTCCTCGAGTTTCATTCAGGAACAAAAATCAAACCAAAGGCAAAAACTCTGAGCCCTGCCTGAGTCCTGTCAGCATTTTTCAGGTCGTGTCTTCAGCTGTGAGTGGTTGGAGCTGGATATCTGAGGGTGTGAGAAACCAGAATTCATCTCCTCCAGGTCACAGAGAACCCACCCAGGAGCGAGGACTCAACCACACCAAATATTTCTGGCCGTGGCTGACATCAAAAGTACCCTGCCAAGACCTCAGCAGCTGCAACAAAAGCTTCCAAACCCTTTTGTCCCTATTTATCTCCTTGTTTTTCCTCTCCTCTGGCTCTCCCATTCTCCTTACCTTGCTGGGCACACAGGACTGCAGCCAGCAGGGCCACCAGAAAAGCCTTCATGGTTGGTCCTCGCGCCCTCGGAGCTGGAGCAGTGTGGGAAGATGCACCCCGGGAAGGTTTTATACCAGCCTTGCCTCATCCCTGGCTTCCTTTGATTGCAGTAATTTGAGGTTTGGGCAGTGACAGCACCCAAGATGTGATCAGTGTTGGGTGTGTTTGTGCGTAGGGACCTATTATGAGGCTGCAGATAGCAATGTTTTTTCACCTGTCTTTCTCATCCAATCTTTTTTTCCGAGGCCTGCTCGTGTCTGCATTGCTAATTTGGGGAGTAATTGTGCTGATCCAAACACGGCAGTCCCTTTTTGGGCTGAGCCACAAAACCTGGAGTGAGTCAGGGCATGGCTGGGGTGACACCTTGCTTGCTGGCACCCTCCATCCTTTCTCTCTGCCATGGAATGGGAGCTTAATATCTCTGGGAAGTGGGAGAGGAGGCAAGGAAAGATTTTTTGATTGTCCAGAGCCTTTCAGAATTATTTCCCTTGTACATAATGCTTTAAGCAGGAAGCAGCAGCATTCCTTCTATCATGGAATTATAGAAAGATTTGGGCTGAAAGGGACCTTAAAGATCCTTTTGTTCCACCCCTGATCCCACTATTTCTGCCTGGAGATGTCACTCAGAGGCTCCAACAGTGCAGGCAGGGATGGGGGTTTGATGCTTTTGTTTTGTTCTTCTCTCCTCCAGAGCCATCCAGGGTTTCCAGGTGATAATGTTTGTTGCTCCCTGGAGACCAGCTCCGGACTCTGTCAGGTTTTTCCAGTCCCCCATGACCTTTCCAGTCTTTCTGGGCTCCCTCCTTCTGCTCCCACACCACCTCTTGACTCAGGGTGCAGAGGAGCCAAATGACTCAGGGTGCAGGAGAGGCACAAAGTGCATGGAGGCACCTGCAGGAGTGAAAAATCTACAAATGGGAGTGAAAATGACTGAGAAATAAAAGAAATCCTGGCCAAAAAGTTTTGGCAGGACCCTTTGGAGAGAGAAATTACCAAGGGGAGCTCAGGGTCAAGGCTTGTAAGGTCACAAATGGCGTGGAAACAGAAGAAATAACATCCAGGTGCTCTTTGTTTTCCCCAAATTAATCACAGAATCACGGGATGCCTTGGGTTGGGAGGGACCTGAAAGGATCAGCGAGGCCAACTCCTGCCCTGCTCCGGCAAAATCCGGGGAAGCTGGACCCAATCCCAACCCCTGTTAGGAGTTTTTTTGCTTTTAATCATTTTTTCTTTGCCCAGTTCCTCCTTTTTTGCAGCAGCAGCTTCAACCCTCAGTGACTCTGTCTCGGCGTCCAGAGGGTGGAGGGGATGAGCCCCCAGTTTTCCAAGTTTTCCTTTCTCTTCTCTGGTCTGACCTTGAGCAGGAATCTTGAACTATTTCATCTTTTAGTGAGGATGTGAAAGGCCCACGTGACAGATAATGCAGCAACAATATTTCAGAAATAATCTGGGGAAAAAAACATTCTTTCTGAGCAAGATTCTTTATAAATACAGGCATGAAAAACATCAGGCAGGAAACAGGATCTGCTGGAGCAGGGAGGGAAGAAAACAGGTATTAATCCACATGTTTGTTTAACGTATAACACCAGGGTTGTCTCACTCAGCTGGAAAAATGGAAAATGAGACTTCCTTCCCTTTCATCCCATCAAAAATCCCGAAATGAAAATGAATTATCACCCCCAAATCTAGCTCATCTCAGAGCCAATCGAGCAGAAAAATGCAACTTCTCAGCAGGAAGAGGGAACAAGCCTTGAACACAGCCCACAACAAGAAAGAAGAAAAGCTTTGGAATTAAAACAAATAAATGAGCAGTAAATAAATGAGGCTGTTAAAACAAAGTGCAGCTGAATAGAAAAAATGTCAAGTGAGAAATGGGCTGTGGGAAGTGGGAATGTGAGAAAGCTTTTAAATAGATTGGAGAGAGGAGAGGTTAATAATAATAATAATAATAAACAAGATTAATATTTCAGACAGAAGTGGAAAGAGAGAAGCAGGGAGCAGAGAAATATTGGTGCGAAGCAAAATAATTCAAGGCAAACACACAAAGCTTGGGGGGAAATAATTAAGGACAGGCAGAGTGAGGGAAAGGAATAAGATGGGATGGGAGTGAAGTCCCTCCTGTGTGGAAAATGTACATTTTCTTATGTGCAGACCCTAATCAGGTGCTAAAAACAGCCCTAGGAAGCTGCAGGATTCCCCAAACCCCAGTTTAACCAAGCACTGGGGGCTCCTGTGCGACCTGGATGGGGAAAGCATCCAGGGCATCACCTGACCCCTATCCCTGTGTCCCCGGGGGAGGCTGCCAAGGCTTTGGGAGGCATCCCAGGCTCTGGCCAGGTCCCAAATCCCTGCTATTCTTGGGCCCTCTTGGCATTGCAGTCACGCCCAGGGCCACTGCAAGGGCTCTGGGCTCCAACCAGCACCATCACACCGGAGGGAACGGTGCCTTTGGAAGCAAAATCCAGTTTTTTCCCAAGCAAGGGGTGAAGAGAGCTGGAAGAAAATCCAGGGCAAAGACAACTGAGGGAGTGGGAGTGTAAATGGTGCCAGGAGAACACGGCAGGGAGGTGTTAAAACCATTTCCCAGGGACATGAAAAAAGCAGGGTGAGGGGAGGGCAGCAGGGTGAGGCTTGCAGCAGAAACTGGGCCAGGTGGGTGTCACTTGCTGGGTGTCACCCAGTGGGTGTCACAAGGGCAATTAAACAGTTAACAGCGCCTGGAAGTTTGAGGAAAAAGAAACCTTCACCCACTTGGGGCTTGGCAACCACAGAGGGTGTTTGTGCCAGACTTTGGGAATGCCTTGTGCAAGGCCGGGCCTTTTTGTGTAACTGGAGCCAGACAAAGCATGGTTTCAGCCCGGGATGGAGGGATGGGATGGAGCCAGACCCAGGGATGTTTCAGTGTCAACACATCCCCCCTTTTTTCTCTCTGGAGGGTGGCTCCAATCTCAGCTCCCCTCAATGGTGCAGGGAGGAATCTCTGTTTCAGCTCAGGCTTGTGAAGTGCAGCTGAGAGGGAAGGAGAAGGCCATGGATAAGTGGGAGGGTGGAGGACATGGATGGTGCTCCCCGTGTCCCTGAGTCATGCAGATGGTGCAAGAGGTCCAGCCTGACTCCAGACAACACCAGGCTGGTCTGGTTGTGTCCTCTCCTCCTTCCTTGGGGGGTCAGGGAAGGCTGGGTTGCTTCATCTGGACCCGCAGTGGCAACAGGGTTGGTGAAGAAGCAAAAGTGGGAGATTGTGGGGTCCAGAAATACACGGGAAAAAAAGGAAAAGCCGAGTTTGACATTTTGCCTTTTCCACTCAGGCCTCTTGCAGGCAGCCTGCTCTATTCCTCCCCTTCCCAAAGCACATCTGGCACAGCTGTTCTGGCAGGCTCCAAACAGCAGGACGCAGCTCCTCAGGTCATTCCCATGGCAGATTGTGGGAAATAGATTTGTAGAGAATTTTTAGGGTTTAATAGAAGGCTTACACAGTATGTATTCATATGTAAACTTTAAAATAAGAAACGTTTTGTAAATAAGAATGGTTTTGTAAATAAGACTAGATATTTTAGAGAAATATAACTATGAAAGACATATTGTAGTAAGATTTATGAGAAGTAGTTTTAGATGATTGACAGCAGATGACAGAAGCTACCAAATTTACAGCTGGGATGGACAGGAGTAGCCCAGATCCACCATGTGTGGGTGAAATACCAGGTGATCAAGGTTGGCTTCAAGGCCAGGTTGGAGGGAGCTTGGAGCACCACGAGGCAGTGGGAGACATCCCTACCCACAGCCGGAGTTGGAATGAGATGGTCTTTAAGATTCCTTCCAAACCAAACCATGATTCTGTGACATCCAACTCAGCAGCTGTGATCTGCACCAGGAGCCTCCTTGTTGATCTCAACACTTGAGGAACTTGAGTCCTTTGGTGCTGGAACCCTGGTTCCCGCTGAGAATTTTAGACTTTCTGTGCTGACAGGCACTGACCCATGAGAGAAAGCTGCATTTGACCTGAGGCCATGGACAAGGCTTCCAAAATTGAATGATAGAACTGGGATTATGGGTGTGGAGTTTGAAAAGGAGTCTGTAATATCACAGGGTGGAAAACTTAGAGTTTAAGATTTTAGAATATAATAATATATATGAAGCAAGAAGAAGGACCAGCCTCCACTCTAAAACCTCCATCTTGCTTTATATATATTACTATATTCTAAAAACTTAAACCTGTGATATTACACACTTGTACTCAAACTCCACACCCATAATCCCAGTTCTATCATTCAATTTTGGAAGCCTTCTCCACGCCCTCAGGTCAAATGCAGCGTTCTCCCATGGGTCAGTGCCTGTCAGCACAGAAAGTCTGAAATTCTCAGCAGGAATCAGAGTTCCAACACTTTGGGCCTGCAGCCAACAGGGAATTGAAGCCATTCCATCACATTCCCTCAGCCTCCAAGATCCTAAGGGATATTTCAGCCCCATCAGCTTGGAGCGACATCAAACAGCACCATCACGCTCAGAGTCACCCTCCATGACTCACACCCCCAGCAAAATCCTGATGGAAAGGCCAGATCCAGATTCTGTCATCAAGCAGAGCACCGGCCCAGCACCACCCAAGCCATCGGGCCACCAGCATCGGGCACACCCCAGCCTGGATGGTCCCCTGGCATGGGGCTGCTGCTTGGAAGCCACTTGGATGTAACCACCCTGTTTGTGGAGTTATGGATGTGAATCATCCTCCTTGGAGCAAGGTTTGTTGTTCGATGGTGGCATCTCCACAGCCAGGAATGGGAATTTTGGAGACCTGAGGAGTCTGAGAGGAAAAAAGCAGTGAAGAGGTTGGTTGGAAAAAGGAGCAAAAGAAGAAAAGAGGGGAAAGGAAACACAGCATCCTCTTGGAATTCCCTAAAAATAATTCATTCCAGTCCCCCTCAAGGAGGGGACCACTGAGTGCAACTGTATTTGGGAAGAAATAACCCCTCTCCCTGACAAATCCCACATCTGCCATTGTTTTTTTCACTGAAAGTGGGAATTTCCCCTTGACCAAGTCCAACCCTCCTGATCCTGTTTCATAACACGAGGAGTCAACACTCAGGAGCTAAAATGGGACCGTCCCCTGCACCACATGATCCCACAAGCCCTGACAAGCTCTGATCCCTCTTTGTAAATCTTGGCCTGTGATACGAATCTCAACCATGCCAGGACAAATACTTACAAAAAGACAACTGAAATCTTTGCCACAGAATGTTTTGGCCAGGGTTTGAGGAAGACAAGTTGGTGGCACCTGCTGTGTTTTTCTTCACAACACCTCTGTGAGCACTGTGGGGGTTCTGTGTTTATTTTGTGGGTGTTTTTAAATTGAACTTTAAGATCCAGATCCTGCTGAGCTGTTGTGACATGGCTCTGGTGGCATTTTGAGGGCATGCCCAGGTGTCTGCAGGGCCTCCAAGACAGCTTCAGTCTGCTGCATTTTGGGTCTTCTGCCACAAGATCCAACATTTTCCATGACTGCCCATTTTAATGTGTTTTGGGTTCTTGACTCATCTCTTCCATGATGGATGTTCCAGGCGTGGAAGTGATCCTCTGCACTGGCGACAAGAGCTGGAATTTCCAAAGTTGGGTGAAAGCTGGGAATCAAAGAAGATAAATAATTTCATTTTTATCTGTGGAAAATGTAGCATGAGCTCCACAGAAAAACTGTCTATTCTTCATGGGATCACAGAATTTTTTGGATTGGAAGGGAACTTAAAGATCATTGAATTCCAGCTCACTGCCATGGGCAGAGACATCTTCCACTATCCCAGGTTGCTCCAAGCCCCTTCCAGTCTGACCTTGGACACTTCCAGGGATGGGGCATCCACAACTTCTCTGGGAAACCTGGGCCAGGGCCTCACCACCCTCCCAGGGAGAATTCCTTCCCAATATTCCATCTAAATCCACCCTTTTCCAGTTTTAATCCATTCCCCCTCACCCTATCACAATTCTTAATTTATTTCAACTTCTTTGAGTCGTTTTTTTTCACGAGAAGATCACTGCTGAGAGCAGAAAAACTCAACGAGAGTGGAAAAACTCAGCCCACGTGTGGGAAGATCCGGATGCTCCGGTTTCTCTCCTGCCCCACTCCCACTGCCACAGCATCAAAAGCCCGGTTGGGCGGTAAGAACCAGAGCTTGGGCTGGTCCTTGTTACGTCCAGAAACTTGTCACACCTCGTGTAATGGCCCTGCTGAAACCTCCCCAGCCACAGCCAGGGACATCAGGGCTGTCCCCAGGGAGAGCCCACGCTGGCGGAGGAGCTCCAGAGCCAGGAAAAATCCTGGCTGAAACCATCCCAACCCCACGGGTGTGGCCACCAGGGCACAGAAACAAACAGTCCTATCTGAGAACGCAATCGTGTTCTTCACTGGGAGAGATGATGGGCATTTTCCCAGGAGGGCTGGCCAAAAATTCAAGGCTGTGTTGTTGTTTGGGTTTGGGGTTTTTTAAATTATTATTATTTTGGGAAGGTAGGGAATGGTTTTGTCGGGGTGGGACAGAAGGAGGGGAAGGAATTAGTCCAGCTCAGGTGCATCCCTGCACATTTGAGATGGATTTGGCTTCTTCCCATCAGCCCTGGGGTTTGGTGAGGGCAGCTCAAGTGCCAAAATCAAATCCATCTACTGGCAGAGTATCCCCTCCGAGCCCGGAGGACAAATAAGAGCTTGGAAAACTCATGGATGGCAGCTTGGGAGGGGCATGGGAATCAAAATCCACCCACATGATCCAGGGAACAACAGAAGGGATCAAAATCCACCCTGGCTTTGCCAGCACCACCTGCATGCCAAGGAAAGGGCACGGTAGGAACAACTCGCCCTGTGCTGATTGTGTCCCAGGTTTGACTCATTCCCAAATTATTAAACTGGCAGGAAAAGCACAACCAGGTCTTGAGGGGACTTTAAAATGTTTCAGCAAAGAATTTCCAGAGCCTTAAAGCTGAGTTTTATTCCCAAAGTCACAGGCATGGGAGAGTGGTGGTTTTGGTTCCTCAGCCTCTCTCCAGCTTTGCTTTGCAGCCTAATTATGGCTCAGGGAGCAGGGGAGGAGCAAGGAAAGAGGATCTCCAGTGGAGATAAAGGTCCATGAAAATGTCCAGAAACTTATCCTTTCATTTCTGGAACAACATTCTGGAATGCAATATCTTGGCATCAGGCCCTGGTTTTGCTCCCTGACTCCCCATGTGGAAGAAAATCCACTTTCCTTCAAGCTGAAAGGGAGATGGGGTGAAGGAAGTGCCAACAGAAACAAATTTGGGATTGGCTGAGCACCTGCAGGCCGAAAGCTCTGCCCTTGTTCCCTGGGAATGGCTTTCACAGCGACATCCTGGGAATCTCCTCTCCTCCACAGCACTAAGTGCCTCTGGTGGCACTTCCAGAGCCAAAATCCAGCCATGACATCCCATCTGCCCTGATGGTGGGATGGCTCCTGCCCACCTCATCTGGTCCATCTCATTTCCCTGGGGAAGCGTGCCCAGAGAAGAGGACGATGCACCACACCAACCCAGCAATCCTCAGGAACCCTCAGGAATTGCTTCCTGTGGGTTTCTCAGCCACTTGGGGATCCTGGGCATGTTCACAAAGTACTCTGATAATGAAGAAGAGCTGTGAATCAACTTCTACACCAGTAAATCAGTCAAAAACGTGGCATTTTCCCACTGTCAACACTCCCGTGCCAAGGAACTCCTCCCAGTCCGTGCCCAGGAGACAGATTTGGATGTTTTGGGGAGGGAAGGGGTGCCACAAGCATACTGTGACACGTGTCCTCACAGCTGGGGGACGTCCCCTGCCCTGTGCTGTTTATCTGCCTGTTTGGAGCCTCTCCCTGTAGGATTTAACCTCAGGACCTTTCTCACGTGTTTGCCTCTTCCCATTCCCGCAGTGCCAAATTTAGGGTGGAGGATTTGGGGTGGGAGGTGACACGATCTGTGGGGACACTGATGGGACAGCCTCCAACCCAGCTCCCTCTTGCTGCAGAGAAGAGGAAAGAACATTTTGAGAATGCCTGGGAGTTGTGGAACACCACTCCCGCCGGTTTCCTTGGAAGCAGGACTGCACCCAGGGGAAGCTCTGTGTTTCTGCCACCAAACCTTGGGGGCTGGGGGTATTTTGGGTTATGAAATGTGGTTAAATGTAGAAAACCATCAAGCTCTGCTTCCTCTGAACCCGTCAGCCCCAGAGCAGGCAGCAAACCTTGGGAAGAGCTTCTGTCTGCACATAATCCAACCCTGCAGCAAGGACCATGTGTCCAGGAAAAACTTTGAATTATAAGCTTAGGGAAAAGAGAAACATTTTTTAACTAAAAGTGGAGAGATTTAGATCAGATATTGGGAAGGAATTCTCCCCTATGAGGGTGATGAGGCCCTGGAATGGAATTCCCAGAGAAGCTGTGGCTTCCCTGTCCCTTGAAGTGTTCAAAGCCAGGTTGGATGGGGTCTGGAGCAGCCTGGGATAGTGGAAGGTGTCCCTGCCCATGGAACAGGATGAGTTTTAAGGTCCCTTCCAATCCAAACCATTCTGAGTCTGATTTTTTTTCTGCTGTGGGGAGGGGGTAAAGGACCAGCTCCCTTGTTCCTTGCTGAAATCCAGCTGGGAACTGGCCGAGGAGCAGACAAGCCGGTTTCCCAATTTTCCAGGATGGAGCTGATCCCTGAGCTCCTCCTTGCTGTCCTGTGTGCTGTGGCAGACCTGGGACAGTGCTGGGCATGGAGGGGGAAGCAGATCAATGGAGCTTTCCAAAGTTTTCTGAGGACACAGAGTTTTGCATCCCATCCTGGAACCCACTTCACTCTGGGGACCAAATCCCGGTCTCAAAGCTCCTCTGTTTCCACCATCAGGACATTGCACATTCCAGGGACCAAATCCTGGTCCCAGAGCTCCTCTGTTTCCTCCATCAGGACATTGCACATTCCAGGGACCAAATCCTGGTCCCAGAGCTCCTCTGTTTCCACCATCAGGACATTGCACATTCCAGGGACCAAATCCTGGTCCCAGAGCTCCTCTGTTTCCGGAGCTTTCCAAAGTTTTCTGAGGACACAGAGTTTTGCATCCCATCCTGGAACCCACTTCACTCCGGGGACCAAATCCTAGTCTCAGAGCTCCTCTGTTTCCACCATCAGGACATTGCACATTCCAGGGACCAAATCCTGGTCCCAGAGCTCCTCTGTTTCCTCCATCAGGACATTGCACATTCCAGGGACCAAATCCTGGTCTCAAAGCTCCTCTGTTTCCACCATCAGGACATTGCACATTCCAGGGACCAAATCCTGGTCCCAGAGCTCCTCTGTTTCCACCATCAGGACCCTCCAAGTGGAACAAGAGGTCCCTGAACCCACCAGACCAGCTGGGCAACCTCAGCCTGTGTGAGATCTGTCAGCCTGGTGACACCAAACCAGGCAGTGGCCAAGTGACAGAGGCCCTGAGCAATGGCCACACCTCTGTGCCAACATCAAGCTCCTTTGTGACAAGGAGGAGGGCTGGGATGTCTTTCTGCAGGCCTGGTTCCTAAGAGAACTCCCAAAAAAAGCTTTCCAGTGAGTGAACGAACAGCATTTCTGGAGGAGGGAGCGACGTGGGAGCAGCCCCAGCGTTGCCAGGACAGGTTCTGGGGAAGGAGAAGCGTTCCCAGCAGTTGGAGCAGCACGGAGCTGCAGGGGCCTGGGAGAGACCCAGACACTGTGGGTGGGCACCTGACCCTCCTGATCCTGCTCTAAGGTCATCCCTGGATGAAAACATTCCCAAGGGACGGAGATCCAAAGAGTTCAAAGGTCACCTGGATTTCTTATCTCCATTTTTATCACCTGAATCAGACACTGAGTGACTCTCCTGAGGTCAGACACAGGGAAGTGGTGGGAAAGCTTGGTTTGAAGTCCCACCAAAAAAACTTGGAGAACTTCTACCCTGCTCCACTTCCCTGGAATTCCTGAAGGAATCAGGTTGAAGACAGGCTGAAAACTCAGAGAAAAGGACGGGAAAAGTGGAATTTCCATTATTAGGCCAAATGGTGGCCCCGTGTTTTGGCTGTGACCATTTCTGGAGGGAGCCAGTGGAATTTACAGGGGCAGGAAGCAGCACAAGGAGGGAATGCATAGGAAGAGGGAATGCAAGAGGGAATGCAGAGGAAAATCAGGAAAAGTCACCCAGAACGGAGCTGAAAGGCACAGCCCCATCCAATCTGATCCCCTCTTCACTCCCCAAAACTTCATGGGTGCTAAGAAGATAAAATTCCCTTCATGCTGCCAGGCCTATCAGGACAATTTTGGGGATTCCCAGGAATGGGACAGAGGGTAACACCCTCTTCCAAGCTGCCCAAACTCTGGATTAAAACCTTGAAGGGCTTTGGGATTCAGATGGAAATTCCCCCAGTTCTAGCACAGGGTGCTCCAGAATTATCCCAGAGTCCAAAGCAAGGCAAATCCCGGATTGCCAATGGTGTGGGAGAGAGCAGACGCTGGAGAATGGCCAGGCCCTGCTGTGGGCTCGGTTGGAATCAGCAGGATGGACCCACAGCCTGGATGGATCCTTGCCCGGCTCATCTCTCACACGGCTGCTCGCTTTTCTCCCTGGAAATTGCTCAGGATCAGCGGCTCTCCATGGGCTGGAGCACTGCGTGGACAGAGGCAGCAGCTCCCTCTCGTGGGCTTGTCTGGCTCTTCGTGCTGGAAAGCAGCCAGAATTTCCTTTAAAAAGTAGGTTTTTTTATTGCTGTGTGTTGTCCCCCCACCCTCCTGCAATTCAGAATATTCATTGGTCCCCCAGGCATGGAAATTTTATGGAAAAGCGCCAACTTCCATCAAATGCCACCTCGTAGGCGGGTGGGCTTTTTATAGTTTTGCCACCTTTTTTTTTTTTTTTAATTGGTTTTATTTTCCTCACTCAGTCTGGGATTCAAAACAACTCATTTAGGCATGGAAAGGGTTGATCCCTCAGATTCACTTCTGGAAAGATTTGGGGGTCTCAATGGAGCCATTCCGGTGCTGTCCTGGCACAGGGGAGTCTTCCAAAAATCTGCAGTTTGTAGGGCAGACTGCAGCATTTAGATAAGGCCAGGACATGAATCCCCAAAAGTTTTTTCAGTTTGGAATGCTGGAAATCCAACATGTTTCATGACACCAAAAGTTTTTTAAAAAGGGAGAATTAAAATTCTTTAAAACATTTTTGATTAATTTTTTTGTTTCATTCTATCTTGACCCCAAACAGCTCCAGAGATTTCAGCTTCCAGCTTTTGGTTTGGAAAACTCCTGGTTTCCCCAAAAAGCTGGAATCTCCCCCAAAGCTGAATTTCCTGCACTTTTTCCACCCAAACTCCCAGCAGAAAAGTGTCACAAGCGCCAGGATACAAATCCCCAAAAGTTATTTCAGTTTGGAATGCTGGAAATCCAAGATATCTCACAATGCCAAAAGTTAAAAAAATAAAAGGAGAAAGAAAAATTTTTAAAACACTTTGTTTGTTTGGTTGGTTGGTTGGTTGGTTGGTTTGGTTTTGTTTTGCTTTGTTTTGTTTTTGTTTCATTCCATCTTCACCCCAAACATCTCCAGAGATTTCAACTTCCAGCTTCTGGTTTGGAAAACTCCTGGTTTCCCCAAAAAGCTGGAATTTCCCCTGAAGTTGGATTTCCTGCACTTTTCCCACCCAAACTCCCAGAAGATAAATGTCACGAGCTCAGAGATGCATTTATCCATCCCTGGCTGGGGACAGCCTGGTCACTTCTCCCCTCTCCATATTCCCTAGTTTCTGTGATCCAGGCGGTCACTCCGGAATCCCAAAACCAAACAAGGACCTCACCCCCTTCCCTGAACCCTACAAATAGTTAGGAAACAGCTCTGGGCTCGCTGTGCCTCAGAGAGGAGGTTTGGGGTTTTCCTGCCTGGCCCAACACTCATCCCATGGTGGGGGTGGCAGGGGGACAGTGGGGTGGCCACTGGTCACATGCCACCATCTGGTGTCCCCTCTCCCATGGATCCCTGCCTTGGGAATTCCTCTCCCTCTTTTTTAAAGGTTTGATGGCTCTGTCCTACTCCCCACTCCCTCCCAGCACTCCTCAGCCTCGCCCACACGCATGGATTGGCACAGGGATCAATTTCTCCACGGGATTTGGCTGTTGGTGGCTCTGACAGCAGAGATGAAGGGTGACAACTATCCTGGACCTGAAGGAACCACGTCACAACTCCGTCCAACACGTCCCTGAGGTATTTAAACTGATGATTATCCACAGCCACGCACTTATCATTCCATTTGGAAGTGTTGCTCCATCTCAATTCCACGTGATCCTGCTGGCTACAGGCACTGAAAGGATTCTGTGTTTGCTTTGTGCTGCCTCTTTCAGTGCCATGCTCAGGGAATTCTTCCTCCAAGGAGCTTTTTCCATGCCTTTGAGGACAATATCTCCCCCTCCCCTTTGTCCCCATGCTCAACCCATGTTTGGGGTATTCCCTCCCTAAATTCCTGCAATAACAGCAGGATGAGCCTCTGGAGCACCTTCCCCCCTGTCTAAGTCTTTGGATGGGGTCAGAGAAGCTCAGAGCAAGGAGAAAAAGTTTTTTACAACCTTTTTTTTTGTTGTTTAGGATCCTCCAAACACCTTCCCAATCCAAGGGGTGGGTGTTGCCTTGCACCACAGAATTCGGGGTAATTTTCTGGGCAGCCTCATCCGTGCGTTAATGACTCCCATCTCTCCGTGGTCCCGACTGGGCCTAATTCCTGGCCAAAATTAGTGGCTGGGAATCACACCCTCCTCTCCTTCCTGCACATCTCAGATGTCTTGGAGAGGAGTAATTGCCACCAGGGTTGATTGGCATTACAGGAGGAGGGATTTATGTATCTTTGAGCTGCAGTGGGAATTGTAGGATCACGGAATGGTTTGGGATGGAAGGGACCTTCAGGATCATCCACTGCCACCTCCTGCCATGGGAACACCTTCCACTATCCCATGTAGCTCCAACCCCCATCCAACCTGGCCTTGGACACTTTCAGGGGTGAGGCAGCCACAGCCTCCCTGGGAAATCCATTCCAGGGTCTCACTCCCTTCCCAATAAAATTTTATTTCCAATATTCCATCTAAACCTCCTCTCTTTTACTTTATTTTTTATGTTGTAAAAAAATAACCCTTTATTCTTCAACCATGCCCAGGATGATTTATTTTCCCTTTCTATTATCCATGGATACAAGGAAGTTTTTCCGCAGCAAAGGCACAGCAAATCAAGCAAAAAAACCCCAGCCAGTTTTGCTTTAAAGCAGGAAAAAAAATAATCCCAATTGTGTTTTCCTGCAGGCTGGGGGAGCCTCTCTCTCCACGACTGCAGGAAGAATAAATCCAACCCAATGAAATATTAATTATTAGAGTCTGTCCAGCTGGGATTCCTCAGTGCTTTTAGAGAGCAGAAAAATTCTGGCACGCAGGAGAAGAACCACACAAATCCTTTTTTGTTTTTGTTGTTGTTGTTTGATGTTTTTATGAGGAAATATTGTGTGATGAGTAAATTAAGAATTTTGGGTTGAGGGAAGGGAGGGGACTGGAATTGCTTTAGGGTGGGAAATAAAAATTCCTGAAGAGGATTGGGAAGAGATTGTGCTGTAAATAGGAGGAAAAGCTTCCTTGACACGGTAGGAGGGGGTGAAGGAAAGCAGAAGTTGATTAATAAAAGAGAGACACACCCCTGAAAATTCCCTGTTCTGGAGGATTTGGAAAGAAATCCTCCGACCTGAGCAGCCCCAGGCTCCAGCCTGAGGCAGCCCTGCTCAGCACAGCTCAAAGCCCCTTTTGTCCCCGTTGTTTACCAGGCTTGGGTTGGAAGCACAACACACAGTGTCATCCCTTGGCTGAGGAATGTTTTGCAGATTTGGGAGCTTTGACTCGAGCTAAAGCGTTCCCATGATTTTTCCAGTGTAAAATTCCTCCAAAAAGTGTTGTTTAGGAGAAAGGAGAGGCACTCAGAGCACATCTGGCAAAGAAAAACCTCTGTTGTCTTGTCGTTGTTTATTTTTCCAGCCCCTTTTTACCCTCGTTTCTCTGCAGTCTTTGGAAACATCTCTATCAAATATTTGGCCTCTCTGGAATCTGTTTTCCCTGTAAACCTCTCCAAGTTTCCTCAGCAGCTCAACCCAAATGCTGCAAATGCTTTTCATGAGGGGAAGCAAAGGAGGAGGCACCAATTTCTTCTCTCTGGTGCCCGGGACCTGAGGGAACAACTGGAGATGTGCCAGGGAAGGTTAGGCTGGATTTTTTTAGGAAAAGGCTCTTCATCCAGAGGGACTTTGAGCACAGGAACTCCCCAGGGAAGTGGTGCCAGCACCAAGCCTGACAGAGTTCCAGAAGTGCTTGGAAAAAGCTCTCAGGCACAGGTTGAGATTGTTGGGTTTGTCCTGTGCAGGACCAGGAGTTGGGCTTTGAGGATATTTGTGGATCCCTTCCCGCTCAGGATATTCCATGATTACCCTGCTATTGCCTCAGAGGATGGCTGAGGAAAAGGTGAATTTATGGATTGCTGGAAGACACAATTCCAAGCGGTAGGAATTGTGAATCCAGGGAGCTGCTGGCCCTGGGTGAGGCTGTGTGGCTTCAACAACAGCAAAGCAAGCAAATGAAGGATTCCCAAGGATGCTGGAAGTGGAGGTGGGGACAGATGTGCAGCTAAGAGGGGTTATTATTTTTGCCCAGAAGTTTCCACTCTGTGGCTTCAACTGCACCCAAAATAGGATAAAATTCCAGGAGAAACCCCTCTGGAGATGTAGAGGGAGCATCTCCCTCCCAAAGCTGGAGGACAAAGCATGACAAGACAGACATTGAGGGGTTGGAGCGTGTCTGGAGAAGGGAATGGAGCTGGGGGAGGACCTGGAGCACCTGAAGCAGCTGAAGGAGCTGGGAAAGGGGCGCAGCCTGGAGAAAAGGAAGCTTAGGGGGGACCTTCTGGCTCTCCAAAACTCCCTGACAGGAGGGGAAAGCCAGGTGTGGGTCAGGCTCTGCTCCCAGGGAACAAGGGACAGGATGAGAGGAAAGGGCCTCAAGTTGCTCCAGGAAAGGTTCAGGTCGGACATCAGGAAGAATTTTTTCACAGAAAGGGTGGCCAGGCATTGGAAGGGGCTGCCCAGGGAGGTGGTGGCATCCCCATCCCTGGATGTGTCCCAGGAACTCCTGGATGTGGCACTCAGAGCTCTGGTGAGGATGCTGGAGCCACAGAGCTCAGAGATGAGAAGAAAACAAGAAGAAGGTTGGGAGACACCACAGGACAAGACAATGACCACAATACTTTATCTATTCCTCATGTTTGATGTCCACACCTGGGGGAATCTGGCCAAGCTCTTCAGTCCTTCAGGGTCCATTTTCTCCCAGCAGCACTGGATAGGTGAAGAAGGACTCGGATTGGGATGCCCTGGCACCTCATGGGCGAGCCAGCCGGGGCCCTGGGCACGCACTCAGGTTGCACAGGAAGCTCTGGCAGCAGTAGGAGGTGTAGGTGGCCAGGCCCATGAGGAAGTTGTGGTGTGGGCAGGTGCTGGAGCACTTCTTGGTGATCCTCTTCCATAGGGACAAAAAGCCTGGTCCAGAGAAGGGAGAGAGAGGGATTAGCAATGGGTTTTGTTGAGAGATCCTTGTGCAGGATGCGGTTGGGTTGATGAGTCCCATTGTCCCCCCCAGCCCCAGAGATCAGGATGAGACCCATCCTGGTCCCACCACAGTCCAGGAATTGTTGGTGACCTCCTACACAAGGAATTCCATATCCATGCTGGGCATCCAGCATTTCCCACCATGGATCCTCATATCAAGACTTTTTTAGGTGCACAATCACAACATTCATTCCTGGATTTAAATCACATTTCCAGGCTTCCCTGCTTGAGGGAAATAATTCTGTTTCCCTCTATATCTGGCTTGGATCAGAAATGGCAGCAGGACCAGGGAAGTGATTTTCCCCCTTTGTTATCACTGGTGAGGCCACACCTCAAATCATTTATCAGTTTTTGGGCCCTCACATGCAACAAAGAAATTGAGGAGCTGGAGCATGTCCAGAGAAGGGAATGGAGCTGGGGAAGGGTCTGGAGCACCAGTAGTGGCTGAGGGAGCTGGGGGGGCTCAGCCTGGAGAAAAGGAGGCTTGGGGGGAACCTTTTCACTCTCCACAGCTCCCTGAGGGTGCAGCCAGGCTGGGTTTGGGCTCTGCTCCCAGGGAACAAGGAATCAGTATTCAAATTTATTTATTCTTCCTTTGAAGGATCCTTCTTCTTCTCTCAATGTCCCTGATTTTCAACACAGGAACAAAATAACAGCTGAAGAGGAAAATCTCCATGTGTGATGGGGAGGAGAATTCCAAACCTTCAGCACCACCAGGCTGGGTTAGGAAGGGCTCCACCTCCAACTTGTGCTTCCCAACAACTCCTCAGCCCATCACAAATCCAGCCCAGACCTCACACCCCACTCCTGAGTGCCCAGGAGGGGATCCAGAGCCAGCACCTACCGATTCCTACAGAGGCCACGTTGGTGACACAGTACTCATCCTTGTCCGAGCACTTCTCGGCCTTCAGGCAGCTCCAGTTGCTTTGCTCCCAGTTGCAGGTGTAGCAGTACAGGGAATTTGCTGCAGGAAGAGACACAAAACAGGGAGGAGGGAGATGGAATCATCCTGGCTTGTGATGAGGCCAGGAGGACCAAGGCAGGGATTGTCCCTCTGTGCTGGGCACTGCTAGGCCATGCTTCAAATCCAGTGTCCAGTTTTGTCCCCTCATGACAAGAAAGACTTTGAAGGGCTGGAGTGCGTCCAGGAAAGCTGGGAAAAGGTCTGGAGCACCAGGAGCAGTGAAGGGAGCTGGGAAAGGGGCTCAGCCTGGAGAAAAGGAGGCTCAGGGGGGACCTTTTGGCTCTCCACAACTCCCTGACAGGAGGGGAACAGCCAGGTGGGATCAGGCTCTGCTCCCAGGGAGCAAGGGACAGGACAAGAGGAAAAGGCCTCAAACTACACCAGGGGAAGCTTAGGTTGGACATCAGGAAGAATTTCTTCATGGAAACGGTGGTCAGACATTAGAAGGGGCTGCCCAGGGCGGTGGTGGAGTCCCCATCCCTGGATGTGTCCAAGGAATGCTTGGGCATGGCACTCAGAGCTCTGGTGGTGATCAAAGGTTGGACTTGGAGGATCTTGGAGGTCTTTTCCAGCCTAAATGATTCTGGGATTCTGTGAAATGCCAGCAGCAAAAATCATCCCCTACTTTTCATGGAATCCCAAATGCACAAGACGCAGGTCTATAAAAGCCATGGAGCTGAAAGATCCAATCCACTCTTCCAATGCCACATCCAGCCTGACCTTGGACACTTCCTGGGATGGAGCAGCCACATCCTACTTTTTATGGAATTCCAAATGTACAAGGTGCAGGTCTGACAAAAGCCAAGGAGCTGAAAGATCCAATCCACTCTTCCAATGCCACATCCAGCCTGACCTTGGACACTTCCTGGGATGGAGCAGCCACAGCTTTTCTGGGAATCCTGTGCCAGGGCCTCACCACCCTCACAGAGAAGAATTTTTTCCATATATCCACCTAAATTTCCCCTCCTTCAATTTGATAGGCCGAGGGCACCAAGTTTGATGTGATGCTTGGAGTAGGGAAGGGCAGGGACTCCTGGAGGAGTTTCCAAGGATGTCCCAAGGCCTGGGGTCACTTTTTCTACTTGCTGGGGACTATTAAACTGCAGCCTAATTAGGCAGAAAGCACTGGCAGATGAAGAGGGTTAATTGGGACCTCCACAGCTTAGAAAAGTCAGGCTCCCACGCCTTTTTCTTTGGGTGGGACATCAATGCCCCCCAAAAGAAATCCAGAACCTGGTTTAAAGGACAGAGGAGATGAGAAGGATTTTCTTACTCTTTGATGTGAGAATTCAGCCCTAAAACACATGCAGTGAATACTTAATTCTTACTGCCTGGATAATCCAACGTGGATTAGGCCAGGGTTCATTTTGGCACTGAGGACAACCTCCCTGTCTCCCGGGCCTTGTTAACACTTGGAAATCTGTCAGGATCACTGTTCTGGTGAGTGAACAAAACTAAATAGCAGAAAGGTATTCTTAGGCCACAATGAGCCAGAAATAACTATTCCAAGGAATTCTTTTTCTGCACCAGACGTGTGGCACAATTCCAAGTGCTGGCAAAGCCTGTCCCGCTCTCCAAAATGAGGAAAAGGCTTATTCTCTATGATTTATAGAGGATATAGGATCGTATTCCTTGAAGAAGGCTCTGATTTAATTTACCATCTCTCCATGAAATAAAATGCACCATCTATAACACAATCACCATGCAAATGCCCACCACCATTAACCCACTCAGCCCACATCCCAACTTCTCCCTAAATCCCTGACTTTGTCCCAAAATCTCTGAAGTCAGCAAGCTGTGGGCTCTTGGAGATGGGCAGAAACAGCTGCACAGGGCCAGATGTTGGAGGTGTGGCCCTCGTGGACCAGGAACACAGAGCACTGTGCTGTCTTCATCAAAATTTAGGAATAACCACAGCCTTGCACCACCCCGACATGAAAACACCCTGGAAAGTCTTGCAAAGGCAGACCAGTGGGAACTACCTCCTTTTTTCCATCTTGTTTCCATAAAAATCCAGCAGGACATGGAAATTTCTGATTAAAAAATAAACTTTTCGCACACCCGGACTGAGATTCTAGATAAAAAACCCCAAAACGAGCATTGTATTGTTCACCTACACCATTCCAAGAGCTGAGGAGATCTCTTCCATCATTTCTCTCCCTGGATATGAGGCACTCCTACCTTTAAAACACTCAGCTATGCTTTATCTAGGAGCAAACCTCACCTTGAGCTGCAAATAGGACCAAAGCCAGCACCGCAAGGAGGGAGAACTTCATCTTCTCCCGGTCGTCTCCGCAGCCCAGGAAAAACACCCTCACCTGGGGACAGGATATAAATCTTCCCTGCCTTTGGATGGGGTGATGAGGAAGCCAACGATTTGGAAAGAGTGGGCAGGGATCATGGATTAGATGAGAGGCCAGGAATGCTCGTGGGTTGTTTTCTCACCTCGGCATTGCCTTCAGGCTGGGCTGGTGATTCCAGGGAGCAGTGAAAGCACTCTGGGAATTCACACCATTTATTTGGATTAATCCCTTAATTCATCTCTGGTCAGGCCAGCACTGCTGTTGATGTCTGGCTGGGGTTTTTGTTCTGAGCATCACATCTGTGGCCAGGTTATTTCCATTTCTCCAAGGAAAATGGGAACAAATGGCATAAGTTAATGGAATTGTCTGGGTCGATTATGCGAAGTCCATTTCCAGGGTTAGACCTGGAGAACTTCCAACATCTACAGGCAGGGTAAACCAAGCTGGATATTCACGGGGACAGGAAATGCATAACTTGGTTGCCTACAAAGTCTTAAATCATAAAACCATCGAGTGGTTTGGGTTGTAATGGACTTTAAAGACCATCTCATTCCAACCCCCTGCCAGGGACAGGGACACCTTGCAGTGTGTCCATCCAACCTGGCTTTGAACACTTCCAGCAAGGGTTAAAAATATCTTTGTCCTCTTTTCCATGGAGCATCCAATTAAAAGTCCCGCTCAATACCAGTCAGACAAAAACATTCTCAGCCTTTACAATTTCTCAGCATGA
Source organism: Passer montanus (assembly GCF_014805655.1). NCBI lineage: Eukaryota > Metazoa > Chordata > Aves > Passeriformes > Passeridae > Passer > Passer montanus. The sequence continues at coordinate 471,457 of NW_024356506.1, read as the reverse complement.
ACGGGGTGGAGCTGGAGCTGACAACTTCATCCCTTCTGGGGCTTCAATCCGACTGCCTGTCTCACTTGTGCTTCCAAGGAAAGAGTTATCAGGATGTCTAGTGCTGGACATCAGCTGACACCTCCATGAATCACCAAGCCACCAAGGAGCAGAGAGGGTGAAGCAGGAGGAGCCCCTTGGAGTGAAGCCACTTGGGCCATCAGGTGTCTGCTTATCCCTTCCTTCTCCAACCTGCAGGGAAAGAGAATGGAGACTGAGACAGCCTGGGATTTAGGAGATGGAAAAGCAGAAGAGGCAGAGGGTCTAAAAACACGTGGAAGAAAGATGGATGAGGTGAGGGTTAAAATGATTGGGGGTCCACATGATTTTCTTTGCAGGAGCCAAGTGAGATAAGCAAAATTTTCTGAAACAGAGGAGATGCTCATCCAAGACATTCAGAGGGATGTCTTGGGATCAGCCACTGACCACAGTGAAGGCATGGCCAGAGGAAGTTCAGAGACACCAAAACGCACCACATCTTCCTTTTCAAGGCACCAAAAGCTGGGGGAAATCTTGCAGAGAGCTTTTTTTTGCTCGATTCACGGATATTTTGGAGGTTTCTCACACCACCGACTCTGCTGACGTAAAACTGGATCAACAGGATGGGGAAGTCAGCCCTGATAACCCCAGGAGCACCGGCCATTCCTCTCCCATGGATCTACACCTGGGTGTGGAGAGGATAAACCACATCTCTTGCCCAAGAGATGAAACCGTGCCAGGCTCGGGGACCGCGTGCCCCAGGAATGCCGGGGGGAGGAGGTGTGTCAGTGCTGCCAGGTGTCACAAGGCAGTGACCAAAGAGCAGGACCTGTTCCAGGGAATAAGGATTGGCCAGCCTGATTCATTGTGGCATCAGGGGTGACTCTTTGGGGGAGTCTGGAAGTCAGCCTGGGAAGGCAAGGCTCAGCGTCCTGCAGCAGTGGGAGCACTCTGGAAAAGCTCTGTCCTTTTGTTTTCACCAGTTCTGACTGTTTTTTTTCAGGAAAAAATGGGAAAATAATTGTGTTGCTCTTCCATATGACTCTCCACCCCTAGAAGTGTTGAAAGCCAGGTTGGACAGGGCTTGGAGCAACCTGGGATAGTGGAAATTGTCCCCGCCCATGGCAGAGGGTTGAAACAAGAGGGTCTTTGAGGTCCCTTTAATACCAAACCACTCCATGATTAACAACATTTATTCCCTCAGTTCCAAGGACTGATGACAAAAATAATCTCCTGCCTGACACAGATCCAGAGAGAAATCACCAAATCTGGATTAAAATCTGCTCCTCGCTGACAGCCAGAAGAGGATCTCCAAGGCCATGGGAAGTGGTCCACCACAGCTCCACTGGCAGGAGTGATTTGAGGGACAAGTGGGGTGATGGAAAAAAGGGCACAATGGGTCAGTTCCCATTTTGGGGGTTGCCAGTGGCCCACTGAACCAGATTTTTGGGAAGTTACCATCCCGGCCTTGGGGATGTGTGATGCAGGTGTGAGGTGTGGCACTGCCATGGCTGGCATTTCCTCAGGATGGTGGTGTCACCCTGGATGGCCAACACATGGAAGCAGCATGACTGGAGCATGGAAGGCTTGGCTGGGCCAGGGCAAAGATCTGGAAAAAAGGTGTCCCAGTATCCATGGGCTACAGCTGTGGCAATAAATTCAACTTTTCCAGGGCCATCTCCAGCACAGAGGCCAAGAGGTAGATATCAGTCTCTTGGGAATAATCCTTCCTTTGTGCCACCTCCTCTGTTCTATTCCAGGTATTCCATGGAGTAATGATGGTTGATCCATCCTAGAACCTTGCCAGGGAATGTGCCAACAATTAAGCCAACTAATTAAATGCTGTGGATGATGTTCCAGACCAGGGATGTTCCTAGCTACTATTTATTTCCCTAGCTTAGGTTCATCCTTGGAGATCAGGCCCTTGCAGGCATTTGAATCACATCCTTCAGGATGAGAACTTGATCCTGGATTTTACTCTTGGCTCTGGAACACTGCACTATGTGCCTGTGTTGGAGCCATAGAAATGTGACTTTTTTTTGCCTGACCTCTGGAATGCTTTGGCTGTTGAATCCTCCTGGATGTAGAACAGAAACTGGAAGTCAAGGAAGAGAGATCTGCTCATTTTTGGGGAACCTTATACCAGGTTCTTCTCAAAAATGGCCTCAGAAAAGTATCCACATAGGAAGCCCAGTGATGAGGAAGGACAGAAACATCATGGGATCTTTTCCTGTTATATATCCTGAAGTTTTTAGCCCCTCAGCTCCCCTGTGGTCAGAGGGTGACACACCTGCCTCATCCCTTCTCAGGTGGCACCTCAGGAGATTCCCAGATAATTCCATCTATCCCTCTGTTTTGCCATTCCCCACCCAGTCCTAGTGCATCAGAGGTTGCGGGATGGAACTGGTTCTCAGCTCCAGGGATATTCCAACACTAAATAAAACCCACTGAAGAAATTGCAGAGTCTTGCTCCCCATCCTTCATTTTTTTTTGGTGGAGTTTTTGAGGGAGGAAGAGGCCAAATATGGCACCACTTTTTGCCAGGAATGACAGCACTTTGAAGGACACGTGGCCCTGGGAGAAGAGGAATGGCGTGTGTTGAGCACCTCCTGGAAGAGTGAGAGCTCCAGCTCTTCCCTTCCTCGACCCAATGACAGTGAAAAGTGATTTTCCCTCCCTCTTTTTTTCCATCCCTTCTCCACAGGGATTTCTCTGTCCTGATCCTGCAAGGCTCACTCTTTTCATCCTGCTTGGTTGTGACCTTGTCAAAATCAGGACATTGAGGTGAGCTGTCACCACCATGCCCCTGACACAGACCTGGCCTCACCTCAGACCCTCACAGGTGCTCGGATTCCAGGGAAACCAAGAGGAGCTTGGAGTTCATCCCACTCTGCACATCAAATCATGGAAGGACTTGATCCTTGTGGCTGCTCCTGCCAACCTCCCACACTTTTCCCCATTCCTGGATGCTCTCCATGTCTATTCCCATGGGGAAGAGACACTCAGGATCAGGAACCAAGCGTGGGCAGCCCCAGGGCTGGGATACACCAAGGTGTTGAAACCCTGAGAATTTGCCCTTTGGCTTCCTCTCTTCCAAGCAGGGCAGGGAAATGTTGCCCCGGGGCCATCCCAAATCCCTGGTTAGGGATATTACCTGATTTTATGGTGTCTCTGGGGCTTCTGTATTGCCCAAATCCCAGCTGGATCTGGATTAGGTCACAAAAAGGGTTACACCTGTAACTGGGGACATTAATGGGGGGATCCAACTCTGCAATTGCTTCAGTGGGTTTTATTTAGGGCTGGGATATCCCTGGAGCTCAGAATCAATTCCATCCTGCAAACTTCCCTGGGGCTGGAATCACTGCAGAAGAGCTGTCATGGAATCTATACCAATAATACATGGAAAATCCATGCACAATTCCAAGGACTGTCGAACAGCTCTCCACACTTTTTAATTGTTATTGTGTTCCTCAGCGTGGCTTTGACCTGACCAAGTAGGACCACCACCCCTGAAAATCTCATATCCAAAATCCCAGACCTTCTCCAGAGAGGACCCAGGAACAATACCACAGGAGCTGTAAATTCATTATTTTTCCAAGACTTTTTTCCCATAAACCTTCTGAAATTTCCATCTGGCTGAGACACACAGAGAGCTGGGGCTGTGCTGATCTGGATTAGATCTTCCTCCTACTCACTCCCATTTGTTTTATTCCCTGTGTAATTCCATGAACAACCTGTTCCCAGCCACCAGCCCTGCTATGAGTCAGCTCTCCATAAAAATAGAATAAACAATAAACATCTTGGAATTGTTTTTTGGGTTTTTTAATGGTAGACGTAGAGAGAATGTTTATATGAGACACTGGGAAAAAATTCTTCCCTGTGAGGACGGTGAGGCCCTGGCACGGGTTGTCCACATAAACTGGAATACTTGGAAGTGTCCAAGGCCAAGCTGGATGGGGCTTGGAGCAACCTGGGACAGTGGAAGGTGTCCCCACCCACAGAGGATGGAACAAGATGAGCTTTTCCAACCCAAACCATTCCATGATTCTGAGGAATAGGGATGGGACAAGATGCTTCCAAGGGCACTTCAAGTCTATAGGCCAATTGTTTTTGGGAGCTGTGACAGCAAGAAGGAAGACCAACCTCCAGCTCAGCTCTTAGTATATCCCTCTCTATTGATGTCCTAAATACCCCAGGATGGGGATTCCTGGATTTCCATGGTGCTGCATCCAGCCAGGAGAAACCTCTCTGTGAGGACCAGGACCCCAATTTTGATTGTCCAGTTGGGGTCAATCCTGGAGCCTTGGGAAGGGCTTGTTCCCACTGTGCCCATGTGGATTTCTCTCCTGTGACTCCATAGAATATCCTAAGATGGAAATGCATCTCAAGGATCATCCAAGTCCTGCCTACTCCAGGAAAATAAAGACTAATCCTATACAGAACAACAGGGGGAAATCCTGGATGGAGGCTTTTCCATGAATGTTAACTCCTGTTTTGAAGACAACTCATAGAATCATGGAATGGTTTATGTTGTTGAAGATCATCTCAATCCAGCGCCCTGCCATGGACAAGGTACCTTCCACTGTCCCAGGTTACTCAGATAATCATCCAGCCTGGCCTTGGACACTTCCAGGGATGGGCCAGCCACAGCTTCTCTGGGCAACCTGTGCCAGGGCCTCACCCCATCCAATCATTCCATACCTGCCCTTCTCCCCCATCCTACATTTTCTGTCCTCCAGACCTCCAGAATTTCCCTATTCTGTGTCCTTGAATCAGAGAGATGAAATCCTTCATCCTGCGCTGAATTATGGCTTGGTGCTGCTATTTATACAAATCTACAGCTGCTCCATACAAAGCTAAACAAAAGCAGAGCTAATTAGCCAGAACCACTTGGTCAATTAGGAAAATTGCTCTTCCCACTCAACCAAGATTTAAAAAAAAAAAAAAAAGCTGCAGACAGGTCGAGACAAACTCCATCTGAGCAAATCTAAGAAGCCTCAGTCCAGAGGTTTTACGAACTCAAGACCTGGTAGTAAAATCATGGAAGGGTTTGGGTTGGAAGGGGCTTTAAAGATCATCCAGTTTCACCTCCCTGCCATGGGCAGGGACACCTTCCACTATCCCAGGGTGCTCCAAGCCCTGCCCAGCCTGGACTTCAACACTTCCAGGGATCCAGGGTCAGCCACAGATTCTCTGGGAATTCCATTCCAGGGCCTCACCACCCTCACAAGGAAGAATTTCTTCTCAATATCTGAGCTATCCCTCCCCTCTGGCAGTGGGAAGCCATTCCCTGTGAGCTGTCACTCCATCCCTTTGTCCCAAGTCCCTCTCCAGCTCTCCTGGAGCCCTTCAGGCACTGGAAGGGGCTCCGAGGGCTCCCTGGAGCCTACTCTTCTCCAGGCTGGACATTCCTAGCTCTCCAGCCTGGCTCCAGAGCAGAGGGGCTCCAACCCTTGGAGCATCTCCAGCCTCCCCTGGACTTGTTCCAGCAGCTCCAGATCCTTCTGATCCCAGATCTGGACACAGTGCTCCAGGTGGGTCTCACCTGAGTGGGGCAGAGGAGTATCCACAGAAAATACCAAATTAAAGGGATAATGAGCAACCTTGTCTTGGACTCAAAGAGAAAGACCTGGCTTGAACAATTCTCTGTTCTATTTCTGGTATTTTATCTCCTGCTTTTGTCATTTTTGTGGTGTTATTTTTCCCAGCACACAGGAGGGCCCTGTGAGGATGACCCAGCACAGCCCCTTGGAGGAGCTCTGTCAAATGTGAGAACATAGAGGAAAATCAAACAAATAAAAGAAATAAAAAAATACATATGACTTTTTTTTTAATCACAAAAGGGAGTCAGGGGTTATGCAGCCTCAGTTCAGCCAGGCTTTTTCTGAAAGGGCCACACTCCAAAGCCTGCCCAAGCAGCTGGAGGAAAAATGGAATTTAATTATGGCTGTATCCACCCAGTGGAGGGTCCCACATGCAAAGGAAGAGAAGCCAAATTTTTTAAAAAGGGATTGTGCAGAGTTCCTGGGCTTGGAAGAGCAGCCAGACCTCCTGGGTCCAGTTTATCTCCCCTCACCATCCTAACTCCCAGCCCCAGCAGCAGCAGAATTTGCTTTGAGGACATTTGAGTTCATTCCATGCCTGCTTTTGTCAGAAATCCAGTATTGGACCCAGGGATGCTCAGGAGAGGGGTGGAGGTGGAGATTTAAGCCCTCCAGGTGTTCCCTCCAACTGAAGTGCTGCTTCCTGCACCAGGAATGAAATGTGCCAAAGTTCAGAATCTGTTTCTGCCTGGGGGACAGCCCAGACTGGAACAGGAGCCCCAATTAAGGCTGGTTGAGTTAATTGCCACCCCATTCTCCGCCACTTTGGCAAATCCAGCCTTCAGAAGTAGAAAATCCCAACAAAACCTTGAGAAAGAGGTGGAAGAGATTCCACAGAATGAGCTCACTCAACTCCAAGTGACCCTGGGAAGGGATTGGAGACTTCCTTGTTGTCCCATCCTGCCAGGAAAATCCGTCTGCCCTGTTTCCAAGAGGAGGGGCAGCCTGGAAACTCAGCATTTTTTGGGAACTAATCAGCTGCCTCCTGCAACACAGGGCAATCCCAGGGAACCTCTGGAAGTTCCTACAGTCTGGAGAGACATCACATCACTTGGAAAAGGCACTTTTTACACTAGGATGGGGGGGAATGGCTTCCCACTCCCACAGGGGAGGGTCTGAAGGGATATGGGGAAAGAATTCTTCCCTGTGAAGGTGGTGAGGCCTGGAATGGAATTCCCAGAGAAGCTGTGGCTGCCCCATCCCTGGAAATCCAGTGGGATGGGGCTTGAAGCAAGCCCCTTCATGGCAGGGGGATGGAATTCCATGATCTGGAAGGTCCTTTCCAACACAAACCAATCCATGATTCCATGATCCCTCTTCCTTCCAGGCTCACGGCAGCAGAAGGAATTTAGGAGCCTCCCTTAAGCTGGGAGAGCCTTTATCCCAAATCTTATTCCGGAGCCAAACCAATAAAATGATAATTGCAGCTTAATCCCAGCTTGGATTAAGAATATTAACAAAGTAATTTATTGGGATTTCTCCTGCCCTAGCCTGCAATGGCTCAGGAATAAAGTCTGGAGAAGCCAGTCTCAGGCCTTGGGACAACTCAGCTGAGCTTTTCCTGATTCTTTATTTTGTTTTGAGTAACCGAGGTGTCCACTGGCCAAAAACAGGGATAGGAAGAGCCAGGCTGGATGTTATCCACTCATCCCTAGTGGGAGACTCAGGATGTGCAGCCATCCTCACCCCACAGCCAGGGTCAGCTCTTTCAATGGGTAAAAACCTGAGATCCTGGAGTTTCATCCTTCCCTGGAAGCCTTTCCTCTGCCCTTTATTACCCAGTCCTTCAGTTTACCCCAGGGATCCGATTTCTCCCAGGTTCTTTTCCTTGCAGCCACTTCCCTTGGCATCAGCTCTTCCAAACACGTGGCCTGGGATAATGGCTCTGCAATTTGGGCTGATTTTCCATCCGTCTGAGCCTGACTGAGTGTGAAGGGACAGAAATCCAGGGAGCTCTTTCAGCACATGTTTTATTTATGCCAAACCACAGCCATGCTCTCTTGTCTCCCACTAAAAAAGGTTGGGAAAGGAAACGTCTCCATTCACTGAGCTCAGAGACAGCGTCTGAATCACAGCAGCCGCAGCCTCAAATGTCCTTCCCTTTCCTCTTAAACTGACAAAACAATCCCTTGAAAGTTTCTGTTCTGTATTTCTCTTTTTTTTTTTTCTCCTCATTTTTGCAATGTCAGACCTCATGAGGAGAAGGGCAGGGAGGAAAAACCCTCTGGAAATCCTTCACCTTTTTCTTCTTCAAAACCCCACCAGGGTTTCCCACCTTTTACGAGTCTGCCAGGCTGCAGGTGGGTGGTTTTCCCTTCATCCCATCACTCCAGGGACTGGATGCAAGGGAGAAGCAGCATCAGAGCAGCAACTGCTCCATCACCTCCCCTCCCCTCTCAGCACCAATTAAGATAAATCAGCCGAAATTCCACCTCTCCTCAAGTCTGAAGGCCCCATCATTAAGCAGATGAGAGAGCAGCCAAGCAGAGCTGATGAGTTCCCTTCTCCAAAGTGGCTGAGTCACCATTCCTGGAGGGATGTAAAAAAGGTGGAAATGTGGCACTTGGGGACATTGTCTTGTGGTGAACGCCGCAATTAACGGCTGCACTTGATGAACTTAAAGGGCTTTTCCAACCTAAACGATTCCATGATTTAGATCATCTGATGGGCCGGGGGAGGCGGGGGAGCCCTGCCAACCTGAAGCTGTGGAATGTGGCTCTGGAAAACAGGAGGTTTTTTCATACATGAGGACCAATAATCAGTTGGACACGGAGCAAGACTCTGACTCATCCCTCTGAGACGTGGGAAGATTCGTGATGTGCACAGCTCTGCCCAAAGGATTTATGTCCCTGAATCTCCAGGATGCTGATGCAGAAGCAACGAGCGCGGATGGATCCCACTGGAGCTTCCAGCTGCTCAAACAGCTTCTGTGGGAAGAGGAATTGCTTGTAGAGCCATCCTCAGATTGGGGGCACCAGAGCTGAAGCACTGAATCCAATTTTGGGATCATCAGCACAAGGATGTGGAACTGCTGAGGCAGATTCAGAGGAGGCCACGGAGATGCTCCAAGGGCTGGAGCCCCTCTGCTCTGGAGGGGAGAGCTGGGAATGTCCAGCCTGGAGAAGGGAAGGCTCCAGGGAAACCTCAGAGCCCCTTCCAGTGCCTGAAGGGGCTCCAGGAGAGCTGGAGAGGGACTTGGGATAAGGGATGGAGGGACAGGACACAGGGAATGGCTTCCCACTGCCAGAGGGCAGGGATAGATGGGATATTGAGGATAAATTCTTCCCTGTGAGGGTGATAAGGCCTTGGAATGGAATTCCCAGAGAATCTGTGGCTGCCCCTGGATCCCTGGAAATGTCCAAGGCCAGGTTGGACAGGGCTTGGAGCAACCTGGGATAGTGGAAGGTGTTCCTGCCCATGGTATGGAGTTGAATTCCATGATCTTTAAGGTCTCTTCCAACCCAAACCCTTCCATGATTCTTTAAGTTCCAAGACCCAGAATTTGGGGCTAAGTGATCCCATGGAACAGGACAGCCTGAGGGACATTAATTTGCTGCCTTTAACAGGGACAATTATGGAGCTGATGTCCAAGGATAATCTGGCTCTGGCTCTGCACAAAGGACAAGCAGCTGCTTCCAGGATGCATCAAGGGAAACTCCAACCAGACCCAGGGAAGGAAAAGCTTTGCCAGGGCAGTGATTCATTTCCAAAACAGTGACCCTGAGAGATGGTGGAGGAATCTCCCTGCACAGAAATACTGAAATTAAGTTTGAGAAAACACAGAACAACTCAGCCAGAGTCGACTCTCCTTTGAGGAGAAGGATGAACTCAAGCCCTCCAGAGATCCTCCCAACCCTGGATTTCTGGGAAGAGTCTGAGCAGGGGCAGAAGACACCAAAGCAAAACAAGAGGAACTTCTCACCACCTCTTCCCACTCCTAAATTTAGCTTCTCCAACAGCTCCTCTATCAACACTGCCCAGAGCCATCAGCATAGGACATCCCCAGGCTACTGAAAGGGTACAAACTTCCCAACCCTCACATGTTTTTTGGGGATTTTTTCATTTGTTTGGGGTTTTTTGTTGGGGTTTTTTTGTGTGTTTGTGGGGTTTTGTTGTTTATTAAAGCTGCATTATGTACCTATAACAGCCCTAAGCTCCAGTACCAGCCTGAGCAGTCAGCTTCATCCCTGATAGATTTTGGGCAAGGCCTCCTCCCACCCACACTGAAAAAGAAGGCTTTTATGAAAAGAAAATTAAGCAACCAGAAATCACACAGGAGGGTGTCATTTCTGGTTTTGTCACAAACCACAACTTCCCTTGTTAAATAAAAAGAGGAAGTCATCACAACAGAAAAATGCTAAACTTTTGACTTTGAATTTCAGCAAATGCTGTCACAACCTCAGTTCACCAAACAAACGCAGGTTTTCCTCTGCCTACAACATCATAGAAAGTTGGAAAATACTTTTAGGATTATCAAGTCCAACCACCATGTTCACCACTAAACCATATCCTCAAGTGCCATTTCCAGAGGGTTTTTTGAGCACTTCAAGGGATGGAGACTTCAGAAAAACATTGGAAAAAGAGAGCTGAAACCATGCCTGGAAGGGCCAAAGTGAGGAGGGGTCATCTGAGAACATCAGCATTGCTTGGAGCCACCAAATAACCACAAATTATTGGGGTGGGAGAGGGAATCCTCCTCTCTGGGATAGGAGCACAATCCTTCTCCACAGGGTTCTGAGCAGTAGGAAAAGCTCCTGGGCATTAGGCCATGGGAAAGGTCTATGGAATACTGCCAGAAACACTTGGAGGACTCCAGGAAAAACAGGGTGAGGAGGGACAGGACCATTTGGGACTGCAATAGCTCAGCCTTTCTGGAATTACTCCTTTATTTTATAGACTTCCAGAATGGTTTGGATTGAAAGGAACCTTAAAGCTCATGCCATGGGCAGGGACACCTATCCAAGGTTGCTCCAAGCCTCATCCAACCTGGCTTTGGACACTTCCAGGGATGGAACACCCAGAACCACACAAGGAATGAGTTGGAAAAAGCCTCCAGTCACAGATACTTGAAAAAAAAAAATCACTCTTGGTTTTAATGAAATGCATCATGGAACACCCAGAACCACACATGGAATGAGTTGCAAAAAGCCTCCAGTCACAGATACTTGAAAAAAAAAATCACTCTTGGTTTTAATGAAATGCACTCCAAGACCTCAATTTCCAACCAAAACAGCAACAATTTCAACATGAGAATGAGTGGAAATAAACACATGGGAAGCACCAGGAGCTTTGGAATACAGAGCCCTGGACACCAGCCCTGAGGTGCAAGAAGGTTTTGCTGCCAGTGTAACAGTTTGTTCACACCTGGGATTTGCTGGGATGTGGGAATTCTGCCAGGAATGTGCTGATACTGCCTTTTTTGGGGATGTGGAAAGCAGCCCATTAAGCAGCAAACACAACCAGTTTATGCTGTTGATCCCTGCCTGCTCCATTCCCAGCTGGAGTGGGAAGGATGATGCCAAAGGAGTCATCCCAACACAAGAACAACTCCAGGAATATTGGTCCCACTCCCCACCACTCATCCCCCAGAGCCTGGCCCAGCATTACCCTATTTCCTAGGAAATTTCCCATTTCCTAAACCTCTGTTTGGACAGAGCAATCCTGCTCTGGATACAGGAGCTGAACCAGAGCCAAGTGAAGAAAATAAAGAAATAAACACAGCCTCAAGTGAGATGTGTTCTCCCAGACAAAACTTTAACCACATGGGGGTGCTTAAAATGCACTTTGTCAATGGCCAAGGTGAATTTTAACCCCCTGCAATGTGAAACTGCTTTTAAATCCAACGTCTTCCCTTCTACCTTCTCCTGACATGACATAAATTGCCTCCCATGGTTTTTCCATTTAATATCCCTGCAATTGCACAACTTTCTCCCCTCCTGGAGGTGGAAGAGCACAAAGAGAAATTCTGTGAATTCTGTGAAATGTAAAACCTTGAGATTTTTTGCTTTGCCCCCAGTGCATCCCTAACCCAAATCTGGGTTAAATATTGCAGTTCCTGTTTCCCTGCTGTCATCACCCCATGTTTCCCCATCCATCCCACTCAGTCTGGAAAGGGCAGCACAGCTCCACTACACCAAGGAGACAGCATGAGACCTGATTTTGTTGATCAGCACAATTAAGGCTCTTTTTTAATCTCCTTCCAGGACTCCAGAGGAAGAAAAGATCCCAAGTACTTGGCAACTCTGAAGAGGAATTAAGAGTTCCCGAAGTCGGAAATCCCAATCAGCAACACCTGCTTCAACTGGAAATCCAGGTGCTTGCTTTTCCATACAAAAAAAAAAGGCACCAAACTCAGACAACCCTCAACCGCCAGCAGCAGCGAATTAAAAAAAAAATGCTTCCCAACAGCACCAAATGAGCAGGATTTGGGATTTCACATGGAGGGCACCGGCTCAGAATTCGAAGTCCTCTCCAGTCATGTCGATGGCCCAGGCAAACTTCTCCCTCTGGGTCTTGTTGTAGATCCTCTCGATGGGAATCCCGAATTTCTTGCACCTGTGCAGACCACAAGATCACAATTACCCAGCAGTTTTCCTCTCCACTGGATCCCTGGAAGTCTCCAAGGCCAGGCTGAATGGGGCTTGGAGCAACCTAGAACAGTGGAGGTGTCTGCCCATTGAACATCACAAATGTTAAGGTCCTTTCCAACCCAAAACATTCCATGATTTCACACCCAAGACATACCAAGCCACAGTAATCCTGGGATCCAGGTAATTCAGCTTGGATGTGCCCAGGGCTATTTGCTTGTTCTCCTCCTTGTCCATGGCCTGGATGTTCATCCTGGCCAACTGCTCCTCCAACCTCTTCAACAGCTTCTTCTTCTTCTCCATGTTGCTGAGGGCAGAGAGGGAACAACACAGAATGTCCCAAAGCCCAGAAATTCTCTGGAATGGCAGAGCCAAAGGCGCCATTCAGCACTAACCTACTTCTCAAGAGTTTGGATCTGGTGAGATGCTTTTTTAGTATTAAAAATTAACAATAAAAAAAAGAATTTCACCACCAAAGGTGGGCAAACAAAATCCAGCATCCTGGAATGGGAGGTTTAAATGGGATATTGGAAAAAAAAAAAATTATTGGGCAGGGAGTGAGACCCTGGAATGGATTTCCCAGAGAAGCTGCAGCTGCTCCATCCTTGGAAGTGTCCAAACCAGGTTGGACACAGAGCTTGGAACAACCTGGGAGAGTGGGAGGTGTCCCTGAAGGGAACCATCCACAAGATCTTAACCATCTTCCAAACTTCCATGGGACAAGAAGGACCCAATCCCAAACATGGGCATTTCTGTTCTGATGGGATGTTGGGAGACATCAGCCCCATCCATGGGCCCTCTGGATGCCTCTGCAAGAGAGGATTCCAAGGAAAAGCCACTCACCCTTCTGCTTTGGCATCTTTTGTGTCCTTAAACTCATCTTCAGCTTTTTTCACTTCTTCCTGGGCTTCCTCCACTTGTTTCTTCTTGGCGTCAATCTGTGAAGGTGAAAAAATCAGACAACAATTTCTACCTCCCTGAAGGTTTCAGCTTCCTCCCTCTTTTCCTTCACACACCATTCCTCAATTCCTTACCAACCCTACTTCCCAATTTGTCCCTGCAGCATTTTCTGGGCTCAAGCATCTTCTAAAATATTATCCCAGCCCAGATGTCACAAACACCTGGAGCTCCTAAATCTGTCCATCTTCTGCACCTGCCTTGTGTAGAGGGACTTGTGACAGCACCAGAAGTGCTCAGAGAAGTCCCAGCCTTCAGGGGGTGTGAGCAAAAACTGACGACAATTAGAAGTGGTAACTTAAAGTATTTTCAAGCTGCTCCTCCTGCAAAAAGACAGGAAAAACACTTTTCCTGATCTCAATCCTACTGGGCCAGAGCTACCATCACAAAAGGCCTCCAGCTTCGTTTGAAGAGAGAGTGATGAAAAATGCCCCAAACCCATAAAAACTCACCCAAATTCTGTGCCAAGTTGCTTTCCCCAGCATCTGAGGTCACCACATCCCTCTCCACCCCTGGGTTGCAATCCACTACTCCCAGGACATTCCCTGATGTTCTTGACCAAGCGGATTCCTTCAGGCATCACCCCCGCCCAAAAATAAAATTCAGAGGCCGAATTAGGTCTGGGATCTCTCAGCTGGTCTGTCTCACCTTTTCCTGGAGGACTTGCATGGACCTGGCAAAGGTTTTTGGAATAGACCTCTGATGGTTGCAGAGGATGGCCACGGCCCTGTTGGCTCGGTTGTAGGACAGGAGCTTTCCTGCAACGTTGTCTTCAGCTGGAAAGAAATTAAAAGATCGCTCTGACTCCATTCCAGGAGTTGGGAAAAGCAGGGAATACAGCAGAAGCAAAGGCATACAGGTTGTTGTTGCATTCTCTCTCCAGGGAGAGCAATAATGGTTGTGGGAATTGGGGAAGGACAATTGAGCATCACAAATTGGTGCTGTGACTCATCCCTCACGTATCCAAGGAGGCAGAAATAGTGCAGCCAACCAGCAACACAAGGAAAAGAGGGAAAAACATTCCCATCCTGGCCATCAGTTAGTCAGAGTACCCCTGAGTTCACCACTTTCCACTCATCAACATCCCCGACTTGCTGCTCACCCTCATATGTCTCTCCCACCCCTCTGTGGAGCATCGCCTACCCAGGTGGGACATGGGCATTTTTTTAGGGATCCCAAGGCAATGGATGGACATTCCTGAGCCTTTTGGTCCCACCATAAGCCCTGGCACTCACGGTTGGTGAGGGCCTTGAGCTGCTCTTGCAGGGTGATGGAAGCATTGTAGGTCCTGAAGACTTTGGCTGTCAAACCATCCATGAGGTCCTGGAGGTGTTTGTTCAGGAAGGTCGTCTGGAGGAGGGAAAAACAGGGGAAAATGTAGGGAAATTCACATTAGGAATTCTACTGGTAGGACAAGGAGGAACGGCTTCAAACTGACAAAGGGTTTGATGGGATATTGGGAAGGAATTCTTCCCTGTGAGGCTGGTGAGCTCTGGAATGGAATTCCCACAGAAGCTGTGGCTGCTCCATCCTTGCAATTGTTCAAGGCCAGGTTGGATGGAGCTTGGAGCAACCTGGGATAGTGGAAGGTGTCCCTGCCCATGGCAGGGATTTGGAACTTGACAGTCTTTAGGGTCCCTTCCTACCCAAACCATTCCATGATTCCACAAAGTAATAGGACAAGCAGAAGCTGGGACATATCTCTTTTTCGACCATCTTCTGCTTAAGCAACCAAAATTAGGCATTAACAAAAAGTTAAGTACTGCAGTTTGTAGAGCTACTTGTGGGGCCAGGTCATCAGCAACCCAAAACTGGCCTAAAATTCCACCTAAATCCACAAAAAAAATCTCTATAAGGCAATAATTTCTTCCCACCTATGTCCAAGAGGACACACTGGGGATGTGGTTTAGTGGTGGACCTGGCAGTGCTGGGTTAATGTTTGGATTTGATGATCTCAGAGATCTTTAACAAACAATCATTCCTGACCTCACATCCAATATCATGTCCCTGTTCTACAGAGAACATGGAGCTGCTCATCCATCCCATATCCCATCCCAAGGAAGATGAGGGAGGAAGTATTTCCAGGAGGGAAGGCAGCACATCCCTCCAGCAACCTCTCCCACTTGTGTAGAGCCCTAATGAGGTGCAAAAGCATGAAAAAGCTGAGGTCTGGTACCTCCAGTAATTCCCCAGAATGTGGGCAGACATTCCCAGCCTAAAAAAAGCCCAAATGGGGAGCTGGAGGAGGGAAGGAGCAGGAATTCAGCTCCTCAGCAGGGATACATGGAAGTGGAGATACTCCAGTGCAAAAAGAGGCTGGAAAACCTCACGGGGTGTTCAAACAGTGACACTGGTGTCCCCAGAGAGCAGAGAGGTAAAAAAAGTTGAAGGGATGCCCAGCAAAGGTGGCCAAGGGTGTCACGGTTTGGCTTCTCCTCCTTCAGGGCCACCAGTACTGT
Source organism: Passer montanus (assembly GCF_014805655.1). Classification (NCBI taxonomy): domain Eukaryota; kingdom Metazoa; phylum Chordata; class Aves; order Passeriformes; family Passeridae; genus Passer; species Passer montanus. Next base: position 455,833 of record NW_024356506.1, on the reverse strand, counting down.
TTGAAAAGCTTCCAGGTGACAACTCACATTGAGGTGGTCAAAGAGGTCATCGCTGGGGTCCTTGTTCTTCATGAACAGCTGCAGGTTCTTGAACACCTGAAGAGGGGGAAAGGACAACCCTGGTCAGGGCCAAGGAATGAACTGCTCCCAGACATCTCCCTCATCTCTCCTCCTCCAGAAGGACTCTGATTCACCCTCGTGTTAGCTCATCCCACCAACCTTCTCAACTTCAAGATGCCACTGGGTGTTCCCCCCCATCTTTCCCATCTCCGACATTCCAGTTTCTCCACAAACACCATTAAATTATTTTTCCCATGGACAAAGGAAAATTATTTAATATAAATGGAGACATTCCAAGTCCTGATGCGCATCAGCCAACTGAGGATGCTCCAGCAAGAGGTGGAACTTCTCCCTCATGAAGCAGAACAACCTTGGAAGCCCTACCCCAAAATTTTTCCCGTTCTCCTGGGTTAAAGCACATCTTGGTAACAGGTTTTGGATGGAAATTTGGGACTGATAAACACTGAGGGAACAGACAACCAAGCACTTCCTCTACTCCTGCCCCACTCACTGGCTTCTCCACGGACACTTTGTTGTAGTAACGGATGGAGTCTTTCCCGAGGAAGTCGAATTCCACCACGTGCTCCTGCCCATCCAGCTGGGGGTGCAGCTGGATGTGCTCCACGCGCAGGGAGCAGCAGCCGACCGTGTCCGCAGTCTCCCCTTCCTCCTTCTCATTCCCAGCTCGCAGGGCCAGCTGGAAAGAAAATAAGGAGTCATCCATCCCGTGCCATTCCACCTCAATTCCCCTTTGCCAGGTTGTTAAAGTGGATCGGGACTAGAGGAGATGGATCCTCTCCATCTATAGATTCATAGAATGATTTGGAAGGGATCTTCAGGATCATCAAATTCCAACCCCCTGCTATGGGCGGGGACACCTTCCACTAGGGAAAATTTTCATTTTCCACACCTCTGGAAATATTTAAATCCAGGCTGGATGGGGCTTGGAGCCACCTGGCCAAGTGGAAGGTGTCCCTTTCCAAGGCAGGGTGTTCAAATGAGATGATCTTGAAGGTCCCAGCACACCAAACCATTCCAGGATTCATAATAATCATCCCCAGATTCCTCATGCGGAGCCACCCTGGATGGCAGACCCAGCAAACACCAAAAACTACACGGTGGGGTGGATCAGGGAAGTGAATTCCCAACTTCCACGTGGATGGAGGACCTGGGGTGAGGCTGTGGATACCTTATCAATGAAGTAGAGGGCCACTGCTCTTTGCCGCTTCTTTATCTCCTTGGATTTCCAGTCCTTCCTGTACTGAGCCCGGATTGTGTGGACAACATCCTTTAGGCGCCGAGCTACCTCATATTTCTGCCAATCCTTCTCCCCCTGGAATGGGAAACAAGGATATTTTCCATTCCGTGCCCCATCTTTATACCACCCATACCAGTCAAGTCCTGCTGTAGAAACACCTCCAGCATCTAAATCCTGCTCAAACCCCACTGTTTTCTTGGGAAAAACTCATGAAGGGAATAAACTGGAAAAGAAACAGCTCATCCAAGGTTTCTGTGCCCTCTGCTGGCCGTGCTGGATCTGGATCCTGGCCAAATCAGAGTGTTCTTCACCAGTCAGAGCACGGCAAGGACCAAGTGGTCAAACCACGGCCAAAGGTGGCTCCTTGGGCACCAAAGTCCACCAAAATGTGGACTGACACAGCATTTGCTCAGTTGTGTCCACCTGGGCAGCATTCCCACTTTCCCTGAGCCCTCGGAAACAGCCTTAAATCCCCTTTCTCTTCCCACAGAGTTCAATCCCATCTCTTCCTACCCTCCACTTCCTGGTATAAATTAACCCAACTCTGGTCCCTGTGGATCTTCTTAGCCCCTGTGGATCCTTTCAGCCCCCATGTGGCTCCCAACAGCCTTCCCTGGACACACATGAGCAACGTGGCACCAGGATCACTCTGCCAGGAGCAACCCATTCCTTGGAATAAGTTTGATGCTTCACAATCATCTGCCCCTTCCCTCATTTTATTTATCCACTTTTAAGAGAAGGGCAAGAAAGAAACAAAAATAATTTTTTTGATACTCCACATCCTGGCTTTCCCAGATTTTTTTTTCACCTGACCAACGGCATTATTCCCACCTTCAGCTTGGAGCTGGGATTCAGCATGATGTACTTCAAGGTGTTCTGGATGTTCTCTGTCCACGAGGCCAGCCAGGTGACCGTGTTGTCAAAGCGCACCTCCTTCCACTTGTGACCTTCTGGGGGCTCGGGAATCTTGGAATCCCTGTGGGAAGAGCGGGATTAGAGCCCTCAGACCATGAAGAATGAAGTTTCCAGTGAGCCAAAGATTGAGAAAACACGGAATCCACCTAGAATTACTCCACAACATGGAATCACTGAAGTTGGAAAACTCCTCCAAGACCGAGTCCAATCATGAACCGGTGCTGCCAGGAGTGCCAAACCATGTCCCCAAGTGCCATATCTACACAGTTTTCACACCCCTGCAAGGCTGGTGACTCCACCACTGCCCTCGACAGCCCCTTCCAGTCCTTGACAATCCTTTATGTGGAGAAGTTTTCCCTAATATCCAACCTAAACCTCCTCTCCCACAACTTGAGGACATTTCCTCTTCTTCTATCTTTTTCTCTTTTTTTTTTTTTTTCCTGGAAGAAGAAACCAAGCCCTATGTGGCTCCACCCTCCTGTCAGGGAGTTTTAAAAGGTCCCCCCCAGCCTCCTTTTCTCCAGGCTGAGCCCCTCCAGCTCTCTCAGCTGCTCCTGGTGCTCCAGACCCTTCCAAAAATCAGGTATTTATAACTTGGATGCTGGGAACAACAGGAAAACTTGCTAGACTGGTAGGGAATTACATGAATCAAGGTCTTCAAATGGGGGGCGAAGACCACTCCAGCTCACTTAACTCAGATGGAAAAACACTCTCAGGATGTGGAAAACAGGGATTTTAGAAGATGGAAAGATCCCAGCTCTGGGCAGAGGAAGCACCCAGTTCCCCCCAGTCCCAAGGGAAGCCCCAGGAGCTCAGCACTTCCAAGGACAACCCACTTGCTGCAGTTGATGATGACATCTTCTGGCATGATCCTCTTCTTCAGCATCCCCATTTTGGGGTGCTCCCCACGGCCACGGAAGAGCCCTGGAGGTTCAGTTTTGAAGTTGCCAATCTTCTCCCGGTGCCCATCCAGGATGCAGTATCCATATTCCTCCTGGATCTTATCCGCCTCCTCCTTCAGCTTCTGAAACCAGGATACCACCAAAAAAAAAAAAAAAAAATCAGAATGGTTTGGATTGGAAAGGATCTTTAACATTCCAACCAAGAATTCAAAGTGCCATCATTCCCTTGGCAAAGTCTACAATCCTCTGGACAGGGAAGGACTCCAAAACATGATCCAAGGATGACTGGCACCCTGCAAAGCCATGGAATGTGCAGATCTGCTGATAAAATTCACGAAGAGGGGGGCGATGGCCATGGAGAGAGAGCTGGATTAAAGAAGTCCAAGCTCAGGGCACAACACCAGGAAGACAACAACAAAGAGACAAAATTCCCAAAACCTGTCATAGGAACCAGTCCTCACCTGCTTCTCCTCCTTGGGAAGCGCTTTCCGGGCCTCATTTTTGTCCACAAAATATTTGTGGATCTCCCCGAAGTCACATTTGTCCAGGTCCTTGATTATCTCTTGCTCCTCTGAGGTCATTTCCTGGGAAAGAGATGAGAGGGGCTGGGAAAAGCCAGGAGGCAAAACTAATTCCACATGGAGCTGCTGATTGTACCTGTCCTTAGAAAAGGGAATAGAGACCCATTCTTTGAAAAAACAACAGTTTTGGGATGGAAGAACCTAGTATGGAAAAAAAGTCTCCAAACACAACCGCAGGGACAGCACCAAATCAATCTGGGAGGTGTAAACATTACTGAGAAAGAGTTTGGGGTTGTTTTGGGATCAGAGGTCATTCCTTTATTCCTTTGGTGTCCCAAAATGGGTTTGGAGCCGTTTGCAAGATTGTTTGCAAGATCCCATCACTAAAATTCAGAGGGAGCACAGAAAGCAAATCCCAGCCTAAACCCACAAAAAAACCCACGGAAATAAATCAGGATTTAGACCTGATAATTATAAATAAGGAACAAATTCCCCCATTCCCTCCATCCCACACCAAAGCCTGGGGCTGATGGGTTTGATGGATATTAAGGAGCCCTCCCAGGGAAGGTACCTTCCTCCAGTCATGGAAGAAGTTGTTCTGGAAGGTTTCCTTGGTGGTATACTCATGATCCAACATTTTGGCATAAAATGTGGCAATTTCCTCCGTGGCCAGGCTCAGCTTCAATGGTTTTCCTGGGAAAAAAGAGGCAGGAACACCTTCCTCTAGACCAGGCTGCTCCAAGCCCTGTCCAACCTGGAAGACTTCCAGGGATGGGGCAGCCATGGCTTTTCTGGGCAGAATCTTGGATTATTTCTTAGATTTTCTAAGGATCTTGAATAATTTCTTGGAGGCAAAGCCACCATCGCCTCCCGAGCTCTTTGGCTGGAGAAATAAAACAAAACCAAGGAATATCTTGGTTCATCCTAGGAATTACTTGGAAATTATTTTTTTTTTAAGGAAAAAGTCCTCTGGAGATGTCCAAAGAATGGTTGAATCCTACTTGAACCACTGGTTTTTGGGATTTTTTGACTGAAGGAAATGGAGCCCTGGAGCAGCCCCTTGACAACCCCCAAATCAGCTCATCCATGGGCCCTTCCTACTTGGGGTTGTTGCCTGTCCACACTTTTCCATCCAGGAATGGTGACATTTTTTAGGAAAAAAAGTCAACATCAAAGATCCCAAATTCCAAAGCCGCCAGCCCAGATCCACAACACCTCAAAGATCACAGAGAAGCTCCAAACCCTGTTCAAGGCTCCTCCTCATGGAGCCAAAATCCCTGGCAGCCCCATGGATGTCCCACTGGTGCTGACAGGCACTTCCTTTTCCCAAAGTGGCATTTTTCCTACTGCAAAAAAAAGTATGGGAAGGCCCGGGGAATTGAGGAACACCAAGGGAATGTGATCCCTTTCCATCTCCAGCATCCCTTGGCTGACCCCCAATGTCCTTATTTCCCCCTCCCTTTGGTCCATCAGAAATGAGTTCAGGGATGAACTGAGAGCAGGGAATGGCAGGAAACCCAGTGGGAATGTCAGGAAAACACGGAGGCAGCAAAGGCCTGGATCTGTCCTGCCAGTGGCACCCTGAGTTGCTCTAAGGTGATGTGAGGTGGCCCTTGGGACATCAGAAACTTGGAGAAGCCCAGCCAAACCCTTGGATGTGTCAGTCCCTGAGGCCATGGATCAGTAAAATCCCATTTTTCCAGCTCGTGGGAAAACATGGATGAGCTGACAAAGCCCAAACCCAACATGCAGCTTAATGATTAAAAACAGCAATTAGTTTTAGCTCCCCAAAAACCCCCGTAACTCCAACCATGTGCAAGATCCTCCAGCTTGAACCCATGGCTTTTCCAATGGGATATTCATCTTCCCTAAGGAGAGGACACCACCCCAAGCCCCAGGTCCCATCACAGCTGTACCGTCGTAATAAAACTGCACATCCTTGGGCAGGGGCTCGTAGGGGGGCACAAAGTAGGGCCCTCGGTGCTCCAGCTGCATCCACTTGACTCCATCTTCCTTCTTCTCCTCTTCCCACCTGGAACAGACACACAGGAGTCCATGAGAATATCCCAAATCTGGCATCTGGCACCTTCTTCCAAGGTCAAACTGGGAGAATGCTTGGAGCAGTGACAGCTGGTGCAAACTCCAGGTGAAATCCCATCTTCTCTGCTGCTGCCTCAGTTTCCCTGCTCTTTAAAACAAGGAAAACTGGAATGGAATCCATGAAATTGAGGTGTGGTGACATGGAGGAACTCAGTGGGAGGGTAAAGTGATCTTAAAAGCCACCTCATTCCAACCCCTTTCCATGTGCAGGCACACCTTCCACTAATCCAGTTTGCTCCAAACCCCACCCAATCCAAGGAATGCTTCCAGGGATGGGGCAGCCAGGGCTTCCCTGTGGAACCTATGCCTCATAAATATTTATAACTTTGATTTTAACGTGAATAAGATCTTAAGGAACCTTTCCCCCTGCCAAAGTAAATGGGATTTTAAAGCCACTACAAGTTTTGACTGTGAGGATTTAAAAAACAGCAACAAAAATTACGGTAAAATTAAATTTAAAAAAAAAAAGTCAAAAAATCCAACCGGAAAAGCAGGAGCAGGACTCTAAATAGAGGGGTAAAACCAGGGGTTAGGGTCAGAGGAAAAGCACTGGTGCCAGCAGGGAACAGACAGGGATCTGTGTCCCACAGCCAGGCTGGCACTGGCCCCTTAATCCCAGCATCTCCAGGAAAAGAAAAACCAAGGATTTCTGGAAAAACAGCAAGGTTCTACACAGAGAAAGAAAAATTCCTGTTTCTCACTCAGCAGTGCCCCAGAAGTTATTTGTGATTTTTTTTTTCCTCCCCATGGGAAGCAGAGTGGAATAAATCCATGGTATTCAAAGGTGCATTTTGCCATAAAAACAGAGGAAACCAAACAGTCGAGGAAAATCAACAAACTCCAGGAATTTGGGCTGAAAGCATCGGAGAAAGGCAGCATCAGGATCATTTTGTGATAATCTCTCTTCCCAAAATTCTGAGATCCCAAATCCCTGCAGAGCATCCCCAACACTCACCTTGCACGGCCCCCACAAGCCCATGGAGGGTGACACTTGGACACTTGGGAATGTCCTCATGGGAAATGTAGTTGTGGATAATTTTCTGGGATTGAATTCCCAGATACCGGCTGGGATCCAGTCATTTCAAACAAGGCATAAATTAGGAAAAAAAAAATTATAAAATCCCACTTTTCACATCACCCTGGATCCTTCAAGAGCCACCTCAAAGCTCCAGGTATCCAGGGATATCCCTGTCTGGGATAACAGCTCCTCCCAGATCAGGGTTTGCACAGGCTCCGAAAAAGCATCCCAAAAATTCTCCCGCTGTCCCAGATCTTGGCGAGATCTGGGAGAGAGTGACACCAAGTGGCTGAAGTCACACTTCCAAAAAATAATCCAGCATCCAGCAGCCACATTCCACATCCTTTCCTATAAAATACCTGCCTGGATCATCCCAAATCTGCTGGAGAAGGAAGTGGGGAAGAAATTCAGACCCGCTACACCTCCCTGATAGAGGTGCTGCTGTCTTGGACTTTTATTATTATTATTATTGTTGTTATTATTATTGTTATTATTATTGTTATTTCCTTCCAGTAATTATGAGCTTCTCCCTTCCCAGTATGGGCACCAGGAAAATCATTGGAGGAGAAATAAATATTACAAATAAATTTTGAAGTAAAAATAATTATGATACAAATCCTGCTGTGCATTCAGGACCTTCTCTGATCTCTCACCCATTTCCAAGAGTGGCGAGTTCAAGGCTCAAGGGAATACAGGAAAATAGCCAAAACATAAGAATTTTCACTGTTTTGCCCCACAAAATAAAATTAAAATCCCAGACCCAGGGTTAAACCTGCCAAAGGCATGCTGGAATTTACCATTTCCATTTGTTTTCTGCCTCTTTTTCTTCCTTCTGTTTCTTAGTCTTTCTTTTGTTCTTTTCTTCCTCTTTCTTTTCTTCTCCTTCCTTAGATTTCCTTTTCCCAGTCTTCCCTGGGGTTTCTTCCTCTTCAATCTTTTTCTCCATCTCTTTTGTTTCCCCCTCAGGCTTTTTCTTCTTTTTCCTCTTTTTCTCTTTCCCTAGAATATCTCCCTTTCCTTCATCCTTGTCCTCCTTCACCTGCTGCCCCATCCCTGCACTCCTAGTCTCTCCCAATCCTTCCTCCCCTTTCTTATCCACCTCTTCCTCCTCCTTTACTCCTTTTCCATCTCCACTTCCCTTTCCCTCCTTTTCCTCCTCCTCCTCACCTCCCACTCCTTTCTCTCTCTCCTCATCTTTCTCCATCTCCTGCTCCTTTTCCAGCAATTTTTCCTTCTTCATTTTCCTCTTCCCCACCTTTTCCACCCCCTTCACTTTCCCCCTGCTGTGCTTCTTTGCTTTCCCCTTCTCCCGCTTTTTTTTCCCATCATCCCATCCCTGGCTGCTGTTGCTTCTCTGTCTTTTGGCTCTTCCCTGTCCCCCTTCCCAATTCCTGCCTTCATCTCCCTCTTCTTCCTCAATTCCATTCATCAAATCCTCAAATTTATCCTTCCTCCCTCTCTTTCTCTTCAGTCTCATTTCTTGCTTATTTTCCTCCTGTTTCTTCCCTCCTTTTCTCTTTTTTTCCTGCTTGTTTTCCTCATGTTTTTTCCCTCTTTTTCTCTCCAATCCCTTTTCCTGCTTATTTTCCTCCTGTTTCTTCCCCCTTTTTCTTTCTGGGGCTTGGGAATCCTCTTCCTGCTGTGGGAGAGGGGGATCCAGCTCCTTCTCCTCACTCTCCCTGACAGCTGTGAGCTCCACATCCCACTCCAAAGGATCTCCAGAGGGGGATGCAATCCCACCAGCAATACTTTCACTTGGGACCTGTGGGAAGCAGGAATAAAGGGAAGAGATGTTGGGAAAGGAGAGAGTTTATCCCAAATCCCAAGTGAATGGTGGAGGACGCAGGATCAGGTCCAGGGGGTGATGTTCCCCCCCAGTTTTCCTACCCCAATTCCACTCTGGGTGTCCAAGAGTTCCTCTCCCACTGCAGCAGAGAAGTTATCCCTAATCCCAAGTGAATGGTGGAGGACACAGGATCAGGTCCAGGGGGTGACGTTCCCCCCAGTTTTCCTACCCCAATTCCACTCTGGGTGTCCAAGAGTTCCTCTCCCACTGCAGGTCCTGTTCTCTGGGATTTGTCCTGGGACCTACAACGACATCACAGCCAATCCTCACCACCAGCATTCCCCTATTCCATCCCAAATTAGGGAATTGCTCCCTCATTTCCCTCCAACCACGACAGCACCATGGATGGAGATATCCCAAGGCAGCAGGGAATGACCCCAAGCTGGATTTTATGGGATGAGGAAGCTCAAAGGAGCAGAACCACAAGGTCTCCAGACAAAATAGGGGAGATCCTAAGGAAATATTCCCAGAGAAACCTCAGGCGGAAAGGTTTGGCAGTACCAATAGCACAAAGAAAGGGATCAGGCCAATCATGGGCACACTGGAAAAGGAGACAGATGGGACACAATTCCTGGGACAGTGGAGATGATTCCAGTGGGGAATGGGCAGGGACGGAGCCTCATCAATACAACAGGACAAGGAGTGTCCAGATCCATGATCTCCACCATCCATATGGGTGAGGAATCCAGGAGTCCTTCCCTGCTCAGCAGAAGAGCTCAGGTGAATTTTTGGGGATTCTGTGGGATTTGCAACCCTCATAAAGCACCAACCTGCCCCTATAATTTCTCCCAAGGCTTCTTAGAGCTAGGCAGGGAGTTGCGAGTCTTCAAGGCGTTCATATTCCAAAAAAATCAAATAAAATAAGAATGAGCAAACAGCAGCAGAGCCTAAACCAAGCTTTTGGCTCCTAGGCTGAGCCTAAAGCTCCAAAGAGTGGATTTAGGTGAGGTATTAGGAAAAAATTCCTCACTGAAAGAGTGGTCAAGCACCAGAAGAAGCTGTCCAGGTGGGATCACCATCCATTGAAGTATTCCAAAACCCTGTGGATGTGGTGCTTTGGGACATAGTTTAATAGTGATCTTGGATATTTTTCCCAACCCTCAGAATTCCATGAGTTTAATGTTGAGGTAATGGTGTCCCTTTCCCACAGGGAAACCTGGGGCCTTCCCTTATGGGTCATTGCCACCTCCCAGACAAATCCTCTGGTCCATCCTAGCTAAGCCTGCAGCTAAGCTCAAGCCACAGATTTTTCCCTGCTTCAGATCCATTCCCTGCTTTTTTCAGCTCCTGGATCCTGCAGCAGGATCCCTTAGGAAGTACAGCCAGTGGCTCTGATCCTTCCCAAAAAAAGAGTTGGAAATCCAGTTTTCTCCTCCCAAGCAGGACAATGATCACTCTTCCTGGACTTCCAAATAGAGAAAAGTCACAATTCCTGTTTTTAGCCAAAATACGCCAAAATTTATGCAACAGAAAGCGTGAATTTTGGCCCCTTTCCATAAATTAATCTAGGCAGATAATTACCAGGCTGTGGGGCATCAAAGCAAGGAAAACCTTCGAGCTGGCTTGGGATGGAAACAAGTTCAGAAAAAAAAAAAAAAAAAAAAAAAAAAAAAAAAAAAAAAAAACCAACCAAAAACCAGAAGCCAGATTCTTTTTCCTCACTGTTACACAATCCCACTAAACTCGTTAGGGAAAATCATCCTGCAAAACATGCTCAGCACCTCCAATCCCATTGGCAGGGAGCAGATCCATGAGTCAGAAGGCAAAATTCCAGCACCTTTCGGGATCAGCTCCTTCCTCCAAAGGTTTTATTAGAGGCCTCTCACTGGGAATTTTTAAGAGGCAGAGAGGATTAACCAGCTTTAGGAACTCTGCTTCCTATCTCTGCCAAGATCTAGAGGGAAAGAACAGCCAGGATTTGGGAGGGTGGTTGTTCCTACCAGGACTTTCCCCAAATTTATGTAGGAATGTGCACCTGAGCAATCACACCCTGCTGACCGGGGAGGGTGGATGGGGCTGGAACTTCCCTCTCTACCCTCAGATCCCAGGACTGAGCCTCAAATTCCACTTGGGATTGGTTTTGGAAAGCTTTGAAGTCATTGAAAACACCGGGATGTGGAGAAGCTGCTCTGGGAAGGCACCAGCAATCCAGGAGGGAAAACCAGGATTGCACAGCTCCACAGAGAAGAGAAGAAAAAGGACAAAATTCCAGTTTTGCCTGGAAGAAAATCCAAAGAAAATCCAAAAAATGACCCAACTCACCTGGAAGAGCCTTCCAGCCCCACTGCTGGCCCTTCAGAGGAGGTTGCTTTGGTTTCCTCCTAGAAAATATCAGGGATTTGGGAAAGGTTCCTTGGCACAGGTACCCCAAAGCAGCATCACCCCCAAACCAGCACTTTTCCCTCCCTCAGTCCCCTTGGCTAGAATCCAGGAACCCAAAATACCAGGTTTTCCCAAGTTTTGAGGTTTTATGGCATTAGGAAATCCCTGGTTTCCTTCCAACAGCACAATAAAGGAATTTTACAGATAAAGACAGGAAAACTCCCAGCCCTCCTCAACCACCTGCTCATTGGAAGCACTGCTGGGAGAGCAGTGCAGGGAACAGAAGGGATGGGAGGGCTCCAAAATAAAGATGGATCAAATTCCAGGTGCCTGGAAGATGAAGTCACCCTTGCAGCAGATGGCAAGAGGGAAAGAGAGGTGGGGAGCAAAGCCACAGGGTGGGAAATACAATAAGGATGAGCAGAAAGCAAGGAAAAAGAAAAAAAAAAATACAAAAAATGGGGATAGGAGCTAAAAGGAAATGAGCTCAGAGGGGACACAAATAGATCCTTAAAACCTGACTCCTGGAGGCCACTAAAAGTCCTAAAGAAAGGAAAAAAAATATAAAATATATAGAAAATAGGGATAGCAGCTTAAAGAAAATGAGCTCAGAGGAGACACAAAGGGATCCCTAAAATCTGACCCATGGAGGCCACCAGAAATCCTGAAGAAAAAAGAACACAAAAAAACCAAACTTCAAAATATAGGGAAAATGGGGACCTATAAGAAAATTTTCAAAAGCTAAAACAGCTCAGAGGGGACACAGAGCCCTAAAACGTGACCCATGAAGGCCACTAGAAATCTTGGAGAACAGAAAAAAACCCATCAAAATATAGGGAGAGTGGGGACCTAAAAGAAAATGAGCTCAGAGGGGATACAGAGCCCTAAAATGTGACCCATGGAGGCCACCAAATCCTGGAGAATGGAAAAAAAAAGTCAAAATATAAATGGGGACCTAAAAGAAACCGAGCTTGTAGAGGACACAGAACCCTAAATTCTGTCCCTTGGAGGCCACCAGAAGTTCCATCCTGCTGTTTTTACACTTGTTTTCCAAGCTGGAACCATCTTTTCCTGCTCCTGACAACACAAGGCATCCCAAAACTCATCCCAACCTCATCCAGGGCTTGCCAAGCACTGAGATTCTCACTCTAAATCCCGACTTCCCCAAGTTTCTCTTCCCAAGGCTTTCAAGGGAAGCCAAAACCACACAGGGATTTCTCCTGAAAGCTGCTGGGTGAACTCATTAAGGGGAAAATAAAACCCTGAGTTAATTACAGGTTGGTTAGGTCCACATAAACTTTCATTCCCTGGGAACACGCCTGCTCTTGGATTCACAATCCTTCAGAAAGCCTGCTGGGAAATTCAGGAAGAGCCATGACCTTCCACAGTCATTCCTGCCTGCAAATGCCTGGTGGTTGTATTGGGAATGCCAGGAAGACCCAGGACTACAGGCACCCTTGGGAGGTTTCAAGGCTGCTCCTTGAATTTGATCCATCCAGGAGAGTTTGGGGACATTTGGGATCCTGTTTCTGAGAGGGATGGAAAGAAGGAAAAAGGAAAAGCATCTCCGCTGGGTTTACACACCAAGAAGACAAATTAACACAAGAAAAGCAAAATATAGAGGGGATTTGCTGGGATTTGTGCTCCCCAGCACCAGGAAAGGATCATGGAATGGTTTGGGATGGAAAGAATCTTAAGGATCATCTAATTTCACCACCGCCTTCCACAATCCCAGGTTGCTCTGAGCCACATCCAACCTGGCCTTGGACACTTCCAGGGGGGCACGATCAAGGAAAGCACTGAAAACCAAATTCCTGAGGAAGAGATTCCCAATCCCAACCTCCTGCTTAGGAAGTGAGTCACCCACATCCTGGTGCTCCCCACTGGTGCCACCAAAATGTCATGTATTCAACCCCAAAAGCTGGAGATTTACTCCTTAATTTAATTCCAGATGCTCAAAAGCTCCTTCCAGGGGCTTGCACCAAACTACAAGACAGAACCCTCCCAATTCCCTTGGGAACAAACCACAGGAATGCTCCCCAATCCTCCAGCACAGCGACCACCACGTACCGACCCCGGTGCAGCTCCCTCCTCGGCTTGGATCCCATTCCAGAGGCTCGAGCCAAGGCCTTTCCCATCTGCAGCCTCCTGCTTCAGGGAGCTTCTTGGCCAGAAATGGGAGAGAAGGGACACACACATATTTTAGGATCATGGAATGGTTTGGGTTGGAAGGAATCATGTTGTTCCAAGCTGCTTCCATGGGCAGGGACACCTTCCGCTATTCCAGGCTTTTCCACGCTCCACCCAACTGGGCCTTGGACATTCTAGGGATGGGTCAGACACAGCTGCTTTGGGAAACACCTTCCAGGGGCTCACCACCCTCCCAGGGAAGAATTCCTTCCTAATATCCAGTCTAAACCTTCCATCCTTCAGCTTAAGGTGATTCCCCTTTTCCCGTCACTTCATTCCCTTTATTTTTCCCTACTAAAAATTCCTTTGGATAATCAAAGCAATGCAAGGAAAGGAGAGCTGGACGTGGCATTCCCATGCACAACTCTGGGATAACCCAGATGGAAAAGCCCAGCCCTGCAGATCCCATCTCCATCCCAATCCCACCGACCTGGTGATGATGTTCTCCTGCAGCGGCTTTTCCTTGGCTTTTGATGGTTTCTTCTTCTTCTTCCCTTTTACCACGGAAGGCTTCACACCAGGACAGAGCAGGATCAGGGAAAAGGAAGTTTGTGCCACGGGTTTGATTCCCACTGAATTTCTGGGATAATTACAAGGGCCACCCCAAAGCACAGAGGGGGGTGTGGTACCTTCACTGTGCATTCCAGCTCCTTCTGCACCGGGAACACCTTTGGCTTGTCCTGCTCCCTTTCCAACTCATTCTTTCGCTTCCTGGGATAAGGAAGAATTGATCCCAATGAAACCATCCCCTTGGTGGTAACCACAAACCATGGCATGATGCCATACTTCCTAATCCTTATGCCCAGCAACACCAAATATTGCTTCCCAAAAGGAATTCTGGAGGAATTTCTCTTCTTGAGTGTGAAATTCCCAGGAAAACCAGTGGGGTAACAAAGCTGGAGCCCCACAAAATTACCATGCCGTGCTCCACGGTACCTACCTGCTGCTGCTCTTCACCTCACTGGCCTCTGACACCCCCATGGCTCCGTCATCCACAATTTCCTGGGAGTGCTAAGGCAGAGAATCCAAGGATGGTCACTGGAATGAGATGGAAACAGCACACGGTTGGTGCCACCCCAGTTCTGCTCTCCAAGGAAACCCCAACAGCTCAGTCCCAAAGTTTGGAGCCCACAGGGTCAAGCTCAGCTTTAGACCCATGTTGAAAAAACTTAAGCTCAGCCCCTGAACTTCTGTTGGAGGTGGCAAAATAAATGGCAATAAAAGGAAAAAAAGGAAATTCCCTAAATTAGTTTAGGAATTCACAGTTTCCACCACCACAATTAATAATAATTAAGCACAGCAGAGAAATGGGGTAAATTCAGATAATGAGTCCCCACCACCACCTCTCCCCTCTCCTCTTCTCATGGAGCAGCCAGACTCTCCCAAATCCCTGTTTTCCCTAGAAACTCAAGAGGATGCAAGGAATACAGGTCATATTCCTGGTCCCCACCCATGAAAAACGTCCATGTTGAGGGAAAAAAAACCCCTAGAATTTCTCAAGGAGGTAAGTGAAAACCAGTCTGAAACATCCTGAAAATTTTTCTGAGAGTAGAAAACACTTGGAAAAACTCCATATTTTACCAGGCTTTGCTGTGCCAGGAGCACTTGGAGCTGCAGTTGGGATGAAGGTCAGTTGGTACAGGAGAACATTCCCAATCCCAGCCAGCCTAGAGAACACTCACTCCTCACCCACCTGCTTCCCTAAGGGAAGTCCCCCCCTCTCCCAGGAAACTCCTTTAATGTCTCCCTCAGCCTGATTGGAGGCTCCCAGCCCAAGATGCACCCTGGGAAATGAAGTTTTAGCCCAAAAAACTGAATTTTGATGTCCCTCAACCAGCAGCTCCTCAGCAAGGAGACTTGGGAAGCAGGGAAATACTTTGGACCACTCAGGTGGGAAATGGGGGTAAAAAATATGGATTTAAAAATAATCAGGAGAAACCTACTTGGCAGAAGACACTTCCTCTTCAATTACATAATTAAATTACTCCCCAAATCCATCTTTTCTCAGCTGATTCTCATTCACCAGAGCTCCATGGTTAGATGTAAAAGGGTCTGGGCACAAAGCCCAGATCCCACTGGATCCTACAGCCCATAACCCTCATCCTGAAGCCCATCCCACTCCTCTCCAGCTCTTTTCACAGGATGAGCCCATTGCTTCCAATCTGCCCTTGAGGTCATCAAGAACCTCATCCCAGCTGAGCTTCCCAATGTCCTCATCCATCCCAAACCAGGTGTGAGCAGCACACCTGGGAGTTAGATGGGGAATAGGGATAATGGGAAAAAGCTTTCCCCAAATTAGGGGAGAAAAGAAGGATCCAGGGAGAGCTCAGAGCCCCTTTCCAGAGCCTAAAGGGGCTCCAGGAGAGCTGGAGAGGGACTTGGGACAAGGGATGGAGGGAAACAGGACACAGGGAATGGCTTTAAACAGGAAGAGGGTCAAATTAGATGGGATATTGGGAAGGAAATCTTGGCTGTGAGGGTGGTGAGGCCGTGGAATGGAATTTCCAGAGAAGTTGTGGCTGCCCCATCCCTGGAAGTGTCCAAGGCCTTGGATCAACCTGTTCTAGCGCAAGGTCTCCCTGCCCTCTTTACTGGATGACCTTTTGAGCCCATTCCAACCCAAACCATCCCCACAATTCCAGGAAAACTCAGGGATTTGGGTCAATAAAGGGCACTGCTCCATGTGGAATCCCCAGCCAGGACGGGGGACCCCAAATTCCCTTGGGAAGGCCCCGCCCAGTTCGCCGCCGGGAGTGGAAACCCCCGGAGGAAGGGCTGGAATGTGGGAAAGCCTCTTTGATCCCTGTTGCGCCATCCCGGGGAAAAAAACACATCCAAGCCACCTTTCTGGCTGGATGAGTGGAGGTTGTCCAGGGATGGGAGCCAGCCCCAGGGAAGGGAGCAGGGAAGGACAACTGCAGGCCGGGGCTTGTTCACCCTTGTCCGCCTCCTTCCAAGGACTTGGAGCTTGGGTTTGAATTTCTCCCATTTTTCCCTGGATTCCGTAAGATTTTCTCATCTTTCTCCATGTCCACCATGGGAAAAGATGGGTTTTGCAGGGATTTGAGCTGGGAAAAACTTGTCTTAGCCTGGAGCAGCTCCAGTTTGCTCCTCAATCCCACCTAAGAACAAGGTGGATAAATCCATTTAAAATTAAGCTGAGCTTTTTGTGTATTTTTATGGATTTTCCCCTTCGTGGATGCTCTTTGCAATGGAAAATTGAACTGGAATTGGAATGGGAGCTCCACCCGGAGCTGTGCTCGGGAAAATTGGAGCACAAAGCGGGTTTGGCTCATCCTTGGGGAACACCAGAGTGGAATGGGATTTGGTGACACCACAGCAGCTCTTGAGGGATGTATCCATGAAATATTCCAGATTAATCATTAATTCCACTTTTCTACTACAGCTGTTCCTTTTGGATTGGAAAATCCTGGAGGGAGAGAAGCCCTTCACTGGAATCACACAGCCCTTGAAGCCCTGATGAGAAAAAATAACTGGGAAAGGTGGAACTGGCTTAATAAATGCAATTATAAAACAAATTCACACCCTGTAAAATATTTTGTGTATCCTGGGCTAACATTTTCCACCCAATAAGCAGCCGGATCCTCACAGAATTCCCTGTGTCCCATGGATATGAATGGGGTTTATCACTCACTAATTTCATTGCGGCTTACGTAAAGACTCTTGTGGTCGGTGACAAAGGCTCAGAGCAGGAATACGGGGCAGGATTTGCCTGCAAAAAGGAATAAAGCGGATTTTATTTTATTTCTTCATTAATTTTTCGTTACATTTCATATTAAAGTATGGTTTATACAGGCAACAGGGCAAGGGCACAGCAGCCCAGATGTTGAGGAGAGGAGGGGGGGAGCCGGGGGGTGGAGGGGCAGAATGAGGGGGGGACCGCCCAGATGTGGCCAGGGGCGAGAGGGAGGGCAGGAGTTGCCCAGATGTGGCTGGGATGGGGGCGGGGTCTCCTGGTGGTAGGTGGGGTCACCCAGATGTGGCCGGGGCAGGAACATACAAGCACCCAGATGTGAGGCAGGGAGCGGGGACGGGCCCAGACGGGGCTGGAATGGGGGCACGTGGCCTGGCTGGAGTCGGGGGCCGTCCAGATGTGCCCGGGCCGGGGTCGGAGCCCCCCAGATGTGCAGCGGGAGGGGCGGCCCGAGTCCCGCCGCGCCTGTGGGCGGAGCCTGGAGCCCCGCCTTCCGTGACGTCACCCGCGTTCTAATTCCCACCGTTGCCACGGGCAACGGCCCCTCCGCTCCTCCCCCTCCACCTCCCTCTCCCAATTCTATTGGGCAGAACCGCTGTCCATCGACGCCGCGCGGCGCTCTCATTGGTTGCCTGGCGGTTAAGTCCCGCCCCTCCGCCCTGCTTATGCCCCCGCGCTCGGCGGAGCCGCCGCGGTCGCGGCGGGGCCTGAGGGGGCACCGGGGGTGAGCGGGGCCACGGCTGGAGGGTCCCGGGGCACCCCGGGGTTGGGATCCGGGCGAGGAAGGGCCGTGGAGTTGTAGCTCGGCGGGGTTTGGCTCTGGAAGGAGGTTTGGGGGGGTCCCCTTGGCTGGAGCATCTTTGTGAGGGGGGTTTTGGGGGCGTTTGCGCTGTGAGGGGAGGGGGGTTTAACCCCTCGCCCCGTCTGGGGTCGCTCTTCGAGGCGGGTTTGAGCTCCGTGTGTTTTGGGTAGTTCACAAAAGGGGTTTTGGGAGGGTTTAAACTTCCCCCCCTCCATTTAGGATAGCTCTAAAAGGGAGTTTGGGGGGTTCGCCCCCATTTTGGGGTAACCCTGTAAAGGGGTTTTCAGAGGGTTTGGCTCCCTCCCTACTCTGGGTGTCTCTGTTTAAAACCCCCCCCATTCCATTTGGAGTAACTTTTATAGGGATTTAAATACCCCCCCCCCCTATTTAGGGGAGTCCGAGGGGTTTAAACACCCCCCCCCTCTTTAGGGGAGTCTGAGGGGTTTAAACACCCTCTTTATTTTGTCCAGAGTAGCTCTTCCAAGCGGGTTTTGGGGGGTTTAAACATCCCCCATTTAGGGTCTGGTGGGATTTAACATCCCCCCTCCTGGGGTAGCTTTGCGAAAGGGATTTTTGTCCCCTCTTTTCCCTAAATTATTTCTGCTGGGAGGGAAGCCATGGGCTCACATCTGGCCAGATGCTGAGTGCAGGGGGGCTTTGCAACAGAGCTGAGCCGGGCTTAGCAGGGGTTTAAGCCCCCCACTTAGGACAGGCTTGGGATCTGGACCCCGGTGGGACTCAAGGAGGGGTGGCCGAGCCCCCAGACCCCCCCGTGAGCTCAAGCCCAGCTCCAGCCCCCCATTCCCAGCCTGTGGATGTCGCATCCCTGGAGATGATGCCCCCCGAGGAGGAGAGCCCGGATGGGGACAGGGACGGTGGCCTTGTCCTCCTGCACGGCCCGAAGAGCGGCAGCACGCGGAAGGTGAGGCTGGCCCCATATCCCTGTCCCATCCCTAGGGATGTGGCTGTGCCCGTGGATGGGGGCGCAGGGATATCCAACCCTGCCAGGGGGTGGAAACGTTGTTGCTGCCCCATAAACGGCTCCCTCCCAGCTCCTCATCCCTAAAACTCTGCTCCTGAATCCACCCCTAAAACTCTGCTCCTGAATCCCACCTTTTCTGCTGCCTCCGTTCCCCAAGCTTCCCAGCCCCTGCTTTTCACCTCATTCCCTGAGATTTTGGTTTTTTTCCCTCCTTCTTGCCAGTGGGAAGCTGCTCCAGCCAGGTGCTCCCAGGGAAAGCTGGGATGTGTGGGAGAGATGGGGCTGATTGCTCTTCTGGTGTTGTTTAATTAATAACAATTGGGGTGGAATCAGTGGGAATTGTCCTCAGGCTGCCACCAGGCCCTCGTTTCTTGGAGTTACAGAAGTTTTAGGGAGCAAGAAAACGTGGAAAACATTCATTTTTGGGTCTGTTTAAGCGTTTTTCCCATTAGTTTTGCCCCCTGAGACCCAACAGGATAAACCAGCAGCGAGAGCACTCCATAATCTGAGCTCTCCTTGCAAAAAGTCCCAAATCTAAAACACCCCTAAAAAAAAAAAAAATCCCAAATAACCAAAAAAGCCAAACTTAGCTAAGCTCTGGAAGGGATTTTTATTTTTTTTTTTTCCCCTTGGATCAATCTGATCTGGAGTCACTTGAGCTTGGGCTGCAGCTCAAGAGGTTGCAACCTTAAACCAGGTCGGGGTTTAACTTGGGGCCTTGTCTAAAGAGCAGGTGCTGCTCGTCAAGAAAACGTGGAAAACATTCATTTTTGGGTCTGTTTAAGCGTTTTTCCCATTAGTTTTGCCCCCTGAGACCCAACAGGATAAACCAGCAGCGAGAGCACTCCATAATCTGAGCTCTCCTTGCAAAAAGTCCCAAACCTAAAACACCCCTAAAAAAAAAAAAAAATCCCAAATAACCAAAAAAGCCAAACTTAGCTAAGCTCTGGAAGGGATTTTTATTTTTTTTTTTTCCCCTTGGATCAATCTGAACTGGAGTCACTTGAGCTTGGGCTGCAGCTCAAGAGGTTGCAACCTTAAACCAGGTCGGGGTTTAACTTGGGGCCTTGTCTAAAGAGCAGGTGCTGCTCGTGAGGGAAGATTAACAGGAGGGATTTGGGACTTTTTTCCCAATTTGTTCTCTTTGGGTCTGCAGCACAAAGCAAAACATGGAAAATATTGCCAGGCTTTGGAGGGAGAACTGGGCAGGGCATCAGCAGGCTCTGTCACAATATGATTATTTTTTAATTAAAGCAGCAGAACACCTGATCAGCTCTATCACTTTCTTTTTGTTATTGGTGTTTAAAAGAAATTGTCAGTACAACCTTTTCCTGCTGTTTTTATCGCCCTGACAACATCAGGATCCATACTTTCTGCCTTGCAGAGGATCCTGAATGCTGCTGAAAAAGTGATTTTTTTAATCCCTTTTTTTGCCAAGTTTTCTGTCCTAGGAGTGAAGACTTAATCCACCTGTTTCCTGCTGGCACCTTGCCCTGACTCTGTGCTTCCCCCACCTCCTCAGAGCACTTTCACCCTCCTAAAATTCAATTTTTAACTGCAGTTTGTGCTGTTTAAAAACCCCCGATCCCCCAGATTTTTATTCCCACCCCTGGGTTTATTTTTTCCTTCCTCTTGCTGACTGCATGAGCCACCAGTGAGGCCACTTGGGAAATTTAAAACCTTAATCCTCTCCTCATTTGTTCAAAGGCCCTGTGATGTAACCATATTCTCAATAAAAGGTTTTAGAGGTTTTAGCTGCTCCTGTCTCCCACAGAAACCCAGCTCAGAGCCAGGGTGCTCCATGAGATTAATTCCATGACAGGGAATTTCCTATCTAAATAGACTTTTCAGGGAGTAAAAACCCACTTGTTGTCACTTCCTGCTTGTGTTATAACACTCATATTAATTTCTTAAATGCTTCTGGCTGGAAAAAAAGGAAGGAAATTCTGGATAACCCTGGGAAAAAAAAAATAGTATTTCCAAGCCTGTTTTTGTGTGTGGAGTGCTTCCCTGGCTTTTGTTTTCCTCTCTGTCCCACAGGACAATGTGGCTAAAGCAGGGTCACTTGGCCACTTCTGTGCTGGCCTGACTCAAAAACTTGTGGATTCCAAAGAGGAATAAAAATTCCAGCTGACAGCTGTGCCACTGTGGAAACACTTTAAAGACCAGTGTGGTTCTGGAATTAAAACAGGTGCTCAGATTTATCCTGTTCCAGCCTGGAATCATTTGTGCACTTGGGAATTTCCTGCTTGGAGGAAAAACTCTTTGTCAGGAAGTGCTGGTGCTGCTGAGAGGGCATGGAAATAAATCCCTGATTTGTTTATTTTTTTGGAGTGGGAGATGATGTTGGTGTTTAGTGGGAGAAATTTGTGGGGTTGAGATTGGAGCTAGAGACCACGGGCCCAGTGGATGGGGTTGGGATCATGGATCGTGGTCCAGCATTGGGCTCCAACAGCAGAAGGACCTGGAGCTGCTGGAGCAGATTCAGAGGAAGCCATGGAGATGCTCCAAGGGCTAGAGCCCTTCTGCTCTGGAGCCAGGGAGAGCTGGGAATGTCCAGCCTGGAGAAGGGAAGGCTCCTGGGAGACCTCAGAGCCCCTTCCAGTGCCTGAAGGGGCTCCAGGAGAGCTGGAGAGAGACTTGGGACAAGAGATGGAGGGACAGGACACAGGGAATGGCTTTAAACTGGAACAGGCTGAGATTAGATGGGATATTGGGAAGGAATTCTTGACTGTGAGCATGGTGAGGGGTTGAAATGGAATTCCCGGAGGAGCTGTGGCTGCTCCATCCCTGGAAGTGTCCAAGGCCAGGTTGGATGGGGCTTGGAGAAGCCTGGGATAGTTGCAGGTGTCCCTGCCCATGGCAGAGGAGTGGAATTCCATGATTTTGAAGGTCTCTTGCAACCTAATCCTTTCCATCCCTTCAATATCCCTCTTCCTGGCACAAAAGGGTCTCAGTGTGTTTGCCCACGGCAGCGATCCAGACTGGCTGGAGTCCTGCTCTCCTTCATTCCCTGTCCTTGGAAAAGGGAAGGTGTCTCCCTGGAGGTGGGGCTGGCTGTGGAGCTGAGCTTAGCACCAGCTGATGACTCCTCTTCCCACATTATGGATGTCTCGAGTCTCCACTCAAATTAAACTTCCTCAGTTTCTCTCTGGGCATTCCCCAGCTTCCCTAATTGGGAGGAATCCTGGTGGTGACTCCTTTGTGGCCAAAACTGGTCTTGGACATGGCCCAGCTTGGTCCAGTCTTGGGCAGCTGAGCTGTGGAGCAGTTTCTGGGATCCAGGCTCGCCCAGTATCTCCAGGAGCTTTTCCTGCAATTCCTGCTGGGGATATAACTCCGTTACCAGCCCCTTCCTCATTTCCCTGGAGAGATCCATGCCTGGATTTTACCAGCACGTTCCTGATCTGTGCCAGTTCTTCGGGTCCTGGGTCTTCATCTCCATTTCTCTCTTCCTTGAAATTTTAACAGCACTTCCCACATTTCACTTAGTATCCTTCAGTTTCACTTCTCCTCTGTTGCTTCCAGCTACAAAGGAGCAGAAGCAATCCTTTTTGTCATGGAATTACCCTTTGGAATTACTGGCTTCCATATCTTCCTCCAGGTGATTCAGGTTGTCCCTCGTGCCTTGTCTTTGTCACTGAGGTCACAAATCACTCTCAGGGTGTGGCTGTCACCCAAGGCATCGTCTCCTGGGGGTGGGAAGTTCAAAGTCCACCCTGAGTAAACATTCCCAAAGGACTCCTAATTGCCACCCTGGATGGGCCCTCTGGAACTGGGAGAGGTGTCTGGAAGTGACAAACACCCGTGAGTCATTCCAAACATTCCCTGCAGAGATAAGGCTGGAGAATCCTTGCTCTCCCTCAAAAGGGGAGCTTGATTCCCTCTGGAAAGGGTCTTATGGAATCTTTTTTTTTCCCTTATGTGGAGAGCCTGGTTGAGGATTTTTGGTTCCATTGTCACTTCCGTGTGAGGGTGGAACGCAGATGGACTTCCCCTAATTTTTCTGGGCCTAAAGAGCTTTATTCCAATAAAACCATTAGATGTGGGTTGGAATGGGCTCATTGGGATCACAGAGTCCAGTTCCTGACCCTAATCCTGCTTTGTCATAGGTGATAAACATCAGGGCTGGCCACACCTCACTCATTTTTATGGATTTCTCATCCATCATTCCCTGTGTTCAAGCAAGAGCTGCTGTTCCGTGGCTCCTCCAGAATTTATGGAAGAGTTCTGTGCTCATTCTTCCTTTAAAACCTTTAAACCAGGAAGGAAAAGTCTGATTATCTCCAGAGCTGCTTCTTAAACCCCCAAATTCCCTTTTCCATGTGTCCCCAGGTCATCTCCAAAGCCTGGATGAAAGAGCCTCTTTTTATTTTGACCTTACAGGGGTGACCTTGAGCAAAGAATTCAGTGAGGAAAATCCCTTTTGGAACCCAACAGTGGGATTTTGGTGGGATTTTTTTTCCCCCTTTATGTAAGTCATGTTTAAATCCCTGGAAACTCATTCTGTGGTTTTTAGTTTTCAGTTGGAACTCTTGACAGGAAAAGCTTTGGGATCCTTTGAACTGTTGGAAGGTGGAATGCTCTTCTCCTGACTCCTTATTTTCCTCATTTATATTTGGATTTAAATATGGCCTTTTATGCTTTCCAAATTTCCTTCTTGCTCCAAGATTTGTGGAATTACAACATTCCTGTGACGCTCCAGGAGCTCCTGCAGAAGGGGCTTGGTTTTTCCTCATGGAATGATGACTCTGTTGATCCATGCAAGCCAGGGATGATTTTTTGGGATCAAGGCAGAGCCTTTTGGGGGAAGATGTGCAGCAATCTCATATTCCTCATAAATATTGAGGAAAACAAAATGTGTGGAGATCACGAGAAATCCTTAAATCCCTGACTTAACCTCACAAGGCTTTGGGTTTATGTCAGGGGCTTCTGGTTTTCCAGCACTTTTTTGCTGCTGGCTTAGGAGCCTGGATAGGGATTGAGAACTTATCCCATTAAATCTGATGGAGAAGCCTGGAAAAAAACCCTCAGCTCTGCGAACAGCTTTAGTGCTTCCCAGCAGGAGAAGTCAAATCAATTTGCTAAATCCTTTCATGGCTCCTCCAGGGAAGAGGTTTTAACCCTCTTGGAATATCTTGTGGAGCCATCCCAGTGTCTTCTGCATCCCACTCCTTTCTTTCCTTCATTACCAGCTCTTTCCCTCCAGACAACAATCTTTATTTTGGGTTTGGATAGTGCTTCTGCTTGTGCCTTTTCCATCTTCCCACCTGCACTTCCCACGCCTCTTCCCTGTGTCTCCAGGTGGTTTTCTTTCCTTTTCCCCACAGGAATTCCCTTAAAATCCTCTGGCTGCTTCTAAATAAATCTTTGACAGAGGTGGAAGGGACTCCAGGGATGCTGGAATTTGCAGGAAGAGATGGAGTCAGAGAAGAGAAACTTCCCACTTGTTGGGTTTGCATGGATTTCTGTGGCTCTGGAAGCACAGAGAGGGAACCTGGAACTGTCTCATTTGCATATATTTGCATATATTTTTCTCTGGGTCTGTCAAGCTCTCAGAGATCTCATTTTGAAATTTGAAATTAAACCTTGAAATTTTAATGAGCACCTTCTCTTCACATCTTGGTTTGATTTCCTGATCCTTTCCCCTTTTTCCTCTGATTCCTAGATTTTTTTCTCCCTAGGGAAGCCTAGGATGGGTGGATTCCCCCCAGGACAAATCCAGAAGTGACAATTCTGGATCAAATTTTCCTCTGTTTGCTCCTGAGTGTTTCAGACCCAATATTTATGCAGCTGTTGAGGTGTTTTCCTCAAATCCCACTGCTTTTCCAGAATAATTGGGATCTTATGCTTCCAGCTTGTTCCTTTCATCAAATTCATGGATCACTGTAAAGCATTAATCCCACAAATTTATGGACCAGCTGGAGTCACTCTGATTCCTCAGTCTCCAAGAGACCAATTAGGAGCTCCTATCTTTCCCTTAAATGAAAATCCCACTGTTAATCCCAGACCCTTTTCCAAAGGAAGCAGTACTCAGTGGACTTCAAATATGAGGAATTAATTTTAAGGAAGCTGAAGTCCATGGAAATGCAAAATTTTCCATTTCCTCTTTTCCAGGTCCCACTGGAGAGGTGATCAAGCATTCCATGGAAATATGCAATGTTTTTTGTTGGAAGGGGCATTAAAGATCGTCTCATTCCATGGACAAGGACACCTCTCACTATCCCAGGTTGCTCCAAGCCCATCCAGCCTGGCTTGGAACACTTCCAGGGGCATCCACAAGTTCTCTGGGAAACCTGTGCCAGGGCAGGGGTTGGAATGAGATGATCCTTAAGATCTCTTTCAACCCAAACCATTCCATGATTTTGGGATCTTCCCATGGTTTGCAGGCTCAGACCTTTCCATGCTCTTAAACTTCCCAGCTTTGTGCCTTCCCAACCAGGGATTTTTTTTTTATCCAGGGATCTTCCAGAGGCTCATTCCATGCCTCTGAATCTTCAATGGGAATCATCCCCACTCGGGCACAGCTTTTATGACCCTGGATTTAGGGATGCCCCATTCCCTGAGGCATCCCATAATAACCCTGTGAGCCAGAGGGAAATTAGGTGGCTGCTATTTCCTGAAGTCGGGAATTCAGCGTGTTTTCCCCGTCTGCAGAAATTCCGAGCCGGAGCCGCGGAAAGGATGGAATCAATTTAGTGTCATGTGCCCCTCATTCCTGCATCCCTGTGAACTCCTGACTCCCTGTGCTCCATATCCCGGAGATGGCCTTGGGATCACATTTCTTCCCGAGCTTTGGGGTCACATTGAGCTCATCTCCAGCCCCCCTGGGTCTTGGCTCATGTCCAGAGCCTGGGAAGGGGATGTGTGGAATTCCTATTCAGGGCTGAGTTTGGAAAGAGCTCAGGGAAAGAAATCCCTGTTGGCAACACATGGGATTGGGGAATAAAATGGGTATTCCAGGGACAGGAAAAGGTCTGGGGGGTGAGAAACTCAATGTGGCCTGGCCACATGTGCTCACATCCTAGAAATTCCCAGTGTCCTGGGCTCATCCCACAATATGGCAGCAGGAAAAGGGGGAATTCTGCCCCTCTGCCCTACTCAGGTGAGATCCCACCTGGAATTCTGCATCCAGCTCTGCAGAGGGATATGGAGCTGCTGGAGCAATTCCAGAGATGCTCCAAGGGCTGGAGGCCCTCTGCTCTGGATCCAGGCTGGGAGAGATGGGAATGTCCAGCCTGGAGAAGGGGAAGATCCAGAGAGACCTCAGAGCCCCTTCCAGAGCCTGAAGGGGCTCCAGGAGAGCTGGAGAGGGACTTGGGACAAGGGATGGAGGGACAGGACACAGGGAATGGCTTCAAACTGGAATAGAGTGAGATTAGATGGGATGTTCAAAGGAATTCGCCCTTGTGAGGCTGGTGAGGCTATGGAATGGAATTTCCAGAGAAGCTGTGGCTGCCCCATCCCTGAAAGTGTCCATGGCCAGGTTGGAGCAACCTGGGATAAAGGAAGTTGTCCCTGCCCATGGCAAGGGGTGGAATTCCATGATTTTGAAACTCTCTCCCAACCTGAAGCATTCCGTGACTCTGGGCTCTGAAAGTGCACAGTTTATGAAGCTGATGGATCTTTTGAATCCCAAAACGTGGATTTGGGATGAGAACCTGCCCTTGTCTCTCAGCAGGGCTGTGACCCCTTTGCCCAGACCCAGCGCAGCAAACTCCAGCACCGCCGGGCCCGGATCAACCAACAGATCAACAAGGAAATGAGGATGAGAGCGGGAGCAGAAAACCTCTTCCGGTGAGTCCTGATCCCCTGGGCATCCCCCTGGTCCTGGAATTTGGTTGGAGGCAGGAATAGAGTCTTGGTATCCAAGATTCAGCTGGTGGAAGATTGTTGAAAATCAGGATGGGAGCAGAGTGGGATAATGGGAATAAATTTGTGGCTGAGGTTGGGCTTGGAATGCAGAGGCCTGGTCTGAAAACCCAGAGAGTGGATCCAAGGGATATGAAGCTGTTGGAGTCTAGATGTTCCAAGGGTTGGAACTGCTCTGGAACCAGGATGGGTACTGGGAATGTCCAGCCTGGAGAAGAGAAGGCTCCAGGGAAACCTCAGAGCCCCTTCCAGGGCCTGAAGAGGCTCCAGGAGAGCTGGAGAGGGACTTGGGACAAGGGATGGAGTGACAGGACACAGGGGATGGCTTCCCACTGCCAGAGGGCAGGGATAGATGGGATATTGGGAAGGAATTCCTGGCCGTGAGGGTGGTGAGGGGCTGAAATGGAATTCCCAGAGAAGCTGTACCTGCCTGATCCCTGGAAGTGTCCAAGGCCAGGTTGGACGGGGCTTGGAGCAGCCTGGGATAGGGAAAAGTCCCTGTCCATGGCAGGGGGTGAACTGAAGGTTTCTGAAGATCCCCCCCAAACCATTCAATGAAATCCAGCTTTAGAATCTTAAATAGGTCAGAAAATCCCATCAGGATAGAGTCCAACCCTTCCCCCCACCACTGCCAAGGCCACCACTTGTCCCCAGGGACAACTTTTAGCATCTTTTGTGTTTATTTCCTTTTTCCTTAATATTTGGAGTACATTCCAGGCTGGGCAGGTTGTAAATATCAAAAATTCCATAAATCTGCCTTAAAATACAATTTTTTTTGGGAATATTTTACTAACTTGTTGATTGTTTTTATCCCAAATAAAATAAAACAAAATTAACCTTCCACTGTGGAACTGGAATGATTTAATTGATTTTATCAATGGAGTGTTCCTGTTGCAACTGGAAGAAGGGAATAATGGTTGATCCATTTAAAAAATGGTGTTTTCCTGGAGGATGAGATCCTACTGCTCCATCCATGCTGCTGTGCCTTATTTAATTAAGGAGAAAAAGCCACGGAATCCCAACTTCTGCCTCTTCTGTGTTACATTACAACAACAACAAAAAAAAAAACCCCAAAAAATAAACAACCAAACCAACAACCGAGGGAAATGTGCTGGCTCAGCAGAAATCAGCCTGGTTTAGGTTGGAATTGGAGCTGTGGGAAGTGGGAGTGAGGAAAAACGGGATGCAAAACATGTCTTAATTATCAGGGAAATGCACTGAGGGGGCTCTTTTTTTGCTGGCTCAGCACTCTGGGTGTCCTTTGGAGCAGCCGCTTTCCCTCCCTTCCTCCCTCCCACAAATCCAGCTGAGTAATAAAGTTGATTTCTCGGCATTCCGGTGCTCCAAGCTTATGAAACTTCGGAAATCTAGCGGGGGGAGAGAAAAAGGAATGATCAAGCTTGAAATTAAAGGAGGAGGGAGGGGGATTATGTTGCAAGTCTAAAGGTTATTGCTTCAAAATTAAAGATTTGTGGTGCATGGATAAAATTCCTTTGGATCTTTAGCCTGGTGCTGATGGAAAAAACTGTGGATTGTCCAGCCTGGAGCAGTTTGGAGCTGAATTTGCTGGGATTTTGCCTTTGAATTTAAAAACAAGCTAGCCCAGTGCTTGGTGAAAATAATCCTGTTCAGCTTTTCCATGTTTTTTCTTGGAAAAGTTGGCAGGAATGGGGTGCTGGAAAAAAAAATCCATGTGATATTTGCTCAGTGGATTTGTTTGCTGGGTAAATAAATGGGAAGAGCCAGAGGAAACCTTTTCCTTCCTGTTCAAACACTGGGATGGAGTGGAGGAATAGGGGAGATAAAAATGTCCAGGTTTTTGGAACAAAAGAAAAATAAATCACAAAATAAATCCCAGAAATTCCCAGTGTCTTGGGCTCATGCCACAGCTTGGGGAGCAGGAAAAGGGGAATTCTGTCCATCTGCCCTACTCAGGTGAGATCCCACCTGGAATTCTGCATCCAGCTCTGGGGACCAACTGCAGAGGGATGTGGAGCTGCTGGAGCAGATCCAGAGGAAGCCACGGAGATGCTCCAAGGACTGGAGCCAGGCTGGGAGAGCTGGGAATGTCCAGCCTGGAGAAGGGAAGGATCCAGGGAAACCTCAGAGCCCCTTCCAGTGCCTGAAGGGGCTCCAGGAGAGCTGGAGAGGGACTTGGGACAAGGGATGGAGGAACAGGACACAGGGAATGGCTTTAAACTGGAATAGGGTGAGATTAGATGGGATATTGAGATGGAAATCTTAGCTGTGAGGGTGGTGAGGCCCTGGAATGGAATTCCTGGGGAAGCTGTGGCTGCCCCATTCCTGGAAGTGTCCAAGGCCAGGGCTTGGAGCAGCCTGGGATAATGGAAGGTGTCCCTGCCCATGGCAGAGGAGTGGAATTCCGTGATTTTGAAAGTCTCTTCCAACCCAAACCATTCCAGGATTATTTGCTGTGTGTGGTACTTGCAAGTACCTCAGGAAAACCTTTTTCCTGTTAACAGATTCCTGGCAAAATCATGGAGCAGATCCTCCTGGAAGCTGTGCTATGACACCTGGAAAATAATCAGGAGCCTGCTGAAAGCCAAAATATTGTTGGCAGCAGGGAGCAAGGAGGGAAAACTTAATCCATATGGGATGAAAATCAGACTGACAGTGTCCTGGAGGTGTTGGGATGTGTGGGGGATAAATAGGAATTAAGTCTTGGTTTATAGGGATTAAATACTGGTTTATATGGAAACACAGGGTGATGGTGCCTGGGGAATTGCAGGAATGCTGAAGGATTTTTCATTGGAAGCAGCCATGGGGAGCTTTGGATGTGCTGTGGTTTGGTTTTTTAGAATAAAAAAAACTCCTTGGTCTTGGAAAATCCTGGCAAAGGAGAGGCAGGAGGAGACTCTGAACCACCAGATTTTCAGAGGAAAACCCTGGAGCTCCTTCTGCTGCCCTGAACCAGGGCAGGACCCAGAAGGATTTAATCCATAAAACAATCCATGTCAAAGGCAATACTCTGGAAAAGCTGGAGGGAAGCAGTTTCCTGGTGTAGCAGAGCTTGTCCATGTGTTGTTTTCCCTGGATCCCAGCATGGTTCAGCAGCCAGAGCCCCTTTCAGCTCTGGGTTATCTCTCCCTGTTTTCCTTTGGAGGAGATAAGCAGGGAATAATCAGCCTGGGAGCTTGTCCTGCTGGGAACAGCTGGAATCAATCCCTGGTGTTTACAGCTCCTGCTGAGAATGGGAAGGGAGGGCAGGAGCTCACAAATCCTTTCTTTTCCACAAGGATTCTTTGCACCCAAAAATGAGTTTTTCCTCCTCAAATCCCACCATTTATTTGGGATGGGGGAGCACCTGAACTGGTCAGAGCCCAAGGTGAGGCTGCACTGGAGGTGAAGTGGGAATGGGCAAGGGGAAGGTGGCTCTGGAGCAGGAATTCCTGGATGCTGCACTGCAATGAGTTTTCCATGGGCTCAGCCTCTACCTGGTTCAGACTTCCCTAATCCTGAAAGGCTGCAAGAGCTAGGAATGTCCATCCTGGAGAAGAGAAGACTCCATGGACACCTCAAAGCTCCTTGCAGTGCCTAAAGGGGCCCCAAGAGAGCTGGAGAGGGATTTTGGAAAAGGGATGGAGGGACAGGACCCAGGGAATGGCTTCCCACTGCCAGAGGGCAGGGATAGATGGGATTTTGGGAAGAAATCCTTCCCTGTGAGGGTGGTGAAGCGCTGAAATGGAATTCCCAGAGAAGCTGTTTCTGCCTGATCCCTGCAAGTGTCCAAGGCCAGGTTGGATGGGGCTTGGAACAACCTGGGATTCCAACCATGGCAGGAGGTGGAATGGGATGACCCTCAGAGGTCCCATCCAAACCTTTCCAGCATCACCTGGAGAACCAGAGGCACAGTCTTTTGGGAAGGTTGGGCTCGATGTGGATTGCACCACTGGGTAACAAAGTCTGGAGTGGAAAAAATAAATTAATGGATAAAAAGAGGGAAATTTGATCCATTGGTTTCTTGCAGGGCCACCAGCAACCACAAGGTGAAGGAAACGGTGGCTCTGGAGCTGAGCTACGTCAACTCCAACCTTCAGCTCCTGAAGGAAGAGCTGGAAGAGCTCAACAGCAGCGTGGACGTGTACCAGAACGACAGGTGGGTCTGGGAAGAGCAGCCTGTTCCCTTGGCATTTCATTTTTTCCCACTGTTATGGAATTTTTCTGGGAGCAAGGCTGCTCTTGCCTTGTTTGTCCTGCTCTGTTCCTATGGCCAAGGGTTGGGAACCTTCAGAGGTTCCCTTCAACCCAAACCTTTCCATGGTCAGGGACAACAAGTTGGTGGCTGGAGGATTTGGGCATGGGCCAGAATTCCTGGAAGATTTTCATCCTGGGAATGTCAGTGGTTCCCTTCTAGAGCTTCAAGGAGAGAAAAATCAGCTTTTCCTAGGGGATACTGGGATGTTTTGGGATAGATGGAGCATCCTTTGGACACTGATGTCCCAAAGCAGGAGGAATAGGGAAGAAAGAACCATCTTCCCTTGTACTGACCCCCTTTCCTGACAATCCCACCAGAGCTCTTCCCAACAGGACACTTTGGTGATGGGAATCACCATTCCTGGAAGTGCCCAAGGAATGACTGGATGTGGTGCTCAGTGCTCTGGGCTGGGTGGGATCAGTCACAGGTTGGACTCGATGATCTTGGAGGTCTTTTCCAGCCTAAGCAATTCTGGGATGCTGGGATTCTTTTCCTCCTTTTCCCTTCCTGAGGTGGACAGTGTTGGATGGCAGCGTGAGGTGTTGTGTGGGTGACATGGCTGAGAGATGGGATGGGATATGATCCAGAGGGACCTGGATAAGCTCCAGGTAAACCTCATTAGGTTCAACAAAGCCAAGTGCAACATCCCGCACCTGGGATGGGGCAATTCCAAGCACAAATCCAGGCTGAGGGGGGTGAAGGGATAGAGAGCAGCCCTGAGGAAAGGATTTGGGAGTGCTGGTGAGTGAAAAGCTGGGAATGCCTCATCCACGTGTGCTCCCATCCCAGAAATCCCCCCTGTCCCAGGCTCATCCCACAGCGTAGGCAGCAGGAAAATGGGGATTCTGCCCCTCTGCCCTGCTCAGGTAAGATCCCACCTGGAATTTTGGAGCCAGGCTGGGAGACCTGGGAATGTCCAGCCTGGAGAAGAGAAGGATCCAGGGAGACCTCAGAGCCCCTTCCAGAGCCTGAAGGGGCTGCAGGAGAGCTGGAGAGGGACTTAGGATAAGGGATGGAGGGACAGGACACAGGGAATGGCTTCCCTGTGCCTGCCTGATAGATAGGATTTTGGGAAGAAATCCTTCCCTGTGAGGTTGGTGAGTCCCTGGAATGGAATTCCCACAGAAGCTGTGCCTGCCTGATCCCTGAAGTGTCCAAGGCCAGGTTGGATGGGGTTTGGAGCAACCTGGGATGGTGGAAAGTGTCCCTGTCCATGGCAGGGATGAAAATGGATGATCTTGAAAGCCCCTTCCAACCCAAACCATTCCATGATTCCACGTTTCTGTGTCCATCCACGTGCTTTTCCAGGCACATTCCCTATCAGGGATGCTCAGTTTTCCCAATTTGCTACTTGCTTGCACTGGTTTGAAAAGAAATCAGAAGCAGCAACAACAACCCCAAACCATGGCCAGGCCAAACAAAAACCCCTTTGTTTATTCCAGACGTTGGATTCCAGTGGAATTCTCGTTAGGGAATGAGCAGTAATGGCTTTCTGCACTAATTATAGCTCCTGGAGCTGTTTGTTCCAAGGAAAATGTGGGTGCAAATTCCCTGCCTTGCTCTCCTGGTTTTCATTACTTCCTTTGCCTGTTTTCTTCCCCAGTTAATGATTGATTAATGAGTTACCAGCAATTTGGGGGGATAATGAGAGGGGGTTGTTGTGGTGGGGGCTTGATCCTGCCTTGCCCACCAAACATCTAGGATTCCTCTGAAAAGCAGGAGCTGGAAAAATTGGGTGGGTTTTATTTTGCACCTACCTTCTTATGCTGCCATTCCCAAATCTTTTTGGGAAGAGCATTTTTCCAAGTGGAGTCTGTTAATAAGAGCAGCACCAGCCCAGGGCAAGGAGCTGCTTCCTTTTAATCTCCAACCCACAGGATCTGTCCAAGATTTTTAATCCAGCCACCAAACAGGTTCTTGTCTTCTTCCAGTGAATCCATCAGTGTTCCCATGATCCCTCTGGGACTCAAGGAGACCAAGGAGCTGGATTTGCTGGTACCACTCAAGGTGAGCTTTGGGGTTTCATTGATTGATGCTGAACCAGCTGAAATTCATTTTCCAATTTGGAAAAGCTGCCAAAAAATAAATTAATGGAGAGGAACTGCACTTTAAATGTGGGAAAGTGGGAGATGAAGGTCTGGAGATGTTGGAGAGCAGGAAAGGGAGGAGATTATTACTTAGTGGAGGTTTTCTTGTGGACAGAAGTGGCAAATTCTTACGCAAAACTGCCAGAAATCTCCCTTTAAATAATAAAAAACAGGATTTTCTTCTGTTTCCCAATCCAGGATTTCATCAGTGAGCACTATGGAGAGGAGGGTGTACTGTTTGAAAAGGAAATCAAGGAATTCATGGAGCTGCGACAGGTGGGTGTCCCTTGGCTTCCAACGTTTGTCCGGGATTACTCCTTGGAGATGCCACATTTCCTCTGGGGGGGTCCCCTCATCCTTTCTCCAAATTCCATATTTATCCTTGTATTTCAGGGTGCAGTATTCCCATGCTGGACCACCTTGGACTTGTTTATAGGTTCCAAAATATTACAGATTATTCAGGAATTGTTCATTTTTCCCTATCCTCAATGCTGACCTACAAATGAGCAGCAATAAAAATTGTAGTACAATCATTTTTTATGAATATTAATTCACCCCTGGCAAGGCTGAACAACTTCTCTCTCTCCAGGTAGGCCTTGGAGAAGGAGGGAATTTAAAACAGTCTGGGAAAGGAGGGGAAAAAAATCCTGTTTATTCCCTAGGATTTATAAAATCAGAATTTCCATGAGTTTTTCCAGCACAACTCCCAGGCTGCTGCTTCCACATTTGGGTGTCCCAGCACCCAAACTTTTCCCACGATTGAAACTCAGAATCATGGGATGCTTTGGGTTGGAAAGGCTCTTAAAGATAATCCAATTCCATCCCCCTGCCATGGGCATGGACACCTTTCACTATCCCAGGCTGCTCCAAGCCCTGTCCAACCTGGCCTTGGACGCTTTCGGGGATGGAGTAGCCACAGCTTCTCTGGGAATTCCATTCCAGCACCTCACCACCCTCACAGGGAAGAATTCCTTCCCAGTATCCCATCTATCCCTGCTCTGTGGCAGGGAATCCATTCCCTGTGTCCCTCTGTCCTTCTTTTCCCATCCCTGTCTCCTCTCCCATTCCCGCAGGCCATGCGCACTCCGAGCCGCAATGAGGCCGGATTGGAGCTCCTGATGGAATATTACAACCAGCTCTACTTCCTTGAAAGCCGGTTCTTCCCTCCCAGCAAAACCCTGGGCATCTTCTTCCACTGGTGGGTGCAGCTTTCCCTCTCCCACCTGGGTGGGGAGGGAGTCAGGATCCAAATTTCCGTGATGGAATCTCTGCCAGGACTGGTGGACACCTGGATCTGGATTTGCTGTTGCCCTTGGTGGGTTAATTTGGGGAGGGAGAGGGAAACACAAGTCCCATGGGATGTACCATGATGGGAATGGTGCCTGCAAACCCATCTGAGCACTGAAAACCCTTCAGGTTCCTCCTGCATCCATGGGAATCATGGAGTGGTTTAGGTTGGAATGGGCCTTCAAGAACATCCACTTCCAACCCTTTCCATGAGTGAGGACACTTTCTGTGGACCATGACAGAGACTCTTTGGGAACCATGGGGATGGGCAGCTGTTGGCTCTTCCCTTCTCCAGGTACGACTCCCTGACGGGGGTCCCATCCCACCAGAGGGCTCTGGCCTTCGAGAAGGGAAGCGTCCTCTTCAACCTCGGAGCGCTACACACCCAGATCGGAGCGCGGCAGGACCGCGCCTCCCTGCCCGGCCTCAACCAGGCCATCGATGCCTTCCAGAAGGCAGCTGGTAAGTGCCTTCCCCTCTTCCTCCTCTTCCCAGGAAGCTTTTCACAAAGGTAGGAATGATCCACAGAAGAACAGGAAGGGGTGGGAGCAGTCATAGGAAGAGGTGCTCCCAAGGGATCGCAAATGGAGCGCGAGGTGGCTCCACGTTGGTTGTGTGGGTTGGGAAGAGGAGTTGGGATGGTCCAACAGCCAAAAAGGATGTCCCCCAAAAGGAAGGGCTTCAAAAGGATGTCCCAGCTGTGGAGAGGAGAGATGCTGATGCATCTCCCCATAGAAAAAACAGAGCCTGGAACTGGGATCACCCAGGGCTTTGGAGAAGGAATTGGGCACAAGGATGGTTTAGATGGCAAGGGTTGGACCTCAGATCTTCTTACCCACCACTGATGGCGAGATGTTTGATGTTCCTGGAGGGAAACCTGCCTGATCCCAAAGTTTGATTCTCTTCCTCACAAGCCTGGTAACTTCCAGGGGCCTTCTCTCTCCTCCAGGTGCCTTTAACTACTTGAAGGAAAACTTCTCCAACGCTCCCAGCCTGGACATGAGCGCGGCCTCCCTGACCATGCTGGTGAGGCTGATGGTGGCCCAGGTCCAGGAGTGTGTCTTTGAGAAGATGACCTTGCTGCGTGCCCAGAACGACTTCCTGGCCCGCCTACAGCTGGCTCAGGAAGCAGCAAGGGTGAGGATTTTGGGAAGGAGAAGATTTGGGGGGATTTTGTGGTCAGCAGAACCTTTCCAGGTTCCACAACCTGAGGGACGTCCTGCATCCCGTCTCTTCTCCCTTCCCTCTTCCCAGGTGGAAGATGTTTACTCCCTGGTGCACCAGACCATGAGCCAGCCCCATGTCAAGGATTACGTTCCCTTCTCCTGGACCACCATGGTCCAAGTCAAGTCGGAGCATTTCAAAGCCCTCTCCCATTATTTCGCTGCCATCGCCCTCTGCGACTGCCCCGGTGAGTGTCCAGTCTGGAGGGAGCTTCCTGCTCATCCAAGTACTAATTCCACATGATTCCTGGGTTTTGGGGAGGGATTCCCAAAAACAAAAGAGGTTATGGATGTCACACCTGAAGTTTTTGGAATGCTCTGAGCTGTGGATCTTCTTTGTGTAGTCAGCAATTCATCCCCAAGGCAGATTTTCCCATACTTCTGGTTTCCACAGGGAAAAGTCCTAAGAAGGGGAGGAAAATGCTGCTGCAGGGACGTCACCTGCTGTCCCCTTTGGGGCTGGGTGGGGAAAGAAGGGTCACCTTGTGTTCGACCAGCCAAGGGCTTCAAAAATCAAAAATAAATCCAAAAATAGCTTGGATTTAACTTCCAGCCTCATGGATGGTTGTCCTGGGAATCTCAGGGTGGGGGCAGCGAGGTACACCTGGTTCCATGGAGTCACTTGGAGCATGACTTCAAGATGTGACCCTTGATCTCCATCTCTGCCACCACCGACACCCTGGGAGCAATTTTGGGATGGAGCAGAGGATCCGGAGGCGGGCAGCAGATGTGTCTGGTGACCTTTGGTGTCACCTGGTGGGTGGCTGAGAAACTTTTTGAGGGCTGGCTGCCAAAACCAGTGCTGAGACCAGTGGCTGCCAGACTGTCCTCACACCCTCCCCCGCTCCAGAGCCTGCCCAAAATCTTCCTTGTGCCATGTGGGCGTTGCAGAAGCTGGATTGAGCAAGGAGATGGGAGATAATGTGGAGCTGGAAAGGCTTAAAGATCCAGACAGGAGAGGATGATGGTGGAGATTGGATTCCATGGGGTACCAAGGGGCAGGGCAAACCTTCCCCCTAAAATTTTCGGTGTGGGAAGGAGAAAACTGCAGGAGAGGCCTAATTTGGGAATTTTTTTGCCTGCTGTTGGGATCTCATGTTCCTGTTCCCATTTCTCCCTTGTCAGAATAACAAATCTTTTGCTTCCATAACCAGCTGGGAATAAATTCCTTACGCTGCAGTTTAATCCCTCAGGGATGCTGACATGGCAGGAGCTGGCACAGGGAGAGCCAGCCCTGGAGCTGCCAGTTCCCAATCCTCTGCATCCCTATGCCCACCAGGCTTTGAGATCCTCTGTTTGGAGCAACAAAACTCCCAGGAATATTCTGGGTTGTTCCTTATCCCACTCTGTGTCCAGGAGAAAGAGGCTGCCGTGCAGCCCTGAGTGAGCCAAAGAGGATTAGGAACAATTTGGGCTAAAAAAAGGGTTTAAAGAGTGAGATTTTCAAGTGTGGGGTTTGGAGAGCCTGGGAGAGCTGTATCCATCTCTGTTTTTCCATGGAATGACTCCCTTGGTTGCACTGTGAGCTAGAGAAAAGGCTTCAGGGAGACCTTAAAGCCCCTTCCAGTGTTTCAAGGAGCTCCTGGAGAATTGAGAGGGATTTTGGACAAATTGCACTGTGAGCTAGAGAAAAGGCTCCAGGCAGACCTTAAAGCCCCCTTCCAGTGTTTCAAGGAGCTCCTGGAGAATTGAGAGGAATTTTGGACAAGGGATGGAGTGCCAGGACACAGGGAATGGCTTCCCACTGCCAGAGGGCAGGGATAGATGGGATATTGGGAAGGAATTCTTCCCTGTGAGGGTGGTGAGGGCCTGGACTGGAATTCGCAGAGAAGCTGTGTCTGCCCATCCCTGGAATTATCCTGGCCCAGGATGGCAGGGGCTTGCAGCCAAGTAGAAGTGTCCCTCCTCGTGTAAAAGAGTTGGAATTGGATCATCTTGAAGGTCCCATCCAACTCAAACCATTCCATGACTCCCTGATTTTGTTGTCTCATTTGTCTCCCTGTCAGTGACCTCCAGGTGGGGAAGTCCCAGGGTTCTCCATTCCCAGTCCTGCTTCCACACTGGAGCAAAGGGAGGCAGGAAATAGGAAAAAAAAACTGTGCTCAGGACAAATCCTGCCCTTAACTTCAGATCCTGGTGCATCCCTGACTGGGATCATCCCTGGGCCCATCCCTGATTCCTTGCAGGCTGTGGTTGGATGACAGGAAGGTGCTGCCAGGGCCACCTGCATGTGGATGTGGCTTCCTTGTCCCCACTGTCACAGGGGCTGGGTGGCCCTGACCTCTCCCTAATCCCATCCCCATCCATTTCCTTCCCACAGCTCCCTCGGATGCTGAGCTGCTGGAGCAGGAGAAAGCTTTCCTGCAGTTCCATGTCACCATGCCAGAGGGGCCTTCACTTCGTGTCCTGCTGCAGGATCCTGAGGAGAGGAGGAAGCTGGGTGAGCACAAATTTCTGGATCCCATCACAGTTCCCACAAGTAATGAGGTTTTAGGGGGATCTCTCCATGCAAAGAGGAATTTGTCAGGAGATTTCTTCTCCTGGGAAGCAGGAAAGCATCACAGTCCCCTTAAGGGATCAACTCGTGGTGCTTGTCCCAACCTGTCCAGCTCTGGCAGGAAAAATTCCAGGTCTTCCAAGCCAGGTAACATCACCCAACATTACAGAAAAATCCATAGGGACACGGAGATCCTGGAAGCTCCTTGGTTTGGGCTGACTTGGCTGCAAAACAAGACACAGCAGATGCTCAGGGGGTGGCTTTTTCAGCTGCAGCGAATTCTTGGGAGACAAGAACTTCTTCCCATGCGGGATTTCAGCTCCAGGGAAAGAACAGACGCTGCTTATTCAGCTGAAGTCGTGTTTCGGCAGCCCCTCCTCAACAGGGCTGCACCAAGAGCAAACTCAGCACTCGGAATTTGGGGTGTTGCCTCCCCCAGGAGCTCTTTTCCCTCCTTGCACACGTGTGGAAGGAGGCAGATCCCACCAGGAATGAGTTTGGCCTCAGCAAAATCCTTCAGGATGCTCAGCCAGGTTTCACTGGAAACCTCCAAATAAACCCCAAAATCCAAATGTTTTATGGTGACAGCACCCCAACACCCTCAGATGTGGTTTGCATCAGCTTTTCCAGCTCTGCCTGATTTTACTGGGGAAAATGGGCTCTGTTCAACATTCCTGGTAAAAAATAGATGTGCAGACACCAAGCTCAGCTTGGATTTGGAAGGGGAAAGGAAGGGGAAAACTTGGAGAGGTTGTGGATCTCCATCCCTGGAGGTGCCCAAGATCAGGTCACACAGGGCTTGGAGCAACCTGAGATAGTGGAAGTGTGCTTCCCTATGGAAAGGGGTTGGAATGAGATGAGCTTTAAGTTATTTTCCAACCCAAACCATTCCATGATTCTATTATTATTATTATTATTATTATTATTATTATTATTATTATTACCCATATTTTCACAATTTATAGATTTGTTAAAAATGCTCAGTACGGGGAGTCTCCTCTCTGTTTTCCATCCAGCCCCAAAACATTCCCTCGCTATTTAAGTTCCTCTGGCTGTGGATTCTGGGAGTGTGGAGCAGACCTCATCTCTCTGGATTCTGTTGCCACCGTGTGTCCTGAACGTGAAATGCCACAGGCACACGTGTTTCCATGAGACACACGGAGAGC
The DNA here is from genome assembly GCF_014805655.1 of Passer montanus. Lineage (NCBI taxonomy): Eukaryota > Metazoa > Chordata > Aves > Passeriformes > Passeridae > Passer > Passer montanus. Next base: position 416,854 of record NW_024356506.1, on the reverse strand, counting down.
TTTTCTGGGAGTTTAGCCTTGGATACGGCTGCCTTGGTTGCAGTTTCCCACAGAGGAGCTGCTTTGCGTTGATATCCGTGGGTCACTGGAATTTCAGCTCCTTTTTCCCAACCACTTCCATTTCCCGAGGGTGGGAACACCTTGAAGGCAAGTGGAGAGGGGCAAAGAGCAGAGGATGGAGAGCAGGACCTGCAGGACAAGGAAAAGGCTTAGCCTAGAAAACAGGGATGTGTTGCATCTTCCCAAGGAGGACGGGGCTGGGTTGTTCTGCATGTTCCCATTCCCAAGGGATCCGAGGCGATGGAGGGAAGTTAATTTGCTCAGGAGATTGAGGTTAAGCGTGAGGAGGGACGTCGGGGGTGGTTTTTCAGGAACATCTGCCAGCTCTGCCATCAGGGGAGCGAAGTAGGTCACCCTTCAAGGTCCCTTCCCAGCCCTCCATCGGCTGGGACCGACCCCATTTAGGGCTGGGAACGTGACTGGGCTGTCCCTGAGTCACAGCAGGGTGGTGGCACCGCTCCTGAAATCCGTGGGCAGCCAAGCGGGAACGGCGCCGGAGCTGCCGCTCCGTCGGGCTCAGCTCCCTCTGCTCCCTCGCAGGCAAAGCTCACCTCAAAAAAGCCATCATGAAGCACGAGGAGGCCATGAGGATCCACGGGTTGTGCAAGATCCTAAGGAAGATGGATATCCTGCAGGAGGTCCTGTCCTTTGCCCACAAACGCTCCCTGAGCAAATATTCCGAGATCGACCACGAGGAGGATTTCTTTGAGACGGGAGAGGCTCCGGACATCCATCGTGAGTGGGGGATTTTTGGGATTGTGGCTGGGGAGGGGATTTAGGGGTGGGCAGACTCCATGGGGAATTCTGCTCTGGGGGGGTGTTGGCCTGGATATCTCTGAGTTCCAATCCAAACTATTCCAGGATTTTAGGTCCTGGTTCTTATGGGGTCTCACTGTTCCTCTTTGGGATGGCAGCAGCTGCCCCAACTGCCTGAGGTCACCCCCTGTCTGTGCTTTTCTCTCCCTCCCATCAGCCAAAACGCACCAGAAACCCGAAATCAAATCCCCCAACTTCTCCCAGGTGAAGGTGACCGACCTCTTCCACAGGCTGGTACGTACAGCTCCGGGAATGGGAATATCCCGAGGGAGCAGCCGTCTCCTCCTCCTCCCCTGCATGCTCTGCTTGCCTGGATTCCTTCCTCCTGCAGCCTCTTCTCCCTCTCTCCAGCAGTTTTGCAAGGAGGAGGGCTTGGATCTGTCTGTGACACCTAAATGGGTCACAAGGCTCCTCTGGTGACAGGGGAGCAGGCACCGGAATTTTGGGTGGGCTTGTCCCAAGAGACCCTTGGGAAGAAGGGTTTTGGTGGCAGGAGGCAGCAGGAAGATCCCACTGGAGCTTTATCCATGCCCTCTTTGGGTTTTTAGGGTGCTGGGGAGCAGGACTGGGATTCAGGACAGTGGTGGGATCTGTGGTGGGGTCATCCCCTGAGTACTCCAGGGAGAGCTTGTGCATCTCAGCTCCAGGGCAGGCAGGAATATCCCGCTCCTGTGGGATTGGAAAAGTGGGAAAAAGAGGAGAAAATGGGAAAGAATTGGGGAAAAATGACCCTGAACTGGTGACCTCTCCCACCACCCTGCTCCTGGACCAACCCCTTGTGGCATCCCCCAGATCCAGGCAGCCTCAGCCCCCATCATTTTTTCTTGGATAATGGGACTGTTTTCCTTGCAAAAGACAGGATTTCTTCCTCTGCCCCCTCCCCATCCCTGGAATGGGTTTTTTTTTTACAAGGCTGCACAGTTCCAGGGAGCTGAAAAGGTGCTCTCCATGTTTCTGCCTCATCCCAGGGCCCCCTCTCCGTGTTCTCAGCCAAGAACAAGTGGTATCCAGCTCGGAGAGTGCACCTGATGAGAGGAGAGAACGGCTTTGGATTCACCCTGCGAGGAGACTCTCCCGTCCTCATTGCCGGGGTCATCCCGGGGGGCTGCGCTGCTGTGAGTATCCCCATTTCTTGCTATTCCCATGGGAATGCCAGAAGGGAGCTACCTGGAGGGATTCCAGGTGTTTTTAGGTCTCAAAACGGTTCAGGAGGAGACTCATCCCTGCTGGAGCTCAGGCTGGGGTTTGCAGGTGGGCGTCATGAAATGATTAATTTTTAGGAGATAGCTAAGGAGAAAACATGGAATTTTGCTCAGTTTTTAACTGCTGAAAGCCCATCCAGCTCCCTTGCCCCTCGTGTTGGGATGTGACAGTGGCTGGAACAAGATGGCACATCCAAAAAACAGGGGCAGCTTTGTTTTCCATCAGAAGATGCTGGAGAACCCTGGTGGGATGCCCTAAGGGTGTCCCCACTTCCCCAGGACCAACCCATCCATCCAAATCCCAGCATCTCTGGAACAACACTCTCCTTGGCAGCAGGATCACATCCCTCTTTGGAAAACTCAGATCTCCCCAAAGATTGGGATGTGGACTGGATATGGTCCATATCTGGAGCAGGGTTGTGTCTTCTTCTCAGCCTGGAGATAGGAAGGCTTCAGGGAGAGTTTGGTGCCCTTTCCAGTGCCTAAAGGGGTTCAGGAGAGCTGGAGAGGGACTTGGGACAAGGGATGGAGTACCAGGATGAAGGGGAATGGCTTCCCACTGCCAGAGAGCAGGGTTAGATGGGTATTAGGAAGAAATTCTTGGATGTGAGAGTGGTGAGGCCCTGGCAGAGGTTGGCCAGAGAAGCTGTGGCTGCCTCATCCCTGAAAGTCTCCAAGGAGCAACCTGGAATAGTGGAAAGTGTCCCTGGTGGGACTGGATGATCTTGAAGGTCCCTTCCAAACCATTCCAAGATTTTCTTGGACGTTTTCCCGCATTCCCTGCAGGAAGCCGGGCTGAAGGAGGGGGACTACATCATCTCAGTGAATGGCAAGGACTGCAAGTGGTCCAAGCATGCCGAGGTTGTCCAGCTGCTGAAGAGCACCGGGAAGGAGGGGGTGGACATCGGAGTCATCACCCTGCAGGGCTCGGAATGTCCCAAAGCCGTAAGTCACACCCCACAGGAAACCACAGAATTCCTTGGAGCTCTCTGGGTGCCGCCCTGGCTTCACTCCCCTCTCCACCTTTCCCAACCAGGTGGACAGGAAGGCAGCAGTGATGTCCTCGGGATCTGGGATGCTGAAGAGCAACAAGGAGAACAGCAGGAAGAGCCTGATGAACAGCAAGAGCGCCAGCACGCTGCTGGTGTGGAGCAAGAAGAGCAAGAGGAGCAAGAAGAGCACCTACAGCGGTGTCCCCTTCACCACCGTGGGGGACAATGAGGCCATGTACTGACCACGCTCCGTGCTGTCCCCTGAGCTCCAGGACTGGCTGCCCAGGAAGCTTCCCAAGCCTGGCTGGGCTGTGAGGACTCCCAGAGCCGGGAATGCGCCGCTGGTCGGATCCGCGCCGAGAGGTGAGCGAGGCACCTCCACCTCCCAGCTCCTGCACCCAAGGATCCCCTCAGTCTGGGGGAAACTCGGGTTTATTGTTAATTTTGGGATTTTTTCTTTTAATTTTGCTCTCAAGGGGGTCGGGGGGAGCTGTGCTAAAGCAGGGCCTGGTTTGTGTCTTCTGCTTGGCCAAAGCCAGCCCCAGCCATTAAAGCAAAAGTGTCACCTTCTGTAGCATCTCCTGGGCTTTCTCTGCGAGGTACAAGATGGAGCTGCTCTCCAAGAGCTGCTGGAGGAGCTGAATCCTTCAGCTGAATCCTTCCAGACTCCCTTTTTTTGGGAGAGGGGACAGCGCGGGCATCGATGACTTGTGGTGATCCCATCACAGGGTCCAACCCAGGCAGCATCTCCCAGGTGGGGCTATCCCAACAAAGTAGGGTGGTTTGACCATTTTTAGTGCTTTTTGGGGTGGTTTTTGTGGGGGAATGAACCCCCAACTTGACTCAGAAAATCCAGCCCAGCTGCCCAGATGGATTCTTCAGAAGAAAAGGGAAGGACTTAACGTGCAGTTGTTGTCTGGCTTTTATAATCAGGAGATGTGGATTGCCCTAAATATTCTGTGAGGAGATTAATAGCTAAGAGCCTTGGGGGGGTTTATTTTTCCTGGGAGGAGATTAAAATTCCAGGAAGATATCTCCTCTAGATTATTAAACTCCTAAATTTGTGCTACTGTTGGATCTTGCACATGTTGCTAATTCCCTAACACTGCTGTCAGCATTCCTGGGCTGGCCTGATGGATCCAGGCATCTTGGTAATTGTCCTGGAAACGCTGGGAGACTCCGAATCCACAAAACAGATTGGCAAAATTTCCTTCATCCTGTTTCTGCCTGGTGTGTTATTTTTTCTGAAGGCTGAGGATCTGTCTGGTCTTCAGTGCTTGGATGATCTTGGGAGGTAGAAAATTCCCTTGGGAGAGATGGGATTGTATTTTTGTACTTTTTAAGGGATTTTTAGGGGTGGTTTAAAGGGATCTTGTGGCCACAGTGTCCCCTGGGATTGTGACTTCTTCTAGTGGCTCCTTGTCCATTTTCCAAGCTCTTAACCCTGATTTTATTTAAGGAAAACTTCCAGGAAAAAAAAAAAAAACGGGTTGGAGCAACCTGGGGGGGTGGAAGTTGTCCCATGGACAGGATGGGCTTTAAGATCCCATCCAAGCCAACCCATCCTGGGACTTTATGAGCTCAAGGAGAGGTTTTTAGCTCTGCTGTTGGCCAAGAGGCCTCTCCATAGCCTGAGGCATCACCACACCGGATTCCGGATCCGCCTTCCAGCATGGGGCCATCTGTAGCAGCCAGGCTTCCCACGTCATCTTCCCGGCTGCTTGGCGTGGGAGCGGGAAGGAAAAGAGGGGGTGGGGTCAAAGAAAAGGCCACCTTGCCCTTAAAACATCCCGGCAGCATCTTCCCACCATCCTAAAAGCGTGGGATGCCGCCACGGATGTCTCCGAGTTGGAGAGGGATTTATTTAGGAGAAGCCGTCGCCTTCCGCCTGCATCACCCAATGCCAGCGTTGACAAAGGGGTTGTGTTTCCTAATTTCCCTAATTCCAGGGTTTTATGTCAGGCTTAGTTTGGGTTTTTGGTTGTTTTTTTTTTAATTTGTACATGGATTCTCACCTTTTATGGATTAAAAAGCACTGATTCAAATCCAGTTTGTAGCACTTTTGTTGGGAATTACGGCTGCACCATCCATGACGGGAAACAAGCCCCGGCTGATCCTCCTAAAAAGTCAATTTTGGGTCATTTTTACACAAATCTGGAGCTGTTGAGGTTGGGAGAGATCCTTTGGATCCAGGATGGGCTGCTCCAAGGAAAACCAAGGTCCCAAGCATCCAAATTAAATTTGGTGAGCCGTGGTCTCCATTTTCAGGGGGATGCAATGGGAGGTAGTGGCTTTGTCACACAAATTCATGGAAGTCACGTGGGAAGTGAAGGGTGAGGCTAGGGCTCAATCTCTTGGGGGCTTTTCCCCTGCTAAAAAAAAGGGGAATTGGTCAAGAAAGTAATTTCTGCTTCACACAGCAGGTTTTTAACTGCATTTTCATTCCATAAAGGGTTTCTGATCCCTTTTTTTGGGAAGAGTTCATAAATTAGAACTTAGGCTGGAAAGCAGCAAATCCTTGGCATGGGACCCCTTATTTTCACTTGGGATCTGGACACCACCTCCCCACCATCCTGGGAGGATGACCAAACCCATGGATTCGGGGCTGGATTATGGGAACATGCATCTCACAGGAGAAAGGTGGGTTTAAAACCCCTTAAATGGGACAAAAAACAAGGCCAGGACTTTCAAAATTCAATTTATTTATGGAATGTGGTGGGAGCTTTTTTCGTCCTGTCTAGCAAGCCAGGGTTAAAACAGCATCCAGCTTTTTTTGGGGGGACATAATTTTGGAATTTAAGGAGTTTCCCCTTCCATCAGCCCTCCTGTGCCAGGTTTTGGAAGCCACCCACAGTGAAGTCGTTCTGCTGCAGAAGATCCTTTTCCCACCCACGTTCAGTGGATGTGGGAAACTCGTGACTCGGGAGCTGGGATTGCCTCCCCCTCTGGTGATGTGTGCTCAGATGGGATCTGTGTTCCATCAGCAAGAGCCTGCTGCTCCTTCCCTCTTTCCTGAAATCCATGGAGCTGGAGCTGTCCATGCTTCTCTTCTCCAGCTTGACCAGGAAGCAGAGAGGTCCTGGAGGGTAAAACATGGTAAAAAACACCAAAAAATAGGGCAAAAATAACTTTACATTTACCAAGAAATTGAGGTCTATCCATGCAGAGAGGAGCTCCAGAGGAATCAGCAAACAAGGAATGTTTGGATATCCTGGACTGGGACCAGTTCATGCAGCTCTTATGACCAGAGAGGAGATGGAAAGAGGATTTTGGGGATTTTTTAAATCACTGGTGATTTCCAGGGCCTTTGAGTCAGAAAACAGCCTGGAAACCCCATCCTGGAAATCCCATCCTGGAGAGCCCAGCAAAACCACAGGGATTCACCCAAATTTCCTGATTTTTCTCCTCCTGGAGCTTCACCTTCCATAACAAAAATCTCCCAGCCCATGGACCAGCCCTTCCAGCCTGGTGGGAAGGGGATTTGATTCCCTCCTTCATTAATGACACAACACAAGAGGAGAAGGTCCCTGTGGTGTCCTGGTGCCTTCACATCCCACTGGCACCGTGACCAACAGGAGCTGTTACTGGCTCCAAATCCATGCTCCTGCTTTTCCCTGGGGATAACAGAGGGAAAAGAGCAAAAGAGGCTTGATGTGGGACACTGGAGCCAGGCCAGGTGCTCTCACTAAATCTTAATAAATTTGGAATTTTTTAGAGGGATCAGGGGCTGGAGCTGCCTCCAACTACTCCTGGTCCAGGAGCAGTGGGATGGGGCAGAGCAGGATTTCTCCTGCTCCAGGATTTCTCTGTGGGATCCCTTGTCCAGTGCCTGCTCCACCCCATGGGAAGGGACATCCTCAGGCCCACCCCTGCTTTCCCAAGCATCCGTATAGAATTCCAGCCTCCTCTCCGGCCTGAGCCCACTGGAGGGCAGCAGCACGCTGTGCAATGCACCCACTGCCCACGGCCCCCCCAAATCTGCCCAGCCGGGCACCCCCCACCCACGCTAGCACCCAAGGCTGGGCACGGGTGTCCCTGGGGTGCATCCCAAAAAAAAAAAAGGGCACAAATAGCGGGTTTAGTCCCTATATCCTGAAAAATCCTACTGGGAAAAGCGTGCAAGGAGTGAAAACAAACGTTTGCAGTGCAGCTACACCCTGAGCTCGTAGCAAACCCCATCCCACGAAGGGCTGGGATTTTCCTGGAAGCAGTGGGAGCACCATCCTGTTCCTAAAAGCTGGAGAGTTCATCCCTCATCCCCCTCTGGGGCTGCAGAGAGGGAATTGCTCCCCTGGGCTGATCCTAAAAGCTTTGCCAAGGTGCTGTCTGAGATTTCCAAGGTCAACTCTTGGCCCAAGGTCCCCTCCTGGCCCTGTTCCCCCAGCACCTCGGAGGTACAAAATCCCTTCCATGTCACCTCAGGTGGCAGCAAACACCGAGAAGTTCATCAGGCCACCAAGAGGGGGTTCATCAGGGGGCTGTGAAGCCACCAGAGCCACCAGGGCTGGGGAACTGGGACCTGCAGGGGTGACACCAGCGCGTTCAGGAGTGGCAATGGCACCTGGTGGAGCTGCACTAGAGGGCAGAGCTGGGACACGCTGGATCCTGTTCTGCACATCCCCTTGTCACCTTGAGCCACCCCAGTCCCAAATTGTCACATGTGGGACACAGGAGTAGCTCCACGTCCTCTGGCCACCCTTGGGTGTCATGTGGGAGAGGGTTCAGGTGCACCCAGGGGTGCTCAGCTCCAGAAGTTGCCCAGCTGGGATGAGAGGGGGACAGCAAGGACCTGACTGTCCCCAAGGCCCCTCATCCTCAGCTGCTTCCTACAGGGGACAAAAGCTGGGATGGGGATAACCCCTTATCCCATCCCATGTGTGATCCATGGGGAGTGCTTGACCACCACGTCATGCACGGGAACTTAGGGATAACCTAGGAATAACATCCCAGCCCATCTCCTCCCGTCCCATCCCATCCCACTCCATCCCGTCCCGTCCCGTCCCATCCCAATCATCATTCCCAAGGATGGGAACAGGTGTCTCCCATATGGAAGCAGGTTAGACCTGGCCCAGGTGGAGCTGGCCTGGCAGCAAGACAGGGATGGAGAAGGGAATCTCCTTGGATCCCTGTTTTCTGTAGGATATTGGTGGTTTCAGAGGGTCTGTGCTCTGCAGTCTAAAAGAGGAGGGAGGACGGTCATGGAAGGGGGAAATGAGGGATTGTGGTGGGAAGAAGGGAACTTGACCTGTCCCGTCCCATCCCACAGGATGGAGAAGGGAATCTCCTTGGATCCATGTTTTCTGTAGGATATTGGTGGTTTCGCAGGGTCTGTGCTCTGCAGTCTAAAAGAGGAGGGAGGACGGTCATGGAAGGGGGAAATGAGGGATTGTGGTGTGAAGAAGGGAATTTTAGGAACCTGGAGGTCAATGAGGACCCCACCATGGATTGGAAAAAGCCCAGATGGTGTCAGCTCGCTCTGCATGGCCAGATCACAGAATCATGGAATGGTTTGGGTTGGGATCCGTCTCATTCCAGCCCCTTCCATGGACAGGGACACTTTGCCCTATTCCAGAGCTTCATCCAACCCGGCCTCGAACACTTCCAGGGATGGAGATTCTACAATTTATTTGAGCAACCTGTGTGGCTGGGCCAGGCAGGGATTTGCCTTTGGATCCTGCTCAACTCCTGGAAACCAGGGAAAACCAAACCCTGCAGCAGCTGGAAAAGCTTCATTGCAACACCCGGCACTGCTTTGGGATGAAATTCCCACCTCTCCTCTTGCCTTTTTCTCCAGCTCCTGTCATGCCCTTAGACTCTCCCAGCAACCCCATCCTATTTTTTTTTTTCCCATCTCAGGAGCAATCCTCTTTTTCCCTGCAGTCACCCTTTCGCCAGGGTCTGGCCTATAATGGGAAGGACAGAACGGAGGCGTTCGGAAATGGCTCCTGAATCTTTAATAAAGCAAACATTGCTTGGGCCATAAACATGGGATGACAGCTCCAGAGGCTCCCAGGATTCCTTACTTAACTCTGCCATAATGGCTTTAATGGGCCGGCAGGGAGCTGAGGTGAAAGTCCTATTAAAAAATGGATTCCCGAATTTAATTGAGGCTCCATCTGTGGGGGAGGATGGAGGAGAGGTCACTCCACAAGAGAGCTTGGGAAAAAACAATACTCCCGAAGCAATTCCCAGCCCAACTGCTGGCCCTGGGAATATGGAACATTCAGTGGTGCTTCCATGGGATTGTGCCTTGCCTGAGAGGGGGCATCCCAGTTTGGATGCTCCCTTTGCAGGGAATGAGGATCCACAAAGCCCAGTGGGAAATGCTGGAAGTGCCTCCATCCATACTGGGAAGCACTGGCCTCACAGGAGGAATGAGGGACTGTCATCCCACCTGTCCCACCTGCATGTGGCCTTCCAGTGACCCTTCAGTGTCCAGCTTTTCCAATTGGATTCCTGGTCCCATCCTCATTAGCATCATCAATCCATTTGTTTCAACTCCATGAATATCCATTCATCCATCAATCCATTAATTCACCTCTATCAGTTATCTTTCCACCAATCCAGCTTCTTATTTATCCATATAGCCATTCATCTACCCATCCATCCATCCATCCATCCAACCATCCATCCATCCATCCATCCATCGTCCATCCATCCATCTCTCTTCCCATCAATCCATCCATCCATAGATCCACCACCTCCATCCATTTCTCCATCCATCCCGAGCTTTTCCCCACTCAGGGAAGATTTGCACACTGAGACCAGGGATAAGCACAGCATTCCAGCTGGGAGACATCCCAGCATCCCAGATCATCATGATCCATGGTTTAACACCCGGAGATGGGGTTATTTTTCCAAAAAAATCTGTTGGAAGATGGATGGATAAAGGGACAAACAGACAAGAAGCAGATGAGTGGACAGCAGAAACGAAAGAGGAAATATTTGGGATCAGGCTGGGAAATCAGTGGGAATCAGCCACTGATTAGTGAAGGAGTTGGGAACGGAGGAATCCACTCCTTCCTCCCCCCATCCCGCTCCTGGCGAGCCCCACCCTGAGTCAGCAGCTCTGCCGAGGTCACGCCACCCGCGCTATTAATTGGATTAATAAAGATGTTCGTCATGGAGGTAATTAGCTGCTAAGTGGGGATGACAAGGTTGTCAGGCTTTGTCCCTCCAAGGGACAATTTCCCGTTCCAGGCCCTCCCCTTTCCCAACACGCTCCGAGTCAATGGCATTAATTAAAAATCACGGAGTCCACAACCTTGTGCTGCCGAGCCCTGGGGTAATTCCCACCTCCGGAGCCCGGGGGACAGGTCAGGGTGGTGGCATTGTCACCTCCAGCCACCAGCTCAGCTGAGTATCCCAACTCTTTGAGGGAAAACCAAACTGCAACCCCCATAAAACGCAGGTATCCCTTTCTTCCAGACAAGGAAAAGCTCTTTGGAAAATGTTTTGTTAAAAGAAAATTCCCCGAGGAAAGATCTCAGCCTGATGATATCTCAGGGATGAGACATTCTCATTCTCCCCAGACTTTCCCTGCCCTTTCCCTGGAGTGAATCCCTGTCAGTCACCAGCTGTGGATTGTCTCTGCCTCTCCCAGGAGTCCTTTTTTAGTGGGAATGTCTGAGACACACGTCCAAAATCATTCCAAACCTGTTGCCTCATATGGCCAGAATGCCCCGGGACAATCCTGCACAGCTTGACGTAGCACAGCTGGATGCTGAGCTGGGCATGGATCCTGCTCAGGGATGGCTGGCACAGCTGGGTATGGCTCTGGCACAGCTGGATATGGCTCCAGCACAGCTGGATGCTGAGCTCTGCACAGCTGGATGATGGGGAGGCTGATCCCAAACTGCATGGGCTGGTGCCAACTCTCGTGTGGGATTGAGGAGCCTGGCACAGCTGGAAAGTGAATCCAGAACATCTGGATGTTGAGCCCTACATGGGAATCCAGAGCCAGCCACAGCTGGATACTGAATCCAGCCTGGCACATATGGATACTGCCCAGCCCTGCAGGAATTCAGGTGCAGCCTCAACACCTCTGCATCCTGTAAGTGCTGAATTTTTGGGATCAAAAAACAAATCCAGGCTTAACTGGGAGAATGGAGCTTTTCCCACGGTGTAGGATGAGAGGAAAACCAGGGAGTCACCACCTGGCAAAGCTCAAAAATTACCAGAATGTGGGACTGGGAGAGTTGGGAATTCAGTGCCTCTTCCTGCAGTGGGAACTGGTTGGGGTGGGAGTGACTCAAAGCTTGGAGAAAATAGGGAGGGTTTTATGGCATGCAAGGATTTGGGTGGGTTTTCCTTGGATTCAGATCAGCCCTGCCAGAAAATTTGGCTTTTCCCTTGCCTGGTTGGCTTGGATCCCCTAAATCCCTTGGACTTGCTCCATAGGAATGGGAAACTGAGGCACATGGGGGCAGCTTTGCTGCTGCCCCTTATCTTTTATCTTTCCTAATCACCAGGCTGAGAGATGGGAGTTGTTCCTTCAGCTTTTTATGGGATACAATCCCATCATTTAATCCTTGCTGAGCCCAAATCTGCCTCCCTGCCCTGGCTCTGTGTGCTGGAAAACATGGATATATTAAAGTGGATATTAAATTGCTGGAACAGCCATTAAAAATTGCCATCCATGTGGAATGCTGCTCGGATAATGATCCTACAGAGATTTGGATTTCTTAATTACCCATTTTGGGATGTGTTGACTTTATCCTGATTTTTTTAATATATATTTTTTTATCTTTCCTTTAAATCAGGCTGAGGCAAACGAATATTCCTGTGGTTCTGGTATTCCAAAATAGCCTTTTCCCTTCCCTATCCACAGGGAAACGTTGCAGGTATTGTGTCATCCTAATGGTGTTTTTCCAGCAAAACTCAGCAGAAAAGAATGGGAAAAGAACTGGGAAAGTGGGAAACTCATCCAGCTGGATTTCTATGCCGATATCAGGACAGGTAGAACAGATAATGTAAAGGGGTTTGATCCCTGAACCTGCCTGTTCCAAGAGGTTTGGGCTCTGTTTTCCATGTTTTTCTCCACAGAAATAAAGGAAAAGCATGAAGACATGGTTGGAGAAAAGAGGTCAGGCTCAGGAACACTGCTAGGCTTATTCCCAAAGGATGAAAGGTGAAAAGGAAAATAGGGAAGAACCACCAGTGTTGTCTCCCAAATTCCTCTGGGAACACCTGCAGTGGGTGGGGAGGTCACAGCGATAGCAAAAGGTCTGGAATGCCACTGTTCCCTATTTTTTTAAGCCAACAGCAGATTTGGAAAGCTCTGGAATGAGAAGGGCAGGAAGCTCCAAGGAAAATCACAGCCAGAGCGATAAATCCATGGAGTGGGGCTGATGACATAATAATGGTGCTATGATGTCATCCCAATCTTCCCATTGATTTTTCCTTCCTTTTTTCCCACTTTCCCTCTTGCTGAAGGGGCTTTTTCCATCCATTACCCTGCCCAAGCCCACACGGACTCTGCTCCTGTGGCTCGTTAGATCCAGACGTATCAATTGATCCCAGCACAGGGAGAGGATGGAAAAGAGGGATCTCTATGTGGATGCAGGATCCCGGGAGTCCCCTTTCCAGGGAGACCCTTCCTGAGGCACCAGGATGCTTCTGGGAGCTGGGAAGACCAGCTGAGCTCTTCAACTTCATCCAGAGGGAACAGGAGGGTCTTGGCTCAAGGCTGGGCTGGAATTTTGTGCAATTCCTGTTCAATGAGTTCAGGATAGTTTTGGGGAGGGCCTTTAAAGGTCATCCAGTCCAATTCCCTGCAATAATCAGGGATACCTTCACTAGATCTGGCTGTTCAGAGCCTCATCCTGCCCTTTCCATATTTTCCCTTGTAATGAAAGAATTTTCCCTTTTCCCCCTCCAAATCCAGGCCAGCATCCACATTGCACCGACCTGCAGAGATGCTCTCCCATGCCATGAGGAATCCACGCTGGAGCCCCAGCACCTTCCCCTCACCTTGCAAAGATTTTCCCTGTCCCAGCATCCCAGCTCCAGCAGGAAAAGTACCAGGCAAGCCGGCTCCTCTGGAGCAGACAGAATTCCGTCAGAAATGCAAGGACAAGCATTAATCCTGAGGCTCTGGCTCTGCCAAGGAGCAGGGAGCAGCTTCCCAGCAGGATCCCTTCTCCAGCCCCTCCATCCCTCTCCACCACCCCTTTTCCAGCCTCAGGAATGGAGGGAAAAGCAGGAACCCCCCTCTTATCCGGTTTTTTTGAGGAAGAAAAACCCATCCCACAACAGGGGTGTTGCCCAGAAGAGTTTCACGTCCAAAATCTGGGAATAAATACATGGATGTGAAGATGTTTCCTGGCAGGTTTGGAAGCACTGAAACCATGTCAAGCCCTGGGGAGCTTGAATCCCACCAGGATGTCCCAATTTCCTGGGAACAACTCCTCCTTTCCTTGCACCATTCCCATCCCCATTCCCAGGCTTTTCTGAGTCTTGGGGAAAGGCTGGGGATGCCAAGCTCAGCTGGGAAAGGGAAAAATGGGGAGCAAAGAGCAGCTGATGGATCGGCTGAGCTGCTGCCAGCAATTTCCTGCTGGGAAAATCCATCCATCAGCCTGGCACGAGGAGAGGAGCCACCAGCAGCTGGAGCCACCAGCTGTGGAGCACATCTGGCAACGGGGCAGGGGGGACATCCCTGTCCAAAAAAACCCCCGCCATTATTCTCATTTCCAGGAAAAAGCACCTGTTTGGGGAATGGAGCTGCAGTGACGGATTGCAGCTGGAGCAAGGATCCCAACCTCGGGATGGGAATTGGGGTGACAGTGGGATGAGATGGGATTTTTCACTCCGGATGCAATCCAGGGGTGAGGAGGGACAGGGATGTCACACACTGGGATCCACTGGTGGTGGCTCAAGGAATCCTGGATTGCCCTCAGGGTTTGGGAATGGCATTTCCAATGCAGCACCCAAGCTTTTTGAGTCTTGTCTGTCCCTATGGATCATGGAAACTCCACCCTGGGGCATCTCCTCATCCTGGCAGTGGTTTTCCAGCCCCTTTTTTCCCTGAAGCTCACCAGATCCTACTGAAGAATCCCAGAGAGCTCTGGGACTCCTCACCCCTTCTTTGTAGTTATTTGCATTTCCAATGCAGCACCCAGGGCTGAGTGAAGCCTTTTGAGTCTTGTCTGTCCCTATGGATCATGGAAACTCCACCCTGGGGCATCTCCTCATCCTGGCAGTGGTTTTCCAGCCCCTTTTTTCCCTGAAGCTCACCAGATCCTACTGAAGAATCCCAGAGAGCTCTGGGACTCCTCTTCTCACCCCTTCTTTGTAGTTATTTGCATTTCCCTCAGCTCCTGACACTGCAGCAGGATGCCATTTCCACATCTCCCTGGATAACCTCCGAGGGACACATTCAGAGCTGGATGGGCTTGGAATGAGCACTTTGGAATTCCCACCCAGGCAGCATTTGAGGAAAAACCCTCAAATTTCCTGTGTGTGCTCAGTCGTTTCCACGGATGAGATTTTCCTGCAGGAGTGGGGCTGGATCTGACTCCGAGCACACAAATTCCCTGGAAAAATGCTGTGTATGCAAATACATACAGATGGTCCCTGCAGCTGGCTGGTGCCTCATGGAACATTTTTAGGGATGCATGGATGCCCCACAGAGGGATGCAGGGGGTTACGGAACGTGCTCCTTTAAGAGGGAAAGGGGATTTTGTGTAGTTTGCACTTTGGAGCGTGGAATGTTAAAGCTGCAGTGGGAATTGCTCCCTGATATTGAACAGGTAAATAAAGCTTGGGAAAAGCCTCTGGAAATGGGCTGTGGATGAGGCAGAAATCCCGGGAGTGTCCTCAACCCCACTCCCAGCCCCACTGCTGGAGCCCTGAGCAGCTCCCGGCCCTCCTAACCCTTTCCTCATCCTTTGGAATCCTGGAAACATAAAATTCCTGAGCAAGACTCAGGTCAGGAGGGACAGCACCAGTGACATCCAGCTCAGAAAGCTGGGGATGATCAGGAATAATCCTGGGGATCTTCACACTCCCAAAAATTCCCTGTTTGCCTGTGGAGCTCTTTGTTTTGGGAGCAGCTTTGGAGAGAGAAAAACCAGGATTTTTGAGACTGAAGGGGAGGGAGAGGTCTGTGTCCTGCAGCAAATCCCAGAAGTCTGAAATCCTTTCTGCAACTGGGGCACAAGGTAGGGATGAATCCCGTAACTACAGAACCTCCAGCGGTAGGAGAAGGTCTCCTTTGAGTCTAGGAAGTTAATCCCACAATCCTGCCCTCTTCCCAAATCATTTCCACTCATCTCATCCCTCATCTGACCCCTCCCCGTGGAATATTTCCTTGTGCCCATCCCTGAAGGTCTCACTGGTGATAACCAGGAAGGATTTTTGTGGCCCGAGCAAATTTTCATGGATTTCACCCGGAAAAGTCTGGATGATGCTCCCCAACATGTCCATATGAGCACCACTGCTCCTGTTCCTACAATCCAAAAAAATCCACAGCTGGAAAAGTCCCAGCCACATTCCCTAGTCCTGTATTTATGGAGTGGCAATGAGCTCATGATCCCACACTTTCCCCACGATCCTGCCTGGATGTTAAACATTCCAACTCCACTGAGAGGTTATCACAGCCGATATTTTATCGGGATTTTCACCTCCCTTTGGGAATCCATTTGCGGAATTCTTGCTGGATTGTCCCCACACACCTGGTGGCCCTCAGTTGTAGAATTTGGGTGGATTCATGGTGGATTTCCTTCAGCAATATCCAATGAAAATATGTTTTGGGTTTTTTTTAAATGGGGGAAAAAAGGAAAAGACAAATGAAAATAAAAGTGAAAACTCTCCAGAACTTGAATAAGAAGGAGTTGGGAATTGTAATTTGTTATTTAAACAAAATTCCCAGAAAAAGTGGTGTTTGGATGGACTTTAAAAGTCCAAATTCCACAGATATTCCAATGATATTATGATTCCATAATATTATTTCTGTGTCTTTGCTTAAAAGGTTTCCTCTGGTGACTTGATAGGAAGTGTTTTCATTTAGGAAAAACTTGGGAATTGAGACCTTTTCATTTTATCATGGAAAACACAGAGAATTGCAGGAAAAATAAAGATGAATGAGAGAAAATTCCACCTGAGGTAAATCCAGAGATTTTTGTGCCCTTATTAATGGATTTTTAACAAATGCATGGGTGAAAATGGGACTGGCCTGATCCAGCCTGGAATTTGGTTGGCTCAAAATCCACAGCAATGATTCCTCAGGGCAGGAGGAATTTTTTTTCTGGATCCACTCTGGGTTTTTCCATCCTAAACCCAAGGGAAGCGATGTCCAGAGGAAAGTTTTCCCTCTGCTCATGTGATCCTGCTGCCAACTGACACCTGGAATCCCAATCAGCTCAGCAGAATGGACACAAAATCCCTGGAGTCGATGGCAGTGGTTTGGGATTGGAGACACCTTGGGGGGTGATGCCTCCACTTCTTCCCAAAAATGCAAGAGATCCATCCCAGAAACATCCTCATGAGTGATGGAAAAGCAAGCCATGGAAAACCTCAAGAAAGGTGGGGATCCTGTACAGGACAACTCCAATAATTCCACCATGAGGATATTTTCCAGACTTTTCCTGCCGTCTGGAAGCCTTGGAGATGTGACCATCCCCGTTGGGAATTCTGTACCAAGGAGGGGGTGCCTACACAGATTTTTTCCTCCCGGATTGCAGCATCATTCCAAAGTGCCTGGCCTGGCTCTAACCTGGCAGGATGTGCTGCATTTCCCAGCTTTTCCAAAGGCTCTGGAATAGCCAGAATTTTGATCATTCCACGATAGCTGGAGACTTCCCACACTGATCCCTTCACATGGGACATGGACACATCCCAAAAAACCTGATGGTGACAAAACTCCTCCAACTCTACCATATCCCATGGGAAGCTCCTGGTCTCAATCCTTCCCTGAATCCTCTCCCAGCTGCTCCATCCCCTCATTTGCGGGCCAGGATTACACAGGAATTCTCATCCCAGTATTTCTCAGCAGCTCTGCTGGGAATTCTTCTCCCCAGCCACCACTTCTCCCTTTTCCTGCCCTCCATTCCAGAGGTTTTGGCACAGCAAAGCCGAAGAAACCTGAGCAGCTCCACAAAACCTGGATTTGTTTTGTTCAGGAGATGAATCCCAAGATATTTCCTGTCTGAATGTTTCAACCCTTTTCTGAAACCATCAGACTCTGGAATGTAAAGTGTCAACTGTAAAGAACCACAGGAGAGGGACCTGGATTTACCAGCTCCAAGCAAGGAGCACAATTTAGGGAACGGCTGATTCCAAGGTTCTCCTTCTGTCTCTCTTCTGAAGGTCCCCTCTGGGAGACCACTCAGATCAGGGATTCTGCCCAGAATTCCTGCTTTAGGGATGTAGGAAAGGGTGTCCTGAACATTTCAATCCCAAGGTGCTTCTTAGCAGGATCCTGATGGACAAATGTCCCCAAGACACTTCCAGAGGGGACACTTGCCCAGTGCCACCTATCCCAAATTTGCTCTTATACAAATTTAGGGATGAGTCCATCCAAAATTCCTTGCAATTCTCTCTTTTCCCCTTCCCTCCACTCCACCCACCCTGGTCTCACCACGCTGTGTGTGACATCCTGGTGTCCCCAGCCCCGTGTGGCCTCTGCGGGAGCGTTGTCCTTGAGACATCCCCCAGATCCTGCTGAGGAGACAATTACAGAGCTGCTGACTTGGCTGCGCGGAGGAATTTTGGGAGCAGCTTCCCCACCTGGGCCCTGGAGCTGAAATCCAACACCAGGCTGACCCTTGGGATGATGCTGAATGTCCTGTCCCTGCCAGGATGCTGCTCCCAAATCCCGTGGTGGGATCAGGCCAAACTTTCAAACATTCCCACTCCTTTTTCAGACTGACTTGGACCCAGGAAAAGCAGGAAGACCCTTTCCTGGACAAAATTCCTTGGATTTTGATGCAGTTTAACACTGCCCTCAATGCCTCTGCCAAGAGCATTGCTGGCTCCTTGTCCAAGCCCTGGAATGAGAAGATCCATAGGGTCCTATTTTTCCTGGATTTTGGCCAAGATGAATCCGCAGTTTCATGCCAGAGCTGAGAATGCTGCTCTCATCCCATGGAACACATTCCAGAACACCCTCCCTCACATCCAGGAGCAGCATCCTGGGAATGCTGCGCAGGGAGGGAGGAGGCCCTGCCATGCTAAGTGGGATATTGGAATGTTTTATCCAGGATTAAAGCTCCCACATGCTCCTCCATGGGAGGTGTTCCTGCAGCGTGTCCAGACTGGAGTGGGAAGAGAAAGAGATGGAAAATCATAAGTGGAGCATTTAGCAAGACAAGAAAAAAAGGGGGGAAAATCAAAAGTGGGAAGAGAAAGATTCTCTGGGAATTCCTGGGAATTCAGCCATGCTCCCTCTCCCAGTGCCTATCCCAGGCAGGTAAATCTGGATCAAACACCCAGATTCATCTCTCCATCCCACTCCAACTTCCCAGGAGGAAAAATTCCCTGGAAAAATGCTGAAAAACTCTCAACCCCAAGTTGGAGACCACGGGATTGGAGTAATTCCTTGATTTTCCTTGTTCCTCCTGCTCTCTATGTCCACCTCTTTTCCCTTGGCAGTCACTGCGTTCCCAGTGGGAGCTGGTGCTGTAGGGACATCCTGGGAATTCTCT
This sequence comes from Passer montanus, assembly GCF_014805655.1. Classification (NCBI taxonomy): domain Eukaryota; kingdom Metazoa; phylum Chordata; class Aves; order Passeriformes; family Passeridae; genus Passer; species Passer montanus. The sequence goes on along the minus strand of NW_024356506.1, from coordinate 398,137 downwards.
GGCACACCATGAACCTGCTTTTTTCTTAAGTTATCCCTAATTTATGGAACAGGGATAATAATTATATTTCCTCCTCCTTCATGGAGACATTTCCTGCCCATGCTGGTGGATTTTCCTCTCTGAAGAGGAAAAATTGGAAGTGGAGATGGACCAGGTCCCATCCCACCATCCTGCTCCACATCTGCAGGAAGATTTCTTCTTTTATGGAAAAATTTTAATTCCTTTGTCGCAGAGACATGGGAGCCTTTGGAGGGAAACAGGCAAGAAACATTTCCAGTTCCTTCCAGAGGTTTGGAAGACTTCCTTAAAGGAAGGGATTTGCCAGAGGAGCCTCATTTTGGTCAGTGAGAGGTTTTGAATGGTGAGGGATGAATCATGGAATCAGGGAATGGTTTGGGGTGGAAGAGACCTTCAAGGTCATGGAATTCCACCCCTTTCTAGGGGCAGGGATGCTTCCACTATCCCAGGCTGCTCCAACCCCCATCCAGCCTGAGTTTCAACACTTCCAGGGATGGGGCAGCCACAGATTCTCTCGGTAACCTGATCCTGTGTTTCACCACCCTCTGAATAAGTAATTTCTTCCTAATTTGAACATTTTCAAAACAAAAGGGAAAAATGCGGCCACCAGAACACCTCTGAGCCACAGGACAGGATGGTTTTCCACTGATTTGTTTGGAAACAGGAGAAATCAGTTGCCTTAACCCACAGCTGGATCAGGACAAGCAGGGAAAAAACAGGAAAAATGAATCCCCTGGAGCTGCCTTGATAATTTCACCACTTAAGTGGCCATAAAAAAGGGCCCCCACCTTCCAGGCTCCTTCTTCACTTCCCCGCATGGAAATAATTCCTTTTCACTTCTAAAGGGTCAAAGTTTAGTCCCTCCAAAACTAAAAAAAATCAAAATAATTCCAGGTGGGGAAAAAAAAATAGAAATCCTCGCTGTGCTTTGCTGGCAGAAAACAGCGAGGGGTGAGGGGTGAGGGAAAAAAATCAATTTGAGCTTGGGTCAGCGGCGTGTGCCAGAGAGACCTTTGGAGCAATGGAGATTAATTTAGTGGGAGAGGGAAGGCAGAGTGGAAAAACAAGGAAGGGGGAGAGAAGAGAGCCCAGCCCCGCTCCAGCGGAGCCAGGGCCAGGTTTGGGATGTGCTGGCTCTTTTAGGAGGATCCCAGGGATAATTAATCACTGCTTCGTTAGGACACAGATGCAAAAGTGCCACGTCAGGTGCTGCACTAAAGGAAAAATCCTTGGAGCTGCTGTGTCCCAAAGCCACTTTCCTCAGAAAAAAGGGCGTGGATTTGATCCCTCCTCTTTGTCCCTGATGGGAATGCTGTTCCAAAAAACTCTTTTGCGTTTTTTTTTATCCCCAGCTGAAGGTTAGGGTCCAGCAGCAGCAAGGACCTCACCTGGAGCAGATCTGGGATCCATGTGGATAACGGGAAGTCTGGACAGCGCCGGAGCCGCTGGAAGCTCCTTAATGTCAGGAGGGATGGATCCATCCCTCATCTCCACCTGTCAAAAGCATCATCCCTGGATTAGGCGTTGCTATAATTGGAGAGGGATAATAACCCCTAATCCAATGTCTGTCCCAGCCTCGGAGCATCCCGGTGGGAGATGAGCTCCCGAAAATCTGTCCTGCTCACCTCGGCCATCCCAGTCATGGCTGCGGTGACGTGGGCAAGGCCCCGAGCTGCTTAAGGGCTTATGGAGCCCACCTGGCCCCTTAGAGGCACCTTCCAGGGCTTGGGATGGGAAATGGGAATGTTTGAAGGGAACAGTGGGGCGGAAACTGAGGTGGACCAAGGAAAAGGCAAAATTAATTTATCCCAAAAAAGTCACTCCACAATGGAATGCAGGAGGCCCCGCCTGTGCCAGCTGGGAATGAGTCATTCATGGACTGATTGATTTTATCCCTCATAACCCCTGGAAATTATTCCAGGGTGGATTCTGACCGGATTGACCCAGCCATCCAAGGCAGTATTGACAAGGATGAGAATTGCTCTGGACAGCATCCTGGAAGGACAGGGATGATGAGGGGAAAGAGGAGAAGGGTCAAGCTTTGCTTTTCCTAAAGATGATCCAAAACGGCCAGGAATGCAAGGAACAATCCCAGGTGGGAAAGAGGAAGCAAAAGAGGACTCACAGTGTCTTCCCACCACTTGGAAAGTGCTCCAAGACTGATCCCAGGAGGGGGATGAAGGAGCAGCCTGGTCACCAGGATGGATTGGCAGAGATTTGGGAAGAGTTTGTCTTCCTCTCCAAGCCAGGAGATGTTTGGCCGGTTCTGAGAGCATCCCAGTGTGTGACCTGCTTTCTGCCATCCATGGGGAATGTCCCATGTGGATGTGACAGCCTAGAAGGAAAAATGGAGCAGCTGAAAGATCCCATTTTATGGGGCCAGTTAAACCAGCAAGGGGAAGAGTCTTGGAATCATGGAATGGGTCACCTTGGAAGAGACTTCCAGCCCATGTCATTCCACCACCTTCCATGGGCAGGGACACTTCCCACTATCCCAGATTGCTCCAACCATGGATCAAAAGAGAAGAAAACCCTCAGCAAGGAGAAATTTCTGTCTCTACCCCCTCGTGCCTCACAGCAAGAGATAAAGATAAGCCCAGTTTCGTGTTGTAGGATGACTTTAAGCTTTGCTGCTCCAGCCTGGGCCCAGAGCTGGGTCTGACTCCTCCAGGCTCTCGGGAACAGAGGGATCTCACCCAGCTGGAGAGGGAAATATTGCCAACAAAGCTCCTGTCCAGCAGGATTAATGACTCCTGGAATGACCCCAGGCTTTCCTTGTCCTCACTCTGCCAATCCCGCAGCGGAAATGAGGAAAGACTTTTTTAGTGGTGTTTAAAAGGCTTTAGGGGAAAAAAAAAGCACCTCCCAAAACACCCAGCAACTCCCCCAAAACCTTTTAATTGAGTCTGCAAAGGATTTAAATGCTTGAGTGGTCGGGAATTGCTTAGAAATTACCTCAGGAGCCACAGGGACTTCCCAGCATGGGCTCGGAGTCATTGAGCATTTCTGCTTCGTGACATTCCTAAGGTTTGTTCCTTGTCACTGGAGGAAGCTCATCCTCCAGGAGTTCAGGATCTAGCCCCAAAAGGTGCCAAGCCAAGAGCTGAGAAATCAGGGTCACTGGGAATGCGGGCAGAATGGCCGTGCCTCAGTTTCCCCCATGTTTAAAGTGGATTAAATTGGGAATGAGGCAGATGGGAGAGGGAGATCAGCTTAAATGTTAATATTTTAAGGTAAAGCAAAGCTCTGTCTTAAGTCTGTTTTGCTCACATAGCTGCACATATACCTATATCCCTATCTATAAATTTATCTATATCTGTTTGAATTTCCTCCTCAGATTTATGCTCAGTATGAAAGCAGCCAAGGAAGAGTTTCATCTGCTCCCAAGGACTTTGTTCCCCGTTTCCCTTTGGAAGAACACCAAGATCCATAAAATCCAAAAGGAAAAATCACCTTGAAGAAGAAAAAAAAAATAAAAAAGAAAGTAAAAAACCTGACTCTATTTGACTTTCATAAGATACCAGTTAATTTTTTTTTTTCCTCAAGATTTCCCACAAAATAGCCTAAAATTGTTTAAAATTAGATCCAGGGAATTATTTTAAATGGATGGGGAAAAGGCTGTTTGATACCATGACTGAGTAATGAGGAACTTTTCAGCTTCCCAAACATCTTTGGAAGATACTTTTGACTTTTTCCCTTTTTTTCTTGTCTTGTCAAATGCTCCACTTATGATTTAAAGAAAAATTACAAGATGTTCTCAGGCATGGCTAAGCCCAAGGCAGAGATTTGGTTCAAAATAAAAAAGCTGGACTGGGTTTGGGAGTTTTTTTTATTGTGTGATCTGAGATAACAGAAGACAAATATAAAATCAATCTCATCATGATGTCATTCCCTGTTCATCCCTCCCAGCAATCAGGGAATCCTTGGGATCAAAAATGTCAGGACAGACAAAGAAAAGACCTTAAACTACAGAGAATCCTTTGTGGGTTTGAGCTATAAATTCCTGGGAAAAGGGAGAGAGAGATCTGCCCTGAAGGTGTTGAAGTCTGTGATGATCCCATCACTGGGAGCTCCAATGTCAGTGGGACGTGGAGCTGCTGGAAAAGGTCCAGGGGAGGCCATGGAGATGCTCCAAGGGTTGGAGCCCCTCTGCTCTGGAGCCAGGCTGGGAGAGCTGGGAATGTCCAGCCTGGAGAAAGGAAGGCTCCGGGGAGACCTCAGAGCCCCTTCCAGTGCCTGAAGGGGCTCCAGGAGAGCTGGAGAGGGACTTGGGACAAGGGATGGAGGGACAGGACACAGGGAATGGCTTCCCACTGCCAGAGGGCAGGGATAGCTCGGATATTGGGAAGAAATTCTCCCCTGTGAAGGTACTGAGGCCCTGAAATGGAATTCCCAATGAATCTGTGGCTGCCCCATCCCTGGAATTACTCCAGGCCAGGCTGGATGAGGCTTGGAGCAACCTGGGATAGTGGAAGGTGTCCCTGCTCATGGTTGGAGGTTGGAATTCCATGATCTTAAAGGCCCTTTCCAACCCAAACCATTCCATGATTGTCCTTCCACCCTTGTGAGTGGCACATCAAAGTTTGGGCTGCAACTTTTGTAGCTCTCCAGGATCTCCCTGGGCTTGAGCAAGTGGGAAAGTTGAATGTTTGGAATGGTGGGAAAGTGTTTGCACCCAGGGAGAGGAAACTTCCCCACGGGGAAAACTGATCCTCAGGCTCCTGTTGGGATTTTCATCATCCTGCAAGCCCCTGAAAGCGTCTTACACTCACGTGGGGTTGTGGAAGGGGTGATGTCACCACGTGGAGCTGCAAATGTGGGACAGCTCAGCCGGCCTGGGGACAAAACGTCACCACAGATCCACTGCACGTAGCCCTGCAGGTGACAAATCTCCTGCCAGCTCCCCAGGTCACTGTCACCGGGCACAGGATGGGTCACAAGGGCAGGACCCGGGGTTTGGGCAACCTCAGGCACAGCTCAGGGCTGATTTTAGCCCATGAGGAAAGATTGGGAAGAGATTTTGAGGCCAGGAATGTCCACTCAAGTCTCCTTGACATGGTGAAGACACCAGCTGGGTGAGGGTGACACAGAATGACCAGAAATTCCCATCAGCTCAGCTTCCTCATGCTGGCAAGGGACCAATCCCACCTTTCCAAAACCTCTTGGAGAGGGAAGAAAGAAAAAATTTCCTCTTCTGGTTTTGATTTTGTTTCTGCATTCAAAACTCCCAGAGGATTAAGATCCACAGGATCTGGATCTAAGCTCCTTACCAGTCAGCGTTTCTAAATAAAATCCTGATACCCACATCCTCCTGCCACACATGGAATGGTTCCACAGGTGGTCATGGATGTGCCCCACGTGATGGGTCCCATGTGAGCACCTGGAAAAGTCCCAGCAGGGCGGGAGGAGGGAGAATCCCACCTGTGCCCAGGAGGAAGGTCAGACCTTCAGGATGCAGGTGGGACCATCTGGTGGCGTCATTGTCACCTCCTGGAAAATCTATGTTTGTATTCACCTTCCCAAATGCAGGATCATTTAGGGCAGGTTCAGGTTGGAGGAATTTCTTCGTGGAAAAGGCAGTCAGGGGCTGCTCAGGGAGGTTTGGAGTCCCCATTCCTGAAGGTATCCAAGGAATGACTGGACATGGCACTCAGTGCTCTGGGCTGGTAACAAGGTGAGAATTGATCACAGGTTGGACCTGATGATCCTGGAGGTATTTTCCAACCAAATAATTCCAAGTTGCTGCATCTTGAGGGAAAAGAGCAAGAAAAACAGAAGGATAACAGCTATGGATATTTGGAGAGAAGGTCTAGGACTGTTTGGACCAATCCCATGGGATACAAACAAGGAAAGCAGAGGGGTCTGTGACAGCTGATTGCTTCACAAGGAGTGTGCCCTCCAAGCTGAAGAGCAGTCACAGAATCCTGGAATGGTTTGGGTTGGGAGGAACCTTCAAGATCATCTTATTCCAAACTCCTGCCATGAGCAGGGACACCTTCCACTATCCCAGGCTTCTCCAAGCCCTGTCTAACCTGGTCTTGAGCACTCCCAGCAATGAGTGAACATCCCAAAGCTCAGACAGTTCAACAGAAGTCAAGCTGGAAGCGTGGCTTGTGGAAAAGAAAAAAATTAGCAAATCTAGAATATTCCTACTCCAAACCATCTCCAGAAAAAATCCATTCCCAACTGGGTGGAAAGCTCTGCTCAGAAACTGCTCCCTCATCTCCTTCCCAACTCCTCATCCTGCCCTTCTGTGCAGAAATCCACACAAGCTCAACACATTGGGCAGCAGACCCAAAATCCTCTGGAAAAACTCCCTGTAACTGTGAAACCACAACAGCAGAGGTGACCAGGTAATAGAGCCGCTGTCCTGGAGACCTCTGTTAGATCCCAAGGAAACCAGGGAAGCCAGGGAAGCGTGGTGCTCTGCCTGTCGTGTCATATTAATGGCCGAGATCATTTAAGCTTGGATAAAACCCACAACTTAATTTTTTTTCCCGTTTTTTTTTGGCCCTGGGGTTGTCGCCGCTGCCTTTTCCGGATGATGAATGGTCCTGTTGGAGGCCGCTCCGCTTGTTTGAGCACCGTGGAGTTTTCCAGCCCTCATGCAAAAGAGGGGCCCCGGCCATTTTTCACTCGGAGAGATGAGCGACACGGGAATAAATTTTCCTGCTTAAAATTTGCTGGGCCCAGGGTTTCTCGGGAAGGCAGCTTTGACAGGCTGTCACTTTGTTGGATGTTTGGTGCTCCCGGGATTCTGGGGCCTTTTATTGCTTTTTAAAAGATTCCAAGGAAACAAAAGCCTGGTGCATTATGACATTTAGCAGGGTCGATGTGTGGACCTGACTCTATCCAGGCATCCCAATGTGCCAGGTCCTGATCCCACCTTTCCTGAGCCCAACGTAAATCAGGAAGGAATCTGTGGCAGTGCAGGAATCCCAGGGATTGGGAAAGCTGTAAAGCGAAGGGAGTTGAGATCCAAAAGTACAACTCAGAGCAGCTCCAAAAGTATAACTCAGCTCTGGCTCCTGGACAAGACCGAACATTCTGCACCTTTCCATGAGGAGGAAATTTTTCCAGGCCTGATAAAGAACAGGAACATCCAGTGCAAGATGCTGGAGCTGCATGAGTTTGATCCTATGATCTCCAAGGATTCTCCTAGTGAGCAACAACTTAGACCCCCCCTCAGGGGAAATATTTTTGGTTTAAAGCTGTAAATTCAGTCTCCGTTGTTTGATTTCACTTTGCCAAACACTTGGACTTTGGTTCAGTTTCCTGGGAAAAGCAGAATTCCCATCCACTTCATGATCAGGACATGCTGGGCAGTGGGAATGGTTCATCCAATCCCCCTCATGCTGAGCAATGCCTTAGATAAGTTTTCGCCTTGGAATATTAGGCACTTTACAGAATTAAAACATGTTCTCTTCCATTTCTGGAGCTCAGCATCTAAAGATACCAAGGCACATCACAGTGGGATATAATTCCCACCATCAGGCCCCTCCAGAAGACTGGAACACTGCATGGAGAAGCAGCAATGGAGGAGGAATGGCATGAACTGGTGTTTTTGAGGTTTTTACTGTTCTTCCAGTTCCTCTCCACACTCCCAGGAAAAATCCTTTTCCCAATATTTAAACTAAACCTACTCTCAGCTTGAAACCATCCCCCCTTTCCTGTCACTCCTTGCTCTTGGGAATAGTTTGGCCTCATCTTCCCTGTAAATTCCCCTCAGGAACGGGCAGGCCCCAACTTGGTCACCCCAAAGCTTCTCTTTTTCAGGCTGAAAGATCCCAGTTCATCCTGAGAATGCTGGGAAATGGGGAAGCACCAGCACTGATTCCCATTTCCCTGGAGCCCATCCCCACCCTCCACAGCTGGATGAGGCTGGGCAGGGAGCAGGATTAGTTTCAGGCTGAGCAGGGAGGAGATTAAACTAAGCTCTCCTCTGAGACCTGGAAAGTGGAGAGGAGACACCCCCCAGCTCAGGTCAGATCCTGGGAGAGCAGTTTGGGGTGAAAGCCGGGGTTTAGGGAAGGTTAGAAACCATCAGCTGTAGGAATGGAGCCATCCCAGCCCTGCCTCAGCAGGGATTGTCCCGGGGAGGGGGAGAAAAGGGAACAGAGGATCAATTCCTCCAGGCTGGCCCCGGAGATGGGCACTGGGGGAATGTGGGCTTATAAATTCTTCATGGAATCCTGCAGGGACAGGGATTGGTGTCACTTTAAAAAGTAAACATCGGCAGCCTAATGAATGAGTTATATCCCAGGCGCTCCATTCCAGGAGAGGTATTTAACAGGAACTATTGGATTCTCCGCTATCTCTCTATCTGGAACCAGTGCATTATGACCATTAATGGATTTTTGAGGCTGGATTGATTTTTCATTAATTTGGTAAAAATCTTTTCCCTCTCCCATATAATTCTGTCTTAAAACGCTGGCCCTGACAGAGCGATAAGTCACTCACCTCATAATGCAAGGCTGGCTCATAAATCCCGGGATCTGAGGGCTGTGGGGGAGCAGAGGGAGCTGGGGGAAGGAGGGGGAAAGCGGAAACCTCCGTGGGGCTGGATGAACCTGCCAGGCAGCTTCCATTCCATGTGGAACAGGAAGGATCCATCAGCAACAGAGTGAGTGGGGATGTGAATGTGAAATTTTGGGGACTGATGCTCATCCAAGAGTGGATTCCAGAGGCTACCTCATCTTCCCAAGCCTTGTGTTTGTACAACAGTGCTGGGACACACTGGGATCTGCTCGGTGACCCCTGGTGGGCCTGATCCATGTGGTCCCAAAACTGGCAGAGGGGTGGGAATTCCTGGCACTATGTGGTATTTATCCCAGAGATTCCTGGCATGGATTTTGACTTTTCCCTGTCTGATTTCACCTCTTTGAAGAGGGGCAGCCCTGATCCAAAGCCTTTTCTCCTTTCCAAAGCTGTATCCAATCCCTGTGGAAGGCAGCCAAGCAGAAGAGAAGAGGCAGCCCAGGACCTGTTTTCCTGAGGGTGTCTGGGATACTCTGGGACTCTGAGATCTTGGATCCAAATTCCAAGGAGCCCCAAACTGAGATCAGGATGGGTTGTTTCTATCCTGGTTCATCCAGAAGGAGATTTACCCTAAAAATTAACCATATTCTCCCTTGAGTTACCCATGGAATAAATTCCTGAGGGATTTTCAACCCTCCAAGCAGATGCTCTGGGCAAGGAGGGAGTTGCCACGGAAAGCCAGAGTGGGAATCCAGGACGTCTTGGGAAGAGGTGAAGTGGTTTCTGCACTCTTCGGAATCTGCTGCCCCCAGCACGATCCCCACAAATTCCCGTGGCTGCAGGAAAGTGGGAGAGCCCCACTTTAATTCCCACTATTGGATTTCCTGCCACGTCACTGGTGCATTACCACAGTTAATGGATTTTTGAGGCTGGATTGATTTTCCATTAATTTGGCCCCCAAGAAAAAGAGGAATCTTTCTTTTTTCCCCCCACCCCTTTGTCATTCTGCCTTTAAAATCACCCCCTGTGCAGCACAGCAAGGCAGTCCTTCCCATTGGGAAGGAAAGGGTGGAAAACCCACATTCCAGAAATATTTGGCTCTTCCAGGTAGGAAACCAAGCTTAGCAAGGTTCTGTTGAGAGGCCTCAGACACCTCCACACCTGCCCAGGTTGTCCCTGGCAGCCTCACCTGGGCAAAGTCTCATTCCCCAGCCTGACCTCCTGCTTCTGATCCAGAAAGAATTCCCTCCAGATCCTATAAAACCTCTGGCAGCCCCAGGAGGGTGTCCCAGATTCCACAAAGATGTCACACTGATATTTCTGTACCAAGCCCACACTGGAATTCTGGAGGGAAAAGAAGGAGGTGCCTTGGGGAGGAAAAACAGAGGCAGGAGATGTGTTCACCATCCCAAATCCTATCCAGCATCCTCACTGCCTCAACCTCTCATGGATTCAGGGATGTTGGTCCTGTCCCACCATCTGGGGACCAAGGAAGACACAGAAAAGCAGCTCCTTTTTTCCCCCAGGACAGAGATTCTTCTACATCCGCAACATTCCTGGGATAAAGGGCACTGGTATTCCCTCAATACTGGAGCAGAGTTTGTGGACACAGGGAATCAGTGATTTCTGGTCACATCCAGCCTGGAAAACCTAGGGATCCCACTGAAAGTTAGCAGAATTTTCTGAGAGGCTGCAAACTCTGCAATTTAGGTCCAATTTTAAGGATGTTTTCCTGATTTGGGCACGTTTTGGAGGACACCTCAAAGCAGAAACAAGCTGGGATCATAAAAATCTCAGGAAAACAAATCCAAGATCCAGCTTTCTCCCCGGGAGATCTGCAGATGAACATCATTTTTTTGGGGATGTCCTATCTGGAGCTGAGAAATGTCTCCCAAGAAAAGCTTCTGCTGGCTTCTGGATTATCTTCCAATGGTTGATTAAAACCCATCCTTAATGAAGACTAACGAGCAAATAATCAATACCCACCAGGTCACCCAGGAATAGATAAGCCTCAATAAGCCCTTGGGGATCAGGGTCTTCATTAAGCAGGCAATTAAGAGGGTAATGATTATTTGGGCAATTTAAAATTAATAAAATAGAATTGCATCCCATGGAAATGGAAACTGATGAATGGAATCACACGTGGCATTGGGAAGGAGTTTTGGGAATGGGTTTTAACCCCAGAGATCAGAGAGAAGGACCAGCACTCAAAATCCTCATAAATCTCACAGCTAAAAGCCAACTTTGATTTTTCCACTGTTTTTTGTCTAAATTGTAGAATCCAAAAACATTTGGAAGGAACCTCTGGCAACCTCCTGTGCAAAACTCTGCTTAAAGCTCCTGAATGTTGAAGATAAACTCAGTTTTAGACTTAGAACAGGATGCTCAGAGTTGGCCTCTTCTCCCAGGGAATAAGGGACAGGACAAGACAAAACAGCCTCAAACTGCACCAGGAAAGGTTCAGGCTGGACATGGGAGGAATTTCTTCATGGAAAGGCTGATCAGGCATTGGAAGGGGCTGCCCAGGGAGGTGATGGAGACCCCTCCCCTGGAAGTTTCTGAAGAATGACTGCATGTGGCACTTCTGGTCTGGGTGACAAGTTTGGGTCACAGGTCAGACTCCGTGATCTTGGAGGTCTTTTCCAGCCTCAATGATCCTGTGATTTTCCAGCTGAGATCCAGATGCCACCATAAGATCCCACACCTTCTTCAAGTCCTGGTCTAACATCTGATCACCTTCACCAGTAAATGCTTCTGGTGTATTCCAGGGGGAATTCCATGTGGCATGTCCTGGGGTTTTGGGAGTGGTGTCTCTCCTGGATTTCATGAAAGACACAACCTTCACTCCCAAATGTATCTTTATCCTCCTTTGACAAAGATGGAGTAGGGACTCTGCACTCAGAGCTGGAAAACATCCATGGATCTGTGCAGGTAGAGGAGGATACAAGATTTGCATGGAATGTTGACACATCTGGGAAGAGATCTGGACAGGGAAAATGTGACAAGCAGAGAAGTTCCTTTTTAGTAGAACTGTTTTAAAGATAATATTATTGATAATAATGGTAATGATTTCATTATACTATTGATAACAATGATAATAATTATCATGGATGATATCCCTGGTTTTTGGGCATTCCTGCCTGCTCTGAACGAAGCTGGATGGATCACAAGACCACCTTGTGGGGGCTTCTTGCTGCATGAATCCTCTGCCAGTGCAGCTTTCCATGATTTCTCTTTCCAAAGGGTGGCATCAGTTGCTGTCGTTCATCAAAGCCTCGTAATGATGAGGGATAAAAAACACAAATCCCAAACAAGCTGAGCATCCCTGTGGAACACTCCCTGGTGAGAGGCCATCAAAGGAGACATCAGTGACAAGTTTATGTCACCTCAGGATGGCAAAGCACCTTCCTGTCTCCCTTTCCTCTTCCCAGACAGCTCATTAGAGTTGGAAGCACTGAGGAGGGATCAGTCCTGGAGTCAGGAAGCTCCATCAGCCCTCTGAGCCTCACTTTGATCAGCAGAAACCAAAGGTGTGACTGCAGAAAAGCTGTTCTCTAGTAGAGTTTTGGTTATGTGGGAAAAACAGCCTGGAAAAAGAAAAACTGGAAAAGGGTGGAATAGTCACTAAAGGGTCATGGAGAGAGATGGAATATCTCTGCTCTGGATCCAGGCTGGGAGAACAGGGAGTGTTCAATCTGGAGGGTCTGAGGAGTCCTCAGAGCCCCTTCCAGTGCCTGAAGGGGCTCCAGGAGAGCTGGAGAGGGATTTGGGACAAGGGATGGAGGGACAGGACACAGGCAATGGCTTCCCACTGCCAGAGGGCAGGGATAAATGGGATGTTGGGAAGGAATTCTTCCCTGTGAGGGTGGTGAGGGGCTGGAATGGAATTCCCAGAGAAGCTGTGTCTGCCCCATCCCTGGAAGTGTTCCAGGAGAGGCTGGACAGGACTTGGAGCCTCCTGGGGCAACAGACAGTGTCCCTGCCCTTGGAACTGGCTGGTCCTGAAGGTCCCTCCCAACTCAAACCATTCCATGAGTCCATGAAGTCATTCCCTTTCCTCAGGGTAGGAGTAGCAGGATCCAAGGTTTTGCCTGACCTGGTCCTGAACTCTCCCAGTGTTTGGAGATCCCTCTCGTCCCAGACATTCCTTCACTCATTCCATTTGGGAATGTTTGCCTAATGTCCAACCCAAATCGTTCCTGCTGTGTCAGCTCCTAAACCTTCCCACCAAACCCTTCCCTCCCTCTAGCTGCTCTGTTTATTGGATTCGAAGGCTGGATTTCTTCTCTCAGCCAGAAAAAACCCAGATTCCTGCAGGATTTCCCTGTAGTTCCTGCCATGTTGCTCCCTGATTCCAACTACTTGGAATCCATCCCCTTTGCTCCAAACTGGATTCTCCACCAACATTTCTGTTCCCTGTACTTTTCTCACTCCTGGTGCTCCATCCAGCAAATTCCATCTATCCAACAACATGCCCTGATTAGTGGCTTGCCTTGGAATATGACATGGATCTTTTGGATCTTGAACTCCTGCTGGAAGAGAAAGTTAATTTTCTTCTACCCTGCTGTCCATAGATGGATCCCAACCCAGCTGCATGAAAAACAGGGAAAACAAAAGCTTGGAAGAGAGGGAGGAGGTGTTTGTCTCACTTGCTGACTTCCCTGCAGCCGGGAAACCCACCCCATTTCTTGGAGGTGAAGTCACTGGAATTCAAGCATGGAAGAAGAAAGCCAAGGGCTGATCCTTTGGGAAATGAACATTTCTTGAACAACAACAGCAAAAAAAAGCCCAAACCACATTTGGGAAAGCAGCTGTGATCTGAGTCATCTCCTCATTCCATTTGTGGAGTGAGTGATGCAAATGCTGCTCCAGAACAAATGGAAATCGATAAAAATGTCAGGTCTTATCTCGGAGAGGGATGGGAGAAATTCCTTCCAAAACCACTCCGTGTCCTTCTTTACACCTGCCCACCTCAGCTGGGCTCTGGATTCAGCAGCGTTTGCATTGTGAGCCACAGGAACTCTGCTGGATGCACTGTCAGGAGTTATCCTGACTCCCAAGCCAAACCTTTAGAGATCCTAAGCCTGGCTAGGCTGGATTTATTGGGATATGGGGACAAGGACTGTGTCCCGACCACCTTCCCAGCTGCTCCAACTGGATTTTGGTTGGAGGGCAAATTAAGGGTTTTTAACTCTCAGCAATTAACCTGTTAATTTTCATTTTGTCTCCCTGCTGTTCCTAAATCCCAGCTCTTTATTCCCAGGAATCAATGGAATGCAGTCCTAAAAATCTGACCAGCCTTGCCATGACTTTCCAAGCCCTTTTATCCAACTGTTTGGAGTAAAATCCCAGTAGCCAGATGGAAATAAATATGAAGCCTCACTCCACGCCAAGCTGGGATCAGCAAAACCGTTCCTATCCCTGCTTCAGTCATTAATACTCAACTGCGGACTCTGGGGCAGGAAAAAATAATCATAAAATTAAACTGTTATCCGGTGAAAATGCATTCCCTCTCTCCAGAAACGTCTGGAAGCTCAGGCTTTCCGCATCCAGTGGTGGGATTATAACTCACAGCTCTCCTGGCAGCTGGAGCTGTAGCTCCCCATTCATTTTATGGCTGCGAGCATTAACATTTCTGCAGAACATCGGGGTAATTTTCTGCAAAGAATGATCATTTTTTTAGTGACTCGCAACAATTAATTATCTGCCTCGTAACAATTTCCAGGGATGAGTGATCACCAGGGAGAGGCCCTTGGGCACTCAGGGAAGCTCCGAGTGTAATGGCTCAAGTGGCAAGAGGTGAAGGGAGAATATTCGGCAGTTTGGGTGAGAGGCTGCTCTGGAATTTGGGGTCGTGATGTGCTCAGAAAACCATCCAGGTCATACCTAAATATCCTTGGAAAACCATCCAGATCACAAGTGAATGTGCTTGGAAAACCACTCAGGTCACATGTGAATGTGCTTGGAAAGCCACCCAGGTCACACGTGAATGTCCTTGGAAAACCACCCAGGTCTCACCTAAGCAGGTGCACAGTCAGGAATCTTCTTGGAGGTGTCAGCCAGGATCTAGGGAGATCCATGACCTTCTCCCCACTGGTTTGGGAGCAGCTTCCCAGGATGATTTGCAAAATGATTTGGTTTATTTCTAGTTGGTGCCAGGAACCTGAGGGAGAAGCTGGATGGAGGCTTTTCCATCCTGTTGTGGATGCAGCTCAAGGAATCCTGTAAGGGTTTGGGTTGGAAAGGATGTTAAAGATCTTCCAGTTCCACAGGCTGGGACACCTTCCACTATTCCACATTACTCCAAGCCCCATCCAACCTGGGCTTGAACACCCAGGAATGGAGCAGGCACAGCTTCTCTGGGAATTCCATTCTAGGGCCTCACCACCCTCACAGGGAAGAATTTTTTCCTGATATCCCATCTATCCCTGCCCTCTGGCAGTGGGAAGCCATTCACCCATTTTCCAGCCACTTCAGGCCCTAGTAAGTAGTTTTTAAGATCTATATAAACTTTTCCTATTGGATCCCTTCAGAAACATTTAATAGCATTCACATCATTCCCTAAGAAAGGCTGGACCAGCTTGGCCTGGGAGCTCATCTCCCACCACAATCTCTAAAACACAAGATGATCATAATGAAAACTCCCCAAAATACCATCCCTGTTTTCCAAACTGTCCAGTTTGCAACTCCAGAGGCAGAGGCAGTCTCGTATTTCACAGCCCTTCAAGGATTTTTCCCGGCTTCATCCATCCAGTTTTTCTTTTCCCTGTTTTTTAACCCTTGTGAAGCACCCACAACATTCCAAGTGTTTCCTGAAGCTCCACCTCATTTTTCTTTTCTTTTCCAACCCTTTTCTCTCCCTATTTCCAGTACCTCCACTGAAAGAACCCACAGATAGTTCTCCCTCTAAGAGAGGGTTAATCTTAAGGTTTCCAGACTGGATTCAGAATTTTCCTGTGATTTTACATTTCCGTTTCTGCTGCCTCAACCCAAACATCTGCACCCCATCCATGCCATGAACAGGGAACATCTCCCAGTCTGGCACCACAAAACCTCAGCATCAGCCACCAGCAGTGGCCAGAAGGTGACACCAGGCACTCTCAGAAGGTTATCCCAGCTCTGTAAAGCTCCCCCTTCAAATTCCATGTGGGATTCTTGTCCCCTAAGTGCCTCCAAAAAAAAGGGAACATCCATCCATGCCATTGCCAGGTCCTTGGGGCTCAGGTCATCATTCACCCGAGTGGGACAAATGTTCTTTGGGATGACAAAATCTCCACAGAATCGCTGCCCTTTGACTACTGAGTGCTCCCAGAGTGAGGTCACACATCCATAACTCAATGAGGATGTGCATTAACCCCATTCTTTACCCTCTCTGGGTGGGAATAAGTGCTCACACCCCACACAGGCCAATCCCACAGGAAAAGCGGCCTTCCATGATTTCCAGCCCCAAAAAGGAGAGAGCAGGGACTCACAGGATGGCTGGCAGGGGGGAGCTGGAGCCCAGCCCCGCTTGCAGCCTCAATCTGCTGAAGGCAGCACATTCCTGCAGCCTAAGCAAGTTTCCCAATAAAACCCTCTCCTAATCGAGGGAAGAGAGAGAGGGAGAGAGAGCAACTGGGCCACGCTGTCCGTGTGGAATAAGCACTGGAGATTTAAGTGGGAGAGAATTACCTTAAATATGTATCTAAAGAGGGAGAGAATCTATAGGTAAGCTTAAAAAAAAATATTAAAAAGCACCACGGAAGAGGAGTAGAACCAATTTCCCAATTCCAATCTCCGGCACGCTGGGATTCAGCTCCTCAGATGTTTCCTGCTCTGCGAAATTGGTTGGGCTGGTGCTGATTTGGGCTCATTGTGGTGCATTTATGAGGGGCTGTCACACGCCTGGGACACGGTGATGGATTGACCGGGCTCCCCGGAGCTCCGGGAAGGTGGGGAGGGAGGGGGAAAAGGTGATGGGAGCGAGGAGAGAGGGTGGGAGATGGGGGCAGAGGGAAGAGGAGGAGGGGGGGGGAAACCATCCCGAATCGATTCCGCTGGCAATAAACAGCCAAAGCCGGGGGGAGGATCATGGATAGGGAGCGGGGGAGAGGCTGGAGAGAAAACAGCAACTTAAGCAATTTGTTGCACAGTTCCCAGGGGTTTATTACGTGGGATTTACAGGAAAAACAAGACTTGGTGCCGCCAGGGTTGAGAATCCCAGATAAAACTGCACAGATGGATCCCATCTCCCAGTCCCAGGATTTGGGGATCTCTCTGACAGTGGAATTTCAGGGTGATTTTCAGAGTGAGGGGGAGCAGAGCAAACAGGAGAGAGGGTAAAGATGCAATTTAGGGCTTCTGTAGCAACAATCTTTTGGATATCCCCTTCCCTCCTCCTGTGTGTGGATCCAGGGAAAACATTTCCTTCATCCTGCAAAACAGAAAAGATCAAATAAGTCGGGTGGCCATTGATAACAACCGATGGGTGTAAAAGAGGTATAGATGTATTGATCCTTATCTGAGACGGATGGGCTCTGTCCAAATCCATCTCCCCGGCATATTTATCCATCCTCAGATCTCCCTCCAGGCCTTTTCCCATCTCCACTTATCGATGCTTATCAATTTCCCTATCAAATTTGATGTCTGTCAGGCTCCCTCCCTCCCACAAAATATCAACCAGACAATGGTGAGGGACAGCTCGATGTATCAGCAAATACAACGTGACAATGACAATAAACCCCCTTCTTGTCCCACAAGGTCTGGAAGAAGCTGCTTGGAAAGCTTCAGGTGGTCCCCAAATCCCAAGGTGGACCACAAAGCCTCACCCCAGAAGATGTAATTCCAAAAACTGGGAGCAAAAGAGGAGGAAGAAGAAGCAGGAATCCCGCAGAGGAGCTCCAGTTTTCCTCTTGGTCATGGAAGAAATGTGGGCATGTCCTGGTTGGGGATTCAATATCCCTGGAAGTGTCCAAGGCCAGGCTGGATGGGAACTGGAGCAATGTGGGATAGTGGAAGGTGTTCCTGCCCGTGTTAAGATGATCCATCCCAAACCATTCCATGATTCCATGGATCATTTTCCACATCCAGGACAGGATGAGAGGTGGGTTCCTGTCATAGGGAACGATTTGGGCTCACCCCAATCCCTGTCTCCAGGTTGTCTCCAACCTTTTTTTGCTGTAAATTTCCAGTTTTTCAGGAAGATCTTCCTGATATTCCCATATCCCAATCCATGTAACTACTCCCTAAAGGAGCGGAAGAACAGAGGGAAAAGTGGTTTTCTAAAATCCAATCGTAAATTCCAGCAATATTAATATTGACTGTCCAGAGCCATAATGCAGGAAATATATGGATAATATGATCCCTTCCCCACAAAATACATCCCAATAAATAATTATATCATCCCGTAAATCTTCCCTGTGCACTAATAAGCAAATTTTTCCTACAGAAAATCCTGTGCTTCATCCCATTCCCAGCAGATATATCCCTTTTTATAATTACACATGGTGTCGATTTCAAATCCAGTTAAAAATGTGCAAACGGAGTCAATTTTTACGCCGTAATTTTGGGTGATATAAAGTCCAACATCCAGACCCCCCTTCCTTGTGCTCCTCATCCCTGATCCCGACATTAAACTGCTCCACTTAGTCCGAGTACCTGGAGCCAGGCGGGCTGACCTCATTAAAATGGATTAGTGCAGGAGTAAAATCTAAAAGGTAATAAAAATTGCTAATATTTTTTATCAGGACACACATGGATTTTTCTTTTTTTTCTTTTTTTTTTTTCACTCAGTGGATAAAGTTCCTCCTCAGGTGTCCAAATATCCTGCAAATATCCACATTTTCAGTATTTCCCTCTAGGCAAGATGTTAGGGGTGACCTGGAGAAGTGAGAATGCTTTGCCTTTTCCTTCTTTTGCTGTTCCAGGAAATTCCACGGGCAATGGAGTGATGTGAGATGAGCTAAAGCTTATGAAAAGGTGGAATTCCTATGGACACTCCACGAAAATGTTCCTGGTTTTATTAATCATATCAAGTCCCTATAAAAACTCTGTTTCTCAAAATACTCCTATGCAAGACAGGCAGGAATTTTTAATTTGCCTCATTTTTTTCCTTTCTTTCCATCAGAAATGGGTCCTGTGGGGTAATTTCCAGGGATATCTCCAAGGAGTTTTTCTCCTTGGATCATAACTACAGGTGATGGAGGAGAAAAGGGACAAGGAAACGTGGGGATTTAAGGCCACATCCAGAGGCACTTGAGCCAGGAGAATCCTGGAAACACCAGCAGGAAGGGGATCAATGTTCCCACAGGGAAGAGGGTGGACAAGCTCCACCTCAACCATTCAAAGCTAATTTAAGCTTGGAATGCCCATGCCCACCGAATTTTGTCCAGCAGGATCAGGTTCTTCCACGTTTCTTGGGATAAATCCTTCTTGCAGACTTCTGGGGTTAGAAGGGATCTCAAAGCTCATCCAGTTCCAAACCCTACCATGGGTTTCCTTCCACAATCTCAGGTTGCTCCAAACCCATCCACCGTGGCCTTGAGCACTTCCAGGGATGTGAACACTCCTTGGTGAGCTCCCTTAGGAGGTGGGAATGCAGCTGGAATGTGGCTCCAGCTTTCCTTAACCACCCCAGAGGCGGAATTGTGGGGTTTGGTTGATGCCAGCAGCCTGGAGGTGGCTTGTAAATTCAGGGAGTGGGAAAGAATCCCACCTTAATCCAGAAGTGGGAAGTGGAAGCAAAGTGTACCAAGGGTTTTCTGGATGGGCTCAGAGAGGATCTCCTTGATCCTGGAGGAATTTATCTGCTCTTTCTGGGAAGAAAACAGGGATTGGCTCACATCAGGCATGTGGGATGTGTTTCTGTCCCTGGGAATGGGTAAAGCGAAGGAACGAAAGCCACGATGAGATGGCATTATCCCAGGGAAAATTCCTGAAGGGATCAGGATCTACATCCCAGCTAGAGTTCACATCTCCATATAATGACAAAAAAGGGAGAAAACTAAGATTTGCAGCCAGAAAAAAATCCCAGATTCAGCTGATTTAGTGGGATCAAAACTAGGGCTGGGGAGGGAAGCCTTCAGCCTCTTTTCCCAGCTTTCTAAAACAGGAAAATAATGAGGAAAATGGGATTTTGAAGTCCCTCAAAAGGAAGGTCTGGCTGTGGGTGACCTGCACCCCCAGACTCCCCCCATTCCCATCTCCTCCTGAAGGAATTAAAAATCACATCCTCCCTTGCCCCCAGTGCTCTGGGAAGCCCTGGGAATGATTTACTTGGCGCAGGGGAAGGATTTATCAGTTCTTGGAACCGGTGTTTATGAATATTCCTAAAGAGGAAAATCAATCCCTTCTATCATAACATTGCCATTTTTCTAAATGATAGAACAAGCATTTTTATCCACCTCGTGCTGCCTGCTGGAGAATCGATAGGAATTACGAGCTTCTCCCTGGATTTACTCATGTCCTGGCATTGGCCCCTCCTGGCCCTGCAGCCAAGGCAGGGAAGGTGCTTGGAGACCTGGATTTGCTTCTTGTATCACTCCCCCTTTCCCTCCCTGTTTATCCCACTTTTACCTCCTCCATTTTCCAGCTTAGTCTTCCCAGTCTCCTCAAAGTGAGGAGAAAAGGCTCTGGGAAGCATCAGGAGGTTCAAATCAAAAGAATTTCCCTCTTATCCATGCCCAGCTTGGATTAAATACCTGGAGGCACAACATATCTGTGGAAGAAGTTTTCCCTTTTTTTTTTCTCTCACCTAAATTAAATCTGGGATCCCTGGAACCAACCAAACCCCTTAAAATTTCCAAGAATATGTCACACTTTTGGTAAACTTTGCATATTTTTTTTAAATAGGTCCTTGGAAGACATTTTTTTTCCCTCATACTTTTCTGAACCCTAAGCAAAAACAATTCAAGGGAAAAGCCATAACAGAACGTCCAAAATCCTGTCTTCTCTCAGGTATGATCCCTGTGCTGCTGGATATCCATCAATCCATCCCTGGAAAGATTATTCCACTCTCCTGTGCATGTCTCCATGTTCAGGAAGTTTACCACTCTGTGCCCCGACTCCTGGAATGACACCCAGTGCCAGGCAGCTCCTTCCTGCTGCTCTGATCCATCCTGCTCCGATTAACTCAATGTTTTCCCCCCTTCCCCATGGAATTATCACCTTGTGTATGGAATCATTGAATCCCAGAATGATTTGGGTTGGGATATAAGGATCATCTCATTCCCACTCCCTGCCATGGGCAGGGACACCTTCCACTATCCCAGGTTGCTCCAAGCCCTGTCCAAACTGAGCTTCGACATTTCCAAGGATGTGATTCCACAATTTTGTGCATCTCTTACACATTTCACACCAGGATATAAAACAAATACTTGGATTCAAGCAGGAATTAATCCCGGAAGAAATGCTCCCAATCTTCCCCCATTAATATTCACTTGTTCTGTCCTCAGCCCTATACTTTTATATATTTTTATATATTATTTTATATATTTTTATATATTATTTTATAATCTTGGAGCACCTTTTTTCCATTCCTGAGTGTTCCTGGTTCCCACCTCTTCCTGGAGAGCCTGGCTTAGGGATATTCCACATCTACCTTAGGATTTCTGTCCCCATAAACCAGATCTAGTCCCTCTCAAACCGAGACATTCCCTTTGGATTCACCTGGGGTCACCTCCTTGGGGAGAAGAGGCAAGTTCAGAGCCTCCAGCCCTGAGTTGAGCCACTTGGAATTTTTTTTTTCCCCTTCTTGGCAGCCATGGATCTTTGCAATAAGGGCCGGCAGGGCAGCCATAAATCCCACTAAAGGTAAAAGTGATTGATTTTAGAAGACACTGTTTAAGAATTTGTTTTTCTAATGGATCCTAAAGTCCTGTCATCAATTTTGCCAAGCTCAGCGGTGCCAGGAGGCTGCTGCATCCCGGCCGGAGAGGAGGAGGGGGATGCAGAAAAGAAGGAAAGATGGAGTGGGTAAAACAGGGATGGAGGAGGAGGAGGGGGGCTGCAAAAAAAAAAACTGAGTTCATCATCTGTCCCTTTCCAGCTGCAATATCCTAAAATGTGGATTAAACCCGACCATAAATACTAATCCATTAGTTGCTCTTTCACACGCTCCTGGCTGGAATGCTGCTTCCACGAGAATCTATTTGAATATCAATGTGGCTCCATGTAAAACTGCTTCCCTTGGAGTTGCAGATGAAGGGCAGGCGTGGAGGGCCTGTGCTTTAGGGATAGGGCACCGTATCCGGGGTGGAATCAGGAGGCAATTATTGAAATCCCTCCTCACTCCCAAAGCTTCCTCAGAGCCGACCAAAAAGTTCAAAAAAAAATCAGGGGAAAAAAAATAGGAGCAAATCAGGTAGTGTTGCCTCAGTCTTTAATGGGACATTAAAAAAAAGCTCTCTGTTATTTTTAATTCCATCCAGGGATTGCATTGATTTGCTTCTTTCCCAATGATGGGAAAGGCAAACATGGCCAAAGGATGCATCCCAGGTGCTGCATTGAGGGAAGGGAATTGCTCTGAATAAATGAAACCCACCACCCTCCCCACGCAGCTGCGGAAGAGCCTGGAAGGTTCTCCACAAAACTCCTGAAATCCCAATCCCATCCCTTCCTGCTGTCCCTTAAAGGGATTGGTTTTGTTTTGTGGGGTCTGGAAATACAGACAGAGAGAACTGACAAAATCCCAGAACCTGCAGGAAAATTTTCCTTGTTTATCAGGGCACAGAGACCTCGTCTGCCCGAGGCAGCACAAGGATCTGTGAAAACCCCTGAAATTATATATAAAACTGAGAATTGTGGCCAAAGTAATGAGTCATTATCTCCAAATTTTATAGAATTATAGCATGGCTTGGGTTGGAATGGACCCTAAGGATCATCTTGGTCCAATCCACCCCTGACATGGGCAGGGATGCCCCACACAAGACCAGGTTGCTCCAAGCCCTGTCCAGCCTGGCCTTGGACATTTCCAGGGATGGAGCAGCCACAGCTTTGCTGGGAAACCTGTACCAGGGCCTCACTATCCTCACAGGGAAGAATTTCTTCCCAATTTCTTCCCAATTTCCGATCTAACTCTGCCCTCTGGAAGTTTGAAGCCATTCCCAGTTTACCTGTCATTCCATCTCTTATCCAAAGCCCCTCCACATCTTTCTTGCAGGATCACTTCAGGTCCTGGAAGGCCACAGTAAGGTGACCCTAAACCTTTTCTTTTCCAGGCTGAACAATCCCAATTCTCACAGCAGAGCTGCTCCATCCCTCTCATCACCTTGGTGCCTCCTTTGGACTCTCTCTGACAGCTCCATGTCCTTCCTGCTCAGGGAATCCCAGAGCTGGATGCAGTATTCCAGTGGGATCTCACCAGAGAAGGTTGGAGGGGCAGATCCATCTCATCCTCAATTAAATAGCTCATCCTGAATTAAAGCAAAAATTGTGTGGAAAAAGCTGAGGATTTTGGATGGCTGAGAAAAAAACAGGGAGGTTTGTGTAGATCCCTGGAGGTGTTCAAGGCCAGGCTGGATGGGAATTGGAGCATCCTGGTCTAGTGGAAGTTGTCCCTGCCCTTGGTTTTAAGCAGACGATCTTTAAGATCCATTCCAACCCAAACTATTGCAGGAGTTTATGAATACACACAGAGATAAAAGAGTCTCTTCTTAACTGGCATTAAAGTAATGGGTGAAATCCTCGTGGATTTTTCCAGACAGACCTTTTTTATGCATCCCAAGACTTTTGTAAAATCATGGAATGCTTTCAGCTGGAAGGGACCTTAAGGATAATTTCATTTCAAGCCACCTGCCATGGCGGAGATCAAGTAATCAGGACCCTCGGAGCTGTACCCATGTTCCTTTTCTTCTCCTTCCTGCCTTCCTCCAGTCCCTGTTCCATGCCTGGATTTCTGGGGGATTGCTCCTCATTTTCCAGTTTTAAACCCTTCACCACAGGCCAGTGGCCCATTCCTAGGTCAAGCAGATTTTGGACCTCCAAGGATTTTTGGAGAGCAAGGGCTCCAAACAGCTAAAAAAATACATTGGGAGATTGGGGATTTAAGAATGTTAGGAATCAAATGGCAGCTGAGCTGAGCTCTGGAAAAGCCTGGATAAGAGGAATATCCACAAAAAGCACAGGGGATTTAAGGACTTTCAGGGATCTGGGCTCTTGTGCTTTCCCATCAGAGAGGAGATCCAATATACCACCTTTTTTTTTCATGGGAATGTCACAAAATGCATTGGAAAGAAAGGAATTTAAGTGGATAAAGAGTTCTGGGATGCAGCAAAGATGTAGGAAAACCCAGCTCCCTGGCAGCATGGATACTGCTCCTGGCTCCGAGGATCCTTCCAACTCAGACCTGACTCTGCAAGGAATCTTTGGGAATGACAAGCCCAATTCCTGGGCTCTGCTTCTGCACCAGCTGCTCCCTTTTCCACGGAGCTGATGGAGGCCGGGAAGGAGAAAGGCCCCCCAGTGCCAAGCACGGAGCACTCCCCACTGCATCCCTGCATCCCTGCCCTGCTGCCTCCTGCCTCCCTCCTCTCCCAGGCCTGGCAGAGGCTCCTTCCCTCTCCACGCCTCATCCATCAAGCCGGATTTGCTGGTTGCCCACCCCACATTCCCGGGCCCGTCAGTGTCCGGGGAAAACAATGATAAATAAACTGGCACTGGAGGGATTCTCTCCTGCTGCTTGATTTATCTTTTATTTGTGTTGTAATCTCAGCCCCTTCTTCTCTCCCCCTGCACCCCCTATCCTTAACTCTTCCCCCTCTGCCTCAGGCTGTTTTCCTACCTGTAGCTCCCAGAGCCAGCACGTGGATTTTTCCAGGGTTTTTTTTAAATCCTGACTGGATTAGGCTCCTGAAGAAAATCAGATGTACCCACAGAGCCCTGGTGCAAGGTTAAAGAGGGGACATTTCATTACCCAGGGCCAGTTTTATGCCCAGCCCTCCTCACTCCAAAGTGTCTTTCCAGGTGCAGAGCCGTCTCTAAGAAAGTTTTTGGAGGAATTTTGGTACAGAAGAGCAAAAATCCATATGCCACACAGAAATTGCACTGTGCCAAGTGGATCAGTCCCTGCCTGGATCCACATCCAGGGGAGGGTTTCCCTAATTCTCACCTGGACTAATAAATTCTGTCATCTTGGACCTCTCACCCTTGATGGTATGAGAAGATTCCATGGAAATTTTCCCTGCTACTTCTTTATTCCCTCTTTATAGGATCGTGGAATCATAAGAAGTTTGGATTGGAAGGGACCTTTAACCAGTTGCCTCCACTATCCCAGGCTGCTCCAAACTCCATCCAACCAGGACTTGGATACTTCCAGGGATGGGGCAGACACAGCTTCTCTGGGAATTCCATTCCAGGGAGTCACCACCCTCACACAGAAAAATTCCTTCCCAAAATCCCATCTAACCATGCCCTCTGGTTTTTGAGCACTCCCAGGGATAGTGATTCCATCACTTCCAATGTTTGACCACTTTTCCAGTGAGGAAATCTTTCCCAATATCCAACCTGAACCTCCCATGGTGCAACTTAGGGCCATTTCCCCTTGACCCACCACTGTTTTCCTGGGAAAAGAGGAATGCCAGGAGCCATGAATTACTTTGGTACCTGTGCAGGACAGTTACAGGTGAGACTTCAGTTCCTCTGCCACCACAACAGGGATCAGAAACCAGCCAGGAAAATCCTATGGACATTCCAGCCCTATGGAAGTTAGCTCAGACTGCAATTGCCCTGTCCTCTGAATGTGTTTGGAAGCACTGGAATGTGGGACTGGAATGACACCTTTAGGGCTCCTCTTTTCCATCATCACCAGCTGGGCCAAGGCTGGATCCTTCTCTCTCCAGATGTGGACACCAAGGACCTGAGGTCAGAGGCAGCAGCACTAGAGTGGAGGGGAATTATTCCCCCCAAAAAAATCCTTTTTTAATTTATTCTTAATATTTTTTTTTTGTAGGAAATCCATATAGTCATGGAAATTCACCACAGGATTCACCTATGGCCTGTGGAAGTCAACTGGAGATTCTCAAGATTGAAAGTTTTGCATTAGGCCATGGAGAAATCCCATCTGTGCTCTCCAAACCCTATCCCTGCCCCTGCCTAGGGAAAAGGCAGGGATCCTGCTCCCTGGTCTAGGAAAAATCCTATTTTCCGGATTCATCCTAATTTCCAGTCTTGGTGTTCTCCAGATTCACGGAATTCTTCTGGATGTGCCCAGGAGCCCTACCCTTCAGCCTTAATTGCACTGATGAAGTCCAAGCTTTGCTGTCACATCTGTCACCATCCCTGGAAGTGTCCAAGGCCAGGTTGGACAGAGCTTGGAGCAACCTGGGATAGTGGAAGGTGTCCCTGCCCATGGCAGGGGGTTGGAATGAGATGATCCTCAAGGTCCCTCCCAACCAAAACCATTCCATGATTCCACGATCTACAGTTTCTCATCAAAGCAGGGCCACTTTACCCCAAATATTTAAAAATTCCTTGGCCAATATTCCACACTTTTTTTGTCCAGTACTCAGGAAACCTTGTTCAGGGCACTCCACAGGGCATCCAGCTGCCAAATTCTGGGCTGGAGCCACCACTGTTGGGAGCCAGGCTTTGGAATGTTACCTGTGACATGGAATCACATCCTGCTCCAAGCTTCATTTTTCACAGCTTGTCTGGGCTAGAGAGGGATTTAAAATATTCTTCATTATCATCCCCCCTCCCCTCCGACCACCTTGCTCATGGAAAGCTCCAGGAAAACCTTGGCTGTTATTAAGATGTTTCTTCCTAAGGAAGGCACTTCCATAACACCCAAAGTGATAAAAATCTATGGAATGTTTAATCAAACATTCCCCTCCTTTATTTGCCTCTCAGTTGCTGGTTATTACATCATCTCCATCCTTCCCTTTTTTTTTTTTTTTAAGTGCCATAAAATTAAGTCTGGCTCTGGCAGTCTAGGAGTTTATGATTAATCAATTACTTAATCAATTACTTAGAGGAGTTATCTATTAAAAATCCAAGTGTGACGCTCGCTGCACTTTCAATAAAGCCTTATCCAGCCAGAGATTCCTGGGCTAATCCTTTCCTCCTTATTCCCAGTAATTGTGTTCAGAGGATCACAGGAGTCATTAAATAAACAGGGTGTGTTAAAAGTGTGCGCAGCTTAATGAGGAAAATTACTTAATTAATGATAGATGGGGCTGGAACAGATTAATTGAGGAGCACTTTCCACCAACTTTCTTCACCCTGACCTATTTCTTGCTTGGAAAATCAAGGCTGGGTTGGATGGGGCTTGGAGCAGCCTGGAAGGGGGTGGAAAAAGATGGTCTTTAATCCCTCCAATCCAGGTCATTCCATAATTCCAGAATGATCTGTGGCTCTGCAGAAGTGACCATGCACAGCATGAGGATGAGGATAGAACAGGGCTCTGGGATTTGCACCAGGAGCACAAGAGGTCAAAACCTCATTTTAGGGGAGAAGTGGGTGGTTGTGCTCACCTTGCCAGAAAACAGATCCCTCTTCCACATAATCGTGTCCAGGAGGGGATTCCAACTGTTCCCACAGCCCGTGGAGTCATCATCTCCAGGATCCCAAGGAGAGCTCTGGAGTTGGCTGGATGTCATCACATCCCAGCCCCTGTTGTCAGCAGCACAGCAAGGAGCAGACAGGGCCTGGTGCCTTAATTAGCAAAGACAGCCCCAAATTAACGAGAGAGGGGTTGGAATTCCCCCCCTGCCAGACATTCCCCCTTTTCCCACATTTTGACAGCACAGCAGGTGGGAAGGGCTGGGGCCTCTCCCAGGCTCCACATTCCCACTCCCAGTTCATGCAGAGGAGTTGTCACTTTGCAGAGCTCATTTAGAGGCACCGAGCAATTAAAGATCCCACAGAATTCCTGTCCCCCTCGGAGCCTGACATCTCAGGAGAGACAGGGACCGCTGATTCCCTGTCCCCCTCAGAGCCTGACATCTCAGGAGAGACAGGGACCACGCTGCAGCTCCGTCCCCAGCTCGTCCCTGTCTTGGCCCACGCAGGCAGAGCTCAGTGGGGCTCATTTGTTTGCATTTGCCTGGTGCCTTGACATGATGAAGTAAAAAGTTTTAATATTCCAGCTCCATGAATTTTTAATGCCTGGCTCCTGCTCCCGTGTCATTATTTGCCTGCGCTTCAGCACTTTCCGAGCGCGTTTGTTTGGATAATGTTCCCTTAAAGGGAAAAGGGAGTGGGGGGAGCCTGTACCTCTCTCCCCATAGTGACCATTAAATTCCACACCTGGTGTTCCACAGGCGCTGGCAATGCAATTTCCCCTCAGCCACCCTACTTGGAGCAACAAGAACGGGAGAAGTCTGGCCTGGAGGTTGGAAATGATATTCCGAAGAGATTTGGGGTGGAGAGAATGTTTCTGCTTTTCCCAGCTCTTCCTCAGCATTCCTCACGCTCCTCCTGCCCCATGGTGTGGGAAAGAGAGGATGAGAGTGATAAGGAGGAAGGAAGGGAAGGAAAAGAGGGGTGTGTAGGATTTTAGGATGAATGGGAAATGGAACAGCATTGGGAGATGGCACAGGCCTAAGCACTGTACCAGGGCCTCTTCCTGCAATCCCACAGACAGGGCTTGAGAGGTGGGAAAAATGGGATAGACAGGGTAGATCAGGTGGAGAAATGAATAAATCAGTGCTGCATCAGGCAGATGAGAGAGGAATGGGGTGGGTCCAGGAATCATAAAATAGTTTGTGTTGAAAAGTACCTTCAAGATAATGGAATTCCAATCCCATGCCCCCATAGGCAGGAGCATCTTCCACTATCCCAGGTTGCTCCAAGCCCCATCCAACCTGGCCTTGGATACTTCCAGGCATCCAGGGGTAGCCACAGCTTCTCTGGGAAACCTGGGGCCTCAGCACCCTCACAAGGAAGAATTTCTTCCCAATATCCCATCTAAACTTTAAGATGGAGTTTAATGTCCCATCCAACTCAAACCATTC
This sequence comes from Passer montanus, assembly GCF_014805655.1. Lineage (NCBI taxonomy): Eukaryota > Metazoa > Chordata > Aves > Passeriformes > Passeridae > Passer > Passer montanus. The sequence goes on along the minus strand of NW_024356506.1, from coordinate 369,713 downwards.
CATTGTAAGAATTAAGCCTCACTTTCCCCTTAAATATTTGACCCCCACTCCTGAATCTCCCCACCAGCCAGTGGTGGTCACAAAAGCCTCCTACTCATTTATGCTTTCAAAATCCCTGAGGAAACTGTTGATAAGGGACCACAGAATCATCAAGGTTGGAAAAGACAGTGAGGATCATCAAGTCCAAGGTTCACCTCCACTCCCTAAACTTCCAGCTGGCAGTTCTGAGCCAAGCTGAGGTAAGAATGAATGGATCTGAAGGAGATCTGGACAACGGATTTTTGAGGGAAAAGAAGCTCCCACTTTAATTCCATCTTTAATTCATCTTTCCAGCACAATGGCTGAGAAAAAGGTCAGGAAGGTCAAGTCTAAAGTGCTGAAAAGAGACCTGAGGCTCTTCCACATGGATTTTCAGAGCCTTTCTCTGCATCTGGAGAGTCCAGAATCCCAGGGATTCATTGTGGGGAGGCAAATGGGATCAATCCCATAGTGCACTTGGAACAGGGAGCAGGGAACTCACTGAGTGCATTTCCTCCTCAGTTCCAGGCTTGGAAAAGGCCAAGTTGCCTTTCCTGGATTTCTGCAAACTTTCAGCTGGATTTAATTTCAAACTTTAAATGTTTTTAATGGATTTTAGTGAGCTGGAGATGAGCTTTTAGAAGGGCTCCAGGTTTTTTGAAAGCAAATCATGTGTTTGGACAATGAACTGATCCCTACAATTCTTGTGGGAGCAGGTGGAATCCAAAGTTCATGGAATAATTGCCCCCCTTACCCAAAAAAAGTGGAGTGTGCCCAAGATAAATTATACACTTGAGGACACATCAGAGAATTACAAAATCAGGGAATTATGGAACAGTTTAGGTTGGAAGGGACCTTAAAGATCATTCAATTCCAACCCCTTTTCATACCTTCCACTATCCCAGGTTGCTCCAAACCCTATCCAGCCTGGCCTGGAGCACTTCCAGGGATCGGGCAGTCACAGCTTCTCTGGGAATTCCATTCCAGGGCCTCACCACCCTCCCAGAGAGGAATTTCTTCCTAACATCCTGTCTAAACTTGACCTCTGTCAGTTTGACATTATTTCCCCTTGTCCTGTCACTCCATGCCCTCATCCAAACTCCTTCCCATGTTTCTTGTTGGCACCTTCAATCACTGGAAGGCCACCATTAGGTCACCTCAAAGACTTCCCTTCTCTGGGCTGAACAATCCCAATTCTCTCAGCCTTTCCCCTTTTCCTCTCTTTTCCAGAGATCCCAAGCCAACCATTCCTCTCTATTTCCACCCAGCTCTCCCTGCACCAATAACAGATTATCCCAGCAAGGAGCTGGGCGTCCTTTAGGAGAGCTCCAGGCTTGGAAAAGAGCTCAGAAACACCAGCTGGCTTCATTTCCCTGTGACCCGAGCCTGAGGGAGCTGCTGTCGCTTCCTGGTCCTTTAAAAGCTGGAGACAGCTCCAAATCAGGATGCCCTTGGCTCTTGTGTGTGTCAGCAGTTCCCTGCCGCCACCAGCCCGGTCCCACACGGGGTCTGGTCACACCGGCGGCAGACTGGGAATTGCATTTCATCCCTCTCCCTCCTTTATCACAGGGAGATAAGGAAAGCACAGGCTCCATTAGGGGACGTTCTTAAGTTACCCCTGTCTCGGCTCTGGATGTGTAATCCAAGGAAAAGCAGGTGCTAGAGAGGAGCATGGCCAGGTGGCTTCTCTTTAAAGCCCAGGGATGAGCTAGGGATAGAGGAGGAAAAATAAGGAGGGGAGTTTTACCTCCCAGAGGGAATTAGCACCCTCTGAGTGCTGTTAAAGGACCCACAATCCATGGGCATGTCAGGAACAACCTCAGGTCTGATCCCTTTCCCAGGGATTGGCAGTAGCTTCCATTCCTGCTCTTACCAACTCCTAATCCTGCAGGGAAACAGGGAGGATGGACTAAAGAGAGGTTTGAGCTGTGTGATCCAGATAAAAGAGGGATTTCCTTTGCTGGAGGAAATCTCTTCTCCTTGGGTGTCGTTTGGGTTTGCCTTTCTCTAATTTTCAGGAATACAAGCACTCACATCCAACTGAGTGGTCTGGATTCCCAGGACAGTCAGTGGAATATGGTCAGGGCCCCTCTGATCAAGGAAGCACCTTGGGATGAGACTGTCACCTCATGATGCCCACTGAGAACTCAAACCAAGGAGTTTAACTCATGGATTAATCCATTAATCCATGTTAATGGACTGCTGAGCACCTAAAATTAGGGAAGTTTAACTCCACAACTCCACAAAGAAGGGAAAGTGGTCTCTGATGAGATCCAGCAAGCTCCTAGAGGCAACTCCCTGCTTTACCAAGAATTTGGAATACGAAGCCTGGCATTTATGGATAACTAGGAGTGAAGAATTCTCCTGCAGGACATTCCCCATATTGGGCATCTTTTCCTAAGTCTGTTTCTTGGCCTTCTTGCACCCATAGAACTTCATCCCAGAGCTCCGCAAGGAATAAAAAGCTGCTGGGAATCTTTCATCTGGGAATTTGATTTCTCCACTCTTTACCTTCACAATTCCTACTTTATTAAATCCATCAAACCCCTCCATAAATACCCTGGGAATGGTCCCGTGGCCCTTCTTTAATAGACAGAGAGCAGCCTGAGACATCTCCACGAAGACATTTCCCACAAAGCCGCTGTTTCCGCAGCGTTTCCGCCCTTCGGATACTTCGGGAGCTGTCACATCACGTCTGGATCTTGGCTGTCCTGATTCAGCTCTTTTCCTCCTGCCCTTGGAAATCAATCCCGGCAGCCTTCAGTCATTTGTTCTGAGATGAACTCGCTGCCGTCTGACAAAATCTGTCTGGGAAGGAAAATGCCAGGAACGAGCACAACTTTCCATGTGCATTAATGTTGGGGCTGCGTTGTCCCTCCAGGATTTTGGATCTTTTTGCTGTTCATTATTTCCAGGAGGCTGTGAGAGACAGCTCTGCCTTGAACTGGGAGCTGAGATTGGCAAAAAAAAAAAAAGGCAAACATGGGCTTTTCCCAGATTTTCAGCCTGTTGTTATGCAATAAACGTGCTTGGATTGAACCCTTGTTCCCAAGGGGGAACCAGCACTGAACAACTCCAGCTGCACTTCTGAAGTCCCTTCCCAAAATGTCCACAGCATGGGTTTGGAATTCCATGATCTTAAAGGCTCCTTCCAAACCAAACCATTCCAAAACCTTCTACATACTCTGTGGTGGTAAAGGCTGGTGCTTGGTCACAATTCCTCATTCCTGGGAAGCATTTGACAAAGGGCTGGTTATCCTGGATTTTTAGGATGATCTGTAGGCTATGATGGGTTTGTGTGGATCTGAATTTGGTTTTATCAGGGAGATGCCATCAAAGACCTTACAGAATTCCAGATAAAGGAATAAATGCGGGCAATTCCCTTGTTCCTTGTGGTCACTCCACCATAAAAAGCCTCTGGGTTGGTTAATCAACGTTTCCCTTTTTCCGGTCACAAAGAATTTCACCTCCCTCCTGTGACTCTTCCAATATCATGGAGCATGGCCTGAAAGCAACATCAGCCATTTCCTTCAGGATTCTGGGATGCATCCCATCAGGTCCCACAGACTTATGAACATCCAGGTTCCTCAGGGGTTTTGGAACCTGCTGTTCTTTTATGGTAGGAAGGATTTTGCTCCTCTTGTCCCCACCTCATTGTCAATCCCCAGGAGAGGTGTGGGCAGAGAGATTTCCATAAAAACTGTGGGAAAAAAGTTGATTATTTCATCCTTCATCCACTGTTTGTTATAATTCAGCCTTGTTTTTCAGGGGGAAAGGATTCATCTGACTTTTTCCTGGCTTGTAGAAATGCTTTGAATTATTCCCTGCTTCCCTTGCAATGTTCAGCTCCAGCTGCACCTCGGCATTCCTGACCCCATCCCTACAAAACCAGGCCACTTCCCAATACTTCCATCCCCAGGTTGAATCTGAGTCTGTGGCTGATGTCGACCCTGCTCTACTGACTCCACATGCAGCAGAAGGGTGTTAACACTCCAAAAATCTGGGATTTAAGGGCAAAACTCCTATCTCCATTAGCAAAGCTGCTTTCCCTGGGAGCCATATCCCTCTCTCCTCCCAGAGACTTGGGGAGGGACAATGAATTCATCAATCTGTCATTTAAGATTGTTCGCTTGACAGCTCCAAAATGCATCTTCAAAAAAAGCCCTGAACATTAAGGGCTTGAATAATTTAAGTTCCTCTTAAATACAAATCCTCGGAGTGGTTTAAACATTGGGAAGGAGTTCAACGTGGACAGCGATTTAAAGGGAAGATGGATGAGCTCAATTTGGCTGCGCACTGCAGACCTGGAAGGCCGAGGACCTGACATCACTTTGCACTCAGAATCTCCAGGGATGTCCGGATGAAACAGGGATTAAGTGGAGTGGGATGCAAGGATATTGACAGAGATAAGTCCAGACTGGGTAAGCGGAGACTAAGAGGTGTTAGGATTAGTTTTGGTTGCTGCTTCACCTAAAATCTGACAAATCTCATCTTCCTCTGCTGGGAAAAATTACTTTGTGGTTTTCTAAACCCGGGTGGCTTCAGTGGTTCAGAAACATCTCAGGGATAATTTATTACAATCAGGAAATAATTTAAGATCATTGAGTACACTTGTCACCCCAGCACTGCCAAGGCCACCACTAAACCATGTCCCCAAGTGCCACATCCACAGGGATGTTAAATCCCTTCAGGGATGGGGACACCACCCCTGCCCTGGGCTGGACAATTCTTTCAGTGAAGGAATTTTTCCTGATATCCAACTAAACCTCCCCGGTACAACTTGAGGCAGTTTCTTCATCCTGTCCCTTACTCCCTGGAAGCAGAGTCCAGCCCTCTTCTGGCTCCTTTCATGGAGTTGAGGAGAGTGAGAAGGTCCCCCCTCATCTTCCTTTTCTCCAGGATGAACCCCTTTCCCAGCTCAGCCCAGCCTGGTGCTACAGATCCCTCAGCTGGGACAAGACATTCCATCAAAATTCCAGTTTTCTCTCCATTAACTCTAAGACAAACAAGCTCTTGAATTTGTCCTTTGTCACCAAATCTTTTATCAGCACTGAAAAATGTGGCTACACCTGTAATGAAATTCCAAAGGGAAAGAGCAGATTTCTCTATGGCAAGAGTAGATTTTCCAGCACACAGGCAGAGGTCTGGGATCATCAAGTGGTGAAGGTGAAGAAATCAAGTCTGTGGTCACAGCTATTTAAAAAAAAAACAAAACAAAAAAAAACGTGTGAGTCATTTCTGTAGAACAAAAAATACTTGGAAATGCTCACATTGAAAATACATGTTGGAATCAATTAAAATATGGGATGCATTCGTGTGTGTAGGGAATTTGGGATTGGGAACAAAGGATTTTAAAGTGTTCCTGAGGCCATGAAACCCTGCAGATCCCAGCATCCTCATCCCACATATCCCAAATTATATCAAGAGACCTAAAACCCTTTTTTTTCCCCCTCATGCCTGCCTGGAATAAGACTGGAAAACTGATCCATCTGGAACCAAATTGCAAATCAGGATCTTCATCCCAGTTGACTGAAAGTCATCAAGGATCCCCCAAAAGCTTTGTGGAGGTGAAGAACCTCCACACAGAACTGACATCATGAGCTGCCACCTTCCCTGAATTTTATCCCTGAGGATTACACCTGATCCTGCCCTGCACGTTCCAGAGTCATCCCCAGCTAACAGGAGGCTGCTCCATCACTGACTGGAGATTCAATTATCAACAAATGCAATTCCTTTTCCCCCATTCCCAGCAGTTTCATTACTCTCCATAATCAGACACCATCTCCCATTCATCCTGATCTCGCCTCCCATATTTCTCCATCAAAATTGCAGGTGAAGCCACGTCCCCGGGAATTAATTTTGGTAAGACAATGTTTGGATGAACCATTCCTTTATTGACTTCTGTTTGCTGGGTCAGTTTGGAAATTTATGCTCCTGTGGGATGCTCACATTGACCTCGGTTTCATCCCAGGTCAATATTCCCTTCCCATGTCAATAAATCTCCAAACTGACTGGAGCAGAAGTCAATAAAATCTGCATATTCGGATATTATCTGAAGGTTGGGAATGCACAATTTTGTGTCGGGAAGGTGAGGAAGCACCAGAGACACCCAGAATTATTGGATGAGGGATTAAAATGGAATTCTTGCTCAATATTTCTCCTTACATCCATCTCCAGAGTCCAAGCTGACAACAGCAGAGAAAATCATTGGTGATGTTATTTATTTGGATCTAAACATGGGAATATTCCAGCATGGAGAGACACCCTGAGAGCAAAGAGGAAATTAGGGACTGTAGGTTCTGGCCCTAAAAAAATTCCAGGTGGGAAAGTCAAAGCAACAGCATAAAAACATGGAGTATAAAGACCACAAATAATCTGGGAAATCTCAAAATATCCCATCAAAAGAAAAATTGATGCTGGGATGAAAAGGATATGAAGAGGCCACTTTGGAGGAGCTCATGGGAGGTTTAATCCAAGTCTGGGAAAGCATCAATCCGTCTGCATGGAAAACTGCTCCGTGAGCAATAACATCCCACTCCTGGGTCCATCAGAGAAGGGAACTTCTGGCTGTGATTGAGAGATGGAGACAGACAGAGCTCAGACAGACAAAACCAGCAGCTGATGCAGCAAATGGATCCCAAATAAAGCAGGAAAACTCTGTCCAGAGGCTCAGCACCAGGATGCCTTTGTGGAAAGAGTCACTTATTGACAGACAGTCCCACAGTTTCTGTTTTCTGTGGTGTCTTTCCTTCTGCTGGGGTTTTTGGGAGCCTGGAATATCCATGTGGTGTCCCTCTGCTTTCCAACCTCCTCTTCCCCATCCCTTTCTGTCCAGCCTTTGCTCCACAGAGAACTCCAGATTATTTTACCCTACCTTGTGTCTTCACAAATTTTTCAGGAATTTAATTATTTAGATCCCATTTTTCCTGTCAGACCTGATGAAATTCAGACATGACAGGTGCTGGGAATGGCCAACAGGGAAATAAATACAAACAAACAAGCAGTTCCTGTCTGTTTCCTACAAACTCTGATGGGAATGAAACTCCTCCCTCCTTCTGGATATGCCAAGAACCCTCCTGAGTCTCCACATGAAGATGGATTTTGTCCCAAAAGACTTGGGCCCAACTTTAAGGATTGTTCTGCTTCCCAACCTTCCCTTTAAATCTGAGTTTTGTCTGGAAAAGTCTATCTGGAATGGGATTCTGCAAGCCCTTGTGAGGGCAATATTCACCTGGCCTGTTAAAAAGTGATCCCAACTGAGTTTTCCCAAGAAATTTGTAGGAAAAAGCTCTTATCCAAGGAAATACTGGCAGTACACAGATAAAAGAATAGGAATATTTGTCATTAAAGATAAATCCTGAAGGATTTTGAACCTTATTCCAAGTCATCCCTTCAAATTATCCAGAGACTTTGCACCTGATGTGTTGGCTGATGCTGGTGACTCATGGAAAATATTTCTGGTGTGAAGATTAGGGAGAGCCAGGAGAGTGTGGATCCATTGGCAGACGGGTCAGAGTGATCCATGGAGCATGGCGGGATCAATGTCAGGGCACTGAAAATCCTGGTTTGGGAATTGTGCCATGGTGGGATCAGCTGTGCAAAGCTGAGGATGGAATTCCCACCAGTGGAAGTAGAGAGGATAAACACCACATTTGCTGAAAAGCTGGGAACAGAACTTGGAAAATTCCTGAACAATCCTCATTGATAAATTCCCCCTGTCCTGAAGGTGCCTGGATGTTTTCTCCAGACCTCACGAATATTCAAGCAATGGAATTCCCTTGGAGCCAACATTTTCCCCTCCAACCAGGAGATCCAGGCTCTGTTTCCCAGGGGTTTTCTGGGCTGGAGCTTGTTCCTGATCCAATCCCTGTCTCACTCACCCCTGGTGTTGCTGAGCTTTCATCCCAAGGACTTTTTTGGGAATACAAGTGGATTTCAAGCAAGTCCTCTTCCAATTCTCTGGCTGAGAAAGCCCAGCTGTTTCCTGTTGTCTCTTCCTCCACAGCTCCGGAGCAGGATCTTGGATCCATCCACCAATCTTCCCTGCTCCAGGGCTTTCCTGACAGATCCAATGATCCACCAGCCTCAGTTAATGGAATTGTAATTGCCAATTAAAATCTGTCCTGTTAATTGCAGCAGCTTGAAGGTTTGAGTGGGGGTAGGTGAGAGCTCCTGACACCTCTCCTGATGGAATGGATGAGCTCCTTCCAAGGAGGTGAATTTGGGAATTCCAGGTGTCTTGTGATATTTGCTGCTGTTGAAATCCCACACAGAATTCCCGTCTGGATTGTACAAGGAAAGGAACCAAGTAAAAACAGGAGAGGAAGATGGAAAGGTGAGAACTTTGGGGAAACAAACAGGAAGAACCATCCAATATTCCATCAGTCCAAAGGGGGATCTTGATGGATACTTGGGAAACACCCTGCAGATTTACTAATGCAAAGAATGGATTTCCCAGCAAGGTTTGATAATTTATTCGTCCAGACTTGTCCTGTCAATCCAAGGACTTTTCAGCTTCAGCAAAAAGAAAACACCTGATCAGAGAGAAGAAAATGGAATTTGCTTCCTTGCAAAGGAGAGTGGAAGCCATCCTTTTTTTGTTTCAGGAACAAAGTGGTTTTGAACTCTGCAGAATTCAAGCCAATCTCCACACTTCCCTTGGAATTCCAGTTTACTGTTGCTCTTTGTATTTTTCCCTGTGCCAAGAAGGTGTTTGGCTGTCCAGTTCCACAGGGAATTTCCCCTCTCTCACTGTTCCCTGGTTAAAACCAAACCTTTTCTTCAAATCCAAAATATTCCATGGTGAAGGGTCTGGAGAGTGAGTCCTATGAGGAGCAGCTGAGGGAGCTGGGAATGTTTAGCCTGGAAAAAAGGAGGCTCAGGGGGACCTTCTTTGTCTCCATAATTCCCTGAAAAGAAGGTGGTGCCAAGTAGGGGTCAAGCTCTGCTCCCAAGGAACAAGGGACAGGACAAGAATGGCCTCAAGTTGTGCCCAGGGAGGTTCAGGTTGGACATCAGGATGAATTTCACCATGGAAGGGGTGATCAGGCATTGGAAGGATCTGCCCAGAGAAGTGGTGGAGTCCCCATCCCTGGAAGTGTCTGAGGAATGCCTGGATGGGACACTCAGTGCTTTGGTGGTGATCAGTCACAGATTTGACTCAAAGATCTTGGAGGTCTTGTCCAACCTCAGTGGCTCCATGACTCCATGATTTATGGAGGTATGGATAGCTCGGACACACAGATCCTTATGGAATCAGCTCCCACCATTTTGCCCTTCCTGCTTTCCTCCTTCCCTAGGCTGTAAGGAACGAGGTCTCCTTGGATGAGGCTGGATGAAGAGTGCAGGTCCATTCCCAGGGGGGAAAGGCTTTTCACATTGACCACTTGGATTCCTTCCAGATCCATCGCTGCTTTCCCATGGGAGCATCCTGAGTGCCTCCCCTCCACCCCAGCCAGCCCAGGACCCTGCTGAGTGCACTTATCCTTCTCTGCTGCCAGGAGCCTCCAGGATCTATAGCAGAAGGAAATGAGCTCTTTGGCTGGGACTGGGAGACATCCATCTGCCGGAATGGCTCCGGACAAGCTGGGTCCGAGGGGCCCATTTATCAGGGGAATAGCCCCATTTATCAGGGGAGCTGGAGACGTGGAATTCTCTCAGGGGACAGGTCACCAGTGTGGGATTTGTCTTCCTTTGCTCATGGTTTGTGTCTTCTCATCCCATTTTGAACAGGCTCCACACCAGTGGAATTACTGTATCTCTGCTCTGCTTGGAATGTTCTCCCAAGAAACGGATCCTTCTGCCACTTCCCTAGTTTTATCCTGCTTTTCTCACCCCATCCCAGGAGAAGGATATCCATATCAAGCCACCAAGAAGGACAGAAGTCCTTTCACAAGGTGGAATTTTTCTTGCCTCAATATTCTTCTCCAACTTTCTTCTGGTCACCTCAATCTCCAGACATCAAGCTGAGCCAGGAAGAGCTTCCCAAAATCCCAGAATCATTTCAGTTGGAAAAGACCTTCAAGGTCATCAAGTCCAGCTTGTGACTGATCCCAAATTTTTCATCCAGACCAGACCAGTGAGTGCCACCTCCAGGCATTCCTTGGACACTTCCAGGGATGGGGACTCCACCAGCTCTCCAGACAGCTCCTTCCAATATCCGATCACCCTTTCCATGAAGGAATTCTTCCTGATGTCGAGCCTGAATCTCCCCTGGAGCAGCTTAATCCAAGGTCCCCTCATCCTGTCCCGTGTTCCCTGTGAGCAATCCCAATCCCCACCTGGCTCCACCCTTCTTCCAGAGCTCCTCCATCCAGAGCTTCCCTGGAAAAAATTTGGGTACTTCCCTCCTGAATCTACATCTTCTGATATGAATCCAAATGTATCCTAGAATGGCTGGATTGGAAGGGACCTTAAAGGTCCTCTAATTCCAAACAAAGCGCGTGAAAAGAAATCCATGGAAGAGGGGTCAGTTCCCTTTCTGAGTCCTTTTTCCTTTGCCTGACCACTCGTGGGGCTTTTGTTTGTTTTCCTTTTTCCTTTATATAATTGGAATATTCCTTCCTGCAACTTTCAGCCATTCCAAATGCCCCATTCCCTGAGTTTTCCACCATAAAACTGGGGAAGGGGAATGCTTTTACACTTAGGATTCCTGATACAACCTGGCTTTGCTTCCAGCAGTTTTCCCAGTCTCTCCCCTGCCCTGATTACCAGGATCCAACACCCTGGGATATTTTTGGGGATAACACCATCGCACACTGCCAATCAATCCAACAAAGAGTCCTGACAATCCAACCAATGCCCCCAAATCAATGAATGAGCTGCCCAAATCATGAATCTACCTTAAAAAAAGCAGGACATTTTCCAAGGAAAATTAATATTGAGCTCATTTTTATTTTATTCCCTGACTTTGAGTCTGGACATTCCATATTTTAATATGTTTATTCCAAATTAGGTCAATTAAACAACAGGGTCTGGAACACGGAACTTATAAAAATCATCAGAATTTAGAAAATTTACCAATAAACGCAAAGAAGATTCACCTGACATCCCAAATCATGAAGCTGTAGGATTGATTCCTAGGGGATGTTGTGGTTCAGTTTTAAGAGGAGGCTGAACACATCCTTGAAAAAGAGATTTGTTGGATATTTTACAGAGAAGTGAGAGCAGGCTCAGGAAATTCCCTGTGATGAGAGCAGCTGGAGCTTAGGAGATTCTTAGGAGAAGTTTGGCCTCTCCTTAACTTTTCCACTGAAAGAGCTTCAGGACACCATTGGAACCCTCTCCACTCTGGTGAGATTCTACCTGGAATTTTTGGAATTTCTGGGATTCCCTGCACAGGAAGGATGTGGATCTGCTGGAACGAGTCCAGAGAAGTCACCAGGATGATCAGAGGGATGGAGCAGCTCTGCTGTGAGGAAAGGCTGAGAGAATTGGGAATATTCAGCCTGGAAAAGAGAAGCTTTGGGGTGACCTAATTGAGGTCACCGCGTGTTTGTGTGTGTGGGTGGAGCCTTCCCTGAAGGGATCCTGCAAGAAACATGGACAGACTTTGGACAAGGGATGGAGTGACAGGACAAGGGGAAATGGCTTCAGACTTCCAGAGGGAAGGGTTAGATGGGAGTATCAGGAGTAAATCCTTCCCTCTGAAGTTGGTGAGGCCCTGGCACAGGCTGCCCAGAGCAGCTGTGGCTGCCCCATCCCTGGAAGTGTTCCGGGTTGGATGAGGCTTGGAGAAACCTGGAATAGGGGAAAGTGTCCCTGCCCACGGGAGGGGGTTGGAATGAGATGGTCTTGAAAGCCTCTTCCAACCGGAATCATTCCACGGTTTTGGGAATCTCTCTCATAAAGTAGTGATGTTGTAAGGCCATGGATTAGCTTCAGGATTGGCCACATTGCCTTTGGCCCTTTGACATCATTTCCTCATCCACTTAAAACTGGTTTTAACAGGAGTTGGAGCACTTTGGATTTGGGAGTTGGGAATCTGAGTCAGCAAATCAGAACTGCTTTAATCTCGTTAAATCAAGAAAGCCTCAGGCCAAGGTGTCCAAAGGGATTTGTTTCCCTTCTGTGTTATCTCCAGGAAGGATCTCTGTTTGATTACCCTTTCCCAAAGTTTTTTGGCAGGTGACTGGATCAACGAGGCCATAGAAAGTGTTTGCTTTTTGGTAATTTGAATTGTTTTAACTCTTTCTGTCTCCCCTTCTTTGTTCAAATGGATTTTTGAGCTCTAGAGATGTTCCACAGGGAAAATTCCCAGTCTCTGGAATGCTCAGACCCTGCTGCTGGTGATGGACCCCAAGTTCACATCATTCCCATCACCCACAACTCCCTGCCTGCATCCAAAGTGGATCCTGGTTTTCCCTCTTTTTTTCCTTCCATATCACCATCCCACATCTTCACCAGCCTCAGTCAAGGAAAAATCAAGGAAAATGAGATGGTTGAAACCAGAGGAAAAAATTGTTCCACCTTCCTAGGGATGCTTGGTGATCCTGGTGGGTGGAAAAGGAAAATTCCTACGGACAACATCAATCCTTGAGCCTCTCCTGGGTGCTTGAGAAGGCAAAGGGACTGGGGAATGTTTGGAAATTGGGTCAGGAACACCTCTAGAAATAAAAATAAGCCTCCCACTGGGCTCTGCTGGCTCCAGACAGGACACAGAGGTGTCCATACAGTGCTGTCCCAATCCCATAAACCCCTCTGGATTGAAGCAGCAGCTGCCTCGCCCTGTGACCTCCCCAGAACATCCCACAGGGATCATCTCAGCCTTATAAAAAGTAATAAATCCTTCTTCCAGGCATTACCTCCCCCAGAATCCCAGACATCCCTCCTGCTTGTCGACACTGAACTGGAATACCTGCTCCAAAGTCTTTTTGCCCTCAGCTGATTTCAGATCCAAGGAAGGGGGCCAGGCAGGGAGCCAGCACATCCTGCAGCTTCCCGGTTACAGGGGATGCTCCCAGCAGCTTTTGGCCACCTGGATCTGCTGTCTGGATGTCCCTGTCCCCCCAAAATGGTCCCCAGGTTTGTAGAGTGGTGTGCCTGGAGGGCACAGGGCTGGTTAGAACACCATAAAAGCACGGATACAAACATCCCTGAGGATTCCAGCGATCCTGACCTGCTCCCTCTCTCCGGCTCAGGTCTGTGTCAGCTTTTTCTTTGTTGTTCCTTTAAGCAGCTTTTCCAACAGATGCTACTGAAAAAAAAAAAAAAAAAAAAAAAAAAGAACAGGCTAAAAAAAAAATCCCAGGAAAGGTTTGCAAGGCCTGTGGGGACTGTCCCAAAGCAGGCTGGACTCTGCTGTGGGATGAGATCCCAGAGCATTCACAGAGAATTCCCTGTTTCCATCCCTGCCTAGTGTTCCCAGAGCCCGGTAGCTCCTATCCCGAGATCCCTCCTTTCCTGGGATCCCCCAGCCCTGTAGGGACAGATTTGCCATCCTATGGATCCTTTGGATCCTCTCACACCCACACACACAAACACGCGGCGTTTCCCATAAGGAAAACTCACCCCAAACCCGCTCCTAGCGGGAACCAAGCGGGAGAGGATCCCACCCCACATCCCTCAAAATTCCACCCTCAAAATTCCCTCTCCGTTCTTCCTCTCCCCCTGCAGCCACTAGACGGCAGATGAGGCTCGCGGAAAGGCTCTTCCCAAGCCGGGAAGAGCCCATTCCAGTCGATCGGGATCATTTGTCCCAGCTCCCCCAAGTCGATGGAGCTGACACTTGGCAGTCAAAGGCTCTGATTAAGATGCCACAGTTGAGTTAAAGCGCTCATTAAGATTTGATGAGTAATTGATCAGCGCATCAACAGGGAAGCGGGGCTGGAAAAGAGGCTGGAAACACCTGGGGAAAAAAAGCTCCACGGGCTTCATCCTTAAATAAAACTTAGGCTGGAGTTGGGATCTTAAAGGGATAAAGTGGGGCTTGGAGGAGATGGGAGCGCTCCGGAGCCGCTGAGTGCAATAAACTTGATTTAATAGGAAGGGTGATTTAAAATTCCGGCTCCCTCGGCATTCCAGGGGCACATCCAGAGGGAGCGGGAGCGGGAGAGAGGGGGCTGGGCTGGGGCTGAGCCGGATCCCTTTATAGGGATGGGAAAGTGCTGACATTGATGGATTCGTTCCCGATTTTCCCCCAGCGTAGCTGGTTGTCTCTCACCGGTCCAGGAGGGATATTTGGGAATGGGACGCTGATATCCAGCCTTTCCCTCTGCCTTTTAAATCATGGAGTATTTCGTGGCTGGGGAAAAAGGAAGGAGAAGTGGCTGGAAATTGGGAATTACTCCCCGATTCCATCAAAGCCACGCTTGTAGAAATAGGGATTCACTGCCAGGAAAACACTTCCCTTTAAATTCTGCTGTCACAGGAAGGGAATTTGGGAGACAAAATAAGCTTTTATAAAAATAGACAATTCCTGCAGAGAAATCCTGATTTTCTTTTTCCACACATCCCCACACCCTGGATAACAGACATGCACATGAAACCTTGGGATAAATCTCGAGCATCACAGGTAAAGGGAAAATCTGTCCTACATCTTTTTGTCGTCCTCATTTTTAAGGAAGGAATTTGGGAAAAATCCTGCTCCACACCCTGCACTGAAATAATAAAATTATCCCTGCCTTAGGAATAAATCCATGTTTTCCCTCCTCCAAAAAAGCAAAGTTATGGGGTCTGACATTTCACTGCAACCAGATTGTCCAAATGATTTTATGATCAAAACATTCAAAGAATATCTTGATTTTGGGGCTCATTTTATTGAATCCATAGCATCCTTCTCCCCTCTGCATTTGGGGACTTTCTGTGACAATCCCAGGAAGAGCCATCGGATTTGTTCTGCCAAGGAGGGAAATAATGCCAGTGCCAATCGATTCTTGGGAATTGAGGCAGGGTCTGGCTCTTATTTTCCATTCCCTCAGCGGGTTTGGCTCCAGAGGACATTGGGATAAGAGCATGGAGAGAGGGACACATCCTGAAGGCGCTCCCTTCCCTCCGCTCCTGCTCTTTTAGGTACAGAATCCCAGGAGATTTTATTTTCTTATGGAGTTCTGGGCTGGTTTCTGACTCTGCCTCCCAAATTCTCCTTTAGTACAAGCAGGGATAACCAGCAAACCTCTTGAAAACTCCTGCAATTTAGATAATATTGGAAAAGAAAAATAAATCCTGACATCCCCTCTGAAGAAAAATGAAAGGATTAATTTCTTTTTGCAAAGCAGGATGACTCCAAACCCTCTGGAATCTGAAGTCCTTTTACTTCTACCCAGGAATTTTGGTGTCCAAGACCCCCAGGACAGCAACTGTAGGCTCCAACTGAGATTCCCAAGGAGCAGGGATGTGTTTCTACACAATTAACCCATTCAATGATCATTAATCACATTTCCTTGGGATTCTTTTCCTCTCCCTAAGCAAACATGGCAAAAAAAAATCCTAAAAAAAAAAAAAATCCTGTTAAAGTGGGAAAAGCCTCACAGAAACCTGAAATTATTTTTGGAGCTGTTGTTTAAGTGTGCAGCCCATCATTTTTCTGGCAAATGATGTTTTGCTCTGCCTGAAAATCCTGATGCCTGGAAATGGGGTTGGAATTCCAGCACCAAAAAATACAGGGAAGAATTTGGGATTTGTCCTCCAAAAAAAATCCACCTGGAAAATTCTCATCTGATGTTACACTGCTTTATTTCAGTCAAATCAAAATACTCCATCTCCTGAGCAACAAAACACAGCAGGAATCTCAATTTCCTAATCCAATAAATTGCCAAATCCAAGGTTTAACTCTGAACACTGCGAAAACCCAGGCAGAGCAGCAGCAGGAAGTTTTCCCCTGGAATTACAAAAATATTTTACTGTGACAGACTTGAAAAAACTCATTCCAATATTTTTAATCCTCAAAACAAAACCCCCTAACAATAAGATTGATCCCAATTTATTTTTTTTTTTCTGGGAGATGTTTTCTTATAGAAAATTCCACTCTCCAGAAAATGTTGACCAGCATTTTGTGGGACTACCCCAAAGGCACAGCTTCAAATAACAGAGCTAAATGTATCTTCCGAACTACAAAATATTCCCAGGTTTTGCTCCAGAGGAGGAAAAGGTAGCTGAGAGGGATTAGGGCATGGAGAGATCAGAGCCAGGCAAAATCTTGGGATCTGACTAAGGAGCAGGAGCAGAAAAAGCTGCTTAAAATAAAGGAACAGCTCCCAAATCTAAAATTAAGAAGGAAAATGAATCCATGGGAAGGGAAGAGTGAGAGATTGAGCTGGGACAGATCTCCAGGGATATTCCAGATGAGCCAAAACCATGGATGAGCCAAAACCAAGGATCCCTGCCCATGCTGTGGATTCCCAGCTGCAGATATTCCCGGGAGCTTCCCAACCCAGCCTCAGTTTCCCTGTTGCTCTTTATTTTCTGGATGCAAATGCCAGGGATGCATCTGAATTTGGGGTGGAAAAAGCAAGAGCAGGGAATGAAATGTTGGGAAAAGGGAATTTTTGGCTCTGTGAAGAGAGGTCAGCAGACAAAAATAAATAAGAAAAAGGAAATTGAGCATGGGTCTGGCAGTTCTGGCATGAGATCACCCAATGCACCAGGAAAGAAAAAAAGGGATCTTAGGGTAAAAATTGCAGGAAAGCCCTGCAATCCCAGAATTTCCTATCCCGTCTTGCTGACAGTTTTTGCTGCTGGCTGGGAAGCAAACAACAAACAGAGACAGGAGATTAGGAAAACACAAGGAAAATCCCAAGATGCCAGAAGCTGAGTTTGAAGCTGAAAAGCTGATGGAAGGTAGATTTTGACGGGATATTGGGAAAAGTTCTTCCCTGTGAGGGTGGTGAGGCCCTGGAATGTAATTCCCAGAGAATCTGTGACTTCCCCATCCCTGGAAGCATCCAAGGCCAAGTTGGATCAGCCTGGGATAATGGGAGTTGTCCATTCTCCTGACAGGATCGAGATGATTTTTAAGCCCCTTCCAACCCAAATCATTCCACGATTTTATGATTCCTCTAGGGGGAAAAAATCATAAAATTTTAAACATCCTGACCTCAGCTCGGGTTTTTATTCCACTTTGTTTTTTTATCTCATCCCAGGGCAGGATGGATCCAGGGAATTTGGTGGAGCTCACTGGGGCTGCGGTGGGGCCCAGGCCCGGAATTCCGCAGCGGGAATTGGAGGTGGAGTGTGCAATTCCACGCATCCTTTCTTTTCCCGTCTCCTTTCGATCCCGCTGCTCCCGCTCCTCTTTCCTGCTGAGGGCGGCTGAATTCCGCACGCCGCCTGCCTGGCCTGGATTTCATCCCACACAGGCACAGACACGGAGCGTTCCCACCTCCAGCTGAATGCAGAGGTGGGAAAATAAATAAATTAATGCGTAAATAAATAAATAAATTCCAAACCCTTTGTTTTCCAGCTGTCTCTGTTTATTCTGCAGGAGGAAAATTGAGGAGAGAAAAAATAAAAATAAAATTAAAAAAAAAAAAGGAGGAATAGAGGCAAAAAACAAGGTTAAAAGCTGCCTTATTTCATGTGAACATTCCTGATTTTTTCCTTCATTTGGGTTTTTTCCTTATTTCTGGGTTTTTTTCCTTCCTTTTTAACTCCAGCCCTGCCTGCCCCAGTGGAAATTCCTGCTGTGGAAAAGTGGATTTGTTTTGTTGTTCTGGATATTTTTTTTTGTGCCTGCACAGGAGCAATTTTGACTCCCTGGAGGCCACTGGATCCTCCCTGCACCTGGGATGTCTCCAAGTGCCCTCTGAGTGCCCTTGGATTCTCCTTCTTCTCTCCCAAATCCCTCTTTTTTTTTTCTTTTTTTTTTCCAACATGACAGAAAAACAATTCCCTTCCCTGCATTTCCTACCCCTTTTCCTGGATTTGGTAGAAATCCATCAATGTGTTGCAATAATTTTGGGATATTTAAATGTCCTGGGGAAGACAGGTTTAAAAACAG
The DNA here is from genome assembly GCF_014805655.1 of Passer montanus. Taxonomy (NCBI): domain Eukaryota; kingdom Metazoa; phylum Chordata; class Aves; order Passeriformes; family Passeridae; genus Passer; species Passer montanus. The sequence goes on along the minus strand of NW_024356506.1, from coordinate 351,760 downwards.
GGTAGGTTGGGATAAAATTCCTCTTTCCATGGTTTCTCCTGGATTTTTAGGATACTTCATCCTCACCCGGAAGGGTCAAATGACAAGAGAGTCACTGCCTTGAGCTCCACGTGGATGTGGGGTCATCCCAGATTCCTGCTGCTCTCCTGGAATGGGGTTTTCCCACCATTCCAGCCCCACTACCAAGAAGATCAGGCAGGAAGAGCCAAAAAATTAAAAAAAAAAACAAAAAAAACAAAAAAAACCCACCAAAACAAAACAAAACGAAAAAAAAAAACCCGGGAGAAGGGACTTTTAAAATTATGATTTAAAAAGCCAATCCCATTGTTTGAGGATTGTTTGTTTTTTTTTAATTCCATGGATTTTCCATCATTTAGCAGCTCATAATGTCCCCTTCTCCCAAGGACATTCCTTTAGGATGAAGGGGATGGAGAGGGGACAAAATGTCTTGGTTTGGTCAGTGCTGAGCATCACACCCCAAATCCAGGTCAGCCCAGACCGAGGTGAGTGCGATCCCCTCCTTTCCCACAGCAATCCAAGCTAAAGGACAGAGCAAGGGTTGGAGCTTTTCCAGATTTCTCCTTGCACAGCAAAATGGTGGATCCAAGCTCTGGCTCCTTTCCAGCATCCTTTGGAATTTTTTCATGTGTTTTAGATTTAAAATGTGACTTTGGCTTTCAAGTGTAAGGGAAGAGAATCCAGAGGTGACATTTGGGTCAATCCAATAAGACATCAGGATTTGTCGTTGTTTCTGCTGCTGCTTTTTAAACGGGAGCAAAACAACTTTTGACACTCAGGGATGGGAATTCCTGTCTTTCCCAAAGCTGCTCCGCAGCAAAACTTCCTGCTCACATTCCCTGCAAGGATTTAGATTGGTGGGACCTCTGGAAATCTCTGCTCCACTGCCTCCTCTACTCAAAAAGGGGCAGCCTCAAGGAATTTTTTTGCACTTGGGGAGCAAAATTTTAAAATTAATTTACAGTTTAAGAAAGAAATCCAGAGTATTTTTAAATGTAATTTTCACAGTAAAACCTCCTCCAGTCCTGCTTTGGTTTTTGGATGGTTTTTTGTTTGGTTTTTTTTTTTTTGTTTGTTTGTTTTTTGAGTTTGATGGGGTTTTTTTGTTGTTTGTTTGTTTGTTGGTTTTTTTTTTTGCGGGGGATGGGGTTTTTTTTGTTGTTTGTTTTTTGGGTTTTTTTTTTGTTTGTTTTTTTGTTGGTTTTTTTTTTTGCGGGGGGGGTGCAGGTTGTCGTTTTTTGGGGGTTTTTTAAGCATCCCAGTATTTTTAAGCATCTGAAAGTTATAGCGGTGAGGGTTTCCATGAACAACCATCCTGGATAACTTTGAGGAAGCAGCTGGAGCTGTGTCAGGGGAGGTTTATGTTGGGCATCAGGAAAAGATTCTTCCTCCAGAGGATGGGCACAGGAACAGGATCCCCAGGGAATCATCACATCCCCAAGGCTGCCAGAGCTCCAGAAATGTTTGGAAAACACTCTCAGGCACAGTCTGGGATTTTTTGGGATGCCCTGTGCAGAGTTTGGGATGGGACTCGCTGATCCTTGTGGGTCTCTTCTATCCAGGATGTTTTAAAATTCCAGGATTTACACGCTCATCTGTGTCATTCCCATTCTCCCTCAGGCTTTTATGGGAATCATTTAGAAAACGACATTACATTTCTGCTCACAAATAACATTTTCTAATCCCAAAAAGAGTCCTGAGGATGTGCCTTAAGTGCATCCCTGCTGTGTTTACAAACACATCCGAGCACCGCCGAGCAGCACCGGGAATGCCGGTGGATGCAAATTGGATAAACTCAGCCAATGAAGCCGGAGGGTTTCCCAGCAGCCCCAGGACCTGCATATTCCAGCGTGTATTTATCCAACTAATCTTCAAGATATCAGGGATAATCTTCGCCGTTTTCCTTTAATGAACGGCCGACACGCTCGCCTGGAAGCTGTTCCTGCAGGGACCACGGGAGAGAAGGAATCAGATATCCCAGCTCCAATCGTTTATCACCATCAGATCAGGGACCGAGCTTTTTCCCAGGTCTCTTCCCTCAATAATTCCCAACATGTTCGGCTGTTAACCTCACTTAGCCTCCAGCAGAGCCTGGGAGACCAAACCGGGAAGTTATTCCCAGGCTGCTCCATGTTGGGAATTTCAGGGCAGAGAGAGATAAGGAGGGAGGGCAAAGCAGGAAGGGGGAATCCTTAGAAATCTTGGCCACAAACGGGGTTTTCCTTGAACTGTGTCGCTCTCCCAGTGACACCAAGCTCTGCTGAGTCGGGATCCAAGGAATTTCACGCTCGTTATCAGCTCCCCACCAAGGGCTGTGACCTCATTAGCATTCCCAGACTAAGGGAAAAGGGATGCCAGCCAAGGATGCTGCAGGAGTGAGAAGTTTGTGGAGCAAGGATGCTGCCATGAGCAAGACAGAATTCCCAGCGAGGGGACTCTGCTCCCTCCAGCAGCCAGGTTTTCCCCACACCCACGCCACTGCTCATCCAGAGGGTGTCTCCTTTCAGAGCACTCCTATCCAAGCCTGCATCCCACAGGGTTCCTAAAATCCCTGAGTTAGCAGGAGCCGGTGCCATGGAGCTGACCAAATTCTGTGTCCATTAACTACTTAACAAAATTCCCTGCGCCAGCCCCCACCTCCAGCACATCCAAGTTAATTCCCTTCCTCATTTCCAGGCCCAAAGCCAAGGCACATCTTTGTTTTCCCTCCTATCCTTGGAGTATTTGGGTTGGGAAAGGCTGCAGGATGAGCACTGCAGCATCCTGAGCTTTCTTAACCCACCGACACCACACTCCAGCTAAAAATATCCAGGAATATCCACAACAATATAATTCCATGACCAAAACAAATCCTCTGTGGAAAAAAATCCACCTACTGTGCTGAGCCAACACTTTCTTGCTGCTTTTGACTTATTCTTCCCCTTGCAGATTCCATCTGGGACCCTCAGTTATTCCTAATCTGTGGAATGTGGGAATTCTTGAAGCTCCCAAACCTTGTCACATCCCATTCCCTGCTTTAGGATGAATCCTGGTACAGGTTCTACCTGTGCTCTGCACCCCGGATTCATTGTTATCCAGCTGGAAATCCAGCTGTTGGAAACCAGCACATCCCTGAGAAAGGCCAGTTTAGCAGACAAATGGGATGGGAATTTTTGGGATGCTTCAGATCACCTGGACTCATAAAATGACAACTCCTAGAGGTTCGTTCCTGTTGTCACCATCCCAGAAGCCACCATCTCACTCAAACTGGAACCATAATGAAACTTCCCATCCAACCCAGTTGCTCCAGATCCATCCACCCCAAATGTGCCCGCCCTGGAATTTACAGCCACATCCACCATATTTCGGGAACACCAAAAACATTAATTTGGATACTGAAGGGGGGTCTTGGAAGAGTTTGGACCACCAAGATTAGAAGCCACCTCAAATCCTTGGAGCAGGTGAGGTGACAGTGAAGGGTCTTCAATGGATCTTGACAGCTTGTCCAGATTGTCACCAACAAGATGTGAGTGACAGCTTTTCACTCTTTCCCAGGATTGGGTGGATATGGAGATTGAATTCCATATGTCTGAATTAAACTCCTTGGGATAATCATGTAATTTTTCTGTCATTTTTGTACCAAAAATAGCACGGGTAGGAGGTCCAGGGAAGGATCATCCCCCAGTGCTGGCACTGCTGAGGGACCACAAATTCTGGGATCAGTTTTGGATTCCGCATGACAAGAATGATGTTGAGGGGCTGGAGCATGGCCAGAGAAGGGAACAGAGCTGGAAAAGGGCCTGGAGCATCAGGAGTGGCTGAGAGATCTGGGGGAGCTCAGCCTGGAGAAAAGGGGGCTCAGGGGGGACCTTCTGGCTCTCCACAACTCCCTGAGAGGTGGGGGCAGCCAGGGGAAGGTCAGGCTCTGCTCCCAGGGAACAAGGGACAGGATGAGAGGAAACAGCCTCAAGTCGTGCCAGGAGAGGTTCAGGTTGGACATCAGGATGAATTTCTTCATGGAAAGGTTGCTCAAGGATTGGAATGGGCCCAGGGAGGTGTTGGGGTCCCTATCCATGGAGTTGTCCAAGGAATGACTGAATGTGGCATTCAGTGCCCTGGGCTGGTGACAAGGTAGGGATCGGTCACAGGTTGGACTCGAAGATCCTGGAGATCTTTCCCATCCAAAATATTTCCACTCCATTATTGTATTCTATGACCTCATGGAATCCAGACCTGTACAGAGACCTCTAGTTTTGCTCCTTGGGATCAGGAATTCGGATTGCAAAGCCTGGTGGACGTGTGTCAGTGACCCTTGGCATGGCATGAAGTGGGTGGCAAAGACACTTTAGTCCCTTGCAGACATCCAGGTGAGCTGGTTTGTGACTTCACAACGATTCATCCATTCCATTTACATCCCATTTTGAAGTGAATCCTGGCTGAGGCTCCTGTCTCACCTGCAAAATGGGTTCAAATCCTGCTTTGGATTCCATGGTCAAACCACACTTGCAACACTGGGTTAATTGGAGTCCTTGAATGAAGGCATGCAGTGCATGTTCTGCTCCAAGAAAAGAAGAAATCCTCAGGAATCCATGAAAGAGGAATTTCACAATTTCACAGGAACTTGTTGGAACAGCTGGAGTCACTCATTGAGAGACAATCCCTTCACCTCTTTGAGTGTCTTCTGCTAAAGTTAAATTGAATTTCTTTGTTATTCTCACTCCATGAAACCCTCTGGGGCCTCCATCTTTGGTTCTGAAGTGTCCTCCATCTCCTTTGCCCCTCTACGGCTGGAATGTTCTGATCCATGGGGACTTCCCTACCACTTTTCATCATTTTTCCAACTGATTTTACCACATCTCCCTGATGGACTTTCCTCTGGGAACTTGGCAGGGAGGATCCCAAAGAGTTAACCCTCCTCCGTGGTTATCCAGGTGCTTCTCCGGGTGCAGCTCCCTTGGAGCCAGGAATCCTGCTGAGGTTTTCCGCGGGGCGACGGAGCCACTTAGTCCGCGCCGCTGTCGGGAACAGGGATGGGGCTGAAAGCAGATCCCCGCTTTCAGGTGACACTGAGGAGGCCAGATTGGGTTTCTCCTGGGAAAGGAGGAGGTGAGGAGCAGCCCAAGGAGAGGGTGAATCCGGAGGGCTGGAAGGGACAAGGTGGCATCAGCACGGTCACGCAACCTCTGGCCATTTGTTTGACCCATTGCTGGATGACCCCACCAGCTTGAAAAGTGGCCAAGCAGGACCAGAGCGGTGATTGTCCCTCTGTGCTGGCACTGCTGGGACACCTCCAGTCCTGGGGTCACTTGTGGGTCCCTCACAATGAGACATTGAGGGGCTGGAGCATGTCCAGAAAAGGGAATGGAGGAAGGGTCTGGAGAACCAGGAGTAGCTGAAGGAAGTTGAGGGGCTCAGCCTGGAGAAAAGAAGGCTCAGGGGGGACCTGCTTATCTCCACAACTCCCTGACAGGAGCGGGGAGCCAGGTGGGAATCAGGCTCTGCTTACAGGGAACAAGGGACAGGATGAGAGACAACAGCCTAAAGTTTCACTACAGGAAGTTTAGGTTGGATATTGGAAAAATTCCTTCACAGGAAAGGTGGTTAAGCACGGGGACAGTATTGGAGTCACCATCCCTGCAGATATTTAAAAGCCGTGTTGATGTGACACTTGGGGACAATGTTTGGTGGTGGCCTTGGCAGTGCTGGGGGAGGGCTGTACTCTATCACCTTGGAGGGCTTTTCCAACCTGAACAATCCCACTATTCCAAAGCATCTCCTGGCAAAGAGCTTTGGATTCAGACAAGGACTGTCGCCAACCACGTTGATTGTCCCCCCATGGACATGTTGGTGTCACATAGAGACCTCAGGGACAGGTCTATCTACACCCAGAACCCCCAATGAGTTTTCTTAGTGAAGAACATCAAAGCAGAGGAAGAGTAATCCAGCAGACAAAGTGTTAAGAGAAGCCACCCCATTCCAGAAGAGAAAGAGGGCGCGGAGATTAAAGTCCAGCTGGACCCTCCTCTATCCCCCCGTTTGATTTTATGGGCTCTGAAATGTTGCCCATCTGCCCTCGGTGGCTGCTGCTCTTTTTTAATTGGAAGGGACAGAGGGTATTGACGACCTATCAAAATTCATATCTCGGCAACATTTCATTCCCAGTGGCCTCAGCACTCTCCCTTTTCCCCCCTCCTTCCCAGATAAAGGAACTGTCACTTCAATAAACGGCCCCTAATGGTGGGCAGGGAAGGTGGGACAAAAAGCTTTCAGATCCCGCCAGTAAACTTCATCAGGAAAGCAAAAAAAAAAAAACCAACCTGCACAGGCTTTTTATTTTTTTAAATAACTGGAAGATTTCATTAATTGATTGACTATTAAGGCTAATATAATTTTGATGATGTCGCCTATCTTTTCTATCATTGATTTTAAGTCAGGGTCCCTTTCTCACCTTTTGGTAGTATTTTTGGGAATGGGGCACGTTGTTATTAAAATCCAATTGAATTTTCACTATCTTTGCACCATAAGCTGGAGGAGCCAAAAAGAAGGAGTGTTATTGGTATTTATTCAATTGAACATTAATTTCTGCTGCTTGGGCTCTTCCTTTATTTACAGATAGCAAAAAAAAAAAAGTGCCCTCGCTGTTTATTCAATTGAATTTTCACTTTCTTTCCTTCCACATTAAGTGACTTCTGTAATGGGAGAATTTCTTAATCCAAGGGGAAACAAAGAAAAAGGGAAATCAGATCCAGAGGAAAGCTGACAGCAAACACGCAGAGGTCACCAGAAGGCAAAGAGCTCAGGCTTAATTTTCATTAATTAATTTATTGGTGCCCAGGTGAGGGCTCAGGCACAGGTTCCAGCTGAGCCACCTGAAAAATTGGCACAACCCCTTTCTTTGTGGTGTCACATCTGCAGGTGCTCAGACACCTGCACTCCTGTCACCCCCACTCTGTGGCCTCATGCACTTTCTGTCCCCACAGCAGCAAATAAATGAGGCCAAGTAAGGTCTTTGAAGCAGGTGACACGCTCAGGTCACATCCAGGTGGCTCAGTGTTGTCCCCAGGATCCTACGAGCAGGAAAAGAGTGGAATAGTGGACACCACATCTTCTCTCACAACTGAGGGTGTCAGGGCAAGTTGGATTCCCAAAAACACCACAGGTGTACAAGTTCATCCCTCCTCCCAGGTCAGATTAAGTCTGTGTTCTCCTTGATGAAATTAAAATCCAGGCTTGGTGTGGAGGCACAGGAAGGTCGTCCTCAGCCTGATCACTGGGTGATGATGAGGAGGCAGGAGCTCTCCTTGCCGCCGGGGCTGTCCCCGTGACACATCAGGATGGCGTTTTGCTGCCACTGCAGCTTTAGGACCTTTGTTCCCTGCATCAGCAACTTCCCAGTTCCTGTCAGAGCAATCCAATCATCCTCGGCAGCAGTTCCGGAGAAGATCATTGGGTCAAGCCACCAAAGGTGAATGAGTCTTGCTGTCACCAACCAGCACCTCCAGTGCTGATCCCAATCCCCAGCCCAGCCACTCCATGCTTTGCCCCAGTTGTGCCTTGAACCACATGTTTCATGGAATGTCCTGAGCTGGAGGAATCTGAGTCCAACTCCTAGCCCTGCACAGGACACCCCAAAAATCCCAATATGTGCCTGAGAGCCAAAGGCTTTTTAAGCTCTGCCAGACTTGGAGCTGTGACCACTTCCTTGGGAAGCTTGTTCCAGCGCCCAACCACCCTCTGGGTGAAAAACCTTTCCCTAAAATCCCATCTAACCTAACCCTGACCTTTATCCCATTCTGCAGCAGGGCTGTCAGTCCAGAAAGATGGATATTGATGCAAAACTCAACAGCTCAACAGGATGTGGAGTTTCTCCTTGGCCTCAGATTTCCTTTCTTGGTGTTCAGGTGGTGCAGAACATCCAGGAATTTTGGTTCCACTAATCCCACCTATGCCACAGGGAGATCAGAACTTTCCAGCTCTGCCTGACTGTGCTGGTCCCACCTTTGCTGTGGTGCTGCCCGTGGAAACCAGACCCTCCCTCCATCCCATAAACCTAACAGTAGCAGATTTGGGAAAGACCCTCCAGTTCCCAAGTGTTTTCCATATCTCCAGCTGGGATGGCCTGCCTTGCCACATCCCAAAACACATCCCCACTCTAGTTTGGAGCTTTGTCAGGTTCTTGGAGCTGCATTCCCCCAGAACATGTTGGAAGAGATCAAGAGAGACACAGAAGTTGGATCTGCACCATCAGGGCTTCACTGACACCTCAGATTCTGGGATCAGTTTTGGCTCCTCACAAGAATGATATTGAGGGGCTGGAATGTGTTCGGGGAAAGGAACAGAGTCTGGGAATATTCTGGAGAGCCAGGAGGGGCTGAGAAAGCTGGGGGCAACTCAGCTGGAGGAAAGGAAGCTCAAGGGGGACCTTTTGACTCTCCACAAGTCCCTGAGAGGAGGGACTGGAGCTCTGCTCCCAGGGAACAAGGGATGGGACAAGAGGAGACAGCCTCAAGTTTCACCAGAGGAGGTTTACATTGGATATCAGGAAAATTTCTTCATGGAAAGAGTTGTCCAGCCTTGAAACAGCTGCCCAGAGCAGTATTGGAGTCAACATCCCTGGAGGGATTTAAAATACATAAACATGGAAGTTGTGGACATGGTTTAGTGGTGGCCTTGGCCTTGCTTAACAGCTGGATTCAATTATTTTAGAGGGCTTTTCCAACCTAAATGATCCTATAATCCCATTATTCTGTTTTTCCCCATAAGATCACTCTTGTATTAAATGCATCATCACCCTTCTTGAAGCCTTGGATACTTCCTTGGGTAAATCATCCCTTTTCCTTCTTCAGTTTGGGTTCAGGAATCTGCTCTTCCCACCAAACACCGGGAGAGACATTTCCACCGGCCTCGGATTTCCTCCTACCCTCACATGCTTCCAGGAGCTGCCTTAGCAGGAATAAATCCCACAATTAAAGCAGCATTAGGACATTAGCTTTTAAAACCCTCGTCCTAGGAAATAATGTCCCCCTGTTAGCACAGAAAGCACCGGGGGTGTAAAACTTTTATTATTAAAATTAACATTTCAAACCCATACCATGAAGTAATGGGGGAGGTGAGGGTGGATAAATCAGATACTTAAACCAGGAATGTAACATTAGCACTTGGAATTGCGACCAGGAAATAAAGTCAAGGTGAGGAGATGGATAAATCAGACAGCTCAGCCAGAGTCTCTTTGTGTTAACACTCAGAATCCTTGAGGAAAAAGAGGAGGTCAGGAAATTAAAAAGGGAAAAACGAACTATGCAGGGCCTGATTCCACACCAGGAGACACTCAGGAGAGGAATAACATGGGATAAGAGGAGATTAGGGATGTTCAGGTGGTTTGGAGTCTGCAGGGAATTCCTCTGGGCTGTGCTGAAAGAGGGGTAGAGACGCTTCATGGCAGAGGTCCAGAAAAGCCCTTTTTCCCTTAATAAAGCTTCAGAGAAAGGAATTTGGGGAAGGAAGAGATGAAGATGCTTATTTGAAGTTCCAAATCCTTTTGCAAATCTAGAGAAATTCCCCATCCACATTTTTAAGATACAAATGGAGACATAGCAGCAACTGAAGTCCCCATCACCCTTCAGCTGTGGGTGATTTGGGCACATGGGGATGAGCACACCCCATGCTCATGGTGGCGTTGGCTCAAATCCATCCTTCAAGTCCATCTCCTGGGGCAAATCCAGTTGCTGGGAATTTCTAAGTAAGTGACACAATGCCTCAAGTTGACATTTCTGCAGGATGGTTATGGTGGGACTGAACTGACCCAGGTTGATCCCAAAGCTCCGCAGGAATGATTGCATATGAAAAATGGACTTTGCATAGAGGAGAAGAAAAAAAAAAAAAGGAAAAAGGAAAATAAGGAGTATAAAACTTGGGGTATCCTGTGTGTCCCAAAAGTGCAGGAAGGGTTCCACAAGTCACACACAGGAGGACTTTTGGCCTCCTCCTAGGAAAGCTGTTGTTCTCTCCTTGTTGTGTTTCTCGCACAATCCTGGCAAAGTATCCAGAAAATATTCAGACATCTAAAGAGGTGTCCAAGACCAGGCTAAATGGGCTCCCAGTTTATTGGAAAGTTGGAATTAGACAACACCTAAGGTCCCTCCCAACTCAATCCATTCTATGATTCCATTATCTATTGGTTTCTCTGGATCCTTCCAAGATATTTTCCAACCCCTGTCTCCCTCCAATACTGCCAATACCACCACAAGGGTGGCCTTGGACACCAAAGGCCATGGATTTCACTGTGGAAGAGGGGCCATGTGGGGATGCTCACAAAAAAAGACTCAGGTTTGGTTGCACGGGGGGGCTGAGCTCCAGAAATGAAGAAAAGGCAGACCTGAAGGAAAGGATTCCTTCAGTGGTGAAAGATGTCACCTTCACAGTGACAATCTCCACTTCCACAACCATAGCCACAACCTGTATTCCCACCATGAGCCAGCAGGAAAAAAATTCCAGCATTATTCCACACTGCACATCCTTCTTGCCAATTGTCTGTGAAACTCAGGCATTTTTTTCTACTCAGAATTTTTCTAAGACTTTTCTCTATTTTTTCCCTACAATCCTTCCCAAAAAGAGTTGATACCAAACTGCTCCCAGCAACTCAGTAAAACCATCCTGGAATGACTAAACTCCCCAGGGAAAGGCTGGAGGCAGAAAATTATTTCCAGGATTTAATCTCCTTCCATGGGAGGCTGAAACAGACCAAATCTCTGGCAAACAAGTATTGGGAATTCTATTCCTAGGAGACATAGTCTTTGGTGGTAACACAACCATGGTGCCAAGGTGTCCCCAACTCTTTGGATGCAGAGGAATGATGGGAAAGAGGGAAGGGAAAGGCAGGGTGGCGATGGGAAAAGGGTGGGATATGATGTCATCTTCCCGCCCCCAGGGGATCCCTGAATTATTAATGGGAACAGAAAGCCGTCCCTGCAACCCAAGCTGGGCCAGCTCTGATTTCATCTCTCGACAGCTCTGGCGCTCGGCTGCGCCGGCCGGTCCCGCTTCCGGAAGGGAATGAGCCTGATGGGGAGGAACGGCGGCACCAGGACGGGAATTCACAGCTCCGTGGCATCAGCACCAGGATCAGCCGTGACCTCCAGCCACATCCTCAGCACCCCTTGGATGCTGGATGGAAAAACATGGGTGACTTGCTCCCTCCTTGTCACACACCAGGGGCTCTTGGAATGGATGGAGTTTGATGGATAAATCCCGCCGGGTCAGGAGGAGCTGTCAGAGGTGCTGAAGATACGGTTAATTAGGGATACACCAGGAATTTCCTTCATCCAGGGATCCATTCAGCTATTTTTTAATGAATCACATAAAACGAGCTGTGTGGGTCTGAGCCCAGGGGCAGAAAACACAGCAGAATTCAGCACATTCTTTCTGCCCATTTTCCTCATCCTGGACCTGTTCTCTGATGGCCGTCTTTTCTCTTTCCTCCTTATCTTTCCATCCATGGATTCCTCAGGCTGGAATCCTTCTCCTGAATACCTTATCCTTTCCCACTGGGTTTCCTTTTCCCTCTCTCTATCCCTTAAAATGACAATTCTGGAATATTTAGTGGGAGTTGTCATGCCCTGGGGCAAAATCCTGCCCTTACCATTGCTGTGAAAATTCCAGAGGCAGGAACTGCATTTCCATCCCTTGGTATCCAGAGGGAAAAAGGATGAGAAAGATGAGGATGCCCAGAATGGAATTGCAGCATCTCCTAAAACAACTTGCCAGCAATTTGTCTATTTGAGGATATGAACTACTATTATTATTCATATAAATTATTAATTTAAATTTATTTCATTTTTTAACCAATGAAAGACTAATGAATATTGGGAGGGAGTTGGGACGTTGGGGTTGGAAATAATTTCTAATTACAGAAGTAAGTTAATTGCCCCCAAAACTCGGATTTTTCCTGCTTAGAGGGTGTTCAAAGCTCGGATGTTTCTCTATTCCCCACTCCTGCAGAGCAGTAGGAGTCCCATCCTTGCTTTGGAATTAATCCAGGGAAGAGGGACAATGAAGAATTCTGACTTTCCTGCTGAGCTGTTCCTGCAGGTCAGTGGTTGGTCCTCTATTCCAAAATTAGGATCCCTGATGAGCAATAAAACTCCTCATCTCTGCCATTACAGCAGTGAAAGAGAACCTTGGGAATTACCCAAGCACATCAGGAAAGTTATTTTCTATTTCAACACCCATATCCAGGTTTTTCCTGCAGAGAGCAGGGACTGGGACAAGCCAATAGGCCATTTTCTCCATAAACACCATTTTCAAGGAAAAATGAGCCATTTGGATAACTGGGAATCAGGAGAGAGAAATCCACATTGTTTCCACTCTTCAAGCTACTCTTCCCTGATTTTTTTTTCTATTTTTATCCCTTGGGATTCCACCCACGGAGCATCCAATATTCCTCGCCCTGTTTCACATCTCCACAAAAGCTCTGAAGGACATGGAACACTTCCAAAACATATGAGGCCTTCATATCCAACAAAATTTTTTATCCAAAACATCTCTTGGCATTTAAGCACCTGACAAGGTCTCATTCCCTGTGTTGGACACGTGGAAAATGCAGCTGAAAGTGAGGAGGATTCTCTGGGTTGATTTAAGTGCTTTGTGCTTTGTATGTAAATCCCAACATGGTTCCCAAATTCCAGAAGTGTGTGAGTGGAGTTATTCAAACTGCAATCATTGAAACAGACCTGCAATTCCCAGGAATATGTTGGGAGACTGATACAGAGCATGTGAAACAATGGACAATTCCAGCAAAAATCAAATAGTTCAGCGTCCACACCAGGTAATGGCCGAAAGGAAATTGTCTTGGACGTTTCAGTGGGAATTAAGAGGTAAAATTGTAGAAGTGATGGAAAAGGAGCTGATTTTTATATATGGGATGGCAGAAACAGAAATGGGGACACAACAAGAAACAAGTGCAACTTAACTGTTATGTCCATGCATGTTTGTCATTCTGAAACTATATTAAAATCATTGGAATCCTCTGGGAAACTTAAAACTGTTTAAAAATTACAAAAATCCCAATAAATTATTGCAATCATCTCTATCTGTCCATGTTTCATTTTAAACAGCCATTTCAGCTTAATTTTAAACAGCCTTGGAAAGGAACTTCCTGCTTCCACCTCACCACATTCCTCTGCATTCCTTCCTCATCTTCTCTTTCTTATCTCCTCATTCTTGAGCTTCATGGAATCATAAAAACATGGAATGGTTTGGGTTGGAAGAGAACTTGAAGACCATCCAATCACATTCCCCTGCCATGGGCAAGGACACCTTCCACTATCTCAGCTTTCTCCAAGCTCTGTCCAACCTGGATTTCAACACTTCCAGGTATGGGGCAGCCACAGCTTCCCTGGGAAATCTATTCTTGTGTCTCACCAACCTGCCAGGGCAAAATTTCTTCCCAATATTCCTTCCAAACCCTCAGTGCTGCTGTGACCTTGCCATGAGATTTGGAGCAATACCCATCCCTTATTCCCATTCCTTCCTCCCTTTGAGCCACTTCCTTGCAGCTTCCCCACTTGCACAGTGGGATGCTCATCCATGAATTTGGGGTATCTAGCAGGAAAAAGCTGTTTGAGCATTTTTATTGCCTTTGACTGCATGTTTGGGTCATGAACTCAGAATATGTGGACATACATCAGGACACAGACGTGGGATCCTGTGGAAGTTTCTGGATAAAAGGATACCCATGTGTGTCTCTCCAATAAATTCCCTGTGCATATCCAAACTTTTAATGCTTATTTAATCCAGACCCTGGAGCCCAGCTGGGACCTCTCGCAGTTCCTACCACGGATGGCTACTCTGAAAGGCTGATGGAAGCACTTGGATTCCCAGGAGACCTTTCTCTCTCTGCCTCATAAGCAAAGTGGTTTTCCCAAGAGATTTGAGCATGCAGAAGGGAGCTGCTCGCTCAGCAGCTGAGCCACAGAGAGTATATCCTAAAGGAGCACTTCCAACAGGGGTGATGGATCTGCCTCTGGAAGGGAGAGATTTAGGGAAGAGAAACATTCCTAGCCTGGTTTTAGGGCATCCCAGTGCAGTTTTAGGTATGCTGGTTTTTTTGGACCTGTATTCTTCCAATAAAAAACCTGTCCTGGATGTGATTGTGGAAAATCATGGAATCTTAAAATGGTTTGTATGGAAAAGACCTCAAAGATTAACTTATTCCATCCCCTGCCATGGGCAGGGACACCTTCCACTATCCCAAATTGCTCCAAGCCTCATCCAACCTGGCCTTGAACACTTCCAGTGATGAGAACTCCACAGATTCTCTGGGCAGATACTTGGAATATTACCCTACCTATGATGGGCCTCGGATAGAAGTCAGTAAATTCCTTATGAATTGTGCTTTCTGGAAATAAAAAACAAAAGGAAAAGAGGAAATGGCCTCAAGTTGCACGAGGGGAGGATTAGGTGGGATATCAGGAAGAATTCCTTCAATGAAAGGATTAACCAGTACTGGAACAGGGCAGTGGTGGAGACACCATTGCTGGAGGAATTTAAAAGCTGTGTGGATGGGGCACTTGGGACATGCTTTAGTTGTGGCTTTGGCAGTGCCAGGGAACAGTTGGACTTGAGGGCTTTTCCTAACTAAGTGATTCCATGATTCTAAGAGCCAGAAAGAGAACTGGATGCACCTGAGCTTCCATGTTAAATTCAAACACGTAGAGCCAATTTTCAGGAAAACTGAATTCTCCCAAGACAAGAATTTTCCCAAGCCAGCAGGACTCCACAAGCTTCTCCCAAGCTCCATGACTGGGGCAGTGAACGAGAGATTTAAAGTTCTTGGATCTGCAGTTTAACCCGCAGATTTTCCAAGTAACATTTGCTCAGTAAAACATTTCCAAGAGTGGGATTTACTGTCATAATTAATAGGTTATGATTAGGTCAATAACTTTCATCAACCTCGCCGGGAGAGAACCTATTAATGAAGCTGTAAAACAACGTAAACTCCATGGAAAAGATGGGAGGGAGGATTTACAACTTCCCAGAAGCCTCAGTAACTAAAGGGACAATTTACAGGAAGGAAAATGATCTGGGTACCCATAAAACACGATCCAAATGATGCCCATATCCAAACAAGACAAATTAAAAAGGTTTAAGTAGATTTCACAGACCAAATAAACCAGAGCATCTCAATTGAGAGGATGCGTTTTATGGAGTGCGGGAGGGGAAGATGCATGGGAATGGGAGAGGGGATGGAGCAAGTCAATCAGAAATCAGGGACATGGCCTGGCATTCCTGATTTCCCCACCAGCATCACCCCTTAGGATGTCGTCCAGCAGTTACATCCAATTCTAGAGGAATTCTGGTGTCTCTGCCCATGGGAAGGGGTTAGAAGTTGATGACCCTTAAAGTCCCTTCCAATCCAAACTGTTCCATGATTCCAAGAAGGAAGCGCAGTCCGCAGCCACTTCTCCCCACACTAAAATTCAGAGGTTATAATTCATGGAACATGTTCATCCTGTAGCCTGGAGAAAGGAGATTTTTTCATTTGGGATGGTTGGGGAGGACATTGCCCAACACCACAGAGGTAATCCCATGAGTCACCACCAAAGTAGACTCCAACAGCTCAGGCATAGAATCATGGAATCATGGAATGGTTTGGATTGAAAGTACCTTAAAAATCATCCAGTTCCACCTCCCTCCCCAGGGCAGGGACACCTTCCACTATTCCAGGTTGCTCCAAGCCACATCCAACCTGGACTTGAACATTTCCAGGAATGAGACAGCTGCAGCTTTTCTGGGAAACCTGTGCCAGGGCCTCACCACTCCCACAGGGAAGAATTCCTTCCCAAAAATCCCACCTAACTCTTCCATCTGGCAGTGGGAAACCATTCCCCCTTGTTCTGCTCTCCATCCCTTGTCCGAAGTTCCTCTCCTGCCATCTTGGAGCCCCTTTAAGCACAGGAAGGTCTCCTTGGAGCCTTCCTGTGTCCAGGCTGAACATTCCCAACTGTTCCAGAAGAACAGAGGGTCTGCAGTCCTTTGATCAACTGAGTGACCTCCTCTGGACTTGGGATGGTGGGACAACAGGGAGAGGAGGGCAACTCAAAGCCATTTTATCCTAAATTTATTGAGGTGCAAATCTACAATACCAAAAAGTGTCCCAGTTGTCCCTTTTGGTGACAAGACACAGCCATCTTCTGCCTCCATTTTGAGGAGCCACCTTAGAGTTTATTTCTTTATCAATGTATGGACTTGAGTGTCAAAACCCATTAACTTTTCCAAGGTTTTGGATCTCACAGCCTGCATGGATATTACCTGGATATCGTTGTGCTGTGTGAATGTTGTCGTTAAAGGGCTGGGGTTCCAGGAATGGACACAACTCCCATTGGTTATTGGTTCCTCCCACTTCCCAAATGGCATTTTTTGAACCAAAACTTCTGGATTTCAACATCTCCCCCAGCAACTCAATCCCAGCCCTCTGCAAGTTCGTTAATTATCCTCCCTCTTCTAATTGCGTTTATAAAAGCTGCTTAATTTGACAAGACCGATTTCCCATAACCCCCTGCTGATTAGCATCATGTTCCTGTAATTCCTTATTAATCGAGTCCTGGTGAGGTGTTCCCTCATTTTGCCTGGAATCAATGGCAGGCAATAATTAACCAAGTCATTCCCATTCCTTAACAGACTGACATGACATCAGATTTCCTCTTGTCCCTTGGATTTCCCTGCCTTGGGATCCTGAAACTAACCCTGATTCTTCTTGACCACATCCTAGAAAACACTTGGATAGAGTTAATCCCTGTTTTTAGCACGTTGAGTGTTTTTTAAGAGGGGCTATTTGGAATGTTCCCCACTAAATGTCGGCCTGTAAACCATCCCTTCCCTTTAATCAGGAACAAATCTGCTTTTCCCTCCAAATACAAAACAAATATCCCTGGAAAATGCCTGCTTTGCACATTTCCCTTCCAAGGAGGAATCAATACTGGGGTTATTATAGCTCCTTCTGTTCCCAAAGTATTTCAACTCTTTGCTGGCCTCAGCTCTACTGGCCGGAGCCTCTCCTGGCTTTTTGCTCATCTCACTGATTTTCTCCATTTTTGTGCAAATCCAATGTCCTTTATTCCTTTTTCCCCTCCATTTGATGTGTCCCTTGTCACTGTCCCTTTGCCTCTAAGCCAGTTTCTCAAACCAGTGTCACTCTTGGTGGTGGGGGGAATTACCCTTTTGGGGACACTTTGGTCATTTTTTAACCATCCCCTCTCATCATTCTCATTTTACCATTCCCTCTTTTTTTCTTTTTTTTTTTTTTTAACCAGCAGAATTGTTCTTCAGAAGCTATTAGTTTTCCATGAACCTTGACAAATATTCAAGGAGCTGTTCTGAGCTTACACTGAGGCCCTGGAATGGAATTCCCAGAGAAGTTGTGGCTGCCCTATCCTTGGAAGTATTCCAGAATGGGGCTTGGAGCAACATGGAGTAGTGGAATGTATCCCTGCCCATGGCAGGGAGTTGGAATGAGATGATTTTTAGGATGGTTTTCAGGTAAACCCTTGGGTTTCTTCTCTGCCCTTTTGTTTGGGAATTGTTGTCAAGTGCAGGCCCCACCAACCAGCAGAATTCTCACCCCCTCTATTGGGACATTAATCCATAACCATTCTGGATCATTTTTCCATAGCATTTCCCAATGGCTTGACACTTTCAACAATTTTTCCCCATTTCCTTGCCCAGATTACCCCATAACCAGAGTCTTGAGCACTGCAGCAATCAAAGTTGGTGGAACAGGATCCTACAAAAAAAGCTTCCATGGAAGCATTTTTTTCTGGAAAAAATAGAAATTTTGGATACAAAGAAATTTTTCCACTTCCTGCAGCAGGCTTCCACTGAAAATTTATGAACTAAGAACCAGTTTATTATTCAGGATTGGGATTTCTCTTAGGGAAAGTGTTTCAGTTTGTGCTGTTTCACTTGACCATCCACCTTCCTCTTTTCCTTCCCTCTTCTCCCAGACTGTCCAAAGAAAAGGTCCTGTGAATCTCTTTTTTTCCTAGACTGAGGACTATTATTTTTATTTCCAGCCCCTTCCACTTCTTCTTCCCTGGAATCTGCCAGGTTTGCAGTAATTTGAGATTCCCCCTCAAAGTAACTGAGTCGCCACTGGCAAAGACTCAGCGTGACCAGGACAGGCCTGTTTGGAGGTGACCCTCTGGCCCAAGCTAGGGCATTTAATCCACCAGATTCCAGAATATTGGGAAGTGTTTCTTACTTTATTCAGACCCTTTATTCCTTCAGATCATCCTGGAATTGGCTATGGACAGTGAATTTGCCCATTCACTGCTGCAGAGGGTTTTCCATGGAGATTGAGACTCAGGGACAACAAAGAGATATTTCCCTTTTTATTCAACTTCCTAGAGGTTAATAATCCATCCTGGATAGAGGGCTCTGAAGTGTACCCCATTTAAATATGGAATTAAATATGAAAGAAAAACTGAGGGAACACAGACCCCTAAACTTGCACTGTCTGATCAAAAGATTCACCTGAGAAATGGAAGCTCCAACCTCATCTGACTTGGCTAAGTGAAGAGATTCACGGGGAAAAAAAGATGGAAGCAGGTCTGAAGTGTCTGAACAAAGTTTTTCCATAATCCTGTAACAGCTGGAATTTCTCATGGCCTTATCTCTTTTCCTCTGAGTTGTATGGACCCTCTAGAGTCTTTAAATGGTTCTTGCAATTGCTCAGCTCCCCTGATGGAAAACCCCACCACTACTGCTTCAGACTGAAAAATGGAATATCGGGAAGAAATTTTTCCATGTGAAGGTGGTGAGGCCCTGGAATGGAATTCCCAGAGAAGCTGTGGCTGCCCCTGGCTCCCTGGAAGTGTTCAAGGCCCTGTTGGACAGGGATTGGAGCAACCTAGGATAGTGGAAAGTGTCCCTGCCCATGGATTAGATGACCTTGGAAATCCCTTCTGATTCAAACCCTTCCATGATTCCGTGATCCCATAAATGTTTTCTCATCTCTTCCTGCTGGGGCTAACATTCCTCCCATAGTTTCAGGGAGCTGATCAGAATAGATCATGGGGAAAACCAGGTGACAAAGCAGGTGGCAATCCAGGTGATGTGGCCCTCACATCCCTTTCCAATGGCCCATGGAGCTGCTCCTACTTCCCATGAGGGTAAACTGGAAAAGAATCAGGTGCAGCACATGGAACCAGCTGAAAAAGCAACAATAATCCTGCACAAAAGTGTTGATGTTAGGTCTGAGTGAAGTTTTACTCCAAAACAAATCCTTCAGGATTGGTGGGAGGGATGTTTAACACCCAGGTTTTTAATTGGTCGGCTTTTATCCATAAAAATGAATGATTCCATGTGTAAAAACATCATTCCACGTGTAAAAGTAAATTATTATGCATATAAAATCTTTACTGCACATCTAAAAGTAAATTATTGTGCATGTGAAATAGATTCCGGCATTTTTTTCCCCTTATACCTCCCAGCCATTATTTTGGGAACACTTGTAATACCTCACTTTGAACATGTGGAAGTTCCACTAAAGATTCCTCTTGAAACAGATTCCCATCTGTGCTCTCCAGAGGAATATCCCAAATATGGGTCAAAGTCAGTACGACTACACGGGAATTCCTGGCAAAGACGTGTATTAATTATGCTCACAAAACTGCCAAACTGCTGGAATCCAATTCCTTCCCATTCCTGCCGCAGCTGCAGCTCTGGGGTTAAGATTGATGGGGAATATCTTTGGCCTCTCTCTCATGCTGAGTTTAAAAGCTTTGGCCTCAAGGGCAGGCCAAGCTCCTGTCACATTTGGCATTGCTGGACCAGCACAAAACAGCTCCCAGGCTCAGCACAGCTCATCCATATCCCATCCCCGTGGCAGCCAGGTGCAGGAGGAATGTGGGCATGTGGTGGTGTGTCCCATGGGATCATTGATGCCACCAGAGATCCAAGGGGCCTCGTTCAGAGCACGTCTTTGTAGCTTTAATCATGTAGATCCAGGGGCTGGGGCTGGGACTGTCCCAGACAATTTCAGCACCAACAAAGAACCACCAAATCCCAGAATTTCTGAGGTTGAAAACACCTCCAAGATCACTGAGTACAACCTGTGACTGATTCCAAATTTGTCAACCAGTCCAGAGCACTGAGTGCCACATCCAGGTGTCCCTTGGGGATGGAGACTCCACCACCTCCCTGGGAATCCACTTCCAATGCTTAACAACCCTTTCCATGAAGAAATTTCTCCTGATGTCCAACCTGACCCTCCCCTGGCACAGCTTTAGGCAATTTCCTCTTGCCCTGTCCCTTGCTCCCTGAGAACAGACCCCAACCCCCCACCTGGCTGCATCCTTTTTTTGGGGAATTGTGGAGAGTGGGAACGTTCCCCCTGAGCCTCCAGGTTGAAGCCCCCCAGCTCCTTCAGCTGCTCCTGGAAGGACTTACAACATCCCACTTCTTTACCCCATCACTGACTTGAGTTGCTGATGTTTTCACCATCCAGCCATCACAGGAGTAGATATCCCTGCAGATTCCACATGTGTGGTCCTCCAGTGACACCCCAGAGGGCTGTGAAGCTGCATTCTGTGTTTGAAGTTCTCAGAAGGGTCTCAGATTCACTTTCACGAGGAGAAGGACCCATGGAGAAAGTTTCCACCACAAATTGGTTCAGATTCCCATGTCTTAACTGGAGAAATGCTGGAGCTGGACACAGAGTCGCTTCATATCCAGCCCCATTTTTGTGTCCATTCATCCTATTTCAAGGAATGGCAAGTTCTTAGTCATGGAAATTAGGGTTGTGCACCACACCATCACTTTACCACAAATTATGGAATATCCAGATATCCCACAAATTTTGGGATAGCCAGGTATTCCACCAAAATTGTTTTCAGTCCTATCCCTGATCAAATCCTTCATCCACTAAGGATGAAAACCTCTGCACAGCAAGGCCCAGGAAAATAAGGCTGAAGCCTGCTGAGACATCCAAGGATGTCACCAGTTTGGGATGGAAACCTTGACACACCCAGCTGGAATGTTGTGAGGCCAGAAGGATTGGCGATATGGAGATATCAGTGTGCTAAGGAAATGTAGTACAGTCTGTCCCTTGAGTGCTTCCTAGTGATCCCATGCAACATTCCAGGGCAATATTGCCCCTAGGATGTTTCTCATTCCCAGAAGTTAATTTGATGTTGTTGTCAGGGCCTGGAACTGCAGTGTCACCAAACTGGAATGAATCGTGACCATTTCTGGAAGGTCTCCAATGTTAGTTTCCACCACTGGAGATCTTTGATTTTCTCTGAGAAGGAATTCTTCTCTGGGAGGATGGTGATGTCCTGGCATAGGTTGCCCAGAGAAGCTGTGGCTGCCCCATCCTTGGAAGTGTTCAAGGTCAGCTTGGACAGGGCTTGGAGCAACCTGGGATAGTGGAAGGGTTGAAATGAGATTAAAGTCTCTTCCCACCCAAACCATTTCATGATTCCATGATTCTCACCACCCAAATCAGGGAAGGATTTCTTCCCAATATCCCATCTAACCCTACTCTCTATCAGTTGAAGCCATTCCCCCTTTTCCTGTCACTCCATCCCTTGCAAAAAAAAAATCCTTCTCCATCTTTTTTTTCAGCTCCTTCTGGTTCTGGAATGTCATAGTGTGTTTTTACAAGTTTTACAGTTGTTTTGTTATAAAAGTTAGTGGTTCGATGCCAGTTAATTACAATGGTTCAATCCATGTACCCCCATTTTCTCCCCTCACAGTTGTTTCTCCCAAGTTGTTTGCTCCTAAGTTTTCCCACCATTTAGCTGCCACTCAGTGTGCCTGTCTCCCTGTCCCTCCCCTCCTTTCCTCATATGGCCCTGTCAATCCAGGTTGTGCTGCCTCCCTCCCCTGTCTATCAACCCAGATCCACCCATTTTATTCCAGAATGTTCGATGTCAATTACCCTGGTTCTAACAGTTGATTTGTCTTTGAGGCTTCTCCCCTCCCCTGTGTTAACCTCATTGGTTTTTTTGGGTTCCGTACTCCTCCCCAAGAGTTTTACCATTGGCTGTATGGTGCTCCCACCCCCTAAAATAGCTCCCTTTAAAAACCCTAGATGGACCCCTGTTTGCTGGCACTCTTCTCTGATCCGTTGTTTTTATGAAGTTTTATTTGACTGCAAATGAGTGTTTGCTTCAATTTTTTTATCTGGGGATCCTAGTGGTGTCGTGCTGCAGTGTCACCCACACCACTGCACTCACTGCCACCTCAGAAGCCTCAGCAGAGGCTCAGTGGCAATCTCTCTTGTGTATCCCTCCAGTCACCCAGGGAGCTTGCTAGCTGGCATTCCAACACTCCGTGACCACAGGAGAAGCACACTGGAAGACCACAATTAGATCTTTCCAAGCCCTTTTTTTTTTTTCCAGGCTGAATAATTCCAATTTTCTCAGTGGGTTCTTGTAGCAGAGCTCATTCTTCTGATAGTCTTGGTGCCTGCTCTTAACTTGCTCCAACAACTCCATATCCTGCCTGTGCTGGGACCTCAAAGCTGGATGCAAAATCCAGGTGGGATGTCAGCCAAGCAGAGCAGAAGGGTGGAATTCCCCACTCTGTTGCTGTCAAGTTTGTGGGATCAGCCCAGAATACGACTGTATTTCTGGGACTGGAGCACACATTGCTAGGTCATGTTCAGTATTTAGCTCTCTAGAACTTCCAAGTCTTTCTCCTTAGGCCTGTTCCGTTTGCTCGTTCTCAGCCCGGATTGACCCTAGGTTTGATTCTCTCTCCCTCAGTTGCAGCACCAGCACTTGGCTCTGTTAAACCTAATGGTTTCTCTTCTCAAGATTGTCCAGGTCCCTGTGGATGTATCCAAAACTGGGAATGCTCATTGGTTCTTGCATCACTTACAACATGACAGTGTATCCATCTGTGGTGACATGTCCAAGCTTCAGCAGATGAGTCAGGTGACACAAACCACTGTCGCCAAGTGGAGCATCCCATGGTGGGTCCATCTCCTCTCTTCAGTTCCTGCGTCTTGTCCCATAAATCCCAGGACAGTTCGATAACCTGTATTCCCAACCTTTATTACCAGAGTGAATAATCCATAGGGTGCAAGTGATTTATGTCCTATCCATAAAACCTTTGGCACTTCTGATGAATGACCTACAATGGTACAAACTGGGGCGGTGTAATTCCTGGTGTCCTGCTCACTCCCTGCCTGCAGATCCCTTCTTCACCTCTCCTCCTCCTCCTCCCTTCCCCCTTTATTCCTTATCTGACGAAATCATCAAATTTATGGCCAAATTGAAATGAAATGCAATTTAATTCCTGTTCTGCTTTCCGTCCATCACCTCGCCGGCCGCTCCCAGAGGATCTCCTAACCCAATCAGCGGATGGCCGTAACTTCATTAGTGCTGCCAGCAATTCCCTGCTTTCTGCTGCGTGTGGCTCCTAGAAATCATGGCTGACACCCCTCCCTGGGAATTACTGGAAGCGAGAGCTGTCTCAAGTTTTTGCTGGGTTATTTCCGACTTCTGCTCCATCAGCAGATTTACTTCCGCAGGGTGATGGGATCACTTCGGTTTAGCTGGATGATTCCCACCAAAAAAACATTTCCAAGGTGGAAAAATGGGAAAGAGGCTGAGATGTGATGCCCAGAAAGGTGTGGATACTCCATCCCTGGAAGTGCCCAAGGCCTTGATTGGATGACGCTTGGAGCAGCCTGGGATAGTTGAAGCTGTCCTTGGCCATGGCAGGGGGTCGGAATTGGATGAGTTTTAAACTCTCTTCCAACAATAACCATTCCAGGATTCAATGAACACACATCCCAGGTCACCTTGGGATCTGTGGAGCTGACAAAAGGGATGGCAGGGAAATCTTTGGAATGGGAAGCTCCGTGTTGTGCCAGGTGGCTCATTCCAAGAAATGAGCAGGAGCCTCATGGAGGAGAAACTCCCAAACTGCCAAACCCCCCATCCCACTGTGGAAATCCCAGAATCCACTCATGTTGCCTTGTGAGCCACCTGAAACACTGGAGGAGCATCCAGGTGGATGTTTATCTTCCTTGTTTCCTGTCCCGTGGATGAATCCACTTTCTTTAAGCCCTTCTTGACATATTTGTCCTCCAAACTCCATCCCTGGAGATCCCACCCTTCCCCTCCTCCCAGCAATTAATCCCAGCCCTCCTCTATCCCACAGCTCCAAATCTCCTTTGCTGGTTTTAAAGCTCCTTATTCCTTGTCCTATACACAGGGAAATATGTCCCTCCCCTTCCTGCAGCAGCCTTTTACATAATTGCCGGCTGTTATCGCATCTCCCTTCATTCTTTGGGATAAAGAATATCTTGTTTTTCCTAGTCATTCCTCACAAACCATATTTAATAGCAATGCCGCATTTGGGTTTTTTCCCCCCAATGGAAAGATCTGGTGCCACTCATCCTCACATGGGGCATGAAGCAGAAAATAGGTAATGTTGAGGACTGACAAGGATCTCCTCATTCCCACTTCCCACCAAATTTTTGCTGGGATATCCACAGTGTTGAGACTTTAGGAAGCAGGTGAGGGGACTCAAGGGTTTGTAAATCCTTACAAGATATCCTGTGCCGATTACCAATCCAGTTTCTTTGTGAGAAACACAAACACTTTTATGTTTCAAACAAAAAAAAAAAAAAAAAAACAGGAAGAAATAACAAGAGAACATTTAATGAGTCTAATTTGGCGTTGGATGGAAATGAAGGGCTTTGGGATAACATGGCTGAGGTCTTACCTTTGAAAAGTTGGATCATCTCCCAATTAAAAATGTTCAGGGAACACCAGAGTGGATTTTTCTGTGTTTCCCCCTATCTGCTTTTGAGAAAATTTTCAGTGTTTAATCAATATTAAAAGGGTTGTGCCAGGGTGAGAACTGAACCCAGATGTGAAATCTGCAGCTAATTCCCCAAATCCTTGGCCAAAACACATCCAGAGACATGGTCCTGTATATGGACACCCACATGTGGAAAAATCCATCCAGAGGAATATACTCCTGCAGCTGTTTCTGCTTTAGCAAATTCTTCAATATTTAGCTTAAATTCCAATTTTGAGGCAAAATTTACCCAATTTATTTTGTTTCCCACACCTGTTCCAAGAGAAAACCTCAATCTGGGGAGGCATCAGGCTGGAGGTGCTGTTAATTCCTGAAGGCAGGAAGCAGAAAGACCCTAAAGAAGTCTCATTAACACAGGAAAATCAGAGCAAGCAGAAATGTCTGGAGAGATCAGGAGGGTTCCTTGGAGTTAAACATGCACCTGCCTTTCTCAGGGAGAAGGAAACACAAATACGAATAAAATAGATTGAGAAAAGAAAAAAGAAAAAAAAAAGGGAAGGAAGAAGTGAGGGAGACTCAGTAGGTGGTGCTCTTCCCTCTGGATCCACACAGGGCATAGGAAGAGGGTGATTGAGAATGCCCAGGTGGAAAAACAGCTCCAAACCCAGTTCCTGGTCCTGACTCCTGACCCCAGGGTGATTGAACCACCTCAGCCTCATCCTGAGAGTAGCTAGATTTGGGGATATGATGAATTTCCAGCACAGTCCAGATTTTGGCTGCTCATAATCCCTAAATCCACCCAAATCTTAAATGCAATAAATGCCGGCAAGTGGCTCCAGTCAGGAGTTGAGGTCCCAAGAGGAATTCAGCCTCCACCTTGTTTGACTCAGCAGATATTTTATCCCATCTCCAGCGCATCCCAGGACAAAATCCTTGCAGGAATGAGAAGTGTTGATGAATGTGGTGTTTTAGGAGTCAAGTATGGCCAGCCCTGGATCCTCAAAACCCCCACGCTGGAAGGGGAAGAGCTGGATTGATCCGGGAACAGGGAGCCATAGATCAGCACAGCCTCTCCCATAATTTTCCCTGATGGATTCTCATCCGCTGGACTGATCTGAAAGTGATGAAGGGAAGACTGGAGCATTTTCAACACCCCACTAACTCCCAAACTGGGCTCAATAATCCTGGAGATTGATGGCTCCTAAGGAATGGGGAGGGAGGGATGGGCTGGGAGGGGAGTTTATTTAATCCGGAACATTTATTGGGATAAATGAGAGGGCAGGACAGGCACTAGTGCCAAGGAAATGTTTTTCCTGAAAAAAAAAACAAAACAAACAAAAAAAAAAAAAAAACCAAAAAAAAAAAACCAAAAAAAAACCACACACACAAAAAAAAATGCAATTTGGAGATTTCAGGAGTGGTCCTGGGGCTGGTGAGTTCTGTCCCCAGGAATGGGGAACCAGCATAGGAAACCGGGGTTTGCCTACAGAAATAAGAGCTTTCCCACAATTCCTGTTTTTTCTCCTTCTTCCTCACTTTCCATGTCCTTTGCAGAATCTCCTGGTCACCTCAAACACCTTCAGTCCAAACAACAAAGCCCTGGGAAGTGCTGGGACCTTGTTTCCTTGTTCTCCTTGAGGAAGGAATTTCCATTCCCACTGTTCTCAGGTTGAGAGTGGACCAAATATTTCCTGAGAGGTTTCGCATGGAATACGTTTTCCACCCAAATTTCAGAATCATGGAATCCTTTAGGTTAGAAAAGACCTTGAAGATTTAGTCAAATTAATCCAGCACTGCCAATTCCAGCACTAACCCATATCCCTGAATCCCACCTCTCTGTGGCTTTGAAATTCCTCATGGGATGAGAACTCCACCACTTCTCCAGGCAGCCTTTTCCAGGGCTTGACAACCTTTTCCATGATATTTTTTTCCCAAATACGCAACCTAAATCTGCTCAGGTGGAACCCGAGGTCATTCCCTGTCATTTCTCCCCAACTGAAAGCCACTCCCTGATCCTACAACCAGGACAAGGAGACTTCCCACTCCTCTTCCTGGATTTCACGAGTCCCTGGAATACACAATGCCAATCCCAGCTGGCATCCTTATCCTCCATTTTTTTCCATTCCCATCCTCCTCAAGACCTGGAGCAGCCAGGATTTCGATCTCAGGAGGCAGCTATTGTGCTGTAATTAAACAGCAATTGATTGCAAACAGGGTTCTTTTGTGTTTGGGATTAATGAGAGGCGAGAAGATAAATTTGGTCACCAGTAATTAACCCCAATTACAGAAGCAATAAATTAGGAGCTCTGTGGTATCCACAACGTTTGGAAGGCTCTGGATCCTTTCCCTTTCCTTGATTCTTTTCCTACAATCCTATGGGGTTTTCAGAAGTGAAATGAATCTCAGGGTTGTGGGGACTGGTAGATACACTGGGAATTGATGAAAAGTTGGGATTTTGGCCATGGAGGGGACATGAGGATGCTGCCATGACAAAAACAGGCTGGGAGAGCCTTTCTGATCCCTAATTCCCAACAGGGAATCAATGATTTCACTGATTTGAAGCCCTAATCCCTGGGAGGTTTTCCAAGCTTTGATTTTGCAGGCTGAGTGAGCAGGAGCAGAGTTTGTGGGATGGGTAAACTGGATGAGCTCAGTCCAGGGAGCACGAAATGCCTGCTGCACCCTGGGGGTGAAATCCATGGATAGGAAGTGGGGTCAACCCCTGGAGCAATGCACAAGGCTGAAATTCCAAAGATTTTCTTCAATTTATTTCAATTCTGGGGAAAAAACACCACAGTGTGGTACCCCAATATCCCAATCCCAGTGCCATTCCCCAGGCAGGGAGGGATCATACCCTACCTGCTGCTTTTCCCTGGCTTGTGTGATTCTGGCTCCATCCTGCCTGGTATCCAAAAGCATTTCCAAAGGATTTCTGGCTTTAACCTCAGCTGTTTTCATGGTTCAACAGTTTTGGGGCCAGGCCATTGACCCCTGCACCAACAAAGCATTAAAGCAGATGCTGAAGGGTTTCCCAGGGCATTCCAAGCTTTTCTTTGCCTGTAAACCATGGAATTGCAGAAAGGATTCAGATCTAGCCCATAGAAATGCAAACACCCCAATCCTTCACCAGTGCCAAGGACGTCACAGGAGATTTGGGATTCAGATTTGGGACATCCAGGAAGTGCCACAGGTGTGGGGAGAGCAGTAGGAAAAAAATCATTGCAATGCCCCAGACTTAAACAGCCTCCAGGGGAAGTCAATTCCTAAATCCCAACTTTTACCTTTTTTTTTTTTTTTTTTTCAGTATTATCCCTGGAAAACTGACTGAGCTTCACTTGGAGATTTAATCCAGGTTTAATTTGTGAGTGATGAGACCCCAGCCCTGTCTCAGCTGTGGATGGGAGGTGACAATGTCCTTGTCCCCTCAGCTGCTGCCTCTCCCACCCTGCATCCCTGGGTGGATCCAAGACCCTGATGTGGGGTCCCAAGTGTGGAACATGGACTGGGAATTTGGGGGCATTGCGGGGATCTGGGTACATGGCAATTTGGCATAGAATTTCAGGATGAGGGAGAGATTTGGGAAGATAGAGATTTGGGGATGTTGGGGGACACTGGGGAGATTTCGGGGAATTTGAGGATGGGGAAGGAATTCAGAGACATTGGGAGAATTTGAAGACATAGGGGAGGTTTGGGGATGTGGAGAGTGTTTGGGGGAATTAAGGGACATTGAGGGGATTTGGGGAAATTTCCTAAAATTCCTTCCATATCCCCATCATTTAGGCACATTTCCTAAAACTCCCTCCATAATCCTGGCCCATGCCTGGGATTGCCACGCTCTTTCCCAGTGGAAGATCAAAACATTGAATTCCGTCCTCTATCCCACTTTTCCCTCTCGCTGTGCCTGCTCCGGGGGTGCGGCCACATCCCCAGAAGGGTCAGCGGGTGCCAGGGCAGATCTCCATGGCTAATTCCATAATCCTCCCCTCTTTCAGGCAGCAGGAAAGGCCCGGCCAGCAGGATCCCTGTGCAGACAGGGTGTAAAAATCCATGGCAGCTCCAAAGCAAACACTCCCACATCTTCATTCCTTCCACCCTATTGGCCATTGATTCCAGATAAATTTCCGGGAGGCCCTGACAGGGCTCAATTCTCCTAATTATGGCCCTATTGACATGTGATCTTTGGCTTCTCAGCTTGTCAGGAGCCATCCATCAGGCAGACAGATTCCTTTGGCTCCCGAGGAAATGAGATGGGAAGGAGGGGGGAG
This sequence comes from Passer montanus, assembly GCF_014805655.1. Taxonomy (NCBI): domain Eukaryota; kingdom Metazoa; phylum Chordata; class Aves; order Passeriformes; family Passeridae; genus Passer; species Passer montanus. Next base: position 322,721 of record NW_024356506.1, on the reverse strand, counting down.
GAAAGGAGGAGCAGGGAAACGGCTGGAATGGTGCGCCAAAAAAATCCCCTGGCCTGGATTTTATTTATTCCCAAATATGATGTGGGAGATCCAAAACCCCAATATTTAGGGGAAGAGTTAAGAGCTCCTAATTTGGGAAGAGCCGGTGTGGACCACTCCCAATGATTGTTGGGACAAACAGCTCGGATTTCACAGCTCTTTCCTTTTCACAACTGGACTGATTTTTCCAGGTCTCAGCAAAGTTCTCCCTCCCTTTTGGCTGTTGCATTCCACACCCAGGGAATTCCTTGCTCCGGGATGTTTTTTGCATGGATAACAGGCACATTATAAGGGAACAATTCATCCACTACCATAATAGAGATTACAAAAAAACCACGCTGGTTCAAGGGTACAAGTTGTTGGCAACAGGGATAAAATTCTGGGAGTTCTCTGCTGGTGCATCCTGCCTTGCATTTCTCCTGGTCAGGAGACAGGACACGAATAAAGGCCCAAAATCCAGCTATTCTCTTCTCCCAATCCCAGCTTGGACTGGTTAGACAGGGCTAGGGCTGATACCCAAACTGGAGCCACTGGGAAGCATGGGAATGTGGCCAGGAGACTGAGATGGGGCATAACTGGGAAACACAAACATTTTCCAGCTTTCCTTGGATTTTATTGGGCAAAAACCAGTTGGTCTGGAGGGTCTTTCCAGTTCCTTCTCCTCTTCTATGGATTTCATGGATAAAGCCAGAAGCTCTGTGAACCAGGAAAATTTTTTTAGAGCCCAGAAGTCAAGAAATAAATCCATGTGCCTTTTCCCTGGCTGTTTTCCTCATAACTTTGGGATGAGCACACGGATGCCTGGGGAGCTCGGTGTCTGCAGTTCCGGATGGGATGCAGGCAAAATCAGGAAGGATGGGTAGGGATGGACTCCCTGGCTGGTCCTTGTCCCCAAAAGAGGTGTCACCTACAGCAGGCAGTGTCAGCCATCAGCTCAAAGCGGTGTTGGGCTGGATCAGGAAGAGATCCCTGCGAGCTGACTCATATCCTGGTTGGAATGTCTCTGTATTGTGAGAGGATCCAGACAGCCGGGAATGTCTGGAGATAACGGCCTTTACTGGGAGCCCTGAGAGCTCAGGCTTCACTTACAAAGCTCGGTTTATTCCAGCTCTCTCCGTATCCGAGTGGTATTGATCCGCTCCCCCCTGCCCCGGCCCAGCTTGCAGGATCAGCCCATCCATGGAAAAGCTGTCTGCTCCCAGCCGGCTCGGGTATCCAGCACATCCTCACTCCCACAGCACTTCACCAGCTCCAAGGATTGGCCCTGCAGGAGTGCTGAGCTCGGAAAATCCAGCCCTGGCCAAAGAAGCAAAGCCTGAGCAATTCCAGTCTCCTCCGCGGGTGGGAAAGGAGGAACAGCTCCTGCTGCTGGGGAAACTGAGGCACAGAAAGGAGTGAATTCCAAGCGGCGTCTCCCAAATTTCATAGTTACAGAGAGCTTTGAGTTGAAGAGATCTCAAAGTCCATCTCGTTTCATTCTTTGCCATAGGCAGACACAACTTCCACCATCTCAGGTTGTTCCAAGCCCCATCCAACCCAGCCTTGAACACTTCCAGGGATGGGACAGATTCTCTGGATAACCTCATCCTGTCCCTCGAAGGGAAGAATTCCTTCCTAGAAAGCAACATCAGAAATCCCTTGAAATACCCCAACATCCCTGGCTGCATTATCCGTAATTACCCTCTATGCAGTGGGGTCATCCAGAGCCTTTCCCTGCCTCCTGATCCACCAAAACCCCCAGAAATTCTCATCCCTGGGTCCTACAGGTAAGGAACAGGAATGTTTAAGGACAGATTCCCTAATTTTTCAGTGTCCAAGCCCGAGCAATTTTTCACCCCAAGCAAAAATAAAATGACACATTTCTCCTCAAATCAAGTGTTGTGTAAATTTGAATTTCTTCAACTCCTCAGTTAAGCATAAAATTCAGGAAAAGGAGGAGGCTTTGTCTCAGCCTTGGAGAACCTGCTGACAAATCCAGAGCCCCATTGCTGCATCCTTTGAGTCCCCACAGTCTGAACTTTGCAGGGATTCAGGTGATGAGCTCTGGGCTATGGTTCCAGGCGGTGCCTGCCTCTCCAAGGGGTTATTCCCAGGGGAAAAACCTTGTGCAAGCCGGGAAATCTGGGCAAAATTGTGCTAGCTCCAGGCACAAGCCCAGGCAGGGATAAAACAATTTGAGGGCTCCTGAGGGAGGCAAAGGGGATTCAGAGGAATGGGAATGCTGGGTCACAGCTGGCTCATCCTGCTCTAAGCTGTCCCTCAGCTCCCTGATCTCTTCCTCCATCCTCATTGAGGGAATAAATGAGGATTTTCACCTTCAGAAGTTAAAATCCAACTCGGAGTAGTTACACAGAGGGAATGGCAACTTAAATATAGGGGTGAGGGATTTAAAGCGGGATTAAAGGTGGAGTTCTCCTCTTGTACCAATTTGACACCACTTTGATATTAAATCCTAGAACTGTTTGGGATGCAGGAGATTTTATGGCATTCCAACCACCCTCCTATGTGCAGGGACAACTCCCACTAGACCAGGCTACTCCAAACCTAATCCAAGTTGACCTTGAAGCCATCCCTGACTCCAGGGTTAATTAGCATGATTTATGCACAATCTGCATGATAAAACCCAGGCCCGGGCACAAATTCCTGTCACATCGCTCAGCCTGGACCGGGATCAGCGCCTGGAGGGGGGGAGCGACAAAGGAAGCTCGGCACAGCCCCACAGCGCAAAAAGCGATGCTCCAAACGCCGTTCCGCGTCTTTCCAGGCAATGGAGCGGCGGCTGCTGAGTCAGCATCCCCATCCCGCCCTCCCTGCGCCGGTGACATCCATCCCGGGAAAAGGCGAACCCCCTCCCGCCGAGCCGACACGCGTCTGGCTGCAGAGAAAAGCGCATCCGCTCCCCTCTGCCCCCGGCAGAAGCACCGGCTGATCCTTCACTTTAATGTTAACTGAGGTTTTTAGCCTTGGCCCCGGGCTCTGCCATTTCACTCCAAGGCTGGGAAAAGCGGGAGAGCGGAGTTCATCAATCCGCTCGTGTGTCGCCTGGAATCAGCGCTGGGAATGAAGTGGAGCTGTCAGGGAACGGGGACTTGTGCCAGAGGGCTCCTCACCATCCCGACGGCTCCTGCCTGGCGTGTCCGAGCTGCGCTGGTGTCCTGGTTTAGGGAAAATTTGGGAGAAAACCTCCAAAGGGGGCCCCTCTCAGAAAGCAAACCCGCACAGCCCTTCCCTCGACCGGTTCGGGAAGGATTCCTAGGAGAGAAGTGGAAAGAACCTGTTTATTTAACAGGCACAGCAGCCCCCAGCACACAAAACTAACAACACCGGATGACAACACTCTTTCACCGCTCTGAAAAAGGTTGCAAATTCAGAAAGTCTTGCCTGGGAGTGGTCGCTGTGTTATCAGTCCCTCCTGCTCTGGGGATGGCTGCTGCAGGACACAAGGTGCAAACTCGGTGTTTTCCAGGTTTGAGTGGTTCTAAAAAAGGGAAAGGAAAAACATTCCAGGGAAAAATTTGGATTGCTTAGCCAAAGTAACTAATAAGCAGAAGCAAAAAGTAAGAGCAAAGCAGGAGGACAGCAGAAGAAAGAGCACAGCAAAAAGCAAAAGCCGCACTATGTACTGCCCTGTCTCTGTGTCCCGCCAGCCATGGGCGAGCAGGCTGAAAACAAACCAAAACAAAAACTTCACTCTTCAGAGCCAGTCGTGAAGGCACAGAACATAATATCCAGCATAAACAGAACAGACAACTGGGGATAAAAGCATCACAAAGTCACCCTAGGACACCTGGTTAAAGGGAGCAGGGTGCGATACCCAGCTCCAGATGCCCAGCATGAATGCTCTTTTCCAGGGTGGGAATTTTGTTTTTTCCTATGCTGGCTCAAGTTCCAAGTGGTTTAAGGACAAACAACAGAGGTGGAAACAGCAGAGCACCTCCAAGGACAGGTTTTATGGGGCTTGGAGAAACCTGGGATAGTGGGAAGTATCGCTGCCCATGGCAGGAGGCTGGAAGGAGGTGATCTTTAAGGTCCCTACCAACCCAAACCATTCCAGGACTCCATTAAAAAGGCAGATTTACTGTTTCAGAGATCTCTGGGATCACCCATTAAACATCCCCACCTTCTCCTGAGACTTCTGAGCTCCAACTCTGGAGGTTCCAGCCTCTCCTATGAGACACTCCAGACAGCATCCCAACTCTGGCAGAGGAAAACAAGGCATGACAAGGAGGCAAGCAGCACTCCAAGGTCGTTTAGTTAATCCATGGCAGGATCCCAATGGCAGCTTCCTGTGGCTGCAGGCAGAGGGAATTGATTCCAACCAAATCCCCCGGCAGGCGCGAGGAGCTTCGGCACGGGAAGATTTCCTGTAAGACAGGAAGTTTTCCTCCCTGCTCTCCCTGGTTTGCTCCGGCTCTGGGAGGCAATCCAAGCGCTGCATATCTTTAATTATTAAGGAATCACCCATTGTAGTTACTTATCTGCTGCCGAGGCTCGAAGATGTTCCTGCCGGCAGTGCTGGAGTGAAAAGAATCCCTGGATGCTTCCTCGGCAGCAGCTCCATTAACTTCCATCCACAACAGCCCCACACCAGGAAAAATGCCCAGCCACAACCCCCCTCCTCCCCATCCTCATTGACCCCCTGGGAGCCCCCTGGACAGGGCTTCCGATGGCAAAGCAATTCCAGGAAGGCAGACAGAGGTTCAAACTCATCCATCATGGTCCAGAAGGAATCATGAGGATGGGGAATGTCCTGAAAATCAGCAAATTGTGGTGGATCTAGGGAAGGGGCCAAGGAGAATTTCCTTGTCCCTTCACGTTTGTTAGCCGGATTTGCCTGAATTCCTCTTCTCTTTCCTCACAAATCCAGAGAATTCCTATATTTGAGTCGCCTGTTGTTTCTGCAGTGGTTGCTCATCATGGAATTGCAGAATTGTTTGGGTGGGAAGGACCTTCAAGATCATCTCATTCCACTCCTTGCTGTGGGAAAGGAGAATTTCCACTATCCCAGGTTACTCCAAACCCTGTCCAGCCTGGGCTTCGACACTTCCAGGGATGGGGCAATCACAGCTTCCCTGGGAATTCCATCCTAGTGCTTACCAGCCTCACAGGGAAGAACTTCTCAAAATCCCATCTAGGCCTCCTCTCCTTAAATTTGAAGCAATGTCCCCTTGTCCTATCCCTTGCTGCAGGAAAGGACTTCCTGGATTGTCCCAGTGTCACTTGCAAGAAAGATTTATTGGAAGTAGGTCTGGGGTCCAACAGCAGGAGGATGTGGAACTGCTGGAGGAATTCCAGAGGAGGCCCCAAGGGAGACCTCAGAGCCCCTTCCAGTGCCTAAACAGGCTCCAGGGGAGCTAGAGAGGGACTTTGGATAAGGGATGGAGTGCCAGGACACAGGGAATGGTTTCCTACTACCAGAGAGCAGGGATAGATGGGATATTGGGAAGGAATTCTTTCCTGTGGTGGCTCCATCCCTGGAAGTGTTCCAGGGCAGGTTGGTCAGGGCTTGTAGAAACCTGGGATGGTGGAAGGTGTCCCTGCCTCATGTCAGGGGATGGATTGAGATGATCTTTAAGGTCCCTTCAAACCTAAACCATTCCATGATTCCACAATAAGAGGGTGCAGTGGTACCCCCTGACCTCTGCCCACCACTGCTGGCACAACGTGGGACCATCTCCAGAGCTCTCCATCCTTTCCTCCATCCTCCCTTCTTCCTTCTTCTCCATCCCTTAAATCTCCCCTCCACCAAATTACCAGGAAATATTCTGTGCTCAGACTGTGGGAGGGTGACAACCCCTGTCCCAAATTCCACTGTCATTCCACATCCTCCATGACCTTTACTGGGCTCCCACCCTGCTGATCTCCCTGTTTTCCAGCACAAGCTGTGGAGCAAAGCAATTTTCAGCAGCCCAGGGCAAGGTGAATCCCTTGCCTTGAACTTCCCGGGAGCTTGTGATTTCCAGAAGAGCTGAGCAAATATTTTTCATGGAGCGTCAAGAAAATGCTGTTTGGGCAAGCTCTGAATGCTTCCAGAGAACATGGAGCAAAGGAAAAGTCTTTGGAGCTTTTCAAGTAAGCTGGGAAGTTGGGATTTGGATTATTTATCATCACAGCAGGAATCCCTGACACAAACATGATTCCCATTTAGCTTGGAGCCAGGAAACCTGCTTGTTCCTGGAAGAATTAGGGTCTTCCCATAGGCCCAGATTGTTCAGCTTTCCCAGATTTTGGGAATGTTTTGATCTTTCTTAAATACCATTTAAATATCAGGGTTTTTTTCTGAGGGTCCAGATTCTGCTTCTCATGCAGGCAGAGTATGGAAAAACATGGATTTACCCTGCTGCCCGGAGCTGTTCATCCCACTATTCAGGTGCATGGGGTAGTTTAGGAAAAGTTGGGATATAAATAAGGGTGTGGGAACAGCAAAGCATTTTTGGATACTCCCAGGTCATTTTTCCACTGGATTTGCTGTTTGGTGCAAATCCTTCAGCAACAGTGGGACAAATTCAGCATTCCCAACCTGGAATTCCTTCATCCCTTTTTTTTCCCTAGCCAAAGGGATTTTCCCTTTTCCACAACTCCATTACATAAATCCAGGATTTCTGTCACTGCACGGAGTTAAATTCTCAGACTTTGGAAAAAAACATTCTTTTGCTGAGCTTTTAATTGATGCTATTGGGCAGCTTAGATGAGCTTGGATTATGCAGAAGGAAAAGTGGCTATTCCCAAAACACACCCTGGATTGTGATGGACTCCACAAAGCCAAGTAGAGGTCCCACAGCCATATCCACATATATGGATATGATCCCTACATTAGAAAGAAGGAAAAGGGTTTTTTTACAACAAGGGTGGAGAAACACTGGACCGGGTTTCCCAGAGAAGCTGTGGATGCTCTATCCCTGGAAATATCCCAGGCCAGGATATTGGAGCAACCTGGGCTCCAATAGGTGTCCCTGTCCATGGACTGGATGGGCTTTAAGATTCTTTCCAAGCAAATCCATTCCATGATTCAATTTTAAGTCTCTTTAAGTGTTTTCACTCAATTGTGCCTGACGTAATCCAGTTTTTAGTACAACACTGGCACGTCCAGTGGGACATCCACAGGCTCAGGGATGGGGCATCCACAATTTCTCTGGAGAGGGAGTTGGTCAGATCTCATTGACATCCCTTGGCTTTGCCATTTCCTGGCTTTGCCAGCCAATCCCTAAGGAAAATGTATTGTTTCTCCAGGCCATCCGGAGCAGATTCCCACCAGTCCATAGAGAGGAGCTCACCATCACTAAACAGGTGGGAAAACTGGGATTCAAGGGCAGCTTGACCAAGGACTCAAACAGCAGAACCAGCACATCCCAAATCCTCTTCCCTCATCCCCCATTCTTCCTGTCCCCTGAGTCTCCCTGCCTTTCCTGAAGGGCCATGTTTGAAGAACCCCCCCCCACCCCATCCCCAGGAGTCCTCCTTCCTCTCCAAAAGCTTGATTAGCTGGACTTGCACTTCCAAGGGTTTTGTTGGACTCCTCCAGCTCAGGAGGGAGCCCAGACCACTCCACAGCCTCAAACAACTTCTTGATGTTCAATTCCCCAATTTCCCAGGGCTGAATCCACCTTGAAATTGGTGTCTAAAACCTCTCTTTGCAAGCAGCCAGGAAGGGGCTTAGGAGGAGGAGGGGAGGTGGAAGGGAAAAGAAATTAGATCCATTTTCCACAAGGAGAAGAATTAAAAGGAAAATTTCAGCCTCGGGAGCAGAATAATGGAGCTGTGGCTGGCAAATACTCTGTTGTGAAGGAGCAGGGAGGAGAGGTAAAACAGGGAGCAGGGATGTGAGATGTGCTGGGATTAGGGAAAAGACTCCAGCAGGAAACTTGGCACCTTCCCAGGTCAGCCCTGGCCAAGGTCAAAATCCAAAACCCAGGGGGAGGCTCTGGTGAGGTTTCCTGGCAGGGAGTGCAGAAATACGGGAGAAATCTAACCACAGCCACAAGAAATATTGAAAAGCCAGTTTTTCCACATTTTCCCACTATGTGGGCATCTGGGGATGGGCTCTTCCCATGGAGAGGGTCACAGCCTCTCCTGGAATAAGGGGTGCTCCTATTTCAAGCTCAAGGGATGAGGTTTCTGTGAAACATAGGGGGAAGAAAGAGGATTTTATCAAAAGTGATTGGTCCCCTCAAAGATAACTCTGTGACTGAAGGAGACAATTTTGGCTCTGTCCAGAGATAAACAAGAGCAACATCCCCTAAAGTCAGAGCTGGATTGACAATGAATCATGGAATGGTTTGGATTGGGAGGGGCCTTAAAGGATCATCTAATTCCAAGCCCTCTGCCATGGGCAGGGATAATAGATCAGGAAAGGGATTCCTTGCTTGTGGGACTCGGGGACATTAATGTCACTGCCAGGCCATAGCTTTCCTCAATTCTCCTCAAAAAACCCTGGCAGAAAGGGTGGATTGGCAACATCTTCAAAGCAGGGAGCTTGTCCTTCATCCAGCCCTGCTGAAGTCAGGGAAAACACCCAATTTCTGCATTCCCAGCAAGGGGAGATTCCAGATCTTTTGGGATTTATGGACTTGATTGGAGGTGATAATCGGAAAGGATCTGAGTTGGATACCAGCACTGCCTGGTTTTCATGGAAATCACCCATTTCAGAGGAAAAGCTGCTTCTCCCTCCTCTTTTCTCCCCCTTCCTCCCCCCCTCAGCTGCTCCAAGCTTGACAGGGACAGGTCAGTCCATCCGTCACTGCTAATCCTTGGATACTTTTAGTGTCACTCTAATGACAGCACCTCTGCCAAGCCAAGGAGCCTCGGCAATAAAAGCCTCTTAAGGGCAGCAGCCCCTCTGAGCAAAGTGGTTTGTCCATTCCTGGGGTTTTTCCTTCCCCCCAGAAATGGCATGTCTCCGATTAGTCCTGCTGCCCGTGACAAGAATCAGATGGGAAACCTTCCACTTTCCGATGCATTAAAGCCTTTCTTGGGAAGCGCAGAGCTCACCCCCATCATCCTCCCTCCCTCCCTCCCTGCTCCCACCTTTCCTCTCCACTCCACACGGGAGATGCTCTCCGGAGCATCCAGGGTGGTTTGATTTATTCCCCACACATTTTTCTGGGGTTTGGGATGTGTTTCCTCGCCATAAAGATGTTTGGGATCTGTGGTGCTTCGCATCATGGAAATCCAGCCATAGCTTCCATAAAAGAGATTCCAGCTCCATCCAAATCGGGAAGTTCCAGGTTGTCCCTGTTTTTATGGAGTAAAAGGATTAGACAGTGCAAAATATCCATTTCTTGCCCATTGGCTTTGGGAGCAGGAACTGGGAATGTTTAGTGCAGAAATACCTGGAGTGGCTGTTAGCCCCAAATACAATCTTCTTCCCACCCATATTCCCAAGGAAAATGGAGTCAGATGGCAACTGCTTTTCCAAACCTCTGTCTCCACTGGGATTTGGCTGTTTCAGTGCTCGATTTCCTCCCACCAGAAGACAAATGTGAGTGAGAGACAGCAGAAAATCATGGAATCATGGAATGGTTTATGTTGGAAGAGACCCTAAAGACCCATTCCAACCCCTGCCGTGGGCGGGAACACCTTCCACTATCCCAGGTTGCTCCAAGCCTTTTCCAGCATGGCCTTGAAAAATTCCAGGCACAAATAATCCATAGAGAATCCTCTTGGACTGGATGTGAACCACACTGGATGATGTTTCTGATCCTGGAGTGACAATCCAGGGCTTCCTACGAGTTGTCCCATCCAAATTCTATGCTGAGCTCTCTGCTCCTTCCTCAAGGGAGCCAGGATGCCATTCCCAGTCTGGAGCTGCGCTGCTGCCCTGGGATTGAGCTGATGAATGAAGTGTGCAATGCAATTAATAATTAATGAGCTCGTTTGTGGATTTAAAGGATTCTGTTCTGCTGCAGGCATCACGGCATCCTTCGGGACCTGTTGCATCCAAAGGCAGCATTGCATCCCTAAATCATTCCACCATCTCCACAGCACAGCACAAATCCCAGCTCTCATCATCCTGGGATGCAGGGAGGCAGCACAAGCTCTGGAATAACTCCACGGCAGTACAGCTCTCCCAACGTTTCCCCTCATTTCCCCCAAATTTGGGGGTGAGGGGAAAAGGTTGAGAGCTCTGTGTGGTGCTGCTCAGCTCAGCAATTCCAAGAAGTGCACCCTGGGGAAGGTGGGATGTGCAATTCCCGTGCCCTGGCATGTGTCCCAGGCACTGGAGGGATGAAGTCAGCGGGGGCAGATGGATGCGCTGAGAGCTGGAGGCAGCCAGAATGAACTGGAGCGTGGATGAGCCAGAACCAAGAGGCAGGAAGTCCCCAGGAGTCAGGAAGGGCACAGTGGGAAGCTGGGATTGCATGAGGCAGCCCCAGCCGGGCAGGGAATTGCGACGGGATGTGCAACTCATTCACTCGGCTCCATGCAAGGCTTTGGGAAGGTTTCATGCTCTCCCACTGGAAAATAATTTCACCAAATTTCCTGAGGCACTGGGCTGTGTCAGGATTCAGGCAGTGGCAAGGAATGGGCTCAGGATTTGGGATCCAATCGCTGTTCAGTCATCAGTGCAATCCCTGGGAAGGCACGGAGCAGCCCAATGAGCTGATTCCCAAATGTTCCTAAGAATACCTCTGCATAAATCATGGGACAAGAGGCCATTCTCCATAGCCATTGAATCATTGAATCATTTCCTTTAGAAAGCATCCCAAAGATCCAACTGATCCCTCAGCACTGCCAAGGCCACCACTAAACCTTGTCCCAAGTGCCACATCAACACAGGTGTTAAATCCAGACAGGAACTCTACCACTGCCCTGGGAAGATGTGCCAGGGCTGGACCACCCTTTCCACGAAGAATTTTTTTCCTGATAGCCAAACTAAACTTCCCCTGGTGCAACTTGAGGCCATTTCCTATTGTCCTGTCCCTTGTTCCCTGGGAGCAGAGCCCTGCCTGGCTGCCCCCTCCTCTCAGGGAGTTGTGCAGAGCCAGAAGGTCCCCCCTGAGCCTCCTTTTTTCCAAGCTGAGCTCCCCCAGCTCCTTCAGCCCCTCCTGGTTCTCCAGACCATTTCCCAGCTCTGTTGAATTCCCTGGGCACACTCCAGCTCCTCAATGGCTTTATTGTCCTAAGAAACCCAAAAACTGATCCCAGGATTTGAGGTGTGGCCTCAGCAGTGCCAGCACAGGGCAGGAGACAATCCCTGCCCTGGTTCTGTTATCACCCAGTGGCTGACACAAGACAGGTAGCACTGGCCTTCTTGGCCACTACTTTGGGATGATCCCAGGAAGGATCTGTCCAGGAAACTGAGACTAAGCAATCCAAGGTTTGTGTGGTTGAAGGAAACTCAGGAGCCAAAGAGGGAATGAGGAATTTGAGGTGATGCAGGATAAGAGACAGGTCTGGCTTGGGGATCACCACAAGGACCAGGGGGAGGAAAGCACAGAGCTTTTGTTTTAGCAGTGAATGGAAATTCCCAAGTCCCAGAAATTATTCTAGCATCCCTGCGTACGAGCTCCCCTCAACATACCCAGGAAACCCCCAAATTTCCTTGGATTCTGCTTTTGTTTCTAACTCTTTCTTCATGGTGTGTCTCCCATGCAGTCAATTAGAGCTGTGGCTCAATTAAGCATTAATGGGCAAGGAAGATAAATGGCTCAGATGGGCAACCCCAGAGTTTGGAAGTGAAAATTCCCTGGTGTTGATTCACATGGATTCTCCTCTTTTTCATGCCTAATTGGATACCTGACCTAGGTCCAAGGTGCCATTGAATTTGCAGTGGGGCTGATTTTCCCTAATTTCCCTGATTTTCATTCACATTCCACAAGAAGATACATTTGATTTCTTCACTCCTCTTCCACATCCTCTCTAACTCATTCTCAGCAATTTTTTGAATCAGGAAAAGCTTTAAGAGGTGAAAAGAAGCTGAACCCATTCCTGCTTTTCTGACCGCAAAAGACAAGAATTTGGAGATGCTCATCCGCACCAGCTCTTTCCAATGAAAGCACAAACAAGGAAATGTGTGTGTGCATTTCCATGTGGGTATTTGGATATTAATAGTCCTTTTCTGGCTGGAATGAATTTACACTTTTGGATTCCTTACTAATTTGGAGATTGAGTGGGGAACGTCCAGTGGAAGGGATGAGAGAAGTCTCCATCAGGAATTCCACTCATGGCACAAATCCCTGTGCTTTGCTGCCTTTTCCCACCTCGTGGGATCATCACTGCTCCAAGCCTGTGCAGACGCAGATCCCCAGGCTTGGGACAGGGTGGAAAAAACAACTCCTGAATCCTTTTGGGGACAAATTTTGCAGCTCTAGTGACCCCATAACTCAACTACATCCATTTCAATGAGGTGTCCTGGTCAGGGGCCTTTTTGGGTGTCTGGTGTCACTCCTGAGTTTTAGCAGCTTCTGACCATCTTTTTCCATGGAAGGTCCTAATTTTGGCCTAAATTTATTCCCAAGATAAGGGGATTAAAAACATCTGTCTTTTTTAATGATTTGGTGTTTGATTTATCCACATTTCCCTTGTTTGAGGGCACCTGGACACTGAATTTGCAGCCTGGGCAGGCAAGACAAGACAGTGAAAGGAAAATCCTGTCCTGCTTCATCCCCGTTTTTCCATTCCCTGAAACCTCATGCAGAGGGAAAAACTCTTCCTTCCCCTCCACATTCCTCCTTCTCCTCCTCCTCTGTCTCCCCCTCCAGCTGCTCGAAAAATTCAAACCTTCTTCCTATTAGGAAGAAAAAAGGGTTTGCTCTCAGGTTGAAAGGAAAAGCAAAGGAATGGGTTAAAGGGGTTTAAATTGGAGTTTTATGGATATTTCTCCCTCTCCCTCCTTTGTGAGAGCATTAAACTTTTCTTTCGTTAAAAACCAAGAGGATGGGAAGGGGAAAGGAGAGAGGAGAAGGGAAAGAGAAGGTGGAAGGGGGGGAGAAAAAGCCCTCAGATATTCATGTGTGACACAGCTCAAGGCGGCGAGACGTGCGGCTGATTTGCTTAATGCTGACAGGTCTTTCTTCTTCTTGGAAAGAAAACACAGCGGGGATCCTAAAATGTGCCGTGTAAAGGTCCATGGCAGGAGCATTTCCAGCATTTCCAGCATTTCCAATCTTCCGCGGTGACGCTGCGGGCCAGGTAATTCACACAGGGAAAATAACACAAAAAGTTCTTCGCTAAGCACCCATTAAGCCGCTGCCTATGGAAATGTGGAGGCAAAAACTGGTACAAAGCGTCGGGAATGTGTGTGCTGGGTGTGATCCATCTGAATTCCAAGCCTGCCCGAGCTGGGCAGGAAAAAAAAGGAGAAAAGAGGGAGAAATAGGAGTGGCAAAGCCAGGAGGGGTGGAGAGAAAGGAAAGACAAAGAGAGAGGGAGGGAGGCTGAAAGCAGGGAGAAAAAAATAAAGGTGAGGGTTGGGATAAAGGGTGATTCCCATACTCCTGGCCACGGAGAATTGGGAGAATTTGGAGGTGGGATTCTTTGTGATCCCCATCCTCCGGCCAGCCCGATCGTGCTCCCTGTCTCCAGTGGTTATCCCAAGGGATTGGACATCCACCTTTCCCACTCAGCTGACAGCGGGATGTGTCCCAAGGACATCAACACACAAAGTGACCCAGCTGATGGTCCCTGGTGCTGGGATGGCTGAGAAGTTCTCCAGGGAGAGGCTCCAGGGCACCCTCCCAGCTGCAGGGGGGCCAGTGGCGATGGCTGGAATGTCTCCTGTCCTAGGGGAATATCCTTCCCTCTATTCCCCTCTCCATACCTGTCGGCAGCTCCCAGTTGTAGGGTCAGCATCTGCATCAGGTTTCAGGTGTTTAATCTCTGCTCTGAGAGATAAAAAAGGAGTCAGAAATAGGTCACATCTCAGGGTGATACAAAAGCAGCACTCGGGGCAGAGGACGTCTCCTTCCCAGAGCCACCAAAGAACGAGAAGCACTAAAAATCCCATTTTTCATGGAATTTGTCTCACACCCACCATGGGAACATTGCTTCTGAAGCATCTTCACCTGGGACAGGCACCCCTGAGTCCCTTTTTGCTTCCTAACAAGCCCAGAAAAAGAAATCTAGGTCTTGAAGGGAACTTTGTTCAGACAAATCTTACCTACCTGCCACCACTTATCCCACCTCTCATACTGTTCCCAATGGAAAAGTGGAGGAGCTTTTCCAATCTCATCTCCAGCAGCTCCTGCACACGGGATCCAGGGCTAAAATGCCTTGGGCCAGGTGACATTCAGATGCCACCAGCAAAGGATCCGTGAAGGACCCAGGGAGCAGGCCCTGGAATTACCCCCTGGGTCTCTTTTGGGAGGGTCTGGACAAACCAGGACAAGCAAGAAGTTCTGGAAGATGTCCCACCACAGGAATGTTCTGGTGGATCCCATATTTGACTCCACATTCTCTCATTCCTCAAAGAGACATGAAGCAGAAAATTCCAGAGACCACCTTGGCCATTCCCTTTCTGGATGCCACTCTTCATCAGCAATGCCTGATGAAGCCCCTGGTTTTCCAAACACTTTTACTCCCCAGGTGAGGGGACGTGGATTTCTGTCCAGGATTAAAAGAGGAGATTCTACCCCTCTACCCCACTCAGGTGAGGCCCCACCTGCAGAGCTGCCTCCAGCACTGGTTCCCCAGCACAGGAAGAATATGGAGCTGTTGGAGGTGTCCAAAGGAAGTACCAATGTGATCAGAGGGATGGAGCAGTGAGAAAAGGCTGAGAGAATTGTGATTGTTCATCCTGGAGAAGAGAAAACTTGGAGTGATGTAACTGTGGCTTTCCAGTAACTGGAGAAGCCAAAAAAGATGGGAAGAGATAATTTTCAGGAGCCTGGATTGACAGGACAGGGCCAAATAGCTTCAAACTGAAAGAGGAGAAATTTAGGTTTGATTTTAAGAAGGAATTCTTCCCTGTGAGGGTGGGGTGGCCCTGGCACTGGGTGCCCAGAGAAGCTGTGGCTGCCCCACCCCTGGACGTATCCAAGGCCAGGTTGGACAGGGCTTGGAGCAACCTGGGGTAGTGGAAGGTGTCCTTGTCCATGGCAGGGGAGTTTGAACTGGAGGATCCTTAAGGTTTCTTTCAACCCAAACCATTCTATGATAAACTTCAGTGCCCACAAAGGGGTGGTGGAGACACAGCAGGTCCCTGAAGGAAAGTGAAGAAGTCCCACCCTCCTTCCTCCTCTTCCAATAAATCATTTTTCCATGTCTTAATTCCCAGTCCCTCTAAAATTGGGGTTAAGGTGTTGATCTCCTTCATCCAGTGCTTGGAAATGATGGGAAGGTTGGTGGTGGTTCCTGCTTGATGCTTATGCAGAGGAATAAATCCTGTGACATCTCAGGATTCAGGAATGTGGCCATGTGGCCATTCCCAATCGTTTGGTTAATGCCTCCCAAATTTTTGTGCCACTCATTTAATCCTTGGAGGGAGAGACTAAGAGAGAGAAAGACAGACTTGTCTTGAAGTGTCACAGCAGGAGGACAACAGGGACAATCTGGAATATGTGAAGTCATGGCTGATAAAAGGAATTTTTTCCCTATGAGCAGGATCCCAGAGAGGCTGAGGAGTCTCTTCTCCTTGGAGACAACTTGAGCACAACACAAGGTTGGAATTAACTGCTTGGAAAACAGGTCCTTATCCTTCCGAGGATATTTTGGCAAGCTCTGGGTCCCTCCTGTTTCCCTTCTGGGAAAGCTGAAGGGACAGTGAAGAGCTTCTAGATTTTTTTTTTTCCCTGGAATTACCCAAGACTGCAGCATCCTGATCCTTTTTTTGGCTTGGGTCTGTCCCATCCTTCCTTTCCACCATCTCTGATAGACAGAGATGAGGTTAAGGCAGAAACATTCAGGGAAAAAACTCTCTTCCAACATTATTTTGTTTATTAGGTCCACTTAAAGCTCTTTCTGTGGGGAATGTCACCTGGAAAATTTAAGAGCAAGATGGGGGGAGGGACAGAGGATTTTTCCAGAGTATAGTTAAATCCTGGAACAGCCTTGGAGCTGGGGTACACCCTGGGCTGGCCACATCTCATGTCCCTACAGGGTGTGGACAGAGGGGACACAGCCCCACAGTCCTTACTGGCATTTTCCCAGTCTTCCCAGTTTCACGGTATGAAAACTGGGAGCGAGAAGGTGGCTTTGCAAAGTGCCCTGATCCCTGTTTTCCCTAGGAATTGTGTCAAGCACAGAAGTCCAACCTCCCTTCCCTGGTACCGATGGACACAGAACCTGCTTAGAGAAGGACTCGGTCCCTCTGCTCTGCTCCCCTTCCTCCATCTGGCACCTTCCCTGCTCCCAGCTCACTGGTAATCATGGAAACTTCCCATCACTACGGAATCAGGTCTCTGGCTGCATCCTACCCTGCTGTCCCCTTCCACAGTCTCTGATCCTCTCTTTTGAGTGGGAATCCTGGGAGTCCGAGGGGAGGGGAATGCCCCTCTCGGCTCAATCCTTCCTCCTCCTCCCAGCTAAAGCAGAGTCCCATGTGGAAATGAGCTCTGCTGCTCCCTCCTTTCTTCCCCTTTTCCCTCCTCCCTTCCCCATCACTCCAGTTGTTTCATCCTTTGAGAACTCTCTGCTTCTCCCTATGGGACCCACTTTAAAAAACAAGGAAGGGGGGGACTGGGGGGGAGACAGAAAGAAAACTCCATTGTCTTGTCAAAGGGAATAAGTGAAAAGTTGCAAGTATCTCTCCGCAGGTTTTGGCTCCTGTGTGTTCTCCTTTCAAAACCCTGCCAGCCTCAGGGGCTGTCATTCCTCCTTCATCTCCTTACGGATCGCCCCGTGGATTCCCACCGCTTCCCCTCCCTATCCTCACGGAGCGGGAGCTGCCAGGCTTTTCACGGCCACCGCCGGCTTGATCCCATTGACAGGTCCCTTCTCATCGCCTCCCTTTCAAAGCGGGGCTCGGGGTCGCTTCCTTCCACCCTTCCCTTTCCCATCCTCCCCTCCCTCCTTTGCTTTTCCCAATTTTTTTTTTTTTCTGAGGAGCACTGCCGAGGTGCTTGACAAGGCCACACGCGGCGGAGTCGGGGCCCAATTAAATAAAATCCCCTCTTTAAGAGCAGCCTTCATTTAGAGAGTGACATCGGAGCTGTTGGAATATTAACGAGCTCTTGCTGCCAGAATCCGGCAGCGGTATCGGGAAGCTCCGTGTGGTGGAGGTGTGCAAGTTTTGGGATGGTACCTTCCAGGGTTGGTGTGAAATTGGTGTGCCAAGCATAGTATGGGTTAAACCAGTTTATCCCAGCCGGGATGGATGGATTTATGTGGGAATACCAAGGATGTGTCCACCCCCTTCCCAACAGGCATCACCCATCCGTAGGGAGCCATCATGGTTTTATGATTAGAGCAGGAAAGGGAGGTTCTGCCACCAGCTCTGAGGGGTGGGGTTTGTCCCCTGGGTGTCTCAGGGTGTCCCAGGGTGCTGCAGGGTCACAATGCCATCACCTTTCCTCATCCCTGCTGCCAGGAGGGGATTTTTTGGGATGACCAACAGCAAAGTTGTTTCCCGTGGCTGGTGTTCACCTATAGGTGATTCCAAGGATTGGCTTCAAAGTCAGTTGATGGTTCAGAGGACAATAAGACAAGATTTGGGGATAGAAAGATCATGTGATCTCAGAACGGTTTGGGTTGGAAAGGATCTTAAAGCTCATCTCATTCCAAACCCATTTCCGGGCACACCTTCCATTATCCCAGGCTTCTCTATGCTCCATCCAACCTGGCCTTGGACACTTCCAGGGATGGGGCAGCCACAGCTTCTCTGGGCAACTTCTGTCACCCCTTGGCCACCTCCAAGGTTCCTTTTGTCCTTCTTGTGTCACTGGGCCACCCACAGAGCACAGGGGTTGGGGGGATGGAGGGGCCCAAACAAGTTACTTTAGGGGGGACTTCAATCCAGACATCATTCCCAGTCCCTGGAGAGAAGAGGTGGAGTGGGAAGGGGAAGGGGAAGGGGAAGGGGAA